>NW_026695290.1:2422380-3633571 GCF_028974065.1 Penicillium cinerascens | reverse complement strand
CCCTAAACCCTACTAACCTACTAACCTACTAACCTACTAACCTACTAACCTACTAACCTACTAACCTACTAACCTACTAACCCACTAATACTACTAACCCACTAACCTACTAACCCACTAACCTACTAACCCACTAACCTACTAACCCACTAATACTACCCTACTACCCTACTTACTACTCACTACCCTACTCCTCTACTTACTACCCACTACTCTACTCCTCTACTTACTACTTACTACTCTACTGCTCTACTCTACTCACTACTCTACTACTTTATTCTACTATCCTACCCTACTATCCTACTCTATACTACCCTACTTTATTATCTATAGCGGTTGACCGGTTTACCCTACTATCTTACTACCCTACCTTACCTTCCTTAGCTACTAAGCTTATATATATTTGTAGCTACTACTAACTATAGCACATTATATATAATTAAATACTACTAGCAGCCACTATGCCTAGCCTACTAACTAACCCCTTCCGCCCTATATTCTATCCTCTATACTATCCTCTCTATTATTCTATCGACCTATATCTCTCTTATAGACCCCTTTACGCTATACCTCTAGTAGAATTAATATATATATCCTACTAGTATTAAGAATATATCACTCTATTAATTCCTCTTATATATTAGTATAATATATTATTAGGATATATATTTATAACCACTAAGCGTAATAGATTTCATCGCTTAATAACTTCGTGGATACTAGCCTAATTAAGATACTACTAATATTAATCTAACCGCCGAGACTCCCTCTATTAAACGAGCCTACCTAGGATTAGTCATCTAGTAAAAAGTTTCAAACTCCCTTTCCCTACTAATTATCCTAGTAACGTAATTCCCGGCCGACCTGGCCACCCGCCCGTCCCGGCCACCCACCCCCATTAGAAGATTTTAAATCGGCATATCTCAACCAAAACGGATTAATTGATATAAAACTAGTGATTATTACAACGATTGATCTTATGCCCAATCACCCCGCACCCGCTACACCTTGGCGGAGCCCTTTTGGCTGGCTGATCTGGCTGATTAGGCAGATCGCCCTGCGCATACGATGCTAACCTAATACCTTCAACTGGTTGGTTTAGCTGCTGAGCTAGCTGTAGGCCCTCTTCGACCCATAGGCCATCTTCACAGGGTATCTGCCTAGTTGACCGATTGCGTTTTTGTCGTTTCTTCTCGTTCGCTGCGCGTAGATTCGCATTTTCTTGCGCTAGTAGCGCAGTGTTGTGTAGCGATATGTAGTGGCCTTTGATAATCTGATCTAGTATAGTTTTTGATGGGCTCGGAGGGCTAGTTGACCGTTGCTTTAGTAGATCCTTAAGCATCGAAGCTTGCTTTTGGAGCTGAATAATAGTTTTTGGCGTTTTTGGGGTGAATTGGCTCGATCTGCTGCTTGGTCGACTACCCAGTGGTGTAGGCGTTCGGAGTGAGATATTAAGCTTTAAAAGCACCCTTTCTGGATCGATTGGCACTAGACTAGTAGCCACGAAGCTATTTCGAATAGTTTTTAGTTGAAAGGCTTCTAGCCGCGCGCGTTGGTAATCGTCCAAGAAATCAAACTTATCGATATGGTTATAGCCTATACGCGCAAGATCGCTTACGAAGCGACCGTACGCGCGTTTAAGTATAGCAAAACACCCAACATTAAGCGGTTGTAGAAGATACGAAGAATGCGTAGGCATACAAAGCGATATAATATCGTTTTCTGCGCAGATTCGGTCGAATTGGGGTGTAAGATGGCTTCCGTGGCCATCAAGAATCAATAGACGATATTTGCCTCGCGTACGGGTAGTAGTCGCTGGAATAAAGAGTTTTTGTAGCCACCGTAGGCTAATCTTATCGGTAGTCTAGCCGTTATTTGAGACCTCGATTCGCTAGTCTCTTAGTAGGTTATCAAATCAACCCGCAATAGCAACTTGGCCCTTAAAGATCACGTATAGCGGTAGCGAATAACCATCCGCGTAGATTGCTTCGATAGCAGTAACCCATTCGCGATTTCCTGGCTGCAGAATAGATCGCCGACCGTAGTATTCTGCCCGCGTAACCACCTTCTGCGCTGAAATAAGACCTATTGCAAATCCTGTCTCATTAAAGTTGTAGATATCCTCCGATTGTATACCGTTCTCATCGATAACGCGTTGTACAGTCGCAAACTACTGTCGTAGCGATTTTGGGTCTTCGTTTAGGGCGCGCTGGTAGTTATATCTTCTTGAGAAGCGTGTGCGAAGCTCATCGCGTCGTTGAATAAAGGTTGATGGCCAATTTTTGCCTACACTAGGCGGAGGGGTCTCGCCGCGCGCAGTAAGTAGGATATTAGCCATATCTCGCACAGTAGATGGCCTAGGCGCTGCTCCACGCGTATCCATAGAGATAATCCACCTAGTAAGCGAATCCTCTTCGTATTGGGTCAATTTATGACTAGATGGGCGTTTCTCAGCGCGTGAGGTTTGGCCGTGGGCGCGCGTTTGTAGTGTTGAACGTGGTATTGCGTATAGCTTCGCTACTGCGTGGAGAGATTTGATGCGGCCATTTTTAATATCATTAAGGGCTAATAAGATCTTGCCCTCCTGATTGGCTAATTTCTGCGAAGATTCAGAGCGTTTTGGTGGCATAATAGGTGGTTGAAGTAGGTAGGTAGGTAGGAAGACGCGGTTTTGGATGGGGTGGCCAGGACGGCCGGGTGGCTAGGTCGGCCGGGAATTACGTTATAAGGCTTGCTTACGTAATATAAATCCTCTAGCCTAGTAGCGAGAGGGCTATAGTATCTAGAACTTCTTCCCTTATTCTAATAGCTTACCTCGTTCGCGAGATATTAAAGGATTACTATTAGCCCTGATACTAGCCTTAAGGACTTTATAGGGTCTAGAAGTTAGCCTAATAGCTAAGCCTAGTACTTACATAAGGGATGTCTAGCTTAAATAGGGATAGGCTACCCGCGCGAAAAGGTCTTGGCATCCCCCATCAAAAATAATTCACGAAAACCAGACCCCCTTAGCCCTCACTATTCTAGGTCGAAATCTAAAAATGTAAATAAGCCAAAAGATTGGAAAGGCTTTAATATTAAAAGATTTAAAAGACCCGATCGAAAAATACTAAGATTTGACCTACTTAGGGGGGGGGTACCGTGTTGACTCGGTACCCCCCCCCCTTGCCAAGACTTTTTAACTATGGGTACCCCCCCCCTACCGGGCGATTCTATGTTTAGGCCCCGCGTTGGGGATTGGACGAATGACAGAGTATAGCCGGATAATTGCCGAAGCACAGCAGTCAGTTACAAGGGAACATATTACTTGGGACTCTCGCTTTTCCCCTGCGGACTTACACTATAAAAGAGAACACGCGAACCCATAGTAAAATGGAAACCTCAAGATTCTAGGGTATTTGACATATAGAAGGAATCTTATCCGCTTGAAATCTAACAAGGAAAGCCTAAAGTAGCTCGAGTTTAAACATGAACGTAATGATACTGTGGACCACAATGGAAAAGCTTTAAGCTTACTGCTCCAGAAACAAGGTTGATTTCTCACGCAGCTATGGACAGAAATATATCTAAGGTAACCCAAACAGTTACCTAGAGCGGAGGAAATGCCGCCTGCGACACCTTGCCAAACGACTGTACCCGTCTCAGTAATTTTTGGAAGACGGCCGGCAATCCGGTTATGAAAGGAAAGACATCCTGCGCGAGGGTGGTGGGGCTAACCCTCTAAGCACAATATCATTGGCCTACGGCTACGGCGAAGTACGAGGGTTATTTCCGTTATCTCCGTCGTTGATTACCGACAATTCCCTTACTGCCGAGGGGATTTTTGAACAAGCGCTTCGAATTGGCTCATTCTCATTGTAACATGAAGCCGTGCTCAGTTACAGCAGCCGGGAGAAATGTGGTCGGATGTGTACTAAGGCGATCTCTATTGTACCAGCCTTGTTGATTGTTTCTTTGCTCGGCTGGACCTCGGTGACTGGGCCTTAAAACGAATATTAAATATTTCTGAACATCTCCGCAGACCGTGCTAAGCACAGGCTGAAACTTTCTGTTATCCAAAGTCATCTCGGCCCAAACACCAAACAAACAATGGCATCTGCAACACAAGACGATGCCTACATTTTAGGCGTTGGAATAGCGGCATTCCTGAAGCCCCGCGGGGAACGAATGTATACGGAGCTCGCATTTGAAGCCGGCGTTAAGGCAATGTTAGATGCTCATATCACATATGACGATGTTGAGGTTGGAATAGCATGCTATGCATCAGGTCCAACCTGCAGTGGGTAAGAATCTGCATCAGAACCGGTGACTCTCTCATATTAAATGCTTTCTAGTCAACGTGCGTTCTATCAATTCGGCATGACCAGCATCCCCATTTATAATGTCAATAATGCCTGTGCGACGGGGTCAACAGGGTTGCACCTTGCTCGAGCTTTCGTGAGATCGGGGATCCATGACTGTGCTCTAGTGATAGGATTTGAGCAAATGCAGCCGGGCCCCCTCGTCAGTAGCGTTACGGACAGACCGACTCCGTTTGATTTAAGTATGAGGTTGATGGAAGCCACCCAAGGGAAGAACAAGACTCCCAAGAATCCACAGATGTTCGGCAATGCTGGGCGGGAATACATGGAAAAGTAGGTTTAGCCTATTGATAGTTCATTTGAAACAATTGCTTACACTGAGACTCTCTGTCTAGGTATGGCGCGAAAGCCGAAGACTTTGCGGAAATTGCACGGATTTCACACGAGCACTCGTCAAGAAATCCGTACGCTCAATTTCAGACCGTGTACACTCTCGAAGAGATCCAAAAGTCGCCAATGATCCACTACCCGCTGACAAAGCTACAATGCTCACCTACGTCCGACGGAGCAGCAGCAGCGATTGTTGTTTCGCGGAAGTTCCTCGACGCAAGGCCACATTTAAAGAATCATGCCATTCTTATTGCCGGTCAATCTCTCAAGTCTGATAGCACAGCCCTCTATTCAGGAAGTGCAATGGATCTGGTGGGGTATGACATGACGAAGCGAGCTGCGACTGCAGCGTTACGCGAGGCGGGCGTGGTGCCGAGCCAAATCCGTGTTTGTGAGCTACATGATTGCTTCTCTGCAAACGAGCTTATTTCTTTGGATGCAATCGGCTTCTCTGAAGTGGGAAAAGCCCACCATCTTGTTCGCCAGGGAGACATAACTTTCGGAGGGAAAGGTCCAATCGTTAATCCATCAGGTGGTCTTATTTCCAAAGGTCATCCCCTCGGAGCAACGGGCCTCGCGCAATGTGCAGAGCTTATATGGCAGCTGCGTGGCTGGGCAAACAATGGCCGTTTGGTCGAAAAGACAGATGTTGCCTTGCAGCATAATATTGGATTGGGTGGTGCGGTTGCGGTAACGGTGTACAAACGCGTTGATGGAAAGAAAAACAGTGATAGTCCGGTCACTGAGAAGGAGATTTCAGCGATGAGTGGCCTTGGCTATAATCCGGCCATTGAGGCCAGGTTCATCACACCTGAACAAGCCCATTCAGTGCGGAGTAAAATAGCTTCGTCTGATTATGCCCTGGACAATACAGCCAACCTTATTGCATCAAGGCTATGAGAGTTGATGCTGGGAACCTGAAGCTCGGGTTGGCGGAGCGTGCCTTTTAAATTTTTCGTGGAGGCTTAAGGCTTCTTCATCACCATGCTCCACCTACTCGCACGCACTGTCTCTTTCGTTGGACGTGGAAGTCCCTGTCTAGCAAGTAACTATCCAACCACCTTTCCTTTAATATCCATTTTCTGTGAACGATACAGTTTTCGTAAATTTCCCTGTAAAAGATACTATGATAGATCGGAAGAAGCCTGACCCCTTCTGTAGTTACCACTGGAAAACATGAAAGGTGTAACATCGTATATCATATTATTCACCAACAATAGTAAGCTAAGTCACCCTCACCTCCCCCAACGCCCACCTCCCTGGGGCTCGTTCTCGCTATGCCTCTTCCGGCTTGATATATGTGTGGTGTCACACTAAATGGTTTCTTCAAAACGGACCAGAAAGCCTCAGTATTTGAAATATCGCGAGCTGTTAGTGACTACACAAGCAGGATGCTGACATTGTAATTGTGGGCACACAGAATGATATTGACACTATCAATAATGGCTAGTTTGCTCCCAGCAGAGACCATTTGGATCTTGTATGCTAAGATAATAAAATATATCGGTAGGTATAACAAATCACTATTATTTGCACGGGTACCGAGGTCATTGTGATGACTATTAGTAATAGACTTTTAGGATAATGTAGAATAACGATCTATCTAAAGTGAACTTCGGCAAATACTGACCGTTTGAATACATGCGGGGAATTGAATCGAACTAACAAGGAACAGGATTTATTGGACACAGTTAAAATGATTGCAAACTTGGTTTTGAATAGGGAGCCCTGAATAGGAAGAGCAACCAAGTTTTCCAGAGCGTGGAATGAGCCAATGGCATCCGTGATGGAGCAAGCCCATGCAGATCCTTGATTCTTGTCATGGAACCCGACCATCAGCCAATCCTTGGAACTCTGCTGGACCTTCCATTGGTACCCCCTTGACGAAATTGGAATTTTCTGAGAATGTATCCAGGTACCAAGTGAGATCTCTCGTTCCGGAAAACTCGCAATCCACAAAACCATTACCCATGAATCCCCATCGATTCCCACTCCAATATTCAATCTCATAGTCTTGAAGCATAGGGTGTTCAAGCAATTCGAAATAAGATAGGCGAGATCCCGGCCACATAACAAGCTTCTTGGAGTCCTTCGTGCCCATTTTGTACCAGCTGTTGCACGGGTCAGCCCAAGTGGTGCGCGGTAGGTAGGCTTCGGCATGCTCGGCAAAATCTTGAACTGCTGAAGCCCTAGGACTTAGTCGCCGAATATGCTGCTTCCGCATTGTCTTTATGATCTCCAAGAAATGATGTGTCAAGAGGGTCAGGATAGGGAGAACTGTTCCTTGCGCCACAGGAGTAAAAGGTCCTCCATAGGAGAAATAGTTCGGGAACCCGTCCACACTGACCCCCAGGTAGCTGGAAGGGAAAGAAGCCCATTTATCTGCAAGTGATACTTCAGGATCTAAGCCGATGATGGGAAATCGGGGCCGGAACGAAGTATCAAATCCTGTAGCACATATGATCACATCGACGTCGTGTTTATTCCCATACATGTCCACAATGCCAGTGGGAGTAATCTCCTGAATACTTCCCGGTAAAACAGTTGTCTTCGAACCTGACAGGGCCTCTAGATACCCATTTCCAGGGGTGGGCCGGCGGCAATTCACGCTGAAATTCTTTGGCATGAGTGTTTCCATGATTTCAGGGTGGTTTGCCAATTTATTGCGCATTTCTGTGTATGCAAACTAACAGATAGAATAATTAGGTGACTTTGAGCTTAGGTCAGTGAAGTGTGTAAGCTTACCGCATTGACCTCGTCTGATTCAGCAGTGTCTCGGAGAAGAGTCCTGAATCTATTATTGAGACTATTCTCAATAGACTTATGATAGCGATGGTATTTCACAGGATCCCGATGGAATTCTGCTTTCTGCGCGTCGGTATCTGGAACAAAAGATTACGGAAATTAGTATGTTCTTGGCTAAACGTACAATAGATTATGCGAATACTCACATTCGAAGTTCTGGCCTTCCTTGCTGCCCTTCTTTTGCCCAATTGCCGCAATTATCCAAGTTGGGCTACGAGCCCAGGTATACAGCTTCGCGGCATCTTTATAGGCCTCCGCCACGACCTGAATACCGGAACTTCCATTGCCAATAACGGCAACTCTCTTTCCCTTCAGATCATAGCTCTCTTCATAATTGGCGGAGTGAAAAAGATCTCCATTGAAGGTGTGAATTCCAGGAATGTCGGGCCATTTCCATGAGCTATGTGCCTGTCAGTGAGACTCAAGGTTGTTTTCAGTGCACCACGTACTTCAAAAACCCTCCACCATTCAGTAACAGGTCGCACTCATCGTGAAACTCTTCATGGTGACCATTGCTATCCGTCTCATCAAGCTTTCGGATTGTAACCAGCCACTTGCTAGTTTCCTCATTCCACTGAGCTCCTACAACCTGGTGGCGTAGGCGGATGTAATTCATCATCCCTTCCTCGTCCACAATGCGACGCATGTACTGCCAAATCTCGCGAGACGACGAATAGAAGCGGGACCAGTCGGGATTACTCCGCCACGGGAACGTATAAGAGATGCTTGGAACATCGCACGCGCATCCTGGATAGCGGTTCTCCAACCACGTTCCTCCAATGTCGGCATTCTTTTCATAACAAACCATGCTAACATTCGAGTCTTTCAGCGATTTGGGGGCCGAATGTAAAAAGTCAATGCCAGCTGCTCCTGCACCTAGAAATATGATGCGGAATGGCTTTTCCGGGAGCGGCTCATTAATCATCGTTTTAGAAGGAATATAGCCACGGCTGGAAGGGATATCCCATTCCGGACGGTGTACAGGGCGTTCAGTCGAGGAAGGATGCGGGCCTCTGCTATTGCCTCCAATTTTCAAAGTACCTGGCAGACCAAAGGACTCGAACATGGGGTTACTGCTCGAATCTCCATTTTGACCTTGGTGTTGAGTCATTCTGGGTAGGTATTGAGATAGGAATGAAGTCGCGGCAGAAAAAAGACACAATAGAGTCGGTGAATCGAAGCAGACTACAAAGATGTCTATACGCCTTTAAAAAGGGAATACTCTCACCGGGTACTAGTGGTTCGAGACTGTAATCATATTCCAGGTGGTGACAGTCCAACATAGCCGAATCTGTTTCTACCTCTATAGCCGAACTAAGATCCTCGGACAAGGTCGGCAAAGCGGTAGGCCGGATAAATCTACTGCCCACTGCTCATCATGAAGACCGATCCACCCATACGAATTATTGAAGGTCCGCTTATTGCAGGATCATTACCGTTCGGCAAGGGCCGTGAACGCCTAACATACTCAAGTTATGCATCTAGAAATGCTTTATGCCCGATGTTTCATCCATTCTTTTTGTTGCATGTATTAACAAGCCGAAAGGTAAATTCGACTTTGACTTTGTTGATAGTGCAAAATCGCGGCATTTAACATAACAAATTGTAAAATGAGCCACAAATACGAGACTATTTCTATTGGACGAATGGGATAAAATGGCAGCAATTGAAGCTCTCCCTATTATCATTATGTTCCTGATTGACACAAGTCGGGGGTCGAGAAAAAGCCAGCGCAGCCCTATAGAATCCGAACGCATGGGAACAGGTGATACGAATACATCAAAATAAAGCAAAGAGTAGAATCACAGCTGCTTCCTATTACAAGACGAAGTATCCGTCAAATGTCTCTACGCATACTCAAAAATGGCCAGCCAGAAGCATGTGAGAGTCTGCGAAAACTTCGTTTAAGAGCGGAAGAATATCCGCCGGCCAATCTGGCTCGGCAAAGGTCGACAATGTGCCATGGCTTGCCAGAAGATTGGCAATCAAAGGGCTCGTGTCAGTAGCCACATATGGGAAAAACTCCGTCCATTGCTCATCAATGTCAATTGGAGAGGCACTTGCCACAGGCTGCCAACATTCTTGACTCACGTTTCCAGCATCTGGAGCCGGACAAGCCTGAGCTCCTGTCGCTGCGTGGTCTTGATCAAGAATCCTTTCAATTCCCTGACAAAACATCTTTCCAGGATATGATAATGGCGCCAATTGTGCAAGGGCTGTACGAAGAACACGGATGTCCTCCTCGGCGTGATGTGCCAAGCCATCAATGCGGCGTGCATGAATCAAAGCCAAGATAGCCAAAGCAATACTCCATGTCGCCTGTGTCAATAGAAAACGAACTGACCCACGAGCTAGAAAGTCTTTGAAGATGCGGGCAATACAGGATGCAGCTGCAATTGCCGGGATCTGGGCTGTCGGAACAGACTCGTCGCTCTTGTTCAGGTAGAGCAAAGTGATGGTGGTGAGGTAGCCGAGGTGGAGGTCGTGCACGTCACGATTGTAGTCGACCGTTCGACGAGAGCTGAAAGGTAATTGAAGAGAGGCAGGAAGAGATTGCACCCAATCGATCATCTCGGGGACAAAAGTAGGCTTCGGTGAAAAGGAATCTTTCGATTGGTACATCTCCTTGTGGATTCTTCCGACAATTTCCCACATTCTGACCCAGTGTACAAAGATAGAGGCCTTCAAATCTGCTGGGTCGGGGAAGTCATGCACGGTCACCATAGGTACGCTGCAATACTCGGGATTGATGAAACAAGGTCGGCCCTGGGCGAGGGCAACAATACGGTCCCGAGCCTAAGGAAAGCTGAGGTTAGTATTGGGCTTGAAGGCAAGGATCGTGATAAGAGTGCACTCACAAAGAGCGTCCACCATATTCTGCGCTTGAGTCCACTTGTCTCCCCTATGTAAGACTCTGCGGGGCCCTTATCATGATGCAGACCAATCTCTTCGGCGAGGCGAATGGCAGTGCCGACCCACCAGCGGCCAGTGTCTAAGCTCGCTACATTGGGTCGCCCCGGACTCCACCAGTAGAATAGCATGATGGAAATGATCTGGATTAAAGGGTTACTCTCACAATTGCCATAGAACAGGCTTTTGGCCCTCAAGTAGTGTTCTTCGGGATATGTGGGGCCGATGAGGGGGGGTCGAAGCCTGATGGCACATAAAGCCAATGCATTATGGAAAAAGGGCGATCCCAAAATTTGCGGATGGGAATCTAGTATGGCCCAGTCCAGTACCGGACACCACACATTGGCATATTCGAAATAAATTTCCAAATAAATGTCCAAAAGATCTTCGGAAATAGGGTAGGATATCGGTTCACAAACTAAGGGCAAAGGCTTTGGTGGCACTTCATCCTCCCCAGGCCTTTCATTGCTGAACATTTGCATATACCCAGTATTGCCCAGAAAGGTCTGGTGCTGTCGATACTCCTGCACTTTCTCATTTTGGTCGTTTGGCCAGATCCCTAGGGCACTCTGGGTACTTTCTTGGCTCTCAAGCGCACTTTGAAGTGAAAGAAGCGGAGATGGCTGTTGAATGAGTGGTGCCTTGGGATCAGCATTGTTTGTCGATGGGAGAATTGACTGGAAGTTATGTTAGACGCCCATACTGCCTGAAAATAGTACATGCACTATGAAGAGTGATTCATACCTCTGTCTCTGCCGAACTTGGCCCTAGGGGGCGCATAACCTCTTGCTCGACACCCTCATTTGGGGAAAGAGGTCGCTTCTTCTTCCCTCGTCTCGACTGGCGCATCCTTAAAAATCCGCATGTAAGCACGTAAGGATTGCAGTGATCATATAGAGGGCCAACTTACTGGCATGTCGACCCCGTACTAGCGCAATTGCAGCATATCCGAGGGTCTCCGGTCTGCTGGTAGATATCGCATTTGATCTGCTAAATTATCAGCTCTCACTGCCTTTTCTGGTTGTAGCTGCATCACAAAAACTTCACCTAACTGCTTTTTAGACGTGGACATACTTTTTTCTCGTGGCAGCGCTCACAGACCTGGCCGGCGCGCCTACTGCGTTTTCGGGAGTTTTCGCCGGCAAGCTCGGGATTATTATGCGGCATGGTGAAGATCGCTGTCGATATACTCTGACAGTACAAACATTGTGTGGTGACGGTTCAAGAGTGAGAATAGAAAATTTTATATTGTCGCTTAAAATTTGGGGCAGGCTTCAATGAAAGGCGGATGGTGGGGGGCGCAAAATGTGGGGGATCCAATGCGGGGTAGACTCTAACTTGAACTCTAAACTTCGGAAGTATCATAAGCATTAATTATGAAGAGACCGTTGCAGACAACAATTCCTCGAGGAGTGTATTTTTTTCCTATGGGGATGAACCAATACAATCATTATCGTAATTGAAGATAAAGCGTCACGAGCTTGTTTTTACTGAATTTCTCCTTGTGGGTTGTCAACGCCTCAGCCCAATAGTATTAATGTGCGACAGTCACGTGCGAAGCATCATAACCGGCAATTACCGAATACTGAGCTACAAAGCCTGACATTGCCGGCGAGATGACGTACTTCCCCGCTGAACAACAACCGAATCGAGAATCCCGGTGTTTTATTATTAATCCGCGGAATTTGCGAAGTGTGACTTTCTTTTGGTGCAAACAATTATTTCAATGCCCTTTATTTGAAAATTTGGAATGTAAGCATTCAAACCATCTTTAGTTTAGTAATCAGACCAGAACAAGATTATGAAAACGCAATATGAGGTGGGACATAGCAATAGTTATATTGAAAGCTCTCAAACTGAGAGTATCGCCTATCGGGAAGCTGGGGTTTCCGCAGATCGACCCGAGAAGGTCAGTACTCGTGGGGGGTGAAATCCACCACAATGATGTTCTCAATCGCGTCCAAAATAACAGGAGTGATCGAAGTATGATAAGGATCTTTGAAGGTGTAGTAATCTCGATCTTCGGGTGTGTCGAACTCCCAGGTGAAGGCGTACTCGTAACCCTTCTATTCTCATAGTCAGAAAATGTGTTGACTCATGGGTTTCACACAAAAGAGAATTCGTATCTTACATTGTAACCCTTGGGAGAGTTATTCTTACCGCCAGTCAGTGACTTGACCAAAGGCTTGCCAGTTGTTGGGTGCACTGCTTTGTCCTTGATCTCGCGGAGGCGAGTCAACGCCTATGACAATTAGTGAACCGTTTTCTGATGAATTTGTGAATGCTGAATGGATAGCTTACTTCCTCCTTCTGCACATCACCGATGCCAGGTTTGAAGGAGAGCAGCACAACGTGGGAGACGACCATTTTTGAACCTTAGTGATGATACCGAATAATTCTTTCACACTTATTCCGAGTAGCGGGACACATGCACAATTTATATAGCCTGTGTCTGGTTGGATTAATGGCTAAAGATTGTTAGTCGGTAAAAGGTCCCCGTTTGGAGCGGTAGCGGTAGCCGAGTACCCCGTATCTACCGCTGTAGTCTAACTGCCGGCGGGCAATTGAGTCGCGCTTTCTCAAAAACGCAGCGCAATACCACTGGTACCTCCCCCGAATGTATTTGTCATATAGTACTACGGTAGGAGGCTATATGGCAATAATCAATATCTCAACCGACACAATTTCGCTTTTACTCCTCGGACTAGTATGGTCTTTCTCGTTCTATTTATGGCGTCATTCCAAACAAATTGTTTCCTGAAAAAAAAAAAAAAAAAAAAAGGGAACACCACCTTGGAGAAACTGACGACTATATGAAGGTGCGTCACGAGCTAATGCGATCAAGACCTTTAATAGTTAAAAGGAACAAAGAAGCCACGAATCCTAGCAATTAATATGGGAAGATTACATTCACTACTGCCCACTGAGACCATTTGACCGCCCATTCCAAGCGTTGATATCCCGAATAACACTGTACAATATGTATCGTAATGCAGAGATGAAGGAGTCAAAAGATTGCATAGAGGATATAGGGAACATACTGAAGAATCCCGAGATAAATTAAAATGTAGTTTGCGCACTATTGACAAGGCGCTAGCTCCGCTCCCTTGTTTCCTACTTGGTTTGGACTAGTTAGGCAGCATCAATCAAGTTTCCACGGCATTATATTGCCTGTGAGCATCAAATAGAACATGTAGCACTTTCTGGACTAGGTACCCATTCAACGTCACATTCGGTGGGGATCCAAAATTGTTGCTCGACTCCTGATGTATCTAGTATCTGCCCGGCTCAGCTGGCTTCATTCAAAACTCTGCTCCTTTGCAATTTTCCCGATAGGTCCAAAACTTCTCTTCTAAGCTAGCATCGTCAAGCAGCTGGTGAGCTAGTCTTGAATCACATCCTTAATGTAAGCTTTCACGCTCCATGGGCCGTTTTCAGCATGCGGTACCACGTAATCACGAGCAAATCGGACATTATCTTCGTTGGTATCGAACAGCTCAAATTCAAACTGTCGCGCGACACGAGCGAGGACTAGGTAGAGCTCCGCATATGCCATACTGGTCAGTGAATTAGTGTTATGTTCGTAAGAGTCAAGTCCAATGACAGATTGTATGAATTAGCGACTTACTTAATGCCAATGCATGCTCTGGTTCCTTTGCTGAAACTGACAATATATCTGGACAAGCGCTCCCCCCTTTCGTTCGCTCGGATCCATCGATCAGGATCAAACTTGTACGGATCGGGAAAAATAGAAGAGTTCATGTGAACAAAATAACTTGCGGTTATCATAGGCGTCTGAAGCTCCGTCGTTAGTCGCAATACCGGTAAATATGTAAGACCAGAAAGGGATTATGCTCGGCTTTAGATCCATTGACTTACTCCTGCTGGTACCACATACTTCCCGTACATTAAATCCTCCTTGGGGGAGACCCTTGGGAGCCTCCAAGAGCCTCCTATAGCCATGCGGAGTGTCTCGTTTATGACGGCCGTCTTCGGTTGTAACACGCACGATCAGTATCCGCTGAGAAAGGCAAAGAAAGTCTTTTAGATCTCACTAGGTAAGGTAGTTGCTCCAACTCGGACCATGTTGGACGGCTGTCCGGGGAAACCATCACTTGCATCAGCTCCGCCCGTAGCTTCTCCAGCACAGGCTTGTTTCTAGTCAAGTGGTAGGCGCCTAAAGCCATAGTGTTTGCAGTGGTTTCTGACCCCGCGCCCAATAGGATCAGCCCTTCCTCACTCAGTCTCTCAATCGTTTTCTCACTTGGAGGTAGGCTTGGGTCAAGTAAGGCGTCGAAAATGGTCTCTCTATCACCTGCTTTAGGGCTTTTATTTTGTTGGACAGTCTCGCTAGACTGCTTATGCAGCCGAGCTCGAAGATATGCCATCACAGATGATTTTGGGTCAATGAGCTGCATTAACCTATGAGGGATGTTGTTCAGTATGGCGCAGAGAGGTGGAAAGAAATACAAAATATGGTTCAAAAGGAAAAGACCACCAAATGCATCTCTCAGATCATTTTCCGGGAATTGGTCTTCAAGGTATCGGTAGCTTGTACCGTAGCAGTAGTGCGTGATTACATCGGCGGTCAATGCAGAGAAGCCATACTCCAGCTTCAAAGGTCTCCCACTCGCATGGACTTCCTTCAATCGATCTGCAAGCTTGTCGGTTTTGTCCTGGATAATGGGCTCTAGCTTCATGACAGATCGCTTTGAAAAGAATTGATTCATCACGGAGCGACGCAGTCGATGATGATCATGAGAAATTGTAGATATCACCGAGAGTGATGCAGATAGCCGTGGAGGATAAGAGGTGTCCTTGTCACGTCTGCTTTTACTACCAGAATATATTTGTTCATAGAAATCCGGGTCATTTATATGAACCTGACGAGGGTTTATGCGGACAATAGGCCCTATAAATCTTGCAGTCAGCATCTGCCAATGACCTGGTATTTCAAGAAAGGCGAACCATATTTTTTGTGCATTTTCTCAACCTCCCAGATAAACTTCCCACCTTTGACCACATCATAATAAAACTCCACGAGATGCGTAGCTGCTGCCAGGCGAGGTCCTGGTATTTTACGCAGTGGATGAAAGCAAAGGCGATAGGTGGTCCTCACGATCAAAAATGAAACGACACCACATAGAATGAGTAATGTGGTACCCATTTCAGCAGCTAAAAGATGTACAGTGGACTAATTTGAAGTGTCTGGTGATAAGGCCGAAGTAGGATCAATCTGCTGGACATTTGTGGCCTTTTCGGATAGAATCCCCATATTTATAATAGGCCAGAGTCTCGGTAATTCCCGATTGCAGATGGA
This sequence comes from Penicillium cinerascens, assembly GCF_028974065.1. Taxonomy (NCBI): domain Eukaryota; kingdom Fungi; phylum Ascomycota; class Eurotiomycetes; order Eurotiales; family Aspergillaceae; genus Penicillium; species Penicillium cinerascens. Next base: position 3,617,845 of record NW_026695290.1, on the reverse strand, counting down.
TATGAACGGCAGAATTCCCCTACCTCACCATTGCCAGCAGGATTTAGAATTTACCGACACAGTAATACACGGTGCGACTTTGCCGCCCAAAAAGCGCCTGGCTATGAAATAGCCTTTGGGAATACGAAATACCCGTACCTACCTAGGTAGGCGAAGTATTAAGTTCCCAGAACTACCGAGAGCTTAATACTTGAAAGCTCTTATTTGGGTCCGCAATATGATAAAGGTTTAATGTGGGAACTGTTTAAATAATACCCCGCTTCACTTCACATGCAGAATGATTCCAGGTAGTGCGGTTCTAAAATATTCCGGGAGTATTAATGACAGAAGCTTTGAGTTCCGGCACGGCTATGCAACTAAGTTCTGAGATTCTGCTAATGCGTCCGGTACCCGGTTAGTCCACCTACCGGTGTCTCTCGCATGCTAGATTGGAATGACCTCCGGACTTTTGGTCCGTGCCAAATCGCGGGTGCGGGGAAGCAATCGCGACCCTCAAGACTATAACTGTCCCGATTTTCCGGTGCGTGCACATTTTCCATCATCCAACCTCCATACCAAAATGCGATCAAAACGAGCTCTTTGCTTTACCATAATCCTGGGAGTCTTTTACCAAATTTTCCTGAACAACTTTCTCTTCGTTTTTCTAAACATTGGGGGCGTACTTCAACCTCTAGAGGATTTCGGCTATGACTGCCAGCGCATTTACCACCCACTACTCGAGTCCTGCGAGGACCTTTGGCTAGACCAAGCTAGTCGCATTCTATTTGCAGCTTGCGGAGATATGAATAGTCGACAAAATTGGGTTCCAGCGTACGTTATCCGACAATAACTCGAGGATTTCATTGCTTGTTTGATAGAAATGAAATTGACACAATTCCGAGTACCTCAGTGCAAATAGCTTCAATACATCTGGGAGACAAAGAAAAGACCATTTCTCAGTTCTTCACATTGACAAGCTGGAAGAAGATGGTCTTTATGGGTTGCACAAACTCAATATCACCGGCCCCTATCGAGGGGCAAACAGTGAAAATGATCAGGTGCTAGATTTACATGGATTTGCTGCACGCGAAATCAGTGAGAGTCGTTTACAGTTCTTGGTTATCAACCACCGTCCTCCAGTGGATGATATTTCTGCAAGAGTTTTGCCTGACGCAACCGCAATCGGTGCAAATTCCACAATTGAAATTTTTGAGCTTGACCGACGGTCCTCAAATCTCGAGTTTATCAGGACCATTCACGACAAAAGCATTATTGCGCCAAATAATATGGCCGTATCAAAGCAAGGACGATTAATTTTCACGAATGATCACAGCTCTAAAGGTTGGTCTGATGAGTCTTTGGGTGTTTGCTAGGTGTTTTACGTTATCATTATAACTGGGGGCTAACTAGTCTGACTGACAGCTGGTCGGGTAGGTCTGCTTCAACACGTATCATTTAGACGGCTTCACAAGGCTAATCTAGATCCACTCCTCCAGTTCCGCAGGCTTGAGTCTATGTGGGGTACAGGGAATGTTGTATCTTGCGGAATAGAGACTGGGGAGTGCCATATAGCAGCGTCTCGAGGATTCTCCTTCCCAAATGGGGTTGTACAAGGACATGATGGACTACTTTACGTTTCTCATTTCATCACCGGCAAGATTACAGTTCATGAGCTCCGTTCCAATGACTCCCTGATTCAAGTTGACGAGATCAAGCTTGGCATGCCCCTGGATAATTTATCTATCGATGAACAAGGCACCATATTTGTTCCAGGATTTCCTGATATAAGTGCAGTGTTCAAGTCACTGACTCATCCTGGAACGAGAGGGATTCCTTCGACAATTTTTACCATTACGAAAGTTACAGCCTGCAATAAGCCAAAATACCAGGTGAATAAGATACTAGAAGATAGGGAGGGTAGAATTCTCCCATCAACAACGACCGTGATACATGATATTTACACAGGTCGACTGTTTCTGAGTGGCGTTGCTTCCCCTTTCATCACCGTTTGTCAGAAGCGATAATGAATTTTCAGCCGTCACGCAATGAGCCAGAATGATCCGTATGTATTTCACAGTCAGAAGAGTTGGTATTTGTCTCTTGCATCATGCCGGGCGCATACATGTATCTCTGGGTTACTTCCAGTATGATTTGTCATCCTTGATCATCAAATTTCGTCGTCTTGTCCAAGTCAATTTCATTAAAGAGATGAATTAAATCAATCGTAATTGTCCACTCCCTCAACCTCCTTTCCCCCCTGCCAGTCTCGTTTTCCAGTGGATGCGGAAGGTGGCGCAAAATAATGAATTTCGATCCCAGATATTGCGCCATAGTTTACCATTGTCGGTTCAAGCCTTCGCTTGTCAATGCAGCGTTCCCCACAAGATTGCTCGTCACCACTGGAGCCAAATGGAATAAGAGCTGGGGAGAGGGTGTGTTTGACACATCGCAGACGTTCACCGGCCATCATGCTCACCGATTTTAGTCGTTATTTCAAGCGTACGACCAAAAAGCTTTTCGTTAGGTGCCATGACGTTACATACTCTTGCATGGAGTAGTCACTGAAAGATTTGTATATACCTAGGCAATCTTTGTAGAAAGAGTATATTTGTTCAACGATTCTGATATGTGCCCTAGAGCTTGCTTGCCTTTGTATCAATCTTTGGTAGAAGCCGTCGCATTATCTTCCCGCTGGGTGTGCGGGGGATCTTATTAATGAAACACACGCCTCCGGTGAGCCACTTATGAGCAGCAAAACGAGACCTGATCAACTCCTGAATCTCCTCTTCTTTGACCCTCCCCTGTTTTCGAACCACAAACGCTCGTGGGTATTCTCCCCCGTTTCTTCTCTGGTCAGCGTCTTGCGCATGCAGATAATGAATAAGGCTCATGACAGGCTTACATTTTTGCGCCAACCACAGCAGCATCGGTTACATCTGGATGTTGCAGCAAGGTGATCTCAAGTTCAGCGGGGGATACTTGGAGGCCTTTGACTTTAAGCAATTCCTGGTAGAAGTGGAGAGTCAGTCATCTGCGCAAACGGTTCTCATCGTCGCTGTACCTTCATCCTGTCCACGATATAGAATCTGCCCCGATGATCGGCATAGCCAATATCGCCTGTCTTAAACCACATCTGGCCATCTTCGTAGGTTGTGGCAGCTGCCGTTGCTTCGGGTTTGCGATAGTACCCCTTCATCATGTTCGGGCCGGATACCCAGATTTCCCCAACTTCTACATCTGCGGGCGCGGTTCCTTCGTAGCCTTCACCGTCCACAGGCACAATTTTGGCCTTACAGTTGGCATTCAGCCACCCAATAGACCTTCCATCGTCTATATCATCCTGGGCAAATTGAAAGAGAGAACAAGTCGTCTCGGTGAGACCCATACCCTGTTTCACAGTGGCATGCTCACTCAGATATAGGGTTTTCAATGTTCGTCCTATTTCCGGGCTTAGAGGAGCAGATCCCGACACAACCCCCTCGAGAGCCTTTAGGTTGAAAGCTTCTGGATGTGGATACTTGATCACCGTATTGATGATGACGGGTACCATCGTTGCGAACGTTATGCGATAGATGTCAAGGTACCGCAGAAAGTCTGTAACGTCGAACTTGGACATGATAAATACCTTCGCGCCCAGTTGTGCAGCGTTCATGCAATACCAAATTTGCCCCTGGATAGTTAGTTAAAAGTGGTATTTCCATAAGGGTAAAAGGGTTCTGCAGATAAGCACTCACAAATGCATGGTACATGGGTAATGGAGCAATCCAGCGTTCTCCTGAACTATCAATCCGAGCTCTTCTCGCACGTCCCTGGGCTGTATTTGCGACAAGTGATCGTTTGTGGATAATTTGGACACTGTTTGCAATTACGTTATAATGCGATAATTCAACCCCTTTTGGAGTCCCGGTCGTTCTACATTGTAAGTCACTTCAAAGTAAATGCCATGTATATATAGAAAGAGTACTTACCCACTGGAGTAGTTGATGATTGCAGTGGTTTGTTTTGCTTCTTCAATCCCTGTGATCCGGTGCCATTGCCAGACCTTTGCTTCATCTGCGGAGACCCAAAAGTCCATCCAGGGCTTCAATGACCGGACTGGCTCATTGCAATTCTCGTTTGGGTTCAGGAAGAGAAATACCGAGCTTGATGACATGCCCACACTTTGGGCAGCTTCCAAACCCAATGCAGCTTTCGAGGAGTGTACTAGTAGCACCTTCGCGCCTGAATCCTCCAACTGGTATTTAAGCTCTAGTAACGAAAGGTCAGTATCGAAAATTTGTATCAAAGAGAAGGAACAAGATGAATGGAGAGCAGAGCTCACCATTTTTAGATGCTGTCGGCGATATTGCGGTAAACACGCACCGAGCAGCTATCACTGCCCACAGTAGAATTGGGACGAATAGATGGTTTGGAGAACAAAGCATAACCTTATCGTCCGGCTGCAAACCCAAAGTTTGAAGACCACGGGCGATGCGTTTGACGTAGATTTCAGCATCGGCAAGACTATAGCATTCCTTCGGATTATCCGCGTCGAAGTATCGTGGAATGATGCGCGTCGCGGTGGTGCCCCCGGTGAACACCCATGATGGGATGTCGCTCACCGGAATATCTACCGTGTGCGGAGACTCTATGATCTGCGATTGAATTGGCATGGTGGTGAAGTGCGTGAGGAGTCAAATATGGTGTTTCCCACAGTAGGTCTCGCGTAGTACAAAGTGAGAAATAAGAGAGACAGGCTATCCCACTTATGAAGAGTAGCTTCAGCGGACCAATATCTCAATCATTAATAATACTTGAGGATGATACCTATGAATACTTCAGTGATCCCGGAAACAACTAGGATAGCCGCCGGCAATAACCATTCGGCAACTAGGCCACGACAGGCCTCCGGGAAACTAAGTTGGGATCCAGGACGAGGGCCGCAGAGGGATGACGAGCGAAAGGATCTGTAAGGTGGTAGCCAAGTATAGCACTGGAGTCTATCATAGCTAATACGCTATTTTATATACTACATAATGTGCGAACGTATTGCCGAACGTGGGCGGCCCTAAAATCGAGCTCTAAAAGATACTGTCGAGGCGGGGTCGATCCGACTGACGACGAGTAACTCGAATTCCTTAACTCCGCAAACTTGTTTGACATTAGGTTTCCTAGTAACTTGATAGAACCTAACCCTGTGCTCGACTATAGGAAGGCGCTGATGCTGATGTGGACCGCAAAGAGTACGTAGGTGATAGGATACGAGCGTATTTGGACCACCAGACGCTGTTTGGGTGGGGGCGGGAGGCCGGGCCGACAGCTGGGCAATTACCGGGCAATCACGGTCGTCATGTGGGGCGGTCACTATAGCCGAGCTTGGCTGACCACAGTCAAGGTGCGTTTAAAGGAAAAGGAGAGGATAGCAGAGGACACATAGATGAACGGCGAACGAAAGCGGCAGTGGAATACCTTCATTCTAACCGGGAAATCTTATGGTTGAGCTTTGGAGTAAATAGACTAAGTAAGAAGGGAGACGAGAAGAAAAGCACGTAACTAGTCAACTAATGGCGCTTTTGCGCGCGAGTCAACAGTTTACGATTTCCTGTTCCCTGCTTTTCTTTTCTTGAGACGGTTCCCATAGACATAGATCGAGTCAAGTCTGAACATGTGCAGTGCAATGCAAATGTTGTCCACATAAATAAACTCTGCTACATTTTGTTGAAGTTCCAGAAGAAACTTTGTCGCATTGATACAGGTAATTCGGGTAACGACTGGGAGCTCGGCTTCTTCAGGAATGGCTACTTGGTATTATCCTTCTTACCATTTGCTATATGGCAGTTTCCAGCTCCTGAAATCTAACCCCCGGCTAACTCGGTTAATTTTCTACACGGTTTCGGTACTGGCAGCCTAGACATATATCAATCGGTTACCAGTCATCTAATTAACATTCCTATAAAATCAATCTCTCTCAAGAGCCCCGTACTGAAGCAGACGTTCCATTATCAATATCTGAGTGAGGTTCATTGCCATTTAGATTTAAGGAGCGACCAATCACATATGCTTGAGCATGAGCCTATTGTCAAAAGTGTTCGCTGTGACTGGGGGAGCATCCGGAATGGGCGCAGCAACATGCCGTCTGCTGGCCGAAAGAGGGGCCGGTGCGATATGTGTAGGTGATGTGGTCTCGAAGGGATTCGGAGCGCTTCAAGAGTCAATCGCCGCCATCAATCCATCTGTCAAGGTTCGTTGCAAGATTCTGGACGTGGCGTCGTCAACTTCGGTAGATGAGTGGATCAACGATATCATAAGTACATTCGGGGAGCTTCACGGGGTTGCAAATATTGCCGGGCTGCCCCAAGCTATTGGAGAAAGAGGGGTACCGGCGATCCTCGAAGAAACTGATGAGGAATGGCGTCGGATTCTAGGTGTCAATTTGAATGGCATTTTTTACTGCACGAGATCGGAAATTAAGGCGATGAAGAGCCTTCCCACTGCAAACAGAGCTATTGTGAATGTGTCGAGCATGGCTTCATTACAGCACAACCCAGATGTCTATGCGTATCGCACCTCGAAGGCTGCATGCTCTCATTTCACTACAAGCGTGGCAAAGGATACAACGAGTCTTGGTATTCGGATAAACTGCGTTTCACCTGGTGTGCCTTCCCTGCTCCCCTTGGTCATATATTAGACACAAAGCGCTTACATTGTATCAGGAGTAACTGATACCCCTATGTTGGGGAGCTTTATTCGCAGCTCCGATCAAGTTCGAGAAGGATGGATCAAGAAAGGTTGGAATTTCATGAGCGCTGAGGATGTGGCGCGTGTTGTTGTTTGGCTCCTTGGTGACGATTCCATCCCGGTTTTTGGGTCGAACATCAATGTCGGAGCGGGTCTTCCGTAAAGGGGTATATTTCGAGGAACCGGCAGTTTTTGTTCGACAGTCAAGTGCTTTTCTTTTCTTTTTTCTTTTTTTTTTCTCTTGGCAAACTCATTTTGGATAGAATAAGGCCTCAATGACAATTGTTTTATTCCCAAATACGAATGCTACTGAAATGGAAAATTTGCTCTCCGAAACGTCTTCCTCTACCTAAAAACGAGGAGACAGAAGGACTGATCAAGTCTAAGAAGGGAAAGGAGTCCATTAATGGTCGATTTAAGCAACAATGGCCCTTGCAGCGTACATATGGTAGGTGAACCTGCGGATAGTGGGAATGTACTAAGATAGACGGACCCTAACCAAACAGGTATTCACTGAAATCCCTCGCGAGCTCAATGGGTAATATGAATAACCTTTAGTATTCTCTATGCATCAAACTACGGTCTTCTGCAACATACGGCAGTAGCCCTGAAATCGGTGACTGTCCCCGATAAAGGAACCGGTTTCCGCTCAAGTGACGTTGGCTCGATCTAGTCATCCCGGCTTGTTGGCGGCCCACACTTTGATTACCATATAGCCGAAAGGCGTAAGGCTTAAATACCACCGCGGTTCCACAAGTCAAATTACTACAAAAATCAAATAAAGTCAACTGAACATAATGCTACCTAAGACGGAGTCAGACTCACTGGAAGGTGACGCTGCCACACATGGACTGCGGGAAAATGTGCGATACATTACTGGCATGGATGCCGCTGGCAATAGCGTTATTCTGGCGTCTCCAAGCCTAAGGTTTCATGACCGCGGAGGCTACGCAATCACCGCCATCTACAACCTGGAAAAAATACCGGCAAATATCGAAAATAACAGCGATATAACATACTATATGGCTTCTCAAGAGCCCACCCCTGCCAATCAATACAGTCCCACCTCCTTCCAACTCGTCATCCCAGGCGGTGCGAACTTTGTCCAGGGAGATTTTGGTCCATCCGCATGCTCTGCGTGGCACAGGACATTATCGGTAGACTTTGTTACGGTGGTACAGGGTGAGTTAGTCTTGGAAGTTGGAGACGATTGCGCGAATGCCAGCCAGGTGTCTTTGCAAACGGGTGTAAGTTAAAATCCTCCAATACATTATCTGTATACTTAATTGACCTCATTATTGTATATGCAGGACTCAACAGTACAAAGGGGAACCATGCACAGATGGCTGAACCCGTCATCTAAAGCTCCGGCTCGTTTTGTGGCAACCTTACTTGCATCTGTCCCTCTCAAGGTGGGGGATCGCATCATACAGCATACCTGGGTTTCTGGAAAACTACCGAGCCCTGAAAGCAAATGAAGAATTGGGCGTGTTTAAATGGCCTTTGGCAATTCAAAAGGGCAAACGCCCATTAGCATTAACATGGCCCTGGTCATTTAACTGAGCTACTATATTTTAAGACCTTTATCCCTGTTGTATGTATCTCTAAAATGAGTATCAGACGACCGGCTTCGCATAATCCAGTGGAATCACACATTCGGACATACAGTTAAGATACATGGTTGTAATCATCCCCAGCACTCATGCAAGGGACCCGCCATCCACTGCCCACACAGCACCTGTGACAAAAGTGCTCTCTGGTCCTAACAAGAAAACAATTACGCTACTAAGCTCCGATACATCAGCTGCACGTTGCATAGGACGGAACGCACTTGGCCGCTTCATGTTCCCAAAAGCCTCGGTAGCCTGAGTGAGAAGTTCAGTGTTCGTCGGACCCCTGTAGTTGCAGTAAGTAATTGATTTTTGGAGCGAAGCCTAATATTCACATACGGCAAAATGGCATTCACACGGATGTCTCGGGAGCCCCCTTCAATTGCTGCACTTTTCGTCAAGCCAACTACCGCATGTTTGCTGGCAGGGTACATAGCGCCCTTATTGTACCCGCGCGCCGAAGCCACACTTCCGAGATTGACAATACTAGACCCAGGCTCAAGAAAGCCGGGGACCATCGACTCCGCCAGCAAGTTGAACGTTCCACGAACATTGACGTCCATCACAAAATCATACTCTTCCGAGGAGATTTCCCAAAGCTCTCTGAGCCCGAAACTCTTGCCGGCTGTCCCGGCAATGTTTGCGACGCCATCGACCCGGCCAAATCGGCTCTTGGTGGCTTCCAGAAAATCCCTGACTTGTGCTCGATTGGTAACATCTAGTGGGTGTATCAAAACTCGCGACTTTTCAGTCTCAGTCAGGCAATCATATGCGCTGCGTAAATTCTTTTCACGGATATCGCAAATACCGACGGCCGCACCGCGTGAGAGAAGAGCTTTGGCTGTGGATAGGCCTATTCCGGCTGCTGCGCCTGTAAGACAGAAGACTTTATTTGTGAAATGGGCGGCCATTTTTTCTTGGTCTTTCGTTTTCACTCTCTTTTCCTTTTTAGACGTGGGCTGTTCAGGAAGACGGTACGTTGTAAATTTGTCTCCAGAAGTTTGACGGAAATAGGGCCTTAAATGCAGCACTAATGCTCCGCCCTGAATGCCGGGGTCGTTGCCGGACAGACCGCACCAGCGGTCTGGCTTGCTTCTATCGAAAGACAATGGCTTTAGGACATATCGAAATACAATGGCTTTAGGACATATCGAAATACATTATTACCGGAGATTTGTCTACCCAGAAAGTGTCACCCAATCAGAAAGTTCGAGATAAGCTCTGTGGGGCTTGTGTCTAACGGCGGGCAGGGTAGCGGAATTGTCGCTACTCACCGGCAATTCGGCTATGTAAAGCAACAAACTAATTTCCCCGCCAGTAAACTTGACCAAACCATCTCTTCAAGACAAGGATATCGTGTCGTCAGGCAGGAATGATCTTTGTTAAGATTCGGCTTTCAAATCCAAGAGTATATATGAATCGGACGTCACTGCCATCCATGAAATGGATTTTCTCAATGGATGAATGTGTTGATCCAACATTCCACTTTTTCCATAGAGCGCTTTTCTTTCATCCTACATATCATGAATCAGGCTCCTGTGGGTAGAGCTAACTGTATAATCATGCTCCGATTGTTTGGTTCTCTGCGAATCTTCCAACAATTTACAGTACTCACGTAAATGAAAGTAGAATAATCATATATTACAGGAATCACACCCTCGTCTCGCGGAATAAAGTAAATTTTCAGTAGGTTTGCCCCGAAATCGTGGAAATCGTGGAAAATTATATAAGAACAGAAAGTAGAGGTGTGAAATCACTTATCACGTCATTCGCCGGCAAAGGCGAGGTAGTCAAAGAAATCCTCACCTAGTTTCTCATTGTTTTCATCGTTCTGTTCTGTAAGCTTCGGCAATCCCTCTTCGATGTTACTCAAAGTGTTCACACTGGGGGGGAAAGAGACCGTTTCCCAAATTCCTTGATCCTCTATTTCATATGATTGTCCGGAGTCTGAAAGTCTCTGGTCAACCATTTCATATGGTTGCTCGGACTCAGGATTTTTTAGCGGGGGATTCTGTCCTACCCTTTCACCCTGGTGAGGTACAGGCAGTGGGGAAGAAGTGTCTTTGCCGTCAATTAACAGAAATCGATCAGCTGATATCAAGCTATCCAGATAGAGGTAAAGTTCCACGTAGGTTTGCGGACTCTTCTCAAATATGTCGGAGAAGGAAGCGCCACTGTATCTCATCGCTATATCGACCATTTTGGGCCTGAAGAAACATAGTGTTTGCCCTATAAGAACAGAGAGACGTTTTGTGTCGAAGCGATGGCTGTATAACTGATTGAGTCCCTTAAGCAGCCCAAAATTCTGTGCATTGCGATATCGATCGGCTGGTGTTGACGAAAGGATAACGTTCATTCCCCATAGAATCAGAGGGAACACTGTACATGCCATACTGATGCAGCCTGTCAGCAACAATATTGGAGCTCTAAATAAGATAAAAGGTGAACTGTACGCGCTAGCAGGAAGATATCTTGCCATGTTCGCATCAGCGAGGTCCTTAAAACTTTCTGTTATGTCGGTCACAGCGTCACAGAGTTCTGCGTTATATGACTTCATCGTTGCCCGTAAGAATTCCGGCAACTCGTAGTCTGCAGTTAGACGGTTGGCATGGTTGCATAGAGCCATTCGAGCCGATCTATCTCCAGTTAGTGTGAGTGACATATGTCTTGCGGATATGACATACTGGTAATACATTGAAACCAGAGATAAGAAGAGTCTTGCAGAAGGGTGGGCATAGTCTCCGCCATATTCAGTGCAGGTAGTAAACTCAAAATACCAGGCGGAGAGTCCTAGTTGAAGCTGCATCATTTCTTCAAATATGACGTGATTCTCAGCAAAATCGCCTTTGGTTGAGTTGGTTCGCTCGGGGTACACCGTAGTTAGGAGGTCAGTTGCGACACGGGAGAAATCACATTGCGCAATGAAGATACTACAAAGCGCCTTTTTTGTTTTATAGTCGTAGACCTCCGAGTGACTTATTTCCTTTTCGAAGTCATCCAGGGAGAGTTTTCTTTTTATAAAGGGGAAGTCCTCAAGTCTGATTTGGACGGGCCGACGCATTCCTAAGGAAATCACTCGGTCGCGGGCCAAACAGCACCACCAGAGTTTTTTCAGAATCAGAATTCTCTGATTAACTGAGGACCTAGAAGAGCTAGATCGATCGGTGTTTCCAACCTTCGCGTATTTGATAGCGATGGAGAGCCAGGACGAGTTGCACATTGCGTCGGTATCCGAATTGTGAAAGCTTAATAGTAATGCGGCTTGCGATTTGGATATAAAATTAGATTCATTTCCATGGAAAAAAGAAGCTAAATCGGATTAGCGTCACAGCAATTAGACATATCGTCGACTTAAGGACCAGTGAATACCCTACCCTTGTCTTGTAGTAGAGATTGTTCCGTAGAGAAAGAGGCGAAGAAAATCCATACTCGTTGGCGACACTACTTGGTATGAACTAGGTATTGTTTCAGCAGATATCAACATACTTATTTGCTTTTGTTTTTTGTACGTACTGGCGCTGCTGAAAATAGCATGGCACGGAGCAGGAGTAGAGAAAACTGCCCTTGAAACTTTCTTGGTCGGCGATATATGTTCCAGAACCTCCATTCATCGATAAAAGGAAGGCAGGGATGAACATAACGGAAATAATGATTGATTAAGCATTCAAGCATAGACTCATCCGGTAAATGTAAGCTGCCTTCGGAATCGAGAAAACAAACCTCGGACTCCGGAATGGACCCAAGTTGGGATGAATCAAGGAACGAGTAAAATGCGAATGGCAAATTTTTGAAGTCAGGAGGACCTATAAGCTATATTAGGTACCTTCTCTCGGTAGTATCATGCTAGACGATACGATTTTTATTCCTAATACTAGGGCGGGCATACTCGGTTCAGCTTGAATTGCAAATCCTGTAGGGGTGGTTTCAGCTTCCACGGCGTTTTCTTTCAACCCGCACATGACCTTGTTTCTCTTCTTCCAGGTCGTTGGCCGGAGCCCAGGCTTTGGCTTCGGGGACCGCTTGAGGCACTCAACATCATCGAGGCGGCAATTTGTGCAAGGAAACCCGTGGACCATTGCATCACAACGAACCTTGCGTGCATGACAATATTCACAAGCTACTGCAGCACGTCTAATGCGTGGTCTCTCGGCCAGACTGGGCGAAATTTGAGGAGGCATTTGGAGGAGTACGGATATAACAAAGAGGGTTGTCTCGCATCTAGCTCAATGATCAGGAAAGAACATGGAATTGAGCTTGGGAAAAACGGATTTTGAAATTGCTGTTGATTATGGCTTACATGAATCTAAATACAATTGTATGCATGGTATCTCCACCATTTGATGTATTGTGGGGATTGGCAACGGTTGCAGTGCCGGACCGGTAAAAGCACGTTCTTATAGCCGCTGTCGGTTATGCCGACCCATTATTAATCCGACCCTGCCTTTTGACGATCATGCTTACTCAATACAAGTAGAGTTTTGATCTCGGTAATACCATGAATGATTCAAGTGAAGTAATGTACCAGAGGAAGGGATGCTACCTCATTGGTATAGTAATAGTTATCAACTCTTGTCCGCAGGCAAAGGGTAGACATGGATATAAGATGTTGCTCCAAAGACCAACTACGGCAGGAGAAAAGCTTGAGGGGCTCACGTAATTGATATCGTGGACATATCATCTCAATTTTGTAACTGGCTGTATTGGAGCAAACTATTCAATTTATAATAAAGACGCTATTTAGAGGGCATCTTTAGCCCACCAGGAAGTCAAAAAGACGACTTGTTCAACTCTTAAAACAACACTCAACAAGAAGAATATTGACTCCACAGGGGGCCGCTTCGATTCATTTCATCTCAAAGTGCTCATAGCCGTTCGCCGCTACCTCTTCACAGCGCCGGCGGAATTCGATGTTGTTGCCAAAGTAACGAATAACTCTTCTTTGGCTCTTTCCAGGGCGATTCGAGTTATATCCAGTCATCCAAGAGTTTACCTTTGCAGAAAGGGGTATTTTGGTGCAATCAAAAACATGCTGTGTCCACATCTTTTCACCCTCTACATCAGGGTTGACATAGGTGATCCCATGGTCCTGCAGGTATTTCATGAACCTCGAAACCCATTCGACGGCATATTCAATGACGTGAGGAATATTACCAGTTGCTTGGTGAGGGCCCAGGATATTGAACATGTTTGGGAACCCGGGGACAGCAAAGCCGAGATAGGTCCTGGGGCCATGCTCCCAACATTCTTTGAGACTCAACCCTCCTTGTCCAAAGTATTCGATCTCCTCGTATGATCCAGTAAGGGCATCAAATCCTGTTGCGTAGATCAGAACATCGAGTTCAACATTTTCGGTTGTGGTTTTGACGCTAGTCTCCGTGATCCGCTCAATAGGTGTCTCGAGGAGATCGACTAGCTTCACGTGCGGCTTGTTGAAAAGCTCATAATACCCATTCTCTAAGGGTACTCTTCTCGTTCCGAAGCCATGGCTCTTTGGAATAAGTTTCTCTGCAACAGCCGGGTCATTAACGCGAGCCCGAACCTTCCTCGACATCCATTCACTGTAAAGGTCGTTGGCTTCCTGGTTGGTGAAGATATCCTTGAAGTTGCCAACCCATTTGACCAAGCCTCTTTGATTGTAATGGCTCTCCCATACAGCCTCGCATTCTTCTTTCGGTAATTTCAAGGCTTCTCGGGGGTCTGGTTGATACATAAAACCCATCGGACTTGCCTTGCAAGCTCTGATTATATCCGGGTATCGCTCCCGAATCGACTCCATTTCCTCCTGATCAATATTGCTATTTCGAAGCGGAGCGGTCCAATTTGCCGTCCGTTGAAACACAGTCAGTTGTTTTGCAGTCTTTGCAACTTCCTGGATTGTTTGGATACCAGTAGCACCGGTACCAATGACACCAACTCGCTTTCCAGCCAGCGGAACAGGATCATCTGGCCAACGAGATGTATGATAGGCAATTCCTTTAAAATCTGCCACGCCGGGGATATCCGGAAGGGTTGGGGTGGTAAGAGGACCCAGGCAGTTTATGAGAAATCTAGACGTGTATATCCTTTTTGTGGAGTCGGTCAAAGTCCATGAGCGCGTTGCGCTATCGTAGCGAGCAGATTTGACCTCGGTTTCGAGCTGGAAGTTTGGGCGAATATCAAATTTGTCCACAATGTAGTTGATGTAATTCAATGTGTCTGGCTGTGCGGAGAAATGTTCTTTCCAATTCCACTCGTCTAGCAACTCTTTCGAAAAGGTGAACATATAGGTGTAGCTTTCAGAGTCGAACCGTGCCCCTGGGTACTTGTTCCAATACCAGACGCCCCCTACTTCAGGTGCACGTTCAATGACTTTGACCCGGAGTCCTAGACGTTTAAGGGATATCACAGTATATATGCCTGCCAAGCCTGCTCCGATAACCAAAACATCGGCGTCCAGGTTGGCGTTGTCCTCGGGCATTTTGAATGCCTCGCTCGCTTCTCCAATATTGACAAGATGAAAATTGAATGAAAATGAAAGAGTTTCAATGAGATCTTGAGGTTTGACAGCTCCTCGTCAACTTGTGGCCAATCAAGCCCTTTTATCTATAAGTGGAAAATGATCATTACAGTGCTATCATAAATGTTGACGGTTCTCGGGTCTAAAGAGTTCGGCCATGGAACTCGCTCGGCAACACGCGTCATGTGGCTTACTAAAGCTTATCGTTCGGCTAAACCAATTATGCATTATCTCTCGAGATGCTGGGCTGCGGCTTTCTTTGTCTGGGTATAGAATAGCCGGCTCTTTAACCGGGACGGTACCAAAGTTGACATTTGACTGGGAATGTAATAAACTTGACATGGTGGAGCCATCATTGAACGAAAGCTTAGGCTCATTGTTCGACCTAGTCGTTCTAAATCTTCAGTGTCAACAGAGCAGTCGTTTACTTTTCGACCGTTACGGTGTATAGCCGTAACCGGGTAGCAGACCAAGGAAAATGCGCAAACCAGCCAAGCAAATTAAGAACCGCTTCAAATATCCAGCCCACTTTGTTGATCTTCGACCTATCCAGCATTTCGTGTCTTTTGTGGCAATTGCGTTTCAACATGGCTCTCTCTTATGATCCAGAATGGCTTGAGATAGCTAAACCGGCATTAGATCAAGCCCAAGCAATCAAGCCTGCTATCCACGATGTGGGAGCTAGACGAGCCAAATTCGAAGGGCTAATGAGCAGAGGACAGCAGTCGATTCATCTGCCTGACAACATCGAATACATCGTGCACCATGTTCCGGTCGCAGGTGGCCACGAGATTGATATCCACCATGTCCGCAATACGAACGTATTGGGCGATGATCCCAGTCCTGTGATCCTTCACATTCACGGTGGCGGGTATTTCAGCTTTCAAGCTATACATAGCGTGCCAGCTCTGGCACACTATGTTTCCTCTACCGGAGTCGCAATGATTACCATCAATTACCGCCTTGCTCCCGAGAATCCCTTCCCAACTCCGCTTGAGGATTGCTGGTCAGTTCTGATGTGGGTCCACCATCATGCTCCAGAACTGTGTGTTGACCGCAGTCGTATTGCCGTGATGGGGGAAAGTGCCGGAGGTGGATTGGCTGCAGGCCTTACCCTCCTCGCAAGAGACCGTGGTTTGATGCCCAAACTGGCAAAACACCTTTTGATCTATCCAATGCTCGATGATAGGATCTGTAGCGACTATACGGGGGGGCTCTGTTTCTTTGACCTCGATGATGCCATCACAGGGTGGGCTGCCTATCTCGGGAAGGATATGGGAACAGATCGAGTTTCACCATACGCCGCGCCAGCGCGAGCAAAAACTGTGGATAGCCTCCCGCGTCTTTATCTCGAGTGTCCACAATTGGACATTTTACTACCAGAGAATCTGCGCTATGTTCAGATGTTTGTGGAGGCAAAAATACCTACCGAGTTCCACTTGCTCGAGGGGTTACCGCATGGCTTCATCAGCCTTGCGCCGACCGCAACGGCCAGCAAAACCGCGATTGAAACCCGAATGAGGGCCATGAAAACGATTTAGGCATGGGCGACCCATTTTAGTCAAACATGTTTCCAGGGCATGCACTGTTCCTTCGTGTACCCCAGTATTCAGTCGTTCGTAGCTCAATCCTACATCTCCATCTCTCTCGCTCTGCTCCTATTCAATTTTGAAATTTCGAAGTATGTTGTTCTGGAAATAAGGCGTAGAAACACGGATCTTTCGGTACGCTGGTTAATTCTATCTTATAGGGATTGGTGCTGTGCAATACATTTTATTTAAGTTTTGCTCAAGTGAGACAAATTTGGGCCAACTTGTACAAAAATATTAGAAAAGTCTTAAATCAGCACTGGAGGATATCTGGCTAGAGTTCTTCCGGAATATCCCGCTATGAGAAACGGTAGTTTCAACGAGCCAAAAGTTAGTCTGAAAAAGTGTGCCCCAGCGGGACGTACATACGGACGCAGTTTAATCCGCACATCAGCAACCCAGTTAATAGTCGGGTTTTCTAGTTCTACTGCAAAATAAATTGACGAAAGTTAATCTGCCTTACTTCACTAAACTACAGGCAAAACGAACAATTGACTTAATGAGTCTTCCAGATCCGTGTACTAGAATATAATTTTGCCTGCTAGTCAACTGAGTGGCCAAAATCGGCGAGAAATTTCCAACGGATGGCTTGCTTGAGTCCGTTACTTTTCCAGGAATCTATGCTCTTCTCTGGGAAAAGCCATCTCATGCCAAGATCATCCTTTTCTTCAAATATAGACAGCGCATGATTGTCATGAGCGAGAACAACAAAGACATTATCCTTGGCGTCGAGTTCTGCGATGCCTTCCAATGTCGAAAGACACTGTTTGTAATCATGCGTGTAATCCTTTGCGGGTTGAAAGAAGGGTGCAGTGTGACCATCGCAAGCCACCTAACTCAACTGATGATCCGGGGAGAGCGGTGGAAAAAGTGGAGCGTGAGACGAGGGCCGAAATTCTCCAGGGTGATGAGCGCATTCCTAAGAACAATGTGTTATTCACTATACATGCTGCTTTCAGAAGGCTCGGTAGTTCCCTTACTCCAGCCATGAGAACATATGAGTCGCCTAGTACCCTAGCAAGCCCACACAGATGGCCCACTGCATGGCCCGGGGTATGGAGGACAAAAATGCTCCCATCTCCGAACCAGTCGAGAGCTTTGAATTGGCCGATTTGCAAGGTGTCATTTGTCTCCCCAAAATCAAGCTCCACCAGCTCCCGTCCTTCCCAGTCGCTGGCCAAAACAGGTGCATCCGGTTCGTTAGGATATCCATTGCCGACCGCCGCCGTGGATCCAGGCCCAACAATTAACTCTGTACTTGCCGGAAACAAAGCCGGATTTCCAACATGATCAAAATGAAAATGTGACCAGGTTATGGCTTGCACATCGGGTAGCCGAATGTTATTCTCGAAGAGCACTTCGGAGACGTCCCTTGAAGTGGAGAGATGCCAATCGTGAACGAGTTTATGAATAGCATCGACCACGGTCGGGGCTAGCTTTTCAAAACCTTGGCGAACCGAGAGATCAAATACCACCTTCTGCCCTGATGCGTGACTGATTAAGAAGCAGAAGGAAGGGCCCTTAAGTCGGTTGAAGCCGCAGACCTTCGGCTGCACAAACTGCTCTGCCGGTATGTCGATCCTGGTGCCGCTTACTTGGCAGATTATTAATTAAAATATTTTGGAATACCATAGAGAGGGCATAGGAATACGTACGAATCAACCACATGAACCGACACCGTCTGAAACGATTGTGGAATACTCAATTGGTCACTCGCGGGATTGTTGGAATCTGTTTTATTTTCCATACTATTGGGAAATGTGAAGAGAGGGGAGATGTATATAGAAGAGTATGCCAATTTGTGTGATATGTCTGTGCTGGGCAATATTACGGCTCTCCAAGACTGAGTCGTTGGGGGAGTTAGTTCTTGTAGTAACCACTTCGCGCGAAGCGCCACAATTGCAGTCCGAGGTTTGACTCCCTCAAATTCACTAAGTAGTGGATCTCTCTACGCGCGGTAAATTTAACTTAATCTTATTTGTAAGTCTGACGTAATGGTTGACGTAGTACAAGGTTTATCCAGTCAACGGGAAGGGTATGCGGACAGATTGTCCCCTAGACACTAACGGTTATCATTAAATTATCCCGTGTAACATAAGTCTTTCACCGACAGCGATTGGGGAAATTCTGCCGATCTTAACCAAGCCGACGATGAATACGTCATTTTCAGGATCACTAGCTACGAGCTATTACCGCCACCGATCATCAATTGAACAAGACACTGAACTATGTGTGTCGGTCATAACCTTTCTTCTTATCCCGCCAGTGAAAACTCCTGTGTCAGTTCTCCTATTAACTGCTTTTAACGCGGGCACAGCAGACTTCCTGACACTGTAGCCCTTAGGCCTCGAAAAATAAAACAAGTCACTTGCCAATTACACCCTACGCTCACATAGGCAAGTCTATATGGCTTGTATTATTTGCAGCGAAAAGTCAAATGCAATCAACCTATTCTTTTATATCTTGCTCTTTTCAAAGCCTTCACCAAACTCCAAAACCAGCTTCCCAAACTGTTTTCCATTTCGCATGTCGGTGAAGAGGGATTCTATGGCGTCAAGATCGTCCAAGCCTGTTTGTAAGATTCTCGAAATCACGGGCCGAATTTTGTGAGCCTTGACGAACTCGACCATCTGGCGAAATTCTTTGCGGGAACCCATGGTCGAGCCACGCACATCGATATTCTTGATAACAGCCTGCATCGGAAAAGGCATCTTCGGAGAAACGGTCATTCCATAGAGCGAAAGAACACCGCCGGCCTGAAAATATTAGACTTTTATTTTGGCATTTCATGTGGACATGCGAAATTAAGTCCAAACGCACCTTAAGTGACTTTGCAGACCTTCCAATTGAATCTCCTTCGGCGCCATCAATGACTGCGTCAAAGTGCGGCCTATCAGGGCTGAGCATTGCTAGGAGCATTTTATCCCAATTGCCTTTTTTGTAGTTGACACCACCCTTGGCACCCATCCGAACGGCCTGCTGAATCTTTTCCTCGCTGGAACTGGTGACGTAGACATCTGCACCTCTCACAATAGCAAACTGCATTACCATCAGTGCAACGCCACCACCAATGCCTGTAACCAACACGACAGCACCTTTTCGGCAGTTATTCATCCCGGCTTTCGTCATCAATGCTCTCCAGGCAGTCAATCCAGCCAAAGGCAGTGCAGCCGCCTCCGCATCTATAAGATGGTCAGGAGCTATTTCGACATCTCTTTCGTGAATTGTGATGTATTCCTGGAATGTCCCTTTCCGGTAGTGTCTTGTTCCTCCCATAACAGCGTAGCCCTCTTTACTATCGGGTCCCTCAATGGCATCTTTCCAGCCCTTTCCGGGATTGAGAATGACCCGCTGTCCAACCCATTTTTGCAACGCAGGGTCCCGGGACCCTACCGAAATAACAATTCCAGCACCGTCCGAACCGATAGTGACATCGAATGTGACACCGGCATTGAGCCGTTGCCGAATAAAAACGTCTCGATGATTAAGGGCAGAAGCTCTCAGCTGTACAAGAAGTTCTCCTTCCTGCGGGATGGGGTTGGGGATGTTGCGTAAAGAGAGTGGATAATAAACACTATACCTGGCTTTCCAGGGGTGTCTCCACTGAGGCCAATGAATATGGCTTTTCCCATAATAACAGGTGAAATTGTAGGTTGCAACTTTTTATTGAATACACATTCGATCAAGATAATACCCAAGCTGTGCGGGGTTTCATAAGTAATTATTTAAATTATGCCGATGGTTAACATTTTGCGTCGGTAAGGAAAAAGATAAATTTCCACATTTAAGATCTCCTCTGAAAGGCTATATGCCCATTTCAAGAACAAAGAGCGGCATGGATTTGCCGAAAGGCGGAAACTGGCCGACTTTAGGCAATCGGTAATCGCATGGGCGTGAGATTGACCGCATTTAACTGCCTTTTGTTTTGTTCTTTTCTCTGAATGTGACCTTCCCTATTTATTGTCAAGTTCAGTAACTGCGAGAGTTTTCATCGAATTTTGACTAGGACCGACTATGGCAGAATCCCGCCAATTTCATAGCCTCAGTCTCGAAAGGGGAGGCAAGGTATTTATAATTACCATGGAAATCGGTCCAGAGAATCGCTCGGCCCAGAGAATCGCTTAAAGGTCAGATTCTGCCAAGAAATGATTGCTGCATTGGATGCAATCCGGCAGACTCTGGGGGCATACTCCGACGGAGCTCTTATTACGCGTGGGAATAACACTAAGTTTTTCTGCATGGTATACAAACCATCAAAGCCCATAAGTTTGTAAACTAACAAATTTCCCTGCAGGGACTCGTTCTGGAGGAGGTCAGCCAGAATTCATTTGCAAACACAGACGGCTTTTGCCCTGTATGTTGAAGGATTTTTGAAACGATGGCATAAGCTACATTTCTAACCTCTGAAACGCAGCTCTTGCACGCTATTATGAATTTTCCGTTCCCGATGATAGCACTAGTTACGGGCCATATTTTCGGTGCCTGCTGTCCTTTAGCTCTTGCAAATGACTACCGCATCATGAATGCGGACCGCGGCTTTATCTCCATGCCTCCAGTTGACCTTGGGATACATTTCTCGGGCATGAGTGTGCTTCCTAAATTCAAACAATGGCCACAAACTGTGCGAAAGATGCTCCTGGAAGGGCACAAGTTTACCGGGAAAGAGGCACTGGAAGATGGAGTTGTCGACTTTATTGCATCTCCCGAACAATTGCTTGATGTTGCGTTAGAACTCGCTAATAAATGGGCGCCCAAAGCCAGAGCTGGGTAAGTTGAGTATTCACTTCATTTGCTTGAGCGTCTTCTCATTTTCACTGTCTGGCAACAGGGTATACGGCCTTTTACGATCTGAGTTGTGGGGGGAGATGAACCAACGCATGCAGCAAACAGTCATATTCATAGTCGGTCAACTTTTCCGATCTGGCAAGCCAAAAGTTTGAGAGCATGAGTGAATGGTTCAGTTTTCCCATGCCAAGATCGAAGAAATCGAATTTTTATCAGATGGGACTATCAGATGTCTGAACTTTACACGTGATCATTAATGTCTACTTTCTGTTATAGCAAACAAACGCCTTGAGAAAGATCTTGTCGTCTTATTGTTTGGATACATGGTTGGAGAAATTATGGAATCTCCATCTTAGATTTGACCAACGTGTTCGTATGCGCTATAGATTTGCAATAAGATTTCACTACAATCTCAATTATTGGACCCATTAAGAGCCTCTCCAAGTATGCCTTGCATTTATTCCTCTCCCTACTTCTTGTCTCGTCTACTAAGGAAACCCTCCTCCCCACAAACAACCAAATCCTGAACACTATCACTTTTATCTTAATATTTGAAAGCCGCGTAATAAATCGAGAGATACACATCATAAGAACATTGCTCTTCCCTGTAATGGTCCGGAATGCATTCAACCTTGTTCCAATTTTTCCGAGGCGGCTTGGACTGTGTAAAACTTGATATCCGGCTGAGATAGTACGCATTAAACCATTTCAGCCTTGCCCCTTTTTCTTGCCCTTTCATTTGCCCCTTTGATAACTGTAGATAAATCCCCAAGGGGGATTGTAATAGGAAAGTCGACTGAAGCAAGTACTAGGGCGATGAATATGTAGAATCCAATCAAACTCGCAGCCAGCAGCAGACCTGCACCGACATGCTGAAGTTTTGTGGCGTAGACAGCGTCACCGCGAGCGATAGCGAAGAAAGATGCAGTTAGGCAGCCAACTTTTGCCTAAATTAGCTAATATAATCTTCTTGAATGGATTATATTCCATTTACTTACCCGCAGGAATGAAGACAATGAACAACGAGAACAAGCTCACATTTGTTCGGATGCTTGCGATGCCGAGTACTGTGAGGACAATCAAGATTGCCACCATGAAAAACGCAAACGTGGCAAAGAACCCGGCGTTCATGCCCTTGGCCAGATCTGAAGGATCTGGAGAGTAGGCGCCGTACGCGTTGAAGCTAGGTTGCAAGGTAGCGCCGAAGGAAAACCAGAATCCCCCTGTGCATCGCATCAATACCATGAATTATACGTCAGGCCACGTCTGAAGACGGCCACAGGTAATCAGGCGCGATAGTAGGAGTAATACTTACCGAATATTGCAAATACTGTGGCAGGATAAGTGTTGCCTGTTGAGGCTTATCAGCAAGAGTAACAATTTATAGTCATTTCCGTCAATCACCTAAAATCCATTCCCCGACGGCTCCTAATATCAATAGAAGACCTCCCATAAATACAAGAGAACCACTATGAGCTGTTAGCTGGACAGTATCTTTCACTAAGACATTGAGCTTACACATTTGCAGCGTCAAGACCACCTGCACCGTCCCAGCCCAACGCCACCATCGAGAACGGTGTAGCACAGATCAGGAAGCCACCCAAAGCTGTTTAAGGATCAGTCAGGTGGAAAATGAAGCGGATAAAAGCCAACAATAATAACAGTACCGATTGGAGTAGGGTTTCCGAAGGTCTGTCGCAATTCGCCTTTGACTCGATTGTGAGGGGAAAGGTACAACTGTTCGAACAGTTCCGGTGGGATTGAAACATTTCCTGCTGTTCTAATGCGTTGCAATGGATCGATTTCTTTTGCAGGAGAAGGTGTTGGAATGATTGGCTCATGGTGGTTCTCCTCGCCAGTGGTAGAGGACATTTTGCTCATGATAGTTAAGAATGTTACCTCAAAATGTGGAGAAGGTGGAAGCTTTATTCAATTTGCTTGTGGAAAAATGGAGTCCGTTTCGTCCTAGAACTCATACAGCCCCAGGGCTCGCGGATTTTATAAGCTTCTCTCTCTCATTGCCGTATCCAAGGATGGTAATCTCGAAGCACCCGTAAACAACTATGCCGGGCTGGGGATTACCCAAGTGGGAGCAGATTTGTAGCTTCGGCAATCTGGGGTTTGAGTAATGCGGGTAATGTGGATAACTGGAGATATTTTGTTCTAGGTTTGGGTCATATTATTGAAAAGCCAGTTTTCAAAGTGTTGTACTTCGGCCAATGGGAGACACCACTGGGTATTTATTAACTTTATTTCATACCAATGATACCGGAACTTTAAGGACAGACTGTACCAAAGTAATTTAGGTTATTTTACACAAAATTGACCGGCTTGGGTATGTTCTCAACTTTAACTGAAAAGCAAGGTCGGCATGTGAGTTCCGCTTCATGTCACTAGAGCCGGGTTACGATCTAGTATTCAAAGCTGGACCATCTTACAGTCATCATACATGGTGGACTATGTCTACTCTCCTTCCTCTACATTGACCTATTGCACCAGTTGTATGAAAGGGCACGGTAGTTACGGGGGAGGGTCCCCGGACTCACCTTTCATTGGTCAAATAACCGGCCGAGGAGTACCCATCCCCACTACCTTGACCCATATCTATACCAAAGTGACTTCCATATTATTGGAAATTTTCCTTGTAAATTCTGTTTGGGTTATATCGTAGTTACCCCACACTCTGGCTGGTGTAATCGGCCCCATAAATGTATATCAAATGTCCACTGCGGGATCAACTAATCCTCCAATAACCACAGGTCCATGCCGTAACGAAACCCGGCTTAGTGCTAGGTGCAGCATGTTACTGTAGAAAAATATATGGGGCTGAAGGGACGGGAATTTGTCGTACAGATCACAAAGAACCTCACCTAACGTGCCCCGCGTTGGAAATATATTAAAGGTGCCAACTGGTAGACTTAGTCACCGACGAATAACTGTATTTTCGAAGATTGTGCTTGCCTGGTGATAAGCATATCTTACCAATATCCTCATTGTATGATGCTTCTCTCTTTTATCCATTCCAAGCCTGATTACATCCTATTCTGCCTGGGGAGATGGGGAGATTATAATGCCGAGTATCCACTAACTATTGGACTGTTGTCGGACCGAAAATGCTGTCACCAGAGGGGAGGGTGGAATCGATTGCAGTATTATGATTCTGGCTTCGTGCCATTGGACCTTTGTCGTACTGACAGAGATTTGGAGGCTTCCATTGGCTAGTTTCAATCGATTGAGGGTTCAAATATCAATGACCCGTTCGGGCATCCCCGCAACTAGACTCGCTAGTTGCATTCTGTACCGAAAATGAGATTTAAGGAGCTCCCGAAGAGAATCCAGATGATTGGAAATAGACGAGCTGAGGTTCCTTGTCCAGGTTCCTTTGAATTGCATTTCTGTGTAGTATTTGTCTGGTATCTTATTCTTTCCTCTTCTTCGTGATTGTCGTTATATGGTACTTGGAACTCATTTGGAGCCTGGGGTCCAAATTCCTTAGGCATGAGCAAAGTTTTACCAGAGATACCAGACTTCCCGACTTCTCGTTCAGTGGCAGCTATAGAAACGGGCACAGGGACCTGTCGTTTTCTGTTATTTTCTCAGCCTTTGTTCGCTATTCCACCTAGTCTTCCTCCTATCTCACCTTCTGCTGAGCTAGCCAACTAAGACGACTGGGGTTCGCATAACAGTGATGCTTCGGATAACATACAACTCAAATGGCGAATTGGGACGTGAAGTGCACCTCGTAGCCGACCTCGCACGACTTATTCATACAGGAGGCTTCTGCCGCCACCTAAGCCGAGCTCGTGAAGTTATAGCCGATGCTGTAATTTTGAAATATCCTTGTCTATGTCTTACAATGTTGATACAAAATACCCAATATTGTGCTTCAATTCAACTTACCCGGAAACTCAACTGAGTAAGTATACGAACTAAACGTCTAATTGACTATTGAATACAATATCGAACTGAAGTACGTGTATCTGTTGCAGCGAACTTAGATTGGCTGAGATATAGGGGTAAAAATTTACTGTGGGATACAGAACAGGCGGTTCGGTAGTGTCGGCAGTTCGGTAGTGTCGGCAGTTCGGTTAGACTTCCGCAAAACCCAACTTGGGTCGAAGGTCTCGACGCAAAACCCAACCCAGCCTGGGTCCGGGTTGAACTTCTCTAACCCACTCGCTTACATGGCCCACTCGCTTACCGATTACGTTAACGTAATTCACAAGCGAGCCGCCCACACAAGCGAGCCGCCCACCTCAAAACACCATAGTAAACGCGATATTTAAGAACAAAATATTTCAACAACCACAAGCTTATTCTATTTAGCTTTCAGTAATTCACTAATCTAGAGCACAAATAGCCTAATTTAGGGGTCTGGGATAATTTAATAATCATATCACTACGTTTACCATAAAATACAATGTAATTAAGCTCTCTGAGCTTGAAATATATATTTTCAATCCACCACATCTTGAAAACATTCGAGACCTTCAAAATACGTCGGACTCAATTGTTGGAAATTGGAGCCCTCATCCTAAGGCGCCAATATCGGTCGGCATCTCTCTGCCCCGATGGCTGCTGATTGGTCAGCTAGGCCCATGAGGTTATTGGAAATGGGCGCCCGTATATGCAGGTTCCTTATCTATATCGCCTTCTTTGCTTCTTTTCAGGGGGTTTCCCTATGGACACCGGGCAGCGGTGTAGGAGAACATTTTTGTATGCATTTCTCTTAGAAAACAGTTCTCAGGGGTAGGATATAAATATCCCCCTGAGAACGAGTAGAAAAGAAAATCAGAATTTACCATCAATTACCTATCTATCTTCTTTTCGTCTGATTATCTACCCCCTAATTCTCAATAGGTTATAAGCCCGGTTGTCTAAACCATAGACACCGGATACCCGCCTAGTTTACCTCACCTCTAAGAGGCCCCCCGGTCGTATAGATAGCATAGCATTATGCCATCATCGACCCATACTAAGACGGCTAATGCTGCAGCCACAACCGCTGTCGCTGGAGCATTTCCGCAACACCTAGTTCTATAGACGTCGTTGAGAACGCTCGTGGAACCCGAAGACGATGGACTAAGCGCGTAGATATCGCGCGAAACGGCTTATAAGCAGCCGTATGCACCGGACAGCGCTTAACAGTAGCCTAACGGACCCTCCGACGACGATAACCCGTCCTCCGAGGATGATGAAGACGACGGCAACGACAGCGATACTAAAGAAAGAGACGGCTCTAAGGATAACGATCCTCTAAGGGCCTCCAGTGCCCACGGTATATCCTCAGCACGCCGTCTAAAGAGCCGGTCGCCTATCTTAGGCACCGACATCCCCAAGGATAGCAAGAAGCGCATTAAGTATGCATTCCGTGCTATTAAGCGTAGTGGAGACTACGTATAGGTAGAGAGACTCACTAGCGCGCCCACCTATCGTTAATGGCGAGAAAATATCTCCGTAGCCCTCGAATAGGATAGCTTGATGAGCATCCTCGACGGCACTATTAAGGAACCCCCGAAGGACCACGACCTTCGATTCGAATAGGAATCCATTAATATCCGCGCTAGAAGAGTCCTACTAAGCACTATCTCAAAGGAGATAAATAAGGACCTCGCGCAGTACTATCTATAGCCACGCTTTATCTAGAAGTAGATCAATTCTTAGCACTCCGTCTCAGACATCTAGACGACGCGCGATAGTTTCGACGCACTTAGACGTACGGTTATCAGCCGCTGCTCTGGAGTAGTAGATTACGTCTATAAGATCGAGCAAGCATATAAATATACGTAGACAGGACGCCCCCGGAACACCGATTGGGAGATTAACCGATACTGGTATCTCCTTACTAACCTAGACACGCCTAGATGGAAGGACTAGAAGCAGAACTTCCTCGAGAAAGCCGAGGAAAAGAGATAGACTAAAGATCTATTTAATTTCCGTAAGATCGCACGAAAATTATTACTCGTAAAGACCAAAGAGAAATAACTATCTCTAGTCTTCTCGACGAGCACGAAGAGCGGAAAAGGACGCTCTCGTAGGCCCCCTAATAGCCGTAGTGCCTACGAGCACTACGGAAAGAGCGGCTATAATATCGACTAATGCTAGAAGAAATACCTAGACTAGCGCCCACTGCGCCCTCGCGGAAGCAAAAGCAGCGAGAGTATAGGCAGTAAGACTTTAAATCAAGACGATTAAAGTAAAGATAGCTTCTATGCTATAGCCATAGAGGTCATTAACCCCCTAAGCTACGCGCTGTCGACGGAATTAGAGATCCCGGATATACTACGGTGGATTATGGACATAGCCTATAACGAACACATAGTGTCCTTAAGCGATTTCTTTACCCCTAGAAGCACTAGGAAGGTGACTAGGACGGTCCGGATAGCTCTGGCTACTAAGAATGTCGACTATATTATCGGCGACATTAAGATAGTATTACACGACGCTAGCCGCGAAGGACGGCGAGTGCGCCTATATAACGTACTATACGTACTAGGGATCTGCTATAACCTTATAAGTGGCCCAAAATTGGCTGATAGAGGCATTAAAGCCACGTTCGACCGCAGAAACCTCGCCCTATAGATAGAAGATAGCACACTACTAGCCACTAGCACTAGGCGAGGACGTCACTAGCTCCTAAACGTCAAAGAGATTATATAGGACGCTACGGACGTCCTAAATACGTCTACGGAAATATCTACGGAAATGCTTACGGAATCCACGATAGCTACCGAAGCTATAACCGCGTAAGACCCTAGAGATATAGTTATAGCACGCACAATCAGCGAGGCAGAGCGACAAGAATCGCTAACCTCTAAGCTAGATCGGTTAAGACTAAACGTGGAGATATAGCACCGCCGTCTCTGCCACCTAGGCATAAGCACTATCGCCTAAGCGGCCCAAATATACGAGGGCATCAATATCAAAGGCCTGACGGTCCCGAAACGACTATGCTAGCCCTATGTAGTAGGAAAAGCGCACTAGAGGATAAGACGCGCGATGCCGACCATCCCGCGCTTAACTAAGCTAGGAGAGCTTATCCACGTCGACCTCGGAGGAGGCGGTAGGCTATCGAAGGGCATCAATAGCGAGAGATACTAGGTGGCCTTTATCGACGACTACGACGGATGGGCCACGGTTAAATTTATTAAGTATAAGAGTTACGCGAAATATACAGTCTAGGAATTCGTCAAGGAATACGAACGGGACTACGAGACGACCATCCAACGCCTACACTCGCTAGTAGATATAGCTAGCCTCCTAGACCACTAATAGCGCTATCCGCCGCGCAGAGACACCATCGTGGGCTTCTAGAGCGACTATAGGGGCGAATTCATCAATGCGAGCCTATAGCAATAGGCAAAAGACAGGAATATAGTATAGTTCTTCAGCGCCCTATATATCCACTAGCAAAACGGCAAAATCGAGCGCCTAATATGTGTCCTCGGCGAAAGAACTAGAGCTATCCTCGAGGACAGCAAACTGCCCCTATTCCTATAGCTAGAGGTTATACGTAGTGTCGCATTCACTCGCAACCTTCTCCTATACTATAGAAGACGCATCGAGGGCGTAAAATCCCCGTACGAGATTAGATATGGCCACAAACTAGATATTAGCTTCCTAAGTATCATCAGCAGCGACGTCTATGTCGTCCTACAGCAAGAGTAAATACGTAGGAACCTAGTAGGCCGAAATCTCGTAGACCGCGCATAGATAGGTAAGCTAGTTAGCTACAACAGCCTATATAGTAGCGGCTACCGAGTCTATAGACCCTACTAAAACGGTCGCCCTCGGGGCACAATACACAACGTCCGCGATATCATTATCGACGAGGGCAGCAATTTTACCATCTATAGCAACCCCGACCTTCCTACTACCGATACGAGCGCGAGAACAGCCACCGAGGGCAAGGGGGAGGCATAAATAAGCGAAAAGGACAGCAGCGAGGCCATCGAGGATAAGGCTATTATCATTCTTAATGAGAGCGATGATTCTAGCTAGGAATCCAGCCAAAACACTAAAGATTCGAGCGATTCAGGGGCTAAATCAACAGAATCCAAGGCCTCTAAGAAAATAGCCTCTATTCCCTACTCGGGACTAGCGCCCTATACCCCAGCATCAGACGCATTAGCTATTTTAGCTATCTTAGCATCGCTGGCACCAAAACCGATCCGCTAGCGTCTCGAAACCTTAGCCCTAAGCACTACTATCACGAAATCCCTCTCGACAGACCAGCTAGCCGCTAGCAAAGCTACTGAAGGACTACTAGAGCTACCCGCACTACTAGATCTATCGACCGTCGATACAAAATGGATAGACTCACCACAGAGCCTCAAGGACGCCTAGAGATCGCCACTCTAGCCTTAGTGGCAGCGAGCTATACAAGCTAAAAAGAAACAGCTAGAGATCCTAAACACCTAGGAAGTCGTTGAGCCACCTAAGAATGCCCGCATTCTTTTAGGAAAATGGGTATTCAAGCTAAAAACGAACGCAGACGGTGCCCTAATAAGGTTCAAAGCTCGCTAGATCACACGAGGCTTCATACAGAAAGAAGGAATCGATTACGACGAGACCTTCGCTAGCACTAGCCGCTACGAAACGCTACGCGTCCTACTGGCCACGATAGCCATGAAGAAGCTATTTATAGCTCACGTAGACATCAACCTCGCTTACCTAAACGCGAAGCTTAAAGAACACCTTCTCGTCGACTATCCCTATAGCTTCGAGAGCGAAGCGCCTAGGAAAGTCTACCATCTATTGCAGAGTTTATATAGTCTTAAGCAGAGCGCCTACAACTAGTCCGAGACTCTCGGGGAACTACTAATCTCAAAGGGTTTCACCCACTTAATTATAGACCCTTGCCTCTACATCTCCAACCAACAGGGGGTACATAACTATAAGCAGCAAGATACTAAACAGGACGACCGCGAACAGCAGGGGGTAGTCTATATAGACCTCGCTTCGGGTCGGGTTTGGGTCCAACTTCAGGACCCGTACCCGCGGGTCGGGTTCATACCCAATACCCAAAACCCATACCCGTAGACCCGTGGGTTCTTGGCGGGTACCCGCGGGTTACCCGCCAAGAACCCGTTTTGGCATAAATATCCTAATTTAGTCTACGCCAAGACGCACAAAACTGCTGATTAACCTCAATAAAATACCGTTATTTACATCTGTTCCGGTCACCTCTGTGGTTCTAATTAACAAAACCCTCTTTCCCTTATGAAAGATTAAGAAATTAGTCTATTTTCTAATTAATGAATAGCAGTAATCTTATATATTTCGGTTTGAGGACTATATGATATTATTGGGGTTGTAAAAACTAATATTCATCAAAACTGTCATCAGAAGTGCGGAAATATATATAAACTATAGAATGCAGTACGTATATTTTTGCAAGGACAATATAATTCTATATTGTCCTTGCAATCCTATGGCTTATAAGGAATTTTTGATCTCACAACAATCAGCATATATTCATTAAGCTATACGTTAACTAATCGAATGCTCTTTTATCTTATTTAAGCTATTAAATGCGAAAAAGTGGATTGATTTTACCTTGATTGAAGACTTGGAAGGAAATTGTTTAAGGAAAACGGGTTACCCATGGGTTTACGGGTTATAAGCGGGTTACCCGCGGGTTACCCATTATATATACAGGCTATAAGCCAATAAGCATAGCTTTTATCTACCTATGTGGGCCTTTGTTGATACATCATATTTTTCACTTTAGAAGAACAGGGTACTACGAGGCCCCAGAATCTACGCTTACGCGTTGAAATTCTTCTGTAAGACTTTTGACTATCCTCAGCTAAGTGCTCGTCAATTATTATATCACTAGATGTCTCAATTCACTAATACCTACGCATCATCTTCGTATGATATAGACCTTTCAGATGACCTTCAACTCCTCCCATCGGGCAATCTGACCCCTGATCTGTCGATTAGCCAACAAAACTTCGCTTGTGTCGCGAGCTCTGTGGGCGATACTGATTTTATCCCACCAGGATTACCTTCGCCCTCGGTGCCTAGTTCCCTCGAGAGCGTTCGACCTGATCGTATCACTATATACGTGGTCTACTCTAAAACAATGAGTGATGACTATGTGCAATGGTGGCTACAAACGGACTTCGGAAGGAAGAAGCGTATACGCTGGGACTCGCGACACTCTTCCGACGTTTGGCACCACTTTAATTAGGTGGCTAGGGCTAGTGATGGCGCGCCGAAGGTTATGTGCAAGCATTGCAAGGCTATCCTTGATCACCCAGGGCTTGGAAATGGAACTTCCACGATGAAGAAACATACTACTAGCTGTAGTAGGAAGCCAAAAAGCCAAAATATTAGGCAATTTATGCAAGCGGTAAGCTAGCCCGATAGTCTACAGGATATACACTGATTTCGACTACTTCTATAGGCGCGGAGCCCTCTAGTCGATACTCCATTTAGCCAGGAAAAATGGGAATCAAGTCTTCTTCGATTTATTACTGAATCGAGGCTGCCCTTCCAGCTTCTAGAGCATCCAGGGTTCCGTGATATGATATCTATAGCCCAAAATGCCCCAAGACAGCTTGATATTCCATCTGCAAAGGTAGTACGGCGCCGGCTACGAAGTACGGTGCTCGAACGCCATCAGAATATACTGTAGAAACTTCCTAAAGATGGAAAGATTTCCATTGCCCTTGACTGTTGGACATCTCCTTTCCAGCAGGCATTTATGGCAGTTACGGGCTACTTCCTTGATGAAGACTGGAATTATCGGGAGCTACTTCTGGGATTTGAGCCTCTTCATGGAACACACTCAGGTATTAACCTTAGCGCTATTCTGTTCTAGCTTCTACAGAAGTACAATTTGACCGATCGAGTACTTGCAATCACTACCGACAATGCATCGAACAATAACACTTTGGTAGCAAGCATCCAAGAGACTGTCCAGTCCCTTAATCTTGGCGATGATACCGCAATCATTCGCGTTCCATGTATTGCCCATGTTATCCAACTAAGCTTGAAGCAACTCCTGGGTCAGATGAAGGCAAATCCAAAGAACGACACTGCTCAAATGCAATAGACTGAATCCCAGGACCAATCAATTCGTTCTAGACAACAAAAACGGGAGATCATTGACACTTTAAACAAGGCTCGTCACTATTAAACCTATTAAAAACCTACTTCTAATCTATTTTTATAGCTTCGAAGCTTAGCTGTCTTTATCAACGCAAGCCCATAGCGCCGTGAAGCTTTCTGTAGCCTCCAGACAGGTTCTATAGCTCTTGTTCCGATACAAGACGTTCGTACGCGGTGGAATTCGACGTTTCTAATGCTTCGTCGTGCTAAACGACTGCAATCCGTCTTAGATGAGTTTTGCTCGAAGTACGGCCATCCGCATCTTATGCTTGACCAAGAGCAATGGCGTCAGATTGACTATTTGCTCTGGATCACATAGCCGTTCTTCCAGTTCACCACTGCGCTATCGAAAACCAAAGATGTCACCGTCTACCTTGTCTTTGCTATCTACAATAAGCTCTTCGACCATCTTGAGAAGTCGATTAAGCAGCTTACAAGAAAGAAGATAGCCTGGAAGAAGCTTATGCTTACCGCTCTCTATGCGGCGGAGGAAAAGCTTAGGCAGTACTATAGTAAGACGGATGACATTCCTGGTGATCTCTTTGCTATTAGTACAATGCTCGCACCACAACATAAGCTCCAGTTCTTCTGGAGTAAAGATTGGGGCCCTGAGTGGCTTACTAGATATAGGCAAAGCCTCGTGGACTACTTTGAACCATATAAGCAACGTCTGTCAGAGGAACAGACAGAGAACGGTGAAGGATCTTCTACGCAGAGTGTAGGCATAGACCTTGATCGGATGATTGGTCTAGATCAGACTATCCAAGCTAGCCAGCAGGACGAGCTTGCAAGATATCTCGATGGTGGTAAGTATCCTTATTTTATTAATCACTAGGCTTATACTAATATATATACCTTAGCCACCGTTTCTAGTATTCCAATACGAGCGTTCTGGAAGGAGAACCAGATTACATTCCCTGCGCTTGCAAAGCTCGCGCGTGATGTGCTCTCAATTCCTGCAACTGGCGCCGGCGTTGAGCGGCTATTTAATACTGCTCGGGATGTCTGTCACTATCGTCGAGGCTCACTAAATGCTACAACAATCCAGGAGATTATGTTGTATAGATGTACGACGCAATTTGAAGTCGAAGAGGACGAAATCGCTTTTCGGAAGGAGTATCTTTCTGCAGGGGAGATAGAAGCGGATCATGAAGAGAAAGATGCCCAACAACAAGAGGGTACTGTCGACCCGATTAGTGACAATGAGGAGAGTAATGAGGACGATACACGGGTGGGTTTAGTCCTTGTTCAAACGCAATCAACAACGGAAGGTCCCTCGAAACGTGCTCTTGGAAAGAGAAGAAAGAGTGTTGCATCTGAACCAGACACTGAAGGCTATAAGGATAGTAACGAGGAGGAAGATATTCCTCTACCAGAGACACAACAGCGTGTCTCAGGAAGATCTAGGAAGCGGCCGCGGCATGATGATGATCAGTTCATAGTTTGTTAGTTTGGTTCTAGAATTGAAGACATTCATACTTATCCTTGACCTTATTTCTGCAGGAATACACTACCTGTAAGCTAGATACCTATAAATACAGCCCATAAATGCATAATATATACATATCACGAGGTTCTTCATGTTTGTATTGTTTACCAACCCGTGGGTAACCCGCGGGTAACCCGCGGGTTTAATATCTCAACCCGTACCCGACCTTCGGGTCCATACCCTCGACCCAAAACCCGCCAAGAAACGGGTACGGGTCGGGTCCAACCCGTCTACCCGCGGGTTTAGGCGAGGTCTAAGTCTATATATTCGTCTACGTCGACGATATACTAATCACAACATCAACAGACGACCTCATACAGCGCACCAAGCGCTACGTCTCAGCAAAATGGTCCATCTCCGACCTAGGCCCTACATATCATTACCTAGGCCTTAAGATCGACCACCAGAGAAAGAGAGGCATCCTACACATCTCGTAGAAGACCTACATTAATAGGATCACTGCAAAGATAGCCACGGGCAACATGAAACGCCGGAAACCAACGACCCTAATAACCAAAGAGCTCCATCCACCAAAAGAAGGTCATCAGGCCTCGCAGACAGCCATCAAAACCTACCAAAGCGGTGTAGGATCGCATATTTATGCGATAATAGTGTCAAGACTAGACATCGCTTTCTACGAATCTACCCTCTTAAGCTACCTCCTAAATCCTGATAATGACCATTTTAACGCCTTATAGAGAGTTAATGACTACCTCCACCACTCCAGCGACCTTAGAATCACCTACCGCGCATCGAAACACCCCACCAAGGGCGACACGGCCGCATCTACGGCGAGCATCGATGGCAATACTAGTAGAGAGGACGGAATAATAAGGGGATACGTAGATACATCATTCGTATCTACGGTCGACCGAAAAAGCCATACGGGATATACCTTCTTCCTTGCAGGAGGGCCAGTCGTATAGAGCTCTCGCCGCCAAAGCTATATCGCCAAATCATCAGCAGAGGCCGAATATATAGGCATCTCTGAGGCTAGCAGCGAGGCTATCTAGCTACAGAATCTAATGCGAGAGATTAGCATTATAGGCCCCTCTCCAGCACTCATCGCGACCGATAGCCTATCCGCAATGGCCATATCAGAAAATAGGAAGACCCACGGCTAGTCAAAGCACATCGACGTCTATTACCATTAGATAAAAGAGCAGGTCCAGACCTCCAAGATCGCCCTACACTATATGCTAGGGAAACAGCTAGTCGCCGACGGCCTTACGAAAGCTCTACCCCAGGCGGCTTTCGAACAGTTCGTTAGATAGCTACAGCTTCAGAGAACACCGACAACGAGGTCTAACGGCGCAGCACGGGCCAAGGCGTGCTAATAGCACCTCCGGGGGTGCAGTAAGCATCCTACGAAACTAGCTACTATGCTGGTTGGCCAGAGACCCTAGAGACTCAACCTCTCCAGGACGAAAGAAGGCGATTCAACACCTTTCTACAAAATAGCATCTATTTCCTATTCAGGATTAGTGCCTATCTAAGCGAGATCTGGTTAGACCAATCAGAAGACGCCATTTCATTACGTTTTTTTTCTTCAGAAACGAGAGAAGCCAAGGGGGTATATTAGAAATTAGAGCCCTCATCCTAAGGCGCCAATATCGGTCGGCATCTCTCTGCCCCAATGGCTACTGATTGGTCAGCTAGGCCCATGAGGTTATTGGAAATGGGCGCCCGTATATGTAGGTTCCTTATCTATATCGCCTTCTTTGCTTCTTTTCAGGGGGTTTCCCCATGGACACCGGGCAGCGGTGTAGGAGAACATTTTTGTATGCATTTCTCTTAGAAAACAGTTCTCAGGGTAGGATATAAATATCCCCTGAGAACGAGTAGAAAAGACAATCAGAATTTACCATCAATTACCTGTCTATCTTCTTTTCGTCTGATTATCTACCCCCTAATTCTCAACACACGTAATTAAGAGTAGCTTGAAAGAATTTGTTGCAACAGACACTTATATGTGACAGCCCAAGAGTATGCTATGCGAATATATATATTTAGGATGAAGTCAAGCATTTACACTACTTCATCAAATCACCCACCATAACAATCGTATAGGTTTAAATTTATGGTGTATTCATATTCATACACTAATGTCAATTCTAAATACAGCCTAAATTTCTTTTATTTCATTAAGGAAGTAGGTAAATATCTCTAGTCAGACAATACAGAACTGGAACATGTGTTAATAACAGGTTATTTTTCAGCTGAATCATCAGAGTATACATCCTAATCGGGACAATTGTGCACAAGATGGGCGAAAGCGGGCCCGCCCAGGGCCGCCCTATGCGGGCACCATGGGCGGGCCTGGTATGTACGTGCCCGCCCGACGGGCTTGGACGGGCGGGCTACGGGCGGCCTCCTTAGGCCCATGGGCGGGCTGTGTCAAGGTCTATTATGGCGTTTTGGGATGGGTGGCTCGACTGGGGAATTTCCGCGTACACCGGCACATATGTCACTCCAGATCATCATGAGGAAGTGAAAGTAGAGAATTCTGCCTCGGCCTCGAATTATACCCTCAAAAAAAAGGGACTAACCGTGACACATGATGATATTGCCGCGGAACCCCGGAGCCAGTACGAAGTTGAGGAGCCCGAACGAGAGCTTTACTCTATTCAATACACTGCCCCTAGGTACTTGAGTAGAATATCTATTATGTAGTAGATAGTATTTAGCTCTAGTCCTACCCTCTCCAGGAAGGACAATCAATTATTCCGTTCCATTCTCTCAACGCAGAGGGTCAATTGTCATGTGATAGATTTATCTTAACTTCCAAGGTTTTCTTAGTAACCTACAAATCTTTCATTATCGCAATGGGTACCCCACCGTCATTACCTTTCTGCCCGAAGCACAACGTGCTTCCAAGAGTAAGGTTTACGGACTCCGCACGAAGGTTCGATAAAATTTGGTCCTGGTGGCAGTTTCTTTTGGACCCATGGAACTTCCACGGGAATTCCATGAACGGGGCCACGAGGACCGTGGGATTCACATTGGACGATAGGAGTTGGGACTAGGATTAAAACATCGAGGTCTCGTGGGACTTATTAAAGTTTACACTAACCGAGCGCCCGACTCAGTAGTACTGAGTCGGGCGCTCGGTTAGAGTGAATTTTGACGTAGTACTATGACACAATAAAGCCTCATAATTAACGATGATTGTTGGGATATCTGGTTGTAAAAAATGTCGCATTTACTATTAGTGTTTTTGGTGGCGAGCCCGGTGGGGATGTCGCCGTATACAACAGGGATGGGATTGCTGACTAACGGATATGTGGCACTCCAGGGCTGGAGGATCCCGTACTAAGAATAATCAACCTTGAAGCCACTGATAAGCGTAAACGAAATACCTGTCCTCGTCTAGCTAGTGCCTACCAATTTGCATTAAATTATTGTTGTGAATAGTAATTGAGATTTGAAATTATGCGATCGTGTTCACTGATTAAGTTTGGTGGCTAATGCGACTGTCTTGATTGGCCAGTATTTGGTGGGGCTTCCCCAGATCCTTGTTTGCTTTCCGGGGATAGCCTGTGTCCCCCCCACCCCCTCCCCAAACAGCGTGGCCGATGTGCTAGGGCCCCGGGGCCGGGCTGGCTACGGAAGGGCCGCAAGATAGAGATAATAGGAACGCGCTTGAGACGCTATATCTTTCCCTCTCCCCCGCCCTATATCTCGGCCGTCTCTCCTTTTCAACCTGCCTCCCTATATTCCCACACCGTTTCGTGGCTTCCTCTTCTTTTCTTTGCCCACGGCAAAATTCTGTCTTAACGTCTTCGTCTATTTTTGTCCATTGATTCACCTCTGTTCCACCGACCATGCAAGACCAACAAGACGGCGTGCAGGAGCTAGGCCCTGCTGCCGCTGACATGGGGCCTGGCGTTCTTAATGCAGAGAAAGGCGAGAAGCCTGTCCTGGACCCATATTCTAATGACCCTTTTGGCGACGAGGAATTTGCTGAGATCAAATATCGCACTATGTCCTGGTGGTATGATGCGCCTGCTCCTTTCCAATTCCTCCCACTCCTGGGCTATGGAGGCTATGAGACGTCCGTCACTAATCAGGATGGATTTCAATGAATAGGCAAGCTGGAATCAGTATGAATAACTCCCTTTCCTTCTCTGATCTGGTACGCTAACTTCTTTCTAGCTATGATCGCAGAAACTATTGCGTTAGGGATTCTGTCGCTCCCGTCAGTGATGGCGTCAATCGGCATGGTCGCGTGAGTGCTCTCTTTCCCTTATCACACCTCACTCTCTTTTTGCTGTGTGAAACAAAAAAACCTAACAGGAGAGTCTGAAACAGTACGATTATCTTGATTCTCGGCCTCGGCTTGATCGCGACGTATACAGCTTACGTAATTGGACAGTTCAAATTGGCGTATCCCCATATCCATAGTATGGCCGATGCGGGTGAAGTTTTGCTAGGTCGGGCCGGACGAGAGATTTTCGGTCTAGCGCAACTGATCTTCCTGGTTTTCGTTATGGGAAGCCACGTTCTGACCTTCGGTATAATGTTGAACACCCTCTCAAATCACGGAACATGCACGATCGTCTTTGATATCGTTGGTATGATAGTGTGTTTTATCTTTACCCTGCCTCGAACTCTCAAGAAGGTTTCCTGGCTTTCTCTTGCATGTATGTGAGCACGCCCTATTTTGGATCGCGATAAGAGACTATATGCTAAGACCCTCGCGCGATTGATAGCGTTTATTAGCATCGTTTCGGCCGTTATGATCACTATGATCGCTATCGGTATCGAGCATCCAGGGAAAGCCGTTCAAGCCACTGTCCATAATGATTTTTACCTCGGATTTCTTGCCGTTACCGACATCGTCTTTGCCTACGGTAGGTTTTACCTCTCGGCAGCGTTGCCGATAAATTTTCAACCGTTCCATCTAGCTTTATGCTAACGTTGCGGATGCAGCGGGACATGTGACCTTCTTTAGCTTTATGTCCGAGATGAAAGACCCTAAGGAATATCCCAAGACGGTCTACCTTCTGCAGTCAGTAGACACCGCGTTATACCTGATTGCCGCCGTAGTGATCTACTGTTATGGAGGTCAACAGGTCGCCTCACCGGCTTTGGGCTCCCTTAGCTCCGTTATGAGCAAGGTTGCTTATGGCATTGCCATTCCTACGGTACGTGTCTGCGATGGAGAATTTTTGCCTTTGAGTTTGTTTTAATGCTGATTGAGTGCGTAGATCATTATCGCCGGTGTCATTAATGGTCATGTGGCCACAAAATACATATACGTTCGAATTTTTCGAGGCACTGATCGCTTGCATTCGCGCGGTATAGTGGCCTGGAGCGTCTGGGTTGCATTGGCTCTTCTCCTTTGGGTTCTTGCATGGGTCATCGCCGAAGGAATTCCTGTCTTCAACGATCTGTTAGGCTTGATTGTAAGGAAGCCCTTGTTCTCTCTAGCTTGGAAGACGTACTTATCACAGATATCTTGCAGGTGGCCCTTTTTGCAAGTTGGTTTACTTGTAAGTCGCCCTATCCATTTGCATTGGCTCGACGGCATTAACATATTTATCGCTGGATAGATGGCCTGAGTGCTGTGTTTTGGCTTTACCTGAACAGAGGCAACTGGTTTTCTTCAACGAAAAAGACTTTCCTCACTGTTGTTAATATCCTAGTGTTCGGACTAGGCCTTGCGCTCGTGAGTGCTTCCCTCTGGTTGTCTGTCCTAATCAGAATACCTCTCGGACTGACAGTAATTATAGTGCGCTCTTGGACTCTATGTTTCCGGGAAGGCGATACAAGAGAGCTCTGGTGGATTGAGCTTTTCGTGTAACAACACGGCCTAAGACTGTTGATCTCTTATCCCGACGAGCACCAGAGAGAAGTCCATACTACGTGTTAGGGAGTTCAATCGCCCTGACGGAAATCATTCGTCTAAGCCTTCAGAACGGCCACAAGGGAACAAAGTGGAACTAAGGAGAACAAACCCGGGGGCGCACTGGCAGGAGTTTGTGTCGACATCCACGATACTAGTCATTGATTCCAACAATCTGATACGTCTCCTCGATAAATTTAGTCCTAGGGCCATCATTAGTAACCTGATTTGATGATAAATAGGAGTAAAATCGCTCTCCAGAATGAACAGTCTTCTTTCCTCGATTATCAGCACGTTCAGAATTTTGTGGGGACCCACGCTACAAGAGGAGCTGGAGAAGACAGTAGGTTTCGGCAAATATTATCGTGATTATAACAACTGTCAGCACTGACCACAGTCTGTGCAGACCTCAAAGCCCTCATGGCAGCCGAGTTCGGACACTTCCATCCTAGCCTGGTGCATATCATCCAGGATGCCCCAATGTCACCGACTGGCCTCTTCACATCCACGATCCCTTGTCCATTTGGAGCCGGCGCAAGGTCGTCCTGATAGGAGACGCAGCGCATCCAGGATGTATACATTCCGGGTCTCGTGGCTTTTGCGACTATTCTGTGAACTAGTAATAGGCCAGATGTTGCCCTTTGGTGGCCAAGGCGCCAACCAAGCGATTGAGGATGCTGGGGCCCTTGGGGCACTGTTAAGGGGGGTCATTTCACCTACTGAAGTGCCTCGCCGGCTAGGATTGTTCGAAAAGGTTCGTCGATTGCGAGCGTCACGCGTTCAAGTTCTGTTCAAGACACGACTGGGAAAGGAGAAGGCAGTGGAGGCCGAACTACGCAAATATGCCGATCTGCCAGGTGCTAGTATGCCCATCATATCTACCACCGGGACGTCCTTATCGAATTCGCTCGCTGACGTGAGAATTAGACATACCGACATCATTCCAGGAGCGATATCAGCATGACTTCTCGTAAGGATCTCTCTATTCAAGGATATTGTCGCATTCTGATAGAAAAAGCGCCCTGCTAATCTTGAAGAAATAGGTTTGACGTATATGAAAGATGCCGGGAAGTGCTGACCTAGGCATTTTAGGCCAACTGGCATTCGGCCATTAGTTAAACTGGGTCGCAGCATATGGCTTGCCTGTGTGGTTAGCCCAGTAGAATAGAAATGCCATTATAATCCCCTCTGTCGGCGAGAATCAGGATGCAGATCCTAGGAGTGTTCGTAGAGTTTTAATCGGGAGGCGGGTTGGGTCGGATTGGTTAGCTTCCCGTCCCTACCCTCGCGGATTTTGGGCTGAGCTACCATAACCCGCAGCCCGCAGCAGATTGGGACTGGATTTTACGGGTGCTCGCAGAAACCCGAAGATTGGCAGCCTGGTCATTTCCAACGTCTAGCAAATGGAGAAGTAGATACTGAGTGAGCCCATACTAGTGTACCTAAGGTTGAACTTTTTGCTTTTTGCTTTTAAGTATTATTCTAGGTTGATCCTACGCATCATCCCATGAGCCGCGGCTTGGGTTAAAATTTTCTAATTTGTCTGTAATATAGATGAGAAGTCGGTGCGGGCTAACTCAATCCTCAAAACCCAGCCCGAACAATCCATTGGGTCGGTCACCCCAATAATCCGCGGATTATCCAAGTGAAAACCCAACCCACAGCGGACTGCAAAAAATATAACTCGACCCAGCCCAAATGCGGGTCGGGGCGGGATTGGGTTGGGGTTTGCGGATTGGTATCCACTATACGTGTGAGCTCTGCGGCTGTAGCCTTGGTGCGCCGATTTCATGCAGGAAAAATACCTTCCGGTCCAATAAAAGAAATCGCCGAGTCATCATCCAATGCATGTTTTGGTTTAGACTCCCATGGTGCTTATCACAAGTTAATCAAGTCCATTGATCGAGTTAAAATACTTGCCGACATTGGAAAAAGTCGAAGTCGACAGAAACCAAGCGTTTGCCCACAGTCACTGCGGTTTATAATTTCGATGAGTGTCAGCTGCGTCTTCTGCGTATGACAGACTGCCAGCGTTAATTGGTATTTGCATCCCTATTCTGAGTCGTATTGTTTTATTGAACTGCTGTTCACCATGATCAACGCCACCACTTACCTACTGAGTCCCACAGAGACTCCTGGCCTGGTGGACGCCAATGGGCTTACAGAAGAGAGTGCGAAGATGGTGACGGAGCCTCTCAAGGAGAACAATGAGAAGTACCATATCGTCTTCACCATCGAAGACCATATGGGTGTCTACCTTCACAACCACATCGCCCATCATGACTTGACGCCATGGGCCTTGGGTGCCAAGCCCAGTGTCCTTCGTTCCCAGCACGAAAGGAACACGTGTTACATGCGCGACGCGATGATTGTGGTTGAACCGTTGGTCCAGGACCTTGAGGATGATGCCATTTTCCGTAAGTGTTTAGGCCGGGAGGAGAACTTTCGCAATTTTGAGAAATAATTTCTGAAGCAGATCGCTACAAAGGGATACCAGGTCGTGTTGCAGAAATATTTGGTGGGCGAAGGAGAAGTCGCCAAGGATATGCGCTATCGTATCTACATGGGTAAGTGTTGGTCTGTCTCCAGTTTTGGGTGCGTGCATTGACGAAGACTGGGGGCTGACGGTGGCTGCCAGGGTAAGTTCATGGACTCATCCATATTGGCCTGGCGCTCGAGTTCCGGCAGCCGTTGCTTCTAGCCGAGGGACTGGCTCAAGCAGCAGTGCATCATGACATGTAGTATCAAGAGTATCTGAGCGAGGCCGATGCCCTGGCGGCAGAGAAACGGGAGTCACCCCTACCCTTGGCGACCCTGATTGATATGGAGCG
This sequence comes from Penicillium cinerascens, assembly GCF_028974065.1. Classification (NCBI taxonomy): domain Eukaryota; kingdom Fungi; phylum Ascomycota; class Eurotiomycetes; order Eurotiales; family Aspergillaceae; genus Penicillium; species Penicillium cinerascens. The sequence goes on along the minus strand of NW_026695290.1, from coordinate 3,575,380 downwards.
TGCCGATCCCAAGATTAGCACTGTGTCAAGCCATGAATTCCACACTCAGACGCGCAAGCATTCGGGTCGGTAGGCGATGGACAAGGAGCTCGCACGCGATGGAGTCCTACCCAATGCAAAACAGGAGTGGTTGCGTCTGGCGGCGCGGTAGCGGGTGGATCCCAATGATCTAGAGCGAGCAACTGCAGAGCTCATCAACACAGCTGGTATGTTTCTGAACTAAGCCATTATTGGCAGGTTTGATAACCATCGCCTAGTTTATATCACCGCTGGTGCCCAGCTGCCGCCGTACCAGTGCACATTTGATTTCTATCTACTCCACTGCCTGACTGCAAGCATTGGCCATGTGTCCTTCTTGAGGGAGCCATCCTTCACCAACGAACAGAAATCGCTGTTGCTGGGGTACAGCGGACGGGTGTTCATGATGACCTATGCAGGCATGGGCTGCCCGCAGCTTCGATTAGACTATCTCTGCTCACACCGATCGAAGCTGCCAAATCAAGGCTGGGGTGAGGTATTTGATCGGGCCTGCTATCACGAAGATGACGGCCATATGTCCAAGATGATCCGTTTGACAAAGCTGTCCCAAGACCTGTCGGAACAATACGACTGTCTGCCGGAGTTTCGGGTGAAAAAGCATATGTTCTTGATAGCCGGAATTGCTATGATTGACTCCGCCAGCGAGCAGCCAATGACCTGGACCAAGCATTGGGACTTTGTTCGAGGGGCTGGGTATCCTGACGCTTGGACGCGGTTCCCGAAGCGAGATTACTGAGACACCATAATTAGGGTTGGGCTCAGCTGCAGCCATAGAGTATGTCTGAACTTCGTAGTATATCAAGTCTACAAAAGCAGGCAAAATATTATCAATATCGGCTGGTTTTGATTCTGCATTGCATGCATAGTAAAACATGTTTTGTGCATGCCAATTGCTTGTTTAATTTGCTTGGTATGACAGAGTCGATTTAATCACCGAGGGGACTATTTCGCGGTATAATATCCGACCCGAGCAGCCGGCTCCACACTGGTAGTTGCTGGGTTAGACTCAATTTAGTTTACCTCTGGGTATAAAATATTCATAAGAGACTTCGTCACCTCCGAGTATCTTCATTTTGTAGATACGCTGAATCCACATGTGCCTCGCGCCCCTTCGTCCACGGACAGTCGCCAACCGGAAATGATCACATCAACCATTCTATGTATCCCTAGGGGCCTTGCTCTCTGCTCTGTTCAGTTCGTTCCCGCTTTTATGGGTCCTTCCAACCGTCTACTATCTTCGATATATGCTGACTATCTGTTGCAGATGCATCTCCCGCCAAGTGCGGTCCGAAATCCAATGGAACGGCCACCGTTCCGTTGCACCAGGGGGCACCACTACGCATTCTGCCTCTGGGCGATTCAATCACATTTGGCTACGATGAACTAAGTGAAAAATCCTACCGACGTTACCTCAAATGCCTTTTGCATTCGGGCGGTAACCCAGTTACCTTGATCGGGTCCATCCAACATGGAGATTGGGCCAACAATCTCAACGATGGGTTCAACCTGCACACCATCGACCAGAATCTCGAAGCAGGGACGCCGGAGCTCACGAGGAAGGCAGAAGGACCAAATATTATCCTTCTCCATGCTGGCACAGTCAACTTTGTCCTGAAATTGAACGTGACCAATGCCGTATCGCGACTTTCGAACCTGGTGGACTTCATCACGGAGCATAACCCAGCAGCGCTTCTCGTGGTAGCACAACTAATTCCCAACGCAAACGCAACCACGCCGTCGTTCATCAACCACTACAATTCCCAGGTGCCAGAAGTCGTTCAATCGAGGGCCCAGTCAGGGTAAAAGGTAATCCTGGCGGACCTGACGCATCTCAGCATCCGGAACGACCTGCTGTGGGATGGCACCCATCTGAACGCACGTGGGGGCCAAAGGGTGGCAGAGTTTTGGTATCACGCACTTGTTTGGGCGGATAGACAGGGAATGCTTTCTCCAGCAGAGGGGTCGTTTGTGGATCTTGGGGCTTCTTCCCTTCCACCATCTGGCAAGTGCCCAGATTTGGTCTCTTAGCTTTAATCACAGTGTCTGGCTGTTGGGCCCTAGCTTTCCCGAGCTAAAGGCAGCCAGTATAGCTAAGAACTGCTTTTGTGGTAGTTCGGCGTCCTCATTGAATATAAAATGACAGTTGCATTCATACTGCTCGCTCTAGATGATACAAAAAGAGAGCGGTGTCCCAGCGTTTCAACCGCTACGGCTTCGGTCTAACATGACTCTGTCCGACACCACGAGTCGGTTAACGGGTTTTCATTTGGGACCACTCCGTTCTGCATAGTTGTCAATGCGGTTGCTTCTTTGAACAGTAGCCGTCTACTCTCACCGTCTGCGGACCTGGACCTGCACTCCCCACTGTCGGAAAAACCACCTGTTTTCGACCTTATACGCCGCTGGATCCAGAATTTGTACCTAAGTGTACTGTCAGCGTCAGATAAAACATGATATACCTGGATATTGTTTCACCTACGTCGTAGCTGAGCAGAATCGCAGCTGTGAGCTTTTTCAGCTCGAGCAAGGCCACATTCCGTCCCAGGCATATCCGTCGCCCGGCCCCAAACTAAAATTGACCGCGGGGTGAGCACATCCGCATAGCGGGGCTAAGAGTTTATTTGATGGGACCAGGGGTTCTCACCGTGAGCACACTCCGTTCCATTACCCGGTACTGCTCCTGGTCCACAAGCCACCGCTCAGGTCGCCAGTGGTCGGCATCTTCTCCAAACGTCGGTCGGTAATGATTGGCAACCCAGGGGTTGATTCCAACGACTGTTCGCCCTGGCAAGAACTGCCCGTCTATATTGATACCCTCCGGCGGAACCACCCGCTCGAGCGGCAAGCAAAACGGGGGATGCAGCCGAATGGCTTCACTGACGCAAGCGTCTAGATATGGAAGGGCCGAAATCTCACTCCAAGCTGGATACGGACTGGAAATCTTTGCCTGTTGATGTGCCTGTGAAAGCTCTATGTAGAGGCGATCCTTTGACACCGGGTGGCTGAGCAGGTTGTACCATAGCGTTTTCATCACCACGGCGGTGGAATCGGAGCCGACAATGACGTTTGAGAACGTCCACGATGTGACTGACCTATAGCATGGCTCGTTTTATTATCCCAGATCCCCACACGCATACATACTACGATTAGGGCTGCTCACCATGGATGTATCGAGGGGTCCTTGCTCTGGACATCCAGAAACCGCGAGAGAAAATCTTCACGAGTCACGTCATCGGCGCTGAGCTCATTCTTCTCAAGCTTCTCCCTGCGCTGACTGACGCTGTCGCTAACAATTTTCAGGATCGGCATGCCGGTTGCCGGGCGCCACAAAGTCACGATGGAATTCTTGTACCACAGAATGTCGAACCAGGGAATTTGGGTGACCTAGAAATAGTACATCAAAAGCCCATCGAACAGGAACACCGCATGCGGCTTACCGGAGCAGCTGTCTTCATGAAATTCCAGATAGCGCCCAAAAGACCCTCCGAGTCCTGGCCTTGTTCCAGGAAGCCATAACGTTTGGAAAAAGACATGGCCCCATCACCTCAAAAGCGAAGAACTGCAGCCAATCACCCATGTCGAAAGACACCGGTTGGTCTCGCGCAAATCGGCGGTCGAACTGCAGAAAAAGCTCCGAGATGGTGCGATCGACAAAGCACTCAAGAGTCAGCACATTGGAGAGCGAGAACATGGAGGCAATGGGCTTCTTGAGCCGTGTATGCAACACCTCGTCCCGCGTGTTAAACACCAAGGGCAATGCCGAGCCCTGTCGCGAGTACGGCATCAACGTGCGATAGAAGTTACCCTTCAATTATTGTAGGTTAATACCTTGTTCGGTCAAAGTCCTGTGTTCTTCACAAGCACGAAAGGTCGCCTCACCTTAGGAAAGCCGGCCCGGATGGGATAAATGACAGGAATCCATTTCGGATCCGAAATGGCGACCATATTTGGGCCCAAACGAACGAGATTTCCATAGCGCCGATGCAAGTCAGCATGGATCTCATGGGACCGTGCTTTCTTCACCCAGTATACTCGCTGGATGTTGGTAACCCGAGCCCAGAAAGGCCCGGGGATGTGACTTAGAGACCAGTAGACGCGTGCGACATGGGCAATAACGGGGACGAGGAGCAACAAGAGCAGGGCGGGAAGGCTATCATTGTAGGAGGCAATTTGTTGCAGCCGCGCCTGAATCATGATTCTTTTTTAATAAGATGAAGTTTTAAAGATATCGCTTTGTTTAGTTGTCCATCACAGTCCCAGAGGATGCTGGATTCTGCAGGGGACCGTGAGGGAGGTATGGTTAACAGTATCTCAACTGTGACCCGATAGTAATCGCACCCCTAGAACGACTGCTCTTTCATGTATCCTTGGTTTTCGTTGGGCCGTGCAGAAAACAAACTCGCCGAAACGATAGTACTTCTGCGGGTGACATTACGTAGGGGGGACTATCTCGGTACCCACTTGATATCACCAAGAAAATCGCCGAGCAGTCAGTCTATTGACTGAGAACGACAGACGACAGCTAATGCATGATAATATTGCTCGCAGCGGATTTATCCGGACCGGATTTACAATCCGAGGTGGTGGAAAGCCTATCACCCCATTGATGCCGGTTGGTTTTGATGACTATTCTATGCCACCCTAGACTCAACTGCCATTCGCTAGTTCACTAGCTTAGGATGGTTAGGGATTATCCATATTGACGGATTCCGTTACAGACCACGCCATTCTCTATCTATCTAAGTGCCTGTCAGACAGATATTCCCCGTCTTGAGATACTCGCCGCGTATACTAGGTCTTGCCAGGCGCAGGGAGCTCACGACGTGCCTCAGCTGGATGCCGCAAGCTGGAGTCGGGCGGCATACTAAAGCCCATGGATATTCCGGCCCTGACTGCAGTTGATGCATCATTACCCATCATAAAGTGAAACTTCAACGCTTCCAGTCATGCATGCACCCACAACGGCCCGCAACTCCGCCCCGGGCAAGACCCTGTTGCTGTTCGGGCCCCAGATACCTCGACTGATCCCGTCCCAAATGCTGAAGCTTCGGGCTACCATTCTACGCGACAGAGTGAACCTTGGTTTCCTATATCGCATAGTTCACAGCCTACCTTCTCTATGGGATTCCATCCATCAAACATGTCCAGCCCTTCGGCAACTGCCAGGTAGCCAGAAACTGAACCAATTGGTGCATTTCCTGGACACAGGAGAAATCTTAGGCATGGAAACTCCAAACAACATCCTCCTCGTGCCCCTGACGGTGCTGGCTCATATGGTTGAGTACCTGCAAACCGCACCTCAACCGACTGACATCCAAGGCTTTTGTACTGGGTTTCTGACCGCGGCTGCGGTTTCCACCGCGCAAAGCCGATTGGAACTCGACGACCTGGTCTCCCGCGCCCTTGCACTGGCGGTCTGCATTGGTGCTGTGATCGATCTGGACGAGCTTTCCCAGGTCGACCCCCTTAATCGGAGCGCCACTTTGTCGGTACATTGGTCGTCAGATGCAGAGAGACAACACTTAGAAAGCGTGCTGAAGCGGTTCCCCGAAGTAAGTATCGCCAAGGGATTGTCTCTTCACTGATTTTTCATACTAACTTGGATCAAATACAGGCATATATCTCCTGCGTGACAGATCGAGATCGGTCTACCGTGACCCTGCCAGTCCATGACAAAAGCTTGTTTAACGCGCAACTGGTGGGTACTAGCCTCGAAGTGTCATCCGTCGGGCTTTGTGGTCGATACCATCTTCCGGAGCGAAGGGAAGTCGTGGACCAGGTCAAACAACTCTGCAAACAAGATCCAGCCTTTCAGCTCCCATCCACGGACAATCTGGGGTTCCTTCTGCGGTCGACATCAGATGGAAAAGTCATAGGCAGTGGATTCCTCCACGATATCGCATTGGAATCGATCCTTGTCCAGACATGCCAGTGGTACGCAACGGTGGCGCAGGTCATGGACGCGCAATCTGGAGAGACCCTGAATGTCGTTTCGATCGGCGGTCCGGGAACATGTCCTCGATCCTTGGCCTGGGAACCAACACCATTTCCAAATGAGAATCACCGTTCCAACGGCACTTTTAACGAATCCGCAGCTCTTTCGTCTGGGGCGGACACCCCTGATGGTAACGTGGCCGATTTTCCCGTTACAGCCGCGGGCTCTGTTGCTGTCATCGGAATGGCATGTCGCTTTCCCCAGGCCGCATCACTGCAGGAATTCTGGGACTTGATTGCTTCCGGAAGAAATGCCGTCGGTCCTCTCCCAGAGAGTCGGTTCAAGTCTGCTCAACTGAATAGACAACCCAAGGGCCCGTTCTGGGGTAACTTCCTACAGGAGCCCGATGCCTTCGACCATCGCTTTTTCAAGATATCCAGTCGAGAAGCTGAGTCAATGGACCCGCAACAGCGACTGCTCCTCCAGGTAGTATACGAAGCCTTGGAGTCGGCCGGATCTTGCGCGCAGTCGGAGAGACAGACGGATCACGTTGGCTGCTATGTGGGCGTAGGGTCAGTGGATTATGAAGCCAGTGGCATCGCAAGATGCAACAGCATTTTCCGCCATGGGAACTCTCCGAGCATTTATCAGCGGCCGAGTAAGTCACTATTTTGGCTGGACGGGCCCGTCAGTTACGTTCGACACTGCATGCTCCTCGTCCGCAGTTGCCATTCATTATGCCTGCAAGGTGTCTTATTTCATTCCGTGGTCATCAAGTCTAGATCATATAATAATAACTTATATCCCAGGCTCTCCAAACCAACGAATGCTCAGTCGCAGTTGCGGGTGGGGTGAATGTCATCACTGCCCCGAGTCTCTATCAGAACCTAGGGGCCGCATCTTTCCTCAGCCCTACGGGTGCCTCGAAAGTGTTTGATGCGAAGGGTGATGGATATTGCGTGGTGAGGGAGCAGGCGTGCTTATCTTGAAACCGCTATCCCAGGCCATCAAAGACAGTGACCCCATCATCGGCGTTATTGCTGGGTCGGCTGTCAACCAGGGCTCCAATTGCAGACCCATCACCGTGCCAGACTCCGACTCCCAAATTAACTTGTACAGGCAGGCTCTCGCTGCCGGGGATATTCACCCAACAGACGTCTCCTACGTGGAGGTACACGGTACAGGTAAGTTATCTTCGACTATTTGGGCCTCTCATATCACGACCAACCTAACCACTCACGGATGCTCTCAGGCACACCTGTAGGGGATCCTATCGAGTGCGAGAGTATCAGGTATACCTTTGGGGGCCACGACCGCCCAGAGAAGCTCCTCATCGGCTCCGTCAAAGATGTAATCGGCCATACCGAAGCGGCGTCGGGTGTGGCTGGCTGCATCGAGACACTGCTAATGATGCAGAACGGGATTATTCCCAAGCAGCCCAACTTCAACCAGCTCAATCCGAAGATTCCCCACTTGGAGTCCGATAAATTGTCCATTGCGGATCGTTCACAACCCTGGACGTCCAAGGCTCGGACTGCTCTCGTGAACAACTATGGAGCTGCAGGTAGTAATGCGGCCATCGTATTGCAGCAGTACTCTCCTACGAGATCTCAACGGGCACTACTACCCATGACTACCGTTGAGGATATGGAGTATCCCTTCGTGCTCACAGCCAAGACGTCTGATAGCCTGCGTGTCTACTCCAGTGCATTGTAAGTGTTGTTGGATCGGGCTTCGGGCAAGAAGCTCAGCGTCGCCGATATTGCTTGGAATTTGGCTCGTAAACAGAGCCGAGACCTTGATTATATCCATACCTCGACGGCTACAAGTCTGTCTAACCTCTCACTCCAGCTTGAGGCTGTTGCCTCTGGTACTCAGGCGCCCACTAAGCTCCCCAATCCATCCCCTCCTGTGGTCCTTTGCTTCGGTGGCCAAACGGGGCTTACCGTCAATATCTCACAATACTTACTCGAGCAGTCGCCCGCGATGCAGCGTCATCTGGCTCGCTGTGACGAGGTCTGCCAGACCCTGGGATTGCCCTCGCTGTTCCCAGGTATCTTTGATCCTGCGTCCATCGAAGATCTGCCAACCTTGCATGCCCGTTTGTTCTCGGTGCAGTACGCCAGCGCAAAGGCGTGGATAGAGACCGGACTGCAGGTAGCCTGTATGCTCGGGCACAGTTTTGGCCAACTGACGGCTCTGTGCGTGGCCAACAGTATGGACCTTGCCGATGGCATCCGCCTTGTCACCGACCGTGCTCGGCTTATCAAGAAGCTCTAGGGAGCGAACCCGGGTGGCATGCTTGCAGTCGAGGGCGTCAAAGAAGATATCGACGCCGTGTTGACGAAGGCCAAAGCGCTCGGAGATTCTGTCCACATCGACATAGCGTGCTATAATAGTCCCCGAAACATCGTCCTTACTGGCGGCATGGATTCCATCCAAGCCCTTGAGCCACTCTGCCGCGCGTCAGGTGTCCTGAAGGTGACCCGGCTCAAGAACAGCCATGCGTATCATTCTGCGCTGGCCGATCCTATCCTTTCTAGCCTCCGCGCGCTGGCCGAGTCGATTTCCTGGTGGGAGCCCGCAATCCCAGTCGAAACATGCTCCCACGGTCAGAGCTGGTCCAATGTTGATGCTGCCAGGATCGTCCTACACACAAGAGAACCAGTCTATTTTGCAGAGGCTATTCAGAGGATCGCCAATCGTTATCCGTCCTGTGTCTGGCTGGAGGCTGGGTCCGCCTCTCCCATTATTCCGATGGTGCAACGAGCTCTGCCCTCTGCTCGTGTCGACGCACTTCTACGCATTGACCTGAGCGGTCCAGATGCATTGAGTACTGTTGCCAGAGCGACTTCGCGCCTCTGGGGCTTGGGTCTCCGGGTAACGTTTTTGGCCTTCCACCCTGCCCAGAACCCTCAATACCAGTGGGTGAATCTACCCCCGTATCAGTTCGCAAGGACAAAACACTGGATCGACTTCAAGCCTGCCGGTGTCCCTGAGGCTATGACAAGGTCCGAAGTCTCCAAGCAAACAGGGCTGGTCGAGTTGGTGGATCAGTACAACGGTACGGCAGTCTTCCATATCGATGTCTCGGAGACCGAGTTCTCTTTGGCTGTCCGCGGCCATGCGGTGCTCGGCCAAAGCCTGTGCCCAGCGTCCATGTACTTCGAGCTCGCAATTCGCGCGGCAAGAGTCTTGGCCGAAAGCAACGGCACCTCTCGCGCTCTTCCCTGCATTCTAGACTTGAGCATCGTCTCCCCTCTGGCCCTGAGTCCTCCGGGCCAGCTGACTTTGACATTATCCGCTGTCAAAAACAACCCCTCCTGGGATTTCTCCCTCTATACGCAGCCCGGCAAGGACCACGGATCGTCTCAGACAACGGTTCATGCCCGTGGAACGGTGGCGTTGCATCATGAGCAGAGTGCTGCCGCTCGCTTCCAGTCCCTACGCCGACTGCTGGGGCCATTTCGGTATGAGCAGATTGCCGGGGTTTCCGAGGCAGAGCGACTGTCAGGAGACGTGATCTACAAAGTGTTCGGGCGGGCCGTCAACTATGCCCCCTACTATCGTGGTGTTCGCAATGCGATTGCCTGCAATTCCGAGGTGACTGGAGAAATCCGAATGCCAGACGAGTGTGTGGTGCCCAGTGGCGCGTCCGACCCGCTCACCATCGACAACATCTTGCAGGTTGCCGGTATCCATGTTAACTGTCTGGCCAGCTGTAAAGCCGAGGAGGTGTTTGTATGCACATCCATCGGCGAAGGCCTTTGGAGCCGGGAGATTCTGGATGGCTCGTATGGCACTCGGAATTTGAGAGTCTACTCGAACTCGGAAGCAAAAGGAAAGAACTCCTTGGTGAACGACATCCTTGCCCTCGACCCTACAACTGGGGAAGTCGTCATGTTCCTGCTGGGGGCTCGGTTCACGGCGGTGGCACTGAGTTCTCTGCACAGGGCCTTGTCCAAGCTGAACGATCCAGTCCGAGCCACACCCTCAAGTCAGCCCGACTTCGCTCCACTGCCGGCTTCCAGCCCGCCGAAGCCCATTTCCACCGAGTGTATGCAACAGGTGAATGGGAGGCCCGATGGCGCGATTGCTGCAGTAGATAGCCAGGCTATTGAACCTAAAGCCAATTCAGCCGACGCCCTACGGCAGATGCTGAGTGATGTACTTGGTATCACGATGGCTGACATCCAGCCCAAGTCCTCCCTCGTGGACCTGGGTGTCGACTCGTTGATGATCACTGAGATTGCCAGCGAAATTAACAGACACTTCAGTTTGTCGATCACCGTCGCCGACCTGCAGGATCTGACGGATTTTACATCATTATTCCTGCGATTGAATCCGATGCTACCCCACACTTCGCAGCTCCGAGACGCAGACCACTCGGTCAGCTCGGGAGAGATCATCGATGAGAGCATTGCAAGCATCAGTAGCCGGTGGTTTTACACCCACCGCGCCGAATACGATGATGACGTACACGAAGCCCAACTCGGTCATTTCCGCCAACGGGTCTATCCTCAGCAGGAGCAGCCGGTGGTGGCATATGTGACAGAAGCACTTGCCCGTCTCGGTTGCGACCTCAGCTTTATCGACACCGGGGAGGCGTTGCCTACAGTCTCGTACTTGCCTAAACATGAGAACGTCATGAACCAGATCTTTAATATCCTTGAGGACGCTCGACTGGTTGTTCGTGGAAGAGAAGGCCAGTATCATCGGACAGACATGCCTCTAAGCAGAGCCTCGTCAGAAGATATTCACGGCCGCATCATCCAGGACTTCCCCCAGCACATCTCCGAGCATCTGCTCCTCCGCACCACGGGACCTATCCTGGCCGATTGTCTCGTCGGCCGTGCTGATCCGTTGTCACTGCTCTTCCGAGACGTCGAATCCAAACGGCTTCTCGAGGACGTGTACACCAATGCACCCATGTTCAAGGCTGGCACGTTGTTCCTGGCTCGGTTCCTCGTGCAGACTTTCCAGCAATTCACGGCTTCACGCCCCATCCGCATCCTGGAGCTAGGGGAGAGGCACTGGCGGCACGACCACCTTCTTGTTGCAGCAGCTGTCGACCGTTCAGAAGCAGGTTGACTACACGTTTAGCGATCTCTCGCCGTCCCTGGTGGCCGCCGCCAAGAAAAAGTTTGGGCGATACTCGTTCATGAAGTATCGGGTTCTCGATATCGAACATTCACCTCCAGATGAGCTACTGGGGCAATACGATATCGTCATCTCCACTAACTGCATCCATGCAACCAGAAACCTGGTGCGCTCATGCTCCCATATCCGCCATATGCTCCGCCCCGATGGCATCTTGTGTCTTCTTGAACTGACACTAAATTTGTTCTGGTTTGATCTCGTTTTCGGGCTATTGGAGGGATGGTGGCTGTTCGATGACGGGCGCAAACATGCCCTGGCCCCAGAGACCCTGTGGCAACAGAATCTGTCAGAGGCCGGATATGGTTGGACCTCCTGGTCTGAAGGGGCGACGGAGGAATCCAGGATACTGCGGATGATTGTCGCATCGCCCTCCGCCGAACCTGCGCCTTCGCCACAGCACGCTGCCATCGCCACTCCCCTGCCAACCCAGGAGACGGTGATATTTGCGACAAAGGATGCGGTGGCCTTGGAGGCGGACATCTACTATCCCTCCTCACTACAAATAGAAAGCAAGTTGCGACCGGTTGGTGAGGCTCTCTCTTCCTAAACATAGTACCGCGACATGCAGGCGCCTGACTTCTCATTCCTCTGTGATGCAGCGTTGATGATTCACGGCGGTGGCCATGTGATGCTTTCGCGAAAGGATGTCCGTCATCAGCAAACGAATCTGCTTCTTGAGCTCGGATTCACCCCTGTCAGCGTCGATTACCGCCTTTGTCCGGAGGTTACGCTCCAAGAGGGCCCGATGGCTGATGTCTGCGATGCTTTGAGCTGGGCTCGCGCCAGGCTACCGTGTCTGGCTCTGCAGCGACACGATATCCAGGTCACCGGTGATCGGATTGTGGCGGTTGGGTGGTCTACCGGTGGCCATTTGGCATTGAGTCTGGGCTGGACAGCACCTGAAAGAGGTATCCGGCCCCCAGACGCCATTCTAGCATTCTACTGTCCACTGGACTATGAAGACCCCTTTTGGTCCCATTCGAATCTTCCCTATGGTGAGACTATAGCTCGGGGTTATGATCTCTGGGGAGGAGTCAGGGACGCCCCCATCACGGCCCACAACCCTCCGCCCTCCATGTCTGCTGCTGGTGGGTGGATGGCAAAGAGCGACGCACGTTCCCGAATTGCACTGCACATGAATTGGCACGGCCAAACGGTGCTCATGCTGGTGCATGGACTCAACAAAAGAAAGGATCAGAAGAGTGGTGGTGCCATTTTGGACCTTCCCTGTCCACGGACAGAGCAGGTTGAATTCATCAGCCCGCTCGCTCATATTCGGCGAGGAGACTACCGTACGCCGACCTTTATTGTTCATCCCATCCTGGACGACCTTATTCCATGGGAGCAGGCTCAGCGTACCTACATGGAACTCGTGCAAAAGGGCGTTCCTGTTCATTTGAGACTTGTATATAGGGCAAAACATCTGTTCGATCTGCATCCACGTTATGTGGATAATCCTGACGCTCGTCAAGCCGTTATGGATGGCTATTCATTTCTTGCATCCTGGGTGGCAGAACACTAGCTTTGTCAACGTTGCACGTGGTCTATTGATGCTAATGAGCAGGAATTACCTGATGAATCCTTGCAGCTCTTCACTACAACCATTTTCGCCTGGAAACCGCGCGCTTGGCTATCTCTCACGGGGATTTTCTCTAGCTAGTAGCCCTTTTCTGAGTCGAAAGAGTAGTGATATTGAAGTATTGAGATCTCTTAAGGCCTATGTTACTTCTGAAGGACAAAACATCCACATGCCTTATCATCAATTATAGATTACTAGAGGCTCCTCGTAGTCATTGGCATTGCAAGATTAACATTTTTAGATATCAGTACAATCAACCAATCAATCAATCAAAGTTCATTTAACCTGATAAAGCCTAACTAGATTGCGTAATAGCTATGTAGGCGCTTCATCCGATTCGAAGCAGAACTGTTTAAGAGTAATCCGTTTAAATATTTGCAGCGCAATAAGGATTCTGTCGCTACTATGACTACCGTTAAAGGTCAGATTCAAGTTATCCTATCCTGTTTTGTTGCCTGTTCTTATTGGATAGCCCTTTAATGGGTTGAAGAATTGACATTAACTATTCATATATATATAAGATACGATATATTTCGGAACGTAGGAAACTTTTGTTGGAAATTGAAGCCCTCATCCTAAGGCGCCAATATCGGTCGGCATCTCTCTGCCCCGATGGCTGCTGATTGGTCAGCTAGGCCCATGAGGCTATTGGAATTGGGCGCCCGTATATGCAGGTTCCTCATTTATATCACCTTCTTTGCTTGTTTTCAGGGGGTTTTCTCATGGACACCGGGCAGCGATGTAGGAGAACGCTTTTGTATGCATTTCTCTTAGAAAACAGTTCTCAGGGGTAGGATATAAATATCCCCCTGAGAACGAGCAGAAAAGATCCTCAGAATTTACCATTAATTACCTGTCCATCTTCCTTTCGTCTGATCATCTACCCTTCATTTCTCAACAACTTTGAATTATTTTTCAATTCTCTGGTTCTCATCGACCTGAATTCGCACTTCTAAATATCATCCAACATATCACTGCTGGTACATGCGAGGATTATTTCAATTGTATATTCAAGCCGGGCGATATCACACTTGGGCAGTTATTGCAGTCAAAATCGCAGTATATATTCAAGTGCAGGTAGAGACACATGACGGAGACCACTGCACTTGTACAGCCTTCAATGTTGGCAACGATATGAATAGAGCGAGCACCCTTTCCAAAACAGTACATACACAGCTAGTGGTGGTTACAAGTATGCCACAAACATCGTGCGACTCCCTATATTTCAATAAATAACACCCTGCAAGTCTCATTGTTGAATTGGCCCACTCGGCTTTTAAATGTTCTTCCGCGAGGACATACCAATAGTTACTATATCTAGAAAACCCTTAATTGCAAAGTTCCCACTCCTCGCCCCCGTCCGTGAACCACGAAACCAGAGCATCCGCCTCCTCGACATCTTTTCCACGCGCCAAGAGATTTTTCTTGAAGTCCGCAAAAGTGAACTCGCTCACAGCTCCTGGGACGTACCCAGGGTATGGATGTCCAAGGGAACCCGAGCCCGGGGGACCCTGGGGCACCTGAGGACCGCCAGCGGCATCCGGGGCGTCGGCGACAAAGGTGTTATCAGGTTTCCAGTGAATGGTGCTCTCCTTCAGCGCCTTACTGTCGATGGCACTGATGGTAATCCTGTCCTGCGGAAGAATCACCTCCCCTCTCGAGACGCCGCGGCTGGTGATCCTGAACCTGGTACGGGCAGCTTTGGAGGCGAAGACTGTTCCGCCAGACAAGTTCCAGAACACACGGGGGTTGCTCTTGGATCGGATGTAAAACCTGGATGATAAAGAGAACAGTTGCGGTCAATCAAGGTCTCTCACGGATGGTGTGGACTTACGTCTTGCCCGAGATGTGGTCTGGCACAAATTGGTTGAAAAACGTCGTCGAAAAAATCGACCAAGCGTTGTGGACCAATGTGAAGAGTATACTGTACTTCACATTGGCAGCCTTACCCTCCTTGTAAACAAAATCATAGGGGTAATTCTTTTTGTAGTCGTACGTGTAAAGCTCAGGGCTCTTTCGCTTGAGGTGGTCCATCCCGTCCTCAACGGAGGAGCGATACCACTCGTCCATGACCTCCACGGACGACGCGGCAATGATGAAGCGCCATTCCTCCGTGTGGGTTGACTGTAGTTCATCTGTTTTAACTCGAGAACCTCATTGCGGTAAATCAAGCCCGGAGATCTTACACTGATGGCATAAGCGTAGAATACCATTTTGACGGTGCGAATGGTAGACGGAACAAAAGGGGAGCTATCACAGATCTTGCGAAATTTTGTGTGAATAGAATGAAGATAAGATCATGAACTCCTTGAGCTGGAAGCATAGGAGTTACTTATAACCATCGGAAGCAGCACTAACCTGCCCTCGCACACAAGGTGCCACCGTATAAGAGATCATATGATGCATGCTTCTGACGTGGCTGGCTCATCAGCTCGAAAACGCAGCTGAAAATGACGAATACACTGACCTGAGAGCATCTTTAGATAATGAATCTGATGTCATTCTTGCAATGGATCCCAGATCATCGTTATGTGGGGTGAGATAAACAAGATTAAGAGCCAAACAAGAGATAGCTGTGATAAAAATGACACATGTGGCGGGAAGAGCGTGCCAGTGCGGAGACGGAAGTCCAGGAACGATGTAGTTGATGGGGGCGATTAGGTCATATCGCATCTCGCTTTGCTGTGTTCCCAGTTCACTCTCCTGCTTGAACATCGGACCTTTTCAGCTCCATGCACCTGGACCCAGCAAGCTGAGCACACGACAATGAAGTGGAGACATAAAGATGTCCAGATGAGGGGAAAGTGGCTCCTCAGATCCACATGCCCTGAAGGTTCTATGCCTTCTGAGTATTTCCCGCTTGAAAACCAAGGTATTTCAGCTGCTTGCAGCTGGGCAGTTTCGTCACGAAGATCCAGTGGTCACATTGAAACCTGCAGGTGAGGGGAGACATACTTCCTCAGATCCACATGGACTAAGGACCCCAGCTGACAAGATCTGCAGTTCCATGCCTTCTAAGTACAATGGCGGAGCATCGGTATATGCATGATGAGATACAGGGAAAGCGAAGCGAGATGCCTCATGGCAATTGCTTCGTGTTTTTCGGACATACCGAAGGATGTGGTTTTCTCAACTGGCGGAGAGCACATCTCGGAGGAGACAGTGTCCGTCCCACTCGCGGTGGTGCGCAGGATAAATACCATCAGCGTCGTACTAATAGCATCTAGGAGGGGGGGGGAGCTTTACTCGATCTACAGGATTTACACCACCTTGAGTGAAAATTCACCAGAATAAACGGTAATGCAAAATGCGAAACTTTTAACCACGACCTGAGCCAACGAAGTAGATACAATTTCCTTGAACTGGTGTCAAAATAAAACGGGGGGAAAATGTGGACGGATACTCAGATTTACACCCGTAGCATCGCCAGATATGAAGAAGAGGAAAACATGCTCTTTGGTGATTTCGCATCCAGCGCAATGGGCTCATAAATGAGTGAGCATCCATACGAGGAAAAGCCCACCCCGTGGCATCCCTGTAGAGAGAGGCACAACACCAGACACTGTCGGAAGTCCTTAACCATGGGAGCCTGGTAAGGGTATCGAACCCCATACATGTTGCGGCAGTTGACCTGGAATTGATTTTCCCCAACCGCCAGGACCTGGCCATCAAGCGCAGGGCATCTTGCAGCGGTACCATCGGCAGGACGGCTGAAGAGATCAGGCGCCATAGCACTCTGGGTCGGCTTTGGCGAGACTGGAATGATGCTCCACCAGTCGCGGTACTTGATGGTCTTCTTTGGAGGGCTCTCCCAGTCCCCAACCAAGTCAGCATAGTTGCTCTGGGCTCTGATGCCCTGGCAGTTGTGATCCACAGAGCACAGCGCCATCAGGAAGCCCGGGTCCTTCTCGGAGACCATTTTGCCGCCCTCGATCGCTCGGCCAGTGGGGTGGGAATGGCAGAAGACCTGGTAGGTGACGCCTAGCACGGTGTACTGCTTGCCGTCCTGGTCAGGGCACTTCCATTGCTTCTGCTTGGGTACCTGCAGGCCTGGACTGCCTGCTGAGCTTGACGGCTTAGATCCTCCTTGGTCGTCTTTGCCCCCGTTTCCAGCTCCGTCGCGTTTCTGAAGCTGATCGATGCGATCTTGGAGCTTCTGCAAGACCCTGCGATGCGCCTCATCCTGGGCAGCTTGATCCTGCTCCAGTTTTTTGCGGAGCTCCTCTTTGTCGTCGCTGCATCGCTTGAACCACTTCTGGTCGCACTGTCCCATCAGCTGCTGCTCTTGGTCTGCAATGCGCTTGTTACACTGCTCACGGTGCTGCTCTCCCAGATCCGCAATATGCTTATCGAACTGCCCGCGCAGCAGTCCCTCCTTATCCGCAACGCGCGTATCGCAGATTTTCCTCTCCGAATCCTGACAGCCGGTTTGAGCCTGACCGACCAAATCCTGACAATCCGTCGGCCCTCCCGGCTGGCGATTCGGCGTGGGTCTCTTATTCTGGAACATCAGGAATGACTTCCTGGATATGCTCTGCGTGGGCGAATCGGTCGTGTAGAAGCATGCATTGTAGCCTTCCGCCCAGAACGCGGCTTCGCAGTCGTTGGACTTGGCGCACTCCGCGGCGCATTTGTACGCGCTGTCGAAGTTGCCGCCGTCGAATTCCTTGGAGGGGCTCAGGAAGGTGTTGCAGGTGTAGTCGAATGATATGCCATCAAGGTCGGCTGTGCCACCCGTCTGGCCGCTTCCACAGCATGCTTTCCAGCTTGCCTCTCTGGAAACGCTCGAGGTGAGGCACTGGGTGGAAGAAGGAGCTGAGGCGGCCTTGCCGACGGCTTTGTTGGCCAGAAGGGCCAGGAGCAGTGGTAGGCCGAGGATTGATCGCATTGTCAGAAAGAAGTGAACTCGGACTTTGGAAAGATGAGTCCGTCCTGTCCTCAGATGTGCGCCTCCCTATCGAATTGGTCTCTATATGACTGCATGGCCTCCTCGCGTGGTAACAGGGCTCTTCGGAAAACCTACCTTGTTGGTTTATTTTTATTTTATTTTTATTTTCATCTCGCTATGGCCCCCGCCAAACTGCACAGGGTGGAGCTACGGAGTACATCGTAATCGAGGTTCAACTGCGAACAGTGATTGTCGGGGCTGAGGGTCATTTGATTGCAGGCAACAGGTTTTCGAGCGGAATAGGGCCATGCAAGAGGCATACAGAGAACCGTGGGTCTGATCTCCGTATTCTGCAGCATGATGCAAGCTGTCCTGCAGTTCAAGCCGGTTGCCTTCGTGGGTATCCCCACCTGGTCCCGGTGGCCCCGGGTGAGCTGAAATTGCCATGGCCCTCATGGTCTACGCATGCCCAATCGGAGCTGTGATCCCACATCGGTCTCAGCCACTGCGTACTATGTGGGTACTTAGGGTAGTGTTCATTTCGGGTGTGGGCCGCGGGTTTGCGGAAGGGTCCGGACGGACCGTGCCTTGCCGACGCACACTTGGTTCGATGGAAGATCGAGGATTGGATCCACATGCGAACGCAAGCGAGCAGTCCAAACCGGTGGAGTTGCTTCACAGTCTTGACCTGCCGCATATCTTCAGTCGTCACACCCGATCACTCTCGGGGAATGAAGATCTTGATGCAGGCAGGTTCAAGAACGATACGCAGACTATTCCCAGACCAAACCATTCCCCACAGGTAGCAATTCAGGTGGTGGGTGGCCCGTTGATCACTGTGGTGATCTCAACCCAGCGAGGTTGGGAGCTGCAAAGCGGAGACTTGTCTTCACGGCATGACCGTGACCACGTCGGTCAGCTGAGCTCCATTGTATATGCGCCCTGAGATATTTCGCGCAAGCATGCTCGGCTCTACTGTCTTCTCAGCCGCGCCACTTGAGATCTCCATCGCGGACATTGCTTCTCCACATCACGATGATGTCAAGGCGGCCTGAGCTGGCAGACTAGAGACGCAGGAAGTGAGCACAGCAGAGCACATTCAGCTTTGTAGGAATAGCACTTTTGAGTGATCAGCCAGAACTATTGGGGGGGGAATCAACAGGACCAGCCTGACCGGATGATCGCTGATACTTAAGCAGGCGGTTGAACACCGACGACACATGACCAGACCTAATTCATTCCTCTTCATCCATCTCCACCATGCTTCCTTTGAGGACGGCGTTGGCCCTTTTCCTGGCCACGCATCTGACGCAGGCGGCCATTTCGCAAGAGCCGCTGGGCTTCTCCTCGAGACGCAGCAAACTGAGTCTCGACGACATTATCCCCTCCCTCGACCCCAGCTCCGGAGACACCAAATGCTGCCCCTTCGGGACGTCCTTCGACGGCAAGACATGCGTTCTGGGCACCGCCACCTGCCACGGTGACGCAATTCTCGAGGACGGGAAGTGTGTCTCCCGCACGGCTCCGAGATGCGATAGCGGCCAAAAAGTCAATGACAATGGCCTCTGCGTCACGGAATCCGCCCCCCACTGTACCAGCCCCTTGGAGCTCAAGGGCCAAACCTGCATTGACCCCCGCGGGGCGACGTGCGACGGCGACCTGCAGCGTGAAGGAAACCTCTGTCTCTCCAAGGTCCCGCCCCAGTGCAACGGCACCACCGACTACTTCCAGGACGGATCTTGCGTTAGCTCGCAGGGCCCCACCTGCGGTGATGGGAACGAATACATCGATGGATATTGCGTCAGCCAGAGCCCACCCTCGTGCGGCCTCGGGATGGACTTCGATCCCAAGGTCGGTCTCTGCGTCTCGACGACCAGCAATGGCTGCGCCCCCAACACCCAACCGAAGAACGGCGTCTGCGTGTCAGACACCGCGCCCCGGTGTGAAGCGGACGAAAAGCTCGTCCCCGAGATCGACAAGTGTGTGGCTCGCCAGCCCCCAACCTGCGGGGACGACCCCTCGCTGCGCGTGGATGGAAAGCAATGCACATCCATCGACGGCCCTTCGTGCCAGGACGGCTACGATCTCTCCTTCACGCCCTCCATCGGTGCCACCCAATGCTGCCCCAAGGGCTCCAGCTGGGACGGCGTCTCGTGTGTCTCCCAGACTGGCGACACCGGGTGCCTCCCTGGATGGAACAAATCCGGCGGAAGGTGCAAACGGATGCCTCTCCCTGCCATCTGTGATCCGTTCACCGACCTCGTGGACGGGAAATGCATTTCCAAAACCCAGCCCGAGTGTGCGGACGGCTACGACAGGAGCAAAACCAACCAATGCGTGGCTCGAACCGAGCCCGAATGTCCGGAGGACACCAAGCTGGTCAAGGGCCAGTGTGTTTCCACTGTCGCGCTGAATTGCCCGCAGGGCACCCACTTCGAAGGCGACCAGTGCGTGTCGGACACTGCTCCCCAGTGCTCCATCCCCGGCGCTAGATACGACGGCAAGGGCCACTGCGCCGTCGACGACATGCCGAGCTGCCCAAGCGGTGTCTACGACGGCAACGCCTGTCTCACTGGCGAAGCACCTTTCTGCCTCAAGCCCTTCGTCTACTCCAACAGCCAGTGCGTCTCATCCACGCGACCCAGCTGCCCGCACCCGTTCACCATGACCCCGGATGGCGACTGCATCTCCAACAAGCAGCCCACCTGCGACACGGGCGTCCTCGTCAACGGCGAGTGTCTCGTCGGCCCGCCCTCCTGCCCCGACGGCACAGACTACCGAAACAAGCGCTGCGTTGCCCGCAAGTACCCGGAGTGCACGCAAGACGGCTACGAATGGTACGAGCCGGAGGGAAAGTGCCGCAAGTCTGAAAGGACCGAGTGCGACGATGGCTACCACGAGCAAGACGGCGAATGCATCTCCGACATTCCGGGAGACTGCGGCGCCCTGGAACTCCGCGACGGACAGTGCGTGCACCCAGAACCGCCCAGGTGTCTCGACGGCTCCGGCACATACTGGGATGGCGAGGACTGCCGCTCCCCGGACCCGCCGGACTGTGGACCCAACAAGGTGTGGAAGGAGGACAAGGCCACCTGTGTGACAGAGAGCAAGCCTGTGTGCGAGAGCCCTGATATGGTGTTCGACCCGGCGCTCAACAAGTGCATCACCGAAGACGGCCCGCAGTGTCCGCAGCGACAGCGGTTCAACCCGGCCAGCGAGAGGTGTGTGCTTATTGTGGGAGACTGCTTGGAGTTCGAGTTCTGTCCGGCCGTGGGTGATTCTTCGTCTTTGCCGGTGGAGGAGATTGCTCAATTTCGCCGCGGAAGGCGTGTAATCTAAGCCGTAGAGAGGGCTGAACCGGTCTCACCTACGTTTTCCGGGTAGTTTTGGGCATCTGGAATGATATGATGTAGCGATGGTTATAGTTAAATGAAGTAAGAATATTATCAATCAGGCCAATATACAGTGTGGTGACGAAAGTATTTGCACCTCCTTTTCATCGCACTAATATCATCGCTTCCATTTTAGCATTAGTTGAAGTTATTCTGTTTACTAAAATAACGCGTATATACGTCTATAAGCATGAAGCAATTCATGCCGCGATCACCAGAATTGACCCCTGCCTTGCGTGCTAGGATCTGTGAGCTATATGATGTTGGATGGGGTTATCGAAAAATTCATACTAAATACCCGCAGATTCCTACCTCAACTATTTTGTGCCGCTGCTTATCTTGCATGGCCTGTTGGTGGAAATCTATTTAATTGCTAATACCACCGTATGCGCCTCTTTCTCGAGATCCTTTGTATCTGGCCATGACCCGACCAGTTTTCGGAGGACAGCGGATGGGATCAGGTCCCGATCCGATTTCAGATATTTGGATTTAAGATCCCTAGATTAGACCTGGCACTCACCCGCGGGTGACCCTCCGGACCCTCCACCCGCACCTCCTCTTTGCGGGTGGAGGGTCCGACTTCTAGACCCTGAGGGTCGGACATAGAGGTGCCCGACCCTCCGAGGGTCACCCTCAGGGTCCACACGTGACTGATTTTAGGAAAAAAGTGACGTTTTAGGTGTCAATCCACTAAGTCATTTATCATAAAAAGCTAAGGCGTGTCCTAAATAGGTAAAGCGTGTCTTATGCGGGTCGGTTGGACCCTGGCCCTCGGAGGCGCACTGCGGGTGGAGGGAGGTTCCTGATCTTGGACCCGCGGGGCGGGTGAGTGCCAGGTCTACTACCCATGTCCGCGAAAGCGGTGTGGTTAGGCGTGCCACGGGTATATCAAGGAATTCTCACTAAGACAGAACCAGCGAGTAATGCTCAAACTGCACCAAGATGTCATCAGAGTTACCAGACTCCCCATTGAAGATAACAATCATCGGCGCTGGCATAGCCGGCCTCTCAGCCGCATTAGCCCTCTCTAATGCGAACCCAACGCACGAAATCACTATCCTAGAATCAAACCCCTCACTTAGCGAATTTGGCGCTGGAATCCAGCTCTCTGCCAATAGCGCGCGCCTCCTGGACAAATGGGGCATGACACAGTCTCTACGCGCCGTAGCCTTCGAAGCCGCCCACATGTCCGCCCGCCGATGGCAGGATAACACCGAGCTGGCCTCAATACCGCACAACCCCGTTAGCACATGGCTGTACGGATGGCCTCACTGGCAAATCTACCGCCCGGATCTGCAGCGCGTGCTCTACGACGGAGTGGCCAAGCTGCCAAATGTTAGGGTATTATTCGGGAAGGCCGTGACGCATGTCGACCACGTCACGGGCACTGTCCGGACGGCGGATACTGTGTTAGAGGCTGATCTCGCCGTCGGAGCGGACGGAATTTGGTCCAAGACCAGACGTTTCCTACCTGCCACGCAGGATGTCAGGCCCACGCCGTACAGAGAACACACCTACAGATCGGTGATTCCGCGGTCCCGCATGCTCAGCAATCCCATTACCGCGCCGTTAATGTCCGCGCCTGAGAGCAAGGCCTGGCTCGGGCCGTATAATGCTGTTCTAGGGTATACAGTTGCCTCCGACTCGCTATATAACTTCATTATCAGTGTGCCGCGGCCGAATCCAGACGTGCCTCTGGCATCGTGGAACGAGCCGGGTGATCTGGCGATGATGCGCGGGCT
This sequence comes from Penicillium cinerascens, assembly GCF_028974065.1. Lineage (NCBI taxonomy): Eukaryota > Fungi > Ascomycota > Eurotiomycetes > Eurotiales > Aspergillaceae > Penicillium > Penicillium cinerascens. The sequence continues at coordinate 3,552,645 of NW_026695290.1, read as the reverse complement.
TGTGGATGGATGGTGTGAAGAGGTGCAGGCGCTAGCCTCTCTGGTTCAGGAAGGGGAGTGCGCTGTCTGGACGCTGGGCGAGGTACTAGCTGTACCCAGCTATGTCAGTGAGTCTGGACGAGTGGTATTGATCGGAGACGCGGCACATGCGATTCTTCCGCATGCAGGACAGGGCGGAGGAATGGCGATTGAAGACGCGGCGAGTCTCGTGGAGTTTCTTGGATGCATGGGTTCCAGAGATGATCTTGGGAGGACGATGAGCGCGTGGAGTGAGTTTCGACAGACAAGGGTGGAACATCTGCGCGAGATTGCGCGTAGCAATGCGGATGCGTTGACGTTTCCCGACGGGCCGAGCCAGGTTGCGAGAGATGCAAAGTGGGCTGCTATTATACAAGTGCAGCAGGCTTAGGCCGCTGAGCTTGGGGTTGAGGGGTTGAAAGAGAAGGTTATTAGAGAGAAGGTTGCGCCTGACCCAGCGGCGAAAACTTTGGTTGAGCCTGGGGGTGCGATGTGGCTTAATGGGTATGATGTTTGTGAGGAGAGTAGGAGGTTTTGTCGGGAGCATCTGGGGAATCAGAGAAAGGCATTTTCCGCGTAGCACTTTATATTTAAGTCTCAAGATTTCCTATTGTCAACGATTTGAAATACCCACCCAGCGTATACGACCGCATGGCATGGAGAGCAGAGCTTGTGGCCTGCTCAGTCATATTATCAAAAAGATATACGTCAGACCTATTTCTGTATTTAAAAGATCTGTTATGAGGTTGAAGGTTGAACGGTATACTAACGGAATTCCCGGGCGAGTGGGCCAGGGAACGCGAATCGAGCCCCAACGCGTCAACTTCCGCGTTTCAACTACCCACCATGCCCCCTACTCGCAATCAAAATTGCAAAAATTCTGTCAATCAAGAGAGTAAAATCCAGCTTGCAATCAAAGCCTTCCAGAATGGCGAAATTCCAACTATTCGCGAAGCTGGGCGCGTATTTGAAATACCGCGCTCGACCCTTTAACGTCGGATTGATGGCCAACAATTTCGCAAAGATACGCGCGCAAATAGTCATGAATTGACTCTTGGAGAAGATTATATCTATGGATCCGCGTAGATCTGGCCCTAGGCCATCAATAGTAGGGCAAATAGCTAATATTCTCTTACGAGAGCGCGGTAGTTAGACTATAGAGACCGTGGGGAAGAATTGGCCTACCAACTATATTAAGCGCTATCTAGAGCTTGAATCGCGGTTTTCTCGCGATACCATTACAAAAGGGCTTTGTGCGAAGATCCGCGTATCATTATGCCCTAGTTTGATCTTGTACGACGCACAATCAATAAAAACGGTATCCAACCTGAGGATATCCATAATTTCGACGAAACAGGCTTTGCAATGGGCCTAATTGCAACTAATAAGGTCGGTGCAAGAGCCGGATATTACGGCCGGAGGCTAGTTTTACAGCTAGGGAATCGCGAATAGGTTATGTGCGAATGCGACGGGATTTGTGCTCCCCTTAACTATCATCTTCAAAGCTTGAACCTACTATTATGAGGCTTGGTATGATGACCTACCTAACGATTAGAGAATCGAAATTAGCGACAATGGCTAGACTACAGACCAACTGAGGCTTCCATGGTTGGAAAAACAATTTATCCCTATGACTACTAGTCCCACTCGGCTTTTAAATGTTCTTCCGCGAGGACATACCAGGCCCTAGCACCTTCACCCTTGTTGTGACCTCACCCATGGTAAGGTCTTGAACCACCCTTGATCCGACTAGTCTTTGGCTGGTAGCTCAGCAGCCACGGGATGATCCCGAGTATTCCCATACCAATTTACACCGAACTATTTAAGGTTCTCGCGGTGGACATTAAGCTGAAGAGGGTCAGCAAGTCAAAGAGCGGAAGTCCGGATATAAGGTAAATCTCGGCCGCAAGGAAATCACTTAGGTCTGTAGTAACTGGCAACTCATTGTATCGGTCCCAAGCTTCGCCCTCTAAGGGGTCCAGAACCTACGCTTCCTCTCCTTACCAGGCATAGGGATATTTGTACTGTTGTAGGTCCTGACAGCAAGGTCCTCCGATGAGTCCCGTTTCTCTAGAAGATATTCTGCTAGCGGAGCTCATTTGGTTTCCATTACGGGTGATGATATGCGTATAGGTTCACTTATCTGGAACGCATTATACGCAGTCGATCTTAGCAGCTCCTCCGCCAAGGCAAGGTCCCACTTGAGGTCCTGCTTCTGTATTTATGGAAGGGCCATTGCAAAGCCGGATTTGCTTAGACTGATAGAGAACACCGATGGACCCACTATAGACGAGGCTAAAATAGGCCGAATCCACCTATAGGCTGCCTCGAGGGAATAGGCAATAAGTTGACTGGAATAACTGTCGGTGATAGGTGCCTCCCGCACGTACATATGGAGTAGTGTAAGGAGAAGGGGTTATCTATCTAGATGAATGTCTTTCTCTCTCTCTTTCTCTCAGAATATTACTTCAAGTATGCCATTGCACGTCGCGACACTATGGCCACCGCAGATTTGTGAAGGGAATCCCGCGATATTGATGGCTGGCGTTGGCAGTGGATATCGCTGTAGCGAGAATGTACAACCACTGTCTGAGCATCATCTTGCAGTATATACGCAAATATTTCGGGGGTAGGAAATTATGCGAATGTATTATCGGTCATGGTTGACGTGGACTTGCTCGAACACTGGACGTTTGGAGAATTTATGAATCTCTCCAGGGCTGTTCACTAATCATCAAGCTAGATTTGATATACTACTCGCACTCGGGCAAAGTCTGAGCTATTAATGGATCCTTTTGAACTGAAATTCATCCCTGGACGTGCATTATTAGTAGTGAAACAAAAACCCTAACTGGTACGCAGTGTGTCTCACCAACCCGTATAGGGTAGAATAAATGAATTCTATTAGGCGACCTGCTGCATAGAAACTTAATCCATTAATTTCGTCTATCAATATCACCTATTATACCCCCGACACAACGAAAAGATACGTTTTAGTGTCAAGGGGGTCATGAAGTTGCCTATAGTTAGGTATGTGCATACTTAAGTCGTCTCAGAGAATAGATAGAGTCAGGTTCAGTCTATACACACTATTGGTTTAATATAATGATCTTTAAGCCCTATACATGCTGAAATTGGCGACACAGTAGTTATAACACCCTCCATTAGACTGCCATTTCTCCAAGTACTTCCGCAGAGTTCCAGAAGTCACATCTCTTAGCCAGTTCTTCGTAGAAATTCGTACCATGCCCAATGGCTGCAGCTCCTTCGTTAGGGCCGCCGATGACTCGGAGGTTATATTGATATTGTGAACTTTGATTCATGGCGTCGTACCAGTTGAGTATTGTCCCATGTCTTCGAGAAGGTTCTCCAAAAGCAGCAAAGGAAGCCCAGCTGCTGCTCATTTCCGTGGACAGCTTTACATCCGCTGGTGAGGCCAGGAAAGAGTACCTGGTCTTCGCCAGATTGAAGACATAGGGGATATCACTGAAATGTGGAACTCCGAGATAGGGGGTCCTCACCTCCACAAACAGTGGAGCAAATAGGGTCTGATTCAACACGTAGAGATAGTTCGAAGTTTTCTTGTCTGAATATTTATGATTCATTCGCACCATATGCAGACTTGGGCAAGCATCCTGTGCATCTCGAATCATTCGGCTGGCACGGAAGTACTGGCCTGAAATATTCTTTGTGGGCATGCCAAAGAACGATGTAACAGGGTATAGAGACAGAACCCTCTGGACGTTCCTTTCTGAAAAGGCTGGAAACTGAGAATAAATGAACTTAACAAGATCTGTGGTTGAATTGAGTGTCGTTGGCGTAAAAAATGACTGATCATCTTCAGTCCAGCCAGCTATAATGTCAATATCACGAGCAAATCGACCAGTGGTTAAGAGCGTTGAAGGGTTGTCGGGAATAAACGTCGACGGAGAGGTCGGTATAAAAGCATCAAACCCAAAACTGGTAACGCTAAACTCGTATTCAACCGCAGCTGAGAGCAGTATGTTAAGCGGCAGATTTCGCAGGCAAGCAAACTCGGCCTGACTGGTGGATTTTGTGCAGTTGACTTTCTTTATAAGTTCACTCGTACGTACTGCAGATATATTGCTGGCAGTGCCTAAGTCTGAAGCAGGGCTGCCTGATTGCATGATAGCCCTTTTGAATGGGGTCTTCTGGACATCACCACCGTACGCGGTTATCTGAAGGCCAACTCCAGTAGCTCCATCACTCTCTCCAAATATAGTGACATTATCAGGGTCACCACCGAAAGCCGAAATGTGCTGCTGCACCCAAGAGAGACCGAGCCGCTGGTCAAGGAGGCCCACATTAAGAGAGTCCGTTGCGTTCAAAGCTGGTGAAGCAGCAAAGCCAAATATGCCGACGCGGTAGTTCATAGCCACATAAATCACAGGGAAACCATGTTGAACGGCGTTAGAGATCAAGGGGCCCGGCTCATATATTGAATCATATATCTGGCCGATGGAATCTCCACCACCATAGATGTATGCCATAACAGGAAGCTTGGATGTGCTTGGTGTATTGGCCGGTCGATCGACACGTAGAGTTAAGCAGTCTTCTGAAATGTGGGTAACATTTTCAAAAAGAGGAAGTCCCTGGAGGGGAACCTTTTGCTGGGGGCAAGCTGCACCAGGCCGAGTGGCATTTATGACTGAGCCATACGGATAGCTGTATGGTTCGGGAGGTGCAAAACGGTTGCTACCGCTAGTATCTTGTGCGAAGCGTATATTGAGGAATGACTCAATATTTCCGGCCGATGCTCCTTGAAAGCGGACTCGGTTGTCCAATTCCACGATGGCATGCTTTTTGTTAAGAGTCCTTCCGTGACTGCAAGGTGAAAGTAGAGAGAGAAAAATAATTGCGACAGTTGTAAGCGCCATGGTTTAGGGATAGAATACTCGGTAGTTTGGCTGTCTTTAGATTCCGAACAAATCGAGAAGCATTATCCAATCGAGGTTATAGCGATTTATATATGTTAGACCAGAACCTAGAGCGCTACCTGAGAGTGTTCTTTCGCAACGAATACTGAAATAAGATGCTTAGATACCTACTAAACGGAAAAGAGTAATCATCGCGAAAGATCCTCGAAACTTTGAATGATAGGTCCGGCGGGAGGAGGCCTAACCCTGGCCCCACACCGCGCCAGGCAGCCCAATAATCGGCATCTTACATGCCATTTCAGGACACTAGTCCGTCGAAACAAGAAAAAAAAAGTCCCCGATTCTTCAAAGGTCTTTGTCTGAGACTGAATCAGGCGGAATTTGCCAATTTCCGAGAATCGTCTCTACCACCCCTCTTCATAGGCAGCAACCCATCTCCTTTATGCATGGCCATCAGGCCCTCAGGTGTGCCATAATGGGCTTCCCGCTTACGCCGCCCACCACAAAACACATAGTAAAAATACAACATCGTTTCTCAACAAACAACTAAATACAAAACTGGAGCCCTAGGCCCTAAACCCTAAATAGGCAATGCTATGACATCATTGAAGAATCACGTGCTTTGTTTAAACCTACTTTTACTATGCAGTCATTAAGTGTATAGGGATCAGTTCACTCCTTACTTAGGATATATAATAAGTGTCGGGATTGGTAGTATATGAAAATAAGAGAGATAAATAAATGCCTAAGGGTCCCTATGCGGCAGGGCAGTCCTTAGGACAAATATTTGTAGAGAGAAATACTACCTCCCGTAGAGGTCAGCTATTACTGTAGCGTAGTAACTTACCCCTGGAAGATGAATAAAGATAAAGATAATAAGAGAGAATCTCTCTGGTCTGCCCTAATAGAGAGGAAGGGTAGTGAGAGGAGAATTGAGATGAAAGCTCTTGTTTTATTTAGTCTGGTTTCTAGGCTATATTTATAGACAGAAATATTCAGTTTATCTGGCTAATTACCTAAGGTAATATTCGCCCGAGGTAATCTTGCCGTAAACGTGCTATTGCCCGAGGTAGGTAAACGTGCTGTTACCCGAGGTAGGTAAACGTGCTGTTACCCGCGGCTATAGACAGGATAGGCCTAATAACCTCGGTCCGGTAGGCAAATGGAAAGAGAAAGCATACTAAAGGCTGAAGTGAGAGCAAAGTGAGAGATAAATGAGAGATAACTGCAAGATCAGATAAAGGCGGTGAGAAATGGCAGAACGGGAATTTCAGCGGGAACTTCTATGTTGAATTGGAAGCTCTAGAAATCTGCAGTTATAAATGCAGACACCTAAAATCCTGACAATAAGGATAATCAAGTGTAATATAATATTATACTTAGACCTATACTGGATACGAGTTATTATTATAGTTAATGCTTTATAGTAAGAGTGGATTATTTCTAAATAGATTATTCCCACGGTTCGCCCTTTAACTTTAGAGGGGTCTCCACGTAGTGTGGATTAGATATAACGCTAGTAAGCGAAGAGCCTAGTTAATTGCCTAGTTAGAGATATAATAAAGCTCTTGCATAGATCCCCAACGTTTGTTTTCGGCAACTAATCGGAAGATTCAGCCGCAATAACTATTAGAACATTTCCCCCGCATCCGTCCATTAGCGACGTAAGTCCATTTATTAGTGAGAAGGAACTTCTAGATCTATTAAATAGGACTATAACGATTCTCTTAATATTATTATAGTGAGTCGAGATCTAGAATCTATGGGTGGGGTAAGCACCTATAGTATTGGCTATAGTCAGCGACCAGAAGATACCTACACTTGTAGATATAACGGAATTAATAGATTCGGATGCTCCAAATCACCTCTAGAGATACTAAGAGTACTGTTATTTATTTAAAGCAACCCAGCGTTTCATTTTATAGAGAAATTCAGCAAATTAACAAGAGACTACTATTGATTAAAGGCTATCAGATCACTATGCAAAACGGTATATTACTTGAGCAAGAAAACAAGGAATTACGGGCGGCCAACGCGGTGCAGAAGCAAAAGCGTGCACGAAAAAGTGGTTATATAGCCTCTAATGCTGGTATGTCAATGCTAGAAGCTCAGGGGCATTTACAAGCCCATGAGGCTAGTTTACAGCCTATAGCATCCTCTCCAGCAGCACCTAGGCAGCCTATTCAGCAGGCGGTAGCACCAGCGCGACGGCGTCAGTTTACGTGTTCTTTATGTAATCAGGTAGGGCATAGGGTCAACCAATGCCCAGTTAGGTAGAATAATTAATATAGAGGCGTTTTGGTTGAAAGAAATAGATGAAAAGTAAGAAGTAGATGGTTGGGTGGGCGGCTCGCTTGTGAATTACGTTACGTTAGTTACTGGAAGTTGACTGTACTTCGTGGTCAATTTAGGTTACATCACGTATGCACGGACCGGATTGGCCTCTGAATTTCACCCTCGGCTGGAGAACGTGAAACACAACCATGTAAACCATGGTGAGCTCAGAAATTGTTCCCTATATCAGCCAAGCACATTTAGAAATTGCGTCGCCACCTGTAGATGACGTGTCATGGCGAGTCCAGTGCGGAAGTTGATCTGTCTCATTCTGCCCCTCCAGCCCGCTTGGAACATTCGGAGAACAAACAGCTTTAGCGCAAACTTGCGTTCTGTCAAGCATAGCCGAGGTTACTTAGCACGTGTCAGGAAGGTGTCAATTTCCGGCTGGCTCATACTTGGATATAATACGGATATCCTGCCGCTTTTCGTTTATTGAAAAGTGCTAATTGCCCACGGTCTCGTCCTGGTGTCATTTGGTGACAGGCCTATATCATGGCTTCCTCAAAGTGTGTTAGCATGGAGGCTGCGGATCCTGCGCCAGCCATCGATCACCGTGTGCCAAAACGTTTTGTCCCTACCGACTTATCTGGTCAACCAATTCCTCAGAGCAAGCGCTGGCTTTATTCAACTGCCGCAGTCGCCAACAGCAAATTTAGTTCTACCGGGGCCAGTGCTATACTTATCGCTGGGTTCATATCTTTCAACTCGTCATCTATTGGTCACACATTCTACGAATACCTCGACCGGACCTACGGAGTGTATAACGTGAACATCTGGGGGACATTCATCATTACCTCACTCTTCTTTTGGATCTGCTGCGCCGTCTTTGCTATTCCCGACCTGACTGGATGGCCTAGATGGCTGTTTAAATATAAAACCCAGCCATTCGTTCAAATAAATCGACATGCATACTCTCGCATAGCGATTGTATCCTTCCGGAATCAGTTCGTTGTGGCTCTGCCCATGATAATAATGATAACACATACGACTGCGCCGATGCCTGTGGCTCCAACCGCATTACCTTCGCCGCTGCAAACTCTTGGTACGATATTTTTCGATATCGCCTGTACTGAGGTCGGCTTTTATTACATTCACCGTTCATTCCACTCTAAATTACTATACCCAATTTTCCACAAGCAACACCACGAATTCACGGCTCCTGTTGGCCTGGCCTCGACATATTGCACAATAACGGAGCATGTATTTTCTAACCTTCTGCCAAACTCCCTCGGGACTTTACTCGTTTCGCATCACTGGTCCCAGGCAGTTTTCACTTTTCTCTTTCTCGAGTTCGGCACAATCTGCACGCACTCAGGGTACAACATCCCTTGGTTTCCATCTAATTTACAGCACGATTTCCACCATTTCGCTTTCGATGAAAACTTCGGTCCTACTGGGATTTTAGATGCGATCCACCGCACGAATAAGAAATTCAAAAAGACAATGCAAGAAGCCAAATTCCGAACTGGAGGGGATGATGAGAAAGCGAGAAAACTTGTTCTTGAAAAACTTGCGAGGATCGACAGTGTGGATTCAGCTGAGCGATAAGTGCACGGTCGAAGCGACCAAATTTGATACTGTCAGACATAAAGGCGGCCGTAGACTATCCAGCAATGTCGTCTGCCGTTTTGAGTCTTAACCCTTGCTGACATGCATGTGCCCTGAAACGAGGAACGAGTGATAACCAAATTCGTCACCCAAATAATATTGAATGGTATCAACTTTAGCGTTACCTTCATTGGTCTTTACTTAGTCGAATATTACGGCCGGAGAAAATCTCTTATTACAGGGAGCATCTCGATGTTCGTTTGTTTCATGATATTTGCATCTATTGGTCACTTCTCTCTCAACCGGGCCCATCCTCAAATAACGCCGGGGCCTGGTATTACTCTTATAGTTTTTGCTTCACTCTTCATTCTCGGATATGCGACGACTTACGGTCCGGTGAGTAATCATTATCTTCCCAATCAGTCATTTGATCTGCCCTAAAGATTCCATGTTCAACATGCCCTTTTTAAATGAATACCGTTTCAAGGTCATCTCGCTGACTGCGCATTATACACAGATGGTTTAGACCGTCCAAGCTGAAAATTTTCCCTCGCGCTATAGAGCCACAGCAATAGCGCTCTCAACAGCGAGTTAACTGGACAAGGTAGAACACTAGAAGAGATTGATACTATATATATACAGCATGTCAGCCCCTTGGAGGAGCTCGAAATTACCGCTGCCGCCAACTGAAGATATAAAGGAAATCAGGAGTGCTATAGAAGCAGAGACTGCCGCTGGAAATTGAGATAAACCGAGATTTGTCATGCTTGCAAACTTTTGCAGACTCACGAAGAGATCGACTACTTCAGCCAATAAGCAAGCTATCGAATTCAACATATTCTATATGTATGTATGACTTCATTTACTCGACCCCTCGCCGAAGCAATATACAGGCTACCACGACTATGAGTTTTCGTGTACGTACATGTCAAGTGCACCACTTCCGGTAAAAGGGCTTCAAAGGTATCTTACCGGTTTCTGGTTCTTAATATTCTAGATAATATAATATTTAGCAGAAAAATGTGCAGGGTAGTGAACTGCAGTATCTTATGTCTGGCCACCGCATGATTTGCCCCACTTTCATATATTTAGCCACTAAACTAGAAATATATGGATATATATATGTATCCCAGCGAATACGGTTCCAACAATCTGTTAATATAGCTGTTGAGAAAGACTAGACGGAAGAGGATGGACATAAATTCAAAGTGTAATGCGATACTATTTGGTAGTTATTCCCTATGTTATTTTTACCCCATAAACTCGTTCAATTTTCTAAGGAAATGCATATAAAACTTTTTTTTTTTCACACTGCTTTTCGGTGACCCATACTTTCTTGTACGAAGTCGAAAAAAGGAAATGAGCAAAGTCGAGGAAATATCGCTCCGGAAAGTCAAAAGCTACGAGAATTGAAGTCAGATAGAAAGAGAAGTTAATGGGGATTAAGCTAGGAGCTATGCTTAATGAGCATCGTGGTCCGGGTTGTTGGACTACGTACTAATAGTCATACCGCTTCCTCGCCAGTAGTCTCCAGGTTGAGAATTTGAATAGTGATACCAGTTTGCTGCAGCCAGACACCAGTGAGGTAATATGACTGCTGGGGACCGATTGTCCAGAAACAAATCAAATTCTTACCGTTGACCTAGATTACACCCTTCACCCAGCCCAGGAGCTCTAGATAGGTATCGCCCACGGTGCTGAGTTGCTTTGTGGAAAAAGGGACTGGAAGAGGTCGAGATAGTTTTGGGGGCTGGAGCGTTCAAAGGATGAGGCATACCGCTGTTGAGTGGAAGCGTCTAGACTTTCTAGCCGGTGAAGGAATGATTTCCGACACTAACGTCGCCGAAAGTCTCTTTGATCTGCCATGGGATTTTACTACCAAACTTGACACAGCCCATATTTCCATTCGGGAGACCCAGCAAGTCGCCGGGTTTTAGGGAGAGGATGATGACTTGTTGGGCGTTGTTGGCGTACATACTGTCAAACACTCCGTTGCGAACACTGTTGACATAGACTATGATGCTGTCTTCTAACCCTTGAAACCATGGTCATTGCGTACAAAATGACTAAGAGCAGTACTATCACATTTAGTACAAGTCTTCAGAACTCGCCGGACAAGAGAGCTAAAACTGTCGGCCGGGTGAGGTCTCGTAGGGCACCCAAGATCGTCTATCCGCAAGGCCAGGTCGTTCGCCGGTGAGAGAGGTGAGGTCTATGTTCGTATGTATGATGTCTAAGATGGACATTTAACAACAAGGCGAAGACGCGTGAACTGATGAAGCATGATCAGGAGGGAATATTGTGGATGTACACCGGAAATGAATACATCATTGATGGTTCAGATTACTGTCAAGTCACGGGCAGAATCAAGAACATAATCATCTGAGGTAGGTTATATGCTCCTAATAATATCTCAGTCAGACTCATAGTTTTAGGTGGGAAGAATATTCTTCCAGCGGAAATCAAAAATCGACTGGTTGCCTACCAATCTATCAGCGAGCCTAGTATCATGGGCATCGAAGATGCAAAGTACGGCGAGGTTGTCGGCTGCTTTCTGAATGTCGCACCAAACTGCTGCCGACAATCTACCGAAGAAGTACAAGCCTAGGTCAAGACCGAGATGGGAAACTAGAAGACGCCGAAATGGGTCTTCTGGGTGGGGAAGGATGGGGCATGCCTCGGCTTTCCTAAAACCGGGAGTGGCAAGCACTAGAAACATGAACTTAGGAAAGCAACTGTCAACATGATATGACATCAGTGATCTAATGTATTTGTCAATATAATAATATTCAAAATCAGTTTCACCATTACACTCTCTCGAATTGACCCCCGAACCTAAGCTCGAGACACGTTAATCTAAATGCGGGAAACCAGGTAAGTTGAAGGAAATATCTGATCCAGCTAGCTCTGTCGTCACTAGCCCATACACATGGGTTAAACCGGGCGAACAAGCCTGTAGAACTCAGATGCTAAATTGAAACTTCCAATGGGCTGATAAGACCGGGGCGCACCCAGCTTGGCCCGCCGCCGCTTGGTCTTATCACCATGTGGCCCTTTGCCCCAGCGGTGGCAGCGGTGAATCAAACATCCCAGAAGGACTTCCCACCAACAACCACAATCAATTTTGTAGTTTCCAAAAGTTCTTGTGGATTGAGTTCTTTGGCATGAAGGTAATGCCCTTCAAATTTTCATGCAAGTCCTCCGGCAATAAATGTGGGCCAATGAGTCATGGCCTAAGGGAGAGTCAGGCAAATTTCAGGCTAGCAGGTAGTAACTTGCTTATGATTACTTCACTCTGCCTTACAGTACACTTATGGTTTGACAGCTGAGAGATGATGACATTACTATGCTGTCCGGTTACGACCAACCGTAGTACTGGCGGACACTATCTGATCAAAAGTATGTCCCTTCCGGCTTCCGATCGTAGGTAAGTGCGTAGAATAGTAACGGAAAGTCAGAAGCGGCTTAGTGAAATCAAACCGGCAAGTTCGGAAAGGGACCAACGTCACTTGGTGAGGGACCACCAAATCAAGCTTTCGCTTGTAGTGCTTGATACAGGATTTGCCACAGAGCAAGGTTCAACGCCCAACCCCGATTAGGAAATATCAATGCAGAACCAAGCCTTAGGCTGTTTTTACCGCAGAGCTACGAATCAAACGTCATGCTTTCACTCGGGGTTTCTTGCTGACCGACATATGGGCTTGGATGACTATCAACAAAGTTGCCTCAGAGTCATGCAAACCTTAACCACGATATCATGATCTACTCGGCCCTTCCTTTCCGCAAGCAAGCTTTTTGTAGGTAATCTTCGAGGTAGGAATAAGAGATTTAGCAGACTCTCGCCTTGTTACAACACAAAAAGGGGGCGCAGAACTGGCTATCGGGTCAAAGACTATTAGCCTCATTATGTCATCAATGCGTCAGGGATAATGACGCTGGGTATACAACTGATAAGGGGGTTGTTATATCATATAAATGCTAAGCAGACAAGGCCCAGGGAAGACATATTTTCTTGATATATCAATTTGCTCTTCATCAACTTCCCCTTAGCCGGATTGCACTCACGAACGATGTCTTTTACTCTTAACACTCGAGGGTCATTAGCCCGACTATTGTCGTCAGCCGCCATTTCGGCTTATGGCTCTCTTAGTACTTTGTTTCTCTCATTAACTATTCTTCGGTTTGTCTTTGTTTTGTTTCTTCTTCCACTTTATTTGTTAAAGACTCTGGTCGAGACGCTGCCAACTCTGCTCCAAAACGCAGCGTACTTGCTTTCTCCTAGTGGTTGGGATAAACTCGCGACAGACACGGAGAATTATCGGGCCGACACGCAGCTTGTTGCTATGCAGCAACTACATGGTAGTTACAAGTTCAAAGAGGCGGACTTGCACCGACTCACACGTGGTGAAAATGGATGGATGACCGATATTCTATGGAGCGACGAGACTGAGGGGTTTACGGTATGCGGCGCCACTGCACGCTACGCTCACCTGCGCCCTGCCAACTGTGATCTCTCCAATGGTGATCAAAGTACGAGCCGTCGACCCATTGTTTTCCTCCACGGGAACCCAAGCTGGGGCTTTATGTGGAGAAACGTACGTTGCCCACACCTGCAATGCACCCCACGATTAACTTGGCTCATTTGTCCTTCATAGATCGTCGGACGTCTCGTGGACCAAGGCCACGAGATCTACGTGGTGGATTGGCTGGGACATGGCAGGAGTGATAAGATCGCAGTCCCCGAGCTTATCAACTTCGAGCTGCATATGCGAACCTTGGTAAATTTCTTCAAAGCCACTGATCTGAAAAATGCGGTAGTAGTGGCACACGATTGGGGCGGGTGAGTTCTTCCCATGTTCCCTTATACTACCTGCCTGATTAAGTTGATGTCTCTCATTGACTGTATTTGACAGTTGCGTCGCTTTGTGTACTCTACCTTCAGTAGCGCACTCCTCGTGGTCAGGCCTCTTTCTGCTCAACACATTTCTGCCTCCTTCCATGAGCGATATGAGTTTGCACTGCGGTCTTCTCTATGCGATATGGTTCCTGACCGGTGGCATTTTGGGTAACTATATCCCCGAGCCGGCAGTCATGTCTTACATGTCCCCCAGTCTTTCATTGAGCGATGTTGAAGGCTACGGAGCGCCTTATCGTGGAATGCCGGTATCAGCAAAGAGCAGCGTTTATCGTTTCGGTCACATCGTCCCGAGTACACCACGGATCGTGTTGCAGGGTCTTCGCCACACGCGAGCTTGGAAAATACTGGAGGGTTTATGTGGTCCTGCCAATTTCAACAATCTAGATGCCCAGTCACGCCTGAATTTACTCGATGGGAAGGCAAGGGAGTATTGGGGGCAGGCAGGAACGGAGGGAACTATCAAAATGGCAGTCGCCTTCGGAGATCAAGACCCACTCTTGATTGATTACAAAGACATCCTCCTAGAGACGATAGACTCCCGCGTCATGGTGGATTGGGCCGTGGATGGAATGTGGCTGCATGGTGGAGGCCATTACCCAGTGGAAGAGAAGGCCGAGCGCATTGCAAGCCTGCTATTGCGATTTGTTCGGATTTAGCACCTATCAAGCGTGTTGGATATTAGGAAAGCGTACGAAGTCTGTGAGCGTCAGTAAACAATAATTACCGATCGCTCATGGCCGGATAATATAGTGTCGGCCTCCTGGGGCATGCGCAGATAGGCAATTCAAGCCATGAACACATGCCGTCGCGGATGATTCTCCTCTGCCCATTACCCAATTTTCTCAATTAGACCGTACTATTGTACGCTGCTACGATTTGAACCGAAATATTCTATCCACAGCGATATGCCGATCTGTCCATATGATTGGTTCCAGCCATATTTTCAACTTGCACAGATCATATTTTCAACTTCCACAGATTAAAGAGTTCGGTCCATTGCCCTATCTCTCCGTATCTTTGATACTGGAATCATGACGCATGAGTAGGTATGATGTCCATACATATCAAACAATTTTGATTATCGTCTTTCTTGGACCTATCAGTTTACGGTGAGGGGTTGTCCCGGCTTGATGTCACGATTGGTGCTTTCCTGTTTTGGGACTCCGCCGTGTTCCGTCGGTTCCGTTCGTTCCGTGAACCTGTCAAACCTTGGCGAGACCTGTTTCGAGTCAACTACAGATGGCTGAGTCTTTAAGTGGCCCAGCCATTTAACTGACTGCCCAGATGAAGGTTTGGTAGGGAGACTAGCTCACGCTATCGTCATATTACAAGTTGGGGTAACCGGACTAGCTGAGTACGCTAGAAGACTTTTGGTGGTGGTGATATGTAAAATCATGACCGGGCCGTTCTTCGATATTTTGTCCTAACAAAGTGGTGTTAAACATTTTCTGCAACCCCATTCGGCTACTCTGAAAACTACCGTGTCTGACCTAGCGCATTCGCTACAAGCCATGTACGCGACTAGAAAGAATGAATGATTTTGAGCGCCAACCATCTACTCGCAAAAAAAAAAAAAAAAGCAAGCGCAAGCCCGTATAGAGTGGTCGGGCCCGCCATCGAAAGTGATAGATATCCCATTTCCTCCTTTATGGACACGCCTTGATAGAGTACGAAGAAATGCCGGGGTCATTTATGCGGGGATCTCAAATGACCGAGCCTAGAAACGGTACCATGACAATCACTATTGCCATTCGAGACGTTGTGTATCCCCTAGATTACGTTCAAAAGTAGCTCCGCCTCTCCCCCCTACAAAGCCGATGCAGCCGTAACCAATTATATCGTAGACACTCTGCACGAGTACAGTACAGCAAAGAGTAATTTGAGAAATTTATCGGGTTTGGTCTACCTCCAGAAAGGCCTAGCTCATGGACGCATCTCACGTCCTGTCTATGGTTGGAGGACGACATCATTCATCTGGCCACGAAATGTGAGGGAAACTTCATTCATACAAAGGTTCTCATCTCCCTATCTGATGAATTCTGGCTATTTGGTCCACTGAATGTTCCTCTTCGGCACATCGAGTACCCCCCCCTTGTCGAGGTAGACTCGGGTTCCCACATGCATATTGCATACCTGGAAGATTATCGGGGTACCGTCAGCTCCCAGACCTGGGCCATGTTGCAAGTGCTCGTGTGTCAGATTCGAAGTAAGAAACCAAAGATTGCACTGTTTAGCGCCACTCACCAGGGAGGGGGTGTAGCGTTAATGAGGCATGCATCCGTCAACCTAGGCCGACTCTTGGATTTGGACTTCAAATGGTAGTTATTGGACCGCCGTTGGATCCGCCTTGGAATCAACTGTACCTAAATTTTGGCGGGACGTCTAGAAGCGCCGATGAGTCTATATCGGAAGATATGGATGTGCAGTCTGACGTCAGTGAGGAGCGTGCTTAGATAAATCTACGTAGTAATTCCCCAAATGGAAATTTTGATCTGACGCGTATCCCAAAAAGCATGCCCAACGAAACGTGGCGTTATCAACCAATTAAAAGCGATTTCCCAAAATGGCGGGAGATGAGCAGTCAAAACCTGTTTCATCCGCTCTTAACAATTCCGGGGCCGGGCGCAGCCGTTCCAAGGTTGTATGTGGCCCACTATCTGGTTGCTCGCCAAAAGCTTGGCTTCTGGATCCACATACGGGCCCAACAAAAGTCAAAAGTATATGCGTGTTACTGTTGGCCCGGTCTATATGATTCTGTAGTATGTTGACATCAGTAATACATATTGCGAACGGGCCAAAGGACTATTACCCCCGATTCGGTCCGAAACTAGCTGGACATTTTGCAAAGGAATTACGCAACACTTAGGTCATACGGTGGTCCTTGAGATAGCTAAAAGACTACTGTAGCTAATAAGGGGAAAGTTTGCCACCGCTTTTGGTCTAGACGTGCCTATACTACCCACTTTTTGTATACGTCCTACTTTCATATCCCTGCTGATCACAACATAGCTTGGAATCCTCACACCATTCATCCCCATCGATTCCGGAAACGGTTCCTCAAATGATGGTGCCCGTGGATTCCATGCTGCAGCGGGGCACCTCCGTCATTGAGGCTAGGGTATCTATCAATCGATTGTGGTTTCTCTCGAGGCGGTAATTAGTCTTTCCTTTTGGAATACTTAATAAGTAGCCGAATGAACCATAGTCCTCGCCATTCAGAACAACTTACTTGATAACATGGGTTTCCTCAACGCCCTGATCAACTGGGTCTACCAAGTTATCCAGGTATTTTTCGCTCAGGTGTTTGCCCCAAATCCTCGCCAACCGCGGCCGAAATTGCATAGCCCTCGCATCGCGGTAATTGGAGCTGGTATTACGGGAGTGTCGTCTGCTGCGCACTGTGTTGGCCATGGTTTCGACGTTACCTTGTTCGAAGCCAATAGTCGTGAGCACTTGGGCGGAATATGGAGTGTGAGTAAACGATTTTTCCTTGTCAAACTGGTTTCGTTCAGCAGCTGACGATGTGCTACACCCAAATAGCAAGTAAACAATACGTCCAGTCTGCAGATCCACAGCATTATGTATCGATTCCATCCATCCGTTCGCTTCAAGCGAGGCTACCCAGACCGGCAGGGAATCATCAGAGAGGTCACGCATCTATGGGAACGCTATGGGCTACAGAGCCGGACCAAATTTAACTCGAAGGTCGAGTCCATTTGGCATGACAAGGGAAGTGGAAAGTGGTACGTTCAGGACCCGTCTAATGGGGTGTTCGACGGGGTGATTGCCGCCGTTGGCACCTGCGGCGATCCCAAGATCCCCCACATCCCCGGCCAGGAGAAGTTTCAGGGTCAGGTCTATCATTCATCGCACCTTACTGGCAAAGATATCAAGGACAAACGACTGCTTGTAATCGGGGGCGGAGCCAGTGCAATCGAGGCAGTCGAATTTGCGGTATCGCAGCAGGCTTCGAAGACGAGTATCCTTGCTCGCGTAAGTCTAAAGATTCCGCGTCTTAACTCCAATCTATGACGGTCGCTCATACGCCTAACAGACAAACAAATGGATTATTCCTCGCAATCCCTTTATTGATGCATTGCTAGCGATGAATGTCTTCGGCGAGGAGACTAGCCTGGGATGGATGCCCGAATGGCTTCTAAAAAAACTCTTCTATCGTGACCTTCATGACTTAGCACCAGCCAAGGCCGGCCTTTACACGGAGACGCCCATGGTCAATGATGACATTCTTGAGCAAGTTCGAACTGGGCAGGTTGACTGGCTACGCGGTGATATCAAGGAGTTCAAGGAGGAGGGCATCTTGTTCAACCATCGAGAGAAAGGCATACCTAAAGGTGGCCCAGGACACGAAGAGCTGATCAAGGGCGACATTTGTGTTATGGCAACAGGGTTTCACCGACCCAGCCTGGCATTCTTACCCCAGCAATGCTTCAAGCCTCCGTACAGTCCTCCTAACTGGTTCCTCCAGACCTTTCCACCGGGACATTCAGATATATGTGCAAATAACTGCACCTACGTCAACGCAATTGGTACAGTGGGCAATATCCATATTGGTCTCTACACTCGCTTGCTCCTGATGTTCATTGTCGACCCCAGAGCCAGGCCATCCCCGGCTTGGATGCGTGCTTGGGTTGATTGGACGCGAGCTTTCAAAGAAAAGGCCCCTGGGGGTGCGCTAGAGTTCTTTACTTACAGCGAGCTTGTTTGGTGGATAGTGTTTAGCCTTGTCTCGAGCCCTCCCCGGTGGAAATGGATATTATTTGTGCTTGGTGGCTGGGGTGATCCGCTGCCATCAAACGGGGTGCATCGGCATGACGAGACATCGACTATGTTGGCAGTTTCAGACGGCGGGGGAGCAAAGTGACCAAAGCAAGGACATAAGACAAAGCCAAAAGGAGGAAAGAAGGATGACTGAATGACAATAATAAGGGCGTTGTTGAAATGGTGTTTGGAAACACAATGTCAGTGTCAACCTCTGGTGCTGTGAATTTGATTCCCTGCGAGCTGCTGAAATAAGCGGGTTGGGCTTTTTTATGCTGTGGATTTGTATGCCGGTCAATTGATGTAACCAAGATGAGGTAGTGCGGCCAAGGGATAATCAAATCGACTTTTCAATAGGTTATATAACATTTTGAACCTAGAGGTCTGTCGGATTGGAGGTTTACTTGTCCGTATATATGTTGAGCCTATATGAAGTTATCGTTCCGTAAATCCCCGTCTGCTTGTAATCATCCCGAATTTCAAATATTACACATCATTTCTATCTATGGGGCTACTTAAAAATTTGGTTAAATGCTATTTTCAACGGCCAATTAGCCGCCACTCCATAAGCCTACACAGTGCCTGCCGCATGTCCTCCTAATCCAATTATCTGTACGCCTAAATGGCAACAGTGATATGATAACCTGGAAATAGTCTATGAGGTGAGAACAGGAAATTAGCTGCTTTACCTGTTAATACGGTGCAAATATGTTACGGGCCCGAAATACGAGATAAATACTTAGTTCAAGAGAATCGCGGTAAACATTATCATGTACTGCCTCTATGAACAGACCTACGGATATAGGGCCGGGCAGCCTTTTAATATCAATTAGCTTCTCAGAGGTGGTACTGACGTGGGTTTTCCACCGCAATACCTAACCTTTGCCACATTGCTTCCACATTCATATCCTCCTGGCCGCTACATACTTCATCAGCCACGTAGCAAATAGCCATAAAGGAGATAGCAGACTCACTCTTGCTTTTCATTGATCCAAGGCTCTGTTTGTCCCTCCGCTGTATTCGGATCGCGGAATATCAGGTTGTGTTTCTGTACCAATAGTTGCATTAATTCCACTTGTAATGTTCCATCACGGGATGTTAAAGACATGATGATCTCCGATCAACATACCATGCCCAAGGTCAAGTGAATGGCCCCCGGTCCTTTTACAAAGGTATCCTCTGGTTTTCGACCCTCAATCAATGCCTGGATATTCTTGGCAACCACGGTTGCTTGAACTGAGCCAGGTCGTGCAGCTTTTTGTGCACCCGTGTCGGCGATATCGCCCACTGCAAACAAATTGGAGTACTTCTCATCCAGGAACTGCATTGTCGGTCGGACACGAATAAATCCATTATCTGGATTTATTATAGATGGACTAGAGATCCCCGACGGCTTCAGACCGGAGACTAATTGGTTGTTTGGTGATTGTCCGGTTGCAAGAATGACGAACTCGGCGGATTCAGTGGGGCCATTCGTAATCTTCACCTCGAACGGGGTGCCATTGTTGGGAAAGCCCCCTTCTGGGATAGTCACTCGGGACCCAGTGATAAGTTTGATCCCGAGCTCGTTAAATCGTCGCTGAATGAGTTCATGGAGTTCAGGGTGGAAGTTTGGCATCACCCGAGACCGCGATTGGACCACCGTAACATCCTTATCTGGATAGTACTCTTTCAAATCGGTCGCCATCTGCACGCCAACGGCACCTCCGCCAGCAATCAAAATTGATTGTGAATGCTTAATGTTTGCTTGGTGCTTTTGCAAGTAGTCGACTGAAGATGGTTTGTCGTCATATTCCATTGCAGCTGGCTTCGACAGACGTGTACCGGTTGCGAGTACAGCAAAGTCAAATTGGATTTGTAGAGATCCCTGCCACTCCCGGTCGAGCTCTATATGCTGAGACTGAACCGACAAGACACGCGCCTGAACAATGTCATGTGAGGCCGAATTTGGCAGGCCAGAGAATATACCACTGTAGGGCACAAACGCCTTGTGTTCTTGGCCTCCAACTATTGCAAAACGAGGCTATGGGCGGTTCTCTCATCAGTTTCTGCTCGAGTCCCTCGAGAGATACAATAATCCACTTACAAATGTGAACAAGTGGTGGAAATGGCTGTGACATTCGATCAGAAGGATCTGGAGAGAGTTAATGAGCTTGGGTTGAACCAGGGTAACCGTTTTGCTTGAAATCCAACCTACTCTGTGCGTTGGTGGGATGAATTTTGCAAGCTCCTGGGCGGTTGTCTTTGGCAGCCTGTCAGTGGTAGTTCATCTGGGAGACGGACTTTCTATACTCACTCGTCCAACGAATGAACCACCGATGACAATGACATTACGAAGCAAATTAGTAGCCATTTTGAATTAGATGAAGAAAAATATGACCAGTAGAAGTCTCTCGGGAGGATACATGGCCTTTATAAATGGACCGGCAAGTGCCTCGCGCGGTCTTTTATTAGATGCTACTTATCTGATTAACTCCGAGACAAACTTCCTGATGTGGCGAAACTCCGAGCGCGCCCGGAGAAGTTCACACCCGGGACAGCGGCGCAACAGCCGATGGTGCCACCCCTTCTCTGTACCCCTGTAGCGTTCCTCAGATCCGCCCCTGTTTGCCGAGTATTCTCGAAAACCCTTGGGTATAGGGATCTTTCGTAATTATGGAGCCACTTCTGTTGAAAGGGTTCATTGTCACTTTGTCTTCATAGTGGGAATGAGCCTTGGTTGATGCGAGTAAAAGCGGCGGTTGGGGAAACCCGTTCGCCTCGCTACAAAGTTTAAACTGGGTTGAAATGAAAGCAGTTGAGTATATTTTGAAGTTGAATAAACATTAAAGTAGCCTTTGTCGGTCTTACTAAACAATTCCGGGCAAAGTCCCAGTACAGTATCCTTCCCATGTCATTTAATTGGATCATGCTTCCTTTTCTCATGCAAATGAAATCTTCACAACTTTTCCCGGCTCCTTAAAGGTGCCAAGGACGGGAGCCACCTGGCCTCCACTTGTGCCTACATACAAAACGGTTTCATCTTCAGTCAACCGGCAAGAAGTTGGACCAGGCATTTGAGTCGAAAGTTGACCTCCAGCGACGAGGGAAATTTGGCCATAAGGCGAGATGCGGACAACCGAGTTTTGGGGGTCCGTAGCAATGTAGGCAGTTCCATCTGAAGCCACATCGATATTGTCAGGCAAGAAACCACTGGCGATTACTTCGAAATCCCCGACAGGAGTAGCTTCGTCGTCGACTTTTACGCGACAAAATTCCATCCTTGTGGTACTCGAATAGTAGACATATCCGTCCACTACCTTCAGCCCGTTGATACCCAGTGGGAGTGCCTGGCCCTTAGCAGGCATCATGGTGGTATCATTCATAGCGACCTCATAATGACCTGTTTTTGTGTTGAGTTTCCAGACTGCTCCTTTCGGGCTATCGGCAATAAGAACCAAGTTGGATTCTTTTGTGAATGTGGTCATTCCGTTCAGCGCCTGAGCCTCCGGGAGTGCCGCAATAGACGAGACTGTCGCAAGGTCAGAGACCCGTTCGGCCTCCTTCGCATCGGCATTGTTGAAGTCTAGCTTTTGAACGGAAAATGACCCCGCAGTTGGTTTGTATGTTTCGGTTGAGAAGTTGCCCACGACCACGGCGAACACGTCGCTATCGATCTCGCTAATGCCGAAGCAACTTGTGGCGTTGGGGAACGAGTGAACAAGCGTTGCATTTCCGCTCGTAGTGTTCACTGACCAGACTTCAGGAACGTCGAGGCGAGTCAAGAGCAAGCTTCCATCGGAGCGGAGGGCGATGTTGTCGACCCACGACCCATTGTTTGGGAACTGGAAGAGTGTTTCGACTTGCACCTGAGGCTCTTTGTAGCCGGGTGGTGCTTCTAACTCGTAGTATAAAGGAAAAGATGCCAGTGCCTGTGAAACGATGGCCAAAGCACTCATCCAAGTGATGTAGAATCGCATCTTGGGGTTCGTTTTTAGGCGTCAGGGCGTGGACTGACAAAGGGACGACCTTGTTGGCTATAGCAATCACCCTGCTATTAGAGAACCACTAAATTGGTTTAAATACTCTATCGCAATTAGTAAATGCAATTTCTCATCTCATTGGCTGCGATTTTAGCCCTGCATTCCTGTTGAACCTTTTTCTGTTTATCTGAGCAACTCCCATCCCTGCATTCCATCGGTGCGCTGCCTAGATCCAAGTATTTGCCAGTCTTGACATGAGAAGCTTCTCGGCGGATCTTTATCTTCGGCGAAAGAAAGGCCCCTGTGGAGATGATATTGGGTCAAATGGTGTAGTGTTGGTGAAAAGCAATTTACCACCGTTCATGCCGACCATGCTCGAGGCAATTTAAGTCCGAATGGAACAGACGTGAAAGATTCCTCTGTCATCGCTATTTTAGTATATTTGCTTGCTCGTATCGCCGAGTAATTTTATTCATTCATACGCGAGTCTTCAGTGTCAACAATGTTACACGTTTTTAAAGGTGGGAGGGGAGTTATAATTGCCAAATGCGAGTCTTTGGGCTCTGAGTCAACCTTGGAATCTTTGTTTTTACAGCACTTGTCTGTTCTTCCAAGACTTATTCCTCATCTTCCCGAGGTTAGGCCTGGGGGCTTGAAATATCTATGTAATTAAGTTTGTTTCAAAGGGGTTTCTTAAGCGCTCGACGATCTTTTGGTTGCAAAACTGCGATCTGTGTATGGCGATATTTATTCATGTACATAGCCCGATCAAATCAGAGGAGTCGTATAACACGAATCTTTGAAAGAAACGTCATAAATCAGCCCTGGAGACTGGGATGATGTGAGTTCTACGCTTGAAGTTAAAGAGCAAATTTGCGACAAATTCCGGGCTGCGTCACTGATCCCGGCTACGTGGCAAAGTTCGGCTGCTTGAAATTCCCACTGATAAGCATATAACCGAAAGATCGGAGAGCCCCACATGAACGGCGGCGGATGGTTCGGTATAACCGAGAAACGCCGGGCAATAAGCCTGCTGTGCTTCATTTCAAGACTTGACCCGGTTTCATAGGAAACAGCCTATCTCATCTATAATGGCTACGAACCCCGAGCGACCGCGAACGCGCGCAAAAAAGGCCTGTCTGTCCTGCAACGCGCGTCGCGTGCGATGCAATGTGCTTGAAATGCAACCGTGCCGCAACTGTGTGTCTTGGAATCTGGCTTGTGAATTGGGAGTGTCGCGGCGTGGAAAGTAAGCATACCCTAGGGTACTCAGTGTCTAATCTCGATTGTATGCCAACAACTCTTGGTAGATACCCTCGTCGGAAGAAAAAGGCCTCACCAGTACCAAGTGAGGCCTCCAACGCGCAGAAAAGCTCGTCGACTGCTCGGCTTCCCCAGGAGGCACCTTTCCAGGATCGATCATTACACTATTCACCCCCGACTCACCCAGAGAATGCGGAAAACGCGATCCATAAAACTGTGTTTCTCGGCGAGTCAAGTCCCTTAACATGTGTAGTTGATGAAGGCCGCCGATCGCCAGACAAAGGATATGCATGCGGAATCCAAAAGGGCCGACTGCACTATTCCATCTCCGAGCTTCGCGGCTCTTCAGAATCTAATGATCATTTACTGGGCCAACGTCGGAAGTCCCTCCAAGATCGTCTCATTCGTGAAAGTGCTCTGGTC
Organism: Penicillium cinerascens; assembly: GCF_028974065.1. Lineage (NCBI taxonomy): Eukaryota > Fungi > Ascomycota > Eurotiomycetes > Eurotiales > Aspergillaceae > Penicillium > Penicillium cinerascens. Next base: position 3,528,499 of record NW_026695290.1, on the reverse strand, counting down.
TTTCCATCATCCCCAATTTGTGACGCCCTTCTCCAAGCATATTTTGAATGGTTCCATCCGTGCTTTCCAATCTTAGACCGTCCACAGGTGCAGGACTTCTACTATGAAACCAAAATTTCACCTCTACTACTCCAGGCGATTCTTTTCATTGGAGTGAGTATGTGCCCAGATGCCACCTTGAATACGACAGGGTACAACGATCGCTACCTTGCCAAGGGCATCTTCTACCGGCGCGCGAAGGAGATCTATGATGTCGGATGGGAGACTGACACGATAATCAAGCTGCAATCACTATTCCTGCTAAGCTTCTGGCGGGGAGGACCAACCGAGGAGCGAGACGTTCGCTTTTGGCTTGGAGCGGCCATTGACTTGGCCCAGAAAAAGGGCATGCATGTGATGTAAGGGAATTTGTTATGTGTTGCGGGAACTCACTGACGATTTAGGTCCAAATTGACTTTCTTGGGCGCGCGTGACCAAAAAGTTTGGAAACGGATTTGGTGGGCATTATATGTGTGATTAACTTACTCCGATGGGAGAGTCTATCTTAAGCTAATGAGAAAAACAGGTCCGCGACCAGCAAACGTCTGCTGCGTTGGGATTGCCCTCTCGCATTCGTGACGAAGACTGTGAAATCACCGAGCTCAACGCGGCGGATTTCGAGGAGGATAGTTCTGCTACATCCTCCGACATATTTAAGGAACCGCCCGCGGCGCATGTTCCGTATGTGATCGGAATGGCACGACTTGCCAAGTTATGTATGTTATTTATCGTAGAAGAGGCGCCTGGCTAACAACAGGTAGTACGTGAGGTTGTATCCAGTCAGTATTTACCTGGCCGGTCAAAACTGGATAACCCATCGCGCCCATTGCTCCATGGACGTTTATTGGATTGGGAGTCAAACCTGCCGATGGAGATGCAATTCCAGTCATCCATGAACCGAAATGTAATGTTTTTGGTCGGCATGCTCCATATGACCTACAAGTATGTCTCCACTCTCGATATACTTCACCTTGCCCCTTGAGGCAGTCCGGACTAATTGAGATTCAGTAATCTCTACGTTTTACTTTATCGACCATTGTTCCTGCAGCCACCAAGTGAGTCAAGAAGCGTTGAAGGAAATATTGCTTTAGACGCAGCTACAAGGAGTACACGAATCCTTGAGGACATGCTGTCGGAGAACCTGGTGCAGCATGGACCAGTACATCTGTAGGCTTGCTGATTCCCATTAATTTTGGTTTTTCTGATCCATCAACAGTATCACACACACATTTTCAGCCTTGTGTATTCACACTATCCACTTTGGACGAGTGGCTAGCACGGCTCGGAAACTCGCAGAGCATCGGGCAAAACTGTGTCTTCTCGGACTGAAGGAGCTTCAAAAGTCCTGGGATCTGGAGAATTGGGTCTTGGATCTGTTCTTTCGATGTCTAGATGATCGCACAGCACGAAATCTTCGACTGGCTGACGTCGGAATGCCATCTTCAGGATCGTCGGGTCAGCTGTCAAAGGGACCACAAGCACCCGACTCGCCAGCTCTAGAAGCTCCCTCTAATAGTACCAGCGGCACTTTCTCTCCACGCGGAAATGAAAATGTTGTGTCTATGGCGCAGGTGAATCTGCCACTGGATGACCCATCTATTAATATGGACTGGTATGAGCTCTTCAACGTGGAGGGAGAGGATTTCTCAGGACTTGCTGGGTCTTTGACAAACCCGGAGTACCTTAACCCTCAGAACCTAGAGTTCCTATACCGTTTTCTGTAGATTCCATCGGAAAAGACATTGGTTTATTAGCTTGAACTGGATTTATGTGCACTATAGCTCTATATTTGGGTAGATACGGACGACTCGATATATTGTGATAGCTGTAACCATCAAAAAGGCTATTTAGACAAGCCCAATTCAGCCAAAATCGCCTGGTTGTGTTCCCCGACTTTCGGAACTGCGCCCATCTGAGCTCCATATCCACCTTGATCGGCTCTTTTCGTCGATCCAGGCGGCAAAAGAGCCCGAATGGGCCCTACTGGGGTTTGTACTTCTGACCATCGGTCGCGAGACTTGAGTTGGGAATGTTTCCAGACACCGTGCATGTCATTCACATTCGCATTTGCAATCACAGCCTTGTCAAGCCGTTCAATCGTTTCTTCGGCGCTCAATTCAGAGAAAACACCGCAAATAATCGCTTTCAGCTCGTCTCGATTTTGCGTTCGTAGAGAGTTGCTTGAGAACCGACAGTCTGTGGCCAGTTCGGACTGAGAAAGGACGCCGCTGCAGAAGTTGACCCATTCCCTTTCATTCTGGATTCCGAGCATGACCGACTGACCATCACCTGTCACAAAAGGGCCGTAGGGGTAGATGGAGGCGTGGGATGCCCCCGCCGGTGCTGGACCCGGGGCACCGTCGAAAGCATAGTACATGGGGAACCCCATCCACTCGACCATACTCTCCAACATTGAGATGTCGATTCGACAGCCACGGCCATCCTTGTCACGCTGCATTAGCGCCGACAGGATGTTGGTGTATGCGTACATTCCAGCAGAAATATCAGCGATGGAAATGCCTACTTTGACGGGCTCTTTGCCAATACCGGTAACGGACAGCATCCCAGCTTCGCTTTGGATGAGAAGGTCATATGCTTTCTTATCGCGATATGGACCATCTTGGCCATATCCGGAAATGTCACACACGATTAAAGAGGGATGTCGTTCTCTCAGGGCTTCATGTGATAGACCTAGTCGTGCAGCGGCGCCCGGGGCCAAGTTCTGAACGAGCACGTCGGCGCGCTCAAGGAGTTTCATCAAGACTCCATGGTCCTCTCTTTGTTTGAGGTCCAATGCCAAACTCTCTTTGGATCGATTGGTCCACATGAAATGCGACGCTATTCCGTTGACGCGGGTATCATACTGGCGCGCAAAGTCACCGACTCCTGGCCGTTCGACTTTGATGACACGAGCTCCAAGATCGGCCAGTTGCCGGGTGCAGAATGGCGCGGCAATAGCTTGTTCCAGACTGACAACCGTCACGCCAGCGAGAGGCGGTGTCCGATGGCCTGAAGGTTTGCTAGAGTAGAATCGTGAAAGTAGACTTGATGGGCCTGTCAACAGGCGATGTGTTCCCGATGGCCGCAACGAGCGGCCGGATGAGAGCGCCAATCTCATCGTGAATAAAGTGGAGGATTCGAGGTTATGCACGACGCACTTCCGACACAAGTGGCAGAGTGCACCTTCAAATGATATCTACCATGTCAAATAAAGTGCACTGTATGCCCTCGGCGAACGCAGCGGGGAAATCGGCAAATCGGTTATATGTCGGCTGTATTAACCCATGTGGGGGAAACCCGACGAGGGACACATATTAAACGCGTTTTGGACGAGTTCACAATTTCACACATGCAATCATGTCTCGCCCCCAATGGCGGAGCCTTTTTCGGTCGCAATGGACTTCATCGCTCAGGATAGCATGGGTAGCTAGTCGTGTACCTTCGGCTCGCACTGCATTCTCAACATCGGCGCGCCATGAGCTCATGGAGATGACCGGTTTCACCGATGAGCAGCTCACTGTTCGAGAAGCCATTTCTCATATTTGTTACAAGTTCCCCAACACTTATTGGCAAGAGTGCGACCAGCAAGAGAAAGACCCTAAGGAGTTCCACGCAGCTCTGGCTAAAGATGGCTGGCTAGGTATCGCTTTACCCGAGTCTCTTGGAGGAGCAGGATTAGGTATAGTGACATTCACCCCCAGTGAGGAACGAATCAGAGCTAACTACTTAAAATAGGGGTTTCTGAGGCCACAATGATGATGCAGACCATCACGCAATCTGGCGCAGGGATGGCTGGTGCACAGGCCATTCATGCCAACGTCTACGCGACTCAACCGCTGGCCAAGTTCGGAACAAAAGAGCAGCTGGAGACAACGATTCCTAAAATTATCAATGGAACGTGGCGAACGTGTTTCGGAGTCACTGAACCCAACACGGGGCTCGAAACCCTCAAACTCAAGACCCTTGCAACTAGGACAGCGGATGGATATTCCGTCTCGGGCCAGAAGATCTGGATCACTTGCGCACAGGTTGCTTCAAAGATGATCCTGCTAGCTAGAACCACTCCTCTGGAAGAGGTGAAGAAGTCATCCGAAGGTCTTTCCATGTTTTGCATCGATCTCAACCGTGATCAGCCCGGCTTGGACATGCGCAAGATCAAGAAAATGGGCGGACGCGCCGTGGACGCTAACGAGGTGTTCTTCGATAACTATCAGATCCCGGCCAACGCGTTGATCGGTCAAGAGAACCAGGGATTCAAGATCATTTTGCACGGCATGAACGCCGAGCGCTGTCTGTTGGCGGGTGAGGCCCTGGGTCTTGGGTATGCCGCACTGGAAAAAGCGTCCCAATATGCCAAAGATCGCGTGGTGTTTGGTCGGCCCATTGGACAGAATCAAGGTGTAGCACATCCGCTGGCTGATGCATATATGAAGTTGGAAGCGGCGAAACTGGCCACATATCACGCTGCCCGGCTCTACGATACAAAAAATGGATCAGTACCATTTCATGCCATTGGCGTGGCCTGCAACAGTGCTAAATACCTGGCCGCCGAGGCAGCCTTCACAGCCTGCGAGCGCGCCGTATTGGCCCATGGCGGAATGGGCTATGCGATGGAATATGACGTGGAGCGGTATCTGCGCGAATGCCTTGTGCCTCGAATAGCCCCAGTAAGTCGTGAGATGATTCTGAACTATGTTAGCGAGAAGGTACTTGAGCTACCCAGAAGTTACTAGTTGGAGAAAGAGTGGAGAAGTTGATCGGCATGTAAACTAATTGCAAGCGTCCAAGCCGATCCCGAGCGTGTAGACGTTAATCATATAGACAGTATGAAGCCAGGCGCTTTGTTTGTTTTTTTTCCTTTTCTCTTCCGATTTAGTATTCACCTCGGGCCAAGCTTTGCTGATCAAGTAAGACTGAGCAATGTGAGTCGCTCCTGGGCACTTGATTGGTTTCCAGGGGCTCATCTGTTTCTGAAACGCTTCAAATACATAGTTGGCTGCCACTGATCTCTATGTTTTTACCACATGTTCTTTACAAGTGCTCAATCTTGCTAATACATAGCCCTTCACGAATTTTATTTTCAAGATTTCCTTTGTTCTTGTTGATCCTTGTTCTACTATAGAGTCCAATAAAGAGCATTGCTTTCTTTGTTCCGAAACTCTGAACTCCTTGGAAATGGTTCTGTCACTCTTCATTCTTTGATCGGAGAAATGATCAAAGCGTAAGGTATCCATCTATTACACATCAGGGGTATTGTTTTGAATAAACCATCCAAGTGAACAGTGCGTTAGAGTCGACCATAGGGTATAAAAGCAGTGACTTGGAGGTTGCGAAAACTTCCATCAATTTAATAATTTAAGTTAGCGTCAAGAGATATCAAAACCACTCGAATATTACCTTCCCGAACTTCACAATCCCTGTGATCCAAAGTCAACCATAATATGGCTCCCCGCTTAAGCGAAATCGCCCGAAGATTGAGTTGCTGCTGTTCTCCCTACATTTCCATTGATGAGGAGGAACAAGCAGGCCAACAGGAGCTGGGGCTCCCTATAATCCAGCTTAGCAGCAAACGCCGACCTGGAAGCGTCGGTCCATTTACTCTGGTACCCCTGAAGTACGGTAAATTTCAAGAGGAAGGAGCACAGCGACGGCGATGGATAGAAGATCCTAACGCGCTCAACTGCAAGATTTTTCCTTCCACGCTAACCTTCGATCGTTTCGTGTCTAGTCATTCAGTCTACCATGGGGGTACAAACTCCCTAGGTGAGAATGCCTTGAGTCTCGATGTTGTGCGTGATCGTCATTGCCCCCGTGACAGACAACGTGCTAATGTATTTGGAATCAATTTCGACAGCGGAGATCTCTATCGATACATTTCTATCGAGAATTGGAATTGACTCACCTGGGTAGGTTACACTGGCCCAGGCGTGGTCTTTCTTGACAATATTGCAAGGGCAGAATATGCTAATGGTCTACAAATCTCGGAAGTTACTCAAGCCTTTTACGAAAGAGACTTTGCTGTCTATGAATTGAATTATGTCTTTATAACTCAGGTGATCAATGATGAGATACTTGAGGTTGTCGAAAGGTTATACACCGACCTCGTTGAGCCCGTGGATCCTTTATGGCCGATGATGATTTGGCCTCACGGCACGCCTGTGTTTGATGCCTTGCTTGGCACCCGATTAGGCAAGCTAGTCGCATACTTGGTTTTAGGTGCATATACCCATGGTACTCGACGGATTGTACGAATTATCACCTCATGGGCCCCTTATACGGCAGGGAACCTTCCTGACTTGCGATTTGACATTTCTGATGTTTTGTTTACTTCTCTGATTGTCTTGATACGGATTGGATTTCTGTTTTTCTCTTGTGCTTTTAGGCAAGAATGGGAGGCTCGAAGCGCAATTTAGGGTATCATTTCAATCAAAAATAGAAGGCTCATCTTATAATGTAACTTTGCGTGCATAAGGTAGCTAACTACCTTACGCCTTAAAAGTAATTACAGGTCTGAGTCGTCGCCAGCTGAGCTTGAGCCTGATAGGGTAAACCAGCGGTGGCCTGCCTTAGGTAGAAAAAGCCTACCGGTTGAAATTATCCTCTGGGCTTCGGTATGTATATGAGATGTCGTCATGAATTGACCAAATACTTCCCTATCTTCCAGGGGACGTGTCATTGAGTCATCTGATTGGTCAGACATATATACTGTCATGTGACCATGCTTGCTGTAGCCGGATTGAACTCGTACCGAGGCTAGGATGTTTGTCCTCTCTGAATTTCGCATCTTCGACACCGTGGGGTTGCTGATACTCGTTTGGTTTTGTCTCCATGGCGATAAGAATGCACCAACGACTTCCCAAATCCGAGCCAACAACACTAGGAGTAAACCCAATGCTCCCATCAAACTCTAACCGATGAGGGCATTCCAATCCAAACCTCAGGTATGAATTGGTGAAAGTTTGAAGGGTTATCGACGAGAGGGGGAATTCAATTTGATCCAAAGAGCCAATATGCACTGAAGACAACAGCAGCTGTCTGTCCCGGATCAGGCTCATTGTGAGATGATTTGACCTCATCCCAAACACGTCAAGTATTATTGATTGCCCGCTTCGGGATCATCGATGTCAGAAAACTGGGCCTGGATTCAGGGGGCTGTGTCAAACCCCGGGATAGGGTGTGGAGAGTGACGATTCAACACATGGACGTTGCACAATAAACCACCTGGAGTTCGGCATTCTCCGCAGAGAAGAGCCAAGAATGTTCGATTTCCAGAATGCTGGGGAGAATTCTAACGCGGCGGTTTCCAATGCTACTGTACAATCACCGTTTCCGGCCAGGGGTATTGAATCATATCCCGCAAATAGAAAGTTCTGACATCGAGTTGAAGTAATTATGATGGATGTCGACTTTTTACTTTACCAATTGATTCATTCTATACAATTCTCAACTATCTCGATCATCAAAACATCGAAACTTGGCTGCCTAGTTACCGGCCTCGCGTATCAACGGGGCCAGCCTCAAACATGGCCCGTGCGCGACCCCCTTGTAAAGTACAGTATGTTGATTGTATTGGCCAGGAATAGTTACAGTACATCCCTTCTAAATCATCAATGCATCGAGATAGGAGGAATCCTATGGAATAGAATGCCACTGCTGTCAGAGCTGCCCATGTGAAGAACAAAAACCGATCGATTCAGGAAGGATTCATTGGTCCCATAACCCCAGACTGTTGTGCCAAGCGCCAGGAACACGGCCAAGAATGTTCGGAAACTTCCTGTGGCATTCACCAAAGCGCTTGTCATCGCCGCAAGGGGCAACTGGTACCTGCATGTGATAGGCACCATAGTGACCCTACAGACTCAGGGAGTGACTACGCCATTATTATAGGCTCCTGATTGATCGCAATCTTCCCAAGGGCCCAGGACCTTCCTTCTGCCTCGGGTGTACCTGACCGCGCGGTACCGGGCGGAGACAGTAGCCCCTCCAGCCACCGGTGCTTGCGTGTCTATTGAATGCTCATTGGGCTGATATATGCTAAGCAATCCCCTATGGACTAGTCAAAGCTTGGCTGGCCACTGGGAAAGCCGCTTTTGGCCTGTGCAACGTCATACGGAATTAGCTGCTGGCGCAATTGACCCGCGGTCGCCGATCACGATCGGCCCAATCATCATCCGGGCCCATCAGCCAGTGTTGCCACAGCTTGCGTGATTCTGTTCGAAACAGCGATCTATTCTTAGCCGGGAAAGGCTGGGTAAAGACATCTGCAGGGATGTGCTACCTATATAAGGGAGTATGCACCAGATGATTCCCCTAGGTTTCAAACACGCTACAATTACTTGAGCCATTAAATTGTAAAGACACTACCGTGCAACTCGTTCATCCTCAATTTTGGTACTTGAACCCCATACTCCAAAATGGCCGCCTCCCGTTCCTCCAGTGAGCGCACTGGCTCAATCCAGTCGCAAGACAGCCCCAAGATTTTGAACAGCAAGGCCGATCCCAACACGGCTCTCTATGAGGCACAACCTAGTAGGTCCTCTCAATCGCCGACATCTTTGACTGTGCCCTTGCTTAACCCTTCAGTGGCCGTGAACACCCAGCCGACAGACCGTGACTTGTTCTCCCTTCGGAGTATTCAACATAAAGACCGCAACGGACAAATTATCAGTACGTGAACATCTTACGCATCGCATGGGCTAGAAGTCTTAAGGCCTAACTGTCTGGTATTAGGTGACCCCGATCTCTCGAACCCCACACGGGCCCGCCTTGAGCGACCCCTCGACACTATCCGCTCTTTCGAAGCCGCCATCGACGCCGAACGGAAGCAAAACCGTATGTGATGAAACGAATTGTGGAGAAAAGTTTACGCTGGAATGATATACAGGGAAGCTATGGCGTTTATCTTATTCTTTTGGTGCCCGGGGTGTATAATTACTTTTGTGACTATACTAGATTGCAGTCGGGATTTTGGATATATCTGCAATGTTATGCCTTGGCGCAATTCAAGTCAACATTGTTGTCCATAATATAGTCGGTGCGTATGAAGATTATGATCTGCATGTCATGTCCGCCAAAGTACGTGGCTAGAATCAGAGCCGTGTGCTCGATGGATTTACTAGAACTTTGAAGTCGAACATCAAGAATGAGGGAAAGGAATGCGAGATATGGAGAGAGAAACGTCGATAGGCCGCAGCTTGAGGATGCAGGCTGTCCGTAATTCTTCTTCAGGCATCATCCGCCACTCTGAGAATATAATTTGTACCAATGGATGCATCGGATTCCATCATCTCGCAGTTGTCACAGGGCGCATGCAGCTAGCTGATCGACCTTTGGAATATACTGCTAGACTATTGCGGACCGTTGGGTTTAGGGTTTACAAAAGCTTGCATGTGATGTGAAAACTAGAATCTACCAGGCAGCATCCCCTGGATCGTCTCGTCTTCGCATTCTTATCCAATCTATTCGATCTCAATCAGTGCAGATCTGGATAATCCCGGGCCGACCGCTCCTTCATCCAAATAAAGGTCAGTTGGACCAAGGAAAGGGCTACCAACGAATCATGAACATTCCGAACAATGTTTAAAAGTTCAAGAAAGTGGCTCTTGCTAGCGGCGTCGCTGAGTGCGAAATTCGAGAGAAATCATTTCCGAGCAGATCGGCGGCCCACACCAAGCCATATTCTCTCCGTCACAAGAGGAAACGAGCCAACGACGCTCAATGGCTTTCGTAAAATGACAAAAGACAAAATTAGACCTCTCTGAGCAGCCTAGAAGGCAAAAACAGTCCGCGACATGAACAACAAAAGGAGACGCACTGCCGACGCGATCCCAAGAAATAGGCCCCACTCTACCGCGTCAGCCCTTGAACAGCTTCGCTCCCTATTAAACTCCTCAAAGCAATCTTACCCAACCGACCACCTCTAGTTTTGGCCATCGCTGGTCATGATAAGCATCTCTTAGGATATTTCATAGTCCAATGTCCTCTATATACTCTCCGAGTGGCTCGACTATCGCACCGCCCCATGGATACAATGAAAGACGTGCAACGAATTTTGGTAGCACACTAAGAGATGCTACTCTGCAGAAGCCAAGATACTTTTAGCGAGTGGGGCTCGGTGGTTTTTATCATTTGCTTGGAGCTAATGAACCGATTCACTTCCGAACCAGCTCTAATGTAGTTGACACGGTCACTCATTCCCGGCCTGGATAAGTTGTGGTTCACCTGCCTCTATTGTGGCACCATCTACTAGGAAATGAGCTCCACTAGTTAGCAGCTGGGTCAGTTTTAGCGTCCCCTTACGCTGGCCAGGGGCAGAGGACAACTTATGTTGATTAGAATGGCGCGCGAAAATATTAATGACCACGGGAAGCGAGGTCACCCTTGGATCTTTCCTTAATAAAAGATTATATTTTGTCTAGACTGGCAGAACTGCACTGCTGAGCACTCATTTAATCTTCTCTTTGACAATCATTCGTTATTTTGATCAACTAACTGTCGGAAACCACTTCCATTTTCTTGCTACAACTATATCAGCGTTATCTAGTAGATACGCTATGCCTATCTCGCTATGAAGTTTTCTCTGCGGTCTCTTGTGACGCTGATTGGGGCCGCCATGGCCGACCTAGACCCTATTGTTATCAAGGTAGAGGAGGCTCCGCCTATTCGAGAGGGTGCACAGTGATACTGATTAACCCTTCAGGGTTCTGAATTCTTCTACTCCAGCAACAACACTCAATTGTGCGCTTGATCTCTCATGCCAGTGATATGACCCATACTGATGATTTGATAGTTACCGTCGCGGTGTTGCTTATCAGCGTATGTCGAATGCATCCGCCCTGATTAAAACGATGATCCATTTGAAACTAACATTTACACACAGGACACCAGCGACAGTACCAGATCCGTTGGCGAATGCTGCTGCTTGCAAACATAATATTCCCATCTTGCAGGAATTGCGCACCAACGTGATTCGTACCTACTCCATCAACGCCAGTGCCGACCACTCCGAGTGTATGAAGCTCCTGTCAGAAGCCGGCATCTATCTGATTTCCGACCTGTCCTCTCCCATTCAGTCAATTGGCCGGAGTGACTCTGAATGACAAACTAGCCTCTGCTCTCACTACACCAGTGTGATCGATGAGCTATCCCAGTACAGCAACACCATCGATTTCTTTGCCGGTAACGAGGTTGCCAACACCGTTGCCACGACTGATGGCAGTGCCTACGTGAAGGCTGCCGTGCATGACATGAAGAAGTACATTCAAGAAAAGGGCTACCGCTCTATGGGCGTTGGATACGCCACCGCGGACGTCTCGACCATTCGTGAGGACCTCGCCAACTTCTTCGACTGCTCATCAGACTCGCAGTCCATGGACCTCTGGGGTTATAGCATCTACTCCTGGTGCAGTGACTCCTCCTACTCGGCTTCTGGATACCAGGACCGCACAGAGGAGTTCCGTAACTACACCGTCCGTCTTCTTCGCTGAGTACGGTTGCAAAGCTGTCCCTTCTCGCAAGCTCACCGAGGTCAAGGCGTTGTACGGTGAGACCGTGGCCGAGGTGTGGTCTGGTGGCATTGTTTACATTACTTTCAGGAGTCCAGCAACTAACGTAACCGGTAAGCGAGCCGCCCATGTAAGCGAGCCGCCCACCCAACTATCCGCTTTTTACTTTACATCTATTTTTTTCAACCAAAACGCCTTTATATTAATTATTCTACCTAACTGGGCATCTAGGGGCCTTATGCCCTTTCTCACCGCATATAGAACACGCAAATTGACGCCTTTGCGCTGGCGCTGGCGCTGACTGAATAGGCTGCCCGGGGGTTGCTGGAGACGGTGCCGTAGGCTGTAAACCAGCCTCATAGGCTTGTAAATGCCCCTGAGATTCTAGCACTGAAGTGCCAGCATCATAGGCTATCTACCTACTAACCCATGCGCGTTTTCGCCTCTACACCGCGTTGGCAGCCCGTAATTCCTTGATTTCTTGCTCAAGTAATATACCGTTCTACATAGCGAGCTGGCAGCCCTTGATAAGCTGGTTTAACGCGGTCTATGAGGGCGACGGGGGGCTATATAAGCGTCTTTTTAGGAAGGCCTGGATTGACGCTCCTTATTTAAGCAATTCGGCGACGGTCGCGGGTGTTTTTGGGGTAAAAACGCTAGATCAGCTATTTGGGCGGCTTCCTAAGGGTGTAGGCGTCCGAAGCCGGATATTAAGCTTTGAAAGCACTCGTTCTGGGTCAAATGGCACTAAACCCCCTACTGCGAAGCTATTTTTTATTATAAGCGCTTGAAAAGCGCTATCGCGGGCAGTTAGGTAGGCTATAAGGAAATTAAGCTTATCAATATGGTTGATGCCAAGCCTCGTTTTTTGATCAACTAAGCCTCCGTAAGAGCGCTTTAAAACTGCAAAACAACCAATATCAAGCGGTTGTAAAAGATGCGAGCTATGCGCTGGCATACAAATAGGAATTATCTCGTTTTCTAAGCAAATTTAGTCGAATTAGGCGGTTAAATAGCTACCGTGCCCATCAAGGACTAATAAACGATATCGGCCTTACGTGCGGCTATTCGTCGACGGTATAAATAGTTTTTGAAGCCATCGAAGGCCTATCTCGTCTGTCGTCCACCCGTTTTGACTAACTTCGAAGCGCTAATTCCCCGGGAGGTCATCGAACCAAGCCTGATTGTATAGTTTGCCTTTGAAGATAATCGTCGGCGGAAGCGCCCACCTAGAAGCGCTAATTGATTTAATTATAGTCACCTACTCCCGATTTCCTAGCTATAAAACCGCTCTCCGACCGTAGTATTCCGATTGGGTAATGACCTTTACGGTCGCCGTAAGGCCCATCGCGAAGCCCGTCTCATTAAAATTGTAGATATCCTCTAGTAGGATACCATATTGCTAAACCGTAGCTTGTACGCGATTAAACCACTCTTGAATAACCTTTAGGTCCTCTTGTTTTGCTCGTTGGTAATCGTATCGACGTGAAAAGCGGGATTTTAGCTCTGAATGACGTTAGGTATAATTATAGACCTATTTTTCGCCGACCGTTTGGATTGGGGTTGAACCGCGCTTTGCAAGCAAAAGATTCGCCATTTCTCGCACTATAGAGGGCCTAGGGGCTGCTCCACGCGAGTCCATTGATAATATCCATCGCTTTAGCGATTCCTCTTCAGTTTGGGTCAATTTATGGCTATTAGCGCGTGTTTAAGGGCGAAATAGGCGGCCATTAACGCGGTCGCGGAGGGTAGTGCGAGGCACATTAAAACGGCGCGCAGTCTCGCGAATAGAGCTAATTTCTTTGTTTTTTATAGCCTGAACGGCTAATTCGAGGCGGCCCTCTTACTCGATAAAATCTTGGCTTAATTGACCGCGTTTTGGAGGCATGGTGGTTGGTAGAAAATAGAAGGACGCGTGTGGACGCGAAAAAATGGTTGGGTGGGCGGCTCGCTTACATGGGCGGCTCGCTTACCGGTTACGTTATGGTATGCTCTTACCTGGGCCCCCGAGGCTGTTCATATGGTCATACGGCCACTCGTATGCTAATACAGATTGTACAGGTCTTGTTTCCGTTGTTGACTACTAGCGTCAGCAAGATGAAGGATTTCACTTCCTACTCCAACGAGATTGCGACCGCCTCGCCGACTGGCACCCACAAAGCTTCCTATACACCGACCAACGCAGTTCTGCAGAGCTGCCCCACTGTGGGTACCGACTGGAAGGCGAGGCCTCCCCTTTGCCTCCTACTCCGGAATCAAGCCTGTGTGACTGCGTCTACGATGTCTCCCGGCTGTGTTGTGAGCGACGACATCCTGGCCTCCAAATAAGGCACACTTTTGGGCGTCGTTTGTGGCTACACCGACTGCGCCGGTATAAACGGTAATGCCACGACCGGCAAGTACGGGGCCTACAGCATGTGCGGTGTCAAGGACGAGCTCGCCTTCGCCCTAAACAAGTACTACACCAAGCAGGGCAAGAAGGCCAGCGCCTACAGCTTCTCTGGCTCCGCCAGCATCAAGGTCTTCACCAAGGCCAGCCCCAAGACCACCGGAACCTGCTCTACACAGTTGAAAGAGGCTGGCACCGCTGGCACTGTCACCCGATGGCACCGCCACTGCGGACTAAAGCTCCTCCTCCAGTATCTCGATTGCGTCCAGCGGTGCAGCTCCCCAAAATTTCCACTCCAGCGTGACCTTTGGCTCCTTCCAGTGTGCCGCATTCACGGCCCTGGTGGGATTATCTGGTCTTGGCATGGTCCTTCTGTAAACTTCTTGTCTGGAAAGTCCCCCTTAGAACGTCTTAAATTCTGGTCTTACTCAATTTCCTACCATGTGCTAGTTTGGGAGTTTGCAGGCACTCTCTCCTTGTATTCACATGGTCTTTAGCACTGATGTGGCATTTTGAGTGGTAAGGCCGTGTTGAAGCAGCACAGTTAAGCGTTTGCAAAATACTGTAGATAGTACCGAGCGAAGTTTCAGTTGATACGATGACTATATATATGTGATTCCATCTCACTCCCCAGCAATAGCTCTTTTTGTCAAAATAGCAGATGTTTCGTCCAGTCTTGTCCAGTCGTGTGCATCGTAACAGGCCTGGCGACTCAATTGTACAGCGCGACTTGTGCGAACCCTCATTTCCTTCTCAAATTCATCGATTGCGACTTGTGGCGAGGCAACGCCGCCGTAGACTTTCTCAATGGCCTCCATTAAATGATATGCATCGAGCAAGCCGTGATTTGCTGCTTCTCCTCGATCTACAAAGGTCAGTTCAGTACTTGTCAAACCAGACGCTAGGGTCCCACTTACACATCGTCATTGCATGTGCAGCATCGCCAGCTAGGGTCACTCGCCCCTCGTAGTTATTCCAGGGAAGACACTCCCAGTCTCCCAGTTTGATCTCTGTAACAGGTGTCTCAGCTGGAATCCTCTCCACAGCCTCTTGCAGAAATGGCACAAATCCTTGCGCGCGCCGCTTCATGTTCGCCAGGCGACCTTCGTCTGTAGCGGCGACTTCATCTTCGGGCCCATTGATTGGCCAAGACATACATATTTGAGCTCGATAGCGCTCCTTATCCGTGCCAGCTGTACCATTCCCTTGAGGCGTCTCCAGCATCGAAAACCAGAAAAAAGCGCCGGTGCGTGGATAACATCCTTGAAACAATAACGGGTCCATCTCGCGCAGAGGCTTGATTTGCTGTGGTGTCAAATCAACTGCCACGCCGGTGAACCCGACAGAAAGAGGGACGTTATTGTAGGCATCCGGTCGTAGCACTTGTCGTATCTTTGATCGGCTTCCCTCCACACCAACCACGATGCGCCCGGTCACGGTGGTCTCATCCGCGAGTATAAGCTGGACCTTGTTGGCTTCTGGCAAATTCAACCCAACCACACGCCTGTCCCAGTGCACATGATCCTCAATTCCATGCAGCAATGCTCGTCGCATCTTCTCGCGATTCACGCGCCATCGAAGGTTGGGCGGAATCTTGAACCTCGGCTCTCCGGTTTCGAGGTTGATGAAGAGAAAGTTGCCGCTGTCACTGCGTGCGATGTCCGGATCCACCTGAACATCCTGGATGCGAACCAACGTTTCCTCGGGAAGCATATCCATCATATATTCAAGTGCCCAATGCAGGGTGATGGCCCATCCCTGGCCGCGCGCATCAGGAGTTGCATCGCGCTCATAAATCTCGAAGGGAATGTTCTTCTGCTTGAGCGCTTGGCCGAGTGTGAGGCCGACAATGCCGGCACCAACAATTAGTACAGGTTCCATAACGTCGGTGAGGAATAACACATTGTCGCCAGATCGCTCTTTTTGTGTCTGGAGTCATCGCGATCCGAGTCCTATCGGCCGTCGCATAGATAACGTGCGGGGCTTATCCGTCGCTCCACGGCTTCGTCTCTGGGTTTCCGACCGTCGGCTATCCTTTTAGCGCAAATGCGACGGCCGCGGGGTCCGCATCGTAGTTGATGAGGCCAACTCAATCTAGCGACACAACTGGGAGTTGAATATAAAGCAATGTGGAACATCTTTTCTTTCTGAACCCACCATCGCCATGTCGCACGAAGCCCTCAACCCCATTCACCCCTCGGCTCTCCCCCACTTGGACCCTGTGTTTGTTCGGCTCTACAATGAACACGTCGCAAATACTCCAGCAGGGCCAATTGACCTCTCGATCTTGCGAACAAAGTACTCTGTGCTTTACTCGTATGGGACAGGACCCGCCCCGGCTTGTGCTCGCATCTATGATAGCCAAGTCCCCGGTCATAAAGGGGATTTGATTCCCATCCGTGTCTATGAACCAGCTTCGCCCGGGCCATGGCCAGTACATGTAGATTTTCATGGTGGAGGTAAGCGTCCTTCTGTCCATGGAATCGACACTTATTAACTCGAGTTCGCAGGTTGGGGCCTTGGGGACCTCGACACCGAAGCGCACATTTGCAAGCACATCTGTGTCAAGGCAGATGTCTGTGTGATTGACGTGGACTATCGGCTGGTACCAGAGCATGCGTTCCCAATCGGTATCCAGGACTCATTCGCAGCGTTGCAACACATCCACGCTAAGGGTGCCGAGCAATTCAAAATCGACCCTACACGCATATCGCTAGGAGGTGTCTCAGCCGGAGGCAACATCGCACTGGTGTGCGCTCATCTCGCTCGTGATGCTCAAATCCCCCTTAGACTAGTTGCAGTTGGAACCCCAACAATTGACGACATCTCAAAGTACCAGTCAGCATCAGAGGCACCGTGGCCATCTATGCAAGACATGGAACATGCACCCACACTTAACTGGGCGCGTCTTAAATGGTTCGACAACCTGAAGTGGCAGAGTATCGCAGCAGATGGCCCGACAATGGAAACACAAATGGCCGCTGTGAAATGGTATGCCAGTGCACTGCAGGCACCGGACTTTACCCAGTTATCCAAGACTATTATCTACACGGCAGGATGTGATCCCTTGCGCGATGAGGGCGAGGCCTATGCCCGGAAGTTGATAGAGGGCGGCAATGAAGTGATTCAGAAACGATTTGCCGGTGTACCGCACCCCTTTATGCATATGGATGAATGTGAGTATTTGAAGCGTGCCATTTACCTGAATGTAGCTAATGGTTCTACTAGACCTGTGGCAAGCGAGGGAGTTTATTGACTTGACGGCGGAGCATATCAAAACTACTCTACATCAGAGATAGAATATTTTCAAGTTACACAATTGCGCTCTTCTGCATACAGGAAACACACTAGTTGCGCACTTCATTGATATTTAAAAAGGTACCCATGCTACTGTTCCTCATGCTGTCAGGAAACAACATCCCCCCACTATTCGGCCCTAGCAGAATTTGAGTTCTATCACTTAATAACATTGGCAAGTCATTTTACAGTCCGTTAGGCTATGAAGTATGTATCGATATTTGTAAATCCTGCCGTCTTTACATCGGTATTCATCCAAATAATTTCTTTAACTGTCAACAGTCGCCATGCCGACTCGACCAAAGGTGAGTTCTCCGAAAAAGTACCCGACAAGCACAGCAAAGAAGAATCCAACGTTCATCGTCATCACTGCAATCATTCTTAACAAAACAGGTTAGAGAAAAACTTTCGGTTTTCGGTTTTGATTTCATGTGTTCAGCGGGAGTGACTAGGAACTCACAATAGATATGCAATGCCCTGGTTAACCATTCGAAATACCGCACGAGGGAGGTTGATCGACAGCCGCCATGTTTGAATCAATTTCTCCCGTGAGGGTTTATCCTGGCCACCATTGATAAGAATGGGGTATCCCGCAGACTTTGAGGCCCAGAAAGCGTCCAACTTGACAAGCTGCGCACTCATAGCTCGCCATATTACAGCGAGAAAGAAGAGAAAAAACCAAGTACCCGTATACGCGCCAGTACTAGTTGGCCTCCATGAATTTGAAAAGAGCAGCGTGGACAGGTTCTCGGTGTTAAAAGCCATATTCATGGTGGACATAGAGGCGGTTGATGTCATCGCCAAGCCAGACGCAGTTGTGGTTGCAGTAGTCATCTGCATGGTGGGCAAACGAATGGGGACAATGTCATTTCAATCCTCAGTAAGAGGCACCGAAAGTGATATTCACCGTGGATCATAAAATACAGATCATAAAAGGGCTCACCGGGAAGAAGGAGCCTGAAGCATATAAAGACCAGCGGAAGGGTGGGAGGTGGCAGATGTCGTTTGGGAACGCGAGAACCCTTCTGGCTCAGTACACGTGGCTCACCGGAGAGAACACATGGAGTGAAAGAACACCGGGCCAGGGAGATATCTACTGTCAGCGTTGATGTCCCCGCAATACTAGATATTAGAAAAGCTCCGAGTTGGGCGCGTGGAAGCGAATATTCTCGCAAATGTGCTCAACGCTAACCGGAAGCGGTAAGGAAAAAAAGGCTTCACGGGAACCAAGCTTCGATAGAGCAGCCTGGCCTCCGCGAGTCACACGGCGCGGGTCGGAAGACAGTGGGGCTACATGAACAGCACGATAAAGACATTATGAATAATAGGTAAAGATGACCGCTGCGGCTTCTCAGATGGAAACGGGATCCGATCAGTCTTCTGAAATTCTTTAGTTCACATCCTGGCACCGGCGTGTCTCCGTCAAGATGGATATGGACAATAGCATGTCTGGAGGCCCTGGCCTCACGACTGCAGGTCTAGATATGTCGAATTATACCGTGGCCTCTGATTTTCTGGCCGCGCTTCTCGATGACACCGTTTTGCAACAGACCGATTATGCCATCGCTCGGGCTTTTTGGTACGGCATCGTTATTGTCATCGTGCTGGCGGGTATGGTCAACTGGGGTCAATGGGGTCTCCTGAAGTTGCGGTCGGTCACAGGAAATATCGCGTCGATGATGTACACTGCTGACTCCTAGGCTAGATTACGTGCGGCGGCAGCAAACCGTCCACGACCGACAAGTCCTTCTAACGTAGTGACCTCATTCCTGGCGGGTTGCACCGCTGTGATTCGCGAAGTGACCTACCACCAGTTTACCCCCAAGAATTCGTGGCTGCGGGTTCCTGCAGTTGGATCAATCTTGTTGATCCTAATCTATTTCGGCTACATCATGGGATTGCAATTCTTTGATTGGGACTACCCTGGTGCTCAATATTGGGAGGCACAAGGTCTTCGCGCGGGATGGCTCACGATAGCTCAATTTCCACTCCTTCTTCTCCTTGCTGGGAAGCGGAACCTGATCGGATACGTAGTCGGCGTGTCTTACGAACGGCTGCAAATTCTGCACCGTTGGGTGGCGAGGGTCATGCTGCTGACTGCTACAATCCATGGTGGTGTTCAAGCCTATGGATGGCATAAATACGGCGTGATGCAAATTGAGATTGACACTGATAGTTGTATTCCTACGGGTATGTTCGAACATCCCAATACTGAACAGTTGGGGACTAACATTCATGAAGGATTTTCTACCTGGATTCTTTTACTTTGGCTTGTTTTCTCCGCAACTGCTCCAATTCGCAACTGGCGTTATGAGATATTCGTGGTTCAACACATCATCACTTTCATTGGATTGGTCGTGGCTATTTTCTACCATTTACCTTCAACCGCTCTGAGTTCAAGGTATGGTCTTCACTTAACTTTTGCAAGTCACAACTCTAATTTGTTTTCTCCAGGATATACGCTTGGATTGGAGTGGGTGTGTTTGTTTTTGACCGGCTGGTCCGGACCCTTATGTACGCTTTCAATAATATGAAGCCGGCAAGGTCTACCCTCCAGGGTTTCCCGGGGGATGTGACAAAAATTCGGATAACTTCTCCCCGGATTAAAAAGTGGACTCCAGGACAGCATGTCTTTCTATCCATTCCGAGATTGGGACTAGGTCAATCACACCCAGCGACAATTTTGTCTATTCCCTCATCTCATGACAATGACCTGGTGTTCATCTTGCGAGCTCATCGAGGCTTCACTCAGCGGCTGCTCCATTCGACCAAATCGTCCTCCACGGATCTACCCGAAGTGGTTCAAGAAAAAGGGAGGACCGGGTATGAAGGTGCTGTCCAGATAATAGAAGAAAAGCACCTTACGCTCATCGGCGGTCCGTACGGTGGATCACATTCCGATTTCGCGGCCTTCGATACCGTCCTTCTCATCGCAGGCTCAACTGGTGTTACATTCACTCTGCCAATCCTTCTCGACATCGCCCATAGGTCAGCAAATCAGAGGCTGCCAGTCCGCAGAATCGTTTTCATTTGGGTCATAAGGACCGTTCTGTGCACAGAGTGGATTGCGGACGAGTTACAACAGGCAACTAATTCACTACTCGATCATGGAATTGAACTTGAAGTGCGGTTATTTGTGACATGTGAGCTCGACGCGACGAACAAATCAACAAAGAAAGCAGGATGCAAGTGTCGGAATATCGAAGGACCTTGTTGCTGCAGTGATCTGGGTCCTGAACAGCCCCAGGTTATTTCAACCACATCTTGCACACAGGCAAGAGCTGATCCGGGGATTGAATCATCTACATCCGTTATTTTACGAGAAAAGATCCCGAACATGGGCAACTCATTGCCAGCTGCCTGCCTCACAGTTGAATCCGGCCGACCTCAGCTGAAGCCCCTTCTCTGGGACTTGCTGGATTATGCCAAGGGGGAAACTGGTGTCGCAGTATGTGGACCCACGGGATTAGTGAGTTATGTCAGAAACACGGTTGCTACCGTTAGTGAGCAACGTGGGTCAAACAAAGGCACCGGTGCTGAGGGTGTGTACCTACATGTGGAATGTTTTGCGTGGTGACTTTACAATTTTAAAGTTTTAATTAACGATTAAGACCTGCTATTTACATCATTTTGGTCACTATTTTGATATTTTGGGGTTCCTTGACAAGTGCGTCCCTGCCGTTGCCTTCGGCATAGCTGATCAACAAGGGTACACTGTATGCTTGCATGTTGTGGATCCATTGAGGAACATCTCTTTCGTAGGGTGATTGAGGCCAAGTCATGGTTCCTAGCGCAAGTTTTGCCGGGTCAGAGTCCAGGACGTAGATAAGACAGAAAAAAAAAGAAGATGAGAATTAGAGAGAAATAGCCCCGGGAGAAATATCCGCGCTCATAACTATCAGAGGTATACCAGGGAGAGATAAATAAAAATAAATGCCTTGGGTTAGGTTTCTATATAGCAGTGGCGATAGTCTCCAGGCTTGAAGTGAGCAAAGCCTATGAAGCTACGAGTCTGTCCAATCAGGATAATTTAGATGAGACCGTGATACGGACCGCTTGCGACTAACGACTAGTTGCGGCGATGCCGACTGTTAAGAGTGGCCGATATCGCCCATCGCTCGGTCGATTTTGCGGCTCGGCCCGACCGGTGTTTGATGGTTCTCGGTCTTGCGCGCGCGACGGAGCCTCTTTCACCTCTTCAAGACCCCACCCCCACCGTCTATCTCTCTTTTACTCCTCCCCCCGCTTCCCCTATCCTCGCAACCAGTGATCCCACCATGGATCACCTCAAGAACGTCTTCGTTCAATGTCAGCAGGAGGGTCGTCCAGCGCTGGTCACGTATGTGACCGCTGGATTCCCCACCGCGGAGGAAACCCCAGACATCATGCTGGGCATGCAGGCGGGAGGCGCAGGTGAGTCACTGGAGGTCAATTCCCCGCGACAGCATGGATTCTAATAGATTGCTACAGATATTATTGAACTCGGCCTGCCCTTCACCGATCCCATAGCCGACGGTCCAACCATCCAAAAATCGAACCTGAAGGCCCTGCAGAATGGAGTCACGATCACCTCCATGTTGGAGATGGTGAGGACGGCACGAAGGAACGGGTTGACGACTCCGGTCTTGTTCATGGGCTACTATAACCCCATCCTCCGGTACGGACAGTCACAGCTGCTAGCGGACTGTCTCGAGGCCGGGGTCAATGGCTTCATTATCGTCGACCTACCGCCCGAGGAAGCTGTGCGCTTCCGCAATGGCTGCACCAAGAACGGGTAGGACACTCACCAAACTATCTTCTTACACACCCCACATAAGGGACCTAAACTAACGCCAGTGAAAAACCAGGCTCTCCTACGTCCCCTTGATTGCCCCCTCTACCACCGAAGACCGTATGAAGTTCCTCTGCCAGATTGCTGATTCCTTCATTTATCTCGTCTCGCGAATGGGTGTCACGGGCGCCACGGGCACTCTCAACTCCGACCTGCCCGCCCTCATCCAGCGAGTCAAAGAGCTTTCTGGTAATGTCCCGGTAGCCGTCGGATTTGGTATCAGCACGCGCGAGCATTTCCTGAGTGTCACCTCTATTGCCGATGGTGCCGTCATCGGAAGTCAGGTCATTACGGTCCTTCAAGACGCTCCAGCCGGACAGGCCGCCCGGGCCGTGGAGGATTATTGCTTTAAGATCACCCAACGACACGGTCGGACCGGTGCACCCCTAGCTCCATCGCCGAGCCAGAAGCAAAATGCGGCCCATCAGCCTACGACCGAGGGCGAGACGACCGCGACGACGGAGGGATCTGGAAAGTTCGGCGTTTTCGGCGGACAGTATGCCCCAGAGGCACTCACAACCTGCTTGGCCGAACTAGATGCTGGGTTTGAGGCCGCGAGAAAGGATCCCGTTTTCTGGGAGGAATACAAGTCGTTCTATCCGTACATGGGCCGGCCCTCTAGCCTGCACCAGGCTCCGCGACTCTCCGAGTACGCCGGCGGCGCGAACATCTGGCTGAAACGCGAGGATCTCAACCACACGGGGTCCCACAAGATCAACAACGCCCTGGGGCAGATCCTGGTGGCACGTCGCCTAGGGAAGACGGAGATCATCGCCGAGACGGGCGCCGGCCAGCATGGTGTGGCTACAGCGACGGTCTGTGCTAAATTCGGCATGAAGTGCACGATCTATATGGGAGCAGAGGATGTCCGCCGCCAAGCCTTGAACGTCTTTCGGATCCGGCTCTTGGGAGCCACGGTGGTCCCCGTCGAAGCGGGGTCGCGCACGCTCCGGGACGCCGTCAATGAAGCCTTCCGGGCATGGATCACGCGCTTGGACACCACGCATTATATCATTGGATCCGCGATTGGCCCTCATCCTTTCCCGACTATGGTGCGTACCTTCCAGAGCGTGATTGGAGATGAAACAAAGGCCCAGCTGGGCGAGCTAGGCAAAAGCCCGGATGCCGTTGTTGCCTGTGTTGGAGGTGGCTCTAACGCCGTCGGCATGTTCTACCCGTTTTCCAAAGATCCTACGGTCGAGCTGGTTGGTGTGGAAGCCGCCGGTGACGGCTTGGACACGGCCCGGCATTCGGCGACCCTGAGTCGCGGCTCCGTCGGTGTGCTGCATGGCGTGCGAACCTATGTCCTGCAGGACCAGCACGGCCAGATTTCCGAAACTCACTCGGTCTCGGCTGGTCTCGATTACCCCGGCGTGGGTCCTGAACTCGCGGGCTGGAAGGAGAGCAATCGCGCAACCTACCTGTCGGCCACCGATGCCCAGGCGCTAGAAGGATTCCGATTGCTGAGCCAGCTGGAAGGCATCATTCCCGCACTGGAGACCTCCCACGCGGTCTGGGGTGCGATTCAGACCGCTAAGAGGCTGGGACCCGGCAAGGATCTCGTCCTGTGCTTGAGTGGCCGCGGTGACAAAGACGTACAGAGCGTCGCCGATGAGCTGCCCAAGCTCGGCCCTCAGATTGGGTGGGACTTGCGTTTTTAAATAGGCTTATAAGCGCCACCAGAACGAAAAGAGTGGCTCGGGATCACTCGCGACGACCGTGGATGAACGGCGAAAAAAAAGAAGACGGTATAAAACAATCAATTGAAACCATCTATAGCGTATATACGAGTTTGACGCCACCGACATCCCGCTTCGTAAAAGATCCAGTCCCTTCAAAACGCCGTCTAATCCGCCCTCGCCCACCTCCTGCGTCCTCGATGCTCCCTGGGTAGTAGTTGTCCCACTTCTGGAAAGACTCACCCAGAGCCGAGTAAGCCATGGTGAAGCCCGCTTCGGCATCGGCTCGCGGCAACGCCCCGACGGTGAACGACCCGCAGTATCGAAGCCGACGCCCCGGCGACGGTGGGGCCAGCGCCTCGCAGAATTTGAGGATCACCTCACCCGTCGTGATGCAGTCGAGCACCAGGCAAAGTTGATTGCCCGTCAAGGCCCGAATGACTTGTGCCAGAGTCGGCGAGTGGTGGACGACATGGTCCGCGCCGCGTGCTCGCACGAGCGCCAAATTGTGCGGCGAACAGGTAGTGATCACCTTGTATCCGTATCTGATCGTAGATTAGTTCGCAAGGACGCCCAAGAAGTGACGAGATTCGCAATACAGTTTGGCAAATTGAATGGCCAGCGTGCCCATGGCGGTACTCCCGCCGTAGGTCAGAGCGGACTCCTTGGCTGCCCCGGGCTGCACGGACAATGGCGGTGATGGCTCTGGCAATGGCAATTGTAGCTGCTGCATCCTCATGGTAGGCAGCCTCATATTTGCGGATAATCATTGTAAAGCCATGGATCTTGCAGTAGCTCCTTAGCTGTACTTCGCTCTTCGGGTTTCCATTTGATCATCCGTTTGACGAAGTTAATGAATCTCCTTTTCTCTGCCCCATCAAACTTGGAGAGACTGTTTTCAAAGCTGAAGTTACTGGGAACAAGTTCTTCAGTTTTGAGTGTTCCTAAAATTAAATGTTAGTTATGTATGAGATATTTAATTGTGTGTCTCCTTTACCAGTAGCCGTATAGAACACCGATGTTCTCTTACCGCTGCTAATGAAGTCTTTGGGGGCAGGGCCTAAAAGCGATGTTATATATGCAAGATGCGTTTCGTCATCATAGTTCTCAACAGCGCGTGGATCAACTGATTCAAACAGTGTCCGTCCTTCGAGAAAATCCCATAGCTTCATATAGCTGTTAGTTGTTTGCACTAGTATTGGGGAGACAAGATGTACCATAACTCCTAGACTCCATATATCAGCACTATATGTGTACCCTCTGTCAAGGATCACCTCAGGCGCCCGGTATACCTCGGCTTGGATACAACCATCGTGTGGAAAATCACCTTGGACTGCTAGGTCAACGTCGGTGATTTCAACTAGTCCGATGATGTCCTTCAGCGGACCAAAGTTCTTACGAGACAGATAGATGATACGTCCATCATTGCAATGCTTCTGAGGTAGTGGTTTCTCAAACTTATCTCGAGCAACCTAGGACAAGAGCTCACGATCTTCCAGTCGTACCATAATATTATCCGGCTTTAAATCTGTTGCTTCTGAATCAGAACCACATTTTTTATCAGCACAGCTAGGAAAACATACCGGTATGGATGATGTGACATTCAGAGTGGAGATAATCAAGGGCTTGGAGTATTTCTTGGACAATTATTTTGAAAATCTCCGGGGGCATCACACTATCTTGCCATCGTTGGGAATATTTTCCCAGCGACTCACGTAAAGGTTCAAAGACGAGACACGGATAGCTCCCCGAGACCCTTTGGACGGAAAAAGAATCAATCAATTTTCGAACGAAATGCCAACCCTCGTGTTGACGGTTCGCTCTCGTTATATGTCGCAGAATCTCCAGCTCAACGCCACCAGCAGCTTTCCTCGCGTGAGAGTTATTAGAGTTAATTTTAAGAGCCACAAATCGCTCTTTCGACCAGCGCCACCTAAACTGTTAATATGTATCTTATAATATAATGGGGCCAATACGAACTGCTGAAGGTCCCTTGCAAGCCACACAGTCGATCTGCTTCCGTGACCAAGCTTGGTCGCAATTTGATATCGGTTATTCAAGGTTTCACCAATCCGCGCCGGATAAAAATGGGCTGCTTCGTAGTAGGGTGAGTTCTCCTCTTCAACCAGCAAAGACGGGTCGATTCGGGATGGAATTGCAGCCGGGAATGCCCAGGGCGGCTGGCGAAACGCCTTGAAGGGATGCACGAGGATATTGGGAAGTTGTCGTGTCATTATCCCGTGCGAGGCCAAAAAAGACTGGGACGGGCTCGTTTGGCCTTTATGGGAGGGGAAGAAGGGCGAAGTCCGAACTTCGAGCTGCGAACGTGGCCTGTTTGGGATCCCGTAAGTTTTCGCCGCAGTGCGACGCTAAAAGATATAGTAAATAACGAAAAGAGAGCGATATAATAGAATAAAAGCCCTAGCTTTTACTATATAAACTGGAATTAAAAATTTCTGTAGCTGAGAAAACTAATACTTCAAACGCTAGGAGGATAAATTAAATCGGCAGAAAGATAGAGCGCCTAAGAAATCAGGTTGGGGGGCTTCGCGGTATCAATTCCCTACATATACGGCGAACTAGAAATGTCTGCGCCATATTGACCTATAGATTCCCTTGAGCGTATATCTTGGCACATATAGCCATTCGAGCGTTAAAAATCAGAATAGGTAGCTAAAGGTCCATACGAGAGCAGTGGGAGCGTCTGTCTCAACATAGCTTAACATTCCAATCTTATTACCAGCGTTGGAGCCCGCTATATCAAGCATGAGCTCTAGGAAAGTCTGTATAGTTCCCCACATTCACCAGCATGGCCATCCCACTGGACAGGTGCCACAGGATGTGGCAATGGAATAACCACGTTCCAGGGTTATCGGCCCGGAACCTTAGAAGTGCATAGGCTCGACTAGGGATATAGACGTTATCTCGCAACATCGCCCGTGAAAGGTCGAGCCCATTTGTGTCAGAGTAGGCTTCTGGGTCAGAGCCCGGAGGGAACGACTCAGAGAAAGGGTTATAGGAGCCCCAACCAATCGAGCTCTTGTAGACTGTAAGAACGTAAAAATGATGACCATGCTATAATTACCGGGGGATGTTAGCAAATGCCCAAATTAAAATCGGGATCTCTAAATACCAAATGGAATGGATGACCGGTGTCATCCAAGTTGTTCACCACCAAGTCGACCCACACGGGTTCATCTGAACCTTGATCTTTGTCTTCTTGATCTTGGTCGCCTACAGCCAATGCAAGCTGGTGATTATCCCATTTCGCCCGTGGAAGTGCGTTCAATGGTACAAGGGGGTCTTGTTGTGGAGTCCACGAGGTGTGATTGAAGAAACCATACGGCACGTTATGGTTGATGGAAAACTTCGTGGTTTTCACGTAAACCATCTCCGTGATATTTGCGTGGCGCGGCAGCGAGGATAAGATGTGCCGAGGAGAGGGAACGTGTTGTATATCAAGATATGAATTTTGATTAGCGTCGGTGACAGTAGATTCCGCGTGATAAGCATTGCTGGGGTTGATAGCAAAGGTCTGGTTGGGTGCGAGGGCTGGATTGGGATATTTCATGCATCTAATATTGTCAGCTTGTTCGCCGGTCTCCGATTGGATCAGGCCATGCAGCATACTCGGGGTCCATTTCAATGGTCAAAGAAGACGCCTTGTCTTCGGTCGGCAAGCGCAGGATGAGATCCATGCGCTGGCCTGGGTATAATATGCCAACTGAACTGGCTTCTTGCGCGTCAACCTTGATACTGTCCACCTCGGTGACGGTCAGAGACTCGGTCGGGTAAGCAACGGTAAAACCGACGAGAGATCTGAACTATTAGTTGTCAAAGATCAGATATGTAGATGGTTTGGGCGCATACCCAGTGTTAATCATTCGGAGGCGATACGCGGTATTGGCCTTTGCGTGGAGATATGTTAAATCGGAATATTGTTGGACACAATCCACCAGTCTGGCAGGAACTGCCATTGAGCAATTATAATGGCCGACACCATTAATCAATAAAGAGTCAGGAACCGGCTACATTTGGTCAGTTCTTCTTCGGGCAGAAGCTGATAGACAACGACATACATCATTGCCAAACGATCCAGCGCGCATGTACCATGACATGACATCTTCCGCTGGTCTGTGATACCAGTCCCCGATTAAAAGTAGAAACTCTTTGCTGTATGGGGCCGAGCTCGCACGTAAGCCACGTACTGTTGACTTGGGCGCTGGTTGATGGACGATCAACCCACCGTACAGCCCGTCGGCTCTCATGAGCCCGGCGTGGGCATGGTACCAGAAAGTCCCGTGTTGATGGTCGGGTATCGTGATGTTGTAGATAAATGAAGACCCGGGCGGTATACCAGATTCTGTAACACCGACGACGCCATCCATGTTGTCTGCATGATAGGTTTAGTCGCTGGCATTATCAACGGGCCATATAGATGTGCGTATTTACTTTCAATATGCAGCCCGTGCCAGTGAATGGAGAGGGTCTCCTGGATATTATTTGTCACATTGATGAACAGAGTATCACCCGGACGCGCCTCGATGGCCGGTCCGGGGAAGTGACCTACCCAGGATCAACACAGAGTTTTCAATATGATCATGGGGCTCATCTTACCATTAATGAGATGCACCCTTTTCAACACCCCATCCGGTCGGATGCTTTTTGAACTCAAAACCCAATCCAGACGTTGTGTTTCTGGCTCTCGATAGACATGGTCTTCCGGATGGAGCTCGATCCCCGGGCCAACGATCTCCGGGGTAGAGAGATCAACCTCGTGATGAACATGGGGGATGTTCACGGGGATAAGTGTTTTGAGTGGAGTTCTGTACTGACGTGAAAATACTAGTAAAACGAAGAAACACGTAATCACGGCACATAGAAGGATGCCGTATGATTTATTCGTCTTGGTGGACGTTTGATGCCGTCGGAATTTTGGCCCGCTGGGCGCATCACCAGGATTGAGCTGTCCTCGGTGATTAGACGGCTGCTCCATGCTTAGAGCTCATGTAAAGCGCATGGACTGAGAGCATGCAGTGGGAGAATGGAACGAGAACATGGGGTGATTTGTCATTTGGAGTTGGTGAGTTGGTGAAATGGTGAAATGCACCGGCTACTATCCAACCGGCGGTGCGTTCCTGGGACTAGTGGAGCAGGTAAATGGGAACGGTGACACTCGCCTCGAGATTTGACACTTGCCTACTAGCCCTGAAAGCCCGGTACTCTGAAGCTGTTCGCGTGGACATCGGCACGCGCTCCGAGTAGTCTGATCGGAAACCGATCGTCCTGCCAATGAATCGAGATAGCTCCCGCACGTTGGGTCGGCTTTCTCCACTCACGTCATGCAGCGCGGATGCAACCGACAACAAAGGTCACAAGCGTGAATCTTGTGCATCTTGCAAAAAACCAAAAGCCTGCAAGATCGGCAGTTCCTGGAAAATGTGTTCCTGTCGTGCCCTTGGATGGTCCCCACGTGCACCCGTGCCAGAGCAGCCGAGATTAACCCCTTGTTCCCCCCCCTTGGAAGCGAACGTCGTGTGAATAATCTGGCCCATCTCATTAGCTAGTTGAAGTCGGGCTTCACCCCGGTTACATCGTAATATACTACCCAGAGCGGCTTCGAGATGCACTAGCGGCCGGAACCGAGCCACGTTATGGCGACGCAGGGAGAACTCATATATCTATCGAGTTCCAGCGACAGGTAGCGACGGGAATTTAGAGCCAGTCAAAAATACCTGGCAGACTCCGAGATCAACATGAGTGCACTATTGGGCTCCGCCTTGTTGATGCTCCTTGCGAGCAGACCGGCGATTGCTGGTTCGTTGAAAGATATCGAACATGTGATCATCTTCATGCAGGAAAACCGATCATGGAATAACGTAAGTGACAGAACGGTGCGCTGAAAAAGGAAAATTGCTTACGGACCGCAGTATTTTGGCACCATGGCCGGTGTTCGAGGCTTCAATGACCCGAACGTGCAGGTGAATGCCGACGGGCTGGACGTGTACCACCAGTAAGTAGTATCAAAAGGTTGACGCGAAAACGGTGAGAGGTTCACAAAACTCACCGGTCAATAGACTCGTTGACTCGTCCATGTCTACTAAGACAAAGACCCTCCTGCCGTGGTACTTGGGATACCAGGGTGGATCCTCGGTCGACGCCATGCAGTGCATGACCGCAGGATCTAACGGCTATGAGGATAACCAGGCCGCCCTCAACCATGATCTGAACAACATGTGGGCACGCAACAACACCCCTTGGAGCTGGGGATATCTCAAGAAGAGTGATATCCCTGTTCAGTTCGGTATCGCCGAGGGTTGGACCGCCGGAGATATGTACCAAGTAAGCACCGGGCAACTATTTTGGTTTTACTACGGGCTAACGCGCTGCTTCAGGAATCTCAAGTAACCTCGACGAATCCCAACCGTGTCACGTTGGTCAGCGGCTCTATCAATGTGCCGGGAAGTCCCCAAAGTCCCGATCAGGGCGGTCCTTACCTGGATAATAATGAGACTCCCGGTTGCGAGAGCAACGACATCAGCTGCTACCCCCTGAAGTGGAAGACTATCTATGATATTTACGAAGCCGCCGGTGTCTCGTGGCAAGTATGGCAGGACACGGACAACTTCGATGACAACCCTTTGGCCTGGTTCGAACAGTTCCAAAACGCTTCGTCCGACTCGCCTCTTGCCAAGAAAGGTCTTTCGTACCTCGGCCTCGATAGCTTCTACGATTCAGCCGCCAATGGAACTCTTCCGGAGATTAGCTTCGTTGTTGGCCCTGCTGAACTGTCCGAGCATCCTCCCTACATGCCCAAGGACGGCGCATGGCTTCAGAAGCAGGTCGTCGATGCGGTGACGAGCAGCCCCAAGTACAACTCTACTCTGTTGATAATCAGCTACGACGAGTCCGGTGGCTTTGGTGACCACGTTGTTCCCTTCCACTCGCCTGAAGGCACCCCCGGCGAATGGATGAAAGACCCGTACGGTATCTTTGGAAACATCTACACCGGTCCGGGATTTCGCGTTCCCTTCTACATGGTCTCACCCTGGACCCGTGGTGGCCGCGTTTTCACCGAGCGCGCAGATCACAACTCTCAGATTTTGTTCCTCGAGCAGTGGCTAGAAGCTCGCGGCTACACGAACGTGCAGACACCCGAGATGGTTCACTGGCGTCGCGAGCACATGTCTAACCTCGTCAACGCCCTGGATTTGGATAACCCGGATACCAGCTTGCCCACGATCCCCGAAGCTGAGACCCCCGAAATGGCGTTCGGCAAGTACACCGGAACATCAAACTGCGAGGCGAAATACCCGACCCAGCGTCCTACCGTGCCGTACGGAAACCAAAGCAACAAGACTAACGCCTTGTGGTTTGAAGAGGGATACAAGGAAGTCATCGGTTATCTGACCGAGGGTCGCTACCTGACCTTTGAGAGCTCTGGAGTCGCACTCGCCAACTCTGGAAATGCCAGCAAACTGAGCACTACTGCCGCTGTTGCGGATCATAGCGACCTGCACCAGCGCTGGGTGGTCCACTACACCGCGGATGAGGAGAGCCAGATTTTCCAAATCTCCAGTGCTCTAGACGGCAAGTTCATTGGCGCAAAGGGATCCCTGGTGACCGGTAGTAGGAAGGCAGCAAACATCACGATTACCTTCCTTGGGAACGGAAAGGGCTATTCCCTCCAGTATGGGGATGGAACCGCTGTCGGAGCCCTCAAGAGTGGCTGCAAGATCTGGAGTGTGTCCTACCACTAAGCTGGGAGTGGAGCTGGGGAATGTACGGAAGATATCCCCGTTCTAGCCTGTTACATAGAAATACTAGACATAAGTGGCAGTACCCTGAAGAAATAGATTCTATTTCTCTCACACCTCAGTGACCGCCATGGAATATAACTGCTGTGCCAACGGAACTATAGACTCCTCCAAGGTTTTGAACTTGATACCCAGTACCCTCTGCACCTTTGAGGAGTCACAAGAGTAATGTGTACTTGCAATGCGATGTTTCGGGGTACCAATCGGGGCCTTGTTCTTTTGGGGCAGCTTTTCACGGATGATATCCGCGATCTCCTGTGTGTCGTACGATGCCTGTGTCACCAAGAATCGTTCATGGCCACTGGTGGAGAATTCCAATGCCCTGAAACTGGCGGTGGCAAGATCTTCCACGTCCACCCAGACTGAAATGGTTCATTAGTGTGGCGTGATGACTATCTGGGGAGACATCTTTTACCTGGCGCTTTTGTTGGAGGAATTTCACCATCATGTCCGGCGTTCAGCACTTGCCAGACAATCTGATTGCTGGCATTGAGCTGAGAGAGCGACGAGATTGGGTGTATCATCTTCCCGAAAACCATCCCAGGGCATAGCGTGATCAGCTGGTACTGCACCGAGTTATCGCGAACATAGTCCCAGGCAGCACGCTCGGCTACCACCTTCGAAGCACGATACGCGACGGGCTGGATACAGTTAGCCACGGCTCAATGCAGTGGAAGACAAAACTTACCACAGCTGGTGCATTCACACCATCTTCATAGGTCAATGGACACCAGTCTTGCTCTGTGTAGACGCGGCCAGGTTGGAGCCCCAGGCTAGCATCGTAAACGCTTGCAAAGCTGGACATCACAACAACCCGTCGGATGGAAGAGATCTGTTCAGCTGCCCGACAAATACCCTGCGTACCCTTGACTGCCGGGATCATTAATTTTTCTTCAAACTCTCCGGGAACTGCATCGTAATTGAAAGCCGAAGCCAAGTGTACGACCGCCTGGCAATCCTGCAGCGCAGCTACCAAAGCCTGAATATTGGTCGGGTCAGGAACAACGGAGAATTCAAGGCGCGAGAGGTTTTCGACACCCGCCGCGTCGAGCGATTTCCGCGTCGCTTCCGCCTTTGAGGCCGAGCGCACTGTTGCTCGAACACGGTAATTGGATCGTAGGAGCGTTGCGATGCAGTGGGCGGCGATGAAACCATTGCCACCTGTAATGAGAACGAGAGAATTGGAGTCAATTGGTGCCATGCTGAAAATTTAGAGAAATTTTTTTGGTTGTTATTCTACTGGGACTTTCCTTTATATCAGTCAGTGTTGAAGCGGAGTGTCGGACAGAAACCCGCCGCCGTCGGATAGAGACTTGTGGGGTGGGGGTCGAGCTTTGCACTACCTGATTCAATCGTCCGACTCCGCTCGTACCTAGGTACCTTGAATGCTGCAGGTAGATTATTGCCCCGGAATAGATTGTCATCTGGGTGAGCTGCTAGGAAACCAATCCAAACGTCAATTGATGGTCCATTTGAAATCAATTTGGTAGAAATAGATTTAAGTGTCTCCATAACGTCCTTCCAAACAACGTTCAATAATTACAATCAGTTAGTAAACATAACGGAAGTTTTCATCATCGTGAACATCCTGTACGGTTCCTTTATGGGCCTGTCGTGCCTCCATATGGCTACGCGCCGGCCCCCCGAGCCGATCCGCCGCGGAGTTGCGGACCCCGTACATGATGCGCAGACCAGTGGAGACTACGATTGCCGCAGCATTCGCTGCTACTAGAGTAGTCTTTGCAGGAAGATATCTATGTCCAAGTTAGCGCTAAGTTGTTGCTTAAGGCTCAATCCGAACTGACCGAGGAGCATCTTTGGCTTGGAAGGTCTGCGGGCCGATGATGTTTGCGATACTAAATCCAGCCGAGACGATGGCCATGCCGGAAACCTAGAATTGTTATTCAAGGGTCACCAAACAGACTTTGATTTCAAAAATACCTTCATTGTGTAACCCTTGAAATTGGCACCGGTCCACGCGTAAATTAAAGCGAGAGGAGCGACCGTCTGCAGGTGTCAGGAATCTTGTCACGTTGAAGATCGAGAATAAACGAACCGTATTGACCAGATAGATCCCAGCTAAACAGCCCCCTTTGTTTTCAGCGGGGAGGAATGACATCAGGCAAGATCCCACAAGTGTAGGAATTAACAAAATATCGATAGCCAGCCACCGCGAGAACCCCTTGGAAATCGCATATGTGGAGATCATGGTGGAAGCAATGCTCACCACGCCGGATGGCATGTTCAGCAAGGCGCTCTCCATGGAGCCATACCCGAAACCTTTGATAAGAATCGCCGAAAACGTAGTGATGACACCACTCGGAATTGTGATGAGAATGGTTAAAAGCACCAGCATCCACGTCTGAAGATCGGCAAATGCTTCAAGAACAGACCTCCAGCGGAAGACCTTGACGCCAACGCCAGCTTGGTCCTGGCGGAGTCGCTGGAAGATACGCTGCTTCTCTTCTTCGTTGAGAAACTTGGCTTTCACGGGTGTTTCTGGCAGCACGAAAAGCACAAGCAGTGAAATCAGGACGTTGAATGCGCCGATGACGACGAACATAATCCGCCATCCACCAAATGACAAACCCGCCGGCGCGTGCTGAGCCGCGAAGGAGATCAATCCACCGATGATCTGTCCAACCCCAAGACCACAATACCAGAATCCGTATCGGGGCGTTGACTCTGCCCTGGTATACCACATGCTCGTGTACAGAGTAAGAGAGGGCGCTGCTTT
This sequence comes from Penicillium cinerascens, assembly GCF_028974065.1. NCBI lineage: Eukaryota > Fungi > Ascomycota > Eurotiomycetes > Eurotiales > Aspergillaceae > Penicillium > Penicillium cinerascens. Next base: position 3,494,206 of record NW_026695290.1, on the reverse strand, counting down.
CAGTTAGATTGAACCGCCGCAGACGGTTACGTGTGGAGACCGTACCGATTACCGCCTCCATCAAACCCAGGAGAATCCGCAGCGCGAGCATGCCGGCATAGTTCTTAGTCGCGGAGGAGCAACACAGAATAATACCCCAGCAAAGGACATTGGTGCCCAGAACCTTTGAGACCGGAAACCGCTGAAGAAGGGCAGCCTGGGGGATCTCAGCCAGGGCGTAGGCAATGAAGAAAGCCGTTGCCAGCCACGAGAAGTCATTGCCGGACATTCCCAAATCATCCTGCAGACCCATGACATTTGCATACTGGTTCTCGTTAGCCACGACTCGCCTTCAAAAGTCGGAGACACTCACGTTGATTGAAATCTTGTCAATCATCTGCAGGAAATAAGTCAGAAACATGATGGGCAAGATATGCCAATCGATCTTGCGAACGAGCTTCTTGTCATCCATCGCCAGGGTACCCAAGGCACAGTCCTCGGGTTGGTGTCTCTCGGTGATTTCATTCTTCTTCTCCATGGCTGCTAGAGGTTGGACTATTTCAAATGGGTGAAGGGATATAGGAGATGCTTCCTTGCATGATGATGACTACGGGCATTTAAGAGTCGGATCGGGGGTTTTGATATCAGTCAAGACCAGATAGAGACCATGGTCCGTATTTTAGCTTTCGTTTCCCCGGATATTGATTGGTCTGGGCCCGGCAACCAGGGAGGCGAATCGTGAGGGGCAAAGATCAACAGGAGCCGTCAGGCGCAGCCGTCGCATAGATAACGGATGCGCCGTCGCTTATCGATAAGACGCGGAAAATGGACAGTGGCCCCCATCCGACGCGAGGAAAATAACTTCATGGCATTCAAGTATATAATCCAGAAGCAACATAAATCCTCACAATACAAGTTTCCAGTTCTCCAGTAAATATGCCCTCACGTACCGACTCGCCGCTTCAGGTTGCCGTCATCGGCGCCGGCCTTGGTGGACTAGCTGCTGCTGTGGCGTTGCGCCGTCAAGGACACGCCGTCACTGTCTACGAGCGATATGATTTCGCCGGAGAAGTCGGTGCGTCTCTGAGTGCGGCTTCCAATGGCTCGCGTTTTCTCGAAGAATGGGGAGTAGACGTCAAGGCCGCGAAACCTGTACGTCAAGGACACCTAGGTTGATTTGAATAGCGCTATTCTAACCCACGGGCAGGTAATTTTGAAGCAGTTGATTATGCACAACTGGTCCGATGGTGAAGTGCAGAGCACATACCCACTGGGCGACTACAAATCCAAATTTGGCACTGTACGGAAAGGTCACCGAGACACCAGCTTCAAGTCTGACTTTTTTCGCAGGATTATAACAACTTCCATCGCATTGATATCCACAAGCAACTCATCAAGTCGGCGTTTGAAGGGCCCGGAGAAGGGCCCCAGTGCGAGCTCAAAGTCAACCACAAAGCCATCGAGGTCAACGCCGAGGAAGGACTCGTTCGATTCGAGAATGGAACTCGGGCAACAGCCGACCTAGTCGTTGCGGCGGATGGCATCCGGGTAAAAACCTCCCGAAAAAGCAATTTGAGGATTTCGCATTAATCACGGTAACCAGTCTCTCACCAGGAACCTTATGGGGATAACACCCGATTTTGAGATGTCGACATCCTGCTGCTACCGATGTATCATCGGCGCGGACAAACTCCGCGAAGTCGGTCTGGAAGACTACATCTCCAACGAGGCAATCGAATACTGGGGCGGTTTCGGGATTAACAAGATCGTCATGTCCCCGTGCAGCAACGGCGAAGTAGTGAGCTGCTACTGCTTCTATCCGGCATCAGTCAATAATCTTCGCGACGATGGATGGAATATCGGAGCCACGCCACAGCAGCTGGTGGAGACGTTCCCCGATTTGGACCCCAGAATGAAAACTTTGATGCTGAATGCGGAGGATATCAAGATGTGGCGCTGTGGGTGGAAGTCGTCCGGTTTCGCGTTTCCTTGGGCTAACGGTGAATTAGTATACCGGCACCAACCATATCCGTACTGGGTCAAAGGCAAGGTCTGCCTGCTTGGAGATGCCGGTACGTGAAATCCGATCCTTGACATCGCGCCTGCTGACAGAAACAGCACACCCCATGATGCCTGACCAGTCCCAAGGATCGTGCATGGCATTCGAGGATGCCGGTGCGCTGGGTATCGTGTTCCACAAGAACTTCAGAGAGGACTACGGCGTATCGGAGGGCCTCCAATTATACGAGAAACTGCGCAAGACACGAGCGACGCGCGTGCAGGAGGCGAGTTTCCGGGCGCGTGAGAACCTCAGTGAGCGAATTGGCTGGAGCTCTTCCACGGACCGACCGGGCAAGTTGACAATCGAAGAAGTCTGTGGGTATAACATGAGAGATCATTTAGCGGAGCTATTGGAGAAAGAGTAGGCCTCGCATCGCTGCAGAGTTGGAAGTTATTTGGCTTTTCTTTTTTGCACTAAATCATTTATCTGATGCCCGGTTGCCTTCCCCAGTCTCGTTACTCTACCCCGAATCCACTGTCTCACGCACCCTACTTTGCGCGGTAAATGAAGCTGTACATATTATGCAATTCTATTTCACCTAGACAAACACTACACCGGGGAATTGACTGTATCGTACCGAGGCCCAGTTCATATCTCCCGTGCCTTCCGCTTCACTCCACACCGTCTCCAGTAGCTGTCGTGCGTACTGGATATGACTGAACCCTAGCGTATTCTCCATCACCATCAGTCGCTCCTTGACCATCATGCGCCGTTCCATGCTGACACTGCTAGACCCAGCGATTACCAATGGAAATAGAAGACACCCCTCCACTCGGCTGGCATATGGGATCTCCTGCACGGCATCGAGGATCGTTACAATGGCTCGTTCAACAAAGGCATGCAACGGGTCGTAACCCTCCACCACCTGGTGCAGGCGCAATCGGATCGCCCACTCAAATGCAGTGGTGGCATGCTCCGTGTCGGGCTCCTGCTCCACAACGTGATTTTGATCCGCCCTCCACTCGTCAATCCGATTCTCCAGATGAGTTGCCGCCGCTCGGAAGCCAATCTCGGATAACTCGTCCACGCGCTTGCTCCGATGATTCGCCAGCAGGTTGACCGTCCCCAGGTAATCAAATAGGGCAGGAGAGATTCCGTATATTGCATCGGTGGACTGGCTGCGCTCGAGCTCCGGCGCGCTACTCCGCCGGACAGACGTGGTCAACTCGGTCATGCTATCGCCATCACGGAGGAGAGGTGCTTTGCACCTGGAGATGGTGGACATCGAGTCCAAATAGTGGAAAAGACTGATACAGAATGTCTGTTCATCGGTTGAGACGAGGTTCTGGAATGCTGGAGACTTGAGGATGGCACTGGCGGCTTTGAGGTGCCATTTCCATACGCGCGATGTGCCGTCGAACAGCTCGGTTAGACATAGCAAAAGCACCGTGACGCACGCCTCGAAGATACATTGACGATCCGGCCGGCCGAGAAGCGTGTTCACCTGAGTTAATGCTGCAGGGGTGTTAGTCTGGGTCAATCCAAGGGGTGGATCGGGAATGGGACCTTTGCCCTGTCGCCTCAAGGCGGATCTCCAAATGCTTGGATACACTCGCTTCCAATGGCAACCACTGAGACTCAAAATTACACTCGTCACCGTGTCCGACGCTGCCGCCAGCGGCAAGAGCGTTATTAGGAATGGGTTCCGATCAGGATCGTGTGATCGGGACAGGGCACGGGCTACGACGTGGACATAGTGGTTAAACAGCGATCGGTCTTCGTCACTGCGCAGGTATGGATTTGCGGAAATCGGTGACCTATCAATCGGAAGAAACGTGATCTGTTTGGGTATTGGATGTGGGAAAAGCGTGGCAATAAACTCCTCGTCGTCCAGAGGGGTTAAGTCGAGACCCTGCGGATCGCCGTCGGAATCATCCATCGGATCAGCGATTGTCGAGACCGTCGCATGAGATGCTGGAGAAGAGACAACGTTGTCTGCATCATCAGTATTGACGGGCCACTGGCAAGCGGTATTCAGTCGGCGGCAATCGCTGCATCTCGGGCGATTCTCATCGCACTTCTTCTTCCTGTGCAAATCAGCAGCGCGAAACCGACTCCACAGAAGGGGATTTACCTCGCCTTGCAGGACAGACACCCGCTGCGGGAGCGCGATGCTCTAGGCCGTCGTATCACAGCCACCGGATCTCCCTTATCGGACGGACTGCGCGGTGTGCATATGTGACCGAGACCTGCGGCCAAGACGTTAGTTCACTACTCGACTGGCAAGACAAGATCCGTACGTTTGCATCGTGAACACGGAAGGCCGCCGTCGCATCGTTGTTTCTGTTTTAATTAGCTCCGTACGAGGTGGATAAGATGGGGATACGAACGATGCGAGAACAGCGAGCACAGACTCGGCCGGGGGAGCTCATCGTGTGCAGATTGCAGTAGCACAGGGCAAAGAGAGGACGGAAGCGACGGGGTCTTTTCTCTCTAACTCAACTCCACGTTCTCGGACACTTCCGATATCCGACGGTGATAAGAAGATAAGTGGCGCTTCTTTCCCAAGTTGGTTAGTGGGTTGGCTGTCAAGTGCGGGTCAAGTGCGGGGTTACGATCGATTATGGATGCAGTCTTGCATTTTTTTGTTTCCCCGGATTTTGGCCCCGTGTGGGTCGTGGCCACCGTATCCATCATGGCTGGCAATATGACACCACCCATGGAGAGCACGAGGGTAGTGGGAAGTAAATTGAAGTAAAAGCTCTTATTTAATCCAGTCTAGGTTATAAGCTATACTTATAGACAGAAAAAGAATGAGCTTTTTTCTTTAATATTAATGATATTATAGAGGACACCACAAAGTAAGGGATGGGCCTAATAACTAAGGTTATATAGGTTGGTAGAAAGAAAAAGTATAATAAATACTAAAGTAAGAGAGAAATAAGAGAGAAATAAGAGAGAAATAAGAGAGAAGTAAGAGAGAAGTAAGAGGGAAGTGAGAGTGAAGTGAGAGAGAAGTAAGAGGGAAGTAAAAGAAAAGTGAGAGAGAAGTGAGAAAGAAGTTAGAGTGAAGTATAAGAGAATTAAGAGATATAGTGAGAGATGATTAGAAAAGTAGATAAAAGGCGCTAAGAGATAGCAAACTAGGTGGTTCTATATTGAATTAGAACCTCTAGATAAATATATACATTGAAAATCTTGATGGTATAAGTCTCCGCCAAGCCATACGTCGTAAGCTCCAGGAGCACCCACTGTTGGAAATGGGAGCCCTTATTAAGACGCTAATATCGATTGGCATCTCTCTACCCTAACTAATGGCTGCTGATTGGTCAGCTAGGCCCATGAGGCTATTGAAATTGGGCTACATAGGTAGCCCATATATGCAGGTTCCTTATCTATATCACCTTCTTTGCTTCTTTTCAGGGGAGTTCTCTTATGGACACTGGGCAGCGGTGTAGGAGAACATTTTTGTATGCATTTCCCTTAGAAAACAGTTCTCAGGAGAAGGACATAAATATCCCCCTGAGAACGAGCAGAAAACATTATCAGAATTTACTATTAATTATCTGTCCATTTTCTTTTCGTCTGATCATCTACCCCTTTATTTCTCAACACCCACTAATAACTCTGTCATTTATAGTCAACAACGAGTATCTCGCGTTGATTCAAGAGCTCTTCGCAAGTGTCCTGATTCCGCAGCAGAGTGCCATACTCTCCGCGTTCCGTCGCGTGTGCAACGCGAGAGGATTCCTGCTTACAGCCATGGTGGCTGGGCGACCCGCCGAAGACAAGGCTCGAGACTTCACACAAGCCTCGACGGACTGTCTCCTTGAGGCAGAAAGCCATGTCGAAGATAACTGATGGGTGGCTGCAATCGTGCAGCATCTACTGTATCGCATGCAAATTCCTTCAGTCTCAGCTGACCCAAACCTTGGGGATTAAGTCATTCCTAACATGGCAGATTTCCTCGCACAACCTGAGGAAAACTACCCAGCTCATCTTCTTACGCAGGGTGAGGATGAGGATGAGGACAATGACCCTATGGAGGATGAGGGGTATTAGGTGGATCGCAATTTCTTTTTTTTCCGCCTTCGGTGATACATAGGTTTTCCTTTCATGCGATATGTGGTTATCGCCACTGGACGTTTGTTCAAATGCTCCTGTGCCAAGCCTGGACCAGTCTTAGATTGTTTTCTTTCCCTAGGTCCGGTTCTGTGAGAATCTGACTCTATTGTACATCGGCGAGGAGTACCTTCACAACCACATTGAGCTTTGGGTCGATGGGCCGGTGGCAGATTTCCATAGCCTACGAGCGTTTGTCACACTTGACACGACTAATGCGATAAGGATACGAAGAACGACAGCACTGTTCGTTGCTTGAGGCCGCTCGACGACGATGACGCACAGGTCTGCCCAATTGCGTGGCTCCTGATCCACGCTCTGCGATATGGGTTAGTGTGCGGCGCGATACTCCAGCAAGTGCTGGACCGAGCTATAGCACCAGTGGACCATGTTATAGAATGGGCCGAGCCAACGTACCCTGTGCTGCCTCCATTTCGTCAACCTCAGTCGTCCGGCTCGTAGAGAACAACTAAACCACACAATCAAGCAAATGAGGCTCATCGCAAATATCTCGGGTGGGGTTCACATGCATCGCTCACTTGCCTACCACTGGTGAAGGTTTCAGGCACATCACTGAGAGAGAACGCCAGTATCAAGATCACCAGAACCCGAAAGTGACTCGACGCTATGTTGGAGACTCAACTCAAGAAGTGCATCCTTCCGAGCAACGTTATAGCTCCGAGTTGGCTCTTAGTTTCGTCGGTGCTCGTATGACAGTGGAAGAGGCAGACTCGTACAGAGAGCGATATCCAACGTCGGACGGGCGCCAACTACCACGGACACTCGCCGGGCCGGTATCTGAACAGAGCGTCTTGAAGCATTCAAGAGAAATGCCTTACAGGAGAATCGCTTCGTGGAGAAGCCAACGCCCAAGAACCTTGTCGCACTTGCGGAAACGTCGGCTAGCGCTCTCAATGCGCATTCACCATCTAACCCCCCCCGGGAACGTCGCCCATGGCCGACTTGGCCGTCCTTGACCCTGCCCTTTTCAAAGACAACAACCTGGAGAGTGCGGAGGTGTCTGAAATGGCATTCGCTTGTCTGCGAACGCAAATTTTCTCCCTGGCCGAGTGCGATCGGATTATGCTTGGACCTGACGAGAGTGATGATAACACGGAGTCACCCATGACAGCACAAAAATTCATTGAGTGCTACTCTCGGATCAACGTCTACAAAACTCACGGATTTTCTTCGCAGTGGGACGCGTACTCCTGGTAGTCGATACCCACTGGTCTCTTGGGACCGAGTTCTGAACCGGCAACGCGGTACTTGCAATATGCGCGAAATGGAAGAATGCCTGTCGCGCTGTAAGCGCTGGGCTCGCTCCTATGTACACCGAAGATAAATAGATGACCGGGAAGTTCTGCCACGGTGGAATGGACTGACTGGACGGATCAACTGGTCCCGTCCTACCTCGCATAGCTCTCTGCCTTGCATGTCCACAAGATGTGGCACTGGAGCATGGACGAACTATAGGCACGTAAATCCAGCACACATTGCGATTTGAAGACAGCCAGCTGCTTCTTGCCCGCGACTACCGGTTGGACAAAGACCGACATCAGAAGCTAGATCCTCGCCGGCGAGGATTACGGATCCTCCTCACTGTCAACCGCTATTGTCCAGAATTTCCATGGCGAGTTTCCAATTTCCACCCGAATGACTTGCACGTGTCTGCCCTCATCGGTGGGAGAGTGTAGGGTACCAAGGTGACGAACGAATAACCGCGGTCAACGATATCGTTCCGGTCACGGAGACCGAACGAGGAGCGATGAAAGAAGCCGGTATCCTTGGCCAGAGATCGGTGGATTTACGTCGACGAGGGAGAGAGGGAAGGTGTAATTGCTGGAAGGCCTTGGCTCGTATTGATATTACGGATTGCTAGAAATAATCCCAAGTGACTGACTGAAGATGGTGGTGGATTGCTCCTTTCTTTTTGTATTTTGGTGGTTTTTTTTCATTGTTTTTGGAATGAACTCTCCTAATACTTTGCATACGACCAGTATCATTACCCGGAACTGCGAAGTTCATCGCGTTCGGTGCAGCTTTCTCTTTGCTCGTACTTTAATTCTTTGTCTCTTAGTCCACATTTCTTGACACCCAACCACCATTGTTCTCACTTCCGTGCCCGTCTCTTCATACCCGCCAGTGCATCCCCTCTTGTCATTATCTGCCACTAGAGATGACGGCTAACCGTGCTCGAAAAGCAGCTCAGCAAGCCGCAGCTTCTCGGCCGGTAGATCCCGATGAACAAGCCATGAACCGATCACTACCAACCGCAGCCGTGGAGCCGCCAACCTCTAGAACAGGTCCGCTCCGAACTCCGTCGAATCTCTCCCGTGTGTCCATATGCACACCCGAAGCTAGACAAGTTGCCAGAATCCTCGAACGCGTCTTTATCGAACAGCTTCCGAGCAGTTTGTCGACTGAAGAGATGTCTGCGCTGGTGAGCCACTACCGTCACGGCCTTCGTGGAACGAAGAAGGAAAGGGGAGTCCTTCGCAATATTATCGCCATCGTCCTCTTGAACCGTCGACATCCAGAAAGCGTTCCAGACATGGTACAAGATATCGAAAACGGACATCCGGAGGGAGATGTCGAATCCTGGACGACGCAGGCTATACTAGATGAACTCGAGGTGGAACTTGCGGCTTGCCGGACACTCGAGAGACTAGGACATACTCCCAAGGCCTGGTACATACCCGCAATCCAAATCGCCACAAGCATCGAGGGTACGACCGCGGGACAGGAGATACTCACCAGTAGCCTGGAGGATAACAGCGAAGAGACAACTACGGACACGATCCAAGCCGAAGAGACGAGAACCGTCGTTCTCCCCATGCCTCCTATTTCTCGGCGATGCTGGCTTCGAACTGAAGGGATGGTCATTCCCCATGAGGGAGACCGCGTTCCCTATATCGGACGCGAACCTCTACTCACACAGGCGAGGAAGATTCCAGCGAACGGGTCGGTCGACTCACGTGGGCGAGCATTGCCATCGGTTGAGAATCATCCTCTGACCGATCTAACCCCAGAGGAAATTTGCATGATCGCCCAAGTGGGAAATAAGGCGACAGTCGAGCAATATCCAAACATTTTCTACCCATCGACCAGAGCGGTATGGGAGATAAAACCTCCTTATGCGTGGGTTCTCCTCGAGGTGCGGGAGGTTGACGGCGAGAGGCTGTTCCCCTTGTCCCGCAACCGGCTAGAGATGGTCTTCCCCGACTACGAATTAGTCTATCAGCGTAAGCATCTCCCTGCTGAAACTCGTGAGGTGGGAGCAGTCACCCGGGAACGTGGCCCTAGCGGCCGTTTCTCCGGTGAAGGAAAGGCTGCGAGAAGGAAAGAGAAAGCCAATCTCCTACGTGAGAACTTCTCTACCCTTCGGGATCAAATCGACCAGCTGAAAACGAATGTCAACACTCGGATTGACCACCTGGACACGAATTTCAACGCTCAGATTGACGAGGCCTTGGTAGGGCCAACACGAACCTGGCCTAACCCAACTGTGAATCGTCACCGAGGCATGCGGGATTCAGGTTCCAACGACACGGATCTGAAGCAGGAAGATATCGATCTCCTTCTTCCAGGTCGAGGCGGAATCCGCCTCGACCGGTCTGTAATGCGTCCCCATCAACCCTACGAAAGTCCCTTCGATATGTTGGTGGGTTCGTCTCGCCAGAATCCAGCGGCGACCCCATCGGTGGTAGATGTCCCTGTGTCTGCCGTAGAGGTCCCTATGCCTTCTACAGCCTTTCCAACTGCTCCGGCTACCTCAGTGGTGCTGACTCCGCAAGCGAACCTAGCTACTCCTACGGCGCGGATCCAGAGGTCGTCCGGTCTAGCGGGACAACCTATCCCGAGGGGTCCAGTTGCGGGCCGACCCGCTGGGGGCAGTTCTACCTGTTCTCGCCCGCCGACTGCATCCATTAGAAGGCGGCAACACGCGTTAAAGTAGTTTTCGGATACCGGGAACATTCTCCCATCAGCATCGTCGAGGAATGAAATTTTCTTTCTTATCTTGAACAGTTCGCTCCTATTACGAGCTGTTCTTACTGTTCCGCGCATCGCGGCACGTATCCATTAAGTCCTGAACCAATGCCGATTCCTGGTTGGTTTGTCAGTACATTAGAGGCCCACGCAACAGATATACGGGGCCACGAACTAAGAAAAAGGACCAAGATTGTCCCCGCGAGCAACGTTTCAGTGCCGACTCAGCTACTACTTTCATCAGTTCTCACATCACAGTGAAAGAGAAGGATACCTACAGAAAGCGGCATCCAACGTCCGATGGGCGGCTAACTACAACGGTCAGGCGATGGGGCCCGTCATCTACTTTTCGATTTGGACACGGGCGACTTTGAGAGATGGGAAGGTTGGCAGACCGAGAAATAGAGGGAACATCATCCAGCATTTAGCTGGCCTTGTTATTGGCTTGCATAGACCGGGTAAATCACATAGACTACGGCCTCACATTGAAATATGAAGGAATAATAGATTTGAGTCCTGCAGTTTCAGCCTCGCATTGTGTCTCTTGAAGGGTCGGAGATAGCGATAAGAAATATAAGAGTGGCACCTAGTACCAGGAATAGTCGAATCCATGAGTAGATTAACAAGCCAACAGCCTAGATTGATTATCGGCTTAAACCTCCTAATTGTACCGTAGTTATTGATTTGTGTAACAATCCAGCCTAGAAATAGCCCCTGGATTTATTTCCCGTATGCAGGCACAAGGGGAATCCAACAATGAGTCTCACAACATTATTTCGCAAAGGAACCCTAAAATCGACAAAACAGGACGTGAATGATCAGATCGCATCCACTTTGTGTTCAGCCGTGCGATCGGCACCTCCACCGGGTTACCCCAGAAAGGCAGGGATGTGCCGATGAGCTGTGCAGGGTTTATCGAGCTCTGTAATTGTGCATTCCAAACTAGGAGCTAAAATGCTCTCCCTTGATTCCTGCCGATCAACCCTGCGGGACGAGATCCTTTGACCCGTGTGATGCACTAGTTCGTGACGCGCAAGTGGAGACTGAGCTGCTTCGAGCTGAAGAGATTATGTCCAACTAAAAATTTGTTGAGAACCGTCATGAGGGGTGGAAGTCTCCCGTGTTCATGCAGGTCCCTGGTAGTTCATGCCTCATGACCCTCAACTCGGTGCGTCCAGAGAGGCTACTCAGGCACCTTGCCCGTGCCCGAGGCCACTGTACTTCTACGAGGGATCTTCCAAGAGGAGCCTGATGACTCGTTGATTTCCTTTGCTGAGACACCGCCTGTTCATTCCGGTAGTGAGGACTGTGGAGGACTGCGGATGCCTCAATCCTCGGGGCGGCTGGAGATGTGGGGGGTTTATAATATACCCCTTCGCTCCCCTTGAGAGGCAAGGACTTCAAGTCACATCGTGGCTTCCACTTTGACAGCGTCAATATGCTGTTCCTGTTCCTGTTGTTTTTGTTACCTGCGGTTCTAGCTGCTCCGACCAAGGGAGTTGTTGACCCCACGGTCACAATCTCGCATCCCCGGGCCACTATTCTTGGCTCGTCGGGACCGAACAAGATCGATAATTTTAATGGCATCCCCTTCGCACAATCTCCGACGGGATCGCTTCGGCTTAAGCCTCCTAAGCCGATCGAAAGTCCCTTAGGTGCTATACAGGCGGTTTTGCCGGCCAAATCATGTCCTCAATTTGCTATGAACACCGACACCAGCGATTTCCCCGTGTCGGTGATCGCAAAACTGTCCAACATTCCAATCTTCCAAACTATCACCAATGCGGGAGAGGATTGTTTAACTCTCAACATTCGCCGTCCGTCAGGGACCAAACCTGATGCAAAACTGCCCGTTTTGGTCTGGATCTATGGTGGCGGCTTTGAAACTGGGTCCACTACCATGTATGACGGTTCGAGTTTCGTCACTGCATCTGTGAACTGGAAAATGCCTGTTATTTTCGTCACCATGAACTATCGCCTGGGCGCATTCGGGTTTATGCCCGGTTCGGAGATTCTCGAAGATGGATCTGCCAACCTAGGTCTCCTCGACCAGCGACTGGCGCTAGAGTGGGTTGCAGATAACATTGAAGCCTTCGGAGGTGATCCATCAAAGGTGACTATCTGGGGAGAATCTGCCGGTGCAATCTCCGTATTCAATCAGATGGCGCTGTACGACGGCGATCACACCTATAATGGCTCCCCACTCTTCCGCGGAGGAATCATGAACTCGGGAAGTATCACTCCTGCTGATCCTGTGGACTGCCCCAAGGGACAAGCTGTCTTTGAACATGTGGTGAAGCATGCCGGCTGCGAGAACGCAGAGGACAGACTGGAGTGTCTGCGCGATTTGGACTATACAGCCTTCCTGGATGCAGCCAACTCCTTCCCCAACGACGTTTCCTATAATTCGGTGTCTTTGCCGTATCTGCCTCGACCCGATGGCAAGGTCTTGACAGACTCGCCTGAAATATTAGCCGAAAGTGGCAGATACGCTTCTGTGCCATTTATCATCGGCGATCAGGAAGATGAAGGCACCATCTTTTCTTTGGCCCAAGTCAACATTACAACCACAGAGGAGATCGTGGACTATTTGCAAAATATCTTCTTTTTCGACGCGACCCGAGACCAGCTCCAAGAACTGGTGTCCAAATACCCCGATACCGCAGCATGCGGCTCACCCTTCCGCACAGGCGGTTTCAACAACTGGTACCCCCAGTACAAACGCATTGCGTCGCTCCTAGGCGACATCAGCTTCACCATCGTCAGACGCGCATTCCTAACACTCGCCAAAAAAGCAAAACCTGATGTCCCCTTCTGGTCATACCTAGCATCATACGGCTATGGAACTCCCATCCTCGGCACATTCCATGGATCTGATGTGTTGCAAGTCTTCTACGGGGTTTTACCGAACTACGCATCCCGATCAATTCATTCCTACTACCTGTCCTTCATTTACGACCTAGACCCCAACTCTCGAGCCAACCACATGGACTGGCCGCAGTGGAGTGGTAACCACAGCCTTATGCAATTTTTCAGTAACCATGGTGCTTTACTGGCTGACGATTTCCGGCAACCGGTCGGTGACTTTATCTTGGAGAACTTCAAAGCTTTGCATATCTAATAGAGGATGCGATACTGTGCAGAGCACAAACCGTTTATACTACCTATTTGTCTATAATCTATACGAGGAACGATTGCATGAGTGAAGAATAATATCAATTTAGTAATTCCCAGCATTTCAAAATTCAAATGTTATCTCCATGTAGCCGTTACAGTTGCAGTAGTTCCAGAACAGCCTGATGGTACTGTATATGACCGGTTCGGGTCACTCTCCCATTCCACCGAAGACCCGTCCTTCTCCATGAATTTATATTCGAATGAAGTTCCGACCGGAAGTGTCACCTCAACATACCATAAGTGATTGGACGATGTGTACTTGCCTGCTGATAGGGCGACGGCATCATCAGTATCCCAGTCACCCAGTGCGCTGATAGAGCCGGATATATAGATATTTTCTCCATAAGTAGTGGTCACAATCTCCTCAAACAGAACTGGTAGTGCAGTTGCCTGTGTGCAAATGCTTGTGGAGGTTGATGCACTGGTAGCTGTCGTTATGATTGTGGATGCTGTCGTCGTTGTCGAGCCAGACGCACATGATCCACTGCCAGTCGCCGAAGATGCCAACATAAAGACACGAGGCAGGCCAGACGCCATGGGTACTGCGATGTTTCCGCTAGAGTCCACCGTCACAGATGTACAGGTGTACATTTCCATCAGCTCGGTTCCAGAGGAGTACCCACTACCACTCAGAGTCAGAGTATATGAGCTACCGGAGGAACCATAGTTTGAAAGAACTGTAATCACTTGCGAGCCACTTGACCCCTTTTTCATGGCTAGGGTGTGGCTGTCCGTGTAAAACGGATCATTCTGTAGATCAATTAGCTTCCGCCTTCTAAATGTATAATTGTGTCAGTGATACGCACCCGAGAGGTGATGTATGATGGATCCGTAGAAATCGCAAAACTGCGAATTTTGTTTGTGATGGCGATGAATTGATAGAGCTCGGCGGCTGTTGAATACCCCGATAGCCAGGTGGCTTCGCGGTTGTAGGGATCGTTGCCTCCGCTATAGTGCTGTTCTTGGCCAGCGTAAATGATGGGAATGCCATCCGACAGGAATACAAAAGCAATGACGTTCTTAGCTTGAGAATAGTCATCCGTATACCTAAACTGTTAGATCTGAACAGGAAACACAGTAGATGAATACATACGATGCGAAACGAGGATTGTCATGATTTTCAATAAAGTTTCCAAGGAGAGTTGGGTCTGTACAGTCCGCAGCCACAGAGCTGATCATGTTGTATAGATTGCTGATGTTTCCACTGGAAGACTCAAATGCATACAGCAATTGGTAATAACTGGATTATTAGCCAAGGATCAAGATGTTTAAAGAATGCTCACATTGGGTAATTTAGAACACCATCGAGGTAGTTTTGGTACGGACAAGTATATGAGGGATCTCCGTCCAAGACCTCTCCGACACAGTAGACTTCTGCAGCATCGTTGTAACCGGGCCAGAAGGATTGTTGAACATGCTTCACAGTATCAATACGCAGCCCGTCAACTTTAAATCTGTCAGTTGCATCCCAGTCAACCTGATGGGACAGCTTACTGGAATAATTTGAGACCAGATCTTTGACCCAGTTGTACCAAATTGTCTGAACAGAGGACAAGTCCGTATTAAGGTCTGGGAGGGATACGGTAGTATCACCAAGCCAGCAATCCTCAACATTAGTTTGATTGTCGTAGTTGCTGATTAGACAGTAGGAATGAAAATATGACGAGGAGTCAAAGGGATCAAATACACTATAGTCAACAGTATTTCCTGCTCCATCGTAGCCCTATGATTCGAGTTAGCCATTGCCATCCTGGTCCCCTGTGAGGTTGGCAAATCACCATATCATTTGCCACGACATCCACCATGAGATACATTCCTCGACCATGCAGAGCCTTTGAGAGCTTGACTAGATCAGCGACGGTACCATAGTTGGTATTTACCTCGTATCTAATCGAGTCAGCTCAATCTTCGTTCTTGATCTCAAATCTTACATCTTCTGCTGCCAGTATCCGTGATAAGCCTCGCCATCTCCGGTGTCTTGAGGCAGTTGCTCGGTGACAGGGGTGATCCAAATGGCGGTGAACCCCATTCCTTGGATATAATCCAGCTGTTGCAGTTAGCGGACGTCCATGCTTTAATTAACCTGAGACGTACGTGATTGATGATTCCTTGCCAGCTCCCACCGCAATAGACCTAGCATTATTAGAATCGTATCTCTGTAGAGGTATTCTTTGCTTTACTCGATCGCTAACGTCACATGCAGCGGTGGTGGAGTTATCGCCGCGGCCAAAACGATCCGTCAGAAGAAAGTAGATGGACTGACTGCGCCATTCAGCGGGTGTCAGGCCTGCAACGGCATGTGCAAGGCACAGCGCCACGAAAGTAAGCTGTTTCATGGTCAACGCTGAAGTGCAAATATTGCCGAGAGTGCAGGATTGTCCGACGGGGTGAAAGTTGCTTCCTTGTTTATACCCCAATTGCTGAGGTAGATGACTAGCCATGTAACGTTATGACGGCTGTCTGTCGTCGATGCGCAGCATTTTTCGGAGCGGGCAACTGTCGGGGTATAGAGCCAATCGTGTCAGTCGGCATTGACGATTTAGTTGTTTCACACCCTGGTCAAGCACTTGTTCATGCTTTGAAATGCCGCACGTTTGGTGTAGCCAGTAAGAGTCACAAATACTTGCGCCCCGGTCAAGAAAGCAGGAAAATATACATGGTCAGCTCTTAGAAAGCCTTGAGGGTCGACGCTAGCGTGCAACTAGTCTAACGCTTAGATCCTCCCAGGGCCGTGCGGCGATGTGGTTCTGCACGGCTCCGCATTTGCGAACAGAACCGCCGACTTGCCACTGCAGATGATGCAGGCCAATCAGGCCCCTATGCACGTGGCATCTGCCAACAAGCCCCCTTGATAGGCGAGACCAAAAGTGCCAGGGACGGGCTTGTTAGAAGAGATGATTGGTGGATGATTGGTGGACGGTCGGCGGAGTGTCAGATGAGATGACAGGGGGCGGAAATTTTGCGGGGTCTGGACTAAGGTTGGGTTGTGAATGTTGCAGTCCCTGCTTATACGAAGGAAAGGGGCCTCTGGTGCATTTTGATCGCAGTTGATCGCGGTCGAAGGTAACCAACGATGGGATGTCACTCTCTAGAGTCTGTGGGATGCAGTCGTGGAAGACGCCGATGATGGGGAAATCTCGATGTCATTTCAGATGCCGCACGATCAAGCGTGTTGATGCAAGCGTCAAATAACTAGTAAATTAATCCACTAGTTCACGCCAGACTCCGTGGATCTCCACTTTGCTGCATCTGGCTTCCCCCGCATGTCCCCTGCAACCTGTAATCCTTGAGAATGATGGCAATTTCCAACCCAGCCGAAGCGAGACTCAGCAAAGTGGCCTGGACATAAAAAGGCAAAAAGCTCCTTAGAAGGGAGATCTCTGACAGGAGAGACATCACTCTAAATCATGGCTCCCATCTGGACTGCGCTGTGCGCGTTGACACTCGGCCAGGCGGTATTGGCTGCACCTCATCTGGAGGCACGAGCCACCGGTAGCTTAGATACTTGGCTGGCATCAGAGACGAGTGTTGCGCGACAGGGAATTCTCCATAATATCGGGGCAAGTGGCGTGTATGCTGCAAGTGCAAAACCGGGAATTGTGATTGCGAGTCCCAGCACTGACAACCCTGATTGTGAGTGACCAGAATCCATGGAGAATCTAACTAACACGGGATGTACAGACTACTATACCTGGACTCGCGACTCGGCTTTGACTTTGAAGGTTGTAATAGATCTTTTTAAGAATGGCGATGGTGATTTACTCGACGTCATCGAGGAATACATCAACGCGCAGGCCTATATCCAGACGGTTTCCAATCCATCGGGCGGTCTTTCGAGTGGTGGCCTGGGTGAACCCAAGTTCAACGTCGATGAGACGGCGTTCACCGGCGCTTGGGGACGTCCTCAGCGTGATGGTCCTGCGCTCCGAGCTACTGCTCTGATCGCCTTTGGCCAATGGTTGATTGTATGTTTTCCTGACCCTTGGATGTGAACAATACTGACACGAAGAATGCAGGATAACGGGTACACAACTCAAGCGACGAACATTGTTTGGCCAATTGTGCGGAACGATCTCTCTTACGTGGCACAGTATTGGAACAACACTGGTTTTGGTAAGGCTCGATCTCTTCGCTTATGGAATCTTAACTTACCGGATCAATAGATCTGTGGGAGGAGGTCAGCGGGTCTTCCTTCTTCACGATTGCAGTGCAGCATCGCGCCTTGGTAGAGGGAAGCAAATTTGCCTCCCAGGTTGGCTCCTCCTGCTCGTACTGCGACTCCCAAGCACCTCAAGTGCTGTGTTTCCTGCAGTCATTTTGGACAGGATCATATACACTGGCCAACTTTGGCAGTAGCCGTTCGGGCAAAGATGCCAACACCCTTCTCGGCAGCATTCACACCTTCGACCCTGAAGCGGACTGCGATGACACGACTTTCCAACCTTGCTCAGCTCGAGCGCTGGCCAATCACAAGATTGTCACCGACTCTTTCCGCTCGATCTATACCCTCAACTCGGGCATTGCTGAAGGCAAGGCTGTTTCGGTTGGTCGCTATCCGGAGGACACTTACTACAATGGTAATCCCTGGTATCTATGCACTCTGGCTGCAGCTGAGCTTCTTTATGATGCTCTCTACCAGTGGAACAGTATTGGCTCTCTTACGATCAACAGCGTGTCGTTAGCCTTTTTCCAGGATATCTATAGCTCGGCTGCTATGGGCACATACTCATCATCGAGTGCAACCTACTCTTCCATCGTTAGTGCTGTGAAGACTTATGCTGATGGATACATGAGCCTTGTGGTGAGTAAAGTGCCCTGACAGTGACTTTCGACATTCTAACAGTATTGTAGGAAGAATATGCCGTGACCAACGGCTCACTGTCCGAGCAGTTCTCCAAGTCCGATGGTTCGCCGCTGTCTGCGCGTGATCTGACCTGGTCATACGCCGCACTGCTGACAGCGAACATGCGTCGCAACTCTATCGTCCCAGCTGCATGGGGCGAGGCCTCCGCCAGTAGTGTTCCCGCTACGTGTAGCTCTACTTCCGCGATTGGCACATACAGCGCCGCAACCAACACTGACTGGCCGAGTACTTTGACCAGTGGATCAAGTACTGCGACAGGTGGAACCACTACAACCAAGTCTACGACAACTAAATCACCTAGCACGACAAGCACTTCCTGCACCACCCCGACATCGGTGGCAGTGACCTTTGATCTCATTGCGACTACCGTGTACGGTGAAAGCGTCAAGCTAGCAGGATCGATCGATGCACTTGGTGACTGGAACACGGCCGATGCAGTTGCCCTGAGCGCAGACAAGTACACTAGCTCCGACAACCTCTGGTATGTGACTGTCAACCTCCCGGCAGGAACTACTTTCCAGTACAAATACATCCGTGTCGAGAGCGATGGAACTATTGAGTGGGAAAGTGACCCGAACCGCTCCTACACAGTTCCGGCTGCCTGCAGCACGACAGCTGTAACGGAGAGCGACACTTGGAGGTAGTTTACGATTGAGGGTTTCCCTATCCTGGATCCTCTTGATCGAGCATGACTGTCGTGAAGATCTTCGATCTTCATAGTCTGTAGCAGGGCTTGCCCTAGTGGAATGCAAATTATAACGTATACAGTCTGGAAACGGCAAAATACAATCACGCGTGAGGATTTATCGACCCACTGAGCGATATGAATCAAGGTCATTGTGGTACCAGAATGCCCTTCATTATATTGTTTGGACCTCTAATAAAATATTCATAATCGAAGCAAAATATCGGACAGAGTTCACCCATCCTCTAAATCTGATTATGACGAATGAAAAGTCCCAAAAAAGCAGCAGCCAGCGAGTAGCCAAGTGATACCACTAGCAGATCCTAGTATTTGTAGCGAGGAAAGAGTGAGAGACTTACAATATGTGTCTTTCAGACCCGTGAGGTAAAAATCAACCACAATCTCATGAATGTGGCCAGCAGCGGACAAGGCCTTCTGATCGACTCGATGACCCTCCACCGGGGTAATTTGACCAGTCATCGCGTTATTGATCCCGAGTTATCCGGTGCTTTTGATGGTTGTCCCTTTGCTGTGTCGCCAATAGTGATTGGTTGGTGTGTTCTCATCGTGATCGCAAAGCACGCCATGGCCGGGTCCACCCCACGCGAGTTGGAAGTATACCCTTTCGATTCTGTTTTATCTGTTTGTATATTCTAACCACGCCACGAAATACAATGGTTTAGTTTTCTCCACAATTCTATTTCGTCCAATATTACGATATTTCAATCGTGTAGCCATGCTATCGCATACAAATCTGATGTGTACTTGTAGTTGTGTGTTATGCGGATCGCCGTCAAAGCCCCCGATTGCATCATCCAGCTCTCCACCACGCTAGATTTGCCGAGCTCCCTGCCGTACTAGTTACCAGAACAAGGGTGCGCTACTTTCATATTAAACATTCCACATTGGCAACAAACCCCAGATTCCGAGGGCCTTTTGCTGTCTTATATACCCAAAGAAACCCTCCTGAGCAGCCTCGAGACGTGAGATAGGAGCTACGGAGCGGTCGCAGGATCAGTCATGGCCAATTCCCGAATGCTCGAGATCCGGCTTCCGGTCTTCAGGCTCGAGGATGAGAGATAGATACTTTGATGATCAGTGAAGGACCGAATGACAGTTTCAGTTCCAGCGTCGGTTGCGATTGCGATGAAGAAGGAACACCAGGAGTGGATGCGGGGGCCGCCCGTTAAAATGACAAGATTTCACGCTATCGCAGACTGGCCGCTTTAATTGGTGTTCTGGCACGGAAAGGTGTTGTGTCCGGCCCTTGAGCTGTATGATTGGATAATTTTTATGCTTTATCGCCTTGGAATGGACTACAGTATTGTAGACCAAGTTCTGGTCCTCGCGAGTTACCGCCCGAAGTCCCTTGCGGACGGAGATAGGGTTTGCCGAATCACTTTCCACCACGGGAAAGTCACGATACGCAGTAGCGGGGCAATTGACCACTCGATCGAACCGAGACCAAGAAAAAGCGCCGAGGTAATTGACCGTGCCCTAACTACCCACACCGCTTCCGCTTGGCGGTCATGATTGTTCGGGCGGTGTTTATCGCGGAAGATGAATAATGCGGGCTCGGGGATACCGATTTACGTCATCGGCACTATCAAGGGTGACCGTCAGAACTTTAAATCTTGATGCACGGTACTGCAGGAGACGAGCAGCATGATTGGGCCATCTGAGATTCAGGGCGATCGCATCGTTCAATTTTTCTCTATGCACGTCACCCACGCCACTTGAGTAACTTGGATGTGATACAGGAACGGAAATAAATCTCCTTAAGCCCGCGATGACAGTCCACAGTGGATCAAGTGGACCTGAAATCGATTGCCAAATGGTTCCGGCAACCAAATTGGGAAACTGGTGAGAATTTCCCAGGGCCCAGTTTGGGGGGCCCATGATATCATGGGAGCTTGTATAAAGAGCAGGATGGATCGCCAGAGAAGAGCAGATCACAATCAATTCACATCCAATTGATCTCTCATATTCATAATGGGATCAACCGATTACAAGTTCGAGGGCTGGATGGGCCTTAGCCCCGAGGCTGCCCAGGGCAAAATGGTCTGGCAGGAGTTTGAGCCCAAGCCGTGGGAGGAGACCGATGTCGATATCAAGGTCACCCACTGTGGTGTATGCGGATCTGACCTTCATACTATGAGGGCTGGCTGGCGAGTTGACGAAATAGCTCTGTGAGACTCGATATGCTAACGTTCTCACAGGGGCCCTACCGATTACCCCTGTTGTGTCGGGCACGAAATCGTCGGTACCGCCGTCCGCGTTGGCTCCCAAGCTGTGGGCGACATCAAGGTCGGTGATCGCGTCGGCGTTGGTGCACAGGGTGGTGCCTGCCTGAACAAAGATGGCGACTGCGATGCCTGTGCTCGTAACCTCCCACAGCACTGCAACCGCATGGTCGGCACATATAGCGGGACCTTTCCCAACGGCGGCAAGTCGTATGGTGGATACTCGCTGTACAACCGTTCGCCGTCTTCCTTCGTCATCAAGATCCCCGACGCGATTCCCTCCGCCGAGGCTGCTCCCATGCTCTGCGGTGGTATCACCACCTACTCGCCCCTGAGACAGCACGGCTGTGGGCCCGGCAAGTCTGTCGGTATCATCGGTGTCGGTGGTCTGGGCCACTTCGGTATTCTCTTCGCCAAGGCCCTAGGTGCGGACCGCGTGGTGGCTATCTCCCGTAAGAGCGACAAGAAGGAGGATGCGCTGAAGCTTGGTGCGGATCAATATATTGCGACTGGCGAGGAGGAGGACTGGGCTGCCAAGTACGCCCAGTCGCTGGATCTGATCATCTCAACCGTGTCTTCCTCCAAGATGCCCATTGTTCAGTACAGTCAGCTGCTAAAGTTCCGCGGAACCCTGGTCCAGCTGGGTGCTCCCGAGGACGGCGCCTTGCAAATACCCGCGTTCGCTTTGATCATCAAAGGCATCAAGCTGGGTGGTTCCCTGATCGGTAGCCCCGATGAGATCCGCGAGATGCTGCAGCTCGCTGTCGATAAAAAGATTCACCCGTGGATCCAAGAGCGTCCCATGAAGGAGGCAAACCAGGTCGTTCGGGACATGAACGACGGCAGTGCCCGGTACCGCTACGTTCTGGTGAACGAGTGGTGAGTTGAAAAGTCGATTTGAACGTTCGTCGAAAATGTCAGAGATACTTAGAATGTAATGTTGTAAGATGTTGACTTTACCTTGAACACTCCCTTCCTCATTCGCTTACCACCGACCTTCCCACTCCAAAACTTCGTAACTTCTCTTCTTCTTCATAATACCCTACTATCACTCGTACACCTCACACGCATCTGCTCTCTTCAAGTTCAAGATGCCGACCGACAACCACGGAAAGGAGTACACTTTCAAGAGCTCCGGCACCAACAGCGAGGTGGGCCTGTCATGTCTCAGCAGTCGTGAAATCACTGAAACTCATCCAGGGTAACCACTATTGCGCTCGTGATTTCGGTCGCGATGCTCCCAACCAGAACACATACCACTACTCTAACCAGTCTGTCTCACGATCACGCATGATCTTTCAAGAGCCTACACTGACAGCAGAATAGGGACGGCTCGTACTTCTACTCCAACTCGGACGGCAGCAAGTACTACAACAACGGCCAGGGCGACTCCTGGTACACCCCTCCCGACGTCGAGTCGTCGAGCTCGTCTGGCCCACCCGCATCGTCTGACCAATCTGCCTCATCGGTGCAGCCTGGGTCGTCTGCCAACTCGTCAAGCTCGGTGGGATCGGATGACTCGTCAGCTTCATTTCAAACCTATGAATCCGACGAATCGATAGGATTCGATGACACCGCAAAATCCGATGAATCGATGGGATTCCAGGACCAGGCGGGTTCTGGTGAATTCGACGGCTATGATGACGGCGGTTATGGTTACGATGATGAGGATTGATCGCACCAGATATCTTCGTTGAGGAGTACACTTGCTTCCCGGGGATGGCTGCAGGGTTGGGGACAGGATATTGATTTTGGCAGGATGAACTCTCTTCACATATGAAGAGGTGGGAAAGTGGGAAGTGGAAATGTTTTAGGGCACGTCAGAGAAATGAAATGAGGACCCTGCAGCATCCCAGGACCTTCTATGGGTTGAAGGTTGAATTTGGAATAAATACTCTGTATTTCCATACTTAACTAATTTATGACGACCATAATCTATAATGAGAATGGCCTTCCGTCTATAAATGCCGCGAGTAAATTAATTATCCGTTGTCTCGCCTGCGGCTTTCTGTGCCAGGTCCTGTCTCCGCGCGACACCTTCTATGTTGCAGGTCGCGACGTATTTATCAAAGGTCTGCTTGTAGTTAGTGGTGAATTGGCAATCCACCGTCGCCAGGCAGTGATGGTCTTGATGTTGAAGGAGCGAGTGACAAATTGGAGACTTTTAAGTGAAGCCGGTCGTTTCGGTGCAGCGAAACTAAAATGGGGTCAGGCTATCAAGGTAATAACCTCGACGTGCGACTCTTCCAATCGTCAGCTCAAAACAATTGTAATTTTTGGACAGAGCGCGTGCATCAGGAACGACGAGAATATCAAAACGTTCCTGATCCAGTTTGAAGAATATCTATTTAACCGTCTCTTGGCTTCCTCTGCTTCCTCTGTAGGTACAACAGATCCAGAGCCGCAACTCATAGTAGAACACATTTTCCCATTCTCAGCCAGGTTTGATTCCAAAGATATCCAGGCGATGTTACCAGCACCGATGGAATAGAACGTGGCAAAGGCAGTCATACGAATCCACGAGTCGTGCTCGATCATTACAATGTCAGATATTTGAATCTTCCTGCGCGATTCATTTCACATAAGCTAAGTGATTATGTCTGACACTCCGGGATACGTTCCAGGGTCTCTCCATGACCTTCCAAGATCTCAGCGCAATGCGAAATCATTTACATTACCGCGCGTTAATCTAAGCACATGGCTACAATATTAGGCTTACTGAGGATGCGCGTTGCACGGAAACTTCCCTCGTTCCGTGGGAGACTACCGTACCTAAATAGGAAGCCTGACACGTGGTAGACGTGGGCATGGGACATGGTTCTAGAAACCCGACATGCACATAAGTGGTGCCTGTGGCGTAGTGACCCATGTTAAAAAGACGTCTTGTTGACGTGATCATTTCCTCTGTAGTTCAACTTTTCTCCTTCTCTACTACCACCAATTCTCTGATCCCCACACTATGTTGTTGTCTGAACGTACGTTCCTTACGTCGCTTGAAAATAAGAATAGGAAACTCGCCATCACTACCACGACCCCCGAGGGTTCTGTGTTGTCAACCTGGGTTCTAGGTAATTATCTCTCGGGGCAGGATATGAAATACACGGAAGACGAAGTCAAAGGCGCAACAAGGCATTTGATTTCATACACTTGGGCCTCGTTTGCGTGTCACCTTGATGGCGATGAGAACAAGAAGGCAATTGTTCGTATTCACTGTCAAGTTCCGCATATCGGTACCGAATTGGACACCGTGGAAGAAAAGCGCACTCAGGTCGACGGCAGGGAGCGCGGGACGAATATAGAGTTATCCGCACTGCAAAATCTCCAGGATTCAGGCGTTGTACCACGTCTTCTTGCTTGGCAACAAGGAAAGCAAGGGGATGACGGGCCTGTTCCTGGCGGCTTCGTCGACCACATCGTCTGGGAAAAGGTCCCCGGCGAGTCTCTCAACGACAAAACATTCTGGGAGTTTAGCCTAGAGAAGCGAAATATCATTCGCGAACAATTCCGCATCGCTTACCTGTGAGTTCTTGAAGACGTCCTTCTGTCCCATACCGAAAATTAATATGAAGAAGAAAGGTTGCTCGCCTCGGTCTCCGGCAGAGATTAATGGGGGAGTCAAAGATCATCTGGGATGATGATACCGAGACCTTGTACGTAACACCGGGATCACGAGGCACAGATAGTGAGATCCTGTGAAAGCTAACTGTCTCTAGACATCTTGCTGGTTTCCGAATTGCCGTCGAGATCGACCCCACAGAGGAATGGTCTGACGAGATATTCGTCAGGTATGGACTGGTTGAGCAGCCGAATCGCGTTGATTGCCTGTATGACCCGAATAAGTGGATATGGTGATGATGGAATGCAGCCTCTAGCTCGCAAGAAATATTGAAGAATAGTCCCTTTTGATCTCTCTGCGTATCTATTAAGGCAAGCGAGAATTGGTCACTATTTATGCCGACGCTGAATATCTCTATGAGCATAGGGGAAAGATTGTGTATTCGTAAGATGGCTGGACAAAGAATAGAATGTAAGGTTCAGGGTGGTGAAAATGATAAAAGGGCAAAATGAGTTTCTAAACTTGCTACTCCTGATTGGCCAAGGGTGAGAGCGAGCACTGCAACCTGCAAATTTATTTTCCTTAAGCTTCACTCAAACAAAGCTAGGATTACGGATTTTTCATCAAGGCACAGCCATGCACTATATCGTTAATATTATCCCAAACCTCACTGCCGTTGCCGCCTTTGCACTGCAGCCAACATGAGGTTCTCCCTGCGAGGCTCCTGGAGAGAGTGGTTCCTCTTTGATCCGCGGCTGTAGTTCCTAATCGATTTCATCATGTTGATCCCACTCTTTGTCCTTTATGAGGGGTATTCCTAGATTTGAGACTAAATTAAAGTATTAAGTGGTTATACAAGACTCATTTGCCTAAGTAATGGCCGGTTACAGCTACATAAATGGCCATCGCGCTCCTAGGGGTGGCTGGCGTCTCCTCACATCTTGCCATCTTTCCGCATTGGAGAGCATCACCTCTACGACATGCGCTACGCTTTAACTGCCATTGAAACTCTATTGTTTCTATATTGCTACAAAATCACCTTTTGGAAGAGTCAGTTTCAGTTTCTGTTATCTGGTCATGATCGCTTGCTGTTCCTACCTTCCTGGTATTTATGCAAGCTTGATTGCCTATCGCTCTATATTCCACCCCCACCCACTTCGCAGATTCTCACGCTCTCTGTAATGTAGGCTCTCCAGTTCTTGGTTTGCGACCTGTCTAGAAAAGCTGGCTGCATTTCGTGAAATTGCAAACTTTGAAGCACGCGTCGGACAGGCTCTTGCGTGTCATAGAATCAAAGTCTTAGCACGTGTCGAAGCGAAACTAGGCAAGGAAATTGCTGTCTTTTCATGTTTGTAGAACTAACGAGATGTACAAGCAATACCCGCCAAGAAATTGTGCCCAGAGGAGAGAGAATATTGATCAGGACTTTAAAACAGAAACATGGAAACATGAACTACACCGTAGGGCAATCAATTGACATTTTTATATCCAAAGATCCATGTGAAGAGAGACCAGGATGGAGTAAATGAGAGAAAATTCAAGAATAATCTGAGCAAAACACTTCTTGAGGTGAAGTTCGATCAGATATAAATACTTGGTTGTTCCAAAAGGTCTAAGTGCATTCGTGAATGCCTCAAGGCCAGCTGGTGGTTTCTTCTCGCCAACCAATTCCCCAATCTTTAAGCCACGCTCCTTGGTTGGAGAGGGAACAATTGTGTCTATCTCGGGAGACAAAAATGTTGTCTCGGCTAGAACAAGTGTGATATATGTCGGGAGAAGTGCTACCAAGCGAAAGGCAAGCATGATCATCACTGCCAAAACCTCTGCGGCGGCGCGCTTTTTTGTATAAGTGTCTTCCGGGGAGATAAGCGCCATTTCCACAAAATCGTAGAGCTGGTCCATGAGGGCCTGCGAAAGGCCGTATAGAAAAGCGGGGATGGCTAACTTTTGCCACCGGTTCTGGCCAGGTTTTCTCCGCAAAGACAGGAATGGGACGCGCTGGGCCGAGACAGTAGCGCAAGTGAAGACTAGATGGAGTTCACATAGAAGTGCGGAGGAACAGGCGTAAGCCAGTGGTCTCAGCAATTTATGTGGAAACACAAGTCTTCCTAGTATATTCCCGATGGTATCGGTTGCAAACAAGTATACCAAGCCGACGACCATTGTGCGCATGAAAGTGTATAGGCCCTGTGCCCGGTAAATTAGGCGAAAGCTGTCTCCGACATTTCTGAAACTGGAGTGCTGTCTGATTTTGCTCTCCGTTTTCTCCGATATGGTCTTGTCCTCCTGATAAACCTGCAGAATCAAAAGTGTTGGTGCGACGTGCCCAAGGATGTACCGGAGCTGGCTTGTGGTTAGTTACTCTGTAGCAAAGACAAAGCAAGGGAGAAAGCGAAAGTTGCAACTATACCAGGGCAGGGAGAATAAAAAGGCTAAGTAATAAAACAAAATAGTAGATTGGAAAGTCCATTCCTTCCGAATCTGGAAATTCGTCGTCAAAATCAACCGGTCTGGCCAGTTTTCCATGTCCTCCAGGACTGAGCAGGATGTTCAGCACCCGATTTGGGATGACCCAAACTAATTTTCGGCTCAGCTCCGGGTCCATCTTGGTTGAACCACTGAGTGAGCGAGTCGTCAATGGCACAAGACGAGGTAAAATGATAGAAGATCGTCGGAGGAACCGTCGGTCGTGGAGATCAAGCAGGGTCAACGAACGAGAATAAGTAGGCATAAATTACGGGAGAGTGAACGGAATGGTTTTACGCCCATTCGACTCGACTTCAGCGTGAGATTTTTCCACTTCGACCCCTATTATGTAGGCACCCGCGACATCTGAGACATTTGTTGCCTCAATACTTTATCCTCTTGGTTCTTCTAAATCTCCTTTTGGAAATCTTTTTAAACGTCTTTCAAGACATCTTTTGATTCCATTTTCCAAGGTACCTTTCTGAACGTCTTTTTCAACCCTCCCAGACAGATAGTTATGACGCCTAATTAGGCCCACTTAAAACATCTTCTTGGTCCGGCTGTGGGCTTGTTACCGAAGACCCTTGGCAGAACAGTCGCTTTCACGATGAGCAAATATGAAGTTCCGAAGAACTCGTTTCACGCTGTTCTTAGTCGCCTTGTCCTAATTGCTTTGCGGATTCTCTAATTCTGTCCATACACTAGGCCCAAGAAGGAAGTCCACTCACAAAGTACATCTAAAATAGTAGGTCAGGAGCGGTTATTTCTAGGGCCGAGAGGCTTATTTTTAAAATTTCTCCCTTTTTGGGGGATATGTTCCACGCAAGGCTTTCTTTCGGACTTTATATTCAAGATAAACAAAGTAACATACGATCTTGAAACACGTGCAGAAGTAAATCCGAGACTTACTCCTCCCGGAATCCCATCTTGGTCCAATTGTCCAACACCTTCTGGAGATCCTCAGGATACGAGTTCTCAAAATCGGCAGCCACCCAATCCCTCCCGGTGGTATACTCGGTAGGCATAAGAACATCAGAAACGACCTTTCCACCTCAAGCCAGCGATCCTTTTCCCTGCGACATGTACGGAATAAGCGGGAAGCCAACGAGTAATGGCAGCCGCTTCGAGGCTGGGGTCGACAGGGGTATCGATCTCGAGCAAGTCATTGTCGGCTTTTAATGCCTCTACAAAGGATCGGAAGCAGAGGTGAGGCTCGGTGTTGGAAAATTGGCATCGATCCGCATCAGTCCCATGGTTCATGGTGTATCCATGGGAACTCGAAACTCGGCCTCGGATATCGCGCTCGTCTATGTCTAATGCAGACAGCATCGTATTGCCGATCGCTAGGGTCTGCTGTTAAGCGCCGTTCCAATGACGCCGGCACTTGGATCGGCAGCGGGGAATAAATAAAACGGGTCGAGTCCCCAGTGCACAGACAGCCCAGAAAGGAGAGACATCATGTTCTATCAACCGGGAGTGACAGAGCACAATCTTCCCCACGATCCGTTCAAGGTGAGCTTCTCAGGATGATGGACAATTGACAACAGCTAACTGAATAGGCGTGCGTGGTACCGCGTCCGATCGGATGAATCTCCACCCAGAACAAAGAGGGCCAAGCCAATCTGGCGCCCTACTCCCAATTCTACAATCTCACGTTCGACCCGCCGTACGTGATGTTCTCGTCTAACCAGACGGTGGAGGGCACACGTAAGGATACGGTGGTCAACGCGGAGCAGACCGGACGGTTCGTCTGGAACTTGGCCACGTGGGACCTTCGCGAGGCCGTCAATATCTCGGTGGAGCAAGTACCCTATGGGGTAGACGAGTTTGAGCGTGCCAAGGTAACCAAGGAACCGGCAACTTTGATGGATGTCCCAATGGTGCAGGAATCACCGGTGAAATTCGAGTGCGAATATCACTCCACCGTGCGGCTACCCGACAATCCTCCGATGGGCACCGTGGACGTGGTGATCGGCAGGGTGATCGCTGTGCATATCAAGGACGAAGTGCTGACGGGCGGGATTCTGGATATCAAAAAGACCAAGCCGATTGCGCGCTGTGCATACTACCAGTACACGGTGGTGACAGAGATCTTTGAAATGGTGATCCCCGGCATGTCCGAGGACGTCCTATACGGGTTAGAGGGGAGTTCGAAGCGCAATCGTGAGGCCGAAACGCGGAACCTGTGATCCAACGTGATGCCAAGCTAGAAATTGGCCCTGGAAAAAAGATACGAGGGCTTGAATCATACCAATGTCTCAAATATCCGGGGTTGAGAGCAAGCCGTTCCAATTGATAGATAGCAATTTCCGAATTTGACCGGTAAACACGATTAGCGAGCTACTATCAAAGGTTATTAGTGTTCGAGACCCTGCATAAAGGAGGACCCGTCGCCTCCGCGATAGGAGTTTGTTCGGAGTCTGGCGTGTCCTTGTTGCAGCCACGCCAATCACAGCTCTGCCCGCTTCATCTACCTTGGATCACTTTCAAACACATGGTCCGGCCAAGACGCGAGGTTGCACCGCTACTTGCCAGCCAAGCAGCGGTGCCAAGCCCCTGCGCCAAGAAGCCATCTCGGAGCGCCAAGTACGGGGCAAAGAGGAGTCCATTGGTTATGAAGTGGCTTGGCGGGAGGCGGTTTCCCTCTTTTCCTCTCGTTCAATACGAGTCTATCGTCAAAGATGGCCTTATCTCGCGTGATACCGGTCCCAGCCACAACTCTCAAGCTGTATCTCCGTCGGACCCCAGATGCCAAGCTCTGTGCTACTATGGTACTACTGCCACTGGCACATGGGACTGGCCCGGCTACTGACGGCCTGGGTTATCCAATTCTAGCCAATGCTCCGACCACTCTTCCGGAGTCTAATAGAAGCTCCTAATCCTTCGAGATTAGTGTTATCAAAAGACGGTGGCGCGCGGGGAAGAGCGACCTTCCCGGAACGGTAAGCCTTAGTCTCCTGGGTCGACTTCTTTGCTTGGGAGGGGGATTTAAAAAGGGATTGCACTTGCCCTTTGAGACCACCGTTCTTGTCTCCCTCAATCGAATCAAGATGAACGCCTCCGACCCAATCGACGTGGCCGAGGAAGCCAAGTCCAGGGCTATCTCACACGATGTCGTTATCAGTGAGAAGCAGCGGGAGATTGAGCCTGCTCCAGTTCAGAGTGTGTCCTCCGCTCACGACGAGGATGATGCTCTCCACAAGAACTACCCCAATGAGGAGGATCTGCGAACACTGCGCCGCGTTGCGGGCAAGATCCCTTGGACTACCTTCACCGTCGCCTTTGTCGAGCTCTGCGAACGTTTCTCCTACTATGGCACAACGGCCGTCTGTATGTGCATGGCTCCCCCAAGCAGTAACCTGTCTAATTGAGTACAGTCGTGAACTTCATCCAGCGTCCTCTACCGGCCAACTCTTCCACCGGTGCCCTCGTGGCCGGTGCTGACTTTAACAACGATGTTCCCGGCGCATTGGGCATGGGACAGCGTGCCTCGACCGGTCTGACCTTGTGTGAGTAACCCGAAACTACGATCTGGATCGATTCTGACGGAAACAGTCAACCAATTTTGGTCCTACATCATGCCCTTGATGGGTGCGTACGTGGCTGACCAGTATTGGGGTCGGTTCCGCACTATCTTCGCCTCTATTGCCGTGGCCCTCGTCGGTCACTCCATCTTGATCATCTCGGCCATTCCGAACGTTATTGCTAGCCCCGGTGGTTCGATCGCCTGTTTCTCCGTTGGTTTGGTGATCATGGGTGTGGGTACCGGTGGTTTCAAGTGAGTATCTCGTTTCAAGCCCACAAGCACACCGGCTGAACCGTTTGCAGGTCCAACATCTCTCCCCTGATTGCAGAGCAGTACGGAGATGAGAAGCCCTATATCCGAGTGGAGTCCAATGGCGAGCGCGTCATTGTTGACCCCGCTGCCACAGTCTCTCGCATCTATCTATACTTCTACCTGATGATCAACGTTGGCTCATTGACGGGTCAGATCAGTATGGTCTACGCCGAGCGCTACGTTGGTTTCTGGCTCTCCTTCCTTCTCCCCACCATCATGTTCTGCCTCTGCCCGACCGTGCTCTTCCTGTGCAAGTCGCGCTACAAGCTCCATCCTCCTACCGGCTCCGTGTACTCCAAGGCTTTCCGTCTGTGGCAGTTGGCCATGAAGGGCCGCTGGTCTCTTAACCCACTGCGCCTGTTCCAGAGCACCACTGGCTCTGGCGACTTCTGGCACAACGTCAAGCCCAGCCAGATGGGTGCAAATAAGCCGGAATGGATGACCTTTGATGACGAGTGGGTAGATGAGGTGCGACGTGGACTCAAGGCCTGCAAGGTCTTCCTGTGGTACCCGCTTTACTGTAAGTGTACTCCATCCCGTCCGATAATTCTCTGCTAATGAAACCAGGGCTGGCATATAACCAGATGTTGAACAACCTGACCTCGCAAGCGGCAACCATGCACTTGGGCGGCGTGCCAAACGATGTCATCAACAACCTGAACCCCTTCGCCCTGATCATCTTCATCCCCATCTTCGACAGGATCGTCTACCCCGGTCTGCGTCGGATGGGCTTCAACTTCACCCCTCTGAAGCGTATCACGGCCGGGTTCTTCGTGGCCGGCTGCTCCATGGTCGTCGCGACGGTCACCCAGTACTATATCTATAAGTTGGGACCCTGCGGCAACCAAGCCAACTACTGTCTCGAAGAGGAGGGAAAGCACACCAATATCACCGTCTGGGTGCAGACTCTGACCTACGTGCTGGGCGGTATTTCCGAGATTTTCGCATCGATTACCTCGCTGGAGTATGCCTTTACCAAGGCCCCTCGCAACATGCGTTCCCTCGTGCAGGCGGTGGCACTGTTCATGAACGCCATCTCCGCTGCGATCGGACAGGCATTGGTTGGTCTGTCGGCAGATCCCTTGCTGGTGTGGAACTACGGCGTCGTCGCTATTCTGGCCTTTGTCGGCTGCGCAGGATTCTGGTTGACCAACCACAAGTTGGATCGGGAGGAAGATGCACTGAATATGCTCCCGCAAAGTGGCTACCAGGGACGCCAGACAGGAGATGAGGAAAAGTAGACCTCGTGTAATGACAAAGTGAAAGTTGTAACGTGTAGAATCAAAGCCGGTGCACGGCTATTTTATTCTCATCAAGACTCCCATTCTCACTTGTATCCAATATGGCATTAATGGCCAGCATATTGTTATTCGTCTTCTTCATCCTCGCCCTGTTCTTCTTCATACTCCTCCTCGTCACTCTCGCCATCTTCTTCCGCGGTCTTCTGGAGATCATCCTTCTGCTTCTTCACGGACGCATTGGACTGCTTCGCGCGGCGTTTGGTGCCAGCCAGTCGCTGACCATCTCGCTGGTCCTGGTCGTCGCCCTTTACGAGCTCCTCAGCCGAGTCACCGGTATCGAGGCCATGGTCGCTCCCAACTGGCTTCTCTGATTGTCCATCGCTGCTTCGCGTATTGTGCCTGGGCTGATCACCCTCACTAGCATCCTTCCTCGCCTCCTTCGCCCGCTTCGTGTTCCCAACATACTGTTTTCCCTTCTTCGACGCTTTCACCTTCTTCTCTTCGGTCTCTTCTTTCTGCTTATCGCTCATCTGCTCCCACGCTTTCTTGGGCAGATATCGTTTCCTCGAATCATCACCCTTTCTTGCAGTGCCGGAACCCTCTTTCGTCTGCCAATCTTCCTTCGTCCACTGGTCGAGATGTTTCTGGGAAGAGTCCTGTTCTTTTTTGTTGGTGTTGTAGCCATCGCCGCGCTTCTTATACTCCGATGCCATCATTTGCGCCTAAAGAGTTAGGACACGAAAAACGGAGGCTGGAAGGTGGGAGGAAATGGAATGAATACCTTGCGCGCGGACCATTGACCGGGCTTGCCCCCCTTGTCGCCGGCGTGAATTTCCTCTTTCACTTCATCGCGCAGCTGAGGATCGGAATATTTCTCTCTGGGTGCCATTTTTGTGGATTGTCATCAATTGCCCGGGGCACAATGGATATGAAACATCCCAAGTATACCCGCCGTCGTCCATCGGGATGTCATCGTTAGACATCTTTCTAGGGTTGTCATTTCGGTCTCGGGTGACATCATCCACCTGTGGAATGCGAACGTCGCGTGGGAAAATCCAGTTTCAACTCATCATTCTTTACAGGGAGTTCTTGTTTCGAGGACTGTTTTAAACTCTGTCCATCTGAAATAACCGGATGTCAATTTTACATCTCGATCTCGATCTCGATCGGATTTCGTAAACAAGGTTTGTATAAGCAGATTCCATTCCAGATCACGATTGTATAACCAACTGTATAACCAACGCCAAAACTACATGAAAAAGTCATCAGGTATATACTCCGTATATACAGGTATCATCATAAAAAGCCCACAAGCCACACACACAAACACACACTACCCGAGGGTACACTACTGCACCACGGGACGAAGACGGAAGCTCGGACCCTGCACAAACTCCAGCCCGGTGTCAATGTCACCCTTCAGGGCGAATTTCATATCCTTGGAGTAGTTGTCACGCGCCTGCCAGGGCGCCTGATCGGCAGCCATCGGGAGAGTGCGCTGGGCAACATTGATATAGGTCGACTTGAGGTTGAGCAGGGGTCGCTCCAGGAGGGTGCCGGCCTGAGAGGACTTGAGGCGGGGTGTGGCTGCGATGAGCTTGCGGGACTCCATCTCCTTGACCAATCTGGTAACGAATTGGGCGGTCGCATCGGCGCCCAAGGTCCATGAAGCGTTGGTGTAGCCGATGACGAAGGCGGCATTGGGCAGGTCCTGCAGCATGACGCCGTTCCAGATGTACTTGGACCCGACATCGAGCTTCTCTCCGTCAACGGTCAGGGTGGCGCCACCGGCAATCTGCAACTTCAGACCGGTCGCGGTAACGATGATATCGGCGTCAAGGGAGTTGCCCGAGTTCAGGGCGATACCCTTCTTCGTAACCGTCTTGATGGTATCCGTGCAAACGTCGGCCTTGCCTTTACGCAGACACTGGAAGAAGTCTCCATCGGGAGAGACACACAACCGCTGATCCCAGGGGTTGTAGCTGGGCTTGAAGTGCGGGTCGTAAGGGATGTGACCGGGCAGTTGGCGGGTGACGGTTTGCCGGAGGATCCAGCGGGAGAAGTTGGGGAAGCGCTGGCAGAAGACGAAGAAGATGCGAGTGGTGATGATCCAGATCACGCGCTGCAAGCGCTGGTACACGGAGGTGGGTAGGATGTAGGCTAGCCAGCGGCTGGCGCTGCGGTTGGGGAGAGACAAGATGTAGGTCGGACTGCGCTGGAGCATGGTGACGCGCTGGGCCTTTTCGGCCATGTTGGGGAGCAGAGTAATGGCCGTGGCTCCACTGCCGATGATGACGACCTTCTTGTTGGCGTAGTCGAGGTCCTCGGGCCAGAATTGAGGGTGGATGATCTGGCCCTTGAAGTTCTCCAGACCGGAGATCTTGGCTTCCAGAGGCTGGTTGTAGTTGTAGTAGCCCGTGCCGAAGATCACGTAGCGCGTGGTCAGCGTCTTGGATTTTCCATCGGCGTCCACGTTCAGGGCCCAGGTATGCTCCTTACTCGACCAGTCGGCCGATTGCAGCTTGGTCCGGTAGCGAATGTGCTTATCGATACCGAACTTCTCCGCGGTGTCCCGCACGTACGTCTTGATGGCGGCGCCCTCCGCAATGGGGTTGCTGCGGTTCCACGGGTTGAACGCGAAGCCAAAGGTGAACAGATCGGAATCGGATCGGATACCGGGGTACTTGAATAGATCCCAGGTCCCGCCTAGGTCATCGCGGGCCTCGAGAATAGCATAGCTGAGACCGGGCAGGCGTTCCTGCAGACGATAGGCGGCGTTGATGCCGGAGATGCCCGCGCCGACGATGACGACGTCGAAGCGCGACTCGGACTGCACGTTTGCGTGGCCGTTCATGATGTTAGCAATGAGTTTGTTCTGATAGGAACTGGAGGAACGGAGTGCAATTTACATTCTTAAAGAGGTTCACATGCCTCGGTTTCACGGTGATCGGCGGTGGATCGCTTATCGTGATTTGCGTCCGTGTGTTTGGCGGGGGGGCGGCGACATTCTACTGAATAGGGGAAACAGCTTATGACGATATCACTAAACTTGCATCTGATATCGTCTGGTAGCGGGTGGCGGTATTCCACGGTTATGTTCTACCGAATGCGGTACCTTAAAAGAACCCCTACTGGTGTAGATGGACAATCGAACTTGACCTATATACTAGGGCAATATGGTAATACTTCATTTGCACCCTCGAGACGTCCCTGTAGAGTTCTGCGTTCGATGAGTTCTGATCACTGTCCAGGCACTGTGAACCATGACATCGCACGTTCACGCTGACCCCGGTCCCCCGTTCCCCGGTCCAGTCCAGCCGAGGGGATCTCCACCATGAACGGCCTCGGCCCACACGGAAAATTGGGGGTGCGCATCATTACCCCAATGGGATAGCACTGCGAGATCGTCTGCTCGTCCGAGGTTCACACGCGCGATGAAGCCGTAGTCACTTTATCAGGCGCGGTGCTCGCGTGTCGAGAGCTTGTCCATGCTCATGTCCATGTTCATGTCCATTCCCATGCCATCATGTCGCTATCATCGGTGAAATTGACTCTCCAGCAGAAGCTGGACTTCCTGCCCGCCGTCGTATCAATCGTGCTCGCCGGCTTCTATTCTCTCTTAACGGGTATCTGGCGCACCGAGCGCGAGGCCAAGACCTTGTTCCTGCATTTCGGCTATGCCATCTTCCGCAAGGCCACCGCACGGCTGTCGCCGACGCAGATGCAGTACATCCTGCCTTCCTCCGACAAGATCTATGAGCGGTATACCAAGAAGAACCGGATCCAGGCTCAGTCCGTGGAGTTGGGCTACGGTGCCCTCGGCCACTGGGTTGGCGACCGCAATGCGACCAACGTGGTAATCTGGTTCCACGGTCGGTGACAATCGCACACGATTGAAGAAATGACTCGCTGATGGTATTATAGGCGGCGGATTCGGTCTGCCCGCCAACATGGGCTACTTCAAGTTCTACTCGCACATCGTGCGCGATCTCGAGCGCGCCGGCAAAAGCGTCGCCGTCTTCAGCCTCACCTACACCTTGGCCCCGCAAGCCACTTACCCAACGCAACTGAAGCAGGCCGTCGCTGCCCTGCGCTACATCCTCTCCCAGCCCGACCGCGACCCGGCAACCGTCTTCCTGGGCGGTGACTCCGCCGGCGGCAACCTCGTGGGCGGCGTTCTCTCCCACGCAGCGCACCCGCACCCGCAAATCGAGGCATTGAATCTGAGCGGGAACCTCGGTGGCGCGGCCATGATCGCACCGTGGACCCTCATGGACACGGACTTCCCGGACATGGAGATCTACCACGGCGGAGACCTGATCACGCAGGCAGTCGCGCAGCCCTGGGCATCCGCGTACCTGGGCAATGCCCCGCGGGACAACTACACGGACCTGTCGAACGCACCGACCGACTGGTACGTGAACTTCCCGGTGAACCAGGTCCTGATCACGGGCGGCGGGAACGAGATCATGTTGCCGATTATTCAGGATCTTGCGGAGAAGTTTAAGAAGGGATTCCCCAACGTGGAGTTGATGGTGGGGCATCGCGAGTGCCACGTTGCGCCGATTTATAATCTCGAGCTCGGCGATAGCACCGAGACGGAGCAGGGGAAGAAGGTCAAGTCGTGGTTGAGTGAGTTGGCCGTGTAAATACCCGAGGCAAGGGGGAGCAGATAGTGTTTATAGTTATTTCATGGTTTTAAAAGCATGAATGTTATTTATGGCTGTACAACGCGATTCCTTGTGTAGCGTAAATTGGCAGGTGCCTTGAAAACATCTTGGTTATTACACATAGTTGGTCCGCGTTTTGACATGTTAATTTCGCCTAAGACGTTCGCTGTGTAACCTCGGATGTACACTCTACGCGGTTCACTCTCTACGCAAAGCCATTGAATCAATACAGTCCCAGATGTGGTATCATATCGCATACATTTGAAGTAATTACAAATCCTAATTTACAGACCTACAGACCCTCCCTCTGTTGCACCTCACGCAGTCTTCGCAGCGATTTCGAGGCAATCGAGCGGATACCCTCCTGCATCCAGGTCGGCATGGCGCGCACCAGGCTAGCGGCCGACTGACTAGGGGGCAAAATAACCTGGCCGCTGTTCTGGCTGAGGATCTGCTTGCAGATGGCGTCCGACACGAACTGGACGGTCATGATGGGCTGGCGGAAGTGGGACTCGTGGTCGGTCAGAAGCTTGATCATGGGGGTGCGAACCCACATCGGGTGGACGACGCTAATTTTTTTTAAGTCAGTATGAAGGATATAAATACGAAGAAGGGGAGGGGGCGGGGTAATTACCTGGTGCGGACCGCGGGGGCGTTGTACCACGCCTTCAGCTCCTGGCGCAGACTCTCGTGGAAGGCCAGGGCACTAGCTTTGGAACCGCAGTAATCGGCCATCTCGCCGATTCCGACGAAACTGGCCATACTGGCGATCGTCACGACGTGGCCGTGGTTGGCGCGGATCATTGCGGGCAGGAACTCCTTGACCATGAGGAAGTGGGAGATGGTGTTGACCTCGAAAGTCTGGCGGATCTTGGCCTCGGGCTCCTCGAGGATGGTCCCGTCGTGACCGACGCCGGCGTTGTTGACGAGAACGGTGGGATCACCGTGGTCGCTGCGGATCGCCTTGGCAACCTCGGCGATGTTGGCGGAGGAGGTGATATCGGCACGGTAGAAGGAGACGTTGGCGGGGAGCTTGAAATTGGGCTCGTTGATGTCCAGGATCACGACGCGCACGCCGGTCTTGGCCAGGTCCTCCATGACCTGCTTGCCGATGCCGCTGCAGCCACCGGTGATGAGAATGATCTCGCGCGTGGACTGCCAGCGCTCGCTGCGAGTCCAATTGTTCATGGTCCATTGCGACAGAGACTTGTTGACGGAGCGGAGGACACCCAGCGCCAGCAGGACGGCCAGCGCCTTTTGAGTGAACGGCTTGGCCAGGAGCTCCTGCGCGGGTCCGGGGAGCTGCGCGAGGGCAGTCTGAGAATATTGCTGGACGAGATCGAGGGCAGACATGACGGTGGTTGAAAGTGAGTCGGAGCAAAGAAGCGCGCTGCAATCTTTTAACTGTCGCATTATCCGTCGCGCAGCATAACCGTTGCGCTGGGGCCGAGGCTCACGCCGAACGGTGGTTCCTGCACCGATGAAGTCGGGATCGCTGAGTTAAACTCGAAAGGGAAAGCAATGCGACCGGCTCCACCGTGGAACGTCCCTCATTTCACATGTTCGCATGGCTGACTGCATCCTGGTGGCGTCCCCGCAGTCTGCACCCTATTTTCAGTAATTATTCTCCGGATTCGTGTGGAAACATGGGGAATCGGGGGATCTGCTACCCTCGATGATATCACCGACACGATATTGCACATTCACAAGCTCGGCTCGCGGTTGACGGTAGAACAGTCGGACTCCCTACCGGTCTACGGCTACCGTTCGACCTGTAGTCGCGTAATCAACTATTCAACTCGCCAACACTAGAGTGCTACTGTAACCGAGGCCGACCCTTCCCCAACACACCTTGACGCCCATTGTCTCATGCCGATCACGGTGGGGTTGTAAAATTAGGAGCAAAAACGGATCTTGCTGCACCTCTCCTCCTCTTTCCATCGCCATTGTGCATCTGTCCTGACTCTGCCTACTTTTGGAATTCCATCTCCGTACAAGCTCAACTATGGCGATCGGCGATAGCCTCCCGGTCCTGTTGGCCTTTTCCGTTGTCGAGGCCTATTTCCTCCAGCGCACCGTCTTCGCCGATGAGGCGTTTCGGACGGTCGTGCTGGGTGCCCTGGGTATGAATTTCGTGCTCAAAGGCTTCTACAGTCTGATCATTTGGCCCTTGTTCATGAACCCGCTGCGCCATCTGCCCACGATTCCGGTATGACCGAACCCCCCCCCCCCCCTGGACGGAGTATAAGAGCCTACTAACCGGGTCGACTGTAGGGCTTGATGAACCACGCCAAGATCATCTTCGACTCTCCACGCGGTCGGATGCCGCTGCACTGGATGAAGACCATCCCCAACGATGGCCTCATCCACATGCGCGACACCATCAGCCAGAGTTACCTGATAGCCACCAACCACCAGGCCCTGCTGGACATCATGAGCACCAACACTTACGACTTTGAGAAGCCCTGGCGTGCGCGTAACTTCCTCGCTCGCATCCTGGGCTTCGGTCTCATCCTGTCCGAGGGTCCCGCTCACAGGAAGCAGCGCAAGGCCCTGACGCCGGCGTTCAACATCAAAAACATCCGCGCCATGTACTCCCTCATGTGGGACAAAACCAACCAGCTGCTGGTCGAGTTGGAGAAAGAGCTCAAGCTGAACCCGATGGAGGGAACCAACCCGGACGAAGGCTATGGCAAGTTGGAGATGGGCGTGTGGGGAAGGTATGCTCACCGAGTGGCGGAATAGCGGAATAGCAGAACATTGCTAACGTTCATAGTCGTCTGACCCTCGATATCATCGGCCCCGCTGCTATGGGTCGAGACTTCCGCTCGCTGCAAAACTCCGACAACAAGGTCGCCGAGAGCTTCCTCAACATTCTCGAACCCACC
Organism: Penicillium cinerascens; assembly: GCF_028974065.1. NCBI lineage: Eukaryota > Fungi > Ascomycota > Eurotiomycetes > Eurotiales > Aspergillaceae > Penicillium > Penicillium cinerascens. The sequence continues at coordinate 3,454,485 of NW_026695290.1, read as the reverse complement.
ACCGAGAAGATGGCCTTCCTGGCTATGAACTTTACCCTACCCCAGTGGATCGCCCAGCGTGTGCCCTGGCATCTGAATAAGGTCGTGGCCAACGAGACCGGTTTCCTTCGCAATCTGTGCACCGACATCGTCCTCGAGAAACGACAGTTCCTGGCTGATTCCAAGGCCTCCGCTAAAGATCTCGAAGCCGATATTCTCGGTACCATGATGCTAGGCGGTGATTTCTCCGATACCGAGCTGGTGGATCAGATGTTGACATTTTTGGCTGCCGGAGTGGGTTTCCTTTTCCTCCATTTCCCCATTGACCCCCTGCTAATCTATCCCAGCATGAAACTACCGCTGCCGCCCTCACTTGGGCCTGCTACCTGATGGCTCTCCACCCAGAGTACCAGGAGAGACTTCGCGCAGAGATCCGCGAAAAGATCCCCTCCGCTGAAAGCCCGATCACCTACAGCGACCTGGAATCCCTCCCGCTGCTGAATGGCGTCTGCCATGAAGTCCTGCGCCTATATCCAACCGTCCCAGCCACCATCCGCGAATCCATCCGCGACACAATGGTCGCAGGCAAACGCGTCCCCAAGGGAACACGCATCATCCTCTGCCCATACGCAATCAACCGCTGCCCCCTCTTCTGGGGCGACAACGGCGAGGAGTTCTATCCGGAGCGCTGGATCGACACCGACAAGAACGGAAACAAAGTTCCAAACAAGAACGGCGGTGCCTCGACCAATTTTGCCGAGATAACATTCCTGCACGGCCAGAGAGCGTGTATCGGAAAGGACTTTGCACGTGCGGAGCTGAGATGTGCGGTTGCCGGTGTTGTTGGTCGCTTTGCGATCGAGATGCAGGATCCGAAACAGGAGATTCATATTGCCGGAGCGGTTACTACGAAGCCCGTTGAGGGAATGCATTTGAAAATGCGTCGTGTTGAGGGGTGGTAGATCTGATGATCAATTAATGCGTGACGACATTGGCGTTTTGTATCATATCCCGACTTGTACTGCTCGTTACTCGTGCTGAATGTCAGAAACTTGACTTTTCATCGCCTGAAAACCTACATATAATAAAGGAGCTCAAATAATTACAATTTCAACTGAATATGAAACCTTGAAACCAGTTCTAGGCTGGAATAGCACTATTAGGGCCCTATTTAGGGATAAATAAAAATAAGAAACCAGATCTAGATGGGAATGGCACTATTAGGGCCCTATTTTAGGGATAAATAAAGAAGGAGAAACCTTAGGAAGCCGGAACGTAGAATCCAATTTTCTCCGATATTAATCTCCTCTACTTACTCGCAAGGGTATAGTTGCACGTGGGACAAGAAGACAAAAGATCCGGAGTCTCTGGATAACTGTCCTCTCCGTATGTCGGATTCAGCGAAACAGCTCCCACGACATGTCCTGATTCCAGTCGAATCCAGGAGTCGATCACTTTGTTCTTCAATTTGGCCTCCGTCACGAGGACCTGTCGAGACCCGCGAATCCAGCTTCCGTACCCTCCATACCCAGAGTGCTGTCCAAAGCAAAGATTGACACCGTTGCCCTTGACATTCATTCCAGAAATCAAGCTATCCCACTTGTAGCACCACGTATCGCCATGATCATGACCTGAAAACACCGCAAGAACACCGGGCGTGTTGACAAGGGCTTCCATGAACGGCACGTCCTGGCCACCGTAGGTGCACGAGCTGGCATCACTACCGTCGGCACACCATCCCTGACCTTGTTGCGCGAGGGTATAGTCATCGTTGATTCCCGGTTCACGATGCGGGTTGATTCCGACCTCCGTTTGTGCGGCGAGCGACGCATTCGTCGGGATATGCACGAAAACAAGCGATGGGATATTCTTCTGGTACTTCTGGATGAACTCTGCGTTGGTCTTTTTGAACCAGTCGACAACGCTAACATCAACCCAGTTCGGCTGCCCGATCTCGTTCCCGGAGGAGTCCAGTTCTTGGAAGTAAAAGCCGCCTCGGCTATCGAAGAAGGTGGAATCCTGATCATCGCTACCGTATACAGGAAGATAGTAATTCGACACGCCTGCCTCGCGACCGAAGACCATTTGCTCGGTGCGTGAATTTGGCCAGCGGTGTTCCCGCGCTAGCATCGCCTCGCGGGATAGGTTGTATGCACTATCGTGATTCCCGTACGTGGAAGCCCAAGTCAGGCCGCGATCAACCAGCGGGCCGACGATCTCGTCGATGTAAACCGTGCTGTTTTCCAGAAATGCGTTGTTCCCGGTAATCAGATCCCCGTTGAGTACGACGAGGTCTGGAGATTCGGTGTCGAGAACTCTGTTGATTACAGTCACGGAGTTGACGTCCTGCTCGGGACCCCATGTGTCCCACGCATCTTTTGTCCCGTGAGTGGGAATACGTGTTAGGGATGTTGTGGGGGTACTAACTTTCTCCGAAGTGAAGATCTTCTAGAATGGAGATCTGAAAGGTACCATCCTTGGCGAATTTAAGCGGTGCGAATTTCTTCGGTACTGCGCTCTGAAGAGAAGGCAGCGCGAAAAAGAATATGGCAGCTAAAGCGTGCCACATTGTGATATCGGTGCTCGATATTCTTCTGTCCGAGCAAAGGTGTTCACATGGAAAAACAAACAAGATGGAAAATAGATGGAAAATAGATGGAAAATAGTAATGTTTATATTATTAATTTCCTGTCATGCTAGAAATCACAATGCTACCTGTCTCGTCGGCAACATCGGGTAGTACCCGAGATCTCTTGAAGAAACGAGCTAAATATCCACGTGCAGGGGATGGTGCGACTCTACTCTATGGGTCAGGGTCGTGCATACAGGGATAGGGGCACGGACTAAGTGGGGTAGGACTATAGGCTTGGCATAGTATTCCAGAGTTTCATTGGGCTCTCCGCCGGCACTCAACGTGCGTTTTGACGTTGCCGACGTGTGGAGCTCGGTATCAAGGAGTAGGATCTAGACTTCTATCTCGGGACTAACGGTAACTTGTTTCAAAGTGGTGGCCATGATGATATTCATGAATCTGGATAGTCAAGGAATCCGTTATTGTTTATGTAACATTAGTTACTAGAGATATGATTTGCTGGTAAAAGAATGGAGGCAACTTCATGGGCTACTAATAGCTGAAAGTGCATGGGTTTCCTATAAACAATCCTGTCCAAGGCTAGAGAACAAAGACGGTATTTTATAATAACAACTCGACAGGTGTTTGAGTAAAAAGATAGAAGCCCATCGGGGCATGTGAGATCTATGATCTCTTAAGACCTTAAGTTGAGTCCCCGTAGTTGTGGGCACCGTAGTGGTAACCGTGGTGGCGCTCGCTGCCAACAACTTGGCCAGCGCCTGAACAATTCGACTCCGATCTGGTTTCCGTTCTCGTCGAAAACGGCCTTGCAGTATTCAAGGGTGTCTTCAGCTCTGCTTTCCACCTGCTTGAGTGGCTTTCGTTTCAACACCGAAATGGGTTAAGATACGAAGCGTTCGCCCGCAGTGCAAGGACGTCTGTGGCGTTTCCCTCCTGTGGATCCTAGATTCTACCTTCGGCAGCCGGCGCCAAAACAGCCGTTTTACCCAAACTATGATATTAAGTAGCTTGTATAATCAAGTTGTGTTCACAACAATAGAATGGCCTAGATCATGTTACATTTCGGCAAAGCAGCGAAGCACGCCAGGTTATTCAGTGAGCCTGACTGAGTGCCAGAGAACCGGCAGCTAGGATAGGACAGTCCCAGGAAAGATGCCATCGAGTTACTCAAACAGGCCATGGATTAGACTTGATATTTGCTGTTAAATTACCACTGTACAATTTGAATACTATAATTGAGCACTCCCGAGCTCAGCGCCAGCCAGATCCGCGCCACTGCAAGATGATAGTCGGGATAACACTGACACCTACAATCAGCGCCGCGGCGATACCAGCACCGCCGCCCCAGCCGACATTGTCAAACATCTGAGGGAACCAAAACGGCCCGATGAATCCCCACGTCTGACGCACAAAGGTAATAAACACACCCACGCTCGCAGCGTCCACACGGTAGCAGTCCACCGCATAGGTAATGTTAATAGTAGTAACGATCTGGTTCCCACCAGCAGCAATGGCCGCTCCGATGATCGGGGTAATGTTCCAGGTATTGCTGGCATTGCCCAACTGCACGGCAAACACCACGATACCGCAGATAGTCAGAGCGTGGCCGATGTAGCTGAGCCACAGACGGTACTCCGCGGCCGGGGGGTGGCCAATACGCTTCTGGCGGAAAAGCATCCACCGATCGGAGATCAGCCCGCCGATCTGCTCGCCCATGACAGATCCGATAATGATGCTCAGGAACTGTAGACCGACTTGCTGGGTGTTGAGGCCGAATTTCTGAGGGAAGACCTGGGGGATCTCGATGGTAAGGCAGATGCTACCGAAGAGGAAAACCATGGCGTAGGCGCAAGCCGGGATGACCACGCAGGGCTTGCTAAAATAGCTCAAAGGCTGGATAAAGTCCCAGAAGCGCAGGGGGGTCGGGTCGATGCGGCGAAACTTGTAGATACTCTCTGCGACGCTGGTCACCTGGCGAGGCGCGTTGTAAGTGCGAAGATACAGCGACTCGGAGCCGAGGAAGAAGTAAACGATGAACTGGACACCGTTGGTAATAGCCAGTATCCAGTAAATCCATCGATATCCCACGCGCAGCACGACAAAGCCGAAGATGAACGGCGCAACCGGCACGCCAATCGTAACCATCAGAGTCCAGAAGCCCATGCATCGCGCCCTATCCTTTTTGAAAAAAGTCTCCGCGACAACGGCACTACCGATGGCAGCAGCAGGGCTGATAAAGAACGCCGTGATGGCTCGGCACAGACCCATCGTCGCGTACGAGTGACTCACGGCACAGCCTACGTTACCGACCACAGCACAGATCAACGAGATGAGGAAAATAGGTCGACGTCCGTAGCGATTGCTGAGAGGTCGCCAGAATAGAGGTGCGCCACCGAGCACGGCGATGAAGAGGGAGACTAGGTAGCTGGTGCGCTGCAAGCTCACCCCGAGATCAGCGGCGATGTTGACAAAGGCGGACTGGATCGAGGCGGCTGTGAAAAGAGCAATCATGGCGTGGAACACGACGAGGGTGAGGTTGACTCTTTTCTACACACATGTTAGACTCGTTTCTTTCATCGCAGACGGGGATCGCTGCTTACTCTCCACGTCGGCCAATTGTAGGGGTCTGCATCATTCATATCGGGGATCGGATCGAGATCGAGAGTCCCGTGTCGCTTCAGGAGATACTGGCGATGCTCCTCGGAGAGATTCGCGATCCGGTCCTCGACATAGAAGGTCTCCTGCTTGCCAGCCTCCACGGCTGAGGGGGTAGCGGAGGTCCCCTCAACATGGAGGGGATTGCTATTAGTCTTCTCCATGGCGTAGATGAGAGGGTAACAAGAAGGATAACACGAGCCAGCGTGGGAGGGAAAAAAGAGCCGGTGCAGATGCTACTTATAAGCCCCGTGCGCCGTTGCAACCAGACGCGAGTCGGAGTCCCGAATCCTGAAGCTATGCCCCGAACCTTCAAAGGTCTGGGGGTGGGGGCAAAAGCGGAGAATCGCAGCCCGGACCAGAACCAGGGCATTTGAAGACGACAAATATTGAGTTCGGAATTGGCTGGACTGGAAAAGCAGGACTGGGAAGAATCCCGGGCGAAGCCAGTGATTGGCGGGTGTGGGAGCTGGCGGGTATGAATTCTGCCCTCATCGTGGGATCGTGGGGATGAAGACCATTTGGCACTCGATCCTCCAATCAGTCATCCATACCGGCGCTTACCGGTTGAGATGAATGACAACAACATTCGGAAATATAAAACCTAGCTTGTTAATTTATACGGATTCACCGTTCCAACTGCCATATCTCCCCTTTTGCCGAATCTCGAAGAGGTTGCCCGCTTAATGCTTATTCCCGCTCGGCGTTTATGGCTGACTTGGCTCGCCACGTACGAAAATATACAAAGTATCATGCTGGGAGGGTGTATAGTATAGAATGTATTTGTCTGGTCCAGAGCAAAGCTCCGTTAGACCGAGTGGGGAGCTCATCTGTCCTTTATCTTTATCTTTATCTCTATCGCCTCGGATGTTCAAGGTCTCCACATTGTGGGGATGGCCACATTGATTCACCCCACGGGGCTGCTAGCGTGTATATCTTCAGGCCTAACCTAATTAGTCTCATGGAGTCTAGCCCCGAGCCCCGTCTAGCTCGAGCTAGACCTTGGCTGGCAGCTCCCCCCGATATCCCCGTCACAAATGATCTCGGGCGGGCTACCGTCAGATCCACTACCACTTTGCCCTTCGTTCCAGGCGAAGTGCCGTCAATGTTGTCGAACACGATGTTGGTGACGTTGACCTGCGAGGAATACGCAGCGCACTCGGTCGCATTGACATCGAAATAGCACTGGTCCAACACTACCGGGCGAGTTCAGCTGTGTGATGCCCTCAACACTGACTCGTGTCGCATTGTCCGTGAGGAAGAGGATGGGTCGGTAGAATGTGTTGTCGGGATTCTATACTCATCAGCGTTGATCCTCTATCGTGACTGTCCGGCGGTCGGGGTACTTTTAAAGGTGTGCTCCTATGCTTCGCAGAGCGGAAATGTCTTTTTCCGGGATAATTCCGGCCCCTGGGATGAGATAGTCTGCCACTAGTCCACTCCTTGCGCCGACTAGAAGCACGCCGACAATGAGGGATTTCATTGCGAGGGACTGAGCAGCACGTATTCTCAAGCTATACGGAGAAGGTTCTAGTAATTCAGTCTTCCCTATAAGAAAAGCTCTCTGGAGCTCACGATCACTCCTTTACACCTTATTTCCCGGTCTGCACCAATCTATACCAGCATTGGCACGCCGGGATGAAATGGCGATTTCTCCACGTGTAGGAAAACACAATTGCATATTTACTAGGGAAAGGATCTTCAGGGACATGTCCGCGTGGGAATCCGATCGCATCGCACGATGCTCTCCGTGATTTCTCCGCATTTCGCCAAGTACCAAGCGCGGGGATGCGGAGAGCGTCAATCGCTACCCTGGGTAAGCTCGTAATCTGCTGCGCGTCATTTACAATTGGGAAAGATTCTACCGTCTGAACTTGGTGATGGTGAATTGTGCGCGTTGGACATGGTTCTTCCACCAATCAAGGCCTGCATGTACGAGTGCGTGTAGTAAGGTGGCTAGTCGTAAGCAATTTCATCTATTTGCTGCACTTCATCTATTTGCTGCTCCAAATATTATCCTGGATATATAAAAGTCAAAGCCGAGACATTGTAAACAACGGCCTCTATTGACAGTTGGGTATAATCATCGAGTCCATATGTGCAACACCCAGAGCGTTTACAGCTTCTTGCCAGCCAGCACCAGTCCGGTGATGCAGCTAATGTTACCAGACCACCAAACCACAGAGCGGAGGTAGCTGGGACCAACCGATTCGATGTACGAGTAACACAGGCTGTACGCGACACGCGACAAGGTATACCACACACCGATAGTGTTGATGGTTTCATGAGGAACGCCGGCAACAACCGACAGCAGCACTATCTCTGTTAGCATGCGACCGTACCAATTTATCATGGGGACATACTCGCTGCCACGAACAGGGGATACCCCTCGACGGCATTGGCATGCGCCGCCTCCTGCCGCTTCAACTTGTTCAGAGTGCGCTGGCTGATCTTGCCCGCCTTAACGGCAGCTTCGCCGTACTTGGAGAGGTCCTCACGGGGCGCGACGTTGTTGTCGATACCAAGGAGCGTCTTTGTGCCGCGAGTGCTCATCAAAGCGTACGCGAAAAAAAAATTGGCCACGAGAAAGCCGGCAGCGAAGTTTGGAGCCTGTTCGCCGGGGGCGGCGCGGAGGCCGAGGGTGTTGAGGATGGAACTGCGAATGTTAGCGGAGACTTTTCCCGGGAAAGGGACACGTACGACATGATGGAAGTGATTGGTAAAGTCGTTGAGGAGTTGGAGCTCTGGGGAATTGTTTAATATAACCGAATGGTCGCATGTGGATCCGTGTCGACCGAGGAAGATGAGGTCATGTTTTGCCGATCCTCGAGCTCTGAGTTCCCCCGAACGTGATGATCGCAATTTTTGCAAAGGAAATATTCTCCAGGGGTTTTCAGAATACAATTCGTCTTTCCAGAGTTGCTATGGTTGCGGGGCTATGTTCCCCAACCGTGGGTTCCTACGTGACTACCGAGGTCCATTGCAAGGTTTCAGGTCCAAGGTTGGCAGCATTGCCTGGAATATATCGTAGGCTGCCATCCACCCATGAGGCATTTGTCTGTACTTGACTATGACTATATGATCTAAAGGCACCGATATTTTTAGAGCGTAGCTACACTTTTAAACATGTGCATGGAATATCGGCGTGGATAAGATGGAACGACCATTGTAAATGCATTTGATTGATCCCGGCGCCTGGTATAGAGGGCTCGATGCGGTAGAACCAAAATGATTCATATTGTTCAAAACTATGTATTGTACATGCTCCAGAACCGGGCTCAAGCCACCTCCCTTGCCTCATGCTCAATTTGGTGTGAGGATCCCTTGGTCGACGTCCTGTCCAACGACCCTGCATACTGCTGACTATTTGGCCGTAGCATGATCGTATCCGGCTCCTCATGCCGGTGGCTACTAGCAAGAGAAGTCTCGGACTCTTCAGCACGAGAGAATCGGTTGTTGAGAATCATCGAATGTCCTCGTCGGTTCACAACACTGTTATTCGGAACGGGCTCGTTCTCGGAAAGAAGCTGAACTTCCACTGGATGATCTCGAATGACAGGGACTCTGAGGAGCTTGTATATGCAGTTCAATGCTGGGATCGAAATGCCGTGAACGACGATCGAGAAGCATACGAGCCAGTACACCACTGTCAGAGTTAGGGACGTTCATGTTCCGGGACGGTGTTATGGGACGTTGTCTTACCGGGTATCATGGCTGCAGTTAGATTGTTAATTTCCGTGTCACTTTCCCCGGGGCCTGGGAGTAGTCGCCGGGCGTATTCAACGTATGCAATTGCCCCCACGCCTGTTTATAGTTAGCGATGAGCTTTGTACAAGACAGATGCACGTACCGATCGGTCCAAAGTACCCCATGAACAAAGCCTCTTTCCAGTCACTGCAGATTTTGGGCATGAATCGGTATCCCAGCATAATGGCGGGAATCCGCCGAAACAGCAAGATTAAAACTCCCAAAACAACCAGTCGAGAAATGGTGATGCCGGTGACTTTTGGCAGGTGAAGCTGGTCCCACGGCATACTTGCCCCGATAAAGATGAACGTTCCGTAGTTCAATACCGTCTCGATGGTGGAGTTGAACGAGTCATGTCGTGCCTCGGCCTCTGAATGATAGTTTCCATCCCAGTTGAGAGCACATCCAGCAATAAAACAGGCCAGTGTCTCGTCCGATCCAAAACAGCCACATGTTCCCACGAGAAACAACTAAAGAAGTTAGCTTCAGTACCGAAAGAAAGAGATCAAGGTGCATACCCCAATGGCAATCGGGCACAGGGAGAAACTCTCCTTGTCAATCCATTGCCTGTATCGCCGTCAGCCAACTTCCCCGATTTCCGAACTCGACCTGAATATCTTACCTCTTCGAAGCCAAGTTCAAACTCTTCCGACTCACAAACCCCACCAACAACCCATACCCAGATCCCATGATGATCATGTACAGAACCCCTTCAACGGCCCAATGAGCCAAGGCGCGACCGACGTCTCCTCCAAACCGTCCGGTATCTGTTTCTCCAATCCAGTCCCGCTTGCTCATGCCCTGTTGAGGCACGTCGGCATATCGCAAGATCGATATGGAAAGCAACAAAAATGGAAACCCAAACCCGTCATTCCCTCCCGCCTCGGCAGATATGAATTCTCGCAGGTGTCTTCGAACGTACTTGTCGGCGAACGGGCCCTTCGCCACAGCTTGCGAGAGAACGGGGTCTATACAGATGACACATGATCCGATGATCAAGGCTGCCAGCTGTCTGGACGTTAGCAACTGCGGAGAGAATATTTCCGGGGGACACGCACGAAGGATACACGAGGGACCAGCAGCAAAATACACGACGACGTGGCCAGCCATTGTATTGTCATGAGAGGAAGCAGACAGATGGTCAGCTCGACCAGACGTCGTCGCAGGTATTTTTTCGGCAGTTCATAGCCGACTTTCACCATTTGTAGTCCAATCACCATCCGAGTCATCGCCTAGTCTTGTCAGCAAACACTCACTGAGCGAATGGGTATCACCTACATAAGCAATCTCTCCCTGTGCGTCACGATTGCTCCATCGCGCTGGGTCGATCAAGTTGGTGCAGAACGGCCCTAGTATAGCGCCGACCACAAAGGATGGCACTGAAGAATTAGAAATCGTTCCGATTGAAAAAACAAAACAAAAAAGAGGTTTCGACATACAGGCTTCCCCAAGAAACCATTTCTGCTTGACCTTGAGCGAAAGAAACCCGAACGCAAGTAGGAATATTCCTGTGCCCTGTTAGACTATCCATCAACCTCGCAAAAGTTGGTGGGTGAGGTCTTACCTGAGAATGTGAGAACCACATTGAAGTTGCTGATATCGAGGATGGGATGGAGCATGGTAATCTCGCAAAAGGCGAGGGATAGAAGTTACGATCGGTGAATCATTCCAAGAGGACTAGTTCATGGACCGATTTCTAGCAATTTGTCGAGAGTGGTTTGTCCGGGAATCATGGAGAGAATAGACAGGTGAGTTTCCGACATGAGTAGAACAGACGTAATGCAGCTGGGTCAAGTAAGTCGGCCCAGTCGCAGAATGAGTTTTCCGGATGCCAGGATGATGTTATCTTTGCTGGAAAGAATGCGCCCTTTGTCAGTCACCCGTCTGAACCGTAGATGTCGTGATAAGAAGCCACAGAGACTTGGCAGGCTTGGCTACGTAAATTGCCAACATTTTGATGTGTCGTAGAAAAGAACAAGCGTATTTCCGATGCAGAAAGCTATTTTGATGGACAGGGTAGCTAGCTATACAGGGGCGTGAACCGGGCCGACTACGCGTGCAAGGGCGGGCACCACGGACAACGCCTGAAATGCAACCAAAATTTACTCTTCAACTGAGACTTGCTGAATCCATTGCCAGAGCCAATCGGATCACCTAGACCGAGCAGGTTCTTGCGCATAGCTAGAAATAGCTAGAAGCAGGTTTGGAAATAGTAACAATCAGGCCAGGATGAAACGCATCGCCTTCCAGACCGGCCACCCACCCTATATTTCCTTGATCGACAAGCCACCGAAGCTTGGTACAATCATGTTTTTCCATAGTTCCTTGCGCGTCAACGGGGCCGCGCCTCCCACAGAGCCTATCACAGTGCGCAAATACAACGGCTCATGCTTGGGGTTCCTGGCGTATGCACGGATCGACATTGCGGCCGCCTATCGCCCACTATCGGCCCGATCAGTAATCCAGGGCCAGAAATGCGCCACCCAAGGGATATTGCATGGCGCCGATTCGTGCTTCGAATTCGCCATTGCCGGCAGTTTAGAACGGCCCGAGCAGTGCCAAACCTTTCTAGAAACCTTGGCTTGATGGACGGGAGTATAAGCTTTCACCGCACGAAAGGAACGTGTAGAGGAGTATAGAGCAACGGTAAACACCGAGACCGTATCTAGAGTAACTGAAGCACTAGCTGCGATTCAGCTCCTTTATTGCGGTCCAGACACCGACTCCTTTTCATTTCGGCCCGGCCAAAATCCCTCATACTCATCACATTACTCCTTGGGTGCGTGATTTTTTTCGGAGATTGACGTAGTAAGAAACCAGCAGGAACATAAAAGAAAGCCGATTGCTGCGGTTTCATTTCATTATTCTTCTCAGTTTCTCAGCATTGCATCTGAAAGAACAAAATGTCACCCATCAACCATTTCTCCAAGTCGCTCTCCGAGTCGAAGACGAGTTGCAGTAATGTCTACGGCTCTCGATTTGCTTCGGAACACATGCCGTGCAACAGCTTCCCCCAGGAAGAGATGCCAAAAGATGTTGCCTATCGCATGATCAAGGATGATCTGGTCCTCGATGGAAACCCGATGTTGAAGTGAGTATCACATCGTCCCGGAGCCTACAAAGTACTGACATTGTCAAGTCTCGCTAGTTTCGTCACCACATACATGGTTCGCTTTTCAAACCCTGAAGCTATGGACTATCATTCTAAACAATTGCCTATCTAAACAGGAAGACGAAGCCGAAAAACTGATTGCCGAATCCTCGAACAAGAACGTAATCGACCACGAAGAATATCCCAAGTCGGTGGAAATCGAGCAGCGCTGTCTCAACATCCTGGCCGACCTCTTCCACACTCCGCAAATAAACGGCAAAGCTACCGCGGTCGGAACGGCCTGCATCGGCTCCTCGGAAGCCATCATGCTGGCCACTCTCGCCATGAAGAAGCGCTGGCAGAACGAGCGCAAAGCACAGGGCAAAGACGCGTCTCGTCCGAACATCATCATGAGCACCGGTGTCCAGGTCTGTTGGGAGAAGGCAGCGAGGTACTTTGACATTGAAGAGAAAATGGTGCCTTGCACAGAAACCCGCTTCGTGATTGATCCGGCTCAGGCTGTCGATCTGGTGGACGAGAATACCATCGGCATCGCTGCTATCCTTGGAACCACGTACACTGGGCAGTACGAGGATGTCAAGGCCATCAATGATCTCCTGATCGAAAAGGGACTCGACACCCCGATCCATGTGGATGCTGCCAGTGGTGGGTTCGTGGCTCCTTTTGTCAACCCCAAGTTGATGTGGGATTTCCAACTGCAAAACGTTGTCTCGATCAACGTTTCCGGTCACAAGTACGGCCTGGTGAGTAACCCTCGAAGATACGGCAACCATTTCCATCAACTGACAAATGCTTCAAAAGGTCTACCCGGGCATTGGCTGGGCACTCTGGCGGTCCGTTGACTACCTTCCCAAAGAACTCATCTTCAACATCAACTACCTCGGCGCCGACCAGTTGAACTTCACTCTCAACTTCTCGAAGCCCGCATCCCACATCATCGCCCAGTACTATCAGATGATCCGCCTAGGACGCAGAGGCTACACCGACATCATGAGCAACCTGACCCACACGGCCGACTACCTCACCGACCAGCTCAAGGACCAAGGATTCGTCGTCATGAGCGACGGTGGCGGCCACGGCCTTCCAGTCGTAGCCTTCCGGCTGAGTCCAGCCCAACACTTCTTCTTCGATGAATTCGCACTCTCCCACAAGCTTCGCGAACGCGGCTGGATCGTTCCCGCGTACACGATGGCAGCGGACTGTGAGAAGATGAGCATGATGCGCGTCGTGGTGCGCGAAGAGTTCAGCCAAAGTCGCTGCGATAGCCTGGTTCACGATATCCAGTTTGCTCTTCAGGCGCTGGCAGCACAGGAAATTCAGAACATCCAGCGTTATCAGGCGTAAGTCAACACCCGCTCCAGTTGTTAAATCGGGCTAACCTCAAATTTTTAGGTTGATTGGAAGTCAGCTTGCGCTTCCGAAAGCACTTTGCGTCGAACAATCATGTCGTCCCATGCTTCCGGCCCCGGAAAAGATGCCGGGAATTACTGTCAACGCTCGTGAATGCGTTGATGCATAAGTTTTAATGTACCATGATAGAGTATAGACTAGATCGTCCAGACTGAATAAATTGATTTTTCGGGTTTAGTTGAGATTATCATTAAATGCTTTTTTTTATCAAATCGTTCAGACGTATCCATCGCACGATCATGGGATGGTTGGGAGGTTTCCGAATAAATTATTATCCCATAGCTCTGTGCTGCCGGTGTCCAGACCGTCAAACCAGCCTCCCAAATCCATAGGCTGTATCCGTTAGCACGATTTCTGATTTCACATCGTCATAGGGAAGGGAAGTCTTACCGTAAAGTCGCCAAAGCCCGTTGACAAAAGCGAAGGAAGGTCCAAGTCAAGCGAGGATCCGGACATCGGAGTCGGTCCGTCAGGGACTACGGGGGTCTTGGACGTGTCAGAGAGATTCCATAGGCTCGGACGGAGGTAGCATACCTGTGCGGGCTGATTCTCTGCCTGAGCGAGCGCATCGGAGTACGAAAGGCCGTTTAATCTGCCTCGGCAGACTCGAACGGCCCTTTTAGACGAAGCCTCAACCTGGGACAGTGGGTCCTCTCCTTTAATGCGGGACTTGACCGAGGCCAAAACGATGGTCAGAAAAAAATAAGGCTTGGATCCCGTTCCAGTGGCCCTGATGCGTCGACCAAAGTCGTGAAGAGTGCGCTCGACTCCCTGTAGCATCACGCTCTGTTGAGACTGGACCATACTCATCAGCACGCTCGAGTTCATTCCGTCCATTGCTGAGCCGGGATGACTCATTTCATGAGCCTGTAGAGATAGTTCCACGCAGACCGTGATCGCGGCATGGAAGATTTCATCGCGGAACATGCCGCTTCCTAGTTGTGTGACGTGTGGATACTGAATCGCATCCGGTGTTGAAGGAAGTTCCATCAGCGATAGAATCTCGAGTGATCCTTCAAGGCAGATCTTTCGGGAGTAGGAACATTTTGGAAGTCGTACAACGCTAAGTGAGAAGGGTCGGTGTAAGGCGAGGAGAAATTTGCGCATGATGAACATGTGGATAGACTGAGCGAATTGATGGCGTGTCGCGTCGGAAGGGCTGATGCTAGATGCATTGTCTTCGAATAGTGATGCTGCGTTCTTCACAAACCGGAGCATTTCCTCCCCTATCCGCAAGGCCTCGTCGTAGGAAAGATCGAATTTTAAGGCGTTGATCTTCTTTGCGATGTGATATCGTAGCGGTAATGACTTTGAAAGAAGAGTTTGGTAGAAGTTCCGAGTATATGTTGCGGTGCTGAGAGGAGCCGGGTTGCTCTCCATGCTTTCGATCAGATCGGTGTCGTCCCAGTTGGACGGAGGATCGCAATCGCTTTCATCGAGGTCAATTGACGGGATCACTCCTCGGTCTAGAGAGATCTTCAAATCGAGCTCCACGATTGTCGCCCAGACTCGACGGCGCATCTCACACCAGAATGGGCGAGTGCCCTTGCGGAAGCGTGTGGGGTCGCGATGCAGTCCCATCGTCATTGCGGAACGAATAAGTGATCCTGACGAAGCCCAAGCTACATCCCCATCATTTGCAACTCCGAGACGAGCCATCAACAGCAGAGTCTGCGTCTGGATCATCCTTAGATCGATTTCCGGGCTCACAAACGTGCAGGAGATATAGGACTGAACGCCCATGATCCACTTCATCGCTGGGGTTTGGTATATCTCGCGGGCTTCAGGCTCCATCGATATATGGAAGCAACTTCCCGCTGCCAAGACTGCTAACAATTGGGCTACGAAAGCCATGTCTGGATTCCGAGGGTTCTCCCAGTAGTCGGAGTACTGCTTCATAAAGGTCGGGATGTGCAAGACCCGAAAGGTCGAGTCGAAACTATCCAGATACAGTTGAAGCAGCTCATCCGCGACGGTTCGTGCTGGTACCATTTCGTTCAAATTGAAGGCCTGCTCTTTGAAGGCTCGCTGGTGGCTTTGGCTTTCACGAGACCAGAGCTCACACTTGAATTTTTTCATGTCGTTAAACTCCACGTCCTTGACGCCCTTGTGGCCACGTCGCAGGAATGAGCCAATATCTTGGAACTATTCATACTTAGCAGTTATTCAACTTCGGCGTTGGGTGTTCGGTTCACTTACAAAAGATACCGTTGTGGTGTAGTGGCTACGCCCGAAATATCGAGTTTTGCCCCTTTTGCCCCGGAAACTGCCATCGGGAAGAAAGCGCACACGGTCGTCCACGCCGGCTGCATCTGAACTGTGCAAAGATGTGCCGATGTCGGAAAATAAGTCGCCAACCGATGTCTCTGGAGTTTGGAGAGCATTCGGTTTCGACAGTGCACGTTCCAGCGTGCGCAGTCTGTTCCTGAGTTCATGCAGCTCGTCCGATTGACCTCGTTTGGAAACGCGGTTAGAACTCGACTTCGGCCCCATTTTGGAATCGAAGACAAACATCCCGCCGTTCCCAGACTGGTCGTCCGAGACGCTAGGCATCCGCATTCGAGATACTGGAGGTGACATATGGCGCGAGGGCTCTGAAATAGCCCCGGGCCGTGGCCCAACAAAGACGCACGAAGCCGCAGTCTTGGAGCGAACGCATTGCCCGCATGGAAGCGAGCGATCGCACTTTAGTTTTCGCCGACGACACTCGGTGCAGGAAAGCGGGGGCCGTCGCCGCCGCTGGATGACTTTGGCCTCTCCCGTCTCACCCGGTGACAGCGACTCTTGATAGTCGGCCATTTCCATTTACTGGCAATTTGTTGCCTGATCTCAGACGGAAATGCTATTCACGATCAATCGTGAAAAGGCTCGCGCAGAATTGATGACGCAATGTCGTTGGCGCGCACTGTCGGTGTTGTCGATAGAACGGATTGTTGACTGCTGCCTTCATCCAACAGTCTCTCTCTCTCTCTGATCATCCTCGCGCAGAGATTTGTCTAGAGAAATAGACGACAGCGAAAAGATGACTAGATATGCCACGCGCGGTGGAGTTAGAAATTCCCCGAGTTCGGAGTTACCGTATCGGGTATTAATGCCAAGCTTTTCTTCGTATCTGATTGATAAGCCTGCAGCGGTTTCAGAATTAACACGAAAGGTTGTCTCTGACTCAGGGCTCCTTTAAGGAGTATCGTCCGGGAGCTCGGTTTGAATTACCTATTTTGGTAAATTTGATGATATTCTATGGCTACCTGGGTATATTAACTTGCCCCATCGATGGAATGTCATTTAATGATCGCAACAACTTCATTCACGTAAGTTGTTCAACAATCATGGTTGATCTATCTCTACAAGAGAAGGAAACGTCACATATATATTAGGGGCTTACCCTGTTGTAAAATTCCCCTACGGCAAAAAGTCTACATGTAAGTGCCATGGATCATCTTAGACTTATCCTCAACATACACCACCTCAAAAGCGGCTAATCACCCGACGATATGGAGTCCGAAATGCAGCATTATATAAATCGACACGCTGGGTATGTATGCTTGCCATAGATACAAAGAAAGAAAAGAAAAAATATATTCAAATTGCCCAACTTCCTCTTCGTTCTGGCATACCCCAGGCTTCGAACCCGGTGTCATCCTCTGCCATGGTTGGTTGTTGTCGAGCCCATTCACGGATGTAGCGACGGAGAGCCCTCCATCGAGTGCACGCCGTAACAGGACCATCATCGGGGGCAACGACGTATCCTCTTGCATCTGTGTGCAGGTCATCACGTCGAAGATCTTCGACTGTAATACCTGAGATCTTGCTCAGTTCATAGTCGTAGTAGCGAGCAATACAGGGGTAGCCCAGAGATAGATAGTTGTAGATCTGGGTGATGAACCCGTCATGGAATTCATCTTGCAGAATTTTGGGAGTAAGATTGAGTATATCAGGCCGCGGGGATAGTTGGCTCGTCATGCCCTGCAGGTTCGTGCAGGTCGAAGAGCGCGACAGCCTATCCAGGTCTGTCTCATCGCCCCGGAGCATCGGAGTCATGATTCCGGAAAACGCGTGCAAGTCCCCATGGCCATCTCCGCTCTCGCCCTTGCGACAGGTGCCCATCCAAAGGCCGGCACCTCGTCCACCTTGAGGTCGGCTGTCGGCACACCAGAGGCCGTCACAGCCGTTGCAAGGATCTTGTGCTGCCTGCGAACCATCGGCCGTGGATTTTTCGCACATCGTCCCATTAGGGGATAGGCTCTGGGGCAAGACGATGTCGTCTCCAAGCATTGGTGGGATTGTCTTACCGTCAGCTCTGGGTGCAGATTGATTACTAGCAGACGTCCGGTCTCGAGCTTTCGAGGCAGCCATCGCCCGCAAACGCATTTCCGCCTCTTCTTTATGGTGACGCATGTAGTCGAGTTCCCAGGACAGATCGGCCGAAGACTGTCGCCGAGACTTGAGATGATGTTTCTGGGGATACCGTAGATCATCCTCCGAGTCCCAATCTTCCTCGTCAGCGCCAAAGTGATCCACGGGCTCATAGACTTGTTCGTTGGGAAAGGCGGCTAGCGCCTGCTCTCTGAGCTGCTTCTGTGCCGAGCGAGCGGCTAGAGAGAGCAAGTATTCTTGATATTCACCATCACCGCTCTCCCTGAGCATCTTTTCAGGCTTCAGATTGCCGGTGAACTTCTGTGACGATTTGTAAGAGGACGATAACGGCGGCGAGTGGGATGGTTCGTCAGAGTCCTCACTGCCACTGGACTCGATTGACGGCAGTTCAGGAACCCGAAATGAATGCCTTCGTCCCTCTTGACGGCGAAGGAGACTTGCGTATGAGAATTTCGATTCGGGCAGCTCGGTATAGGCAGTGCGACTGGGATTGATCCGGGACATGGTTCTCGAGGCTCCAGGCCTCGGACTAAGAGAACCTGACCCACGAGAAAGCTCTTCTGATTTTCCTTTGACGGAGCGACGGTCTGTTTCAATCAGGTCGGGCTTGAACCTTCTTGGGCCGACCGGAGAGTTCTGCTCCGGTGTTTGCGCTCGTGACGGAGCTCCTTGATTGTTTGACTTTGTTGTCTCAATCGGCTGTGGTAGAAACCGTCGACGGGGCTGTTTTTCGTCCGACTGCGCCGTGTTCTTTGAAGAGGCATTGGAGCCATCTTCATGGTCCCCTGGACTGTCTGTATTCGGTGTTGGTCGGGTTTGAGAGCTGCGCGACGAAGTTTCGATCGGTTGCGCTAGGAACTTCCGGGGACGTGGAGAAGACTCGGGGTCCCTCGAGGCATGAGCTGTGTCTTGTTGGCCACTCGCAACTGTTTGACCGGTAGGTGATAAGACTGAGGATTCGGGGTTGTTCGATGTCTTGTGCTCCGTCGTTCCAGATTGCTCTTCCCGGGGTGGTTGAAGCTCCCCCTGGGAGGGCTGGCCACCCATTTTTTATCGTGGGCGTAAATGTGAATACACCATGCTCTAGTAGAATCGACGATGAGCCCAAAGAGCGGAGGGCCTGGTGCGAGGTTCCGCCCACCCGTGGGCTACGGCACCTGAGAGTATCAAAATCGATTGAATGAAGGTCGAGACTGGAATGACAGAGAGCATGAACTACAGCGTCCAAACTCCCAGATCCAAGATGAAGGTGATGTTGACAAGGTAAAGGGCGGGGGAACGGGAGACTTCCACGCGTACGGAGCTTCCGAGTCCCTTCACCGCAAATGACATCAGAAAGATAAGATAGCGACTTCGGCTTCGGCTTCGGCTTCTTCTTTCTACCGCTAACCTCCCAATGGAACCGACCGAGAAGCGTAAATTCGACGGGGAGGATGGCGACACTCAATCCAATGCCCCCAAAAAAAGAGTGATTGGGCCTTCGTTGCCCCCGTCTGCATCGGCGCAACCTGATCACGAAACCTCCGGCAGCGAATCGGACAGCGAAAGCGACGACGACTTCGGCCCCAGTCTGCCTCCTCCTGCCGGCACGTCGATAGCGCCCGTGGAACAGCCGGTCGGTCAATCAGATGCGCCAGCCCGCGAGAAGAAGGAGAGTCAGCGTGATCAATGGATGCTGGCGCCCCCCGACGGGAGCGACTGGGCAAACAAGATCGACCCTACGCAGATCCGGAACCGAAAATTCAATACAGGCCGTTCTGCCCGCTCGGGAGGCTCAAAAGAAGTCGATTCCTCGTGGGTAGAGACTCCGGAGGAGAGGATGAGACGGCTGGGAGATGCTGTGATGGGAGTCGGCACACCATCCGGTGACGCCAAGCAACCCAAAGCCTCCAGCACGGCTAGAGACAAGTCCATGGAAGAGAGGATCAAAAAGTACAAAGTGAGTACCCCTTCGTCGTCATGGCTACTGGCCCCAGTGCTTATGCTTGCTACAGGAACAGAGCGGAAAGAACAGCCGCCTTGAGAGTGCCGAAGCACGCAAGGAGGAGGACGACGATCCCAGTGCGCGTGCATTTGACCGCGAGAAGGACATGGCAATCTCATCCAAAATCTCCAATGCGAAGCGGCGGGAAATGGTGAATAAAGCAAGCGACTATAGTTCGCGCTTCAGCAAGGGCGCGTTTCTCTGAAATTCGATATCTAATCTACATTCTGCTACATTCTGCCTTCTATCTCCGGTTCCCAGTCAGATATGGCTGCTTTCTTGTGAGACCTCTTGGATTTTGGAACCACTTCAATCAAAAGCAGAATCTAAACCTATCCTCAGTGGCTCATTGCCGACTTCATTACTACCGGGTATGTGCTCGGTCTCTTTCTGTCGTTTCATGTGATGTCGGGTCCGATGTATATATTCAGGATTTTGCTTCTAGCTCTTTGATATTCGCGGGAATAGGTTTGCGAGTGGACGAATGCCGGTAGCGCTGGAGCTTATAGGAGTTGGTCCCACAAAGGTGGTGTGGCGTGAAACGAGAGGCCCTTTGTGTTGACCACCTCCACGACTACAAGGGATTCGAGGGTCCACTGTATCATAACTATAGGCTGCTTGCTTCATGGTCTGCAGCATGTGGGCTTTTCGGCTATTCCCATGATGGTGCCCCTACGCTCACATTATATAGTTTACTCGTAAACATCATCTCATCGGAAGTATAAGCCGGTGAGGCGACCTGGAAGTTTCCAGCCATTGGAGTGATGAACCGCACCTTATACTAGTTTCTGCCTCCTCATCTCTCCGATTGTCCCATTCATCCATTCACCTCCTTCCCTCTCTCCCTGCGGCGGGATCCAACACGTTTTATCTCCTTCCAATCCAATCCCCTTCCTCGCGGGCTCCTCCTACATCTGTGCCGTACTTCGCATCTGCTGGATTGACGAAGCTCCATTTCCCTTTCCCCCGGGTTTTCTGCTCTCGCGCACACCCATCTTGCCAAGATGGCACGAGTTCTCCAAGACCCATGGGACCTCGATCATAACGTCCGTGTTTATGACAATGATGGAACCATACTTGCTTGTAAGCAATACATACCCAAAGGCTGTATACACGGGAACAAAAACAAACTGATCATTAACGCCAACATAGCATTACAAGTCAACTCGGATCGAATCTACGTGACTTACCAGATGCTGTACCGCTACTGCAGTATGATTTTCATCATACCCAGCCAGCAAACGTGGTCATTATTTTCTCTCCTCCAAAATGGGACGCTAGGCGGCTATGTGCCTCGTGAAGACAGCCAAACCCTCGTCGCCCCGGGCAATTATATTGTTCTTGATCACCAAAGTACGTGTACTATACCTATAGGTACCACAGTCTCTAATATTTACTAGACCGAACCCCGATCACGATCCAACTCACCCCCGAGCGAGCACCACGCCGTGTCACCACCTGGGACCGGAGCACCCAGTCTCAAGGACAACGTGAAAGGGACCGGTTGGTAAGTTAACTCTAGGAATGCGTATATTATAGCAAAGCTAATAGCCTTTACAGCAGTCACAGTTCCGAAGAAGCGTTAGTGCACGAGACACCGCTTGCGCAATCACTAACGCTGTCCCTACGTTCTCAACTCCCACCAATCCATATGGGGGTCTACAAGCCTCCCATATATTCCCTACAAGCCAGCTTGTAGAATGGAACCGAGCCAACTACAGACGTTACATTACCGATCCTAGTCCTGCAAACCAAATTGGGGACAGTGGCCTTTACTCCCCCCAGAATGGGCTTTTCCTCGATGCCGCTGTCCATCAAATGTTCGATGAGTTCCTATTAGGGGTGGATCCAGATGTAAGAGATATTAAATTATTGTTTTTTATGTTTGATTGAGGCTAATATGTTATAAATCTAGGCCGGCTACCAAATAATCTGTTTCAGCGCAGATCCAAGAGAACTCGGCGGGGAACGCCTCAGGAGCTCTGCCAGAAATGGTACTAACCCAAATAACCGCGTCAGTGCAGATCTTCTGCGCTGGCATCTGAGAATGTGTGTGTACCGCAGTATGAAAGGCAATGCTGAGCCTCGGTCGTCATGGGAAGAAGATCTCGGCAGCGACGATGTAGGGCAAATTCTCGAGCAGCCAGATGCCGGCGAAAGAATGGAGGTAGAGCTCTTCACACGTCTCGGAGAACTGGTGGCTTAGATGCATTTGAAATACCCAAATTGAATTCCCAAGATCATGTCATGACATTCGTGCATCGAATTGCTATCAGCTCAGAAATAATAGTATCTAATCTGAAAGAAAAAGCCAAGACGTGGCAGCGGTTAGCCGGTACATAGGGCAGGTATGCGACAACCAGGAATGGTGCGGATATTCATGTCGAACAATACTAGCATCTAGATAAACACTTCAAGGTTATAGATATACAGTTTGATAGTTGGATCGATATACCATAGTTAGGTAGCAGTCTCGGGTCAAGCTATTTACACACAATCTTTTGTCTGTCTTCCTAGTTCAACTCCACGTAGTTGGCCGGGAACAGGCCCTCCGCACCATTGTACTTTCCATACCACCAGTCATCATCGGGGAATTGCTATGTATCAAGATTAGCACTATGCCACAGAAGGGGGTTCAAATATGAAGAAAGAAGGTTTACTTACGATATCCTCGATCGTGGCATTTTCGGGGAAGCTGAGCTCGTTGTCTTCTGCGGCCTCGTAGTCGTAAAGCGCCTTGGCAGTGTGGCCCTTGGAGCTGGCAGCGGCGGGCTCTGGAACAGCGGCGGGAGCAGGCGTGGGTTCGGGCTCGGGCTCGGGCACGGGCTCAGGTTCGGCTTCCGCAAAGTGAGTTTGACCGTGGGAGGCGGCGGGCTGCTCGTCATCCACAAGCTCCACGTAGACAGCAGGGAAAAGACCGGTTTTACCCTCGGCATTCTTCCCCTGCCACCAGTCCTCGTCGACTTGCTGGATCTCGGTGACATATTCACCTTCTCGAAGTTCAATTTCATTGTCTTCACCAATCTCATAGTCATACTTCACCAGAGCGCGCTGTCCACCGAGCGACTGGTCATCAACGGTAGCTTCCGCGGCAGCCCGACCAATATCATGAGTATCATCCTCAAGGTCCTGCTCGTCCGGAACGGCCTCCTGGAGACTCTGGACAGGCATGGCGGGAGGCGGCGAATTCTGCTCCTCATGGGCATCCGTCACGCCTCGGCCAACAGGCATAGCGACTTGGATGGGTGAGCTCTCGCGCACAGGCGGAGTAGGGGGCGTTGGTGAGCGAGGTTGCGGCGGCGGGGTGGGCAGAACTTGCTGAGCATCATGCTCGGGCTCGGGCTCGGGCTCAGACGGTTCGGTGGCCAGTCCGGGGACGGGAACAGGACGACTGGCCTGGGGAACGGGCGGAGCAGGTGCTTCCGCGGGAGTCGAGTGGGCAAATTGATCGCGGATGCCTCCAACGTGAGACGATGGCTCTGGAGCCTCTGTTTCCTGGGAATCGGCAGCCCTTGCGTCGACAGCCTGGGGGACAGGCATGTCCTTAACCGTCTGCACAGGCGCCCATGACTTGCCGGCATATGAGCTCCTCCATTCACCCTGTCCACTGGTCTGGCTCTGGATCGGCTCCGTATCAGTGGAAGCGGGAGCGGGAGCCTCTCCACGCTCCCTGGCTTTACGCTCTGCCCACAGCTGCGCCGGGGTTTTTCCTCCCTGATCAGCAAAGGTTCGGCTGGCACTGCCAACCTGCGGCGCCACAGCAGGTACGCTGGAGCTAGCTGGGAGAGGTGGTTTCGTGCCGCCAAAGGAAGGGCCGCCACCGAACTTGTTCGCAACCTTGGGCTTGGGCAGCGTGGTCAGGCGCTCGGCCTCCTGGTTCATGACTGGGCGTTCAGGGAGAGAGACGGGCTCGTTCCGAGATACCGGGCTGGGTACGGCTGGGGAGCTATCACCAGCACCTTCGGGCTTCTGGGCTCTGGCGCGGATGGCGGCAATGTCCACTTTGCCGACCGGTTCGTAAGATCCCTTTACAGGTGCCGGGCGATCGTCTTGTGTCCGGCCAGACTCGGCGGCCTGCCTCCGGATTGCTGCAATGTCCACCTTACCTATCGGCTGGTAACCGCCCCGGACGACATCACCTCGATCCTCGGAGGGAGCAGGGGCCGGCTGGTTAGCAGGAGTCTGGTTCTCATTCTTGAGTTGTTGCAGGTTCACGCGGGTAGGCTGATACGCAGATTGGACCTTCTCAAGCTGAGTCCGAGTCACCGGAGGCGCATCGGCGCCCCAACCATCATCATCAACATTGGATGTAGTAGCAGGCTTGGGACGTGGTGCCGGAGTCGGAACGATGCCACCTGACCTGGTGGGTGTGAAGACGGGCTTGCTGGCAATGGGAGGAGGGCCGGTGGATGTCGAGCCGGAGGAAACGGGGGCCTGCGAATCCGCCGAGTACTTCGAGCCTGAGGAGTCGGCCACTCGCTGGATGATACCCTCGGGGGTCAGATGGCCTTCAGCCCGGGCCGTGATCTGGACATGATAACCCTAAATCGAGGACCGCTATCAGTATGGCCGCCAGTTGAGTTGCCGGAATGCCGGGAGGGTCTCCTCACATGTAGAAACTTGGACACGCTGGCGAGATGGCTGGTAAAGTAACCTTTGGTCCGTTCTGGGACACCTTCACCGCACCACCCAATGAGGACGTTCTTGGGCAAGCCCGTGTTGGGGTCTATCACCTTCACATAGGCAAACTGAACTCGTCCCTCCGAGAACTCTTCAATAAGATCATCCAATTCACCATCTGCAAAAACCGTCAGCAGCGAACCCAACAGATCTCACATCGACGACGGACCTCCCGAGGTTTGGACCTTCAGCACACTCTCTTTGTTACCCGCATCCTGCTGAAAGGCATTGACCAACGGGGTCGAGACTGAGTAGACGACCCATTGGGCGTAGGTTTTCGATGTAGGGTTGAGTGACGCGTTTACCACGGACTGGTAGCTTTTGGATATCGAAGGCCCGTTGGCTGAGAGGTTGAGGGACGCCATGGCTTCTGGAAGAACCGAGAGGGTAGGATATCAGGAGCCCCAAGGAAAGATAGCTAATCAAGTATATCGTGGTCAATTAAAATCCCGTGTGGAGGGGTCGGTGTGGCGGGGCCAACGTGGAAGCTCCCACGTACACAAAGGGGGCGGAGATGAGAGGGGAAGAGGGGGGAAGGCTGACGTAGGCGGAGAGATCTCGGCACTTACAAAAGGGTTGAGAACAGAAGGGAGTCAAAGTAGTTGTCAAAGTAATGGGGTAGGAGTCAAGGTAGGCAGGGGAGTCAGTGTTAGTGAAGATGGGTCAAATGTAGTGAGAAGTGTGAGGGGAGAGTTATAAGGCGGAGGAATGACGGTCGCCTGGGAGGCGGAGGGGTCCACTCGGAGCTTCATCTCTACGTGAATCGCGGCCACTGGGGAAACCCGATTTCTAGCGGTGACATGTTACATAGTTCGACATAAAAAAAGTATTTCAGAATAACATCTAGAAAGACGTTTAGAAAAGTATTCACAGGGAAAAAAAAATGAATGAATGAAAAGAGAACAGTGGCCGCGATTCACGCAGGTACACGTCATCACCGAGCTTCAACATCGAGTCTCGGCTTAGTCCATAGATGAATTTTATTAGCTCTGCAATCATGCTACAGCCACGTGCAAGATAGATCGGGATGCATTAAGCATTGTTTACCATTTTTGACTGCAGTCGCAACTTATCAGTCACAGGATCCACCGAGACTCACCGGGGTGTGGATCACTGGATCACAAGGGGCAGAAAATATAGATCTCTCATTCTCCCTTGTCCTCCCATCATGGATCGATAGTCCTTTTTCCTCCGCCGCTTGTCCTCCCCGCTTCAAATCTATTCTTCGCATTTTTTAGTTAACGCACGGCGGAACGCAAAGAACAGAGTCATGGGGTCTTCCGGGTCCGACAAGCTCGGTCTTGATCTCAATGCCAGCACACCCAACAATGAGTCCCTCCGATTCCTTGACTTCCTCGACAGCTCGGCGAGTACCCCCGTCTACGAGGACCCGGAGTCTAAGGAATCGGGCGCCGACATCCTGCCTCGCGATCAACAGCAGAAGACGGCCACCTACGATTATGCCTACGAGAAGTCTATGAGTCACGCCGAGGCCAAACTCTTCTACCAGCACCACCAGCTGTCCACGAAGAGCGCCGATAACACCGTGCCTCCCAGCCCGGCGCCCGCGGGGCGTTCCGCTACCGACCACGAGGAAAGGGCGATGGCCTCGGACTTCAGCCCCCAGAACAAGGACCACGCAGCTCCAAAAGGTTCCACGACTTTCGAACCAGAATGGAACTTGGGACCCTCGTCTTATAATGGAGCCTATGGGATGCACCAGGGCGAGGACAGCCATCTGGCGGACCACACGGCGCGGAACCACGCCGTGTCCTTGGGAGCTGCCCAAGCCGCGCAGACTAATCAAGGGCCCCATTCGTCAGCGGCCGAGAGTCTTCAAAATTCCGGCCTAGGTATTGGCATGTCCCAGGGGGCTGGGTTTGCGCCGGGTGGCGATGCTGTGACGGCCGAATTGAAGACCATCTACCGCAAGATCAAGGGTCTTTTGGATTTGCGATCAAAGTACATGGCGCTGTCACTTCAACGGCCGGGCGATGATCCACGAGATCAACCCGGCTGGGATCTCTACCCTCCGCCTCCCGAGCCAGCTTGGGATGATGGCAAGGAATATCAACCCGGCTACGTCGGTGGCCCGTCCGATGTGATACCGGAGAAGAGGCGAAAGATGGGAGAGGATATCGGAGAGGATTTCGACATGGCTGAAGTGACAATCCCCGGCGAGTCTTCTTGCACCTACCGATTGGACCGCAATAGTGTGTATCAGGTGTACGAGTCGGAGGCCGCTGCGGACCGTCACGAGCCGTTGGTTGATATTCCCTCGCTGCGTGACTTTTACATGGATTTGGATGCCGTAGTAGATGTCTCCACCGATGGCCCGACCAAGAGCTTTGCTTTCAAGCGTCTGTCCTATTTGGAGGGCAAGTTCCAGCTCTATACGCTGCTGAATGAATATCAAGAGATCGCCGACAGCAAGAAAGTCCCGCATCGAGATTTCTACAACGTGCGCAAAGTGGACACTCACGTTCATCATTCAGCATGCATGAACCAAAAGCATTTGCTCCGCTTCATCAAAAGTAAGATGAGAAAGTCACCCGACGAGGTGGTCCTCTTCCGAGACGGAAAGCATCTCACTCTCAGGGAGGTCTTTGAGAGTATCAACCTCACTGCCTATGACCTCAGCATTGATACCTTGGATATGCACGCGCACACCGACTCTTTCCATCGGTTCGACAAATTCAACCTCAAGTACAACCCGGTGGGAGAGTCCCGACTCCGTGAGATTTTCTTGAAGACGGACAACTACATCAAGGGCCGTTATCTCGCGGAGATCACCAAAGAAGTGATCTCCGACCTGGAATCCAGCAAATACCAGATGGTCGAGTGGCGGATCTCGATCTACGGGCGATCTCTCCAGGAATGGGACAAGCTGGCCGCCTGGGTGGTGGACAACAAGTTGTTCTCCCCCAATGTTCGCTGGCTGATTCAAGTACCGCGTCTGTACGACGTGTATAAGTCGAGCGGGATGATGGAAAACTATGAGCAGGTCATCTCGAACGTATTCCAACCCTTGTTTGAAGTGACCAGGGACCCCTCGAGTCACCCTAAGCTTCACATCTTCTTACAGCGCGTTGTCGGATTCGACAGTGTGGATGACGAGAGCAAAGCCGAGCGTCGACTGTATCGGAAGTATCCGATCCCGCGGGAATGGAATACCAAGCAAAACCCGCCTTACAGTTACTGGCTCTACTTTATGTTCGCCAACATCGCCTCTCTCAACCAATGGCGTCGACGCCGGGGCTTCAACACCTTTGCCTTGCGGCCCCATTGCGGTGAAGCCGGTGACCCGGACCACCTGGCCGTGGGCTTCCTTTGCTGCCATAGCATCAGTCATGGCATCTTGCTGCGCAAGGTGCCCCTGCTGCAGTACCTGTACTACTTGAACCAGATCGGTATTGCCATGTCGCCGCTCAGTAACAACGCCCTGTTCCTCACATACGACAAGAATCCTTGTGCCAGCTTCTTCAAGCGTGGGCTGAATGTGTCCCTGTCCACCGACGATCCACTACAGTTCGCTTTCACCAAGGAGCCTCTCATTGAAGAGTATTCGGTGGCTGCACAAATCTACAAATTCAGTGCCGTCGACATGTGTGAACTGGCGAAACATTCCGTCGACCAGAGTGGATTCGAGCTACCGTTGAAGCAGAGATGGCTGGGCTCGAACTGCAGCGCCCGCGGGGTGGCTGGCAATAATGTCGCAAAGAGCAATGTTCCCGACATCCGTGAAGCGTTTAGGCACGAGACTCTCGTGGCAGAATTATCACTGTGAGTCGTGACCGGAAGGAACCGTAGGGAATAGAATGCTAACGTTCTATCCCCAGAATTGAACGATATTCCGAAGGCGCCGCCGCCGAAGAAAGAAATACCTTGGCCCCTGGCTTGCTTCATACCGCCAAGCAAGGTTCTGTTAAGGGGCCCCCGTCCGAGACTCAAGGTATGTCTGATATTGAACCATCAATCTGCTCTACAAGAATCTCGCAGTCGCTCATTCAAAGTAATCAGCTTCGGAATCTGTCTCGCAACCCGGGTCCAATGAGCCATGCCAAGCCCCTTCGACGGCGAACAATGCCAACGGCCTTCGTCCTGATTCAGGGATTACCCATGTGACGCCCTTCCCCGAGCTTTCTTCGTCTCCCAGCAGTAGTACTCTGGGAGCAGACGGGTTACCGGAGCAGAAGATCTTCCCTGGTATTGTGCATGAATCGGTTCGACGAGGAAGTAGGCTTTCTCAGCAGTCCGCGGATGACCACAATCATTAATTACCACTGAATGGGACAATATGTGCGGCTTCGGGTCTTCTGTGAAGCCGATTTCGGGTTTTTCTCTCGTTGCAATTTCGGTGATTTAGGCGCAGCCACTTGGTGCGTCTCTCGGTACTTTACTTGGGCGACTAGTGATGCCGAGGCTAGGGCGATTGAATGGATCAACACTTTTCTGATTCACGATTAGACGAGGAGAGGATCTGGGGAGTTGCCCTTCATTTATGACCTTTAAGATAATAAAATAAACAAACGTAAAATAACCACTTTTCTCTCTGAACAAGCCCAAATACGGTTGTATCTTATGCAAATATTACTAGACACTGATTCTTTTTCATCCTGATCGAAACTAGAGGACGTCATGACGCCTTATGTAATGGATCCATCACGTGCCTCGTAAAAGCGCCATAAACAAGTCTCGCGAGGCCGACCTCCGCCTGCGCCTGCGAGGGATCTTCGTTTGCCAAACTCCGAGGGCAGTTTTATTCTGCCGATCTTCAACTCCTCCCTTGTGCACGTCTGCATTCCCAGGGCCTCGCTCTTTCACCATGGCGTCGTTGGGCGAGGATCTCCTGGTCACTGTGAATAAGCTTCAGGACTTGGTCTTCAACACCATTGGAAACGACTCCCTCGATTTGCCTCAGATTGTGAGCCATACCGATTGCCCCCGACTGAACCATTGTCGCGTCATGTACTAATCGTTCTAGGTTGTCGTCGGTTCCCAATCCTCCGGCAAGTCGTCGGTCTTGGAGAACATCGTCGGGCGAGACTTCTTACCACGCGGCAGCGGCATCGTCACCCGACGTCCGTTGATTCTACAACTCATCAACATCCCCAGCGAGCGTGACGACAGACCGGAAAATGACGAAATTCATGTGCCGCACACGGCAGCCAGCGTGGCCGGCCAACACGAATGGGCCGAATTCCACCACCAGCCCGGCCGCAAGTTCGAGGATTTCCAACAGGTGAAGCAAGAGATCGAGGCCGAAACGGCGCGGATTGCGGGCAGCAACAAGGGCATCAACCGACAGCCCATCAATTTGAAAATATTCTCTCCTCATGTCCTCAACCTGACCCTGGTGGACCTTCCCGGTCTCACCAAGGTGCCGATTGGCGACCAACCGTCCGACATTGAGAAACAAACTCGCACCCTGATTCTCGAATACATTGCGAAGCCGAACAGCATAATCCTTGCGGTCTCTCCGGCCAACGTGGACCTGGTCAACTCCGAGGCGTTGAAGCTCGCCCGGCAAGTGGACCCCATGGGTAGGAGGACGATTGGTGTCCTGTCGAAATTGGACCTCATGGACCATGGCACCAACGCGATGGACATTCTGTCCGGTCGTGTGTACCCCCTGAAACTGGGATTCATTGGCGTGGTGAATCGGTCCCAACAGGACATCCAGTCGGGCAAGGAGCTGGCAGAGGCCCTGCGAGCCGAGGCTGACTTCTTCCGCCATCACCCCGCTTATCGCAACATGGCCAACCGATGTGGAACACACTTCCTGGCCAAGACCTTGAACTCGACCCTGATGGCCCACATTCGAGACCGTCTCCCGGATATCAAGGCGCGCCTGAACACGCTGATGGGCCAGACCCAGCAGGAACTGGCAAGCTACGGCAACAAGCAGTTCAGCGGAAAGGAGCACCGCGGATCGTTGATTCTGCAGTTGATGACCCGCTTCGCCTCGTCCTTCATCTCGTCCATTGACGGTACATCCTCCGAGATTTCGACCAAGGAGCTTTGTGGCGGAGCCAGAATCTACTACATCTTCAATGAGGTGTTCGGCAACTCGCTGGAAACCATTGATCCTACACACAATCTGACCGTCTCCGACATCCGGACGGCCATCCGCAACTCGACCGGTCCCCGGCCTAGCCTCTTCGTCCCGGAGCTGGCTTTTGATTTGCTGGTCAAGCCGCAGATTAAGCTTCTGGAGTCTCCTGCTCAACGATGCGTGGAGCTGGTTTATGAGGAGCTTATCAAGATCTGTCATACCTGCGGCTCGCAGGAACTCCTGCGATTCCCCCGTCTCCAGGGTAAGCTCATAGAGGTGGTATCCGATCTTCTCCGCGAGCGTCTGGGGCCTTGCGCAGGCTACGTGGAGTCTCTGATTTCCATCCAAAGAGCGTATATCAACACCAACCACCCCAACTTCCCCGGTGCCGCTTCCGCCATGCAATCGATCATCCAGAACCGACAGGAGGAAGAGCGCAAGGCCATTCTGGCAGAAGAGAAGAGAAAGCGCGAGAAGCGGCGGATGAAGGAGCTTGGTGCGGCCAACGGAACGGCTGGCACGCCGGAGGACGAGGATCCACAAAACGACAAGCACAGCCTCCCCATTCGAAGCCACTCCGCCAAGGGCGCTCGAAGCATGTCGCCCAATGTTGGTCGCAACGCGGAGAACGGAATTGCCGCGACGCTGAACGGCAGTGCGAACCATCCGGCTGGCTTCGGTGCCTCGCACGCTACCCGCGATTCCTTCTTGAACTACTTCTTCGGTAAAGAGGGCGGCATTCAGCACTCCCCGTCGCAAGCTGCATTGAACCGGGCAGCTCACGCGAGCGAGCCCAGCATCAGCCAGAGCATTCGCCGCGCCGAGTTGCGGTCGCCCGTGATACCCGCGGACGAATACCCTGCTCCCATCGACTACGGGAGTGACATGTCTTCTGTTTTCGTAAGTGATACAGCACTGCCATTCTCCGGAAGTGTTCGACTAACCTCTTCACAGCCCAGCGAGAATGCGGAGCCCACCCTGACCGATCGCGAGATGCTCGAGACCGAGCTGATCCGCCGACTCATCTCTTCCTACTTCAACATCGTACGCGAGACCATTGCCGACCAGGTCCCCAAGGCCATCATGCACCTGTTGGTCAACCACAGCAAAGACGTCGTGCAGAATAGACTTGTTAGCGAACTTTATAAAGAGGATCTCTTCGGCGAGCTGCTTTACGAAGACGACGGCATCAAGGCGGAGCGCGAGAAGTGCGAGCGCCTGCTGGAGACCTACAAAGAGGCCGCGAAGATCGTGGGCGAAGTGTTATAGATGCAACGCGGTGTTTAGCGACGCGTCCCCTTCTTCCCTTTCCCCCTTTTTTTTCCTTTTTCTGTTTGACTATTCGAAATGTGGGATGCTTATGTGGATGTACAATTACCGGAGGTTTGCACATGCGTGATATACTTTCTTTCGGAGATTTTTTTAAATGATTCGTATGCGTTTAGCTTTTTTGAAAGATGCGAATGACCCGAGATTAAATACTCAACTCGGAATATATATGCTTGTTTACCGCGCCTTCTTCGTAGCCTTTCGCAGTCGTGCGCCCTCAAAGCCGTATAGGCCACCGCCGACAAAGACCAGCACTGCGCCGACCAGAACACCGGACCCCAAGTGGTTTCCAAACAGGTAGATTGACAGCAGCAGGGAGACCAGCTTGCGAACGTTCAAGACAACCGTCACCGTCAAGGAGGACGATTTGGCAGAGAGCAGGTGGACACCCCGAATGCATAGGTACTGCGTCAGAGCATTCATGATGAGAAATGCCACCTGGATCGGAAGCTTGTCGAGTGCTAATTGAACCGGCGCGTGTTTCTGGACAGTCGCCAGCACGGAGAAGGCTGTATTTCCCATGGCAGTAGACGCGACATCCGAGGATCCTCCCTGGGGGAACGTTGACAAAAGCGACGGTGTCGAGGATACCACTCGCCATTGCGAAGACAGCTGCGGGTAGCTAGTCAAGAACAGCGGCAGGGAGAGGGTATGCGAATAAAACAAGGCCTCCTTCCAATGATCCCGGCCATAAGTCGCGTACAACCGGTCTGCGTAAATACCCTGGAAAGCTGACAAGACCATCGCCAAAGCAAGGATCGTAAAGCCCGTCGCGGTGGTCATCATAGCCGTGTCTTGTCCCGACATCTCGATGGACTTGCCCTTGGCCTGGGCATCAGCCAACGCGGCGGCCACCACGCCCATGGTCAACATGGCGACTGCAAGCATCTGGCCCCGAGAATAACGCTTTCCGTTGAAAATGCACCCAACAATCATAGATGCCACTGGACCGCCGGATCGTAAAATGATATGAAGTGGCACGGAAATTCTATATGCAAATGCCCAATTGTTCAACATGTTGACCGTCACGAAAAACGAGGTGTATATCAACCATGACCGTAGTGGAATTGCTCGCGGGCTGAGGAACAGGGCTCGAGGTCCTGCGGAGAAGGACAGGAAATGCGGAAGGGTGAAAAGGGCGCACAGGACGAACTGGGCGAAGGTGATTAAGGGCCCTATGATCCGAATTAGGTTGTCTGCGATATGCCTAGACCGAACGAAATCCTTACCGGCTGTAGGCTGTTCTCTGCAAGGATATCTGTTAGCTTCTGGTAATACGAGACAATCAGAGCCCGACTTACTTGATGATAGCCTCCAGGGCGAATACCTACACCCATGTCAGCAGCCTACTTCCAGGCCTCAATCGAGCACACTCACATTCGCACAACACCCTCCAAAGATGAGCGATACCATCATCACCATAGTGGCCCATGTCGGAACTGTCGCGTGCGCGGCCGCCGCCATTAAACCAGACATGTCCTTCTCAGCGGCCGCCTTCAGTTGGGGCGATGGTGGCGATATAGGGACTGTGGCGTCACCGGAGCCATTGGGGGATATCTTGAGCGCATAGGCGTTCGCTTTTCGTTTTGAGGCATCGTCGTCGTGGATCATTGTGTCGGTCGAGTGTTGACGGATTGGACCAGGGCCCCTCTTTGGCTGCGCGCGTTGCGCAAGATGATCAATTCCGTCTTTTCCCCGGGGTTCTCGGTGGTCCTCCGTTCCTGTACAAAAAAAATTCAGTACGCGGGCAAAGGCCCAAAAAGATTGACGTGGTCGGTGAAGAGAGGAAGTTGGAAATCGGAACGTGATCGACGGGTGCGCGACACTGCCGCCTCCGCTTGGAGTTTCGGAGCAACGTTTACATTCCGTGGAATTAAACTTTAAGCTTTTCATACATTTCATATCTACATTTCATTTTTCAGGCCTATATCAGTCATCTACAATGTCATCGTCGCTGAGAATAAGCTTCTCTTCCTCCACTTGCAGACGAGGCCCAAATGCATTGCTGCTCGTTTTGGGAGGTTGAGGCTGTGACGGTGCCAGATCGTCCTCTTCAACATCATCCAGGCGACTTCCTCGAATACTGGTGATCTGGCTTAATTGCCCGTTATCGTCCGGCCGAATCTGGGTCATGTAGGGAAGTTGATGGAGCAGTGCATCATGGCGCGCCATCATTGTCATCGTTGAGGGACTGTCCCGACTCGATGCGTGACCGACCTGAAGACTTTTCCAGGATCTGACGCCCGTGGGCTCAAAGTTGGTGCCCATATTGCGCGCAGAAAGACTGTGATTGCTGGGATCAAGCATGTGCTTCATCCATGAATCCAAGAGGCCCTCGATCTCCTCGGTTTTCCTCCACAGTCGTAACGAGGACGGATAGAGCATCTTGTGGGCATTGCCGCGACCTCGCCCATCCCCTTGAGTTAGTTTCCGGTTGACCGGATAGGGAAGAGCGAACAGAAGCCCGCGCGCCGCCACCTGGAAACTGATTTCATCTTGTCGAAGCATATCAACTCCCGCGTTCTGAAGATTGGCGCCAATCCCAACGCCAGACCGCGCTCCTGTTGGCCGGCGATCGGCACCGAGTATATCGCTGTCGGATAGTGCTTCAATGCATGCATTAAGGTTATCCGTGAAGTGATCCCCGTTACAAGACGGTGGATAGTTCTCATGAAGGGCACATATGAAAGTGGAGATATCGGTGCCCGTCTCGTCAATTAGGTCATTGACGCCGACTTGCGAGACCTTGGGCCGTCGGTAATGGGAGAGATGGTCGGGTGGTGATGGAGGTATGGCAGCCTCAGTTGGCATCAGACTCGGGTCCAGACGTTTGTTGTAGACAATCTTGCCCACGGCATGGAACATTCCCAAACTAGCCTCTCTCTGTGAGATCAACTTGAGTGACTCTTCCTCCATCGGTGTCAAAGCCGTGTCCCCGCGAGACTTTTTGGTTTTCGTAGCGCTGCTGCCCCAGTTCCCTGTCTGGTCGCCTTTCAAACAAAGAAACTCCAGGGAAGAGATGGCGCTACGGATATCCCCAATCTCCGAGATCCTCTCCAGGACTGCCGGACCGGGGATTCGGCTACGCTGGGAAGCGCGTGCCTCTTTGTCGAGGATTGACCGTAAGGCCCTCTGCATAAAGGTCGGTGCAATGGTATTAAAGTCGATGATTGTCGTGTTCGGGTGGTTATACAGAGTGGGCCCGAGCAGCCGATGCACCGTCAAGTTGTCCAAGATGGACGACGCCGAGCTCAGCAACGTCTCTGACACGATCATCACAATGGGTGGATGCCAGCCATTCCCATTATCTGCTGCCGCGGCAAGATAGCGCTGTAGAGAAGCCCGGAAGGCTGTTAAACTCGACGATGACCGGCTGAGTACAGTGGGAAACTCTTCCACGAGAAGAACGCGCCGGTTGCCGGGATGTGCTTTGTGCGCGCTCTTCAATTCGGAGGAGTCCTCCAGGTCAAGTCCTCCGAAGCGATCGCCTCGGCCGAGAAACTCCTCAAATTGAGCACTGACAGAGACGTAGTCTTGCGCATTAAACTCGGAGACGGCCGGATTCCTCCATTCAACAATATCGAAACTGGCCGATTCAGAAAGAAGAGAAACCGTTGTCGTCTTCCCAGAACCCGCTGGGCCACGGAGAACGAGTAGTCTCTACTTCTGTTAGCAAAAGGGTTCCGGGGCCCCAATCAACAACAAGATGTCACTCACCTCCCTGCGTCTCCCAGAAAAGGCATCTTCCAGCCAGTTTTGTACATCGGAGACCTTCCTTTTGTGAACGGCGAGCTCATCCAGATTCGACGGAGCGAACCGTTGTGCCCAAGGACGTTTGTCTGCTTCCACCGATTGAGCCGGAGACTGTGAGCGAGTGCTGTTCGACTCGGTGGGCATGAGAAAGCGTTTGGTAAGTGGTTTTTTGGGCCGCGAGCTCTGTTTCGATGGTCGTCGTGTTTGGCTGGGTTCACGCTTGCTTTTCGCGTCAACAGCTTCACCGGCCTTTACACCAGCCTTCACACCGGCCAGGTGCTGTGTAAATATCTCGTCGTAGGAGTCATAATCATCCTCGATCACGTCCGCATCAAGGGTTGCCTCTGAAACTGTCTCGAGTGACCGTTTGGGCTCGAATTTGTGTGAGGACCAGCGTTGTCCCTCTGTCGCAGGCTGAAAGAAGCTATGTAATGATTTGGATTGTTTTGTATTCGGCGAGGACGAGGATCCGGGCTTTTTGGGTGAGGGAGAGGTGGAGATTCGGGGTGAGGCAGCTTGGCCGGGACGCGCTCGGGGTTTGGGACGC
Source organism: Penicillium cinerascens (assembly GCF_028974065.1). Classification (NCBI taxonomy): domain Eukaryota; kingdom Fungi; phylum Ascomycota; class Eurotiomycetes; order Eurotiales; family Aspergillaceae; genus Penicillium; species Penicillium cinerascens. Next base: position 3,418,264 of record NW_026695290.1, on the reverse strand, counting down.
GACGAAATGACGGTTTGTTTGGATGTTTTGGATTGCTCTGGACCATTTACGACGGACCTGCGCTGTCGCTTGGGGGGACGGCCGTCCATGATGGGAGGCGCGGAGGCGAAGATGGAAATGCGCGTCCGATAAGCTTATACGCCAAGCGCGGGGATCCGCGTCTATCGAGTCTACTCCGTCTCTAACTCTATCTTTGTCTGTACCTCCCCGTCCCTGCTATTCCGTCACTTGGATGGTTTTTTGAGAGTTTAAAATTCAAAGCAGGTTGGAGTTAGCGGCGCACACATTGTTGCTGGTGCTCGGCTCAATCCTGAAACCATGTGGCTTCAATACCTATGACCGAAAAGGAAGGCGATCAGACGCTAGCAGTTTAGTGTATTTAGGGTCCCGATGCTAGGTATCTAGTCCGCTTCGTGATTTGCCTTTTACTTAGCTCGTTTTATTGAAACCTGTGCGGAGGAACGGAGACGAACGGGTGCCATCTCTTTCGGGGCTTTAGTTCCTCGCCTGCGTGCATTTAGCGTCTGAGGCGCAACCGACCCACCGGCGAATCCCTGCAAGCACAGATTTGGCCCCCACGAACAAGTTCATTAGAATTCATATTACGGAGACAGTACTCGTACTTTTGCTAGGCCTTTACCCCTTTAATCTTCCGTGTGGATATATTGTAGTCGAAATCCCGGGAGCATTTGATTCAGCTCCTCGCAACGATCTATACAACTTGTACACCATGTCAACAACGACGAGAGTCATTCCCTTGACGACCACATTCATTCCTCCATCCTCTTGCCTTCTCATCAACCCTGTCCAAACATCGGCCAATGAAATCAACGCTTCTTACGGTGATGATATCAGTGCTTCTTTCGACGATGTGAGCGCCACTAGCATGGTATATACAATCGGGCCAACCACGAGTGCCTCGCAATGTTTTCCATCGGGTTGGAAATCAAGTTCTTATTTCTCGCCTGGCCTTTGTCCCAGCGGCTATACGGTTGGTTTCAGCACCCGGGTCAATATTAATACCATTACCGAAACCCGCGCATCATGTTGTCCTTCGTACGTAACGGGCATCCATCCTCTGCTTTGGTCGTACTGGGAACTGGAGGCTTGTACTAATTCAATCACACTTGACAGAGAGCTAAACGCTAATGCCGGCCAAACTGGCGCGCCCTGCCACGGCTGGGCAGTGGATGCAAATGGGAGTTACCTGGGCGTGCTCTATGCGGACGCTGTTTCCATCCGGTGGCAATCGACCGACTTCACCCAAGCTACCGCCACTACGATCTATACAACATCCACCGATTTGCCCGAAATACCAACGGGCCAACACTCGGGGTTGCCCGAAATACCAACGTACCATCACTCGGGGCTGACAACGGGTGCAAAAGCAGGGATCGGGGTGGGTGTTACCCTAGGCGTGATTCTTGCTGTCGGCGGAGCTCTGGGTTTCTTTTACTTCCTACGCAAAAGACGCGGAGGTCTGTCACAGGCCCCCGATGAGCCTGGGAACATGACAGGGCCTGGTAATAAGACAGAAATGAATGCAGTTGCTGATCAGCAGCCTGCTGAGCTGCCCACGCCGACATATTTCACGGCCGAGTTGCCTTCAAATCACTTCAGCTTTCAAGAACCTATGCCAGCGGAACTTGATGGGCGCCATGAACACGAGAAATGATGTTGTCAAACTCTGCTAGTGTCGCTTGCATGATTACCACCGAGGTGTTGGGTCGATTGTTTTGCTTGAGTGGAGTTTAATACTAGTGTATAAATATTCCATATGTTAATCAATTGTTTAAAGTTGCAAAGTCATTGTATTCAAAGCTGGCCTTCTTTCGTCATTCAGCCATCAAATGTGCCCGTTTAACCAAAAGAAAAAGGTCCGCCTAGCATTATAGCCTAAACCCACTTTCTCAATAGGCATATGCCTTCAAGACATCCTCCTGCTCATTGAGCCCTGCTACCGCCTTCTCAGCGTCCTGGTCGGAGGCAAAGCTAACGTCTTTCTAGACATTTTTTATTCTGTTTTCTAAGATATCTTTCTAACCGTCTTTTTAGATAAATTTAGATTTTCGCTCCCCATGGATGACGATGGATGACAGCACGCAGGGCGTAGCCCACCTTCTACTTTATAACACTCTGCTTCGTGTTCCTCTCTCTTTGCACTTGGATAGACTAGTAAAATCTTTCCTAAACCACTATACAGCTTCATCTATCATGGCGGAAGAGGGTGATCCCACATATTATAGACCTTGACTCCACTCACAAGTAGGGTAGGAAGCCAGGGCCAATGCGTATGCCTGCTTAACCGCGACTCCAAACGGCTAACCCAATCAATTGATTAATCAATCAATCAATCAACAGGTTGCTCTTAATAGAGCCTAATTCATAGCTAAAGTCCAGCAACCTCGGTCATAATTGGGATAGAAGGTCCTGGAAGAGTGTCGATATTCAGCTCTTGCAGGCCTTTTACGAGTCGCGCCACGATCGACCCTATGCAGCCTTACAATGCATGAAAAGACTTCAATTGGTGTATATTTTTACACGTCCGGCCTCGATCTCATTGGGTATATCGACAGGATTCCAACAAAACAATAAACAAAACGTTAAATCACTATGCGCCGCCAAACACATCGTAATAGTAATCCTCGTCCAACCCGTTGCGCGAAGGCACGCCCGGTGTCTCGCCCGCGAACGTGGCGTCGTCAAACCGCACATTCAAAAGTCGGATCTTCAGTCCGTAGTTACTGACCAGGTCAATCAACTTGGTCGTTTCTGCGGTGATGGGCTGCTGGTTAAGAAGCATGAGCAGCCCATCTAGCCACTCTGAGGCTACGCTGTGGGATGCGGGCCGAAGAGTGAGCAGGACTATTTCTTTTTGGGTTGACCGGCTGCCGGTCCGAGAGTGACTCTTGCCATGGCCCGAGTTTAAGGATTGGGCGTAGCCGTGGATGGTGATCTTTGTTGATGCCTGATGGCCAGCGGTCTTCACGGTCGAAGACGAGGAGTGATCGGGGTTCGTGGATATATTAGAGACCACCGAGGAGACAATAGAGAGATCGACTGTGAAGTGATATTAGCATCGTAAAGTCAGGGGGTGCGTGGCAACCGCTTCTTACTCTTTTCCGGCAGCGTATCTAGCTCGGGGGTTCGGTCACCCACCGAGTCAAACTCGCCAAAGTGCAGATACCGTCGGTTATGCGACAATTGGACGTATTGGTGCGAAGCGGACCGAGTTGGCGCCTGGTCATTCTTGGAGCTCTCGAGTGAGAACCAGGCACCCTGAAGCAGGCATCGAATGCGCTGCTCCTTGACAAACTGCAGGGCCTCGTGGTGCAGCTCCTCGCGCACCTGTCGCAAGTGCTGCCCCCAAGCATCCTCGTAGGTGAGCTCCAGAAGCTCCATCTGCAACTCGCGCAGGCGGTGATATTCAAAATTGGCCAGGTCCTCCTCCACATCCTGGACATCTTTCGTCCGGGGGGCACCACCCACGACCGATTCGATGAGGATGCGAACCAGCTCCACGAGCTTGTCCAAATCTTCCACCTCGGCAGCAGTCGCCTTCCAGAGACGGAAGAATGCCTGCAGTCCTGCCACATGCAACCGAGTCCAGTGAAGGAGCAGTGGTCTGAATAGCTTGTCGAGACTGGATCGCGACTCCAAAAGCATGTAAGTCTTTGAATCGTCCATCTCGGACTTGTCCACCTCGAAATGCTCGAACAGAATGGACGTTACTGCCAACGACGCCTGCGCAATTGGACACCGCTGTCCTGCTGGCTTGGTTGACTGCTCAAGGAGCATCTTCTGGAACTCATCCTGGTGACTGCGGACATAATCTGCCAAATCCATCATTCCCAGGAAGCCCACCTCGTGGAACTCCGCAGTGGGGTTCTCCGATTCGAATCCCAGTCGCCGCCATTTCTCGGGGTGGTGTCGCTTCGAGCGCCGCGTGTCGTCGCCGTTTTCCTTGTCCTTGTCCTTCTCCGACGTCTCCTCGGAGCTCTTGGGTGTACCGGCCAGGTAAATCCCCTTCAGTGCTCTTCGGTGCTCGGGCTTCTCCTGGTTCAGGGAAATGTCTCGCCACTTCCGAAGGAGCACCTTGGTCAGAGACTGGAACTCGAGGAGCGGGTGAGCCAAGTCCTGAAGAGCAGAGTCCTGCATAAGCACGTAGACTGCTCGAATCACCCCCAGATCCTGCAGTTTCTGGATAAACTTGGGCCATTCCGCCTCTGAATCGTGGGTAATGGAGTCGCGCATGAGCGAATTGATCAACTGGAGCGCATTGGCACACAGAGCATGGTCCGCAGAGGACAGTCGGCTCACGAGCATCTCCAGGAATTGAGGGTAAATGGCAATCGCAGGCTTGAGTGCACGGAAGCCGAACATCATATCTGGCTGCTCCGAGCCGGTGCCGCCCACCGGGTGTGAGACGACGGACACGAGAATCGACATGGCGCCCCGGAGGATGTTGACCAGAGGGTGAGTAACGATCAACTTGACAATCTAAGAATGAAAAGGACGATCAGCAGGCGAACAAAGGTATGCACGCACGCTTGAAGTGGCAGTGTTCGGGTGGGAGGGGGTTGTAGTTCTTACTCGTTCGACCAGTTCTTGGTCAACGCACTCCCATCCTTTGTCGACCTCGAGGAGACGAGCAAAACTGGTAAGACTGTAGGCGAGAGTATTGCCGCTGGCGTGCAGGGTAAGGTGTCGCAGGCGAGTCAAACCGCCCTCTGAAATGAAGAGCTCCGCAAAGGACGGGTCGCCGATGTTGCCCTGGAGCTTGAAGACGGCCATTTTGCGGACCGCATCTTCATCGCTGCCCAAGCGATTCACCAATTCGGCAATGTTGTCGGTCTCCATGATCCCCCGATTGCTGGGAAGGAAGAGGGAGAAGCGTGGAGACGGAAGTTCGCGAAGGCGCATCAGGGGTCAACGCGCTGTGGGGCAATTGGACTGATCTAAATTCAATTTAAGTTCGACTCTACTTGGGGTCTCGTATAACTAACTGTATTGCGTTCCTACATTACTGGGGTAGACTGAACTTTTGATTCTAGAGTTTCAAGTTTGAACTTTTTTGTTTCACTTTTGATTTCGAGTATTAGGTTGGCAGATTCGTGTCATACATAAATAAAACATGAGGTCCAGTCGTTTTCCTGGCCTCCGGAAATCTATACAGGGATGTCACCGATTCAACTCCAGTGATGCAGACCGCGGCTATGTACGGAAGAAAAGGCTGGGAAACCTGCCCAGCTGGGAGAAGCAGAGAGTTGTTATCGCCGCCAACCCACGTTCCAAATAACGTGGGCGATATCTCGCGCAGTGTTGACGGTGTCGACAACTCGTCCCAACAGACCGTTGTTGGCCGCTTCCGCTTCTCCTTCACCCTCGGCGTAGGGAATAAACATGCCGGAGGGGCTCAGCTGCAGTGGCCGGTCGCCGAGCTCGTCCTCGTCTTCCGGAACGAACCAGCCTCGGTCTTGATTTGTGTATTGACCGGTGAAATCCAGACTGGGATCTTCATCATCCTCGTCAAGAAGGAAGTTGGCGGATTGGGATGATGGGCGGAGAGTCTCCACGGACGGAGTGGGTGACAACGAGGAGGAGTGAGGGAGGGCAGACCATCGATCGAGGATACAGCCGCCCTTGGGCTCGGGGGTGTCACCCCGGTATTTAAGAGTGGTGGCAGGGAGAGGAGCGATGGTTTTACTGTCGCTGCTGAAGCTATTGCGGGGGGTGCTTCGATTGCTTAGGGACGATTTGCCCGAGATCTGTCGCATCATGACCACGCCGTCATCAGATGAGCTTTCATCTTCGAATGTGACAGGCCAATCCTCTTCGTCGGCCTCTTTGAGATCCACGGCGATACACTGCTCTACCTTGTCGTTGAAGTGGATGTGACGTCGCTCACTCGGCGATGTCAACCCCGATGAGGAGGGGGTCGTCAAGGTGCCACCCATGGAGTAGGTCGAGCTCCCGGTGCGATGATGGATGTGGTCCAGATCGGTATTGGACCTGACCAAGGGAGGTCGCGCCCAGCCGCTTACGGCCTCCTGGGCTTTGAGGATGGCCCCTGCGTGCTGGAGAAGTGTGTGCTGGGACAGCGACCGCTGAAGCATGGTTTCGGACGCGGTTTTCTTTTTCAGGATAGGTTTTCGGTCGATGAATGAAGAATTGGGTGTTTCGAGGCGACTGGGCGGTGGCGATACATCCGACGTTGTGTCCTCGGTCGAGCTTGACGTCTTGAGGGGACCGTAGAGCCATGTTACATCGCAATCTTTTAGCCTGTTCGAACAGTTAGTGACGGTCTCAGTGAGGCGACCGATGCAGAGTGATCCTCACCAGTTCAAGGTCTCCGGAGAGATGGTCCCCAGGTGGTGCTTCGCCTTGGCCCACGTTCTCCACGAGGCGTTCTCGAGGCGCACTCCGTTGCTATAGTCGCTCCTGCGGGACGTCACGTAGCGCCATGAAGCCCAGATATCCTCCTCGCGCCACTCGTGAGAGAGATAGTCGACGTGTCGGGAGGGCTCCTCTTCGACGGAAGTATCGTCAGCGGCTGGGGTTTGCCGGGACCGGGGATGTTCGCAGCCCTCGGACGCATCGCTCATTACATCGGACTCCTTGGGTACCACGCGGGCCCCAGACTCGGCATCGTACGGAGGCAAATTTAGATCGTCATCGAGAGACAGGTCGCTGATGTTGGTGGGAGAGTAAGTGAGAACCTGGCCGGTCGGTGTGAAGTTGGGGGAAGGCGGAAGCGAGGAGTCTGTGGAGGCGACGGGGCTGGGGCAGTCCCGGGCCGGATAGGCATCTTGCATGGGCTCAGACTTGATCGGGATGCCGTGATCCTGAAGGAAATAGCGCTGAGCAGTGGGCGAGCGAGCATCCGGGGACAATGACTGCCGGGGATGCAGTACGGCCGTCATTATTCCCGACGATGGAGAATCAAGAGGAAGCGGCCATTACAGAGGAGGGATGGAAACAGCAGGGAAGGAGGGAGAAGAGGCAGAGGAGAATCAAGGCAGAACGAGCGAGAGAAGAGGGAAGTTGGAATATATGCGGGGAGTCGAGCGGGTCTGGAGTTCCAAAGATGAACGTGGAGGAGAAAACGGAAAGACAAAAAAGGATCCGGAGTTGCGGGTGACACATTGATATGCCCATTCTTGCCACCTTCTATCTTTACAAGGTTTCGCCCATTTCATTTTTAGATTTTCGACGTCTCCGGGCCAGTGCTCTCCAAGCTCCAGACCGGACGATAATGCTTGCTCCACTCGCCAAACTAAAGCACGCCGTGCGTACGAGAGGATCCTAAGTGGAGCTGCGACGTTGGAGGCAAAACCCTCGGAACATCACGGACGCGCCAATAATATAGAAACCACCTGAGGGTCTGAGCCCTTTGAGAAAAAGCTCTCGGTCGCACATCACAGAGGGTGTTCCGGGTTGCACGGCTCCTGGCCTGCTGTACCGGACACGGCCAGGTTTCTAGAATGACTTCACCACGGGCCCAGATCGATCCTACCAAGGTATCTGTGGCACTGAATACCCGGCTCCCGGATACGGGAAAACTTGGTTATCGGAATGTCTCCAGCATCTGGATCTCTGATACACAAAGTACGACCGTGCGGTACGCCCAGAATCCTCCGATCCACGATCGACGGGCCGCTTCGAGTTTTGCACGGGCCTTGCTGTGCTGTACTCGTCGGCCTCGCATTCTCGAGATAAGCCCCCGGAATCCGAGATAATCACACCGAGGCTTGAAAGTTCGGGAAGGTGGCGCTCGCCCGGCCACTGGGGGGAACTTGAAATGGAAACTCTGTTCCCTCGCCGTGCAGAAGCACCCCCCGACACTGCAGACACTGACACTCCAGACCGAGATGGATGGCCAAAAGGACCGGGGGGCAAATCCCAATTGCCTTTTGTCCGTGCGCTTGCGTCTCTGTCGTCCTGTCGGCCAAGAGACCCGTCGGGGTCTTGATTGGTTCCGACTAAAACCCTCCCATTGACCACCTTCTGGGCCAGTGATCGCGCCCCTTCGCTGCATGTCGCTGTGCACCCAGGGACGTTCGGACCTGCTCGGCCCTGGTTGAAACGCCCTTTTGTCGCATCCACTCTGCTTCTCTGAGTTTGGGGGCCCTTTCCTCCTCCTATTCGGGCCCATGCTTCGCCGTTTCTGCTCTTCCGCGGAGACGGGATGTCGATTATGTTCTCTTATGCACGACGATGATGTGAATTTTGACGCGAGACCCCACGGCACGGTCCCCATGGGCTCCCTCTGACGGGTCGGACCCCACAGTCCTCATTGGCCATTCAGATCTATACTCGACAGCACGACATTTGGCCCTGGAGGCTGAAGCGTGATCGGGGCCCACGTCCCCGTCTCAGATAACCCCGGCGTCCTAAATCCACAGTGGGCAAGCGAGCTGCGAGACATGAATCGTCGCTCTCCTGGCTATCTTATCAGAGCTCAACGGCTACGCGGATCTATCACCAACCGGGCACCAATTGGCGCCGTGATGAGCTACGCCCCTCCCTTCCCCGTGTCGCACCCTTCCCTATCTTCCTGCGTTGTAGGTAATTTGACAGATACACGATGCACCCTTCAACGGTCCCGCGGAGACATTTCTGCATGGCCCCATTGGCAACCGAGCAAGACTACCCTGTCGGCTACCCTACAAATGATAACGATTACAGGGAATATTGTTGTCATCTTACGCCATCGCGAGCGGGGTACTTGGTGAAGGCCGGGGGGAATCTATCCAAAAACTTTGGCCCCCTCAACCTCGATGATTAGCGATTGGTGCTTATCACTTAACTTTCTATGTCAATTGAGCACGGTTCCGACTTGACCCAGCTTGTAGTCGCTGTTTACGCAAGCCCATCTCCCCGCTACCTGAACGATGTGTTCATACCCCGTATATGTGGAGATCTTATGACGAGGGCCTTGCGAGAGTAGCGCCATGTCCACGAAAACCTCCGGGCGACAGTAAACCCACTGAATCATCAATCGGAAACCCCTGAGTCCCGATCTCCGGTGGCATCCTCGGGACAGCTCCCCCAGTGGTCTACCGCACCCTGAGAGCGCCTCTTCCACCGAGGCATCTATACTAAGACCCCGTGTGCGCAAAAGTACTACTAGTCTTTAGTGTATCCGGCCCGAAGATCCTTCGTATACATCGGCCCCGTTTCTTTTTCGGCTCCGGGAATTCGCGGAACAGATCACGTGATGATCATTATCCTAAAGAGGTTAGCGGCAGTGTCCCCCTCCCCCGCGGGTGCATTTGAGCTTCGAGCTTCGAGCTTTGATAGAGCAGCCCGGAATTTCCCAGAACTTAGTGAAACAATGGCTGAGGTAGATTCTGGCCCGGTCGAACCCCAGGCCCGGCATGTCGTCTACTGTGGAGGTGAGTACCCCGGTGGCGCCTTCAGCCCTGGTGCTAACGGAATTTGTTCGGACAGTGTGCACTTTGCCCCCCGAGTACTGCGAGTTCGGCGGTACCGCGAAGAAATGCGAGGATTGGTTAAAGGAGAAACACTCGGATCTGTGGGAGGGCCTGTACTCCGAAGGTAGGGCTCCGCTCGGAAATTGGGGAATTGGGGAGGTTTTTTTTTCCTAACATCGTGCGACAGATGCCGTAACGGCCAACCTGTCCACCCTCTCCGTCTCTGCCCAGGAGCGCGCTGCGAAGGACGCTGCTAAGAAGGAGGCCAAGGCCGCTCAGAGTGAGGCCCGGGATGCCGAGAAGAAAGCGGCCTCCAAGGTCCTGATCAAGCGAGTCGAACGCAACAAGCGCAAATACGTCACCGTTATCATCGGATTGGAGGTTTTTGGACTCGAGAACAAGAAGATTGCCAAGGATCTGGGCAAGAAGTTTGCTACTGGATCCTCGATGACCCGATCCCCGGCTGGCGCGGAGGAAATCACCGTGCAAGGAGACGTCAGCGACGATGTCCGCGATTGGCTACTAGAGGTGCACGGAGACAAAGTGCCGGAAGCAAACATCGAGTTGATTGAGGACAAGAAGAAGAAGAAGGCTGAAGCCGCGGTTTAAATTGAGGGAAAGAGAGAGAAAAAAAAAGAAATCTCTAATGACGACAACGAAGCCTGCGGATAGGGTATCATGACATGACCGGATTAAAAATATACAAATGCAAACTGCCCGCAAGGAAGCGGTGCCTCATAGCTCCTCCAGCACTCGGAAGGGATCTTGCTCTGTAGGTGTTGTGATGGGACCGGCCCGGGTCACACTGACCGTGACACTCGTCGAGGCTTGGAGACTCTGTAGACGGTCTTCAAGTCTCGACGGGTAGTTTGACGAACCAACCTGGCTATCAGGGCCATTGGTGTCGAAGACAGAATCCCATATATCAGGCTGATAGGAGCCAAATGAGGACCGATTTGCTCCCTCCGTTGGCAACGGAGACCTCTTATGGCTTGAAGCAATGGCGGGCCAGTTCTGAAGCACAATGGCCAACACAAGCACAAGGAATGCGCTGCCCATGACAGCCGAGATGATACGTAGTCGACGGCTGATACGCGACTGCCACTCTGACTCCCTTTGCTCCCAGCTGTCAATCTCGCGTCGAACAGCGTCCAGCCGACGGCCCAGATCCTCCACGCGCTCTCGCCCTCGTTTCATCCGCTCCTCCAACGCGTCGGCCTTTTGCACCTGAGGTTCGAATCCCTTTAGATCATTGATCTGTTTCCGAACCTCCTGGTCTAACCCGGCCGTCTCGCGCTCGAAATCGTTAAGAAGCGCGGACGCCGTCTCGGAGAGGTCTTGGAATGACCCGATTGTCGAGTTGAGGGCTGTGATCTTCTCTAGCAAATTGTAATATGTGTAGTCGAGTCGGCGCGTGACGTCCGTCGCTAGGGACCCTATCGAGGAGAGGGCAGATCGTAGATACCTTGAGGATCACACAGTCAGCTTATAGCTCTCTCATAATAACAAATTGACTTACTCTTCGCCCTGCTTCCGCTGCTTCCTGACCTGCTCCAGATCCTCCATAGACTGGATCTCCAGTCGTCGAATCGGACCTAACCGTTCATTCTGCTCGGGTGTATCCAGTAGACTGCCTTTCCGGCTACCACTAGTTGACTCGGAACCCCAGGGGGGTCGCGTACTCTCCCGGGTAATAGGTCTCAACAAGCCGTCATCGCCCTCGCGATCCTTCTCCCTGCCTGACCAGGTAGGCAGTAGCCCTCGCGCGCTGGCAGAAGACGCGAGGTGACTCATCGGCCGCGGGAGACGGATCTCTCGTGACTTGCTGTGCTTGTGTCGGTGATATGACTTGGACCCGTCGTGTGACGGCTCAACGAGCGCTCGTGCAGAAGGTCGCTGTTTGGACTCGTTCTGGGCGTCGGAAGATGTTGACTCTTCGGTCGTACGAGCATGGCGTCGAGAGCCTCGGTCGGGTTCGCGGGAGCCTGCGAACGGCTCGTCGGAGGTTGGATCATTGGGTCGCAGACTGGGGGACCCGCGGGTCAAAGGGAACGTGGCGGCGGATCGAGTGTTCGATAAAGGCAACGGGGACTTGAGGTGGAGGTCCATGTTACCGCATGTTTCGATCGGATTTGAAACCTGCGAGATGTCGCTGAGCACAAAATACGGGGAGTGAGAGAGCTTCTAGGAGATGCGGAGAGGCAAGATGTCATGCCAAGCCGTGCAGAAGAGGCCGATCTGCAGCAAGATCGATCGACATTGATACTTGACATGACATTTGATACCTAGATATTCGATTGTAATCAACTAATTTCTACACCCCCGTGTTTATTCTACTCTGGTATTTATTCCAGGTTCTACAGGAGGCTGGAAGTAGAAGATGCAGGATACTTCATACACATGTGCTAGAGTAATATTTATGTCGATGTCAAACATTAGACTCGCGATAGAATGAATCTGTTGTAAACCACGCCCAGAAACGCCAATGACCAGCCCTTTTATCGACCAAGCCCCTCGGACGGAGATCGTAGGCCGTGTATGCAGTGTGATCCCAGTGGGGAGACGAGACCCGAGCTCGTGAGGGAGATCATGAGTTGAGCAGCTTGTTGCGCTTCTCGCGGCGCTTGAGACGTTCGACCCGCTTCTGGTGCATCTTCTCGGCCATCTTCTCGTAGCGAGCCTTCTCCTCCTTGGCAGCTCTGCGTTCCTTGATGCGCTGGATATGGGCCTGTGGGAGCTTGGTGTTAGCAATTATCTTGCAAGTGTGCAAGGATACAAGGGCCGCGGAATAGAAAGCTAGAAAATGGCTGGAGAAACTCACCTGACGCTCAGCTTCCCGCTCTTCCTTCATCTCGCGCTCACGTTCCTTGACGGCATCGTGGTGCTTACGAGCTTCCACCCGCTTAGCGTACGAGGTAAGGCCCGCACTGGGGCGGAAGGCCTTCTTGCTGGGGTCATGCCAGTTTTTTCCCTGTTTCGGGGTCAGTCGGGGGAACGAGCAGTGGGGTCGCGGACTCGGCCTCGGGGACTGACCGTTCTTGCGCATGCCCTTGGACGCGGCCGCAGCGGGCACTGACGCCGGAGTCGTGGCAGTGTCGGTAGACATGGTGTGATGGGAGTTGCTTTGACACAAACTTCCAAAGTAAACGGGTGGGGAGTGGAAATCCGAACGGGGCAATAAAAGAGATGAAGCCGTTCGCCGCCTTTCGCAGCCAAATGAAATTTTCAGCCGGAGATTATCTGATCGAGATAACCGGGCTTGGCGGACGCTAACAGCGAAAAAAATGAAATCGAACGCTTTCCTGCTCCACTCCAAGTCTATCTCTCGCCGTCTTTCTCCATCTGGGCTCCAACTTTCCCAGGTCTTCTCGCTTTTCAGGGCTTGGCACTGTCAGCTCGACAAATCGCTCGTCGCGCGCGGTACACCGCCCCCCTCCTCGGTCCTTCGTCTGACGCCCCCACTTCACTGCACGCCTGAAAGCCCAAAAACAAATCGCTCGTCTCAAATACTTCCCTCTCCCCCTCCTCTGCCCTACCCTCGCTCTTTCGAATCATGCCCCGGTAGCCCGATACTTTCGGGTGACTGTTGGAAGCCTTGATGGCGGCGACCGAGCATGCGATCCCCGTCCGTGAACCGATGGAACTCCCATCTCTCCCGCCTAACCAGGGGTTGGAGGCGATGAAGGATATTGTGTTTGGCTCCGTGAGTAGTGTTGTTGCCCTGGACTAGTAGATACATTTGCTGATCGGACACTCAGGCTGCTGGCATGGCAGGCAAGCTGATCGAATATCCCTTTGACACCGTCAAGGTTCGCCTTCAATCTCAACCCGCACACCTTCCTCTCCGATATACCGGTCCTCTGGACTGTTTCCGCCAGTCGTTCCAGGCAGATGGCGTCAAGGGGCTCTACCGCGGCATCAGTGCCCCCATGACGGGGGCTGCCGTGGAAACCAGCTGTCTGTTCTTCAGCTACCGCCTCATTCAGGATTTCCTGCGCGCTACAGTCTATCCTGGAGTGGAACATTTGCCATTCCCCGCCCTTGTGGCCGCTGGTGCTGCTTCGGGCTCTGTCACCTCCTTGGCACTTACGCCCATCGAGCTCATCAAGTGCAAGATGCAAGTCCCCGTCGAGTCGGGACATAAAGCCCCCGGTCCCGCCGTCCTCATCGCGACCGTTTTCCGACAGGAAGGTCTGATTGGATTCTGGCGCGGCCAGCTCGGAACTCTCATCCGAGAGACTGGAGGCAGTGCGGCCTGGTTTGGTGGTTACGAGGGTGTCTCGTCCCTCTTCCGGAAATACAACTCGTCTCATTCCCATTCGACCGACTCCCTGCCAGTTTGGCAGCAGATGGTCGCTGGAGCCACGGCGGGCATCAGCTACAATTTTCTGTTCTACCCAGCCGACACCATCAAATCGCGCATGCAGACGGAGGACATCTCACGCCTCCCGGCCAACGGTGAGCGGCAGACCTTCTGGAATGTTACTCGGGCCGTGTGGAGGCAGCAGGGCTTGAAGGGCATGTATCGCGGGTGCGGGATCACTTGCGCACGCTCGGCCCCTAGCTCGGCCTTTATCTTCTCCGTTTACGAAGGGTTACGATCATATTTTGGATGAGTTGAGAATGATCCGTCTGACGTGCACATATTTGGTCCCAGTGCTATTCTGCTTGATACCCTTTCCCCGATATACCAAACCTCACCTCGCCTCGTTCCGGCTATAACCAACGATCCTGCTGGAAGACGGACGCATGCCTCTGACTGTGGGCTATCAGTCGGACATGAACGCCTTTTAAACACTTCGAATCCCTCAAACAACTTCTGCTCTCGAGTCTTCACTCCCTTGTTCACCGGCTACGACAACGTGGACCTACCCAGTGGCCATCGCCTTGTTTGACGAGGCCAAAAAATCCTCGACTACATAGAGCTCTCTGCTCGATCTATAGATGATGACTATACGAATACCCATCCACTGGGCATCTCACTGCTTCTTCGGCTTGCACGGAATATAGAAATATTACTTTGAACATAGAATACCACATATACCTGGATTTTTTCTAATCTCATCATTGCGTCTCCTTTCCTGCCACGGCGACGATGCTCATCCCACCGTATCCACCTTGAGCCGCAGCATCTAGATAATCCTGCACGGTCATCGCCAGCCCACGCTCACTTAACAAGTCTTCATCTTCCAGTGTCCCCCGTAGCAAGGGTCCATTCATGCCCCCGTTCAGCTCCCATACTTTGTGATCCTTCTTCACAAATGCTACAAAATGATGATGAGTCTCATCCTGCGGCAACGGGGCCGTTGTGGCACCCGTGGCAGCCGCGTCCATATGCGCTTTTTCCAAGAAAGCCGAGGTATACAGCAGGTCCGCCCTCCCGGCGGGAGGGAGCTCTATAGCACGTTGCCGCAGAGCGTCCAGCTCTGATCCGGGCGTGAGATAATTCTCATCAAGGTTGAACACAGTATGCAGGAGGGCCATCAAACCACACGCATGGCCGATCGTCTGTTTCATCCATATGACTGGTTCATGCGCGCCGAACCCTTGATACTCCGGTATCGTGGGTATTATGGCTGAGCGCGCAGCGAAGTAGATAGGACTGTCTGCTAGGAGGATCAGAGCATGGATGGGACGTGGAACCCATGCTAGAAGCTCGGGAGATGTGGATAGCACATCGTGAAAGGTGAGACCGGGTTCCAGCCCGAGGTTGGAGCAGAGACGCGATAGTACCTCCGGGTTATTCTCTAGGCGGAGTTAGCAGTGGCTTCGACCAGGATCAGGTGGGACTTACCGAGGGGGATGAAAGTCTTGCGACCGTCGATGAGCTGTGCCTGTGGAATCGACATCATTATTGACTGGTTGGAGGTGAAATCGGTTCCTAAGCTGTTCGAGCGGGGGTCTCGTAGGGCTGACACCGGCAGCTCCCATCCTGCTACTTCCCGTTACATATCTCCTTCGAACCGAGTACAAGTGTCATCGAGGTAGATGGACTAGCTCATTCGTCACTGAAAGAGCAGGACCGTTCTCTTCTCTCAGCCCTACCAATACGCAAAACACAAAAGCCATCCGTCGTGTGCAGCTCCGTTCTTCTCGGCCCTATGGCCCCCGTTGCGTGCGTGTCATGGCCCGAACAAGCTCTACAGCGGGTCTTTGGTGTTGGGAGACCCATTTTACAAACTTGAATGCCATGAGAGCTCCAAACAGCAGTTTTAGAGTTTAAAAAATCTCGTGATGGTCAATTGCAATGGAAATTGGGCATCCCAGGTCCTCACTGCACTTTCTATAAGACGGTTTGCAAGATGCTCCCCGGCATGCATCCTCGTTCATCCTCGACAACCTGAAAGTCTCGAGATCATGTCTCCCTTCGACCCTACCAGGGTGTACGGCCTGACGACTCCGATCTCCATCGCGATCGGCCTGAGGTGCGGACAACGTACAGCCCCGGCACCAAGATATCGCTGATTATTCTGGCTCTGATTGGAAGTGGGCTTAGTAGAAAATCCACTGGTATATCAGAACCGGAGTGGGCCTATAGAGTTACAAAAGTTTGGTTTATTCAGGGGGGATGTACAGATGGAAGAATAGGTACCAACTAGACACCTGTGCATGTCGGCATATTCATGCCATACCTCCGAATATTCAAGTCGGCAAATTCCTATATCCGAAACTGATACCTCCGAATGCCCACATCTCCAGGATCCACGTTGGAGGACTTATACGAGCGTAAGCAGGAAACTACCGATCTTCGCAACTGGAACAGAATGTCGGAATGTCAGCCCACCTTTGATCCGTGGAGACTCCGCGGATCCCAAAGCACATAAAACCGCCGATCCCGGCGCCGAGCATGTATAGTTACCTAGTGAGACCAACGCCATGTTAGCTCATCTGCTCCTATTCGGAAAAGTCGTCGCCGTCGTCTTCCGCCAGACATGGGTTCTATTTCGCCTGCGCATCGCTTCAATGGTCCACCGATTGACATATCGGCCCGGCGCGCAGCCCAAGAATATCGTCGTGGTGGGCGCTTCTTTTGCCGGGTACCATACAGCGCGATGCCTGGTGAACTCGATTCCATCAGGCTATCGCGTCGTGGTGATTGAGAAAAATAGTCATTTCCAATTGACATGGGTCCTGCCGCGCTTTTGTGTTGTTGCTGGCCACGACAACAAGCCCTTCATTCCCTACGGTGCATATCTCAAAGGTCCCCCGGGTTCTTCCTTGTGGGTTACTGACACGGTGGGGAATATCGAGCCTGGTAAAGATGGCCATGGACGAGTGCAGACTGCTGCAGGTGAGTGGATCGACTATGAGTATCTAGTACTGGCAACAGGCTCGTCGGCTGGGCTCCCGTCGCGAGTGTGCGCGGAGACGAAATCGGATGGAATGAAGGCTCTTTATAACCAGCGACAGAAATTAGCAGCGGCTCACGACATCGTTGTCATGGGTGGAGGGCCAGCCGGCATCGAGTTGGCGGCAGATGCAAAGGCGCAGTTCCCTCGGAAGAATGTCACGTTGATTCATTCACGCAAGACATTGCTGAATGATGGGTTCGGGGTCAAGTTGCATCGCGCTATCTTGAAGGAGATGGAGAATCTCGGTGTGAAATTGGTGCCGGGAGAGAAACCGGCGATTCCAGACGGTGAAACGGGAGACATCACGCTCAACGAAGGCTCGGTGCACTTTGATTGCCTGGTTAGATTACATCTACACATGTATATGGTTCACGAAATTGACGATTTCAACAGATTAGATGCACGGGACAAAGGCCCAACTCGAGCATGATGCATTTTCTGGATTCATCGGCGTTTTCAGCATCGGGTCACATTCGAGTCAAGCCCTCGTTGCAGGTTGCAGACGACGCATTCCATTGCATCTACGCAGCAGGTGATGTCATTGATGGTGGTGCCTTCAAGAATGCCCGCTCATCATTCGAGCAGGGTCAGACGGTGGCCCAGAATATCGTTCGTTCCATCAAAGGCCAGCAGCAGATCGAGTATCGACAAAAGTGGTGGGAGGGAACGACCAAGTTGACCCTAGGTCTCGTAAGTCCCTCCTTCGAGGGAGAAGGTTCTGGCAGGTGCTAAATATCTACAGGCAAAAAGTGTAGTCTACATCGCGGATGGACGGGCCGAATGGGTTATCTCGTCGGGACAGAAGGTCGAACTGGATAGCCCGCGCGTCTGGAAGTATCTCGGGGTGACACCGTACGTGGATGACACCGGAAACTGATAGATCAGAAGTGCATAGCTCCATGGTTCCTTTTCATCCATCATGAGACTACCTCTTTCTTCTGCGATGAGTGCTCATTCCTATCCTGGAAACTGTGCCAGGCTATCAACTCCCCAAATCCACGCCTGTTCTGGCGCAAATCCACTTCCGGAGCCGAGTAGATCCGGGAAAAGTGGTTCAAGCGGGACGTTCATGTCGTGGCCCGAGAGTACTGCGTACAACATGTTAGATTGTGACCTGGATGGAAACCGTGCAACACACCTTGATCAAAGTCGTAGAGGGCTTGTGACATGGCCGGATCTTCTACGTAGTGGAACATAGTTCCCTCGTCAAGGGTTTCAGCCAAAGCGAGTATCTGATCCTGGCCACTTTCATCCAGATCTTGTGTCACCTGCTCATCTCTAGGAGTACCAGCTTGCGACAGTGTCCGCACGTCATTTCCGGACGTAAGCATCTCTCTTAATTCCTTCTCCATGAGTAGTCTGGTCAATCTCTCCAAGATCTCCAGGCCTTGTGCAGCGAGAGTGGAATGAGACCGCAACTTCAAATGCGCCTGCATGCTGAGAAGTCGACGTAACCCCATCTTTGATTGATAAGAGTGCGGAGCTAGGGGATCAAGGCTTGTCAAAATGCAGAGCATGACACCTGCGGTAAAGGTATGGATGCCAATAAATGCTGCTGCGTAGGTATCGGCAGCGAGGGAGAATACGGAAGTCGTTTCGATTTCAGCGGTACTCAGAGCTGCATCTCGACAGGCCTGTAAAGACATATGGAGAGGATCTCGGCCCGAATGGGTGTCTTCAAGCTCGGGACCGGTGGGAGGAATAGTCTTGTACGCGAGCAAGGGTCGGTGCACAAGGATTCGCGCATTTTCATAGGCAAGTTTGAGGGCGAGTGCCTGAAACTGATAGATGTGGTTTTCAAACTTGGGGCCAGAAGCACCAATATCGCTGTCCATCTCCTCGACAGAAGTATAAGATATACCGGCAATGCTGGAGTTGACCTGTAGCAAATCAGGTGTCTCTGAATTCCATCTCTGCAGCCTGGCATCTAGAGTAGACACTTTTCGAATAAGATTCTGAAGGCCAGAAGAGGTGCCTGACCTGTCTTGCTGGGTGTTTCCTTTTAAGGCACCGAGTCCGTATAGGTCCGTGAGAATGTCCTTGATCAGAACAGATAATTTTGACATCAAATATTTGTAAGAGAGGAGGCTTGCCGGACACTGATGTGTTGCATCAAAAGATGCAGGCGACTGCTCAGGGACAGATTTGGCCAGGGGGTCCAACAACTCCACATCGCAGTCCGAATCCTTGATGCTATGCGGATAACCATAGGACATGGAGCAAAATGTCTCGATCTCGTAGATAGCCCACCAGCAGCGTTTTCGGGTCTCGTACTGCCGTTGCGTTTCTGGTGACATTGATCCATGGGGAAGCTTCCGATGCAAATTTAAGGCCTGGGCAATTCGCAATCCACAGCCGCATACGGGCCATGCCAGCTCTGGATTGCCGTGATAGAGGTAATAAGTACCCAGTAAGACGCATGTTTGAACGGCATTTAATGATCCCAATGAGACAATGTCGAGCATTTTGGCTCGAATTGTGGAAAAGATCTTTTCCTTTAGATCCACTGGAGATATGCCATGGGCCTCGAGCAATTGCTGTCGATGTTTACCCGCGTATTGTAATGCAATCGCGATGACCACTAGGAAAGTGCTGATAAACCCTGGATTCGGGTACGTATCTGCCAGCTGCTCCCTGGGAGAGTCGTACATTTGCTGCCAGGTTTGCCGGAAATCATCTTGGTGGAAAATAAGCATGAACCAGTGTATCCGGTCAAAGTAGGTGTCCACCAGCAAAGATGCCACTTCGCGCGATGGGAACAGCGAGATAAGCTCTGCCGTTGCTGACCGTGGCCCTGGTAGCGCAGGTATTGGGGCATGTGGTCTCAAGGGACGCCCAGTTTGGCGTGGATTACTTGCTCCAGAGTTAACTGGATGCAGCCTTTGACCACCCGGCAACGCCGTGGTCATTGATGTGTCTGGAGTAGTGGAATTGTGAAAGTGGAATGCCTTGATCTGAATCAGCAGCTGTTCGAGCCATTCGTTGTCGATACCTACCCCTTCCACCAAGGACATGGTCGAACTCGACCACGGCTGCTCAGTAATTTCGTGACCATCCGGTCGTGAGTTTCGTTTCCGTTTGGTGCTAGCCCTTTCAATCTGCGGTGTCCGAACCACACGCCATTGATCTGCCATCTGGCAAGGCTCTCCGGCACGGACACATAACGTGCATGGGCGTTGAATATCGCACTATCGCCGATGGTCAGCAAGATCAAATATCTGGAACAAGAGACTTGGAATACCTTGAGCTTCTGACGGCGACATCGTTGGCATGCACTGCCTACTTTAGAGCGCCTGGTTTCTGACACCATCGTATGATGGTCGGTAGTTTGAAGGTCATGGAATGAGTTCCCGAAAAGGAATCGATTCCGGTGGAGCCGATGACAAAGCTTGCAATTGTCTCCGAAGCCTGGAAGTCAAGGCCAGTGAACAGGCGGTCTTCTCTGTATATCATTGGGAGGTAAAATCATGAAGATAGTAGAGACACTGGAGCCTGCATGTATTTGCAGACTTTTTCTGTCTGAAGAAAATGACTTGCGAATCTGCCCTGAATGAGCGTCAGTAATTTAGTATGGCGTCCGAAAGAGGAAATCATTCCACCGGAAGAGTCAAACACGAGTATAGCAAAGTATAAAGGCACACTCCATCGCTCCCTCATACCGGGATGAATCTACAAAGATTGAATAACAATCCGAAATAAAATACACAACATGTCCACCGACAACACCGTCACGGTGACGCTGTCGCAGCTCGCCAAGATGATCGACCACTCACTGCTGCACCCGACCATGACCGACTCCGACATCCTGACGGGCCTCAAGATCGCCAGGGAACAGAATGTCGCGACGGCCTGCGTAAAACCCTATCTGATCCCACTGGCCAAGCGGGAACTGGCTGGCATCGACGTCCTGGTGTGCCCGGTCATCGGCTTCCCGCACGGTAACAGCACCTCCGAGATCAAAGTGCAGGAGGCTGCGGCTGCCGC
The DNA here is from genome assembly GCF_028974065.1 of Penicillium cinerascens. NCBI lineage: Eukaryota > Fungi > Ascomycota > Eurotiomycetes > Eurotiales > Aspergillaceae > Penicillium > Penicillium cinerascens. The sequence goes on along the minus strand of NW_026695290.1, from coordinate 3,397,491 downwards.
TCAGGCCGGTGGTCAAGAGATCGACATGGTTGTCAACATCGGCAAAGTCCTCGGCGGAGACTGGGAATACGTCACTCGGGAAATCGACGAGATCAACCGGGCCGTTGTGCGCCACGGGGCCATTCTCAAGGTGATCTTCGAGAACGACTACCTGCAGCCCGAGCATATCGTCCGACTCTGTGAGATCTGCACGAAACTTGAAGTCGCTTTTGTCAAGACGTCCACCGGCTACGGATTTGTCAAGCAGTCGGATGGGTCCTACAACTATCTCGGGGCCACGGTGTCGGATCTCAAGCTGATGCGGAAGCACTCGGGGCCCAAGGTTCAGATCAAAGCGGCGGGTGGTGTTAGAACACTTGACGATATGCTGCACGTCATGAGTCTGGGAGTAACGCGGATTGGAGCCACGGCGACGGTGGCCATCTTGGATGAGGCGAGGAAACGGGGGATTGGCAAAGAGCCGGTGACGGTGACCTTTAAGCCCATGCAGGAGAAAGCCGGAGGGTATTAACTGGGCGTCTAATCTATAGTGGGAATGTATCTATTGTGGAACGACGATTGTTGAATCACCCTTTCCTCGATGTCTGCAGTCCGTCAGGCCAGCCTGAACATCGATCATGCGTGAAAGACTAGGACATATTAATACTATGACATTAAGGATACTATTTTTCGAGGTTAACAATTGAAGCAGAGGCAGATTCAAGGCAGATCAAATCCCGAGTCGAGTTGAAAAAAAAAAAGTTAAACTCGGCATTTTAATCGAGATGCTCCCCTCAGAGTTCTCTCCTATATTGAAACCCTAGTTTACGAAAAGTGGTAAGCCGAGTTTACCAACTCTTTATTCCTGGCGCTCTTTACCTTCTCCCCGTGTTTCTATTTCAATTGAAATGATTTCAAAATTTTCTCCCTATTTTCACACGGGACACCGTCTTGCGGGGCTAGGACTCAGGCACGTCGAGCCGGTCCAGTCCCCAAATCCAAGTATGCCACCATCCTAAGGCTGAATGGTCGGAATCAGGCCACTGGATGACGTACTCGAAACGCGAATTCTCCACACGTGAGAGGGGTATGCACTCACAGTGGACAGAGTGTCTTCACGTTGAAGATAGCTAGTTATTAGCAATTCCCATGTCAAATCTCGTTGCATTCAGCTGGGGCCAAAAGTATATCCGGGCTGGGCAGGGCGGGGTAGCGTCGTTGCCATTGGCGTAAAGTGAAATACGCACGCTACTCCTGCAGAGTTATGCATTGTACGCAGCATCGAGCGGGAGTTTTCCTGGATCTGGGATCTGACCTCGCGGGGTCGCGGCCTATTTCGGGATCATCCACCACCGACATCATCGATCGTCCATGCCCTGTCTTTTGCGGAAAGATTCACCAGCGACCCCGCATCACGCCATTGTCCGGGTCAATTCGTTTGTGGGAAGGCCCCGGCATATACAGGGATCTTCTATAAGAACGGGGTCGCGCGTGGACGAGATCGGAATTATCCAACCATACTTACGTGCAGAATAGTACACGCCCCAACGCGCCCAGCCCCCGAAACCTCCCCATACATACACATTGCCCATCATGTCGGCTCCAATTCCCGCTCAAAACCTATATCTCGGCCAAGCCCGCGCCACCAAATCGGTCGAAGATTGCATGTCCATCTACGACAAATGGGCCGCCACTTATAACGATGAGGTCGGTGACGCAGCTCAAAGCTACGTCGCTCCTGTACTGGTTGCCCAGGCCGCGATTAAATACAATTCATCCACCAGTCCCGCCAACAGCGTCATCCTAGACGCCGGTTGTGGAACCGGGCTGGTGGGACAGGCTCTCTCAATTGCCAGTGCAAAGGCAATTGACGGTATTGACCTGTCGGCCCCAATGCTCGAAGTAGCCCGGCAGACCGGTGTCTATCGAAACCTTGATCAAGCAGATATGAACCGTCCCATCAACCAGGCAGCCGCTACCTACGACACGGTGGTATGCGTCGGCACTTTCACTCTTGGCCACGTTGGTCCGGATCCTGCCCTGAGAGAACTCGTGCGTGTGACCAAGAGAAAGGGCATCGTGGTGGCCACGATCCTCGAAGAGATCTGGGTACCGGGTGGGTTCAGAGATGAAGTCGAAAAGTTGAAAGCGGAAGGACTGGTGAACGTGGTCTCCGCGGACCTTATAGATTATGTAAAGGGACACGGCGACAAGGCAGTGTTGCTCATCCTAGAAAAGATTCAACGTTCGTGAACGACCCAAAGCGACACACTGGATGCGACCCAAAGCACCTTTTCTTCAACGAAACCCCCGGTTTGGCCATCCCAAGCGACAGTTCAACACGTTAGGCCCCAACCCAAAGCGACAACCCTTCGCACCCCAGTTCGGCTTCGGGACGGAATCTCATTTTTAGAATTCAAAATGTAAATACCTTTACGCCCGAGGGAGTTGCAAGTCATGCAATGAATACCTTGTATACTGATACGCAGACGGCTTGAACGGTGGCCGATAGTACTAGTTCTCTAGTTCTCTAGTTCTCTAGTTCTCTGTTCTCTATATCAATAGGAGTGATTATCGCTGCCCGCTAGATTTTGGTGCAACTTTCACGGTAAACGTTGTGTCTTCCCATATTTACCTTCGATCATAAGATTCATGTTTGCGGCGATAGACAACTATATATTGTAGGAATCGATTTGGGGGTTCACGCATTGGAGACTCTGCGTGGAATACTACCCATTTCAACTAGCCATTGCCTGATCTCACGCCGGCCAGGGCTCTTTACTCGATTTCGTATAAAATCAAGACACAACTTGCTATATCTAAAAGTGGCATATTTGCAGGGTGCAATGCCGATAGCTGATAGATATCGCGATAAGCACACCCCGCCCAACGTCACCCCGCAAACTTCTACTTCACTTCCCTCTCTCTCTCGAGTAGCACAATGCCTCCAATTACCAGCCCCGTCACAGCCCAAGAGCTGGAGATCCTCTCCGTCAAGGCCATCGAGGCCAAGAGTCAGGCTTACTGTACGTGCCGCGCCCTTCTTCTTGTACATCGCTGACCCGTGCGATGCAGGCCCGTACTCCAAGTTCCGCGTAGGCGCATGCATCCTCACTGAATCTGGCGAGTTCGTAGTCGGTGCGAATGTTGAAAATGCCGCGTACCCCGTTGGAACATGCGCGGAGCGTGTCGCGTTCGGTACTGCTGTTGTATGTTGGCCTTGATGGTATATCTGGGCGTTGACTAATGAATCCAGGTGGCGGGACACAAGAAGTTCAAGGCACTTGCTGTCGCGACTGATATCAAGCCTGCTGCGTCACCTTGTGGAATGTGTCGGCAGTTGTATGTTCTGGGTCATTTAATACTTACCTGGTTTGGACTAACTTGGATTAGCATTCGCGAGTTCACTTCCCCTTCATTCCCGGTCTACATGTATGACGGCGAGGGTGGGTACAAGGTCATGACGATGGACGAGGTACGTATTATATCCTGTTCTATTGATTGCAGCTACTGACCGTCTCCCAGCTGTTGCCGGACTCATTCGGCCCGGACCACCTGCCCAAATAAACGAAGAACGATCTTAGAACGAGGTAGGACCTAGTGAGGAGAAGAATTGAAACAAAAGATCCGCCCAGTTGAGCGTAGTCCAAGCAAACAATCAAAACAAAGTCTCTATATCTCCATCCGCATTGAATATACGGAGGCAAGCTAGGAGGCAAGGGCCTCCAGCGACATATGCAATACATAAAATAGAGAACCCAAAGTCTCGCGCGCTCGTAATGTCACATCAATATTCCAATCACATTCCAACTTCCCAAGTCCATTGGGGGGGGGGGGGGGGGGCATCTACGCCTCATCGTCCTCTTCGAATTCATCCGCGCCCAGCAACTCATCTTCGTCATCCACCACATGAGTATAGTCGCCCCGACGCGCAGCAAAGGAGCCCCGTGTGGCATACGGTCGTTGGTAGCCCCGGCTGCGAGGGCGGATGAAGCCGCTGACACTGCGCCACAAGCTGGTAGCTAGCAGTGGCAGCGCCTGAGCCACTGCCACAACACCCGCGATGATAGCCACCGGCACAGCAACCAGCGCCGAGCTGCGGGCAAACAAGCCTTCGGTGGTGACGGAGCCTCCCTCGCCCAGACGGATCTGTCCGAACTTGCCGTCCCACTTGTTGTAGACGTAGTAGCCGATTCCGGCAGCCGCAACGATGGGTGTCACGATAGCGAAGAATAGACCCACTGCGCTGATGCCGTGCTTCTTCTCGAACTCCTGTTCCTTGTTAGGGCATGGCCGCGGGTCACCATGGTCATATCGGCGGCCACCGTCACAGGTTGACTGAGGAATTTTGCGGTAGCCAGTAGGTTCCCAGTATTGGACCATTTCGGGATCGTTCTTGCATTGCTCGCTATGGTCAGGCTTGGGAAGTCCTGCCACAAGACCACAGCTGCCGTCGCTCTGCATCTCATAGTTGAAATCACTAGTTTTTTTGGTCAGTCAAGAACTCGTCATGGATGCTGCCGGGGACTTACCATTCAAAGTCTGCTCGGGTGCACTCGCAATTCGCGCCGACTCGGTGCATGTGTGGCTCTCTCCAGTTCACCCAGCACTGAGCTTCGGGCTTCTTGCGGTGGTACTGCTCGACATGTCCGAACAAGCAGACGTCGTCTCCGTGTGCCTCCAGCGCAGGATGCTTTGGGGCCCACAGATAGTAGTCCTTGCTTTCATCCGCATCTTCGTCCAGGACGCATTCACGATCCCAGATGCCGCTAAAGTCAAGGCTGATCGTGGCGAACTTGTTATCGGAGGACTTGGCGTCTCTACCCCACAACAAGAAGCGTTTAGATGTATCGGAGGGCACAGTCGAAATGTCATCAATGATCATGTCCTTCTCCGAGAACTGGAATTCGATCCACGTGGCGCCCTCGTCCAGACTGTAGTGGATGACCTTGGTCGGCTGCAGCTCGCGAACGAGCACGACCAGAGATCCGGAGTCGCCATACTCAAACATGTACCGTCCCTTCTTGACGTTCTTCCAGGTGATACCACCGTCTCGGCTCAAGAAGGTATCGGCGTCGTCGGCACTAGACAGATATTCACCCACATTACCCACGCCGATCATCATGCCGATGGCAGATCCGGAGTAGAATGTATCGCGGGGATCACGACGTTCTGTATATCCGTGGAGGTGGAGTGCGCACTTCTCGGTGCCCTGGCCCTTGGTGACGGAGCAACCAAACTTCTTGCCCTCGGCGTCCTCCACAGGCGGTGGCAGCAGGGCCCATTGACCACCGTCGTTGTGAGTGATCATAGAACGCAGCTTCTTGCCTGCGCCCTTGTTCTGCACCTCCTCAAGATTTCCGACCACATTGGCGAGAGCGACGCCCTCGAGGCCGGCCATCTTCTCGAAATCCACATAGCCGCCATCGTTGACATTCAGCCCCTGAAGACTGAGGGTAAAGTAGGTACCATTGCTGTTGCTCTTGACCAAGGAACCGTAGCTGCGACCCTTCTCCGTGTTGATCACGACCTGCAAGAACAGAGCATAATTGGAGCCCGGCAATGCGGTATACTGATTGACATCGACATTGATGGGGAAGTGGGCCGTGGCAAAGGTCTGGCCGTCCATGCTGGTGCTGACGTTCAAGAACTTGTGCTTCTCAGTCGGGAAGGTAGCCACAACGAAGAACTCGTTCATCGTCACGAAGTGAGCGATGTTGTCATTGATGACCTCGGGGCTTGCAAACCAGTCGTTCTCGGTGTTGCTAGAAACCAGCTGGCGGTCTTTCTTCTGATCTTCCTCGTAGTACTGCTCGCAAAGAATGAGGGATTCACTGTTCTCTCGGCCATCATGATATCCGAATTGGCACTGGTCGACACCACGAAGCATCTTGTGCCACTCATCACCACGGTTCTTGGTGTACCAAGCAGTATAGGTGCAGGTGCTGCCCTCACAATCATCGTTTCCGACCCAGATCATCCAGTCGATGTGTTTCTCGTGGAAGGACAAAGGGGAAGTGCGCATCGACATCGACTTGGTGGGCTTCTTGAACTTGTCAAACTTGGCTCCGCGGTTAACCGTTGACCAGCCATCATAGCCGCTCGTCAGGAAGTAGGCACCATCAACGTAGTAAGGATGAGGAGCGATCGCTACAATATCCTCGTCTTTGAGCGCCTTGGGCTGTTCCCAGGTCTTGCCGTGGTCTTGAGTCACATACAGCTCCTTCTTGTTCGTAAGCATGAAGATGGTCTCGTCATCTCCTTGGTTACTCGTCTGCCGCTCGAGATAAAAATACTCTTTGTAGTTGTTGGTGTTCGCACCCGTGACGGAGAAATACTGTGGCTCGCCCGCGCGGACTTTACCATCGGCGATGGGAGGAGGAGAGCCAGTGGAGTTTTCACATGATCGTTCAATATCCTTGTCGAGGTTTTCTCCACCGTCACGGATACACACATTTCCGGGGATGAGTCGCCAGCCCGACGGGCCCGTGTAAGTGTCGCTAGGGTCCTTGCATTCGCCCGACGGAGGCGTCAAGGGAACGGCTGGGACACACTCCTTGCCATCTTCACTGAGCTTGAAGTTGTAGTCACATTCAAAGTCTTCAGCGGAGCACTTGCACCGCTCAAAGGTAGGCAGCTTCATCTTGAATTCTTTCTTCATGAAGCAGTCCGCATCCGGATCACGTCGCTGGTAGATCTGCTTATGTCCCATGAGACAATCCGCTTCTCCCTTCTCGTTCTTGCGAGCGATCCAGGGTTTGATATCGTCGTCGGTACATTTGCGTTCGTGAAGACCATCGAAATCAATCGAGTACACGACAACGCCCTTGCCGGTGAGGCCGACTAACATGAATTTCAGACTCGTCGCATCCGGAGTAGTCGTGAGATATATCGGCTTGATCGCCTCCTTCAGCTCAATAGGCTTCTCCCACTCCTTGCCGTGATTGAGAGAATATTGAACCTCTTTGGTCTTCCCATCGTCGCTGACAGCCACAATCACGCCGCCCTGATCGCCGAATTCGAAATGATGGGGGCCCTTCCGCGCATGGCGCCAAGTGAGACCGGCGTCGTCCGAAACGTAAAGATCGCCATCTTTATAATCCTTGAGATAATCGCCTGTATTGCCCACGCCCATGACCAGACCTGGTGCTGGGCTGGAGAACATGCGACGCAAAGTAGGCAACTCATGCAGTGCATCGTAAGTGGTCATTGAATGGAGATGTAGTCTGTCGTCGCCAACCTTGAGATTCTGGAAAGTTCTGCCGTCATCGAAACTGATGCTGGTAACAACCTCCTTTTCTGTCCCATCGGACTCCAGAGCCTTTTCCCAGTTGTCGACGGTGTTGACAATGACAATGCCCTGAATATCGGTGACCTTCTCAAAGTCCACAAATCCTTGCTTGTCCCGGTTGGTATGTTCGATATTAGGTGTGAAGTAGGTTCCGTTTGAGTTGGATGTAAAGAGTACACCCATGCGATTGGAGTCCCATGTCGTCTGCACGTCCACCTGGAGACTGTAGTTGGTACTTTCCAGCAGTGTGTACGCGTCCTCCTCGATCCGGTGGCCACCAAATTCCACGCGATGCCACTCTTGAGAGTCGTCGCTCACGTAAAGAGCCTGTTCGATGGTACTTGCCGACTGGAGACCAACAACCAAATACTTCTTGACAGAACGAATCAAGATTTGTCTGCCACTGACAGGCCGACCCCGATCCAGATTGATCTCCGTGCCGTGCGCGTCATCGCGGAAGTAGTCATCCGAATAAACCAAGCGTTCCGTCATATCAAAGGGGCTTCGCATCCCGGGGGCCACACAGATAACCCGATCTCCAATTGTCTCCCGCACGTTGATATCCTGCGCGAACTCCGGGGTACCCGCAGCCCACAAACATTGCAAGAACGCGCCCTCTAGCCTGTTATGAGTCTTGAAATCGTCCGTCGTATAGATAGTGACCCTCAAGCACGGGAATGATGAGCAATCTTTGCCATGGAATATCACCTTGCCTTGGTCCCAACCACTGAAAGTCAACGGAGCAGTCCGTCCGAGCTTCAAGATCGGCTGGATGCCCGTCTTGAATGGTTCCCAGGTCTTGCCCTGGTCAGTGGTAACCCAGTGGGTGGTACCTTCGCTGAGAGCATACGCGCGATGCTCCTTGTCGTGCGGGTGTCTCCAGATCACGGCGACCTGACCTTCCATGTCTCCATCGGCACCCTTGATAACCTCCCACTCTTTGCCTCCATCAAATGAGATAAGCGCATTTTGCTTGAGGGGGTCTCGCCAGACGATCGTATTGCTGCTATCGAAGTAGAACAGGTCGGAGGGCGGGCTATCGAATTCCGTAGAGGACACCTTGGGTTTGTCCCCCTTTGCCGCGACCGGGTCTGCAGCGAATGCTAGCAGGAGCCCGACCACGAGCAACAACCACCGAGGGATCATGACCGCTGATCCTTAGGCATCTGAATGGGTAGTGACGTGGGTTTGAGCAGCCGCCGAATGCAGCGGGCCGAGCCGGAACGATGGACGGGGAATGGGATGATAGGGAGAGAAAAAGCGATTGATTGTCAATAAAAACGGTATTCTGCCCAAGAAGCAGATCACGCAAAGCGCAAAGAATCCAGATGGCGCGAAAGAGATGACGGAGTGCGTGGCCTCAGCCTGAGGAGCTCCCCTGTCACGTGCGGCTTATCGGCTATCGTTCAGTTCACGCGTTCCACGGTTCTTACGTTGTATTCGGAGATCAATTGACGTCAAGGGGTAGATGTAAAGAATGACTATATACGAGCCTTCAAGGCGTGCATTGAAAGGCTCCGCAGCAAAGAAAAATATATGTACAGGGCGCTGCGAACTAATTACAAGACTGGCGGAGCGAAGCCGCCTCACGCTACAAGATCCGACACCAAACTCATGCTGCAATACAGAGACCGCCCTCAGAACGACGCTAGTAGGAAAAAAAAAAACAAAGCTCGCGCGCTAAAGAGCGACATAAACTTAGATCCCGGAGGGTGAAAGAAAAAGGAATATCAAGATATAAGAGACTTTAGGCTCGCCGTAGGAGTTTACGCCACATTTTCTTCACCATGCCTTGCTCATCCAGATCTGAATCCCAGATATGTTGACTGCGATCTGCTGGAGGCAGTGCTGCCAATTGCAGCGGGTCTTCCTGTGGTGCCTTTGGGGATGAGCTGGGAGAATCGGTGCGTAGGTCAGGTCGAGTCAAGGTCATCTTGAGGGTCATCTCACGATTCCCCGGTAGTCGTTGCGGACCGACCTTGGATCCGGGTAGAGATGATTGACGCCGTTGCAGTAGCGATGGGTTATCCACTGACGGGGAGGGGCTTTCTCGCATTTGTAATGGCAGACGCGATGTGGACGATTCATCGAACGACCCGCCGGGACTGCCAACTATAGTCCCGTCGTCGTCTTCAAGAAAGGTGCCGGTACATTCCGGGGACACGGTCACTGGCTTCGGGGTACTGGGAAGCTCTGGGGTGACGACCTCCTTGTTTTGATCCGACGAAGGGAAGCCAAACTCAATGGCCTCATCGAACTTCTGGGGAGATGCCAGGTATACTCGCAATTTGAGACGAGCATCCGGGTCCTGATAGTACTGCGCACCAGGGTCGATGCTCGAGGTAGATGACCTTGGGGCGTGAGAGGGTTGACGACGAGACGATGGGCGGGAAATTGAACGACGAGTGCTGCCAATCGGACTCGGGGGCGGAATGGACGGACTAGTCACTAGACGAGGAGGCACCGAAGCGGTTGGTCGATGCCTCAGGGCATGCGTAGAAATAGAGAAGGAACGGCGAAAGGACGGGCGACGGCGAGATTTGAACCTGCCGGTGGCCGAGTCGGCCACATGGGCGTGATACTCGTCCAAGGACAGGTCCAGGTCTCCATCCTCGTCGAGCCAACGGAAGCTGTCGTAAAAAGACTGATCCATTTTGCGGTCAGGTACGTCCTCGTATTCCGAATCGGACTCGTAAAAGACGGTGGATGGTTGGCCCCCGGCCAAAGTGGCTTCTGAGAGGTGACTGTCGTTGGACAACCGGTGACCCCGAATACTGGGACGACGATAAAACGCCTCGTCAGCAGCGTCGAGGATGAGGCTCTCCCGATAGGCGCGGCGGAGACGGTTCTGTTCTTCCGGCGAAAAAAGTTGTTGCTGGACCTTAGCGGGGAGAGAAGAAAAGCATTGCGAGTCCGCCTGGTTAACCAGGTAGGCTAATTGTAAAGAGCCGGGCTTGCGGAGTTTCCGAGATGTTTGTCTGTTTTTTTCCAGACGACGGCTCCTGGTCAAAGAGGCGGTTGAGGGGTGGCGCGGACGATGGTATAGGGGGCCAGGCCCCGGATGAGCGTTCCGATAGGAGCGGCCATGAGCGTTCGTGGAGAAGGGGGAACTGGGATCGCTCTGAGCTAGCCTGATGCGCAAACGCTCAACATTCGAGAAGAACTGGCCAAGTCAGCGAATTGAACGATGGGGTGGGTGGTGGGGACGTGAGCTAGTTCGGCCAATGCGCAGGGACGCAGGCAGCGCCGTGGATGATAGTGTGGGTGATGGTTGCATCCACTCTTCTAGATTTGCGTTCAGGGGTAAAACAACTCGAATCAAGTGGATCTCCACTGGACAGGGTAGGGATGTGCAAGGGTGGTTCAAAACAAAGCAAGTGCCGGCTCGATGGATGGTCTGCGCCGAGACTATCGAGTCGACTATCGATCCACGCGGCAAGGGGACTTGGGGATTCGACTTGGGGGGAAATTGGGGAAACGAGAAGAACCGAAAACCGTTCCTGCGTTCATGTAGTGATGTACATACCTTTCGTCTCACGGCTGGAGGCAACGATTCAAAGTCCTCCTCGCAGGCCGTAGGTAGGCGAATGGCCATCTGATCTCGATCTTGCTTCAATTCCCTGGATGTGATGACGTACGGGCCACACTCATTGACGGTGTGGTGTTAGACGGTCGTCGGTATTGAAGTATGTCAGGGAGACGTTAGGTGGAAGCAGATGCAGCGAGGTGTGCGAGAGTCTGTATATAAAGATGCACGACGCAGGGATGAAGCCCCCTCTTCACGCAAGCGCCCGGTGATTGGAGCCAGCGGTTCTACATGTCCGACATGGATATACCAGACCCCCGTTCGAAGTATCGACAGCAAGAACGGGTGCACAGACCCGGTGATGTGACGGCCAGATCTATTTGTAGACCTGTCACCTTTGCGCCCCCTCAGTGGAGATGTGCATTGGCCGATCTTCGTCCTCGTCAGGCCCCGAAAAGTACCAGTTCTGTCTTTGTGCTTCTCTGTGACGAGTCATGAGCCCCGCGAACCGGTTCGTGTTTGCCATCTGCTATCTCTGCAACTATGGCCGAGCAGTGAGATTACCCCTGAAGGGAGCCCTAAGTCTCGTAGACAATCGGCTACGAGACCGGTCCAGCCAGCAATCCGGTCTTCGTATCTCGGCCGGTCGCTTCTAGGATGGCGGATCCAATCTACATGTTTCCCCCAGAGTTCGGTCATAGGTTGCTCTGGTCAGCGATGCTGCAGGGGCGAGTCAACCATGGTTTGTGACCATGGTTTGTGACAGGTCTCCTGCAGGATCTCCATCGTTTGGGACCGGCCCCAGCCCTATACCAGTGCGAACTAAAAGCCCGAGAAGAGCTGAAACAGCTCGGAGATATTCAGGGACCGACATTCGGTTTGTTTGTGAATCCCGATATGTAACTAATATAAAAAGAAAAGAAAAGAAAAGAAAAGAAAAGAAAAGAAAGGGGGAGGAGTACAGACTTCCGTGGATTCTGGAATGGACAGAAAACGGGTGAGCTGTCAGCCGCAGGATCGGGGCGCTAATGCACAGTCTATGAGACCCATAAATGAGATCGATGAGATCCAGGACGAACGGAGAAAAAGTACGAGTCATAAATTGCCTTTGATTCTCTGTCTGGACCAGACGTCCGGAATTCTATTCTACCTACTAGTAATTTCCAATAAAAAAAATTAAATAAAAAAATAACCTTCCAAGATAGGAATGATGCCTAACAAAATGCAGAGTACTCTAGTCCAACTCGTCAATTACAGTGCATTAAGCACCTGCTGCATGGCCAGCGTGTTCGAATCTTCACGCCGCGAGACATACGCCCGCACCTCTTGCACACTCAATTTGGCCTCGGGGCCAGCTCTGCTCGACCCGCCAGACCCGCCAGTCGCTCCACTGGCGGCTCCTCCCCGGATACGCTCGCGCAGTGCCTCCACGCCGATGACAAACAGACTGCCCACCTCCAGTAGCACGTCCAGCGCGCCACCGGGGGCCTTGGTCTCCTCGTCGATGTCCCACGACTTGAGCAGGTCCGCGTACTGCGTCATATCCTTGGTCACCATCAAGCCACCGGGTCCGCTTACCGCGAACCGTTTGAAATGCTCCAGGAGCAATCCGCGCGTCCCCAGGGCAATCTCCGTGAGTACTTGACGGACGTTGGCTCCGCTAGCCGGTAACGACGTTTGTGCAATGTTGTGCAGCTTGGTCAGGAACGTACAAATTGAGGCGCAGGTCTAGACTCGAGGTTAGCTTTTTGGGTTTTTGGCGGAGAATTGTTTTGATACAGATCCAAAACCCGAGAAATGACCTACCGGAGTTTGCAACATCTCAAGCCATGAGGCGTTATCACTCTCGCGTGGTCGGAAATCATTCTTCTTCTGTCCGGAGAGTAACCGACTGACCCACGCAAGAGTGGCGTCGATCGTTTTCTGTTCGATCGTATTGATCTTCTCTTCAATTCGCGAAGTCGTCTGGCTCGTGCGCTTTTCCATATCACGACGAGTAGTGATGCTGCCGGTCGCCAGGGGCAACAGCACGGCATTCACACACATCACCATCAGCGTGGTGATGCTGATGGTCGTTCGGACTGACAGGAGGTAGCTAAAGTCAGGCTCGGTCTTCCCCGACTCTTGCTGCGTGGCCGCCTCCAGGGCGGCGTCGAGGCAAACGTCTACGTATCCATCACCCATGGTCACCAGAAGCAGAGTCAACAGAGCCGACACGTCTTTGTGCGTATCCGAGTTGACGCTCAGCTCCAGCCCACGACCCACCGCTTCCGCCAGCCACTTGAGCATGCGCTTGGCGTCACTCAAGTTGGGCTGACCGTCTTCTTCGGTGAGTCTGATTTCGGTCAGCTTCATCGTCTCCGGGACATCGCCTATTTTGGCCACATGCATCAACATCCGCCGTTGAATGGGCGAGATGTCAGGCGAGTCAAGCCGGTTGATGAAGGCGTCTCGAGTCGTGGAAAGCAGTTCGGTTCCGGGCCGGGACAGCGACGCCATGAACGTGGTGGCGGCCTTCTTCCGACGAGCCTGAAAGCAGGTGAATCGGAACAAAACTGCGTTGAATAGTTCCTCCAGTGTGCGCTTCTCGCGTTCGATGTAAGATGACCCTACAAAGTAGGGGACAAACAGCTCCTCCAGCTGTTGATCCAGCAGCAGTGCGCTCTGAGAGGAGATAGGGTCCGGGTGTTCGGTCAATCCGTGCGCTTTCAAATCATCAATCAATGAACTGATGTAGCCTCGTGAACTCTGCAGACACCGTAGAAATGCTAACGAAGAAACTCCGCTGGCCTTTTCCAGGACCATCTCGAGTCGCTGTTGAATCGACTGCTGGAAAACTCGCTGCAGGAACTTCCCCAGAACCTGATCGTAGTAAGGGAAAGCTCTCCGGATAATTGCCGACTCTTCCTGCACCACAATCTTGACCTCGTCTAGCAACGACTGGAGGCTCGACTCGATACCAGGAAGCTCGGCATCCGGATCGGCCAGTTTCTCCCAAGATTCGGCATCGCCGCCCACTTCCTCGGTCATCAGCTGACTCCGTTCAATAAAGAACTGGTGCTGGTTCACAAACAACGCAATCACACTAGCACCGCCGTTGAAATCATGCAATACGGTAGCACAGTCCTTCATGCCATCGAAATTGGCCTTGCGGTAAAATTCATCGAATTGCTTCAGCAAGTCCTTCTCAAGAGTCTCCGAGAACTTCTCAATAATCTCTCTTGTATTCCGCCGCGGTGTAGGGCTCTCGTTCACGGATTCCGACGATGAACTCGCCGTGAGGTTGCCATTGGTAGCCGATGGATTCTGCTGCCAACTCTGCGGATCCAACCGCTGACTGATACGCAGCAGCTGTCGTGCAATGTGTGCCGAGCGCACTTTGGCCTCCCCCGTGCCGGACCGCCGCAGGTTCTCCAGGAGCGAGATCTCGCCCCGATTACACACCCCGTCCCAACACTCCAACAGGAAGTGGGCATCCAGCGCACGACGGCGCTGTCGGTCCAGCTCCTCCAGTCTTCTTCCTGTTTCCACTGCCATATTCCCCATGCCTCCGGCATTCTCTAGTCCGGCGCCATTGAGCGACGTGTCCAGCTGCTGAAACGATTCGATGGTCTGCCGCAGTTTCCGGCCCAGCGTGGTAAGATTCTGTGAATGCTGCGCCTCGGCGCGTCGAACTGCTGCTGAGAGTTCATTCTCGCGTATCTCCAAGTCACCCGAGAGCTCGCCTAGCCGTCGTTGGGCATGTTCAAAGGTGCGGATGAGGGGCTTGGGATCGAAGGCTTGATTGGCAACACCGGAGGTTCCAGCGGCCGAGCGGCGGCCCGAGATGGCAGTGTCGGAGAGCTCTTCAATGAATTCCTTGACGATAAAGTCGCGGCTGGAGAAGTCCTCGAGCGTGAAGCTAGGGCCCTTGGGAAAGACGGAGCGGGTGGGGGTCGAGGAGATTAAGGATGCATTGTCCGGCATCATGGCGATTGTACAGTGGGAGTCATGGGCCGCCTCAGGACCAGGCACAGTAGGTGAGGATCGGCCAGCTCAGGTGTTCAGCAATATGGTTGAGGATCTCGAAAATCCGGGGAAAGCTGGAGCTGGGATGCGCGAGTCGGAGGTGCGGCGGGTAAATTCCGCCAGTAATGCCACCGCCTGTGCCCTTGATCGTGCTTTCTATAGGGGGGCCAAGGATATATTCTTGTTCCCTTAGTCCTAAATGTCTTCTTGGATATTCCTTTAGACATCTTTCTTCACATTGTTTTATTTATTTCAAGGTATCTTTGGGAATGGTTTCTGTGATATATGTCTGTCGGAGGGTGGTCAAAGCAGGGAGGCGGACAAACCACTTGCAATATCCCGTACATGCATGGTAGGATTTTTATAGGAATGGACTAAGTACGTTCTATATACAAGTATAAAGGTAGATAATTGATTTAGATCGGATACCTACCAAGTTTATAACACAATTGGCCGCACATTAGAGTTGCCACTGCGTCAGCTCAGAACACCTTGGCCTCAACGCGGAGGCAGTGCGACAATTCTAAAGTAGGCAGCCTAATAGTGATCTAGACAGAGGTGTTCTATTTGTGACACAACATCGGAATATATAAATACGGCAAACAAACTAGCGCGGGCCTAGGTTCTGGAACGACTATACTGCGATTTACATGTGGACGAGTATAAGTGCGACTGTCTTCCCGCCGCTTCTTTTTTTTTTCTCCAACCACCACACCATGGTCTCCCAAAAAGACCGCGAGATCCTGCGCGCAGAGATCCGCTCACGGAATAACAAGCTCAATGCCGCCGACCGTGAGGATCTGCTGAAACCATACCTCCCCGATCCCTCCGAACTGTCCACGCCGCAACGATCCCGAGCCTCGACCTCTTCCTCCCAACGGCGCCAGAAGGCACGCAAGACACCCATCCGCTCGTTCATCAAGTCGCAGATCCACCGCCTGACCTACGCTATCACGCATATCATCTTCGGTATCATCGTGCGCCTGCTGCAGGCCTACCATGCCGTCGTCGACCGCATCTTCGCCATCGTCTACCACCACCATCGCACGCCCGAGCTGATCCGCAAGGACGTCCGTGGCCTGAAGCGAATCCCGCAGCACCTGAGTGTGATTCTGACACTGCGCAGCGAGGATGATGCATTGGCGGTATTAATGGACGAGGTGGCTGAATTGACTGCCTGGAGTGCATGCGCGGGGATCCATCAGCTCAGCGTATATGAAAAGACGGGTATGGACATCTTGAGCTTCTATCTCGATCTACGCTAACTGTGAACTGTCCAGGCGCTCTCAAGTTCTGCATCCCGGCGCTGCATCAGATCATTACCACCAAACTGGCCTCATACTACGGCACACCCTCCCATCAGCCTTCTCTCCAACTCTTCGCTCCTCACCACCCTGTCCACGGCGACACACCTGACCCCAATTCCGAAAACCCTGCCCTTGCACTTCTTCTCTTGTCCTCCACCGACGGCCGTGAGACACTCGTGGATTTGACCAAGACCCTGGCGGAGATGTCACAGAACGGCAAGTTGTCTCCGGAGGATATCACGCCCGAACTGGTGGACGCTGAGATCAGCGAGATCACCACTCAGCCTCTCCAGGCCGACTCGGCCTCTGGTGCTGCCAAGATCCTCAAACCCGAGCCAGATCTCCTGCTGGTGTTCGCGCCCTTCTTGAAACTGGATGGCTATCCTCCGTGGCAGATCCGCTTGACGGAGATGTACTGCACCGGTGACCGCAACCACGCTCTGAATGGAGACGGAGAAGCTGTCGAGTATCAGGGATTCATGCGGGGCCTGTGGCACTACGCCGGGGCTCAGATGCGCTTTGGCCGATGAGAAGAGAAAAGAAGTCGAGAAAGATGTCAGTAGGTGTCTTCACCTGTTATACCCCGTCAGCGTGGAAGTCGAGGTCTAGTCATATATATCCGTCATGAGTATGGCATTTGTTATAATTAAAAGGATATTGAAGCATCATGGGTGATCATTAAGTATAAGCTAAATTGGTATCACTATGTGTAACTATGCTATGCCGAGAAGGACTGCGTAAATATGCCGGGAGTGATGCTATTGCCACGTTGAGGGGAAAAGTCGAAAATCGAAAGGGAAATGCAGATCCAAGTGCACGCACATCCAACTCCAACATGACCGCCCCGTAAGTAAAAGAGTTGTTCATAATCCACCAAGAGAAAGGAGTTCGTGCGGTCGTTTCGTTGTTGTCATGTAAGCAGTATGAATGCAGATTTACCCGCCCATACTCTCATAATTCATCCCATCTAATGTCCAAGGTGAGACCGTGGACGCGGCAGACCAGGGTGCTGCATGACCACGGACACAGTCGAGACATCTCACGATTTCCGTGCCGGTCTCGGTGATGCCTTCAACTGCACAGCTGGAGCAGATCTTCCTCCGTCCGTCAAAGTCTTGGTTGGAGTTGAATAGGTCGGCATCGGGTGCTGTCACTGGCACATTGACGGAGCCGGCACAATTGTCGGCGTCACACTGGCGCAGACAGATGAAGCATGCTCTCTCTGCACAGAGAACACAGTCGGCATAAGCATCCAAGACGTGTCGTGTTGTAGGGCGTCGGTGGCAGATGTGACATGGACGCAGAGCTGAGGGTGAAGTTGACTGATAGGGGAGGGGGACGAGGGACTTGGGTGAGACGGGCGGAGAGTAAGGGTCTAGCGGTGCCCCGTAGGCATTTGGTGAGAGAAGGGTAGATTGCTGGTGCGTTGGAATCGAGAGAAAAGGGGTCTGGAGGTGTCGGCGTTTGCGAGGGAGAGACCGAGGTCGAAATGAAAGATCGCCTCCTTCTGTTGGGTGACGGGTCAGGGGTAGGGAACAACTGCTAGCACAGTCTGAGTGACCTGCTCGGAACGGCATGAAGGATGAACTGCGAGGTACGTTTAGTGATTGGAGGGAGAAACGACCCCGATCTGGGTTCAGAGAAATCAACTTACGGACAAGGCAAGGTTGCCGAGTCTTCATGGTCACGCTTGCGTTTCTTCCAGCAGGCAATGGAGCCGGGAGGCTCCGAGAAGCTGGGCATGGGGGATGCCGTATAGAGATCCCGCCAGTGCACCAAACGAAGAGCAGAAGGGAGCGAGAGGGGGATGTGTAAAGTCAATCGAAACATGAAAATAAACCCGGAGCCCAGTCACGGTACCGACTCACCGCCCGAGGCCCACTTGCTGGTATGCCTTGTATCGGGCATGATTTGTTTGATTTGATTATTATTTGATTTTTTTCAGTGATGTGCATGAGGCATTTGAGGTGGGACTACTTGATAATTATACTTTGCTCCCCTTACTATCTTGGTTGGGCCCTGATGTCGACGTAAGATGTTTTAGCTGCGGTCTCCTTAGTCCTTGGCCCATGATATGGGGCCACGACGGTTCTATATTTGGAAAGACTAACGAGGGCATGGTCTTGATCGACGTGTTTCTATGATCAGGTGTACTGAAACGCCTCCAGGATCTTGTTCTTTAGTTTATTCTTGCATCGTTCGTCAAATCAATATACCTTAGATTACTCTAGTCGCTTTTATTCATGACATCTTCAGTACTTTACATATCTACCAAGGTAAGAATCTTAGTTTCGTATTTCTGTATTTAAAGGGCACGCGTGTAGCTACTGGTAGGTACATGAGTGTATGGCAGGCTAGAGGCCGAGTTGCGGTATGAAACAACTCGGACATTCCAAGGAGCGGAGCTGCGCTTTTCGCCCGAGCCCCACCAAGGAAATCAAGCCCGAGCTTTCTCGCAGTGTTCGATCCCAGACATCTGACATGGCGTTTGCAGATTATTCTCTGGGTAACCCGCATTATCATGGACACGATAAACACCTGGTAAAAGCGTTATCCGTCAACCGAGTTTAAATTAAATTCGGGCAGAGACGCGACTCGGCTGGATCCGAGTGGATTCCCAGATCCATCCCGTCGGCTCACCGAGAGATGCCCTTGTCCCCGACTCCCCCGAAGGAGAAGCCGTCGCTGACACTGATAAAGCCATGGACCCTACGGAAGCCTTTCCGCGGGGCTCCATAGAAACCCGGTGCTGAACCCGGGGCGCTTTGAGGAGGATCTGAAGACGTATATCAGACAACATCTCGGACATCGAGTCAGGGGATCCGGATGCCGGTCCTTGCAGAGACGGCACGGTCTCTTGAGCACGACCTCTGCAAGATATTCTAAGGAGCGTGTCGATAGTCGTGAACCTTGCGAGAAGTAGATTCGGGATTCGTGAGGGCAGATGGTGCAGGGAAGAAAAGTCAAATTGCCGATCGTGGGCAGTTAAGGTTCCTGCAGGGATGAAGGGAAGAGAAGTTGTATACAGCGTAGAGGTATCTACAATGATTATTTCTTAGCTATATGGTATAGACCGACCGGACAATACCGACTGATTCACGGTAGATAGAAATCTAGATACTATAGCCAATACGGGCGTAGTCCAAATAACTTCACAATTCACCCACATCGTGGGGACGTTGGGGACGTGGGGAAGCCCGATTAGCCGTGACCAACAGCTCCCGACTCTTCGCTCCGAGCCTCAGTGTCCGTAGCCTACTTTTATTTTCGGTCCCCCGAGCCCTGCGCCCCTGTTAATTTAGGGTAGCAAACCTACGAATGACTGGAATAACTGGCATATCTGGCTTGGGTCCGTTGCGTAATCCTTCCGATTGCGTCGCTTGCTTTTATACTGCGCGGTCGTCCGCTTTCGCGCCTCGGAGATAACTGCGATATCTTTGCGATCCTCGGTCGCGACTCTTTTTTGGACCTGCTGGACAATTTGGACTCGCGTTCGCCACGGTCTGAAGCTCCCGCTCTGCAATTCATCTGCAGTCCTCTTGTGTGACATGATTCCTGCCCTGTCCAACCCTCCTTATGGATGAGGGCTCCGACAAGGCCCCCCGGCGGAAGAGGGTCTCCAGGGCCTGCGATCGCTGCCGCAGTAAAAAGGTGAGTTGCCATGCTGTGCGCTCGTCCACCTCAAGCTAATCCGCGCCGTCCGACCCCAGGATAAATGTGATGGCGTGCGTCCCACTTGCTCCGCATGTCAGGCCTCGGGCCAGGCCTGCTCCTACGACCCCCATGCGAAGAAACGCGGTCTGCCCGAGGGATACGTGCGCGGCCTGGAGAAGCTGTGGGCGCTTTCCATCTGCAATATCGATGGATTTGAAGACACCATGCTGTCCATGCTGGGAACCACCGCGGAATCTGCCCCGCGCCGAGTCAAGGTGATGTCAGCTTGGACGGACGACGGGTCTTCGGAGAGCTTGCATGAAACGTGGAAGACCAGCCGCTTGTATGGCGCGCTAGAGAATATGTTATCTAGTTCCGAAATCCCCCCACCAGCGACCGGGAAGCGATCACGGAATCCACACGATGATCCTCTAGTCGGTCAATGGGGGATCCGAGTTGGCAGAGAATCAACGCCGCTGGGCCCCGACGCGCCGCGAGTGATCGGACCGTCCGCTGTCTCGCCGGGGCTCAAACGAGCTCGACTGGCTCAAGCATCCGCCGGTCGTGATGCCTCCGCCAACGGCTCTCAAACCGCGCTGCAGCTGCCGCCTCAAACATCACAACTGCTCGATATCTATTTCGCCGCGACTCACACATGGTTCCCAATCGTCGCCAAGCATAACATTCTCCGCGCTTCATACCTCTACGCCAATGCACCTGTATCCGTTGCGACCACCTCGCCAGGATCTGGGGATCACGCTGCCCTGTGGGCGATCCTCAGCTACACCATCACACAATCCCTCACCGTCCCGCGCACCGGTCCTGCTGGAGCCATGTCTCTTGCGAAGGAGTACTATGCTGTGGCTCGTAATCTCATTCCCTCCGAAAAAGAACGCTACGAACTCGGTCATATTCAGGCCTTACTTTTACTGACTTTGGTGAACATGGGTCTGGAAGACTGGACGGCTGCGTGGCTGCTGAGCGGGCAAGCTGTGCGCATGGCCATCGCCATGGGCTTTGGTTCTTTCAGTGATACCAGAAGGTCCGACGAGCTGAGACAGGGCAAAGCAGTCTTTTTAGGATGCTTCGTCGCCGATTCCTTGTTATCGTTCCGCCTCTCGCGCTGCCCTGCAATGTCCCCAAGCGACCTGGCTGCAATTGGCTTGTTGGAAGAGGATGGGCTGGAGGAATGGAACTCGTGGATGGATGTTCTTCCCCCGACTGGGGCTTCGCAAGGGACAAATCCCCCGCGCAGAGGACCGCTACTGGCGCTAAGCTGTTTCAATCGCCTGGTAGAACTGGCAAGTGTCTTGAACAAAACTGCACGCAATTTGTCAATGGGATACAAAGCAGACACATTTGCACAGCAGCTGGTGATGGATCTGAAGAAGTGGGATGATAATCTCCCTCTTGGATGTCGTTTGACAGGGCCAGAAAGCATCTACCCAGAACGACACTCAGCGCTGCTACCCCATCAGAGTTACCTTGGCCTGACCTACGTGGCCATACTCCTTTGGTTATATTTACGTCTCATCCCCGGGGAACAGGGACTGCATCCATCGCAGCGGCCGGCCACGGAGGGGGCCAAGAAGCTTCTCTATCGAGGACTGTCCATGTTCGCACAGCACCTGGAGAACTTCCCCATGTGTGGATTTTCTCCCATTTTTGAATTTGGCCTGCGCACGATTTCGGAGCAAGCCTTCTCGCTGCGCCAGACTGTCGACTCGTCGGATAGTTTCCCATTTGCACACTGGGCCGAAGAGTTCAGACAGAAGGCAACGGTGCTAATCCCAACCTGGCCTGTATATGGATCCTTGGTGTCGGCGATACAACACTGGCAGCAGCCTAAGGGTTTTGTCGGTGGTCAGCCTACTGCGTTTACTGGAAATGCGCCTGCTCCCATCATGCCTGCAGCCCCGCCTTTGGCGAACTCTTTGCAACCTCTAGGCGCGCCTCCTGGGCTGGAGTCTCATAGACAAGGAAACTATGCCTCATCCATTATGGGCATCAGTATCCCAGTGGACGCACAATCTCTGACACCCACAGATACAGTGATGAAAAATACAGATCTAGCAATGATGGATGTTCCCATGCAGCCGTCGATCATTCCAGACGAAGTCACGCCGCGCAGTGCACCGGACGCGATGTTCCCGCCGGGACCTAATCAACCACATCCACACCCCTCTGATTCTTCTACCCCTAATACCGTGATGACCGCCAAAGCCCTCGCAAGCGATCGGTCCGTCCCCGCTGAGGATGCCATGGGTTTCAACCCTGCTGGCACGGATGACCTTGATGAGATCTTCAAGGATCTGGCGTATCTGGATACCACCGAGTGGTCCAACAACCGCGAGGCTGGCCTCAAAGACTTTGGTTTCCTAGACGACAGTACTTTCCAGGCATTTTGTCATGACCCGGATCGCCTGGTCGGGTCTCAAACATTGGTTCATCCGCCATCGATCGCAGATATTTGGCCACCTCCGGGCTTCTTCCCAGAAACCTTCCAGCAACTCCATGGAAAGCCGATGAATGGCTGACGATTTTTAATTCAATTGGGTCACACCAAATCAGCATTGTTGGGAGTTGAAGTTTACTCGGCTCAATTGGGACATGCCCAGTCTCGTCCTCGCTCGCACCCGGTCCTGAACGAGCGGACCTGACTTGATGGACAGCTCCACCGCCACTTGGATGGCCGTTGACAACCCTGCTCATGTGCTTGTAAAACAGGATGTCGGGTATATTGGTGTCATTCTGCGATGACTACCCAGCTGCCTCAAGGTGAGATCCTCCCATCTCGGCTCGGTTCGGCTCGGCCAGACCGTATATAGCACATCTTCAAACCCCCCTCGTTAGCCTATCGAATGAATCTATATACCCGCACTGACGGAGCGTCGTGCACCCGCAAGCTGTACCCTAGAGTAATCAGAATACTACTTTGCATTCGACGTATACCCCTGCAGCTAATTTTTCCTATTTACATGAGGCAATTATTCGTGTCTTCACGTGAGTTCCGGATGTACGGTAGAGATGGATGATATTGCTCGCCTTGGCGTTGCAGATAGAGCATGCAGCCACGGCGTCAACGAGATCTAATTGAGAATTGGCTGCTATGAGTAATGAGGGGATTGAATACGACCATACCATCGACATCTCGCCATATTCATCCTAATCAATTCGTACAATGTAACACCATGACCCAAAGCCCTCTAAAGAGGGCCCCCACATGACACTCCTGCCTCAGGCACGTATGTCATGATCGTTCGATCCACGGTTCGCACACCACTTTTTAACATTCGAAACGTGAGCTTGGGCTGCTTCAAAAGTCAAAAAAGCTTCGCAAAAATGGCGCTACCTCGGCTCAGCGCCATTTCCGGTCCTTGAATTGAACCCCTGGCGATCGTTGGATCACCTCCTGAGCCTGACCGACTTCTCCCCCTCGAGTCCCCATTCGCCACTCCACTCATCGTCACCTCCGGCAGCCGATCCTCGTCCTGCGCCTCGTCAAATCCCGCAACCGATGACGCCGGCCGTGGGGCGGCGGGTAGTCCTGAACTCCCGCGCCAGCCTCGTTGGCTGCTGTGCCGCTTGCTCGATGATCCATCCCCAGTGAACGGACGGTCGGCCTATCATTCTATCTCCCCCCGGCTTGCGACCGAATCATCGTTGGTGCCTTCTCTGCCGGGCCCATGGATCGTCATGCTCCTCATCACCAAAAGAGTTGAGCGTCGTACCCGTTTGCTCGATGATCGTTGACCCTTTTTACATTCATCAGGCGCCGCTGCCCTCTGTGCCATTTTTCATGGCTATTCTCTGTTCTCTCTTTTACTGATCCTCACATTCTTTTGTTTAACCCGTTGGCTGCGACCATGTTCAATTCTCCACGACGATGGCTGCTCGTCGTCTCTCCGTTTCTCACCCTCGTTCTAATCTATTACCTCTTCCTCACCCCTAACACGAACCCGGTCGCGGTGAACACGAACACGAGCACGAACACCGAGCAGTGGACCCAACCCGAGCAAAGCACCATTGTTCTTGAAGGAAAGCAGCCGTATCCGGAGACCGAGAACCAGGGCAAGGCATCCAAGGCGTCCGAAGAGGATGAGAACCCCTGTGGGAAGCTGCATCATGACATGGAAGATGTATTCGTGGTCCTGAAGACCGGTGCCACCGAGGCTCTCCAAAAGGTTCCCGTGCAGCTACGTACTAGCTTCAAGTGCGTCCCGAACTTCGCAGTCTTCTCCGACTACGAAGAAACTATTAACGGAGTGCGCACCTACGACGTCTTGAGCAATGTGACCGAACGCACGATGCGAAACGAGCCCGAGTTTGAGGTCTACCAACACCTTCAAAAAGTCGGCCGTCCGGGCCTGACCGACGAGGACTTTGGCGACGACGAAAATGGACCCTTTGGCAAGATCAACAACCCCGGATGGAAGTTGGACAAGTGGAAGTTCCTCCCCATGATCGACGGAGCGCTGGAGGCGATGCCCGATGCCAAGTGGTACGTCTTCCTCGAGGCGGACACCTATATCGTCTGGCAGAATCTGGTCAATTGGCTGGCCCACCTTGACCACACCCGCAGCTACTATCTCGGCAGCCCGATGCAGATCGGTGATATCCTGTTCGGGTATGGCGGGGCAGGTGTAGTTCTCTCTCAAAGGGCGATGCAGCGTCTGCACAGCTACCGCATCCACAACCAGGAGGAGCTGGAGGTCATGACTGCCAGTGAATGGGCCGGAGACTGTGTTCTCGCCCGAGCTCTCCAGGATATCCATATTCCTCTGACCTGGGCCTGGCCCATGATGATGACCTCCCGCCCGTGGGAGATCGATCACTTCTCGGAGGGCTACGGACGCCAGCCCTGGTGCTATCCGGTCATCTCGTACCACCACATGAACCCTCGGGACATCGAGGGGATGTGGCGGTTCGAGCGGGGCTTTTTCAAGAGCGGCAAGAACGCTCTTTTGCTCCACGCCGACGTGTACCGGGCGTTCATCCATAACAGTTCCCTCGCCGAACGCGAGGATTGGGATAATCTGTCCTCGGCCAACATTGACTTCGATCCTCCCACGACTCCTTCTGCTGAGGCGTGTGCGGATGCCTGTTCGCAGAACTCGGAATGTCTCCAGTTCTCCTTCAACCATGCGGAGCAGAGCTGCAAACATGCGTCCACCACTTTTGCCGGCGTCGCCACCAACGGCACCTACTCCGGCTGGATGACCCACCGCGTCCAGCGGCTCCTGAAAGCCTTCCAGTCATCATGTCCCCAGGTCGAATATATTTTCGACTAAGCCTGTTCTTCTCCGAACCCTCCTCCTCTTTGAGCGCATTTTTATTGGATCTGTAACATACCATTCTCTGCACATATTTTTTTTTTTTTTTTTTTTTTTTTCGGGGACGTGACATCATTGGCGAGGCGTTATCTTGGATCGTTTCATTTCATTTACCTGCTGGACAGACTCTGGCCCTTTGGACCATTCACTTGCACTCGCTTACATCTATCGACAATTCTGAACTCAAGCTGAGAACTGCGGAGGCTCAATATGAAGCCTGACGATTATCAATATAGTCAAATATACACCAAACAATTCTGAATCAATTCGAACCTGGCCGTATGTACGTGGTTTATACAGAGAAGAAGCTTAATTACAAAAAAGCACGGCCAGTCGTCACGGTCATCCGTCATTTATACATTCCTTCATGGGATCTCATGCGGCGCCAGAACCCTGTGGCTGCTTGCGTCGCTCACGCACCAACACCGGCGTGATGGTCAGGACAACCGCAGTGCAGACGACGATGGCCTGGATTCCAAACACCAGGCCGATGCCATTGCGCACAATCCA
The DNA here is from genome assembly GCF_028974065.1 of Penicillium cinerascens. NCBI lineage: Eukaryota > Fungi > Ascomycota > Eurotiomycetes > Eurotiales > Aspergillaceae > Penicillium > Penicillium cinerascens. Next base: position 3,371,883 of record NW_026695290.1, on the reverse strand, counting down.
TTCAGGCTGGAAGTATCCCACTGCGAAGCCACCGCAGGTGCGCCACATGTTTAGGATGGCGGACACGCAGGTTGACTGATCGGGGTACTTCTCTAGCACGTACGCCGTGATTGCTCTGTCATTCTCATTAGATGGCTGCTCGAGTATTACAAGGCTTCGTCGCACTTACACAATCGTGGCAACCATGCCGATGTTCACCATGATCCAGCCAAAGGCTAGTCCAATCCAGTGCTTGTCAAAGTTCATTGTCAGGCCATAGGTGAGCAGACCGCAGGCCATGCTGCCGATGGGGAACCACACGCCGTGCAGACGGAGCTCGGTTCTCCAGTTGGCACTGTGGCGGCGGTAGATCCATTCATTGAAGAAGTGACCGAAGGCCCAGCCTGGAAGGGAGTGAGATTTGAACTGAAACAAGGATATCCAGTTTTGACTTACCACAGAGTGCACCGATAACACCGGCAAATCGCATAGATGACGCCTCGATCGTATCGAAGAGATAGGGTGGACTGTGCAGGAACGAGTCGATGGTCGTCGTGATGCCTGCAACCCGTCAGTACGAGCCATTGGATTTCGAATCGGACTTACCAATTGGCCAGGTGAACGTCACCAGGACGGCAAAACCTGTGAACATCCCGGTCAGTCCCTATAATGTGTGAAGAGCCCGGAACCCAGAAAGTTGCTCACCCGTCATCAACAGCGGAAACTTGAACACATAGACGACGAGTTTCTGACACCAGAATCCCAGCGTTGCCAGTTTGGGCAGCTTGGTGTTTCCAATGCCAAAGTACGCTCCGAGTCGCGAAGCCGGCGTCTTGTCCGGTGCATAGTATGTCTCTCGGCCAAAAGCGAGAACCATGAATGTCGACACGCCATAAATGGCAGTCAGAACACCGAAGGAGTCGCGCCAATTTGTGCCCGCGCCGATATAACCTGCGATTGCAGGCCCAAGGAACGGACCGACCAGGAATGTGGTGCCCCTATTCCCTGTCAGTCTACGGAATACGAGTACATCAGTCGACTGTGAACTCACCAGATGTTGATCATACGTGGCCATTCTGAAAAAACATCAGCGCCAATATATCCACTTCGGATGATATCACATACCATGCGGGCTATACATGTCATGGATAATAGGCAGCCCGATCACCTGCGGCACGGTACCGAATAGGCCCTGCAGCGAACGAAAGACCGTAAAGGTCGAGTAGTCGTTGGAGAGGGTGGCGCCCAACACCATGAACATCGTGATTACCTGTGGCCAGAGCCAGACGGGATAACTGGAGAGATTGCGTCAGTTAGCAGGGATGATCCCGATCTCCATATACATGCTGAACGGTACCTACCGGCCATAGGCTTCGATGAGCGGGACAGCCAAGATACCCCCAAAGCCCTGCAGCAGAATGCCCCAGTTCATGCTCGTGGCCGAGTGTTCAACGGTAATTTTCCAGTCCATGGCCTGCTGTGTGACCAGCGTCGAGCCCCAGACCATTGCGCTGGACAAAGTCAGTGACGGGCGATCAAACAAGTTCACGGAATGCACAGTACCCATCGGCCAGGAGCGAGCTCGACATGAGCGAGACGAAGAGCAGAGTCTTGCGCGTGAAGCTCCAATTCTGCGGATTCCGAGGATCCATGACACCGTCTTTGGAGTCATGAGTCTCATGAGACTGCGATAGACTGGCAGCACCATCCATCTCACGGGTATCTTCGAACGGGCACGATTTTTCCATGATGACTGTTGCACAAAGGCAAGATAGGCAAGGGGATTGTAGAAAGTGGAAACCATTGCCTGGGTTGGGCAGAGATAGGTTTTATGCATAAGGTCCAAGTTCTAGATCGAACACATGGCTCAAGGAGAATTTACAACTCGCGTGGCTTATGCCACGCAGCCGAGAAATTCTGGAAGATCAGATCTCTCCGATAGACCTGTCTGCAAGTCTCATACTTTCGAGGGATCCGAGGGTTTTTTGCCGAAATCACAAAGAGGACGAGTCTCCACCCTAACTTGATCTCCACTTGGTTCGCGGCTCCGCGTCGTTTCATCGCCACATCCCTGTCGGCACACCTCCGGCGTATGGACTATTCTGGTAGGTAGTATGTTTTGGTGTTGAACCTTATTATCCTGGTCTATCTCATCTGTCTCATCTGTCTCATCCGTCTCATCCGTGGATTAACGAATGCCTCCAAATGCCGCTGATATCTACCGATGATTTAGGTTTTTGGCGCATTGACTCGTCGCGATTGCCAGAGATCGGCAGAGCTAAGCGTGAGATGTCCCTTGCGTCTGCATGGGTGTGTGATTCGTTCGATTCTTGGTTGTCGAGGGGTTGCGACCACTCACATTGGCAGTCCGGGCGTCACCCTCCATGAGTTCCAGTTTGTGAATGCATTGGTTCGTGAGCTAGTTAGACATGCCGCGTCCATAGTTACGTAGTAAACACTCTAAACTGGAAAGCCTGGCATTCTGGCATCCCCCTTGGATCAACAGACAAATGACAGTAGATAATAGACTTGATTTCGTGTTCAGCGTTCAGCTCGGAAAATCCTGCATCTCGCTTTCATTCCAACATGACTTTGCTGGAACGCTTGGCCAACTTCTTGGGCCTATCAAAGCCCGCGCCTGCGGCGCCGCCGGGGGCAGTGTTGGCGGCGACGGTCACGACGGTAAGTTTGGCTTAATTTCGACATGGAACATGGGTTGATGATGTGATAGCCGGCGTCGCTGGGATTTGTCCCCGTCGCGGTGCATTTTAAGCTCTTCGACGTATTGGTGAAGCATGGAAAACCGGCGACCGCGGAAGAAGTGGCCAACGCCGCCAACGGGCTCATTCAAGAAAAAGAGCCTAAAATCAGTAGGTGACATACATGCAGGAATGGGTAGTGGGAAGTTGCTAACGGTGCCAGGTACTCTACTTGCCGGTATGGGACAGACGGTAGATGGTGAGACGAGATATTCAGAATACTGACCGATTGCAGCGGATACACTCTACATCATGGCCGGACTGGGCCTGGTCGAGCGCGTGGAAGAGAACAGTTTTAATGCCAATGCCATCACCCGGCACATGGTGGCCATGCCTTCGGCCCAGCATGGCGCCGTGCACTTGTGCGTTGCTTTTTCCTCTCTGTCCGATCAGCCACTGACTGCGACCGTAGCACCACCGAAGGAATGATGGCCGGCGCATTCCTCATGAAGAAACTGCAGGATACCAACTTTGCGTATCCTTTCAATGAGGCTGACGGTCCCATGCAGTATGCCTACGAGCTGATGGGCGAGAAGGAGCTGGCCCTGCAGCACACGTATTCCATTATGGAGGCCCAGGGGCGCATGGACAGCTTCAACCAGTTCATGGTCGGCAAGTTTCTCAAGTTCGGCACTTTCCCCGAGCGGGCCACTTCGCTGGGATACGATCTGCGCGAGGCACTCAGCCAACCGGGGACCGTGGCCATGGTCGACATTGGCGGCGGACGAGGCGAGCTCCTTCTCGAAGTCCAGTCCGTATTTCCCCATCTCGGATGCGAGAACCTGGTGGTGCAGGAGTTCAATGCAGAGATCGACGACATCCCGGGTGTGCATTTGATGGAGTGGAACTACAAGACGAGCGCGGAACAGCCGATCCAGGGCGCGCGAATCTACTCGCTCCAGCACATTCTCCACAACCTGCCGGACCTGGACGCGGTGGCGCTGCTTCAGAAGATCTCGCGGGCCATGGCACCCACGTCGCGACTGCTGATTATCGAGTACGCGAAGAACATGACCTATACTTCGCTACATGCCAGCATGATTGTACTATACGGGGGGCGTGAGCGCAGTGCGTCCGAATGGCGGCAGCTGGCCGGTGTCTCCGGCCTGCGAGTCACTTTTGAACGGTATGTGCGCGCGGGCGAGTCTCTTGTGGAGATGCGCCGAGCGGATTAAGTTGGTGAAGACTCGGATCTGAGTTTGGAGTTGGCGGCTTTGGCCCGATGTATGTAATGATAGACCTACGTGTGTACCTCGTGAAGTAAACAGATCATAAAATAGGACCGAGCAGAACAGATAACAAAAGCACGAACTGAAAACGAGGCAATGGTTCGTAAATGATCGTAACGACTGGATCAGTCACATCCGGGGAATGTAATGTTTCGAGCCGATGCTTTTAGACTTGTGATCCACGCCCATGGCGGATCGTCGGCCCACCGTCCGAGCGTCCTCCGCTCCGCACATCTCAATCCACTTCATCTGTGATTTCCGGTCCATCGTGATAGTGATACAATCACTCCGCTACTGCAAGATGCATCCTTTTTGCTTTTTTTACGTCGTCCATTCCCGAGTTCCCGGGTCCGACTATTGAATTGAACCTTTCGCTTCGTCACACCCCTTGCGTAGCGCCGCATGGGCTTTGCATGTAGGCCCTCCACTTGGAATGTGGCCCACGACACATGGGAATGGCCACCTTCGTCGTGGAAACGAGGGAAATGAGCCGATTTCTCCCAGGAGGGCAATTGCAGGAGCCAGCAGGGATCCCGGAATAGATAGCCCCATGGTTCTGCACCAAAGGGCCACAAGAGACCCGCCACTCGTGATATTGAGTTTGAGACTCTAGACATCGCGAACTACTTGGCCCTCTTCCTAGCCCTGCATCCCTTGTTCGCCTGCTCGCCTGTTCGCTTCAGGGTTTGACCTGTAAATTGCTCGTCCCTCCACTCTCCAGAGTTTATCCACGTTAGACTCGTTTCCGGCAACTTGAGTGATCTGATGGATCTTGCATTTGGATGTACACATCTTTCTGCTCGTCACCTCTGGTCGTGCCCAATGTCGCGTTTCTATTTGAATTGAACTCTCCCCTGTGAGATCTCAACATCCAAAGCTCCTGATCTCTTCTATCCTGCCTTTGCAATCCTCCGCTATGGAAATCCCGAGGCCCACGGAAGGAGACGTCGACATTGGTGAGTCGCGTGCTGCTCCGTAACTGTTCACACCACTGACGGCTTCTTCTTTTCCTTCTAGGCACGGCCACGTTCGATGCCTGCTGGGTATGCCAAGATCGGTCTCCTATGACTGCAGCAACTGATCGTCCATGTATAGGTCCTGACAGCCCTCGTGGGTGTCGCTCTACTGTTTCGATATTCGGTCAAGGCGTGGGTGCGATGGGCTCTGCCCCAAGTCACTGCCCCCGGACGAGTCTGGGGTATCGAAGACCTCTTCTTTTTGGTGGCCTATGGCTGTGATCTGACCCATATGACTATGATTCAGATGAGGTGAATTTTTATTTTTATTTTCCCTTTTTCTTCTTCTCTAAGACGGCCTCACTAACTATCCACAGCGCCAATTGGGGCCTGGGCCGCCACTTCTTCTATCTGAATGCCACTGAACGGTTCCATGCAATGAAGTGGGATTTCATATCGCAGCCTATCGCTGTAGCCTCGGCCATGATATCTCGTTCTGGCATGATGTGGTTCCTGTTGACCTGTTTCGCGGCGAGCGATAAGAAGATCCGCGTGTCGATCATTGTCTGTGCTGTGGTTCAGGTCGTCGTCAACATGGTCACCATCGTGCAGATCATTGTTCAGTGCGGGCCGAACCCGTATCGTGCGGTAAGTGTCATCGTCATTGCTGTCGGTCTCGGGCTGATGGGCTGACCTTCTAGGCCGATCGTGTTCAATACTTCCACTATATGTGGTCTCCTCTGCCTGCAGACAATTCGGTTGTGTGCCAGTCGCCCGTGGTCCAGACCACCGTGGGCTTTGTACAAGGAGGTATGCTGATTTACCGTCTTGGGCTTGAACATATCTGACTCGATTCAGGATTCAACTCCATTATTGATTTTTTCCTCGGTGTTCTCGCCGCCGTCGAGCTGTGGCAATTCTTCCTTCGAACTCTGAACCGTGACCATCACGTGTCGTTCTGGTCTAAATTCCGCAAGATCAACAGCACCGTTCGATCACGACGGATCTGGCAGACGCTCACTTTGAGTGGTCCACTGATTCTCTCTGGCGCTGCCTCCATAGTCAAGACTTATGTAGGTGTTGGATGCCTTTGTCTCGATTTCCTTGCTAACCAGGTCTCGTAGAAACTCAAGTCTTTGGGAGACCGACTAGACTTTACTTATAACATCGTCTCTTTTGTCCTTTGGGTAAAGTAAGTCTTGTCATTTCTTGAAATTTTTTTGGTCCACGTCTGACTCGCTGCAGAATCGAAAACTATAGCATCCTCCTCGCCTCGTGCGCACCCGTCGCCCGGCTGTTCCTCCGTGCCTTTGTCGACTCTCGTCGTGAGGGCCGTATGGCCGGCTACTGGTCCAAGTCACGGTCCAATAATGGCGAAAATGCCAATCACTCCAATGACACCGAGATGAAGCGTCACCGCAAGGATCAGTGGATGGACTCGGAGACGGTGACCAACTGGGACGAAGAAAATCCTTTGCCGAACTGGAGTAGCAATGAGCGCTCCGAGAGCCGAATCTCAAAGGCTCAACATCCTGAGAATCCCGGCGATGGAGTCACGGTCAAGACGGATATCATTGTGCAAGTGGATGACGGCCTGTCCACCTCCTCGGGTGGTGCACGGCTTTTGCCGGACGGCACTGAGACCCTTCACGGCCACGGGTACCGACGATCTAGGTAATGGATGGATACTGTGATGTGATATGTATAGCTCAGAGCGAACGTAAATAATGTAAATGTGATGACTCTGAAATTGTTTTCTCTGTACCTATTTCCACCAAATTTCTCCGTATAGATCTCTGGGGCCATGACATAATCATATAATCCTAATCTCCACGTGATGATAAACACGCATCCTCCATCAACGAGCGTCGAGCTTGTCAACTGCATCATGGCTCTGCCGACGATCAAGAGCAAGGCATTCCCCTACCGGAGGGGCTCCAATGCGTCCGAAAATGACTTCTTCGACATCCCCGACGAGCCCCTGGTGGCCATGTTCAAGCGCCAGTTGCGGCGTGTCCGCACCTGGGTGATCCTCGCACTGTTCATCATGTTTATGATGTGGCATCGTCGCGCAAAGCCGTCGCCGTCTCTGCTCCCACATGTTCATTACGACGAAGTCGATTGGTCGCGATTTGCCTATACTACGTACGCGACTTCCGAGACGTATCTGTGCAATGCCGTGATGGTCTTGGAGGCCCTGCATCGGTTCGGGTCTCGGGCGGAGCGCGTGCTATTCTATCCGCAGGAATGGGATCTGGTTGTGGAGAATGATTTTGACCGCATTAGCCAGCTGCTCATTATGGCGAAAGATGACTACAATGTGGTGCTGCGTCCGGTGGCTATCGAGGGGATCAAGACGGGCGGAGAAGGTGCGCGACACAATACTACGTGCGATAGACCAGTGCTGACCATTTCAATTGAATAGGAGCCTCCCAGGCCTCCTGGGATACCAGCACCGCCAAGTTGTCTGCCTTTGGCATCGTCGAGTATGATCGCGTCATCCACCTCGACTCCGATATTACACTCCTGCAGCACATGGACGAGCTATTCTTCCTGCCTGCCACCGCCATTGCCATGCCCCGCGCATATTGGTTATTGCCGCATACCAAGACCCTCTCTTCACTATTGGCTGTCATCGAACCGTCTTACCGCGAGTACGCTGCCCTGTCCAGTTTTATCAAGCCGGCCCAGGCTGGCCAGATCGAGCTGAACTTGACCGATACCCGGTACGATATGGAATTGTTAAATGACCGGTACGGTGACAATGCATTGGTACTTCCCCATCGACCCTACGGTCTTATCTCGGGGGAGTTCCGCACCAAGAATCACCGGAAGTACCTAGGCAACGACCACGAAGTATGGAATCCCGACCTGGCTCTGTCTGAAGCGAAATTGGTGCACTTTTCTGACTGGCCGCTGCCCAAACCTTGGGTCATGTGGCCACAGGAAATTCTAGCGAAGGTGCAGCCCGTCTGTGACAAGGAGCCGGGGACACCGAATGAGAGCGGGTGCCGTGACCGAGAGGTATGGAGGAATCTATACGATGACTTCCGACGACGAAGAAAGGTATGGGTTACGCGTATGGTTTGCTTCATTTCGCTGACTTGTTCCAGGATATCTGTAAGCTATTAAGTTATCCCGCCCCCGTGTAAGCCTGGTCGTCGGGTTCACTCCAGGATTGTATAGGATTAAGGAACTTGGTTACCAAAGGCATGGCGTCCCAGGCGTTTCTTCTCGGGGCATATTAGATATTCGATATCTGGACATAGATTCGATTTGTACGACAATTGATCGAGCATATAATGAACGTTCTTGACTCCATATATTGGTAAAAAAAAAAAGCTGCAGACTGTAGCGTATGGCAACTATAATCCAGTACAAAGTAAGTACTATGGGACGTTCAAATCAAAAACGCTCAAACGCCATCCCATGCAGGTATACCAATCACGCATCATGCATATCCCATCCCCTTCCTCCACCACATCCACACCCCCCTCCTCTCCATGCAGCTCCCGAACTCCTTCACGCTCGCGACCTCCGACAATCCCGCGTCAATCTCCATGGACGGAGCCGTCCCTTCGTGCGCCAGCAGCGCCGGCCTCGTCACCAGCTGGAAATCCTTATAGCGAAGTTTACGAACTTCCCCAACCCACGATTCGACCCGTGCCTGGTCCTGGCCCTCCACGTACATGATGCCCGGGCATCCGCCAGAGCGGAGAAGCACGAAGCATTGGTGCGTGTCGGCGGCGCGTTTGAGCGCGGCCACTTTTTTGCGCGAGGTGATGTGGTGGGTGCGGATTAGGGCATTGTAGAGCATTGTGTTGAGTTTGGGGCGGACATTTCTCGCGTGCAGATATTTGCAGATGCAAATTATAGTCGAGTGTCGAAGCTGTCGACCTGCTCAGTGACCTTGGCCTCCGTCACCGATCGTGATGACTAAGCTGTCTCGGTCTCATTCCTATCTCGAGGTGAAGCTCGATTTGCGGACGAGTTCAATGGGGTGTCGGGGTTAACAGGGTTGAGTATTACTTGAGTATTACGTCGTGGGACGATCGAGGCCTAGTAGTCGCGGCGATACTTCTTCAAGTGGTGTCTATCTCAGGGTGTGCTAATCTGTTCGGCCGTTGCAGGTATATACATCTGGGATACTCTCGACACATTTTACAGTACACCGCAAATTGACCTCCAGCATCGGTCTCAACCCAAACATGGCTAAATGCAGCTAGGGTGACTGTAGCACAAAAAGTACCGTCGACCAGCCCGTCGGAAACCAATGAAGTCTGCGATATTTTGAAATAAGTCTGTTTGCCCGAGGCAGTCCCGATCGGCGCCTGCAGATGTCATCTACGACTTTGCTTTTTTGCCCCGATTGTCTCGGAGAAAAAATCCTACTGTAGTGACAGCTTCCGCCATGCCAGATCTATCAGAGTCGATTGACCGGACCAGGTAGCCGTTGTTTCATCAGTTATAGCGTATGCACATCGCTCACGAATTCTCGAGTCACGCCCTATCGCATATCGCAGCAGAGCAATTGACACGGTTGACGAGCTAACCGCCCGCAGGTGCCACCAATCCGTCAATGGACTGAAAACCAGTGGTCGAACCCGCTTGGTCAGGCAAAGCGTGGCTCACGAATGGCCGCGAGTGGCTTATACAGTGGAGTCATCTCCTCTTGGCTTCCTGTTTCTGCGGAACCGTCGCTGCGGTGTCCGCGAGGTGCGCCCACTTTCGCCCTTTTTCGTCGGGGCTCCAGCGACTTTCCAAACTCGGGCAAAGTACCGCCATGTGGCCCTGGGGGAACCGTGCTGCTGATTGGTCTTGATTGATCGGACCATCAAGATATCGCTCCATCACGGTCTACTACGCCCGTGATGGGATTGGCTGAAATGACAAAGAAAAGTGCATCTTGTAGCTTGGCTTCCTTTTGAGGTTCCGATCTGGAAACCTTGTATAAAAGATGACACTCGTTCTTTTCTTTTTTCTTCCTCCAGCCGAAAGATGCAGCATTTTGTCTTTCGTACATCAGAGCACCGTGTACAGGGTTGAAACATGCCCGGTCCGCTTCACTCCCGTCCACATCCTTCCTCTTTTGTCTCCGGCCAGGAAGCACCGTCCGGGGACCATGGTCCGAGGGTGCAGGTTTCTGACGAGAACGAGGATGCCATCGCCGATATTCACCGCACACTGACGGAGAAGAGTCTTTCTGGTGTGCATCAGGAGTATCCGGAGCCTCATTCCTCGTTTGACAAGTTTCTCGAGGAACAGGTGCAAGATGGCAAGAAACGTTCCAACCTGGGCGTCTGCTTCCAATCGGTCTCGACCTGGGGTGAGGGAGATGGCCACTCTGATGTTAAGACGCTGGGTACGGCGTTGTGGCGTACCCTCACGTTGCAAGATATTTATCAATGGACTATCCAGCCGTGGATTTCCCCAAAGAAGCCCCAGAATGGACGTCCTCTCATTCGAGACTTTTCCGGCGTTGTCGAGAGCGGAGAAATGATGCTGTAAGTATCCAATTGCGAACTTGTTTAGCTGAATGAGATGTCTAACCTGTGCTTTCAGTGTTCTGGGCCGCCCTGGAGCGGGCTGCTCGACATTCCTTCGCACGATCGCTGGCCACCACTCTTCGTTTATTGGAGTGACAGGATCGATCGATTACTCCGGGTTGAGCCCGGATGAAGTTCGCAAGCACTACCGCAGTGCAGTAGCCTACGTGCCCGAAGACGATGTGCATTTTCCGACCCTCAATGTGCGACAGACCCTCGAGTTTGCTTTGCAAAGCAAGACCCCCAAGCGTTTCCAAGACCGAATCCCAAAGTATCTGGAAATTTACGGACGAGTCTTCGGCATGACCCACACGATGAATACTCTTGTGGGTAACGAGTACATCCGAGGTGTCTCGGGTGGAGAGCGCAAACGAATCTCCATCATCGAATCACTTGCCACCGATTCGTCCGTGACCTGCTGGGATAATTCGACTCGTGGCCTGGACGCATCGTCCGCCCTGGACTACGTCCGCAGCTTGCGCATTATGACCGACACATGTGGCAAGGCCACCTTGCTCACTCTGTATCAAGCCTCGGATGCAATCTATGAGCTGGTGGACAAGGTTCTTCTGATCGATGAAGGACGAATGCTGTTCCAGGGCCGAGCCAGCGCGGCCAAAGGGTATTTTGAGGATCTCGGATACGAATGTGCCGAAATGCAGACCACGTCCGATTTCCTGACCAGTATTACGATCCCAGAGCGACGCCGGTTCCGCTCGGGCTGGGAAGACCGTGCCCCCAAGGGACCGATTGAACTGGAAGCTGCGTTCCGGCAGAGTACAGCATTCAAAAATGTCGAGACATCGATCGGAATGTACGATAATCAACGAAACGGTGACAAATCCAACGGAGCTTGCGCATCGGATTCAGAGTCTGGCAGCGTGGAAGACTTCAAGCGTACAATGCAGAGCGATAAGTCTCGCTTCGTCTCGCCCAAGTCTCCATACACCATCTCCCTCTTCCGTCAGATCATTTTGTGCGCCCAACGTCAACTGTCGCAGCTCAAGGGCCATATGGGTCCACTTTACATCAAGTTGATCTCTGCGGTGGTTTATGGCCTGCTGATTGGATCAATGTTCTATGATCAGCCACAGACTACCGAGGGCATGTATTCACGTGGCGGTGTGCTGTTTTACTCATCCATCTTGCTTGCCTGGCTCCAAATGTCGGAGCTGGAAGAAGCGATGCAGGGCCGAGATATACTCATTCGACAGAAGAAATTTGCCTTTGTGCGACCCAGCGCCGTTTGTCTGGCCCGAGTCGTACAGGATATGGTAGTGACTGCACTGCTTACCTTGCTATATCTCATTGTCATGTACTTCTTATCTGGGCTGAGATCTGACGTGAGTTCAGAAGAGGTATATACTTCCCTTCAAATGCTAAAGCGGTGATAGGCTGGTCCATTCTTTGTCGACTTCCTCTTCATCTACATGTGTACCGTTTGTCTGACAGCCCAGTTCCGAGTGTTTGCAGCTTTGTCCAATAATTTTGAAGTTGCGCTGCGCTACTGTGGAGTATCTGTCCTGTTCTGTATCGTATTTGGTGGCTATGTCTTGTCTGTTGACAAGATGATCCAGGATGTTCCTTGGGTTGGGTGGATAGCGGTAAGCCTTAGCCTGACAATATTTATGTCCAAACTAACTATTTCCAGTATATAACGCCCGCCTTGTACACCTACGAATCGGTCATGGCCGCCGAGTTCCATAATGTCAATTTCACTTGTGCAACAGGATCTGTCGTTCCTGCGGGTCCCGACTACACCGACGTCGCCTACCAGACTTGTGCATATGCTGGCAGCCAGATCGGTAGTACAATTGTGAATGGCGATGACTACCTGGCTGCGCAATTCGGATTCTATTATAGCCATGTGTGGCGCAACTTTGGAATTCTCTGCCTTTTCACCATCGCTTTTATCCTTCTTACGTGCTGGCTGAGTGAAGTGCTGGAATGGGAGCTGGATAGTGCTGGCTCAATCCAGTACAAGACGTCTAGTCGTTTGTTTAAGCGGCAGAACAAGCCCAGCAGCGACGAGGAGAAGACGCCTGTCCCAGTCGACCCTAAAGCACCTCCGATCGGAACTTCCGCAGGAACACCAGAACAGACCCTATCTGCCACTGAATCCACTTTCACTTGGTCAGACCTTGAGCTCGATGTGCAGATTGGCGAAGAGATGCGGAAGTTGCTAGACAACGTGTGTGGTTATTGCAGGCCAGGAACCCTCACGGCTCTTGTTGGAGCATCGGGAGCTGGAAAATCGACCTGTAAGATGATAAACACTATTTTGAAGCACCAGAAGCAGAAGCTGACGATCGTATCTAGTGTTAACTGCGCTCACTCAGAGGCAGAGTGCCGGTACATTGACCGGCTCATTGTATGTGGATAACCAGCCCATCGATGGCTCTTTTAACCGGCAGATTGGATACTGCCAGCAAATGGACATTCACGATGAAAGCAGTACCATTCGTGAGGCGTTCGAATTCTCTGCTCTCCTCCGACAGAGGCATGATACTCCCAAAGAAGAGAAGCTTGCCTACGTGGAAACAGTTTTGCACACATTGGATCTCATTGAACTGCAAAATGCGGTTATTGGATCCTTGGATATCGAGAAGAAGAAGCGAGTGACGATTGGAGTTGAACTCTGTGCCCGTCCGCGACTGCTTCTCTTCTTAGATGAGCCAACTAGTGGACTTGATAGCCAGGGTGCAACCAGCATCGTGGCCCTGCTTCGTCGTCTTGCGGACCAAGGATTGGCTGTTCTTTGCACCATTCACCAGGCTAATCAGCAGCAATTTGAAGAGGTAAGCTCTCGCCTGTATGGGTGTTGTGACTAAAAACTAATATGTGCAGTTCGATCGCGTCCTTGCCTTGAGCCCAGGTGGAAGCACCTACTACTTTGGACCAGTCGGCCAATCCGGCCAGGCCATCTTTGATTATTTCACAAAGAATGGTCACCACCCACGGAATTTCACCAATGCTGCAGATTTCCTCATCGAAGTGGTAGTTGGTGGCATGAAAGCTTCGGGGAATCAGGTCAACTGGGCCTCTGTCTGGCGCGACTCTGAAGATGCCGACTACATCAAGAAGGAGATTGCGGCCATTCGCTCACACAATGAAAAGACCCAAGAAATCTCGGCAGCGCCCTCCTTGCCTCCTCTTCGCCAGCAGATTATCCTGCTCACACAGCGAACTTGCCGCCAATTCTGGCGTACGGCCGAGTACCCCTACTCGAGACTCTATGCATCGTTCCTCCATGCACTAATCAACGGCCTCACCTATCTCCAAATCGGAAACAGCACGACCGATCTGCAGTCAAAAGCCTTCTCCGCATTTTTGGTTTTGATGCTGGTTCCTGAATTCATCAACGCCATCTCTATGCGTTTTATTCTGAACCGTGACATCTGGCTAGCTCGAGAAGGTCCCAGTGGAGTGTACAGCTGGGTCGCGTTCAGCACTGCTCAAATAATCTCCGAAATCCCTTATGCTATTGTCGGTGGGGTGATTTTCTATGTCATGTACTACTTCATGGTCGGACTTCCTCTCGGATTTGCAGCAGGATACAGTTTTCTGATGTTCTTTCTCTTTTTCCTTTTTGCTACTTCTTGGGGACAGTGGATTGCTGCATTAAGGTGAGTACTGGTTATTTCCATAGCATTGATCATTCTGACATTTGTTTTAGTTCTGATTCGATGGTCGCGGCTACTTTGATGCCATTCTTCATCATCATGTGTGAGCTTTTCAACGGCATTCTGCGCCCTCACCAGCAAATGCCTGCTTTCTGGAAGTATACAATGTACTACATCACGCCCTTCACGTACTGGATCGGGGGCGTTTTGACCTCGGTCCTTCGCGGGACCCCGGTAGTCTGCAACGAGAGCGAATTAACTCTCTTCCAAAGTCCGCTCAATATGACTTGCGGCGACTATGCCAACTCTTGGCTTTCCTCCAAGGGAGTTGGGTATCTTTCGAACCCCGACAGCACTGGGATCTGTGGATATTGCGAGTATAGTTATGGTGACGATGTAAGTTGTGACCTGGAACTACTAGGAAACACAAACTAATTGGAACAGTACCTTTCTGGAATCGGACTGGACGACTCGGTCATATGGCCCTACTTTGGAATCTTCCTTGCCTTTACCATTGCCAACTACTTGATGGTGTATCTACTTGTCTATGTGCGATCTGTCGCCAAGTGGCGGTTTAAGTAATGTATATACGAACTGTACATAGCATTGCATCTAGCGTTAGCATTTCTTGTGCGTTCCGATACTCGCTCCAAGAACGGAACCTGACACACCACTTAAGAATCTCGACCGAGGCCGAATTAGCAAGACTCACTCTCCGCTCTCTATCACTGGCGTGTAACCAGGATATGTACGTTTACGGATAGCCTCGTCAGAGTGATCACATCGGGCATAGTTTGATCTTGAGGCATCTATTTGCATGACTCGGTCAGTGAGTGCCAACAATGGTGCTTACAGTGCTGCGAACCTGCTTTGTCGGGTAAGAAGAATGTGGGACATTTCTACTATACCACGTGCCCTATAAGAACCTCGAAGCAAATAGTACAAAATAGTTACAACGTAGTATATTTACTATAAAGGGGCATCTACATAGCCTAATGAACCTCCAAATTACCCGCAGGCAGGCCGTCACCGTGAACAGATTCAGTAGGCATATCGGAAGTGGGGATTCTCCTTATCAGTAAGTCCGGCCCACTTCGTTTCGTCAATCATAGTCTCGTTCACACGGCCCTGGGTCTGATCCCGGCGTCGGTTCTGCCGGGCATAGTAGAAGAACAACACCACGGATACGACGGCCGCTCCAGCCTGTGTGGCAAGAACGGCAATCTTGGCAGGTCGGTACTCTGGTGCATCTTTGGCTTGGAAGGTCTGCGGGCCGATGATGTTACCGATGGAGAAAGACCCGGCAACGAGAGCGCTAGCAAAGGCACGCTTGGTGTGACCTGCACAGTTGGCCATGGTCCACTGGTAGATAATGGGTAGGGTTGCCACGATGGCGTTGACGAGATAAATCCCGATGAGCACGCCGGCCGTGTCGTTTTTCGGAAGGAAGGATAGTAGGCCTCCGCCGATGATGCCGGGGATGGTACACAAAACATTCCAAGCCCAGCGGTGTGAGGTCCTTCGGATACCGTATCCAACTAGCAGAGTAAAGAAAATGCTGACGATACCCGAGGGAGTATTAAGCAGGGCCGAAATGGGACCGGAGAAGCCAAAACCGGCAATCAGAGTCGAGGAATAAGTAGTCACAACACCACTCGATACAGAAAGCTAAGAAATGAGTCAGTCTGAGTCCATCGACTTATGAATGGTGCGGACCTACTAGAATAGTTGTCAGGGTCAGCAACCACAGCTGAATGTCAAACACAGACTCCCGGATCTGTTTCAAGTTCACGGTCGTACTCCAAACACCCGTCTGGTTCTCGCCGACGTGTTGCAGGAGGGCCACCTTTTCACTCTCCGATAGCCACTTGGCTTTAATGGGCGTGTCCGGAATGAAGAAGAAGGTCAGGGTGCCCACCACGGCGGTGATCAGACCGAGCATCAAAAACATGATGCGCCAACCTTCCAGGGATGCATGGTGGACATGTTGAAAAGCAAAGGAGATGATTCCACCGAGGATCTGGGCGACACCCAGGCCCACGTACCAAAAGGTAAAGCGTGGTGCCTGTTCACTCCGGGTATAGTACTGGCTACTGATGAGCATCAACGATGGGCCAACGGTTGCCTCGAAGATGCCGAGAAACACTCGCGCGGCCAGCAAACTGCGGTAGTCGTGAGCACCGGCTGATGCAGCGGCAGCGATTCCCCAGAAAAAGACGTTGCCTCCGAGCCATTTGGCCGCAGGGACTTTCTGTAGACAATAGACTGTAGACACGATGAGCCGAGATTCGACATGAAGAAAGGAGCAGGGATTAGCTATAATTACCATTGGGAACTTCAGCGATCAAGTAAGCGATGAAAAACCAGGTGGCCGTGTTGGAAAACTCATTGCCGGTGAGTTTCAGGTCCTTTTTGATTCCCATTACGGCCGCATACTGTGCGTGTTAATCAGGATGTTCGATCGGCGCAGGGGTCACTTACGTTAAGCATGACTTTGTCCAGGAACTGCAGAACGTAGCAGCAGAACATGTACGGCATCAAGCGCCGATCGATCTTGCGGCGCAGTGCTTTGAGATCGACATTCCCGACCTCATCCCCGTGGCCCTCGAGATATACAACCGCATCGTCCTGCGCAACCACCTGTCGCACTGCCGGCTGCTTGTCGCCCATTTCGTTCGCGTGTTGGAGAACGGGATGGAATGAAGAGGAACTCTCGAGTCTCGGAGAGAAAAAGAAATTATCAGAAAAAAAGAAAAAAAAGTAGAACAGGTCGCGAACAGGGGCGGAATCAGGGAGTGGAGTACAAATGGCATTTAACACGGTTTCTACGTCGACTCGACTAATCAGACTTGTACGGGATCGGAAGATTTCGCGAAAAGTTACATCGACGGTCAAAGGCCCCCCATCGATGTTTCGATCGGAAGACTAAAAAACCTAAACAAGGGGGACCTTGGCCGTGCAGGCGCCACTCGGAGCAGAGCACCGGAATGTTCTGAAGGATGTCTTGAATTATCCTTTCTGACCCGTTCGGCCAAGCAAGGGGTGGGTCGCGGGGGACTCAAGGTACTCGATTGGGAAAAAGGGAATGGCAGATACAAATCACGCAGGTATTTCTTCATCGATGCCTTGATTCCACGTGGATTCATATCATCTCGGTATCGTCTCTGGCTCTCGGGGTTGTCATCTTCATGCCCTGATCTCTCCCCGGCGCGACCATGGGCTGGGTACACAATGCCACTCCCTCGGTCGAGGCTGCGTCCGAGTACCGGCTTATTTTGGGAATATGTCTCAGCCTGACGATGCTGATGGTGATTACCGTGTGTTTGCGGTTGTTCGTGCGCGCGCAAGCGAGTCGATTGGGTGCGGCGGACTATGTGATGGTCGTCGGCATGGTATCAACATGATCGTTCCAGACATTCTTGACAGGAAGTTGTTGACTCTTGCTAGATATTTAGCATTGTATATAGTGCGCTTTGCATCTCTCGTGAGTAATGATGAATCTTCATCCGCAAAGCAATTCCACTCATCCTCGCAGAAAGCAGATACGGTCTTGGTCTGCCGCTCAAGCTTCGTCCCAAGGCAAACCTATCGACATATACAAAAGTGAGTACCCCGGAGCGAGGGCGTAGGAATAATGGCACTGACATCAAACAGCTTAACTATGCCGGCCGTCCATTCTATCAGCTTGGCATCGCCGGATTCAAAGCCTCTCTCTGCCTCAGCTACCTACGCCTGCTGTCCGGCACGTCCAAGAGCTTCTACCGCATTGTGATTTGGGTGGTGATTACAATCTCGACAGTCGGTCACGTCGTGGGAACTCTCGTTTTGCTTTTGGACTGTTCGCCGGTATGTATTTTCACTCGACATTGATTCCAGAGCTGATCCGGATCCTGGTCCCGTGCAGGTCCAAAGGGCATGGAACACAACCGTCCAGGGCACTTGTCTCCCGGTCGGAGCGACCTTTTACGGCCTCGCCATATTCACCATCATCTGCGACGTGATGATCATTTTCCTGCCGATCCCGCTCCTTTTACAACTGAATATCAAACCCGCGCAAAAGGCGGGTGTGGTGTGTCTCTTCCTCCTGGGTCTGTTCACGACCATCTGCTCGATCCTGCGTTTGACGCAGATTCACCGGGTGGCCTACGGAGATGGAAACTCGACGATGCTGGTTCTGTGGGGAACTATTGAATTCAATGTCGGAGTAAGTTCGATACGATCCCTCACAAACTCTATCTAACCGGCCCAGAACATCGTCACCTGCGTTCCGTATCTGGCTCCTCTGCTCAAGGGCTACGTGCGCGATTTCGGATCGACTAGCGGCCGAAAATACTACGATAGCCGGGGCCGAAACTACGCCATGGAAAACTGGTCCAAGGAACAGCGATCACATCTGCAATCTAGTGCATCCGGGCCCCTCCCGCCGAAAAGGTCCCCGAGCGAGGAGCTGATTCTGGCTTCTCGGGAGCCGTCCCATGGTGGGATTGAGATGACGGTGGAGTATCGGGTGTCTCTGGAGGGGTCGGGTAGACGTGGATCGACTAGGTGATGTCAAATCTTGGAAGGATATCTATCTCGTTGATGCCATCCCTTGGCGTGTGGCATCGAACCCCTAATCCCTACTCTCGCGATTTTTGTCAATGTAATGATCGGTCATAAAAAGTTAAGGCTTTGTTTGCCATGTCTCTCAAATAACCCGACCTTGGGGCGAACTCTTCGTTTTGGCTAGGGCTTCCGAGCTTGAAGCCCAGCGGCCTCCACCGGCCTCCACCGGCCTCCACCGAGGGGCGTCCCGGTCAGCTCGCCCGCTCCGTGGAGCACGGGAGATCCGCTTTTGCACGAAAGGATTAACCAGCGCCATTAGGGTTGGCGCCGTCGAAGCCTCTTGCTGATCTTAGCGGCTTCGGGCCGGGCTGGTTTCACGGCGGAGTCCGTAATGAAACAGGGTCTTCGTCAAAAAATAGATTGCCTGGATCCATCCGTTATGTAAAGCGGGAAGTCAAATGGACAAGGTACTCCCGTCCTCGGCCTTGGGCAGGTCTCACCGATAGTGCGTGATGCAACGCGTAGGGATGCTGTTTTGGGCCACGCAGGCGTCAACATAAGATCGAATCGGGCGAAGAATAGGCGCTGGGATCCGATTCCTCCACGGATCCACTCTCCCATTACGGCGACGTGGTACAAGAGTTGCATCGGACACATCGATTCGATCGCGTCGTGATCCTGTTGTGATCCCTGTCCAATCAAGGGCCGAAGAGTGACAAGTACAGTAAGAAAGAAAGAAAAAAAAAAAAAGCCCTCAGGGTCGCATAGGCACCGAAGACAGGTAAAATGGTACCACGGTCAGCTCTCCGCTCAGCACACAATGGCCGACTCCGATCCCCCGGTTCTGATCGTCGGCGCAGGCATCAGCGGCCTGGTGTTGGCTCAGTATCTCCAGCATCTCGGCGTGCGGTTTGAGATCTTCGATCGTGACTCCGCCCTCGATGCGCGCACTGGTGGATGGGGCCTGACGCTGCACTGGGCACTGCCTGCCCTGCGCGACCTGCTTCCCGCCCACATTGTGGACAAACTGCCCGATACGTTTGTCAACAAGGACGCATCGTCGCGTGGAGATGTCGGCAGTTTTCAGTTCTTCAATTTGAAATCTGGCGATGCACTCTATAGTGTTCCAGCCGAAGAGCGAATTCGAGTGAATCGAGGAAGATTGCGTGAGCTGTTGACCAGTGGGATTGACGTTCATGTCAGTTGAAGTCTTGGAGATGCCAATGTTCATGCTAATATGGTCGCAGTGGGATAAAACACTCTTGAATATCGAATCCTCTGCGGAACACATCACCGCTTTTTTCGACGACGGCACTTCGTACACCGGTCATCTGCTTGTCGCCTGCGATGGAGCTCGGTCGCGCGCCCGCCAAATCGTGTATCCGGATGGCTGTCAGATGAACCCATTGCCGGTGCAGCTGCTCGGGGCATCACCACTATACACATCGGAGGAAATGGGCGGGGCACAGACGATCGATCCCTATATCTTCCAGGGCTCTCATCCTGACACCGATGTGTTCATGTTTTTCAGTTGTGGGTATTTCCATTCAACTCTATTCGTCCGTTGCTAACCGTGTACAGTCCTCGATACCCCAAACAACTTCGATGAAAGCAGCCGAGATCGTTATCATTGCCAGATCATCGTCTCTTGGGCCGACTCCAAAGGAATCACCGTGCCGACTTCCAATCCCGACCGTGTCACTCTGATGAAACAGCTGACCGACAACTGGGCCGAACCATTTCGGTCGCTCGTTCATAATTTACCGGAAAATATCGAAGCACGGTCTATTCGCATTGAAGACTGGCTCTTTCGACCGGACCAAAAGCATCTGTCTAGATGCGTGCTCATGGGGGACTCGGCACATACAATGACGATGTGTGAGGACGCCCAATTCCATCCCAATCAATCGTCGGTCTAACAATAATACAGTCCGTGGTGAAGGAGCTAATAATGCAATCGTCGATGTCCGTGATCTGGTGAAGCGGGTCGATATGCAAAATTCCGAGTATGTGTTTTCGCTCCGATACTGGTCATTCTAACAGGCCTACATAGATCATTTGACTCCGAGACCCTTTCTGCTTCGCTAGCTGCCTATGAAAAGGATATCTTTGCCCGTGTTGAGCCCAGTGTACTGAACTCACGCCAGGCATGTCTAGACGCTCATGATTTCTCAAAGATCGTGGCCGGGAGTCCGTTGGTGGCGGCGAGAGTGCTTCAAACAAATACGGAGTGATACAGCGGATAAACTACAGCTGACAATTGAAGCATACCATTGCCGTATCAAAAGCGAATAGCATTGTCACGGAACATTCCCTTTGAAGTCCTTCGTATCGTAAGGTATTTGAAGTCGAGGTGCTCCTTCATGTAATGGCCCAGGTGAATAGTAGGCTTGGTGATGGATAGATTTATAGTCTCCACTAGGTTAGTGTCTTAGGGGTTAGCTAGCTAGTTATATATATAGCATATAGGATCGTACCTTGGGGGGCATCCAATCTCGCTGCGGACTGGAGCGCCGGTCCATTCACAGTTATTTGGCATTGCATCGGCTGGACAGCAAATATGGCGTATGTGCCGCTTTCACATGTGTCGCCAATCCAATACCCGAGCTGCTGCTGAGGGCCATGTGCAGTGGCAGCGGAAGAAAACCTACCACCGCAGACATACTCAAGGTCATCTTTATGGGAGCTTGAACCATCAGTATCTCTGTCACATAACAGTTTTGCCCAGAATATGCGGAGTATTGATCAGTATTTTGTTCCGTCAAGACTGTGCATCATCGTAAGAAATCCACTGGTTGCCATTGTAAACATCGTACTTGACAGTGGAAACCGGATCGTAGTACGTCTGCACATCGCCAGAGCTATTGGAAAAAAAGGAAACAAAGTCAAAAGAGGATCGTGCTCACCTGAATAATACGGAATGCCAGCGGTCTGTGAGCAAGGTCCCGCATCTCCCACTGTGGAAAATGTGCACTCGGTCGTCCGACAGTCCTTGTTGGACGTAGTGAAGCTCCAACCGTAGAAGTCCATGCCCATGACCCCCTTTTTCGGGTCGATGATGTTGCGCCAAAGCAAATTGAATCCCTCATCAATCTCTGTGAGATTGATATGACCGCGAAGGTAAGGCCCGATGTTCTTGTTGTCCCGATCCCACATGCCGTGAAGATCGTAGCTCATGAAGTTGAAGAGTGATATGTACTCCTCCATCGATTTGAGGTCAAAGTTTTGGATGTACCAGTAGCTGGCTGGCAGTGTGCAGGTAATTTCCCAGCCCGAATTTGTAGCATCAAAGGCCCCTCTCAGTTCAGAGAGCAAAACCACGAAGGTATCGGTGTCATCTAGGGAGCCTCCACGATCTTCCGTAGAGTGATACTCCCAGTCTTTACCACAGTTCTTAATTATTAGAGCACCAGTATATAGGAGGGCGGAACAGAGGCACTTAACCTACCAAGTTCGATGTCATCTAGATCATACTTCTGCACATACGAGATCAGAGAATTAATGAACGTTTGACGATTTTAGTAGGATCCTACCATGGTCGAGAAACAGTACGTCAAAGGTGGATCATTGAAATTCCAGCCTCCAATGGCAACGTTGACCCTTAAGCCGGGATACGATGTCTTGAGGCGGCTGACACGGGTAACGATGTCGCCATATTCATCAACCATTTTCCAATCATCCCTAAACTGGACAAATCCCAGATTGATATGTGTCAAGGCACCAGCAGGGATATTTTCTGGCTGCATGGTATCGCATGACCGAGAAAATTGGAACAGCTCGTAGGATGCAAATTCGGGGGAGCTGGTGTTAAACGAGCTTGGGCATGAAATACTGTTGTACAAGTTGATACGATCACCAAATTAATGTGGAGAATGTGCCGGGCGGGGGGATTCGCGGAGTTTCAGGTGTGTGGTAGACAACGCAGGTAAAGTCAGGCGGGATCTTGGAAAAGAGCTGTCTCATCTACATGGACGATGAACTATCACCTGATCTCACATATCCATAGCTCTGGAAATGCCCAAGTGACGTGGTATGGAATACTTACTCAAAACCCTCACAGCTATTCTGGCATCCATCACCACAATGAGCCTTACCAAAGCCAGAGCTTCAGAAGTTTGCTAGCCTGCTCGATGACGTTGAGACAATAATTCCTTCCAGGAGCTTACCTTTCATCTTTACTGCAAAATCCTTCAGCACAAGAAACGAGCTTGGAACAAGTAGCACCTTGCTGGGACTGAATCACCCAAATGATAACAAAAACGAAAAATAAAAGAGTGTAGTATAGTTTAGGTGCCTCATTATGCCATCATTTTATTCGGCCAAGCCCTCGATACTCCAGAGACTTGAACTCCCAAGACTTATAAAATATCAAGAGCATAAATGTGAGAGAATATCTGCCTAAGGATCCCTATATAGTAGGGTAGTCTTTAGGGTAGATATTTAGAGAGAGAAATACTACCTCCCGTAGAGGTCGGCTACTACTACAGCGTAGTAGCTTACCCTAGGAAGATAGATAAAGATAAAGATAAAGGGTAGAGATAAAGGGTCTCTCTAGCCTACCCTAATAGAGAGAAAGGGTAGTGAGAGGAGAATTAAGATAAAAGCTCTTAATTTATTTAGTCTAGTTTTTAGGCTATATTTATAGACAGAAATATTTAGTTTATCTAAAATAAGTATACTAATTGCCTAAGGTAATTATGCTATTTACCTAAGGTAATTATGCTAATTGCCTAAGGTAATTATGCTATTTACCTAAGGTAAATATACTATTTATCTAAGGCTATAGATAAGGTAGGCTTAATAACCTTAGTTATGTAGGCTGACGTAGATAGAAAGCATAGTAAAGGCTAAAGTGAGGATAAAGTAAGAGAAAAGTAAGAGATAATTAGAAGATTAGATAAAGGCGATGAGAAATAGTAGAACAGGAATATTAACTAGAACTTTCTATATTAAATTAGAAGTTCTAGAAATCTACATTTATAAATATAGACACCTAAAATCCTAATAGCTAGCCTAAGATTATATATAATAAATATTATAGTCTAATATTTTAAATATCTATCTTCTACTAGACTCTTAGTGGTATAAACTAATATAATATATCTATATTAATAAAATATCTCTATACTATTAGATATTAATAGCGCGTAAGGAATATTTAATAAAGGGCTAATATTATTAGGTTTCTATAGGATATAGTAAGTTTTATTATATTTAAAGATATACTCTTAGAAATTATTAATAAGTATAATATATATATAATCTATTAATAAATAGTTTACTTAAAAGGCTTAGGAAGAGAAGCTATTTATCTTTCTTATAATTATATATCTTCTTTTTTAGCTTATTAAGTATCTTAAATTCTATAATATAATTTAAATAGCGTAAAGCGCCCCTTTTAGCTTTAAGCTCCCTTTTATAAAGACTATTTATTATAACCTATAAATTATAGTAAAGAAATAGCACTAAAATATTTTATAAAGGCTTCTTAGTTATATAAAGATATTAATTACTCTAAATTATTAGATATCTCCTTTTTTAAAAAAAAAAATTGATAATATTTATAGCTATTACTAGGTACTTTATATTTATATAGTATTAGATTTAAGACTAAGTACTTGTAATAATAGCTAATAATATATTAAATAATAATATCTTTATTAATACCTTATAATAATCGCTATTAGATATAACTATTATTACTTAAGTTTTTATATCTTATATATATTATCTAACTAAGCTTAAATATAGATAGATAAAAACTAAGCCTATAAATATTAAATAAGATAAATAACTTCTTTTTTTCTCTTACTTTACTTTAACCTTCCTATCCTTCTTCTTTTCTCTTATTATATTAATACTCTATCTTTAATAGGGTTATAGTCTTATAATCTATATATTAATATAAGCCTTTAGCGTTATAATATATCTTCTAAGTTCTAGACTAAAGTAACTAAGCTTATACCCTTATAGGATATTAAAATATACTAAAACTTAATATTTTTAATATTTTAATAAGCTAAGCGACTCTAATTAATATTTAATCCATTTTATATTAGATATAATTAGACTGTCTTAGAGATAAAATTAAAGAATAGCTATATAATCTATATAAAGTATTTAGCTAAATATCGTTAGATTAAATACTTTATATAGATTATATAGCTATTCTTTAATTTTATCTCTAAGATATTAAAGATAAAGGACGCTATTACTTATTATATATTTTAAATTTATAATAAGCTTTTAAATATCTTAAGCGATTAATAGACTAGCTTATATAGAAAGAAGTAACTAAAAAGAAGATAATATAAAAGATATTTAAGGCTATATATAAAAAGCTCACTAGCTATTATAAATAGACTAATATAATTTAAAAGAATCTCTATATAGTTATAATAATATTTATATTAATAAGTTCTAATTCTTATTACTAATAACTAGAATAAATATTAGAGCGATTAATATTAAAATTGTAATTGTAATTGTAATATCATTCTCGGAACTGTTAGCTATAAGGCCGATTTACTGGTAGACCTCTTTGAGATAGCTAGGATAGCTATATATATTATATGATGCTAAGATATCTAATTTCTAATATCTTCCCCCCTCGCTTCTAACCACTTCCGCTTCTCTATCTACCCTTCCCGTCAAGGCGTCTATATCGCTTGCCTTAGCTAAGCAACCTACCTACACTTACTATACCACTAACGCTAGTAGATAGAGTATAGTAGTACTAGGGCTATAGTGGGAGACTAACGTTCACTCTAGGAAAACTAGATTATCCTAATACCCCTATTCCTTATTCGGTTCACTAATATATTAATCTAGCTCGATAGAAAGCGACCCCTTAGCTATAGTTATTAATAGGTTAACTAGGCGAGATTAGACCTAGTATATCGAGCCTTCCCCTCTAATACGTTCTATACATTAAAATAATATAGATAATAGGTTCTATAGTAATTATAGCCTATAGGCGTGAGCGGGGTAGATATAGTGCCCTTAGTTATAGGTCTCCCCCGCGAGAGGCCTAGAAGACGTTTAGTAGTGCTTAGAACTAGCTAAGTAAATTAGTCTTCAGGATAAATTTAGCCACTTTAATCACTAAGGCTAGCCTAGTAAGCTAGTCCTTCTATATTAGGCCCTCGCGTTTCTATAGAGGGCTAAGGATATAAAGGCGAAGATTAGTAAGCTATAGATATATTAATAGGATATATTATATATCCTAGTTACTAAGGTTATAATTATACTATACAAGGTTCTATAGGGGGTTTATCTCGAGCTATTCCTTACGCTATTATTAGATAGTATTTAGATAGCTAGGGGGGCCAATTTTACTAGTTTATATTTAGATAAGGGCGGAGCTTACTATACGCTTAAGGTTCTTATATAGCTTAAAGATACCCTTTATAAGGGTCGGGAGAAGTTCCTATATATATATGCTATACTCGCCTAACTCCTACTACTACTCCTAGCGTTTATAGGCGATCCTATATAGCTTTATCTTATATCTAGCTAATAAAATTATAAGTAAGGGTGCTATAAATAGTGCGTTTACGACGTCGTTAGCTATCCTATCTACTCGCTTATTACCTAATGTCAGGATTTTAGGTGTCTACATTTATAACTGCAGATTTCTAGAGCTTCCAATTCAACATAGAAGTTCCCGCTGAAATTCCCGTTCTGCCATTTCTCACCGCCTTCATCTGATCTTGCAGTTATCTCTCATTTATCTCTCACTTTGCTCTCACTTCAGCCTTTACTATGCTTTCTCTTTCCATTTGCCTACCGGACCGAGGTTATTAGGCCTATCCTGTCTATAGCCGCGGGTAACAGCACGTTTACCTACCTCGGGTAACAGCACGTTTACCTACCTCGGGCAATAGCACGTTTACGGCAAGATTACCTCGGGCGAATATTACCTTAGGTAATTAGCTAGATGAACTGAATATTTCTGTCTATAAATATAGCCTAGAAACCAGACTGAATAAAACAAGAGCTTTCATCTCAATTCTCCTCTCACTACCCTTCCTCTCTATTAGGGCAGACCAGAGAGATTCTCTCTTATTATCTTTATCTTTATTCATCTTCCAGGGGTAAGTTACTACGCTGCAGTAATAGCTGACCTCTACGGGAGGTAGTATTTCTCTCTACAAATATTTGTCCTAAGGACTGCCCTGCCGCATAGGGACCCTTAGGCATTTATTTATCTCTCTTATTTTCATATACTACCAATCCCGACAATAAGCCTATTTATATTAATACTTAAAATATAGATAGGCTTTTAACAAGAATAAAGACACTTTTAGTATAGAG
The DNA here is from genome assembly GCF_028974065.1 of Penicillium cinerascens. Lineage (NCBI taxonomy): Eukaryota > Fungi > Ascomycota > Eurotiomycetes > Eurotiales > Aspergillaceae > Penicillium > Penicillium cinerascens. The sequence goes on along the minus strand of NW_026695290.1, from coordinate 3,344,930 downwards.
ATAAAGGTATCTTAAAGCTCTTTTAATATTAATCCTATATATAGAAGAAGGGGATAGGTACACAATCGCTAGATAGACCAACGGACACCTCGCTAATCCTCGATAGTGGGGTAAAGGTTAAACTAATATCCTTATTATAGTATCTTAGTATTAAGCTTAACGAGAACCTAATAGGCTATATATACCTTAATCGATGCCGTAAGAAGGCTATAACCCTTATTACGGCACTAAGATCAATCGTGGGGATGACCTAGGGTATAAATGTCTTAAACCTCTAGCGAATATAGACTACGGTATTACTACTATAAGTAGCGTTCGCCTACTCTATATAGCGAACGGAAGGCGCGTATAGAATAAAAGGTGCTAAGGACACGATACATAGAGCTATCGAATTAATATAGCACTAAGCACTAGACCTAGCACTTACCTAACCCACGGGTCTAAGATTGAGAACCGTAAACCTACCTACGTTGGGTCTAGGTCTAACCTTATAGACCTAGACCTAGACCTAGACTCGTCTAGGTTCCTTTTAGGTCACCCACGATAGGTCCAATATACCTATATAATCTACGCTTTACCTATTTAGGACACGCTTTACTATTTTAGGACGAATTACTAAGCGATTTGACTAGACATTGACACTCCCATGGGTATTCCCATTTGGGACAGTCCCGTCCCGCCCATGGGTGGGATATGGGACCGACCCTTAGTCCCATGGGTGGGACGGCCTTTTCCCTACCCACCCATGGGACTCCCATACTCCCATGAGTACCTATAATACAAGGAGGTATAATTAATGCATATTATGTAGGAATCTTTGGTATTTAGGTGGTAAAATTACAGTCGAAAGGTAATAAAATAAGAAAAAGAAAGTGAGGTTTGAATGAGAGAATAGCACCTATATTATTCTATAGAATTTCAAAGCCCTCAGGCCCCCGAGGACGTCTTTTTACCCGACCAGAGGCCCGAATCTGGCTTTCTGGAATTATAGGCAAAGAGACCAAATCATCATCACTCTCATCAGATAAAACACTCTTTCTTCTCTTACCAGCCCGAACAGAAGATAGCCTAGAAACATCTATCCTATCTAGCTTATCTAGCTCATCCAGCTCATCCACCCTATCCGCCTTAGTATCACTAATTAGCTTAAAACCTTCTATTTGCTGAGAAGGTTCATCTATTTCACCGTCCTCGTGGATAGATAGAGATCGGATAAAAGCTAGCTACTAATCTTCTATCTCGAACCTAGTCGTACACATAAATATTATTAGGTCTTAGAGGAATACAAATTAAAGGTAGACTAAGATAACTAGCTTAGATACTTATAATTATCGTCTAGTTATTTAACGTATTATCCGTAGTAATAGCTATAATCCGGTCTAGAATCTAATACTTTTGAAGGGTATTAGTTAGGACTAACCTAAGATTTGTCCTAGTATATATTCCTTCTAGGGGTTTAAATCCTAGAAGCACCTCTCGGTAATCCTAATTCTGGTCTAGGAAATAACTAGTAATAGCTATAAATACTTACTAAAAGGGTGATGTCTAGCAATCTAGACTAATTAAGAGCTTTAAATAGGGTGGAAGCATCTAAAGGGTGTCTTTCTATCGGTCTTCAACTATATTTCGTAGTCGGCGCTATATTATGCGACTAGTAGGAAAGGTTAGGATTAAAGGGGCTAACTAGGTTAGGCGTAGAAGCTTCTAGAAGTGCTCGCTCTCGATGATTTAGAAGGGTAGGCGTAGGCTAGTGATAGTGGTTAAAAGCTATTGCTACTAGAGCTCTTTAGACTAAGGTTAGGATAGATTAGAGTTGACTGCCTAGTGAGAGAATAATAAGTTAGTTTTCTCTTATTTTGCTCTCACTTTTCTCTCACTTTTTAGTAAATATACCACTTTTTGTATTAAGTGCTTAATACTTATTTACTTACTTTTTATCTAATAGGCACCATTTTTTAGATATCGTCGTATCCTAGATGTCCTATCTTTTACTAGATACTTTATTATTATACCACACCTTTTGTAAGCAACCATTAGTTTTCCTATATTAATATATACAACTTAGTCAAAATGCGTCTATATATTAGATTAATAGCCCTTTCTATCCCAATAGATATATTTTGCTTTGGGTTTTGTCCTATATAGAGTAGTAAGCCACTATTCAATAAATTTAGTCTTAGTTATTTCCGTCTAAAGTGCCCACTGTTTCGTCCGGTCTCTAACACGTTGAATAGAGGGTGGTAGTAGTGGTGGTGGTGTAAGCTTAGTTATTTGGCTTTCAGTTGGTTCGTTTGGTTTAAAAGAGAAAGAATCAGATAGAAGGATAGGATCAATACTATCGCTATATATAGATTGGCTTATAGGGTCCGAGAGGTATGCTATACTAGCGAAAGTGAAGAGAAACTAAGACCAAGGTAAAGAGAAAAAGCTTAGATAGAAGGTAAGGCATATTAAGGGCTTTAAGCACGTAGCCTAATATTATTAGTTCTTTATAAGCCAATCAGTACTAGATAGGTCTACCTAGCCTATCCTATTAGCCTAACTCTCTATATTTATATAGGTAGTCCCATAGGAGTCCCATAGTCCCATAGAATTCAGTAAGAGCCATGCCCCCTAGAAATTTCTTAACTTTTGCTCTTAACTCTAACCTTTTTCTCTCAACCACACACCCTACACTAGCAATTAGGTGTTTGCAAGATAAATATATATAAAAGAAGCTATAGTAATTAAATTAACTAGTAAAATAAGCCATAATAACCTAGTATTATAATATAATAAAATCAAAGGAAATAATAGCAGAGTGGTTGGTTATATACAATAAATATATATCTTAGAGGACAAACTATAATTTTTACCACCGCTTTTTTACCTTTACTTCGATAGGCCTAAAACATTAATGCGACCGATGAAACGGACCCTTTTATATATATAAACAACTTTATTTCTTATAATTACCTAGTAGGTAGGTTAAAAAGTAGTGATATTACTTGTTCCAACCGAAACAGACGTAAATAACAAAGATTAGTCAATGATCTTATGCACAAAATTCAGGCGAATTCAGGCGAATTCAGGCATAATCAGGTGTCTATGGGTACCCATAGGACCCATGGGTATTCCCATGGGTGGGTATTCCCTTAGCATACCCAAATGGGTATTCCCATGGGTGGGACTTGGGACGGACCTTAGTCCCATGGGAGTCCCATGTCAATGTCTAGATTTGACACCTAAAATATGATTTTTTAGCCTAAAACGTGACTTTTCTACTAAAATTTGAGATTCTTAGGCAAAAGTAGTGTGTATTTATAAAGATAGCTATTGATGGGATGAAATAGATATAAGGCGGTTAGAAAGGCGGTGCCAAATAGTAAGTAAAAAGGGGCAGAAAGTTAGTATTATAACTATAAACCCTTAGTAAGATACTTTCGTTATTATATCCTCCCCCACTAAAACGGAAACTTATCCTCGAGTTCACTAATACACCTTAAGAAGGCCACTTCATTCTAGAAAAGGTCAAAATAAAAGAAAACATCATTAGAAGGAGGCATTTCCCTCGAACTTTCTATAATTTCGTACACTTAAGAATAAATATAAGTTATCGGTCTCAGAAACTCCTAATAACTATTAGTTATAGACTAATTTAGCTAGGAACGGAAGCGTATAGGCTACGCGCGTATCTATAATAATATTAGTAAAGAAAAGAAAACAGACGTACTCTAGGACGCTTAAGTAAATATATAACGCGCGTTAGACGCCTTAGGGAACACGTGATTTAGGGCGCGCGTATTAATAAGCACGTGATTTAGGGCGCGTATATAAATAAATATATAGACGCTAAGGATTAGCGGGAGTCCCTATGCCCTATAAGATCGACTAATTAGATATATAGACGCTAAGGATTAGCGGGAGTCCCTATGCCCTATAAGATCGACTAATTAGATATATAGATCACTAAAATAGTATAATAAAAACGCCCTTATATAAAGAAACACTAGGTAACTAGACTAATAGGAGCGGAGAATCTCTTATTATAAAGGATCGAGGGCGAAAGGATTAGCTAATAAGAGGGATCCTACGCGCTTATAGAATTATCTATAAATAGTATAAAAAAGCCTACTCTTTCTTAGCACCCTCTTCCCTTCTCTAACCTTCTACTTCTCCTTTCCCTTATTAGTGGTAGCTTATTTTCACTAGTTTCCTTATCTCTTTACTCCCTTTAGCCCTTATTATAGCTAAAGCCTCTCCCTTAGCCCTAGCCCCTTTAGCTATTAGTGTTAATAATTATAGTAATCTAGTTACTAACGACTTCTATACTACCCTAGAGCTTAAGATTAAATATACTCCTATCCTCTAGGATATAGACTAGCGAAATAGAGTTATTAAGGACTATTAGACCTCTATCGCGAAGCGCGCTACCCTTATATAATAAATTAGTATAGAAGCTCCTATTAATAGAATTTATATAAGCTACGCTTATAGTTAGGGCCTATTTACTTCTTACTATATCCTTGTTTTTAAGGGCAATACTATCTTTTCTAATAGGTATATCTATTATAACTTTAATTTAGGCGAAAAGAACTATTCTTTCTATAAAGGTAAGCGTTTACTAGATTAGATCCTTATACCTCTACTTAGCTAGAATCCTAACTATCCTTCCGTGTAAGGTTTTATTCCTAGAGCTACGTCTATTTCTCTAGCTCCTATCCCTTCTATTCCTACCACTCTAGCTCCTATCGCTACTATTTCTACTCCTCTAGCCCCTATCGCTATTATTACTACTTCCCTAGCTCTACTCGCTAGTCTCGCTACCCCTTCTACTATCTATCCTATAGCGTCTCCTTCTATTTCCTTTATTAAGGTTATTTATATAGCTATATTATCTACTAGATATATCCCTATAACTCCTACTATTCCCTCTATTATAGTCGTTCCCTCTACTATTTACTAGCCTACTACTTCGCTAGCTATTGTTCGCCCTACTACTTCTACTACTAACCCTTTTTAATAGGCTACTAGTGGATCTATAAACCTTATTTTACGTATAACTACCTATTCCTTAGGCAAATAGCCTAATCCTAGCCTTTAGCCTAAGACTCCTATTTGTTAATAGCGCCTTAAGGAGGAGTCTTCTAGTCTTTCTAGCCTAAAGAAGAAGCGTTTAGGCCCTATCTACCCCTACTACTAATACTAGACCCCTTTTACTAATTTAGCCTTCCTTTAGGCCTTCGCTAAGAAGGACTTTATAGAAGTTTATAGAGTTATCTAAGAGCTACTCTACGTACGTTGTTGCGTTAAGTCTAATATCCACTAAATTATACGCGTTCTAGATAAGGAGGGTAAGCGCGATACCCTAAAGCCTATCGTAAGCTCCTCCGCTAATAAGGGAAACCTATATACCTTAACTAATAATAATAAGTGATATATCCCTTTTACTAGTTTTTTAGTGTTAGTAGACGCTAGTTAAGGGTTCTTAGAATTTATAGTAGGTAGAACTAGTATTTAGTTAGGGAATTTTCTTAATATAACTCTTAATATAAATATTCTTTAGTTTTTTTAGTTGTATAAATTAAATCTCTTACTTATTTTCGCCTTTTCCTCTATTCGTAGGCCTCTAATTCGCGAACTATAATAGAACTATTACTATAAATAATCTATCGAATAGGGCCTAATTAGTCGCCTTAGTATCCTAACGCTTTGTTATCTACTATTCTTAAGGGATTAGTTCCTAATTAGAGTTTTTTGCTATAGAAGGCTCTAATTCCTAATTATTCGCCTCTAAGTCCTATTCGTTAGCTAATTTCTACTAGATTTATTAGTCTAGTGGCTCTTATAAGCTATTTTAGTGTTATTTCTTTACCCTCGCCCTTTACTTAGCGATAACGCGCCTTATAACTAGCTCCTTACCTACTAAGCCTTAGCGTACGCCTATATACCTATAATTATTCTATTCCTATTAGGTAAATATAGATAAATTAGAGTAGCTTAGGAGGTTACTATTATTCTCTAGGATTAATTAGACCTCGTTAGGTCTTTCCACTTATATTCTAGCCTAATATAAGGCTATATAAGTGGCTAAAGATATCTAAAGCGTTTAGGGATTATCTATATTCGCTTCTAGTAATCTTAATTTATTTATAAGATTTTAGAGTATATAGCTATTTAGTTCTACTAATATATATATTCTAAGCGGATAAGAGTTAAGGACCTTATAGGGCCTAAACTATTTACTCTCGAACTTCTTTTCGCTTTTATTTCTAATTAATACCTAATTACTAGGCTAGAAGCTCGTTCTCGTAATAAGACTATCTTATATACGCTTCGTCTAAATCGCCTATATAAGTAGTAATTTATTTACTTTCGTTTATATATCGCTTAGGGTCTCTAGCGTATTAGCGTATAATAACGCGATTCCTAAGGGTTTAGATAGATCACTGGGTATTCTTAGGTAAACGCTATATACTAAATAAAATAGGCTATATCTTAACACTATATATTTACAGATTCTCGTAGCGAATAATACTTAGTGTAGATAGAGATCCTAAGCTCTCGTAGGCTTATTTATTAGATACTTAGTAAGTATCTTACTTAATATTCTATTTAAATTTTCTACCTTCCTATTTATTTAAGGGTAGTAAGGAGTTATCGTCTAGTATTAGGCCTATAGTAAGTTTATATAATACTATACGCCTTTAGATAGAAGGTTTAAGCTATTATTAGAGATAATCTCCCTAGGCGCTCTATAGTAGATAAAGATCTATTTATAGAGGAATTAACTAATCGTCTCCTCTATTATATTATTAACTACTTTCGCTACTAGCTAGCCTATTATATAATCTATCGCGATAATAATCTAGCGATTTCCGTTAGGCGTAGCTAGAAGCGATCTAATTAGGTTAATTCCCTATTATTCGAAAAGCTATAAGCTAGCTATTACTATATATTAGGCTACTTTCTATATAAGGCTTTTCTATAAGCCCTATAAAACTTAATAGTTTAGGCACTTCCGTAATATATCTTTAATATCCTAGCGTATAGTAGGCCACTACGTATAAGGCTAGATTACTCTATTTAGACCTAGATAGCCTATATATCTAAACTCCTAGTGTATATATTCTACTAAATCTCTATATAGGAGGGGTTCTAAATAGGGCGCTTTAACTTCGTCCTTATAGATAAAGATTAGCTAGTGATTCTCTATAATAGTTACTTATACTAGTAATAGTAGCTCTCGAAAGCTTACGTTATTAGTATATTTAAGTATAGATCTTATAGTAGATTTATTAGACGGAAGGATATAATCGTTAAGATATTATTTCGTAGCCACTAGCTATTCTTCCTTAGGAATTCTTATAACTATATAGGCTATATTTAATAAGGCTTTCTATATTAAGGGTGATCCTAATATATTTATAGGGCCTTCACTAATAAAATCTAGCTATCTACTAATTACGTTAAGGATAATCGCTTATTTTCCCTCCTAATATTAAGTATCTAGGTTATACTCCTAGAACTCTATAACCTAGCGAGCTAATCGCTTACTATAAGTGTCGGGATTGGTAGTATATGAAAATAAGAGAGATAAATAAATGCCTAAGGGTCCCTATGCGGCAGGGCAGTCCTTAGGACAAATATTTGTAGAGAGAAATACTACCTCCCGTAGAGGTCAGCTATTACTGCAGCGTAGTAACTTACCCCTGGAAGATGAATAAAGATAAAGATAATAAGAGAGAATCTCTCTGGTCTGCCCTAATAGAGAGGAAGGGTAGTGAGAGGAGAATTGAGATGAAAGCTCTTGTTTTATTCAGTCTGGTTTCTAGGCTATATTTATAGACAGAAATATTCAGTTCATCTAGCTAATTACCTAAGGTAATATTCGCCCGAGGTAATCTTGCCGTAAACGTGCTATTGCCCGAGGTAGGTAAACGTGCTGTTACCCGAGGTAGGTAAACGTGCTGTTACCCGCGGCTATAGACAGGATAGGCCTAATAACCTCGGTCCGGTAGGCAAATGGAAAGAGAAAGCATAGTAAAGGCTGAAGTGAGAGCAAAGTGAGAGATAAATGAGAGATAACTGCAAGATCAGATGAAGGCGGTGAGAAATGGCAGAACGGGAATTTCAGCGGGAACTTCTATGTTGAATTGGAAGCTCTAGAAATCTGCAGTTATAAATGTAGACACCTAAAATCCTGACACTTATATTATAATTTAATACTTATAGAAGTAAAAGCTAACTATTATCGCCTAAGAATAAAGTAATTTAATAATAATAATATATTTTTTTTATTTTATCTTACGTTCTCCTCTTTCTAATTAATAATAAGTACTATTAATATTTTATTCTCCTATTTTAGGAGAATTAATAATATTTTTAGCTATTACTACTATCTAGGATATCCTTTTAATCCTAATAATTAGTGTTAGAGCTAAATATTTATTTAATATAGTGTAGGATATCTATTATTATTACTAAGAATATTTAAATACTATAATAATATAGGAATTAAAAAATTTTTTATATATATTAACGTTTAACCTCTAGGAAGACTCCTTTATATTTTTAAAAAAGCTTTTTACTCTTAATAATTAAAGTAGATAGATAAAGAAGAAAGAGAATATATATCTAATTAATTTATAGATCTAATTAATAATAATAGATATTAGGATTTTAGGTATATATATTAATATATATAGATTTCTAGAGCTTCTAATTTAATATAGAAAGTTCTAGTTAATGTTCCTGTTCTGCTATCTCTTATCGCCTTTATCTGATTTTCTAATTATCTCTTACTTTTCTCTTACTTTATCCTCACTTTAGCCTTTACTATGCTTTCTATCTACGTTAGCCTACATAACTAAAGGTTATTAGGCCTACCCCTTACTTTATGACGTCTATTTACTTACTCTATAACGTTTATATCCTTGTTTTATAATGTTTCTACCCTTAGGTAAATAGTATACTCTTTTTATATAAACTAAATATTTTTGTCTATAAATATAGCTTAAAACCTAGACTAAATTAAGGAAGAGCTTTTATCTTAATTCTCCTCTTACTACCCTTCCTCTCTATTAGGGTAGGCTAGAGAGACCCTTTTTCTCTACCCTTTATCTTTATCTTTATCTATCTTTATCTTCTTAGGGTAAGCTACTACGCCGTAGTAGTAGCCGACCTCTATAAGAGGTAGTACTTTTCTCTATAAATATTTGTCCTAAGGACTACCCTGCTGCATAGGGACCCTTAGGCATTTATTTATCTCTCTTATTTTATATACTACCAATCCCGATAATAGAGAATAAGGTATAGTAAGGAAAAGGATAAGAAAAAGCTTCTATAACTAGATAATAATAATAATAATAATAAGATAGATCTATCTTATATAAAAAGCACCTAGGTCCGCTATATATCTAAAAGATCGTATAAGCGTCCTCAATAGAAGGATAAATAATAGATATATTATTAGTAATTAATATTATAAGCTAATTAAATATTAATTTCTAATAGCTATTAAAAAAGCTATTACTATAACTAAATAACCCTATTTTCTAATAAATATTAGAAAATTAGTGATATAACTTTAAGAATTTATTAAATATATATTAGAAACTATAGTTATAGAAAGACGCCTTTCTTATAAGTTAAATACCTAAAAATATAGACTAATACTTTATAAATAATACTAAGATAAGGACCCACCTAAATAGGTTAGGTTTGGGTTATATAGATTTCGGTTAAGTTATCTACCACGACATAAATTTAGCCTATATGTGGGTCTAAGAATTGATTGATTGATTGATTATTCATTCTCGGATCTGCTAGCCGCAAGGCCGATTTGCCGGCAGAAACTATAGGGCAGCCGGGAAAGCTACATCACTAGACCTAGCACTCACCTATGGGTGACCCTAAGGAACCTTACCCGACCCGCCCCGCGGGATAGGTAAGGTTCTGACTTCTAGACCCAAAGGTTGGGTCTTAGAGGTGCTAGACCCGTCTCGGGTGACCCGCGGGTGACCCGCAGGGTCCTCACGTGACTAATTTTAGTAGAAAAGTCACGTTTTAGGCCAAAAAATCATATTTTAGGTGTCAAATCGCTTAGTCATTCGTCCTAAAATAGTAAAGCGTAGATTATGCGGGTATGTTGGACCCGTCGTGGGTGACCCGAAGGCAACCTGGACGGGTCCGGGTCCAACCTCATGGACCCGGACCCGACGCGGGTAGGTTCACGGTTCTCGATCTTAGACCCGCGGGTCGGGTGAGTGCCAGGTCTAACTCTCTTAAGGATTAGTTGAGTTATAATTATAGGATTAAAGTTCTTATCTATATACTTATAGTTCTATTTAGTCCCTTACTTAGTCTAACTCTAGTCCTAATAGTTCTAATCCTTCTTACCTCGACCACCTAAGGGAAAGCTAGTAACTATATAGCGAAATATCTATATATAGATGTCGACTAATCTAATTAGATCCCCTAGGTAATAATCGCTATATTAGTAAATATCTTCTAAGATCGCTAGCTTAAATAAATATATATAAGCTAAAAAATAAAAGATCTAATTTTATATTAAATATCTTAAGAAGCTCTAAGCTTAGCGCGATCGTCTTAGTAAGCTATTAGCTAAGTTAGGCTAAACCTCTATTAAGCTAGGCTTAAGCTAGTAGACTATTAACTATAATATAGATTAGAAAAGAGATATTAAGATTAATAATATCCTTATCTTTATAATAACGTAATTCACAAGCCACCTAGCCACCTAACTATCTACTTTTATTTTATATCTAGTCTTTTTAACTAAAACGCCTTTATATTCACTAAATTATCTCTGATTATATTGATTTGCCCTATGCCTAACCTAATTATATAAAGAATACGTAAACTAACGTCGTTGCGTTAGTGCTACTACCTACTAAATAGGCTAGCTAGGTGCTGCTACTACCTACTAAATAGGCTAGCTAGGTGCTGCTACTACCTACTAAATAGGCTAGCTAGGTGCTGCTACTACCTACTAAATAGGCTAGCTAGGTGCTGCTAGAGATGGTGCTATAGACTATATAATAGGCTTATAAATACTCCTAAGCTTCCTGCACTAATATGCTAGCTTTATAGGCTATATATCTATTAATCTATACGCGCTTTTGCTTCTACGCTACGTTAGTAGTGCGTAATTCCTTAACTTCTTACTTAAGTAATATACTATTTTATATAGCGATCTAATAGCCCTTAATAAGCTAGTTTAATATAGTTTTTAAGGGTGTTAGTAGGCTATTTAAGCGTCGTTTTAGGAAAGCCTAGATTAATACTTCTTATTTAAGTAATCTAGCGATAGTCGCTAGTATTTTAGGGGTAAAAACGCTTAATTAGCTACTTAGGTGGCTTCCTAAGGGTATAGACGTCTAAAGCTAAATATTAAGCTTTAAAAGCACTTATTCTAGATTAAATAGCACTAAATCTACTACTACGAAGCTATTTTTTATTATAAACGCTTAAAAAGCGCTATTATAAGTACTTAGGTAGATAGCGAGGAAATTAAACTTATTAATATAGTTAATACTAAGCTATATTTTTTAATTAACTAAGTTTTTATATAAGCGCTTTAAAACCGTAAAATAACTAATATTAAATAGCTATAAAAGATATAAGCTATATACTAATATATAAATAGGGATAATCTCGTTTTCTAAGTAAATTTAGTTAAAATAGGGCGTAAGATAGCTATTATATTTATTAAAGACTAATAATTAATATTAGCTATATATATAGCTATATATTAATAGTATAAATAGCCTTTAAAGCTATTAAAGGCTAATCTCGTCTATTATTTATCTATTTTAACTAACTTTAAAGCGCTAATCTCTTAGAAGATTATTAACGTAACCGGTAAGCGAGCCACCCATATAAGCGAGCCGCCCACCCAACCATTTTTTCGCGTCCACACGCGTCCTTCTATTTTCTACCAACCACTATGCCTCCAAAACGCGGTCAATTAAGCCAAGATTTTATCGAGCAAGAGGGCCGCCTCGAATTAGCCGTTCAGGCTATAAAAAACAAAGAAATCAGCTCTATTCGCGAGACTGCGCGCCGTTTTAATATGTCTCGCACTACCCTCCGCGACCGCGTTAATAGCCGCCTATTTCGCCCTCAAACACACGCTAATAGCTATAAATTGACCTAAACTAAAGAGGAACCGCTAAAGCGATAGATATTATTAATAGACTCGCGTGGAGTAGCCCCTAGGCCCTCTATGGTGCGAGAAATAGCGAATCTTTTGCTTATAAAGCGCGGTTCAACCCTAATCCAAACGATTAGCGAAAAATAGGTCTATAATTATACCCAACGTCATTCAAAGCTAAAATCCCGCTTTTCACGTCAATACGATTACCAACGAGCAAAACAAGAGGACCTAAAGGTTATTCAAGAGTGGTTTAATCGCGTACAAGCTACGGTTTAGCAATACGGTATCCTACTAGAGGATATCTACAATTTTGACGAGACAGGCTTCGCGATAGGCCTTACAGCGACCGTAAAGGTTATTACCCAATCGGAATACTATAGTCGGAGAGCGGTTTTATAGCCAGGAAATCGGGAGTGGGTGACTACAATTAAATCAATTAGCGCTTCTAGGTGGGCGCTTCCGCCGACGATTATCTTCAAAGGCAAACTATATAATTAGGCTTAGTTCGATAACCTCCCAGGGAATTAGCGCTTCGAAGTTAGTCAAAACGGGTGGAAGATAGACGAGATAGGCCTTCGATGGCTTCAAAAACTATTTATACCATCGACGAATAGCCACACGCAAGGCTAATATCGTTTATTAGTCCTTAATAGGCACGGTAGCTATTTAACCACTCAATTCGACTAAATTTGCTTAGAAAACGAGATAATTCCTATTTATATGCTAGCGCATAGCTCGCATCTTTTACAACCGCTTAATATTAGTTGTTTTGCAGTTTTAAAGCGCTCTTACGGAGGCTTAGTTAATCAAAAAACGAGGCTTAGCATCAACTATATTAATAAGCTTAATTTCCTTATAGCCTACCCAACTACCCGCGATAGCGCTTTTTAAGCGCTTATAATAAAAAATAGCTTCGCAGCAAGGGGTTTAGTGCCATTTAACCTAGAACGAGTGCTTTCAAAACTCAATATCCAGCTTCGGACGCCTACACCCTTAGGAAGCCGCCTAAATAGCCGATCTAGCGTTTTTACCCCAAAAACACCCGCGACCGTCGCTGAATTGCTTAAACAAGGAGCGTCAATCCAGGCCTTCCTAAAACGACGCTCACATAGCCCCCCGTCGCCCTCACAGACCGCGTTAAACTAGCTTATCAAGGGCTGCTAGCTCGCTATGCAGAACGGTATATTACTTAAGCAAGAAATCAAGGAATTACGGGTTACCAACGCGGTGTAGAGGCGAAAACGCGCACAGGTTAGTAGGCAGATAGCCTATAATGCTAGCACTTCAGTGCTAGAATCTCAGGGGCATTTACAAGCCTATAAGGCTAGTTTACAGCTAATAGCACCGTCTCTAGCAACCCCTAGGCAGCCTATTCAACTAGCGGTAGCGCCAACGCAAAGGCGTCAATTTGCGTGTTCTATATACGGTGAGAAAGGGCATAAGGCCCCTAGATGCCTAGTTAGGTAGAATAATTAATATAAAGGCGTTTTGGTTAAAAAAAATAGATATAAAGTAAAAAGCGGATAGTTAGGTGGCCGACTTGGCGGTGTGGCCAAGTGGGTAGTGAATTACGTTATAGAATAGTATATTACTTAAGTAAGAAGTTAAGGAATTACGTACTACTAACGTAGCGTAGAAATAAAAGCGTATAAAGATTAATAGATATATAGCCTATAAAGCTAGTATATTAACGTAAGAAGCTTAAGAGTATTAATAAGCCTATAAGCCTATTATATAGCCTATAGCACTATCTCTAGTAGTACCTAACTAGCCTATTTAGTAGGCGATAGCACTAGCGCGATAATATTAATATATCTATTCTATATACGGTGAAAAAGAGCAAAAGTCCCCTATATACCTAGCTAGGTAGAATAATTCATATAAAGGCGTTTTGGTTAAAAAAAATAAATATAAATAGGAAGTAGGTGGTTAGGTGGCTTGTGAATTACGTTATTTATAGATAAAAATATTTAGTTTATATAAAAAGAGTGTACTGTTTGCCTAAGATAAGAGACGTTACAGAGTAAGGATATAGACGTTATAAAGTAAGGGGTAGCTACGCCTAATAACCTTTAGTTATATAGGCTAACGTGGATAGAAAGTATAGTAAAGGCTGAAGTGAGGGTAAAGTAAGAGAAAAGTAAGAGATAATTAGAAGGTTAGATAAAGGCGGTGAGAAATAGTAGAATGGGAACTTTAATAGGAACTTTCTATATTAAATTAGAAGCTCTAGAAATCCATATATATAAATATATATTTCTAATATCCTTTAACTTTATATATTTAGTAGAATTTAAATTTAGACCCTTAAATAGTATTATTTTAGACTAAGGATTAATTTTTACTACTAATTCTAGTTAAATATATACTTTCTATTCTATATAAAACTATAGCTTTTAATAGCGTTTTACTTATAAACTAATAGCTAAATAGAGCGTATAAAGAAGACCCTTAAGTATTATCTTCGCTACTTTCTAGATATAGCCTAAATTATATAGCTAATACTTTTATAAATTATAGAATTTATATAGAATAATATATATAATATAATAATTAGTATATTCCCTTTTAAAGAACTATTTAGTTACTCCTTATCCTTCTAAATCTACGCTATAGATAGCGCTATAAAAAAGAAGGCCTTAGTAATATCTATATAAATCTAAAAACTACAGGAATTACGTTAGAAACTAATAGAATATTAGCGAAACGCTATTAAATTATAAAAGAAATATTATAATAAATATTATAAATTAATAAACTTTAAGAGAGGAGACCTTATAGACCTTTTAATAAAAAGAACCTATAACTATAGGTTATATAGAAGCTAGCTATATATTTTATTAGGCCCTTTTAAGTATTTAATAAGATTAATTAGTAAGCCTACTATCTAGTATTATTAAAAAAATATAACTATATTTATAATACCTTCTATATATTACTTTTAGAACTATAGATAAGTAATAACTAAATTAACCCTAATATATTATTAATACTATCTCTTATAGACGATAAGAAGTAAGAGATTAAGGAAATTAGGATAGAAAAAATAGTTAATTACTAATTATACTTCTTAATTAAATAGAAAGTCTAGCTATCTAAATATAATTAATAAGTACTAGACTATAATATATAAAATATAAGAGAAAGTATTAAGAAATTCTAGTAACTAAAGAAGAATTAATTTACTAAAATATTTTATAAGAAAAATAGCTATAATAAAATAGGGCTAAAATAAGGCTAACACTTAAATATTATAGTAATTAAGAGGGAATAATTCTATAATTTAGTTAAGAAACTTGGTTATAATATTATTATTATCTAGATTACTAAGATTATTAATAATTATATCGCTGATATATATAGTATAGAACGCTATCTTAACCTTCTCGAGAGGGGTATACTTTATAATAGTCTAAGAGTTATATCTAGTGTGACTCTCCTCTAGGTATAGCTTATATTTATTATAGAACTTAGTCTATTATTAATAAGAGGCACTAATAGCTAAAGTAGGGATATAGAGAGCTAACTTAGCTATATAACCTACTAAATAAGACTAATAAATAATTTAGGTAACTTATTAAAATATTAGTAAAAGGATATTATTATATTATATTACTTAAATATATTATAAATATCTTCTTAGTTATAATTAAACTATAGGCTTTATAGTGATAGAGAGTAACTAAGTAGTACTTTAAAAAGGTTACTTCTAGTATATAAATTATAGAGAGGCTTAAACCTAAGAAGTATCTTATAATACTTATAGTCCTAATTACGAAAGTAGCTAGTAATAGCTATAAAAATCTAGCTAAAAAGAGATATCTAATAATTAAGTATAATTAAAATCTAGCTTCCCTTAGAGAGTCTATTAAATATATATCTTTATTTATATATAATATCCTTATCTAACTAGCGCTATACAGATCTAGGCGAAGATAGTTTAATCTTAGAATTAGCTAATTATATTATATTAACGTAATTCACTACCCACTCGGCTATATGGCCCACTCGGCCACCATAGAACACTATATTAAATACTGTTTTTTACAACCTTATATCTTAATAACCATCGCTCTTATTTATTCCAATATAAGTATACTAGTACTGATAAGCATTCTTCACAGTAGATATCAATTTAAAGCCGATCAAAATGTCGTATACTTATAATACTACAAATTAGGTTATAATTTAGCTAAATAAACTAGAAATATAGATACTTCTCTATCAAAATTTCCTAGACTCCATTTAAGTACTATATTTACTATATAGAATATGACCTTAGAGTTTGCCATCTATACGAGCCCCGATTATTGAGATATAAGGTTGTGAAAAAAAACATTTAATATAGTGTTCTATGGTGGCCGAGTGGGCCGTGTGGCCGAGTGGGTAGCGAATTACGTTATATGGTTTTTATAGCTTAGGATATTCGAGGATATAAAATAGGAGTTAAATACTAGATATTAGTTAGAGAAGTTTCTAAGAAAGAACGTCTTAAGAATCTCTTTAATTTAATATAGTTTATAGCTTTACTATAAAATAGTTAGCTAAGAAAGAAGGCTAATATAACGTAATTGGCAAGCGAGCGGCCCACCTCAAAACACCATAGTAAATACGATAAATTATAACTTTATATCTCAACAACAGTAGCTTCTTATAATATCTTCTTATAAATATATGTCCTTTATAAATGAGTCTTAGGGTATTTAAAGGTCTCGGAGGTTTTAAGGGAAAAAAAATTAGAATATATATCCTTGAAGCTTAAAGAGGCTAAATTACAATGTATTTTTGGTAAAGATTATTAAATTAGAACTTAATTGACCTAGACTCTTAAAATCGACTTCTTATACTCTAAGTAGGATACGAACGATAAAGCCAAATAGACTTATAGTTATTGAAATATTAAGTTCTTAAATATCGCATTTACTATGGTGTTTTGAGATGGGCCGCTCGCTTACGTGGGCCACTCGCTTGCCGATTACGTTAGAGTACTTTAGCTTACTAAGTTTTATATAAGCTAATTAATATCTTACTTTAGTAGACCTAGATAGTGTGATAATAGGAGTATAGTGGGTGTTCATAAGTTTGAAACCACGATTTTACCGCCTATTTTCTGCCGCGTTTTCTGCCGTCTTTAATATTCTGTTTTTTTGTGCTATTTACAGGAACCCCTTTAATATTTCGCAAACTATCCAGTAGCCCTAATGATACCACCAAAGAGGTATACAAATAATATATAGAATATTAAATTACTCTATTGCGCGTAGAAACGTATTAAGTAGGCGAGGTAGACGGCGAGGGCGGTGAAAATAAGGCGGTAAAATCGTGGTTTTAAACTTATGAAACTCCACTATATCTTACTAGGGGTTTATGGTTACAATACTAACTTTCTGCCCCTTTTTACTTACTATATAGCACCGCCTTATATCTATTTTATCCTATTAATAGCTATCTTTATAAATATATACTACTTTTGCCTAAGAATCTTATCTAGTAGTTGTCAGGATTTTAGGTGTCTGCATTTATAACTGCAGATTTCTAGAGCTTCCAATTCAACATAGAAGTTCCCGCTGAAATTCCCGTTCTGCCATTTCTCACCACCTTCATCTGATCTTGCAGTTATCTCTCATTTATCTCTCACTTTGCTCTCACTTCAGCCTTTACTATGCTTTCTCTTTCCATTTGCCTACCGGACCGAGGTTATTAGGCCTATCCTGTCTATAGCCGCGGGTAACAGCACGTTTACCTACCTCGGGTAACAGCACGTTTACCTACCTCGGGTAACAGCACGTTTACCTACCTCGGGTAACAGCACGTTTACCTACCTCGGGCAATAGCACGTTTACGGCAAGATTACCTCGGGCGAATATTACCTTAGGTAATTAGCCAGATGAACTGAATATTTCTGTCTATAAATATAGCCTAGAAACCAGACTAAATAAAACAAGAGCTTTCATCTCAATTCTCCTCTCACTACCCTTCCTCTCTATTAGGGCAGACCAGAGAGATTCTCTCTTATTATCTTTATCTTTATTCATCTTCCAGGGGTAAGTTACTACGCTACAGTAATAGCTGACCTCTACGGGAGGTAGTATTTCTCTCTACAAATATTTGTCCTAAGGACTGCCCTGCCGCATAGGGACCCTTAGGCATTTATTTATCTCTCTTATTTTCATATACTACCAATCCCGACAGTAGTATATCCTAATATAGCTAATCTACTATAGTTAGCTAGGAGAGGGTGCTAACGCTTAATGTACACTCTCCTAAAAATAATCTTTTCTTTTTGATCGAGATCACTTATAGAGAGGTATAAAAGGGCCTTAGTTTTTTCCTAATTCTCTCTCTCTCTATCACTACTTACTAATATAATAGCTAATACAGGTCGACCGATATCCCTATTACTCTATAGACTTATAAGTTTATCTATAATCTATACTAGGGCGGAAGCTCGTAGGCGACTATAGAAAGCTCTATATAGAGTAGGGTATTAATAGCGTGCTTGAATAAGCGATATTAATTAGTTACTATATAATAAGCAAGAGAAAAGTTAGCGAGAACCTTACGTCGCCTATATTAAAATAAGAGGTAGAAGATATATCCTTTTCTACTCTAGGATAGTCCCTTCTAGAATAAGAAGTATTATAATAGGATTAGAAGAATCCCTAGAGGAATATTAATAAAAATTCACTAATATTAAAATAAATTTATTATTATCGCTTTCAAAAATATCTAAAATATCTAATAAAATTACTTCTAGAGCCTTAATTAAGTATACTACTATACCTAAGACTAACTATATATTATAGTCTCTACTAAGTAAGCTAGCGAAACTATATTATTAGGCTTAGTTAGTTATAACTAAACTAGACTAAGAGATATAGTCTTATCTAATTAAGTATATAATAACTATAGAAATTAAGTAGGTCTAATTAGATTAAGAGTTAGAGCGACTTAGGCTTATATAGGAAGCTAACTAGTAGTAATAGGTTTAGAACATTAACTAAGAAAGGGAAACTTAAAAAACCCTTTATTAACTTATTCTTAATATAGAATAATTTTAGATAATACTATTAATAGCTATATAGAGACACTAATCGCTTAGATATCTTTAAGAATAATAGCGCTTAGCGTAACGTAATCGGAAAGCGAGTGGCGCATGTAAGCGAGCGGCGCACCCCAAAACACCATAGTAAATGCGATATTTAAGAACATAGTATTTCAACAACCATAAGTTTATTCTACTTGGCTTTCAGTAATCCACTTATTTAGAGCAGAAATAGTACAATTTAAGAGTCTGGGGTAATTTATTTATGATATTACTACGCTTACCATAAAATACAGTGTAATTTAGCTTTCTGAGCTTCAAATATATATCATCGGCTCACTATATCTTCAAAATTTCCGAGACCTTCAAATACCTTGAGACTTAATATAATAGATATATATTTATAGGAAGACCCTATAAGAAGCTATGTTTGTTTAGATATCAAGTTGTAATTAATCGCATTTACTATGCATAGTGTTTCGGGGTGCGCCGCTCGCTTACATGCGCCACTCGCTTTCCGAATACGTTATAGCTTATAAGACTATTATAAAAAATATCTAACTAATTAATATCTATAATAGTTATATCCTAGATAATATTATATAAAATATCTCTATAATTATAAGTGTTACTTTAAAGAGATAGCGCTATATATTTAAGCTAAGCCTAATAATAATAGTAAAATCGCCTATACTAATAAACGCCTTATAAAATATATAGCTAAGACCTAATAGATATATAAGAATAAAGTTACTAATTATTATAATAACTCTATCTATCTATATATAGATAGTTTATTAAGTTTAAGTAAGAAGCGATAATTATAAGCTATATAGGCTAAAATAGTCTAGATAATATAGAACTAGACGCTATATTATTATAAGGTTAGCTAAGAAAGGATATTATTTATTTCTAATATAGCTAGAAGGGTTATATCGCTTAGCTATATAGAAACCTATTAATAAAAAAAGATAAAGAGATAACCTTAACTAAAAATAATAAATCTTTCCTAAATAGTTTAAAAAACTACTATAGATAAGGGAATTTAAAGCCTTAGCTATCTATATAAAAAAGGCTTTTTTTATACTAGACTTCTCTACTCTAGTCTAGCTAAAGCTAAAAAAGATTAAGACTAATAAAACGCCTAAGATTAATATATCTATTAATATTATAGGCGATACTCTATTATATTATATAGTTAGGCTTAAAATATAGAAAATTATCTTAACTATATATATTCTATTTAATAGTGATACTTTATACATATTTATTATTAAAGAATTTATAGAAAAAATAAGAAATTATTTACTAGCGTAGATAAAGATAGAAGATCCTATTTTAGTATAGCTACTAAATAGAGATAGGCTATATATAGATATCTATATTAGACTTCTAGTTACGCTTAGTGAGTAGTAAAGGGTTATAACTACTTAGGTTTTACCTTTATAGAACTTTAAGTTTATTCTTAGACGAGATTTCCTTAGAATAGTAAATTATATTATTAATTAGGTTATTAGAGAAATAAGAATTTAGAAATGTTAGAGGACTTTAATAGTTCCCTAATCTAATTCTCCTAATTTATAAACGAACAATAATATTTAGCTTAATTTACAATTAGTAAAATAGTATATATATCTTATATATAAGTAGGATATAGAAATAGTATTATTTACTATTAAGGATACTTCTAATTTAAGAAAAAGGAAGGCGTTCTTAGATCTATATATATAAAAATTACTATAATAATATAATAATATTTTTCGCTTTAAGTTACTAAATACCCTTCCTCCTAAATAGTTAATTACGTATAAGATTAATATAGATAAGGCAAAAGTGATTAATATTAATATATACTCTTTATTAGCTAAGAAGATAAATAAATAGGCTTAATATATAAAATAAGTTTAAATATCTAGATTATTAGATTTAGATATTTTTCTATTATAAAACTTAAGACTATATAATTAGAGGACTAGGTCTTAAGGGTTGGGTTTTATAAGTAACCCTAAGGGTTACCTATAGATAACTTACAAGACCTAATATATAAACTAATTAAATAAGAGAATTTTAGCTAAAGTAAAGGGATAAATTAATATATTAACTTATATCATTATATAGTTAGGGTAAATAGATTCCCTTTATATAATAGCATTTTTTTATCTAAAATCTTTATAAGTCCTCTTCTTCTATTTATGTTTTAAATCTCTAATCTATATTTATCCTTTATAATTAAAACGGTTAAAAATAAATAAATTATAATACCTTATCCTAGATAATACTCTATTTATAAGCCTATTTTTGTTAAGCTAGTTTACTATTAATATAATATCTAATACTCTATAAAGAGTATCTTTAGTATCTAAGAGCTTTATATAAATTAAATCTAACTAAGTAAACTAATTCCTATTATATAAAGATAAAATAAATAAGGAATTTATAACTTAGTAGCTTTAAATAGCCTAGAAAAGAAAGAAATAGATTAATTAGGATAGAAAGTACTAAGTTGGTTACTAGTAGCTTTAAGAAAGTAGCTTATATAAAGAATAAAAAGCTTAGTATAATATATATAAGATACTAGAAGGTTCTTAACCATCTAGCTACTAAAAATACTAGTATCTTATTAATATATAAATATCTTAAAGAGCTATAATATTAAAAAGAAATATATAAGCTAAGTATCTATAAGCTACTTATATACACTATATATATAATCTTTTAATATTTAGCTTTATACTAATCGATAGTTAACCTATTAGGGTTAGCGAGCGCCTACTTAAGTTTTTAATTAGAATATTTAGGAATAGAAGCTTCTAAATCTAGTTATTATCTTATATTTATTATTTCTTTTTCTTAAGTTTTAAGAGTTCTATAATCTTATCTTATATATATATAACTAGTTTTAATAATACTAATTATCTCTTTTTAGAAAATAATATATATAAGGCTTTAATAATTTATTACTAAAAAATAACTACTCCCTAAAGTCTAATACTAGAGATAAAGCTATTACTAGTACTTAACTATTAGATATTACTATTCTAGTAAGTCTTTATAGTAATTATAATATATTTGTAATTGTAATTATAATTGTAATATCATTCTCGGAACTGTCAGCCGCAAGGCCGATTTGCTGGCAGACCTCTTTAGGATAGCCGGGATAGCTATATATATCACATGATGCCAAGATAACTGATTTACAACGTCTCCCCCCTCGCTTCCGACCACCTCCGTTTCTCTATCTACCCTTCCCTTCAACGCGCCAATTATAATATATTTCCTAGATTAGAACTAGAAATATCGCGCAGTCTTTCTTAGCTTCAAATTACTTAGTATATATTTAGATATTAATCTTAGTAATATTATTATCTAGATTCTTTAATAGTATAAAATTATTAACTATATTCTTATAGTTACTATTAATAATATATCAAATAATATAATATTTATTACTATAATAAATAATATAATCTAAGCTCTTTAGCTTAATATAGACTTAATAATTATTTAAATATCTTATATTATATATATTATTTAAATTAGTCTTATAGATCTACTTGAAAAGATAAAGGTAACCCTAAAGAATAATATTATAATACTAGAATAGAAAAAGGATTATATATAAACACTTTATACTTAATAATTAAAATAAGAGATTGTTAATATACTAAATAAGACAAGTTTCTTAATTATTATTATATAATAATTAAATCTATAAGCCTATAATATTAGGAAGCCTTTTATAACCTTTAGCCTAATAAGCTAAAGCTTATATCTATCTAAAATATATAAATATATTAGAACTTAATATATTTTATATTTCACTAGGCTAAGAGACTCTAAGCTACTTTTAATATCTTTTACTTATAGTATAACTAGCCTTATTTTATATTCTCCGTAGAAGAGTAGCGATAAATTAACTATTTTCTATTTATTTTATAACTATTTTTTAAATATATAATAGCTATTTATATAACTAAAGACTTAACTATCTACCTAGTCTTTAGTTTCTATAATAAGCTTTTTAATTATCTTAAAAAGGCTATTCACTAACTCTAGCGAAAGAAGATTACGTAAAAGTAGTTTATACTTTCCTCGCTTAAGGTAATATAAGAGAAGCTATTAAAATACTATAGTATAATAGATAGTATAAAAGGCGACCTTTATATAATTAGTATAATCTTAGTATTTATAAATAAGCTATAATTCTTTTTAATAAAGAACTAGGAGTTAGATAACCTAGAAAAGGATTAAAAAAGAATTTAATATAGAAGTCTTAAATCTTTCTTTAGATTATATAATAAGTATTTTCTATAACGTAATTCACAAGCCACCCGGCCACACAAGCCACCCGGCCACCCAACCACCTACTTCCTGTTTATATCTATTTTTTTCAACCAAAACGCCTTTATATTAATTATTCTACCCAACTGGGCATATAGGGGACTTATGCCCTTTTTCACCGCATATAGAATAGGTGTATTGACGTCGTCGCGCTGGTGCTACCGCCTGCTGAATAGGCTGGTTGGGTGCTGCTGGAGACGGTGCCGTAGGCTATATAATAGGCTCATGGGCTTGTAAATACTCCTAAGCTTCCTGCACTGACATACCAGCTTCGTAGGCTATGCGTCTATTAACCCGTGCGCGCTTTTGCTTCTGCGCTGCGTTGGAAGCGCGTAATTCCTTAACTTCTTGCTTAAGTAATATGCCATTTTGCATAGCGATCTGACAGCCCTTAATAAGTTGGTTTAACGCGGTTTTTGAGGGTGTTGGTGGGCTATTTGAGCGTCGTTTTAGGAAAGCTTGGATTGATGCTCCTTATTTAAGTAATTCAGCGATGGTCGCTAGTGTTTTTGGGGTAAAAACGCTTGATCGGCTGCTTGGGCGGCTTCCTGAGGGTGTAGGCGTCCGAAGCTAGATATTAAGCTTTAAAAGCACTCGTTCTGGATCGAATGGCACTAAACCCGCTGCTGCGAAGCTATTTTTTATAGTAGGCGCTTAAAAAGCGCGATCGCGAGCATTTAGGTAGGCAGCGAGGAAATCAAACTTGTTAATATAGTTAATGCTAAGCCGCATTTTTTGATTAACCAAGGTTCTATATAAGCGCTTTAAAACCGCAAAACAACTAATATTAAGTGGCTATAAAAGATACGAGCTATACGCTAGCATACAAATAGGGATAATCTCGTTTTCTAAGTAAATTTGGTCGAAATAGGGCGTAAGATGGCTACTGTGCCTATTAAGGACTAATAATCGATATCGGCCTTGCGTACGGCTATTCGTTGATGGTATAAATAGCTTTTGAAGCCATCGAAGGCTAATCTCGTCTATCGTCTATCTATTTTGACTAACTTCAAAGCCCCAATCTCTTGGAAGGTTATCGGTCCAAGCTAGATTATGCAGTTTGGCTTTAAAGATAATCGTAGGCGGAAGCGCCCACCCAGAAGCGCTAATTGACTCGATTGTAGTCACCCACTCACGATTTCCTGGCTGTAAAACTGATCGCCAACCGTAGTATTCTGCTTAGGTAATAACCTTTGCGGTCGCTGTAAGGCCCATCGCGAAGCCAGTCTCGTCAAAATTGTAGATATCCTCCGGTAGGATACCGTATTGCTGAATTATAGTTTGTACGCGATTAAACCACTCTTGAATAACCTTTGGATCCTCTTGTTTTGCTCGCTGATAGTCGTATCGACGTGAGAAACGAGTCTTTAGCTCTAGCTGTCTTTTGACATAGTTTGTGACCCAGTTTTCGCCGACCGTCTGGATTGGGGTTGAACCGCGCTTTGCAAGCAAAAGATTCGCTATTTCTCGCACTATAGCCGGCCTAGGGGCTGCTCCACGCGTATCCATTGATAATATCCACTTCTTAAGCGATTCCTCTTTAGTTTGGGTCAGTTTATGGTTGTTGGCGCGTCTTTCAGAGCGATTTTGGTGGCCATTAATACGGTCGGCGAGCGTAGAACGTGGAACGTTAAATTGGCGCGCTACGTCTCGAATAGAGCTAATTTCTTCCTTTTTTATAGCCTGTATAGCTAACAAAAGACGGCCCTCTTGTTCGATGGAATTACGGCTTGATTGAGCGCGTTTTGGAGGCATGGTGGTTGGTAGAAAATAGGAGAGACGCGTTGGGACGCGTAAATTTAGTTGGGTGGCCGGGTGGCTTGTGTGGCCGGGTGGCTTGTGAATTACGTTAAGATAAGCTATAATTAAATAGCTAGATATTAAGAATAGCGATAATAGATATAGATTTAATATTTAAAGATTTATAATAATTCTTATCTCTATAATATAATAAGCTTATAAGATATCTTAAAAGTTATATATTTTTCTTTCTTCCTTACTAAATTATACTAACCTCTCCTTTTAGTAACTATATAAGGCCCCCCTTAGATATTCTAGAAAGAGTATAAATATAAGTTTCCTATACTTATAAATCTTATGTAGGATATAATATTAATTCTAGTAATTAAAGTAGAGATAGAACGCCTCTTTAACTCTACCTAAGAATCAAGATATCTATTATTATTAATAAGGCTTATTGAAGCTAAAGATAATTTAGGATATTATACTCTAGATATATATAATAAGATTCAATCTCTAAGAATAGAAGTAGCTTATTCTATAGAAGTATCTTTTATATTAAGAGATTATAGCGATAGCTAAAGCTAATAAAACCTAAGTGGAATCCTTTAAACTAATTAGTAATACTAAAGAAGATAATATATAGCCCTAGAAGAGAGAGTCCTTTCTATAGTCTTATATAATAATAATTTATCTTAAAGGGATAGAGGCTATAGATTATAATAAGAATAATAATAATAATACTAACCTCCCTCTACCTAATACCTAATAGTATATATCTAATAGAAAGTAGAAGCGTTTAAAGCTACCTAATA
The DNA here is from genome assembly GCF_028974065.1 of Penicillium cinerascens. Taxonomy (NCBI): domain Eukaryota; kingdom Fungi; phylum Ascomycota; class Eurotiomycetes; order Eurotiales; family Aspergillaceae; genus Penicillium; species Penicillium cinerascens. The sequence continues at coordinate 3,318,829 of NW_026695290.1, read as the reverse complement.
GCTATATACTTAGGTCTTAATAATTTATTATTTTATTCTATATATTAAATAAATTATACGATATTACTCTTTAAATTTAAGAAGGCTATATATAGCTAAAGAAGCGTAATTTCTAATAGCCATCAAAAAACTAGTGCTATAGTTAAAGACTATAATTCTAATAGCTATTAGAAAACTCGACCTACTCTATATTAAGTATTATAAATAAATATATAGAAAAACTCCCTAAATCTATATAACTTATACGTAAACAAGTAAGTCACGTTTTCTACCTATTTATCCTATTTATAGACCCTATAGGTCACCCGCGGGTCACCCAAGATAGGTCTAGCACCTCGAAGACCCAACCTTTGGGTCTAGAAGCTAGACCCTTACCCGTCCCGCGGGGTAGGTTGGGTAAGGTTCCTTAGGTTCACCCACGGGTGAGTGCCAGGTCTATTAGACATGATAGTAAAAGAAATTATAGATTACCTAACATACTATATAAAGTAACTACTAAAGACTATATAATCATTTATTTAGATAGCGAATTCTTTATTATTTTATATAGGAACTTATTTTCTAAATTTATCTATATAATTAGACATCTTAACTATATATTTTAGTGTTATAATAGGATTATAAACTACGTAATTAATAAATTTAAGTCCTATAAGTGAGTTTTATAGGAAGGTACACTAACTAATATACGCAAAAATATATATTTCTTAAGATATCTACCCCTTTCGCTAACGATAAATTTACTAGTTATATATATTTTATATCCTTTATCTTAAGGTAAAAACACTATTAGCACTAGTCCTTATAACTAAATATAGTTATATTTCTAAAAGTTTCGGTGGATAACAGGTATTACAAGGATAATAGTCTTATAACTAAAACGTAGGTATAATTTGATAAAAGAAATGCTTTTTTATTTCTAGAATTATATATAGATTCCTTAAAATAAATAGCTCCGGACTAGTATTGTCTAATATATAATGGGAATTGATATAGCTAACCCCCTCCTTCCTCCTACTAACCCCCCTGTCTGATTTATTAGGCCTTTATGATCTAGTTAGGATTAGCTTTAATTAAATTCCCATCGCGTTTCTCACCGCTTCTGACCATCTTTTTATATCTCGATCTCCCCTTTATTATTTCTCTGAGGAGGATAGGGAGGTCGCGGAGAGCAGGGTCATAGAGGCTATAGACGCGCGGTCGGAGATTAGAGGATACTACGTAGTAGTCAGCGTGATTAGGGGGTGCTGAATAATTAGGATGGAGGCATATGATCAGCTATTAAAAGAAACGTATGTAGAAAGCGAAAAGAGAGCGATTTAACGGGACAAAAACTTGGGGTTTTACTATACAAACCAAAATTAAAAATCTCTGCAGCTAAGAAAACTGACATTTTAAAAGATAGGCATAATTAAGTCGGTAGAAAGGTACGTGCCTAAGAAATCAGGCAGGGGGCGGGGGTTTGGTAGGAGGAAGGGGGGTGTCGGCCGTATCAATTCCCATACTCTATAGCCTATAACCCACGCGGGTTCGGGATCGGGTAAAAGATCGTACGTCGTATATAGGTTTTGGCGTAGTCTAATGTAGACTATAACTTACTTCGTGGGTCTATAATCTAGACTCTCGAGCTAACCATTAAATATATAATACCAGCACACTTTTCCTATAAAGCAAAGGTGGTCAATTGAGGAAGAAGACATACTTCCATATTGAACTGGTAGTTGGAAAAAAAAGGCATGTAATTGATGCACCAAATTTATGACATAGATGTCTAGATTTCAGAATAAAGAGATTTATAATTATTCGAGCAGGCCAACGAATAATTAGAATAAACAGCTCTTATGATATATGTTAATCTTGGTATTTCTGTTAGGGCTGGGATTGGACCAGGTAAGGGACCGGATGGAACTGCAAGTATGCGGGCGGTCCGCTCGGCAATACGATTATGACTGGACTAATGATTGAGGAGGAGAGTTCATTAATTACAGGAGAGTGCCGTTAATGCCTTTGTGCGATCACGTGGCGTTGGCTTTCATGCAGATTATCGGGAAACTCTCGTGGAGTTCCCGTCATACCCGATTGGAAATCCAAGTAGCCTCAAATTGGTTGTATAACGAAGCTGAATCAGGTGCTATCCTGTCATGATATACATACTGCAGTGCGGGTTTGATTTACACCAGCTGACATGTCACATCTCCCGCATTGTTTTTACCTCGTTAGCCATTGCATTAATGATTCTATCAATCCATTTCCTAGCACTTGCTTTGACTATTTGAGATAGTGTTGAAACTTGTACATAACAGAAATTTTCTATGCGGCCTTGAAAATACAACAAGGTAGAGCGTCAACCCACCAATGGTAGATTCGGAGCGTCCGACTGGCGGAGCAAAAATCAGAAATACTCCATGCCTAATACTCTGGGCACAATAGGCACAGCGCAGGTGTTGAATAGTCAAATCGCCTATGACATCGCACGTCAAACAAAAGGGTTAGATAAAAGTACAGCAAGAAGACAAGACGGGGATTACCGGTGGTTGAAAAAGGACCCAATCACGGCGCGCGGCAATCGCCTTACCCTCGGCTGACAGATCACATCGATATCCGAGGGCTTCACATTCCTGGCGTTCCGCTCTTCACCTCCGTTCGCCACTTGCTGTCTCTTCTACAATCCCCAACCTACCTCCTCCAATTTACCTGCGATCACCTAAAATGTCGTTCTCAAATCTGGTCTCCGATATCGCCTTCCGAGATTCCAATGCGGACGATCGTTCACAGATTTCACGCGCTCAGTCTCGCACAGCTCGATCATACACGAGTACTACAGCCACTAGTGTCAGCATTTCAGGGGACATTGGAAGCCAACTCCATGCCGGTTACAGCCACCCACTGAGCCGGTCATGGCAGGCCGAGAGGCAACTGACAAAGGTTTGTACGCTCCGATCGTGGCCCTGGTCGGAGGCCTTTCGCTCACCTGTGTCCAGGACATGCTCATCTACCCACTTTTCGTAACCGACAACCCTGACGAGGAGACCCCCATTCCGTCACTGCCCAACCAATACCGCCGGGGCGTCAACCGTCTCGTCCCGTTCCTGGCACCACTTGTTCGGAAAGGATTGCGCTCGGTGATGCTGTTCGGAGTGCCGCTCCAACCCTCGGCCAAAGATGCACTTGGAACCGCTGCAGATGACCCGTCGGGCCCCGTCATTCAAGCAATTCGACTCCTCCGTACTCGCCTCCCCCAGCTCTATATCACGACGGATGTCTGTCTTTGCGAGTACACATCACACGGGCACTGCGGAATTTTGACCGAAGATGGAACTCTGGACAACGCGCAATCCGTTGATCGCATTTCGGATGTGGCCTTGGCCTATGCCGTTGCCGGCGCCCACTGTGTTGCACCATCCGATATGAATGACGGAAGAGTACGAGGCATTAAGCTCAAATTGATCGAGGCCGGCCTGGCACATCGCGTGCTTCTGATGTCGTACAGCGCCAAGTTCAGCGGGTGCCTGTACGGCCCGTTTCGCGACGCGGCCGGGTCGTGCCCCTCCTTTGGAGATCGTCGCTGCTATCAGTTGCCGCCCGGTGGTCGTGGACTTGCCCGTCGCGCGATTAAGCGAGACGTGAACGAGGGCGCTGATATCATCATGGTCAAGCCCGCGAGTAGTTATCTAGACATTATTCGAGACGCCAAGGAACTGGCCCAAGATCTCCCCGTGGCTGCGTACCAGGTCAGCGGTGAATTTGCGATGATCCACGCGGCCGCGAAGGCGGGCGTGTTTGACTTGAAAGCCATGGCCTTTGAAAGCACCGAAGGCATTCTCCGGGCAGGGGCTGGAATCGTGGTCAGTTACTTTGTTCCGGAGTTTCTAGAGTGGCTATGAAGTGAAAGTCTTTCGGTCTGTAATTTTGGGATGTGGAGATTATTGACGATGCATCGGAGAAAGCCACGTTCTCGATACAATTACACATCACTTGTTCCAAAGATACCCCCACCACGAGGCGTCTAGCAGTCCGTCTCTGACTGCAGAAAAGTACAAATCGCAGATACCCCCAATTCATCAGTTCAATGTTGTCTTTCAATCGTTTGAACACTATGAAATAAGTAAAAAGAGACACGCCTATATATCGCCTAGTAGTGCGAGGAAAATAACAAGTATTGAACAAGAATCAAATCAGAGAAGACTCCCCTCCCTCAAACGCCATGGGAACGTATAAAAAAGGCAACCAGCGTAAAATGGCGTAAGAAGCAGGCAGAAAGCAAATTCAAAAACATAACCACGGGGGAATAGTACTCATTATCAATCAACTCAACTCCAACGACGGAGACGAAAAGTATCGCAGCTGTCAGAGCTTCCAAGGGGCGATTTAATAGCCTGGCCGGTTTCTCGTGAGTTGGTAAGGCGCCACGTCGCGCTTCACCATATCACCGGCTTCAATAACGGCGCCTCGTCCGATTCGCACCCCGGGGAAAATTGTCGACCCAGCACCGATATAGCAGTCCTGCTCGATGATGATCGGCTTCGCTTGATAAAGGGTCTGGGGGCCCCGACGATGCTGCAGATTGTCGGAAGCACACGCAGTGAGCAGGGTAACGTTGGGGCCGATCCATGTATTGGAGCCGATTTGGATGGCACCGTCGTCGACAAATAGGCAATTCTCCGACACCATGACATCCGCCTCGAGATTGATGTTCCATCCATAGTGGCATCTAAAGGGAGACTCAACCACCGTTCCTTGCCCGATAGAGCCGACAAGACGAGGCGCAGAAGGGCCCGGTGGAGAATTCACCGAGTTTGATGGGGGAACGAGGACTTCCTTGAGCAGGCGATTCTGCTCCTTCGAGCTGAGCCCATAGATTGGATTGCATGCATTATTGAATCTCGACAAAGCACACTTGCATCGATCCCTTTCCTCCACCAGCTGGATATCGAATGGACGGTAGAGTTCTCCTCGGGTCATCTTTCCCTTCTCGGTTTCATCCGCAGGAGGGACGTTTCGGTTGGAAAGTGGGGTTTCTAGCCCCAAGGCCATCCTCGCCTGGGCCTGTGGACTGTTTGTATCCATCGTCACCGAGGGAAGGGGCCGATGCTCGACTCCCGGCTGAAACATAGGCATGCTGGGTCTTGGATGGGATCCATGAGGGAGTTCACGAATGGGTGGAACTACCGGGTAATCGGCTTTTGGAGGACCATCCCGCGGAAGCTCATGGATCGGAGGGATCTCTCGGTAATCGGGTTTCGCGACGGGGTCTGATAGATACGGGTGATGGCCGGGCCCTGGTCCGGGCCATGCGCGTTTCGTCCATGATGCATGACTGGGTGCTGTGCCGGTGGGGCTGGTGCTATACTGCTGGCCTGGTCGCTCGCTTTCATCCAGCACAATCGGTTTCATCTTCCGCGACTCAGTGTGGTCTATCATGGCGGGCTGTCGGTCGTGCGGTGGGGCTGTTTCTTGTAAATACTGACCACCCAGATCGGGATACCCTTCTTTTGACTGCAAAGGAACGGGCGCCTTGGAACTGGAAGGCTTCTGCCACGGGGTCCGTGTAGAGTAGCCTTCGCAGAGAAAACCCCCGCGAGTGCAGTTGTTACCTGAAGGGACAGCGATTAGCTCTCTGCCTTACCACGCGGGAGTTGGAGATACCGAAAATCGACCATGACGGGAAAGAGACTCACAGGCAGGATGTTGCTCGTCGCATTTCTTCTTCCGGCGGCGACAAGTCATACAGCCCGTCTTAGTTCTGTTGCTGAAGACGCGCTTCCTTTTCGGCGCTACCTGGACCGTCGACCGCTCCGGAAACGTGGAGGGCGGTGCGGGCTGAACGTTGGCAGACAGTGCAGGACGACCGAGGGACCGTGGATCCTGACCCTGTGCTTCACGCTGTAGCACATCCGCTAATTGTGCATCCGAGGGATCGATCTGCTGTGCTCGTTGAGCCTGGTTGATGAGGCGCGATTCGTAATCGGACCAGGGGCCACTCGAAGGCGGCTGAGATGGCTCATTCGTATCGGATCGACCGGAGGCAATCGCCGCACTGCCCGCCTCGACTTCCGAGGCCGACGAAGAACGAGCGTCGTTCGAGATAGGCGGAGCCTCTCCCGAGCGCGGTATAGAGCCTCGCCCGTAGCCGTCTGCGTCATGGGAATCCGGTTCTCCGGACCCTGAACGCTTGCGCTTATGAGCGAGAGCGATTGGCGATGACCTCTGGGACTGACTGAGGTTCTCCCGGGGGGATGCATCTTGGTTCTCATTCGCACCGGACGGAGCGTGTCGACCCCCGCTATTCATCTGTGCACCGGGGCTGGGGTTTGCCCCCGCAGCCGAGGCTGTCGAGTCTCTACCGTTCACCGCCGTAAATCGAGATGGGCTGTGTTCCGTGCCCGTCTCGGTGCCGGAATCGCGATTGCTCATCACGGGTGCACTCGCGACGGCAGTCATGGTTCAGACCTCCACGAGGGTGGAGAAGAACAGGGAGGAGAAAACGAGATAAAAAGCCCACGCGCCGAGGAGAATCCCGGCAGATATCTTCAGCAGCTTACACGGTCCAGTTCGGGAAGCCCACGCGGCAACTCCAAGATATGCAGGGAGCTGCGCATACGGCACTCGCGGGGAGTTGTCGAGTCTCAATTGAGAGAAAGGTCCTTATCGCGTTTCCTAGGGGCTCGGGACTGGTTTTTCTCGACGACAGGGATAGAAAGTCCCAAGCAAAGATTCCAGGTTAAGGATCGCGGCAACCTCGTCTGGGGTGGGGCGTCGGGGTAGACGGGCACGGGATGGTTTCAGCGCCTCAAATGATCAACACTACCCGGGAATCCAACACCGATAACGAGAAGGGACTGGGGCAGAGATAATAGAATGTAATCAGATCAGACTAGGGTAGTAGGGTAAGAGTAGAGTATAAACGAAGCGTGAGGGGTGGGGGACGATTGAGGAATAGGGCTATGCTATTTAACGCTAGTGTAGTAGAGGAGGGGAAAGGGAAAAAGAGGAAAGAGAAAAGAAAGAAGGGGAGGAAGGGGGACGGGGGAAGGGAAGGATTGAAAGAGAAGGGAAACGGGGGAAATAGAAAGAATAGAATATAGGGAATAGGGAAAAAGTCCCCCCCCCCTCTCTCTCTCTCAGCACCTGTTAACCCAATGGCCCCCATCCCATCAAATCAAGTCCCCCCCCCTCTTCTGTCTTTTCCCCCCCGGCTAGCACTTCTTAGCATCTTTGACGGGACAATAGGGAAAAGGGAGAGGAGTTGGCGCGCGATCGGCAAGGACGGCGTCACGGCGACCGCCAATCGGAAGAGCAAAGCGCCGTATCCAGGTGAGGCGTGCGCGGGTCTGAGACACCAGTCATTTCCCAGGCGACCGGAGCGACGATGGCGCGCGTTCCCAGGCGCCCCGTGTGTCGGTGGGGCGCGGTGCAATGGCAGCCTGTCGTAGGCGTTCGCCAATTGGCGCCGGGCGGGTTGGGCGGTTATGCATCGCTTCCTCGGTTTCCCGCGCGCTGTACTGTGGTGCTGTGCGCTGTGACCTCGCGCCTCCTCGGCCCTGGGCCCTGGGCCTTCGGTGCTAATGTACGTGATCTAGGTGACGGGGGAGTTTGCCTTGACCCACCCGTCACATATCTTCTGATCGCAAAGTCCAGATCGAGTCCATGACATGTATGTAGAGAATAGACAGCCAATACCTGGAGGTATCCTATGATGTCGGTTGTTGACAAGCAACGACAAGCGCGGCTGACTAAGATCCCCGTGGCCTCAAAGCTCCTCTCGAACCACACGCGCTCCTCTCACCGCCAGTGCGATCTCTCAAAACTTTTCCTTTTCAAAATCCACTCAAATCCCTGCAGGTCTCTTTCCCCCTCCTTGAGCTCCTGGTGGACTCCGGTGCTATTCCCTGAGTGACTGGACATCCCACTGCCTGAGGTGCTTACCCAACCCCTCAGGACCTCTTTGCTACCCCACTAGAACCTCCCCTTCACTTTAACCCACCCCCCTCCTTCAAACCACCCCCCATAGCTCAAGTGACGTTGGCAGTCCTGCCAATTTCCCTTTCAGGCCCCCTCTGTCGATCCTCAGATCCTCGAACTTTTGTGTCGTGACGGCCTTTTCGTGAACCCCTCCCCCCCCCCGGGCGAGATCGCCAATCTCTGCGGCGGCATGTCTGTCTCTGTTCAAGAGCTGGACAACACGGTCCAAGCCTTCTTCGAAGGCAAAGGCGACGTGGTACGTGCTTTCCGCTGCCTTGGCTTTTTACCCTGGGTCGATGACTTGGATGGACTGAGTCGCTAACAACGCGCAGCAAAAACAAGCCCAACAGACCCTGACAGAAGTAAGCTCGCCGCTCTCGCGCGACGCGTCCACCCTGCTCACTCTTTCGGTCATTTAGTTCAAGCAAAACCCCGATGCCTGGGTCACCGTGGGAAACATCCTCCAGGAGGCATCGTATCCTCAAACGAAGTGTAGGTTTTGGAACCCCTCCTTTGCGTTTTCTGTCTCCCCTCGGAAGGCGGTCGACTGACCGCGTGCAGATATTGCCCTCCAGGTTCTCGACGATGTGATCATGACTCGATGGAAGGTTCTGCCAAGAGATCAATGCCAGGGTAAGTCAGATCTCCCGCTTTGAACGTGCTGGGGAGCACGCGCTGATGCCGCGTGATTTTCATCCCCAGGTATCCGGAACTTCATCGTCAATTTCATCATCGAGAATTCTAGCTCCGAGGAGAAGCTCCGCACCGAACGCGCATTCTTGAACAAACTGAACTTGGTCTTGGTCTCGATCCTGAAACAGGAATGGCCGCACAACTGGCCCACCTTCATCAATGAGATTATCTCCTCCTGTCATGCCAGCCTCTCGATCTGTGAAAATAACATGGCCATCCTGCGCCTGTTGTCCGAGGAGGTCTTTGATTTCTCTCAGGACCAGATGACCTCGGTCAAGGCACGGAACCTCAAGACCTCCATGACCCAAGAATTCTCGGCGATCTTCCAACTCTGCTCCGAAGTCCTCAACACCGCCAACCAGCCGACTCTGGTGAAAGCGACTCTCGAGACGCTCCTTCGTTTCCTAAACTGGATCCCGCTGGGCTACATCTTCGAAACCCCCATCATCAACACGCTTCTGACCCGATTCCTGGACGTCCCCGACTTCCGGAATGTCACGCTCAAGTGCCTCACGGAGATCGGTGGCCTGCAAATTGGCGCTCCTTACAATTACGATGAGAGACTGGTGCACATGTTCACCGAGACTCTGACAAAGGTCTCGAATGTCATTCCCTTGTCCATGGACTTGAAGGAGACCTTCGCGCGAAGCAACGGACGGGATCAGGAGTTTGTCTCCAATCTGGCCCTCTTCTTATCGAGCTTTTTCAGCGCACACTTGGATGTACGTGAACTAATGAACCTACCGCTCCAATCAAACAGACGAGCCCTCCGCTTTTCCCCCGCTGGTGCTAACTTGTCCCCTTTTTCTAGCTTGTTGAAAAGTTGCCGAACCAAGATTATCTCACGCACGCCCATTTCTACCTGATTCGCATCAGTCAAATCGAAGATAGGGAAGTGTTTAAGATTTGTTTGGATTACTGGACTCGATTGGTGCAAGAGCTCTACGAAGAGATGCAACAACTCCCTATCACCGACATCAACCCGCTCGTGACAATGGGTGTCAGTGGGCTGTCAAACGGCGGCGCGCCTCACCCCAGTACCCTCGCCAATTATCCCCTTCGCAAGCACAAATACGAGACCGTGCTCTCGAACCTGCGTACCGTCATGATCGAAAAGATGGTCCGTCCGGAGGAGGTTCTCATCGTCGAGAATGACGAGGGCGAAATAGTGCGCGAGTTCGTCAAGGAGAGCGATACGATCCAGCTCTACAAAACGATCCGCGAGTGTTTGGTCTACCTCACGCACCTGGACGTGGTGGACACCGAGACCATCATGATCGACAAGCTGGCAAAGCAAGTCGATGGTACCGAATGGTCGTGGGTGAACTGCAACACCCTGTGCTGGGCGATTGGTTCCATTTCTGGCGCCATGAACGAGGAAACTGAAAAGCGCTTCCTAGTTACGGTGATCAAGGATCTTCTCGGCCTGACGGAGCAGAAGCGTGGAAAGGACAACAAGGCGGTCGTGGCGAGTAATATCATGTACATCGTGGGTCAATATCCTCGGTTCCTGAAGGCCCACTGGAAGTTCTTGAAGACTGTGGTCAACAAGCTTTTCGAGTTCATGCATGAAACACATGAAGGTCCGTCACTCACGCAACAGACATTCGAAGTTGACTTTTGACTAATTCGCCGTATAGGTGTCCAAGACATGGCCTGCGATACCTTCATTAAGATTGCCAATAAGTGCCGACGGCACTTCGTGGCCCTTCAGCCAGGCGAAAATGAACCTTTCATTGAGGAAATCGTGCGCAACATGCGCAAGATCACCATGGATTTGTCGCCACAGCAGATTCACACATTTTATGAAGCCTGCGGTTACATGATCTCTGCTCAGGGTCAAAAGTCACTTCAGGATCGGTTGATCGACAACCTAATGGCTCTGCCCAACTCGGCCTGGGATCAGATCATTGCGGAGGCCAACCAAAATGCCGCGATCCTTCAGGACGGTAACACGATCAAGATTATCGGTAACATTATGAAGACGAACGTCGCCGCGTGCTCTTCCATTGGAACCTACTTCTACTCCCAGATTGGCCGCATTTACCACGACATGCTGAACATGTATCGTGCTTCTAGCCAGCTCATCAACGATGCAGTGGCTAGTGACGGTAAGCTCATCAAACAATATTTGCAAGCAGTGTGTACTAGATCAGTGCTGACGTGATCCAGGGAGCGTTGCCCCCAAAACCCCGAAAGTCCGAGGACTTCGCACCATTAAGAAGGAGATCCTGAAGCTCATTGATACCTACGTGGAGAAGTCGGACGATCTTGAAATGGTCAATGCCAACATGGTCCCACCGCTACTCGAGGCCGTTTTGATTGACTACCACCGTAACGTGCCAGATGCACGTGAAGCCGAAGTCTTGAATGTCATGACTACGATTATTCACAAGCTCCATGTTTGTCCCCTCACCCCAATTGCATTCACTTCTTCTCCCCTTTTGCAAAAGCTGACATGAATCCTACCCCCTCAGACTCTGATGGAGGATAAGATCCCGGCCATCATGGACAGTGTTTTCAGCTGCACTCTGGAAATGATCAACAAGGATTTCCACGAATACCCCGAACACCGCGTTCAATTCTTCAAGCTTCTCCAGGCCATCAACTTGTATTGCTTCCCAGCGTTGTTGAACCTCGATGCCACACAGTTCAAATTCGTCATCGATTCTTGCATGTGGGCGTCGAAACATGATAACCGCGAAGTGGAGAATACAGGTCTCACCATGTGCCTGGAGCTGATGAACAACATGGCCGAGACTGACATGAACACATCGAGTATCTTCTTCCGCCAATTCTACATCCCGATCCTCCAGGATGTTTTCTTCGTCCTCACCGACAGTGATCACAAAGCTGGTACGTACACCTAAGACACATCCTCACCGCCACATTGCCACATTGCTTACATTCCTTTCTTTTTTTTACCATGGTAGGCTTCAAATCCCAAGCCATGCTCCTGTCTCGCATGTTTTACTTCATCGAAGCCGGCAAAATTCAGGAGCCTATCTATACCCCTGAGCAGGCCCCGGCCGGACCGTCCAACAAGGAGTTTCTGCAGGAGTACATTGCGAACCTGCTGCAGAATGCGTTTAAGAACCTGCAAGAGTGAGCTTCCCCCCTTCTCTACCAGAAAGTAGAAGACCTTGACATCATACTAATTCATATCACAGAGTGCAAATCAAGCAGTTCGTCCTTGGGTTGTTTGCCTATACCGATGACTTGAACAAGTTCAAGACGCACTTGCGTGATTTCTTGATTTCCCTGAAAGAGTTCTCTGATGATAATGCAGATCTCTATGCAGAGGAAAGAGAGCAGGCTGTGCGTGATGCCCAAGTCGCCGAGCGAACCCGAGCCATGAAGGTCGGAGGTTTGTTGAAGCCATCGGAGATGGACCCGGAAGATGAGCTATGACTGGAAAGGGAATTACGTACTGAATTCCCCCCGCCTGCATCGGCTGGCCTTTCTGGATATGTGGGGGAAAAGAAATCGATAGTGAATGACGGCCTTGATGGCTGGTCCCTCTACGAGATCTGAATCCCTGGGGACACATAGAGGCATCCTTTTGAGGAGCATACAACATAGAACTCGCCGAAGCCGCGAGATCAAGTTTACCCCTCTCATTTTCACTCTGCATCATCACTTTCTCGATGGTCCTGTTTGATATTTTTAAGATAGCTTCCAAAATTCATTCAAGAGAGTACATTGTGCTCGGGTTTTCCGGGAAAATGAATAGTTGTAGTTGGTAGTTGGTAGATTTGGCGGGTAAGGCGGTGAGGGGTGCGGCCTTATCAATTGCATCATCTGCTTGATTCTTTTTTGTCGCAGCCCTTGCACTTGTCCTCGCAGTCCTCCCAAGTCCTATCTTCTTTCTGTGGTATTTTTCATTGCCAGTTTCTGTTGCTGTCGGTTGTCATGTCCCGTACACGCCAACCGGGGACGACGCCCCAGCTCCAAACTACCACAGAATCACGCGATTCATCCACCGTTCGACTTACAGGGACCCTTCGATTGAGGGGGGACGAGACCCCGAGCGCAAGCGAACCCTCTTCGGCCCGGCGCATCAGATGGAGTGAAGACGTTGTGGATAATGAAGGAATGGGGAAGAAGAGCTCCAAAGGTAATACCTACCCCTCGCCACCGAACAGCGGACTCTGACCAAACCCAGTGTGCTGTATCTACCACAAAGCTCGCCCCATAGGCGAGAGCAGCTCCGAATCCGAGTCTTCGGACTCTAACTCGTCCGACTCCGAAAGTGACAACGAGATCGATCGCCGCAGGCTCCGAGCAAACCACTCCCATCGCTTGCACCCTCGGGGCCGGAGACCGGCTGATGGGGAACCATCGGAGCAGTCGCCAGAGCAAGATCAAGGGCCTTGCTGCGAGCAACAACATTCAAATCATAAACGACGGAAGCCAAGTCCAAATGCGTACGAGAAGATGCCCAAATCTTCTAAAAATCCACGGGGCACATGATCCCGACAAGTGACTCTATATGAACCACGGTCTACTATGCGATAGCCTCATTTCCGTGCTTGAAATGGAGTAGGATGCCGGATCTGCATAGGCCTATTCAAGGGTATCTGGTTATGGCTCATATATGCAGAGTCCCATGCCCTCCCGGTCTCTCTCTAAACACATGAGGACTTGCACTCAAACTCAGATCTTTTCAAACCTGGGCAACGACAAATCTACGACTCCATGAAATATGACATGTGCCGACACGGTGGGATTAATAATCTTCGGCCTACGCACTTGAGGATAAAGCAACCAAATAAAAATACCATTGATTTGCAAGACCAGAATCGCAAGAAGAGGGTATCAGGGTATCTGTATCATAGCTAAGCAAAGGACAATTCAAAATGTAAATACACGATTAAAGCTTAGAACCTTGGGCACCGACCCCTCACACCATCATGCTCTTTCTCCTTGCCCCTACTCGGGTTTCACGCCGATACGCTACATCCATTGCAGAGGAGGTCCACCTTTCGTCACCTTCCGCGTCATCCAGCTGCGCGAACGTGGCTGGGGCTTCTCCGGCCACGTCCACGTCAGGCGGGGATACGTGTCGAGTGGTGCTCTTCGGGTTCGACGAATGCCGCCGCGACTGTCTCCGATGGGATACGGTCCCCAATAATTGCTCTGATGCATTGCCCTTCACGAAAACATCTGTGGCCTGGTCCGCCAGAGCCAAATCTGCAGGAAGACTTCCATTTGAAGCAGAGCTAGGAGCGGTCCCGCTCTTTCTTGGATGTTCGGCCTCGCTGTTTAAACTCTCACGAGGCTGGAAACTGGACGATCTGCGAGACCCGTTGGCTGTGACTGCATCCGCCATTTCCCTTGTCGGGCGACGCATCTTGTCTCGGAGGTTAGGCTCCGCATAGCTGACCACAGCACCACGACGGCGTGAGGGCCGGGATGAAGTCAAATCAGGCACTTCCATGAACACTTCTCCGGACCTGGCCATGGGCGAGTCTTTGAGGACAATGGGAGCAGGCTGGCTATGAACCGCTTCGTCACATTCGGTAGATCGACTGGGACGTTTCGGCTTCTGTAGCGCTGGAGTAGATCGAACGCGAGGCCTCTGACCTAGGCTTTTGTTTTTGGTGCTCTCGAGCTCTTTGGGCTTCAAGGGAGACTGCGTATTCTCATCACTTCCCATTTTCGGCCGCATCTTGTTGTCGGGATGTAAAGTTGCTCCGGCCTTCTTGGGGGAGCCCAGGTTGGCATTTGCGGTCTCTGTTCCACATTGTCAGCAAATTGTACGTGAATTTCATGGTGAGAAGGGAATTGGAGTCCATACTTGGTTCAAGAACCTTCCGTTTGCTGGCCCCGGAGGTGGAAGATCCTCGATTCATGTTCACTGGTGTTTTGCTGGGCGAGAAATCTTGACGCATGAAATCAAATATGTCCGATTGTTTTGAAGTGCTGTGACTCGGACGACTAAATTGAAATTCATCATCCTCTGGAGCCGTATCGGACAAGAAACCGTCGTTGTCAGGGCTAAATTTGCGCTTCGATCCGGATTTCATAGATTGTGCAGTTTCGATCTTGGGACTTGGGATGTCTGACTGAACCGTGCTCTCGGTTATAGGGCCCGCCAAGTCGGTCTTCTTTTTCTTCTTTCGTGTCTCGAGCGTTGGCGGTAGGAACGGCTCCGGCCCTGTGGCCTCGGTCTCGGGTTCGTTCTGACGCTCTGATAGGGGTTTGTGGAACACGGGGCTGGAACTACCCGCTACAATATCCGACTCGTCGTGATCCAGATGGATCTCATGTGGTAATCCGGGTAGACTGCGATCGGCCTGGATGAGATTGTGGATTTCTTGAGGTCTGCAAAGGTTAGCCATGTGATATTTTTCGTGGGGATCCCTTTCGGGTCTTACTCCAATGTGCGCCGCGGATAATATTTATCCTCCAAAATGGCGGGGAGCTTTCCGTCATCGAGCCCAGCATTGCATTCCAAATCTGTCGCTCGAGGTCTCGACTCCAGTGCGGTCGCTTTTGGGTAATCGGACTCTGCACCAGGTTTATCTCCAAGCTTACCAGCCTTGCGAGGTAACCTTCCCAGCTCTGATGCAAGTCCGTTGAGCTCGGCAATTTTCGTTTCCAGGCGATTTTTGATCTCGTAGACCCCGTCGTGGAGCGATTTGGCTGACTCTAGCCGTTCGATCTCCTGGGTGAGGTTGATGACCTGTTCCCGGAGTGAAACATTCTCTCCGAGGAGGTGCGACACCTCGGATTCTAAACTGCGGATGCGTAGGGACTGCATAGAGTTGACCCTTGCGATCTCACGGTTTTGTCGCACGAATCGTCGCTTCACTGGATCATCGCGTTAATTCGTGCCCTTCAAGAATCGGTCGGGAAGTGGGAAAAAAGGGTGGGCGGAACTTACACGCCTCGACGGACTCCGAGGGAGCCGCGAAGTCATTCAGCCGGGCCATGGTGGCAAGGTAGGCCAATTCGCGGATGGGTGTATGAAGCACAGAGTGATTGAAGTATCGAACGTTGATCGAGGTAAACACGGCTGTTGATGTTTACCTGCATTGGGCCTAGCGCATGTTTCTATGACTCAGCAGCCCCTCCAGGAACGCGTGACTTGAAGATCAGGTTGGTCGCCGCTCAAGAACTGTGATCTACGCGAACTGCGCAAACAACATCGCTCTTCTCTGGAAAACGCCAGTCGCCGCATTTCCGTAATGGCCTATTCGTCGCGACCGACCTCCATGCTTCCCGGAGCCGGGCTTCGTCCGCCCTCTCAGCCCTCGTCAGCGTTGTCAACGCGTATCGCGGCCAAGAAGGCCGAGCTGGAGAATCTACGACAGCTGCGGGATTTGAGTGGAACGCTGGCCATGCAAATGCAAGCCCTCGAGAGCAAAATTGCCACGTTGAAAGATGGCACCGAAGGTGGTTTTTCCCCCGTCTGCGACTGCACGCCTACTAATTCGATTCCAGCCGTTGCATGCGTGCTTGCAAATTGGGATAATGTCCTCCGTGCCATCAGCCTCGCCTCCAGTAAGCTTGAGGGAATGCTTATCAGAGGGGTTCAAGTGACTGACGTTATCGCAGAAAAAGCTAGTGGACTTCCGGATTCCACTGGGCCCGAGACAGAGGAATCTCCGAGCGAGTCTCGCTTACCAGCCACTTTGGTTCGCATCCCCGCCGACCAACGCGACAAATCCGGCGAATGAGGTAGAGGCCGTTCCTTTTCGACTTGACTCCGGATACAGGATGGCGAGCTACGGACTTCAATCTGTACGCCTCTCTCGTTCCCACCATCGGCCCTATCATGTGCGACTAGCCTCAACCCCTCTCAGCAATTTCGCCCAATTGCCCGTCGCCATAGACCCGGAGAAATGTCGGCGCGACAAGCCAGGATCGTGATCGCCGGGTTCCCATGGGTTAAGTACCGTGAGCACGATCCTTTGGTCCCCCCCCGCATTTCAGGGGATTTGCATTCCTCAACCGATCATCGCGTGACCCTTTAGCGTAGTAGACGCAGCCTGAGTTTATCTGGAGGGGGATTTGAGGGGTCCGAGGGGTTGGAGAGGGGGAAGGACCAACCAAGTGACGCGCAAAAGCAAGGATGAGAAGGTTACCACCTCATCATAGTTTCAGGCGCCACGCCATGTAATTACATCAAACAATTATCTGGACGATGATGGAGTAGCGCAAGGTTTGAATGATCTTCGTGGCTGGAGATAGCTACACATCTCTTCTTCCGGTATCGTCACCAGTCAACTCAGGCACCCACAGCCCATCGGTGGGCTCAGACCTCATGTGGGCAGACGACGGGCTCGCGAGGCACGACGTGAGTGGGGAATTCGACGACGGTTGCCCATTCGAGGTTCCTGCAGCTGGAATTCTCGCAAGGTCCGCTTTTTCGCCTTAAGCGCCCGAGCCACGCCAAAATTTGGCCCCCCTCCCCCCGCAACCATCGTGCTGCGCCGTGGTAGGCTGCAGGGATTATCCGTGCGAGGATCATGCTTTTTGTATTTGTATATTATTTGCCTCGTACCCGTACCCGGGTGTGGCATGACCGTGACACGGTGGATCCATGAGGTGATCGCTGAACTCAACTACATATCTGCACGCCCGGCTGCTCTCCGGGTTCTGCCTTTTACTCGACTCTTCAACGCCCTCTCTTCCTCTCTCCCTCTCCCTCTCCCTCTCCATATCTCTCACACACCATGTCCACCGAATGGTCTTTGGATTTCTGTCTCGTCTGTGACCGACAGACCTCGGGCGGTCCCTACTGCTCTCAATCATGTCGACTCGCCGAGCTGGATCGAACATCTGCCGAAGACGACTCGTCGCAGAAGCCTCGACAGACTGTGAATATCCATTCTCGTTCATCCACCGCCGACTCCAACATTGACACCCGATCTGCACGTAGCCTATCGGCTTCGTCCTCCCAAACCTCGCTATCCTCCCTCAGGAGCCACGCCTCAAATGCCACCCTTTCCGACCAGCTTCAGGATGAGCTGCGAGACTATGCGAGCTGCTTCGATCCCGTCCGAGACCTCAAGCGGCGCTTGACCACCTCGTAAACCATCTCGAGCCTGCCTCGACCGATCTTCATACGATCTATCACCCTTCGGGCATCGATGCCCTTTCTCTCAGCGAAACATTGCATAACTCGGAAAACACCGGCGTCAGTGGGAAAAAAGAAATTTGGCTTGGATTTGGAATACTTCCCGCTTTTCACGAAACGAAACTATATACCCTTTTGTTGTCGTTTTGTTTTTTATGTTGGACCTTGTGATATATTTGGAATTGGAAGGATTTAATGGGCTCATGATACAGAATGTTGCAAAGCCCGTGATTTGTACGGGGCGCTTAGCGATGGATCTGATGCCAGAATGTAGACTACACATCAAATGAAGAAGCTCCGTGGAGCATCAATTGGCCAAAGCGGTATCGAGCGTAAACAGTGGGGATAGTCGGGTGGATGCTCGGATGCTCCACCCACGAGTGGTTTGATCTTGAGCTGCCAGCACCGATTGGATCTTCCGGTCGTCAAGGTTTAACAGTCACTCATGATCCCATGCCATGAGTTCATGTTTCCACTCTCCTCTTCGTTTCAGGTCGTGTTTTCCCGTCCCGTTCAGGATGTCGTCAGAATTTTATTCAACGCACCGGCGTCCTTGGGCACGAATCGCACCTTGTACTTTTGCGGAATGGCAACCAGACTGGTCGGGTCGGAGTTGCCATGAACGGGGTGCCAGTCCACGTCGTCATGGGGTTTGATGTGGAAGCTGTTGAGCATCCGCATGAAGACCAGATAGAGTTCGCGGTTGGCCAGTAGCGACCCGGCGCACATGCGATAGCCCATGCCGTAGGTGAACAAGGGTGCGTCCGGTTGCTCAAACCACCGCTCCGGCCGAAACATGTCCGGGTCGGTCCACACGTCCGGATCTATCAATGGGTTAGTCGAGGCCGACGTGACGCTGTATGACCACTTACCCATATTGCATGCCCAGGCATTCAGGAAGAAGACGGTGCCCTTGGGAATTACGGTACCCTGGTACGTGATGTCTCTAATCGAGGTTCGAGGGAGGGCGAGTCGAAGGACCGTGAAGTACCTAAAGAGAGTCAAGCCCGGTAAGCCTAGTTCGTTGATGATACCGATGGTCACCCTTACCGAAGACACTCCCTCACCAGGGCTGCAACATATGCGCATTTCTGGTCGTCGTCCGCCGCGCACATGGGATCGTTCGTGCCGTACATCTCCTGGATTGCCTTGGCGGCCTTGTCCTGCA
Source organism: Penicillium cinerascens (assembly GCF_028974065.1). Lineage (NCBI taxonomy): Eukaryota > Fungi > Ascomycota > Eurotiomycetes > Eurotiales > Aspergillaceae > Penicillium > Penicillium cinerascens. The sequence goes on along the minus strand of NW_026695290.1, from coordinate 3,299,918 downwards.
CATCGGGTCGTGTCGAGAGTAGGCCGATACTCCACGCGACGAGAGTGGTGACGGTGTCGAGGCCGCCAGAAAGCATCGTCAAGCTGATCGAGGTGAGCTCCTCGCTGTTCAACTTGGCCTCCTCATCCAAAATCACGTTGGCCTGAATGCACGGCTTATGCGTTCCCTTTTCCATTCGGTCATCCAGGTTCCGGTTGAGAGAGCCCAGATACTTGTCTCGTCGCTTACGCATTTCTGCCGCCTTCTTGGAATTGCTGCTGAACGGGTTCAGCCGCAGAAGAGGAATATAATCCTGTAAATTACCCGTGGTACTGCGGAACTTGCTAATCTCCTCCTCCACATGCGTGATCTCGTCGAACATGTCCTCTTCCTGGGATGCCACACGGACACCCCAGTTCAGAGTCAAAGCCAGACTGAGACTCAAGCGCTGAATCATGGGCATCGGATCAACCGGGGTCTTGCCGCCATTGCCATAGCGATTCAGCTCTTCCACGAAGGCCTTGGACTCCACGTCCAGATGAGGGACGTACGTTTCAACCGACGGCCGATTGAGAGCCGAGGCAGCACCCTTTCGGCGACGCTTCAGCGAGTCACTGTAGGGTGAAGTTCCAATAGTCGTGCCGGCTGTATTGGAGACGATCTATGGAGGGCCGACATTAGTTCATGGCGAAGACAGACACGACACGGGTGTCGAAGTGCAGCTCAACTCACCTTGTGGAACGTATAGAATTCCGGCCGCGAGCTCAGAGCTTGAGCATTCTGACCGAAGAGGACTTTCGCCGCTGCAGCGGAGTTCACCACGACTACGGGAATGTTGCCCAGCTGAATCTGATACACGGATCCAAATTTCCTCGACCATATGCGATACTGCTCTGCCGCGTTCGATCGAATCTGGGCCAGGTTTCCGATCAGCGGCAGGCCGATAGGGCCTTTCATACCCTTGACGCGGGCCGAAGAGCGAACGAACTCGTTGAGGATGACATAGAGGAAGGGTAGGATGAGGACAGCGATGCCCAGTGACTGCATGGGAGACTGGATCACTCTGGCCTGTAGGGCCGAGATTATTCTTGCGATGGCCATGGCTGGATGTTTGGTTTCTCTCCCAGAACCGGGACTCAACAGTCACGGGCCAAAATATAAGAGACTTCAGAGGGAGGAACGGCAACGGCTTGAATGGAACATTTCCGTGCTGCCCAGCGAACGCTTCCAGTTCTCAGAGCAGCCGGAGAGCAGAGAGTACTACCCCACACTTTTACCTCAGGCGTCGACCGCGCCGAGTTCCGCGCGGAATTGAACCGCCCTGTTCTGCACCGGAAATACAGCGCTCGATCGACGAATCCCATAGTTCATAGTACGGTGTACGACGTCTTTGTATATATTGACCGTATAATAGCCCACGTCTACTCGGTCTGTCTAGGGTCTGGATGAGTCGCTAAGAGCAGGCCTGGATACATAACTATGCCGAAGCCAGACTCTAGGGCTTCGTCCCGTGACCGGGGTTCCTGCACTCGTGCAGCTTGACCCCTGTTCAATCTTATTTATATACGGGACTAGTGACAATGGCCCTAATAATAAGAAGCAATCAGCAGTCTCCATTCTTACACGGGTCCTCAAGTCAGATTTGCCTGCTCCACTCTCCAATCATGAAGGGATCGTCGTTGAGCGCGGCATTCCCGCAAACCGGCAAGGAGCGCAATGCGAAGCTGGCACGGGATGTGGATCTCATCCGGTTTTGTTTGGATCTTCCGTACTCCGTATCCCGTAGAGAAGGGGGGAGAGAGAGTGAACAGGGCAGGTTGGCATGACGCTACATAGTGGATCCGCGAAAGTCGCCCCTGAAAACCGGGGCCGCGATCTGTGTGGATCGAGCCGCAAGTCAGCTGCGCATGCAAAAATTGTACTATGGTATTATTTTCGCCGAGTCCAGAACGGGGCGACATCGGGACCATGCGAGGACGGGATCGTCAGGCTTGCCGAAGCCCGGTTCCTAGCAAGGAGAGAGACCCTGGCAAAAAGAAAACGGGACGCGAAATCTCTGCGCGTCACATGTAGCCGGGGCGGAACTCCGGTGGATTCGAACAAGGTCGCTGCCGAGGCAATGATTGGTGGAGGAATGCAATTCAGAGCATGGACGCCGTCATGTTGATCCACCGCCAGTGGCCTCCAATGGGCCGGGTCCAAGGGAATGACGCAGGGTGTGTCCAAGGTAAAGATGGGTTATCAACCGGTTTGATGTGGGAAGGTGTAGCGGATAACGTAGCCCCATTTCGCATATCCTGCCTTAAGATGCTGACTGCCCCAAAGTATTTGCCGGGTTCCATAATCGTTAGCTGTGACTCGTTGCTACCTCCCCTCCCGTCCTCTTTCCCATCCTTCTTCCCTCCTCCACTCTCTCCTCTCATCACCCCCCTTCAATTGCACGACCCTTAATCGAAGGGCCGCCATTGACTCGGTCGATTGACCCTTACAACATATCTTGTGTGAATTGCTAGGGACTAAGAGTCCAACCGATATCGGATAATGGCCGCTCGTCATTCGCGCAAGTTTCTGCGACCTTTGCTCTACACTTCGGCGGCCGCGGCCGCCGGTGCTGGAGTCCTCTACATCTCCTACCGTCCGCGCAATATTCCCGGTCTCGAAGCTCCCGCAGTTCCCCCGCCCGGCTACCGTGAAGGCAAGCTGGTGCCTCCTGTTTTCCCCACCATCAAATCTCGCCTGGAGCAGATCCAGGACTTGAAGCGCAGCCAGAATGAGGAGGAATACGACCTGCTGGTCATCGGAGGTGGTGCGACGGGTTCAGGTATCGCTTTGGACGCGGCCACTCGAGGATTGAAGGTTGCGGTGGTTGAGCGCGATGATTTCAGTGCCGGTACCAGTAGCAAGAGTACCAAGTTGGTGCACGGTGGTGTTCGCTACTTGGAGAAGGCCGTTTGGGAATTGGACTACAACCAGTCAGTTTTCCATCTTGCCTCGCGCTCCGATGTTAATTTTGCTGACGTGCGTGGCGTTGCAGATATAAGCTGGTGAAGGAAGCTCTCCGTGAGCGCAAATATTTCTTGAACACGGCTCCTCACCTCTCACAGTGGCTTCCTATCATGGTGCCGGTGCAGAAATTGTGGCAGGCTCCTTATTTCTGGGCTGGTTGCAAGGCCTATGACTTCCTGGCTGGTTCGGAAGGCATTGAAAGCTCGTATTTCCTGACCAAGAGCAAGGCAATTGATGCCTTCCCCATGTTGAAGCGCGAGAACGTGGTCGGTGCCATGGTGTACTACGGTAAGACAACGCCCTTGGCTCCTCGAGCTAGTGTATAAGGGGGAATTGCTGACTTGTTGAAGATGGCGCACACAACGATTCCCGTATGAACGTTTCCCTCGCCATGACAGCTGCTCTCTACGGTGGTACCGTCGTGAATCACATGGAGGTTACTGGTCTGACCAAGGACGCCTCCGGCAAGCTGTGCGGTGCGCGCATGAAAGATGTGATTCCCTCCAAGGACGGTGAGGAGACCGAAGAGTTCAGCATCCGCGCCAAGGGTATCATCAACGCCACGGGTCCCTTCACCGACTCCATCCGCAAGATGGACGAGCCGGGTATCAAGGAGATCGTGGCCCCCAGCTCCGGTGTTCACGTCATTCTTCCCGGATACTACAGCCCTTCGAACATGGGGCTGATCGACCCATCGACCTCCGACGGCCGTGTCATTTTCTTCCTTCCCTGGCAGGGCAACACCATTGCCGGTACTACCGATGCACCCACTGAAATCACCCCCCACCCGGAGCCCTCCGAGCAGGACATCAACTGGATTCTGTCGGAGATTCGCGGCTACCTTGCCCCAGATATCACTGTCGACCGGAGCGACGTTCTGGCCGCCTGGTCGGGTATCCGTCCCTTGGTCCGCGACCCCAACAAGACCAGCTCTCAGGCCCTGGTTCGCAACCACCTGATCACCGTTTCCCCCTCGGGACTGTTGACCTGTGCCGGTGGTAAATGGACCACTTATCGTCAAATGGCCGAGGAGGCTGTAGATGAGGCTATCAGCCAGTTCAACCTGAAGCCTCGGGAGGTCAAGGACGCTCCGGATATCAGTGGTGTCGGTGGCAGTGGCCTGGTCGCTGACGGCGCCACTCTGGACGGTTCCTGCCAGACCCACCAGGTCCGCCTGATCGGCGCCCACGGTTTCTCCAAGACTCTCTTCATCAACCTGATTCAGCACTTCGGTCTCGAGACCGACGTAGCTCAGCACCTCACCATCTCGTACGGTGACCGCGCGTGGCAGGTCGCCGCCTTGTCGTCCCCGACCAATGCTCGCTTCCCGGTTCGGGGCTGCCGTATTTCCCCCATGTACCCCTTCGTTGACGGCGAGGTCCGCTACGCTGTCCGCCACGAATATGCTCAGACCGCGGTTGACGTGATTGCCCGTCGCACTCGCCTGGCTTTCCTGAACTCCGAGGCTGCCCTGGAAGCGCTTCCGAGCGTCATCGACCTGATGGGCGAGGAACTGAACTGGTCCGACCACCGCAAGGACACTGAATGGAAGGAGTCGGTGTCATATCTCTCTTCGATGGGTCTCTCCAAAAACCTGCTTAGCCTGTCTCGACAGGAGGTCCTCAACGGCCGCGTGAGAGATTTCCATGTCGACTCGCGCAAGACTTTCTCCCGCACTGGTACGTTGCCTGAATCATTCACTAATAAATCAATAAATCATTTGCTGACCATTCCCAGACCCGCCGGCGGACATTCTCGAGGGCGAGTCTATTGCCCAACCCACTGGTGATGCCGTATCGGCCTCGGCCAATTAGATGTGTGTGGTATATAAGCTAGAATCAGTCACTGTACAAATATAAATGTTTCCCTTGTTCCTATCACCAGCTCAGTTACGCAGACCAGAATCAGAATGAGACTACGAAACATGGGCCGGGGAGACTGCCAGGCGAGACGATCACCACATACATAGGATAGATACCCCATCGGATCGGTCAAACAAGATCACCCACACATTTAAAGTATGGCAGATGCCAGCGATCTTCTCGTGGACCGCTTCGAGTGCCGATTCCTGGGCATTGTACAGCCTAGGTTCTTCGTCTTCGTGATGGGCAACCGTATCCTCACGATTGGCGATTGAGATGAACCTCCTCAACGAGCGCTCCACTTGCACCAACCTTTATGCTTCCGTTGCTTTGGCTCGAGAAACTACCCCGTCTTTCGTCGGTGAGCTTCGTTAGCACCACCGGTGCAGTTTTGACCAGCATGATCGGTGTTTCTCTTGAACAGATACCCCAAGGTCACATCCCAGCCTTTTCTCCTGCTCCGACGGTGCATGAGGCGCGCCTGGCCGGGGCTAATGTTGTCTTTGATACGATGGCCATGTGTCCTTCGTCACCTTATCCTCCGAGCTAAAAGACATCAGGGACTTCCCGAGAGCCCTTCTGCAAGTATGCAAAATGATCCTGTATACCATCACCGTAAGTGGGAGCTATGCATACGTGCGGTCAGATGTCATGTCTCTGGCTCTGAATTCTGCACGGAAGCTTTTTCGAAGGATCTCATACGGAATTGCCATTCCCACGGTATGTGTCACGCAGTGGACTACCGTGTCCAGGTATAACTGACCTGATCCGATCTAGATTGTGAGCGGAGGGGTTGTGAATGCGCAGATTGCGGTGAAGTTCATTTATGTTCGTCTGTTTCGAGGCACCAACTCAATGCATACCCGGTCGTTCGTGACCCGCGCAGCTTGGACCCTCATCTGTGCTGTTTCTTGGATACTGCCCTGAATAATAGTTGAGATACTGGTCTTCAATGATGTCTCGGGCCCTGCGGTATGTCTCGCTGGAACAAGACCAATGCTTGGAAGCAAGATTGATTGATCTTTGGACTTCCCTTTTCGCCAGTTGGGCTTCGTTTCGCTTTCCGGGAATTTTTTTGGCTTTACTTGAACCGAAATTGTTGGTTCATGACCCGGAGCCAGAAACTACTTTTTTGGCTTTAGATTTTTTTCTGGTATTTTTGGACTGTATTTTTCCGTGAGATCGATCATCCAGAAATTGCGTGAAGTACTCGGGGGAGAGAGCTTCTCATATACAGACAATTCGTTGTACTAAGTCTGTTGGGTGTTATAAAAGTGGCGACTCTTCAAGGAACCTGGTGCTCGGCAAGTTTGGGGAACGCAGACCGATCATTAGGCTACGGAAGCCACACATACTTTACAGAATTCACTCCTTCAAACGAGTCACGCCTCCTTGGGCAAACCATTCTTAGTAATGGCCGGACCAAGGAGATATTTTAGGGCCTCATTAGGCGGTCATGACCATCGGTCCGGGCATATTCGAAGAGACGTGCATAACGATACCTTGAAAAAGGGAACCAAAAGATATCTAGAAGGAGGTTCGGAAGAACTAAGAGAATAAAGTGTTTAGGTCCATCTGCAATATCTCCTTGGTCCGGCTGGATGGCGGAAATCGGTCCCCCATCGCAATGCCAAAAGTACCGGAGTACCTTTACCCACAGTCGCTAGCGGGCCCGTCGGAGAAATTGCTGGCGGATCCATGCAGCTATTTGCCACGCGGTTTCGAGATGTGGTCATATGAGACGTCATTATATTTACACTGTGTCAATCATATAGGCTCATACGGCTGAGATACCGTCGTAACAATCCAGTCAATATATAATTTTCACAAGACGAGTCATTGCTTCGTCTCCTTCTTCAATCAGATCACTTCCGGTGGTATGCGGAGATGCCCTGCCCGATGCATGCGGTCCCGACTGAGACAGGGATCGATGCACCACACACCGACTCCCGCTAGAAGCGCAACGGCCCGCATCATACTGCTCCCCCTCCTCGAGCGCATGTCTAGGCAGAAGTGGACTGGCCCAGCCACAGAGCCGCCTTGGTCTGCTGTCTCCCCAGCTCCTACCGTCGGGGGGTTCTCTTCTGCAGCTGAGAATTGTCGGTGTGGTCACCTGCGGAGCACAGCATGGGGCTGAGCATCATAGTGTACCGATCTCTTGTTCCGGATTTGTGCCAGTATGGGGTTAACCGCGGCAGGTTTACAGATGCAGGCCTCGTCCGTCACGAGCATTCTGGGATGTGCACGCTGAAACAATGCCCTCAGTTGAAGACACATATTCAGCTCGGTAGCTTGTCTCAAGTCAAGCTGGGTGTGGTCGTTCTGATTATTTCTTTCTTCCGTCGACATTGGGCGGGCCGTGATAATTGTCCCAGAATCGCCTCACGGCCCCTTGGGCCACAGCGGAACCACGGTAGCGTTCGAGGAAATAGTTGAGAAGAGCAAACTCATCTGGACTAGGAACATAGGTTTGGGGTGCGGCGCTGATCCGACTCCATAGTTCAGCGATAGCAGCTTCGAGGATGGTGGTAGTATGATCGTCCACCGAGCCAGTTTCACAGTCTCGGGCGCGTTCTAAAGCCCGCCGGATGGCCTCCGGATCTCCTGATGAGCGGGACATATCGAGGACGATGCGACGATTGAAGATGCGGGGTCCTCCAGGGGTTCGTGATGGGGAATTGCCGCGGACGGCGGAGGAGATGGAGATGCGTACGAGGGGAACCGGTGAAATTGAGACAAAAAGGCGAGGGAAAGAAGGTAAAATCTTGCATGCGACCAGATGGAACTTCGGAGTCTTTTTCAATTATCAACTGGAGCCGAAGTGGAGCAAGGGAAAGGGGAGAGGGGGGGGGGAGGGAGGGAGGGACCCGTCCAGTAGGCCGAGATGCTAAGAGTGACACCCGGCAAAACACCGGTAGCTGTCAACTTTAGTTTCCATAGATCCCGATGCACAAAGACAGACACAGATGGGAACTCATCCGGGGGAAGAGAAAAAGACGGCGCCTAGATTCTCCAAGGACGGTCGAGGAGGTTCCCGTAAGAGGCCACCGGGATGTCCAGGATGGGACATCAGCCCTTTTAATATGAACAGGAGGGTAGTGGGATGGTTTGGCATGAACGGGCTCGCCCGCCGTGGAAGCATTTACCGCCCTTGGCGTAACGGTTTTTTCGGCCTAAATTATGACATGCTCCGGCTAGGATCGAGCTAGCCGGGGAGGATCGAAACGAGTCCACCACGAATGCCAGGCCCAGATTTGTCGCTGGGCCATTGAGTTCAAGGGTAAGGCAGGTCGCTTAAGCCTGATAGATTAGAAGCACGACCAATCCAACTCGCAAGTGAGAAAAATGCATGCCCCGAGCCCATCAGGTCCGGTGCATCAGCTGAGTGGAGATCTGCTAGTCCGGGACGGTGAGGCTCCTCAACTTCCCGAAATAGTCATTCCGCGCTCCAGGGTCTCCTATCGCGGCGCCAGCTCCATTCCCTTACCCAGTGGGTTTGCGGTGGTTCATGTTGAAGGGCGACTGGAAATCCTCGACCTTGCATTGACCCGAAGGCCTGACTCGGATGAAAATGGGCAACATAGAAGGGCTCAACAATTTAGGAGTCAGTGCTGATCGTTGCTTGGTTATTTTTCTTTTCTTGACTCGTCCCGCGCTTGTCGACCGCGCACACATGGCTCCATTGGCGCAGCATCGCAGGAGTTGGAGGAAGATGATTCTCTCGCGCAAGCTATCCACCAACTGAGCAGATTGCACTTTGGCACCACATCTGGGTCACTTGTTGATCCGGCGCTTCCTGGGCCGTTTCAGAAGGTCTCGCCGACATAGACGCGGACGATGGAACCGCCGCAGCCTCATCCCCGGCGACCCTTTTCGGCTTCATGATATGTTACACGAACGGAAAGTGAGGGCTTCACGGAGCCAGGAGGCAAATCGGATCGAGCTTAAGCTTCAAAGGGGGGTGGAGAGTGGGAAGGTTCGCATCGACCGGAAGGAAGCTGAAACCCAGAGAGATTATTGCGCCGGAATGAAGTCCATCGGGCTCTCCACACCAGTGCATCAAATGCATCTGTCTCCCTGAGATACTGATTTCCCCCTGCACCAAGTTGGGACAGAAAGCGAAGTTTGGGAACTTGGAAGAACAGGGGACCGGAGAACTGTGCCTGAAGGAGCTCCACCGCGCAACTCTAAATGAATGAGCGAACCAGACCGCTCCAAAAGCTTCACGTTGATTGTGCTGGTTTCTTATCTTCCACATATTGGTTCCACATATTTCCCGGGGAGGTGTTGTATCCTAGAGGGGAATGAGATGGTCTGGTAACGTCGGTCACGTCGCGATTACCACCGATCCATTTCGGAACTGCAAGTCTCTTCGCACCGCTTTGACTTTTCGTGTCGCCCTTACTTTCCTGTGAGCTTGTATAAGGTTCTTGCGCCTCTCTAGTATTTCCTTACGAATTGAACTTGTGCCCTAGTCTCTGGTTCGGCTCGTCGTGTACATGGCGATGTCTTCTTGGGTTTCTTCACGTAAACTTGTTTTACCTATATTAAGACACCGAGATGGACGCAGTGCCATTCCTTGAGCATATTGCGTGTCCTTGGTAAAAATGCGATTGTTATTTTTCCAAGTCTCCCTAGTCAGGAAACGAACTCATGAATACTCATCCCACCCGATTTATGAATGATCAGACTACCCCACGTTTTTGAAGAGCGCCCACTCCATTCAATAGGAAACATGAGACATTCAATTTTGAATATTCATCCTCGTAGAACCTTCAAATGTTGGAATGACTTGTGTACCTTTGTACTCTATACTCCCTTCACTGCCAGTGGCCGAACTATATCGCTGGATGACTCAGCAGCCAATATTTCCAACGTGCCTCGAACTTCCCCGGCGACTTGGGATTTCTTGAAGGAGCCAACGTGCCCAGCATACGACCGGTCGAAACCCGCCTGGCCACGGAAGTCTGTTCGCCATGGTCTACTATTTCACATCCAATGTCGTCAGCCCGTCCGCCTTCCTGTATGTCGGCAAGGACAAGTTCGAAAGTATGCCACCGATTGGCTCGCTGAGGAACGTTCCTAACAGTTTCGCCAGATGAGGATCTGATCAACTTTGGATTAGACAGCGATGTCTGGTATGCCTGGCCTGCTATAATGCCTCGTGGATTGTGTGACTAATGATTCCATTGCCTCGTGACAGGGTCGGTTTCGTTGCCCATTGCACACCCGTTGCGACCAATGCTCTGATACTTGCCCACCCAGTTCCACGTTGATAACCTCTCGAGTGCCCACGTCTACGTACGGCTCCGCGACGGAGAAACATGGGATAATATCCCACAACCCCTCCTCGAGGACTGCGCACAACTCACCAAGGCGAACTCCATCGAGGGTCAGTGACGAGAATACCCCCGACGCCTGCATATGGAAACTGAGAGCCACCTACAGGAAACAAAAAGGATAACATCACCATCATCTATACGCCATGGTTCAACCTCTACAAGGATGGCTCGATGGCCACCGGTCAAGTCTCCTTCCACAACCCTAAGCTGGTCCGCAAAATCCTGGTCCGAGAACGCGAAAATCCGATTGTCAACCGACTCAACAAGACCCGTGTCGAGAAGTTCCCTGATCTCCGAGCGGAGAAGGAGGACTTCATGAAGAAGAAGCGAAACGACGAGCGGAAGACTCGAGACCAGCAGCGAGAGAAGGACAAGCTGGAAAAGAGAGAGCGTGAACAACTCAAGTGGCAGAAGGACCATGCGTACGACGACATGTTCAGCGCAGAAAACATGGAGGCCAGCAACAATCAGGACCGGGATGAGGACTTCCTGGACGACTTTATGTGAGGCAATATGTGAGGCCACGATCTCGCAGGTCGACGATAAAACATGATGCTATGAAGCTCTTTTTTCACGCCCGAACCCATTGGAAATAATGGGCATTCTCACAATGCAAAAGATAAGCAACTTGATTAGAGTAAAAGTATGGGCAAATGGCCCTTGTACATGTGCTGGGACGCAAGGACGAGTCGGTGTACGAGGGATGCCAAGCATGCCGTGTAAAGAGCACCCTTCAGATAACATGAAACATTTCTCTAGTAGACAACTTCATGGTTGAAGGTTCAAAGGCGTTGACGGTGTCAGGTAGATTAATCATCGCGATCCGTATTAGGGCGGAAAGGACCCAGCCCGCGCTAGTGCTGTTGACAGCTTTACCTGGGACTCCGTTCGTCACCTCTTTCTCCCCTTCGGAGACAATCAACAGACGTCGCCAGCATGCCTGGAGAAAATCCCCCACCTGCTCAAGGTGCGACTATTGGACATTTAATCCCCTGAGTTCTATCCCACTGACCCCGCTCGATCCCAGGCTCCAAGTCGAAGAAGAACAAGAAGAAGGGCGCGAGAGCCAAGGAGAACCCCCAAGAGGCCGAGAACGACCGTCCAGATGTGTCGGAAAACAAAGACGATGCCGGTCAGGTGTGTCACGGTTCCCCCCGTTTGCCATTGCAACCGTTACTGAGAAGCCCAGGACGACCCCGATGAACCGGCCGATTCAATAGCAACAACCCCCGATGCCGACGGTGCTCAACCCGGTGTCACCGACAGTGGCGCGCAAAACCAACATTCCGAGAACCAGAAACCCACCGGCGCTGCTGCTCAAGAGACTCGCGACCCCGCCTTCAACGACGCCGAGCCCAAAGACCGCTTCGATGCGCTTGTTCGAGACCGAGACTCCCTCCGTGCCGAAGTCATCGATATGCGCAAGTCCCTCGAAGAGATCCAATCCAGACACAAGACAGACATGGAGTCTCTGCAACTGAAGTTGGAAGACTCGGAGACCAAGAAGGAACAAGCAGAAACGCAATTCCAGAACCTCCTGGAGCGCGTGAATACAATTAAGTCCCAGCTCGGGCAACGGATGAAGGAGGATGCTGTGCGTTGACCTGTCTCGTTGATCTCTACCGAGCGACCCTGCTTACATGTGGATACAGGAAGAATTGGCTCAAGCTCGATCCCAGATCGAAGAACTGGAGGATGAAAACGTAAACCTGAAAGAGCAGCTCGAATCAAAGTCTACGGAACTAGCAGGCCTCTCAGAAGAGTCGGCCCGGCAATCCAAGGAGATCTCCACCCTTCGGGATCGTACGAACTTATCTCAGCAAAACTGGCTCAAGGAAAAGGAGGAACTGATGGAGCAGGAGTCGTACCTTCAAGCCGAGTTTGAACAGGCAAAGGAGGCCATGCACAGCTGGGAAGTCCTTGCAATGGAGGAACGATCGATTCGTGAGAATCTAGGCGAGAAAGTCGCCGACCTAGAAGAGCAGCTTGGTAATCTCCGGGACGCCTATGAAAAAGCTTCGAATGAACGTGACAGCCAGCAGTCGACCGTTGACGGTTTGCAAAGGGCTTTGCAGGAGATTCAAACGGCACGAAAACAGGAGCTTCGGGAGCTGGTGGAGAGCTCTGACTCTCAGCTTGAAGAGTTGAGGCGATCCCTACGGGATGCGCAGCAACAAGCTAGCGACGCCGACAAGAATCTCCACGCCGCACAGGAAGAATTGGAACGGGCGCGTCCGTTCGAGAAGGAGGTCAAGGAGAAGAATCTTCTCATTGGCAAGCTGCGACACGAAGCAGTCACCCTCAATGACCATTTGACGAAGGCCTTGCGATTCCTGAAGAAGGGAAAGCCAGAAGACAACGTGGACCGGTGAGACTCGCTTGGAGTGAGGACCGATGCGTTCATTCGTTGCTAACATCTCCAGACACATTGTCACGAATCATTTGCTACATTTCCTGGCCCTGGATCGATCGGATCCAAAGAAGTTTCAAATTCTCCAGCTGATTGCAGCTCTACTGGGTTGGGACGATGGTAGGTGTCCCTCTCGCACTGCTTATACTTGCGTTTCGCTTATCCGTGTATACAGAACAACGTGAACAGGCAGGGTTGGCCCGACCGGGAACTTCGAGCATGCCAGGGAAGCTTCGCGTGCCCGGTACTCCTCTACGTACACCCAGCACGCCGAACCTGGCCACCGAGTTCATGGACAACGGAGCATCGAGCAAGGAGTCGTTGGCCGAACTGTGGTCTAATTTCCTGGAGCAGGAAGCAGAGGCCGGGAACATGAATTCGATGAGACGAGGGAGTCATCCCGGCCCCATGAAGTCATAGCGCATGTGTTATGTTATTTTTATGTCGAGGGCTGTGTATGTATAGATGAGCATCGATGTCGGGGTATCGGCATCACCGCCTTCATTCTGCCCGACGTTTTCGTAGTTGTGCGGTTTCATCCAACTTCTCCATTGTTGGCCGATGAATTGCTTCTCTCCTCTGCGTCATTTGTCAGTCTGCTTCTCTAAATCGTTTATTTGCGCGAGACATTCCGCATCGACAATGGCCTCCAGCGCTGGTAGGACCATAAACGCCCCCTGTCGGGGCCCTCCCAGATAAACCCGTAAACTAACCCGCCTTTACAGTCCAGAAATTCCGCCCGGTGGTGATCTCAGGGCCTTCGGGCACTGGTAAATCCACGATTCTCAAAAGGCTCTTCGCCGAGACCCCGAATACTTTCGGCTTCAGCGTTTCGCGTAGGTGAAACCCCCCCCATCGTCCTCAGACCGGAATCAAGCTAACGTCTTTGCGCATGCGCCTAGACACTACTCGTGCCCCTCGCCCCGGTGAACAGGACGGAGTCGCCTACAACTTTGTCTCTAAATCCGACTTCCTCGATCTCGTTTCCAAAGATGGCTTTATAGAGCACGCTGAGTTTGGCGGCAACCACTACGGTACTAGCAAACAAGCCGTGAAGACCGTTGCAGAGCAGGAGCGGATCTGTGTTCTTGATATCGAGATGGAGGTATGTGGAGGCGGGGGACTTGTTGACACGGACGTGTGAAGCTAGCGACTGACAACTTTCCAGGGTGTGAAGCAAGTCAAGCTCAGTGATCTCAACGCTCGCTTCCTGTTCCTGGCACCACCGTCCCTTGAGGAGCTGGAGCGTCGCCTGCGCGGCCGCGGTACGGAGACCGAGGATAGCCTGAACAAGCGCTTGGCACAGGCAAAGAATGAGCTCGAGTATGCGAAGCAGCCGGGTGCCCACGACCGGATTGTTGTCAATGACGATCTCGAGAAAGCCTACATCGAAGTGAGGGATTGGGTGGTGGATGGTGGCCGATTTGGAGCGCCACAATAGTCGCATCCTTTCCACATAATCAAGGCCCTGTGTTTATGTATGTCCTTCCAAGCGGCTAAGCCCTTCCAAAATAGCATTTATACCGCGAGATTACCGTGGGAGCGAGCATATCCAAGAAATAAAAGTTTCATCCGGAATAATTAAGGAAACTAAGTACATGGAAAAGACCAGATGGCACGAGCGCTGGATGCCACTCCTTTTCCGGCAAGATAAATCCTAGACAATAAGGAAAGCCCGACCAGAGGAGACCGGGAGAGGTACAGAATGTCGGAGACAATGACAGGGAAACGCAAAGGAAAAGGGATATCTGCAAGGGCCTGCTGGCGCCGAAAGGGACAGTAAGTTTTTTGCGGGATGAATGAGACCTGGGCCCACGGGGTCTGCTTTGCTGCTATCGTGGCGCATCATAACGCTCACTTCGCTAAACATAGTCACAACAGCGTTCGGGGAGATCAGTATCCGTTCATGGCGGCGCGTTGAGAGTTGCGGCTGAGCTCCCGATCAGCGGAGGGGCTGATGGGCCGGCTGCCAGCCGAGTGACCACCACCTCCGGCGGCGCTGCTCTCCTTCAGAGCCAGAAGCTGCTTGGCACGGAAAGTCTCGTAGTGGATCTGGCTGGTGGTCTCGACCAGGTCCTGCAGGTGGGTGCGGGTCAAGAAGTTGCGCAAGTAGACAAATTCGCAGTGGTTCTCATCCTCGACGTTGATAACACCCCAGCGGTTCTGGCGGCCGCGAACCTGCTTGCCGTTGACGACAATGGTCTTCTCACTACCGACAACGGAGAAGGGAATGATATCCTGCATCGAATGTCAGATCATATCCGGAGGCCGTGTTCAAAGATTCTCTTACCTTGATTTGGGCATTGATGGCACGCTCCTCATCGTCGAGCTCATCATTATCGTAAGGGTACATCTTCAGGTTGTGGAAAGAGAACTCCTCCTTGATCCGCTCTTTGAATGCCTGACGCTCTTCAAGGGTGAGGGAATCGGCCTTGGCGATGACGGGGACAACGTTGACAACATCCGAGAGCTTCTTCAAAACGACAATATCGATGGGCTTGAGGCTACATTGGAGTCAATTGGGTTAGTGCGGGGTACTCGGGAACAGATTGCTTGGAAAAAAGAACTCACGCATGGCCAGAGGGCTGGATGAAGAACAAGCAGCAGTGAATACGGGTATCTTGGATGTAACGCTCACGCTGAGCAGTGAGTTCCTTGCGGAGGTAGGCCGAGTGTTGATCCTTGATGTACTTGACAATGGGGTCCCAGCTGGACTTGTCATTAGCCTGTATTCATTTTTTTGTTTTGCGCACAAGAGAGGACGAATATCGTACCATCGGTCGTTGTTGACCTGGTCACCGTAGCCAGGTGTGTCCACAATGTTCAGACGGAGACGCACGCCGTTCTCCTCAATAACTAGGCAACCCGTCAGTTGATGCGCCCTATTAGCGTTCTCCAAGGCCACACGTACTATGCGAAACAGTCTGAATCTCGGTGGTGGAGCGCACGGGCTCATTGGGGGTGAGACGGCCCTTGGAGTCGATCAGGTGGGATGCGAAGATGGTGTTGACGAGAGTCGATTTGCCCAGGCCAGTTTGTCCTACACGCAATGGAGGGTTAGTCAATGGTCTCAGAATAAAGCAGGGTCATGTTGAGCCAAACGAAGTGAAGCAAAGCCGAAGTATACATACCAACACACATGACGTTGAACTGGAAGCCACGCTTCAACAGCTTCCGCTCGATCTGGGAAGTAATGCTATCGAAGCCGACATGGCTGTGGGGAAAGACGGTGGGCTGCTGAGCCGAAGCAGCGGTGGTAGCGGCGGCCATTATGAGAGAGATGAGGTGATGCAAAGGACCAGAGCAGGAGATTTCCCCAGGTGAAGGTGTTGGAGAGCCCCTTAACTTGTTATTTCCCTATCGAACTCAGGGGTGCGCTATTCCCCTTTAGGCCTAGCGTACCTCCGGCTCAAAACGATTTGCGGCAACGACGAACTCGACGCTTCAGTGCTTTTCAAGGTAACCTAGGGTCTACCCTCGAACTCCCGCCATGGCATCATTGCTCGCTCCGCTGCCGCGCGTGCCCCGGCTCGCTCCCCTCGGCTTCCTCCAATCCTTGACCCTGCCTATCTCCATCACCGTTCCGCCCATCCTCGCCGACCTCTGGGAATCCGTCCTCCGCGCCGTCCCCAAGAAGAAGACCTCGCACATGAAGAAACGCCACCGTCAAATGGCAGGCAAGGCCCTGAAGGATGTGCAGAGCCTCAACAAGTGTCCCGGCTGCGGGCAGGTCAAGCGGGCTCATATGCTGTGCCCCCACTGCGTGAGAGGTATGTTTGTACCCGCATGCTGCTCCTGGGAGGATGACCTTTTTTTTGGATCATTTTTTCTTGAGCGCATATCCTGGAGTGTGCGATGGTCGCCCGGAAATATTCGGAATAGACAAGCTAACTGCCCGCCAGATATCAAGAACTCTTGGAAGACAGCGCAAACCGCATGAGACTCGATTGAACGAAGAAAATATCTCTCGCTATAATACCCCGTGAGATATGTGGAGAAGGATCCTTCGATGGAAACCCATTGGGAATAAACATCGTGTATTTCTAGGGTTGGATTGTGGATATATCTGCTGCATGGCACCTGGCGTCTGGTTACGAAGGTCAAAAAAGAATTATGTATTCTATCGGTCCGAGAGGACTGAATTAACAACATTTGCAATTGGTATCATATTGAGTTGTTTAGTAAAGTAGTTTGTAGCGGGTAGATTGAAAACCCTCAAATGTACCGAAAACCTGAGGCGCGAAGGCGGTACGCGCCTATAGCGGGTCAGAGAGTCCAAACGTCACAGCCTCCGCAACAGCTTAACTACCCAAGCAGCCCGAGGAATCTTGGTCGAATTGCACCATGGTGAGATGGGATTGGACACCTGCTTGAAGCTACAGCTAACTCTTGTGGTAGTCGAGACAATATCTCGCGTGGGGCTCCGCAGACAATGGTGGGTGATGAGATCTGTGATGAACCACCCGATATGTGCTAACCAGGGCCAGCGCACCCCGTCGATATTTTCTCACTGGCCGCGACCGAGAAGCAGGTCATCTCGGCATCGGGTGCCCCATCCCTCAAGGTGCATTCCACCGTTGATGCAGACTTCCCACTGGTGCAATCCCTCGATGGGGCCCACGCTCTGGGATGCCATCACGTTGTCACCGACGCCGGTGGCACGCGGGCCGTGAGCGCTGGATTTGCAGGAGATGTCAAGGTCTGGTCCTGTCAAGATGGCTACTGGTCCGCAGACGCGGCAGCTTCAGGTACATTGTCAATGATCATCGCGGAAGTGCTATTGTGTTAATCGAGAACCCGCAGCCAATCTGAGCGAACTGAATGTATGGGCGGTGGCTCTATCCGAGAATGGACAGTATCTTGCAGGCGTCTCTCAGGACGGCCACATCGGCGTGTGGGATCTGAAGGCTGATGGCGCACAAATACGAGATCATGAGACCAAAGGCAGCTTCGGCACCTGTGTCGACTTAGTAAGCCCTGTCGTAATACCCTCGATGGCTCCTACTGACATGTATAGTCGGCCGATGGTCAATTTATTGCCACGGGGCATGAGAATGGTGCTGTCTACATCTTTACCACAGAACATGGACGGATGCCGTTCTCCCTATCAGGTGTGTACCATCCACCATGAAAGTCTGCGATATCTAACACATCCTAGGTTTGGTGAAGCCCGTACGAGCCGTGGCTTTCTCACCCGGTGGAAAGATTCTTGCAGCTGCGGGAGACTCGAAAGTGATCGTGCTGTATGATACATCCTCTGGCGAACAGATTGCCAATCTCTCTGGCCACTCTGCATGGGTCCTGTCTCTTTCCTGGAGCACCACCGGAGAGTATCTTCTCAGCAGGTGAGTTCAAGCAAATACAACCTAGAAGCATTGTGTTTTAACGTTTCTCAAAGCTCGTTCGACGGCAAAGTGAAGGTATGGTCGATCGACACCAAAACATGCGTCGCCACCCACTCCGAGACCGAAAAAGCTGTCTGGAGTGTCAAGTGGCTCCCAAAGACCGCTAGGTCAGAGGGCTTTGCAACTGGCGGTGCAAACCGCAGTGTGGCCTTCTACCGCGAGGCTACCGGTGGCTAGGGGAGCTCTTCATGGTCTAGTTAAACATGATGATGATTTGAATGAACACGATTCTCCATGTGCATTAATAAACTCATGAATGTCATAACAGAAAACATTCGTACAACTCAAAGTCATCTTCAGTTCATCGTCTCCATAAACAACTTGCGCATTCGCTTAAGGAAAGCCCCAAAATCTCGGTCATCATTGACCAGATCCACCTCGCGTTCTAACGCATCCCGATCCACTTTGGGTCGCGTATGGAAGACCTCGTAGTCTCGGCTGGCAGTTCCTAATTCGAACCAGGCTTCGGCTTCCCAGTCCTTCTCTAGCAGGTGGCTGTAAACGAATTTCAACCGATCCTCTCGGCCTGCCCCCTCAATCCGTAAACAAAGGTAGTCCTGCCAAAACTCCAGCTCGGGAAAGTTAAGTCGAGACTGGGCGTCCAAATGTTTCGCGTGGGCTTTCTGTGCCTCCACCTTTTGATTAATCGCTTTTTGGGTCTCTGCGATCTGCTGCTTGAGGCGGTCACGTTTGGCAAGTCGCGCGTCACGTTCCAACGTAATGGAGGAGATGGCCGCGTGCATCTCGGCGGCCTCGGCTGCCTCCTTCTGAAGTGTCTGATCGTGTGTTTGGCTTTTGAGACTGAGGATTTCAATGTCTCGCTGTCGCATTCGTTCGTCCTCTAAAAACCTCGGATTAGTCAACATCCAGGGGGAGCATGATGTCGCGGGACCGTACCTTGTAGTTCGGCGAGGTTGATATGGAATTGATTTCTTTCCTCCAGGACTTGCTTGCGGCCTCGCTCGATAAATGCATCGAATTTGGCTGTGAACTGAGCCATGCGATTGCGCAGGTCTTCGAATCCAAAGTTGATGCTGGGCAGCGAGTCGGCCATGGACGGGGCATCCGCCGAGGCAAGAGGAGGGCGCATGCCACTCGTCGACAGTGACGGCTCGAATGATGAAGTCATGGTAGCAAGTGCTGAATTTCTCGAAGTTCGCGACTTGGAGTGGTTGGCAGAATGAGAGACGCGTGGGGATTAACGATGTTTGGGTTGCGGCGCAACGGCTTATCGATAAGCGGTCCAAGAAAAATTGCTGAGCTCCAAGTTCACTATCGAGACAAATTACCGTCCGCTCAACCGGTTACTATTTCGATCCCAGCCCTCGATATGATCTGGCCGGATCTTGCGCACATTGCAAGGAGCAAATCACGATCCCATGGATGAACATCCTGACAGTGCTCTACACTATGGGCACGTGGGACGAGCTGTCTATCTCCCGGAGACCAAGACATGGAATTTCGCCCGCTCTTTCGCCCGCTGTACCCCGATCTCATATACTGGAGTGACAAAGAATACGATACCGTCGGCTGGTAATACTGCTGAACTGCAACCGCCGCATAAAATCTCTCGACGAGCGGACGACAAACTGATTCCAAGTGCGCACCCCGACTTTGCTTCACAATGGTCTACTATCAACGACGATGCCTACTCCAAGGTTATTACGAATGCAGCCGAACTCTGTGACCCCCAAATCTCGACCCTTTTTGACTTGGGCTATGCGCTGGACCATGCGAGTGATGATTCAACGAGTATTCCGGGCCCGGTGGCCATCGCAGCCGTAGTGACTGGCACAAGTCGTGATACGATCTCGTTTCGAATGATGAAGGATGATGTTGCAGAGATAGATCATAAGGGTTTCTCGTTGCATGTACCATCCATTGGCGATGCGGAAACAACCGAATGGTCACAACGGGGAGCCCCCATCCAGCAAATCTGTTTTGCGCGGCCCGTGGAAAAGAAGACCGCTTGGATGGCTGCTCGTTTGAAGACATCGATCATGATCTTTCGACCCATTTTTCAGCGGGAGCCCGTACCTGCGCACGTCAATGACACTGATACAGAGGCTTTCTCTTTTCCCTACCGAAACTCCCGACTTGATGCAAATCCCGTGATGGAGTTGTCGGAAAAGATCACGGGAGGATTCACCTTGGCTGACGTGACTTTCAACCCGTGGTACTCGCGACAATTCGGCGTTGTCGATATCATGGGCAACTGGTCCGTTTGGGAGATCACGGGCCGACAAAGGAAGCATGGATCCACCTACGCTGCTAGGAAAGTTTCGATGGCCTCGCTACCATCAACGGATGAAAAGCCTCAGTTTGAGCGCCCGAGACATGACGGCTGGATGTCGATTGAGTGGGTTGCTGATTTCTCGACCGTAGTGGTTTCTGATCGTCGTTGTACCGTGCTCTACCAGATAGTTGGCGAGGATGTTAGATCCAGCTTCGTCGAAATGGGTATGGAAAAGCAATCCGAGTGGGTTTTGGACCTGCAACGAAGCATCCAGAATCCTTCCCACTTTTTTATTCTTACAACATCTCGACTGCTCTGGTTTGATGTCACAACAGCGCCGCTAAATCCAAATGGCACGAGGCCACCTCTACGTCCTCGTATAACCTGGCGTCATTTTCGAGACCATGAGGATACGACATTACGTATCAGCGACCTCATGGTTAATCGCGGTATGTGCTTTGAATTCTTCGTTCGGATGATTGGACACTGACTAGACTAGATATGTATATAATTCTATACTCGCGACTCACCGATCTTGTCCAAGGGTTTCCATGTCCCCTTTTCGCAGGCGCAGAGACAGAGTCTGTCTCGGTACCCGATCCATTCATTCTCAAGGTTCCCAAGAATCCCAGGGCAGAGGATGTTTCGTCTCCCGAGAATATGTCCACACATTACTCGAAATTCGTGTTTCGACAAGTTCACCACACTCCTGCACGCGTGACGAAGATGCGCTATAATCCCAATATGACGCTGATCAAACTCTTCTGGGCTGATCTATCCCTGGCCGTTCACGAAACACTGCTCGAAGGCCCAGACAAACACCAGGGATGGGACGAAGAGGATGTCCCTTTCGAAAGTGGCAGTATTTTGCAGGCGAAAAACCATTCCACACATAAGAAGGAGAGGAAGGTCGTCGACGACGAGATCAATGATGAGGAGTTTGTTGTGGATGACTGGGATGAATCGACAGTTTCACGCCTCACTCTTCGTCAAGCAGCCCCCAAGGTTTCTGTCATAAAGCCGTCGCACAATAGGGACCAAGATCTCCAATGGACTATAGATTGGACGTCCGTTTACGCCCGTGCAGTGGCAAATTTGACAGCCCTTACTAAACCACGGGACCCGGAAGGGACTCAATTGACCTTGAACCATATCATTGAAACCCTGGAAAAGGACCCGGAGGGGGCGTCGGATGATTTCTATGCAAGCGAAACGATGTAAGTCTACTTCATGAACTCCGATCGATCCGATCATTTGATTCTGATGGAACCTAGGCTGGAAATCAGCGGCGATCGGCCGTTGTTAAACGATATTGACGAGGGAGCAGACGATCTAGCCCGTCTCATTTCCACTGTTTTGCTGGAGAGCTCCGATACACAAGCTCGATGGCGATACATGATCTTGCCTTTGCGGTTTTCCAATCTGTTCCTCGGCCTAGAGAGCATTTCGCCGGAGCCGCGGTTGGATTTCCTGGAAACCTACAGCCAGTTGGTTGACGAGTGGGTTGCCCTGCTCCCCCATGGCGAAGAAGGCATACCCGATTCTACACGAGTGTTGAAAGAGAGATCTGTTCGAGGCATTGCTCTTGACCTTCTTTTCGCTCGCCTCATTCGGATTTCAAACGTACCCAATACAGAGAGACAGTCCCGCGAAGCTGAGTCAACCGATGCGCAACAGAGTCAAAAGGAGCCCGTGCCATCGTCACAGCATTCTCGTCAACAATTGTCATCTTCACAGGTGACCACCTCTCAAAGATCGGGTGCAAAAGATAAGCCCGCAGAAGCCCCCGCCACAAACTACAGCACTCTCTCCGCATATACAGTCTTCAAGGAGCCCCGTCCGATGCCTCAAAACGTAGGAAACTTGTTA
This sequence comes from Penicillium cinerascens, assembly GCF_028974065.1. Lineage (NCBI taxonomy): Eukaryota > Fungi > Ascomycota > Eurotiomycetes > Eurotiales > Aspergillaceae > Penicillium > Penicillium cinerascens. Next base: position 3,277,809 of record NW_026695290.1, on the reverse strand, counting down.
TCCCATTGGCAGATGGGCGTTGACCCGGCCACCTATGAATGGCAGAAGACCTCGCGGCTGCTCGACGAAGAAGGGAACCGGACGGGGTCGAGGACCCCCAGGCACCGGGTGCGCAAGAAGAGATCGCAGCTTACACCTGCACCGGAAGCCTCATCCCTGCCGCCGCCTCCGGTCGCACCCATGATTCGAAGCTGGGGCAGTCAACCCGACCAGCCGCTGATGCCCATCCCAAGCAGCCAACCCACGGTGGACGAGGTGCCGATGACCCAGGTAGAACGAGGGCAATTTGGAGCACGGGAAGCCAAGAAGAGCAGCAAGGGCAAGAAAAAGAGACGCGCCGCTGGGTTCTAGAGGCACAAAATCAAGTTGTACCACAGTATATGGCGTGCTGGTACAGCAGAACCCACTCGTCGGCCAATCGCGGAAATCGCTCAGATGAAAGGGATGAAACGCATGACAAATGCACTAGTTTCAGCTCGTACCCGATATAACCAAAGCCAGCGCTGCTGTTTTCCTCACTTCTGCTAATCGGTCTCCCCTTACGTCGTGGCAAAATCCATTTTTTTTCTTTCCCGCCTTTTTCTCCCCGCAGCCCCGCGGCTCTTAACTCCCCAATTTCACTCACCATGTCAGACCATCAGTACAAGTTCAACGTGTCTATGAGCTGCGGCGGTTGCTCCGGCGCCATTGAGCGTGTCCTGAAGCGTCTGGAGGGTACGTAGCACTGCGCTCACTAGGTTGTATCTTGCTAAACAACTACGCAGGCGTCAAGTCCTTCGACGTCAACCTCGAATCCCAGACTGCGCTCGTGACCACCGAGTCGACCGTTCCCTATGATACCGTGCTGGCCACGATCAAGAAGACTGGCAAGCAAGTGAACAGCGGCGAGGCTGATGGGCAGACAATGAGTGTTTGAAGTGCCGAGGCGTTCGACGGTTCGACGCCCGGGGGGGGAAATAATTTCTGTCGAGGCTGGAGGCCCATAAATGGACCCGTACTTGCAAATTTCTTAGACTTGCCTGACACCGTGTTCTAAGCACAATATAGATTTGCGTATCTTCACTTATCCAGCAGATCATACCTCGCTGTTTACTGCGTAAGACAAGGGCGGATGGTTAAGACCATGACGGTGATTCACATACGATGGACTTTTGTAAAGCTACGAGTTAGTTTTTAAGACGATTGAAAATGGGTTGATAAACCCATATTCTGGGGGAACATCCTTCAGACAACTCCATTTGAATTAGAGTTCCATGAAATTCAGGCGCTCTAAGGATATAGAAGGGTATCATGGAGAACTGCGCGTGGAACGAATGCAGATGAGATCCCGAAGACAAAACAAATCCCCTTTAACGCCGCGAGCCCCTTCCCCTTCAATCAACAATGACCACATGTCGTCCGTCTAGAACGGTGTGCTGCGGCGGTTGCGATTCGACTTGTTGGACATAAACCGGACGGTTCTGTTCGGCCATTTGAAAAGATCGGGGATCATGAACCCGGCTGTGCGTGAGATTGTTAGTTTCCAGGGGCATACGATCCAAAGGCTTGTGCGCATAATGAGCTGGTTGGTCTAGTTGTAGAATGGGCTTACCGCGTGGTGCCCAACCCGCTAGCAGGGCGTCTTTGGCGAGGAGACCCATGAGGCTTGTGGCTTCCAGATATAGCCTCGGGACGACGGGAGAGCTGATCGTGAGATATTCGGGTCACTACCCGTGGACTCGGGGGCTGACACTGCTCCGACGAAGCCCGGACATGGGACTTGTTCATGGTATTATAGTGATCAGGGATCCTCATCTTGGCGGGCTGGCTGAGATTCTCTCCCGGACGTGTGGGCTGGGGTCTCGGACGCTGAATCAAATACTCGACCGGACGGACCTCGCGAATATCAACGTGGCGAACAAAGCCATCGGCGTATTGTTTCCCGCCGGGAGGAGCCTCATGGAAAGGACGATCGCCATCAGCATAGGTCTTCCAAATGGGGGTGTATGGCTCTTCAAGCGTTGAGGGTCGGGCTCGATCCATGCGGGGGCTACGATCAGAATAGTAGATAGGACGAATCTCAGGACGGGATTTTTCCAGTGCAACCCTCAATGGGCGGTCGCCTGCAGTATAACTGCCATTTGGGCCAGAAAGCGCCTGTGGAAGGTGATGCGTGGAGGTGTGCTGATGAGGATCGATAGTATGCATCCGGATCACTGGTGGCCTCACATCCTGGCTGGCAGGCACGGCAGCAAGAGGAACTGGCCTTCTTTCTCGCGAGTATCCTACAACTGGAGGCTGTTCCACTCGTGGGAGATAGTCTCGTCGAAGAGAAGGCACGTCCTGCGAGCGATGCTCTAGTACGAGTTCCTCGCGGCGATATTGTCCTCTTGGGCTCAATCCTTGAGAGACGGGGATCCCATTGGGCCTTGCGTTCCAGTTATCGGGGTGTGAGTCTGCACCAGGGGCATACTGTGCTATGCGCCTTCTTTTGACAGTCGAGTCATCGGGACTGCCTGGTGGCCCAGCATTGCCATGCTTGGAGGAATCTCCCTGAAGATGAACTGGGGTTACGGAACGAAGCGACATCCTCTTCGTCAGCTGCTCTAGTCGGCCATCCACAAGCCGCTTTTCCAGAGGCCAAGGATTTTCAATCGAGGGCAAAGCAAGGTCCTGTGGAATGGCTCCTGGTCTGGAATGATAAGAAAAGGGGAATCCGGGTCGGGATCCAACTTGGGTCTCGCTAATCTGCTGAGGCTCCTTGAGTCCGCTAACAAAGACAGGTGCATCCGCTCTGCCATTAGTCGGGAGAGGAAACCTTTCGGCCTGAGAATTGGGACCCAGCTCGGCATGAGATGTACCCTGGGAGTAGACCATGTTCCCACTTGGACGAAGATTCTGCTCGAAAGGACGCACTTCAGGTGGCTGTTTTGTGGTTAGTGGGAATGGCCTTCCACCAGGCCCGTATCGAGGAAATGCACGATGAGTTTCCAAAGGAGGCTGTCTTTCCTGAGTACCTACATGATGACCGTTGCTGCTCGGTTTATCCGTTGAGGGAACGCCAGGTATTCGCTGTACTGGGCGATTGACCTGTATGAGACCTGGATCGGCTCTAGAGACAAATTCCATGGGCTGGGGAGCGGCGTCCCGGCGCCTGACTGGGTCTGATAATTCTTGCGCAGCAGCGGATCGCTTCGCGTTGCGTGGGCTTTGCTGTTCAGCCGGGGCGTCACCGAGGCGGACCTGCTCAGTGCCTTGTGCTTCGGCACGGAAACGATGCAAGGCCCGATTCCACGCTTGATACCTGTTGAAACCTCGACGGTCGATGGCCTTCTTGGCCGGCATCCTGGCAACAAACCGGAAACCAGGCGGAGCCTCTTCAGAGAGCTCCCTCGCAAGGTCTGCGTTTGTAGGAACCCCGACATTGACCGGCTGGGTTTGAACATCCTGAATCCGGGTACTGCTGGATAGAACGTCCACACTCTGGTCTCGAGTCCCCACTTCATCTTCTGTCTCGCTATCTTCATCGTCGGATATGACAATCACTTCGCGGAAAACATCCTCAAGGACGGTCTGGCCATTTTCATCATCTCCACGCCATTGGATGACCTTTGTCAGAGTAGTTTGCTCAACCGCTGACCTTGCTTCGTGGAACGACTTCTGCTTCAAAAGACGGTCATAATCAGTGTAGATATGTCGGATATGCGCGACCACCGCCAATTGCGCTCTGCGAGCCAAAGGCAACCCAGATGCCGTGCCGACTTTCCGCTGACCCTGGAATAGATATCAGGCATCCTCGATCTTTCAACTTTGCCCTTCGGGATATGTCAAGGCACTTACCTTTTGAAACGCAGTTTTTATAATCTGGTACAAATCATCCTGCGGAATATTTGGGAACAAGTCTTTAATGGCATCTCTCGCCTCCGTGTTAATGGTGAGTTGGGAAACCTCGGAGTCCACTGGTGGGGGGTTGTCTAGACTGCCAAGGGTGTGAAAAGGCACCGCCTTCCCTGAACTCGTGAGATACAGACCCAGTTCTGAACAGGCGGCTGCAACCACGGTACTCGGAAAATGAAACCCTATCCGATGAACGTGTTGGGACAGGTTATGGGTGTTGGCATGGGGGGTTGTCTGCTAGATATGAGCAGTGTTCGGACTGAGAAAGAAGCCCATCTTACCGAGACCGCATGGATTGGAAGCCCCTCTCTGCGGCACCGCTCTTTACATGTAGACGTGAGAAGTGGATTTCCCGCGGGGATGAAGGTATAGCCACTGGGTGCTCGAGCCTCGAAAGAAATCTGACCTGATCGTCAAGCACTCTTCTGTAAGGTCAAACTTTCCGCACACTAACCACAGTTCGAAGTTTCTTTTTCTCCTGAGTGACAGACTCCATAATGACCTTGTGTTTCCGAGCTCTCCTCTGAACGGCCCGACTAGGAGCGCGCCTGGCCGAAGCCGACGCAGCTCTCCTGACGACTCGGGCCATTCTTCTTGAGCTCTTGACACAAACCCGACGGTGAAATTTCAACACATATTTCTGGACGCTGGGTTGCCGGATGATATTGTGAGAGGATGGGGCGGTCAGTGCATAAAATCACCGAAGTGAAAAGACCGGGGGACCCCACGCGTCACAGCAAGGGTCACGTCGCTGGACGACACGTCTCCCAAGTTGAAGCCAGAATTAACCCAAAGGGGAGGGAATTTATGAGGTGGGGGATACAGCAGGATGAAAGTTGCAAGTTGCGGCCCAAAGTCACCTGTCCCGATTGGGCTAGCGCTGCCTGAGGCCGGTGATCCTCGAATCAATCATCTCGTCCCCTTCCTGCAACCAACATGAGCGCTTCGAGGAGTCTGGCTGACCAGGCCGTCGTTCATGCATACCGTCACCTCTACCGACAGGGGCTGAGAACCATCAGGTATGCGACTCCCGGTCGCCATGTCCTGCTTACGACCTTGCGGACCTCCTTTCGCACCGCTCCGCGCGACGAGTTTGACCCGTCGAGAATCGCCAACACCCTTCGCTTCCTCGAGCGTGCCGCGGATGCTACAGGCTTCGAACACAAAATTGTCAAGAACCTATTGTTCGCTAGGTACTGGGAACTGCCCGTCATTGCTAAAGAGTCGCGCATGTAAGTGCTCCCCACACTTTGGGGGTGAAGGCTGTCTCTGACTTGGCGGCAGGCTACGGGCCCTGGGACTTGGCAGACTAGAGACCCAATTTCGTAAAAGCGCCTACGGCCATTATAATTCGACTCTCGAGCGTCTCAACGAGAGTCTAGGGACGTGTCTGAAGTGAGGGACCTGCTGCCGATCCGATTCGCCACACCACGATCCTGCGTTGGGCGTCAGTACTTCTTTTTGGGCATAAACATACAATGGGGCGAGGAGGCACCTCTCTTGAAAGGGAATCTGGCCACCGAATCTCGCCCGTCTTGGAATCCCGTCTACCCTCTCCCCACTCGCATCTGGTCATCTGGACACGGCCTTGTACGATGATTCATACCGAGTCTGTTGTCATCCTCGCATTGTACTCTCAGCAGGCAAAGAGCAACACAGAACTCACGACGAATCATCCATGTTAGTTCTCATCGTGAAGCACTTGGTGAATTCGCGCTGTCCCAGCTGTCCCCAAGAATGGAACTGTGGGGGATTAAACAGACCTGCTGCAGGGCTGCGACCTGGCGCGCAGAACTGGTCAAAAGTGGAATATCTAGGTCATTTATTTATTTTAATAGATGACAGAAAGACAGTAAAAATTGGACTCCCAAGTGTTCGTCGATTGTAGTATTTGTTCCAAATCCCATACTTCGATACTTTGCGATACTTTGGTAAGCGCGTCGATCACCGTCATGTGACGGATCGGACGTCACATGCCAAAATGCCAAAACCGCCTCGTCTTCCAACTTTTACAAGGTTGGTGATTGCATTCGATGTGATCCACCTTGGCCCTCCATGAGCAGCTTAATATTATCACTGTTGACTGAGCTTGGAATTCGCACTCGACCCTCTCGCCCTCCCCGCTGCCCCCAGGACAGCGAACCGGAGTCCCCTCAAAGCCAAACAAAACCTCCAACCGGTGACCGCCCAGATCCCATTGTTTCAGAATCTGGCCAAGATAGTGGTGATTTGGAATCGACCAGCGGAAATGCAGGGTCTTTGCCTGCTCCTCCTTTCTTCACAGTCCTGCCCAAAGATATGGATGGCCGAACTTCAGAGCCGGAGGGCGTTCGTATAATGCCTCAGAATGGCTCTTTATCCGGTGACACCACGGCGACCAACCGACACACATCCAACATTGTACGCACGGCTGGTGTGGGTATCGATACACGTAGCCCAGAGAACCCAGGATCTGGTCATACCGAGTCACCCGGACCGCCGGGCAACAACTCGCAGTTGAGAAGCGAAGGAGCTGGACGACCACCAAACAATGCATTGAATATAGATGAAGCGAGCCACATGTCTCTCCCGGCTGATGATGGGATGGGCTGGCTAAGAAACAAGATTCATGCCATTCGAGAGCTGGATCTCGGCAACGACGAGAAAGCACGGATGGTTCATGACCTAATGACAGCAAGCTACAACTCTTCTCGAATTCTTTCTCCGAGCCTTTCCGCGGCAATGTCCCCCACGCTTGACCCTTCGAGGCTGGCCCAACCTGGAAGCCCACCAACCCTTGGAAGGAAACACTCGCCAAATCTCGCTCCGCTGAGCCCGACAGTAGCGGCCTCTATTTCTCAGTACGAAAATCAGTTCATGCTCACTCCCGAGGATTTACAACCCACATATGTCCCAAAGGTGGAGCCTGAGTTGGTGGCTGAGACGGGTGAAGAGACGGGCGAAGAAGATCCGGACACGGAAGAATTGGAGGAGACCTCTCTTGGCTGTCAGCACTACCGAAGGAATGTCAAACTCCAGTGCTTTACTTGCAAAATGTGGTACACTTGCCGCTTTTGCCATGACGAAGTCGAGGACCATCATCTTATTCGCCGAGACACTGAGAACATGCTTTGTATGTTATGCGGCCATCCCCAACCCGCAGCGCATGACTGTAGAAAGTGTGGAGTGCAGACTGCTCAATATTACTGTGAAATTTGCAAGCTCTGGGACAATGACGGAAAGAAGAGCATTTACCATTGCAATGACTGTGGTATTTGTCGGATCGGCCTGGGACTTGGCAAGGACTTTTTCCACTGCAAGGTATGGTGATTCTTCCAGTTATGGTGTTTTGTGTGATACTGATGTGATACTGACATTGTCTAGACATGCTCTGTATGCCTACCTATCTCGATCGAGGACACTCACCGCTGTATTGAACGATCTACGCAGTGCGACTGTCCCATCTGTGGCGAATACATGTTCACTTCACCGGAGACCGTGGTTGTGATGCGATGTGGCCATAGTCTGCATCACAGATGCTTGTCTGAATATTCGAAAACCTCCTTCCGTTGTCCTATCTGCAGCAAGACCATCACCAACATGGAATCGACATTCAGGAATCTGGATCGCACCATTGAAAGTCAACCTATGCCTGAAGAATTCACAGACACAAAGGGCCTGATTTATTGCAACGACTGTGGCGCCAAATCCGTGGTCAAGTACCATTGGCTGGGCTTGAAGTGTGATTTGTAAGTATCTACGACAAACAAGACGAACGAGGAAGCTAACACATATACAGGTGCGAGTCTTATAATACAGCTCAGATGAGAGTTTTGCACGGTGACGTATCTGCAGTGCTTGAGGAGGAAGGCGTCAGTGATCTCTCATCTCGGCCGCGATCATCGTCCTTAAACGTAAATGGAGAACCAACGGCATCATTGGCATCGCTGCATCTCAGTGCTAGCCAAGCGACCCAATCTCAACTCAGCGTCCCAGTGGCCGCTGGTTCCGACCGACAATTTGTGTCTTACAATATGACCCATGGCCGTGCTATCTCACCCGTGGTCAGCAATTATTTCGGCCTCCCGACTGAACGCGAGTCAGAGAAACCATCATCCTTGCCCTTTTTCGGGGGTACATCTCAAGATAACAAAACCGGTGATTATGGCGCATTGAATTTCTTGAGCAAGAAATTCCGAGGTCGCTACGGGTTCCTCGCAGGTGAGACGGCACTCACCGAAGGAGCTTCGGAGGCTGAAGAGGAAGACGACGATGCTGGATCCTCGGATTCTTCGGAATCAGAGGAAGACGGTGAGGAGGAGGATGAGGGAGCTGAGCACATCGACATTTTTGGCCATCGATGATCCTGGCATCCTATCAGTCCCCTGGCACGAAGGGGACTCGCGCAGTTACTTGGACTGCTTGTTTCCTTTGGGCTCTTGGCCCATTGGTGAACATCCCGCCATTATTTACCATTGCGCATCGGGCCTCGCCCAGGACCTTGAGCTGTGAGACCAAGAGATTTGCATGCAATTGGAAAGCGTTGCGACTTGTAGCGCAGAACAAACCTCGCCCCATGAATTGTTGGACAAGGAACCAAGAAGCCTTCGAAAATCAGGTTGTTGACCCCTGGCTGAACCTGTTCAGGCTTGAATCTTCAGCATCTGGACTATTACAAGAACGGTATACAAAAGAAACAGCATCGACTAGAAGCAAAATCGTGCTTTTTGGCAGACATTTGGTCTTTGCCCACGGGAATATTTTGGCTTTTCTGCTCACCCTGTCCTAGGTGGCTCCCCTTGGCATCCCAATAGAGAGAGACCTGCTTTCACCAGCACGGCACTTGCATATTTTCAATTTAAAAACCTGCATTAGCATCACGACTGAAATGAACTGCGTTTGAATCATTCCACATCATCTTGATCAATGAACGTGCTCTCGATACATAAAATCATGGAGGAGATTCCGCATCCGGCGTGTATATAAACAAACAAACCATGGTTGATTGCCGCCTTTTTTCCTCCCTCGACAGCTAAATTTGTTTAACTCTCCCGTACCAGGGACAATAGGGTACGGGCAATAAATTGTCAAAGCTTAAGGCCAAGATCAAACTGTACCCAATCGGCAGGGATCCCAGAAGAGCGTAGATTAGATAGAGAGCACTTGGGATGAACGCACGGGGCCTACATCATAGTGCATAAGCATCCCCGGATCCGGCCCCCATAAATCATGAAAACAACCCGAAGTTCTGAAATATGCCCATGCCTTAGCCATCGTTCGCATTTACTATTCCGGAAGTAGGATCTTCGACCTTGTGCCACTCCCATCTGATCTCAACGCCGAAGCGGCTTAGCTAAGCCGCGTTGACGCCTTTCTGCTCGCGGCCATCGGATTCCATCTGCTCATGGGCGCGTCTGTTTTCATGGACGTGCAAGGCCGGTCGCTTTTCCGTGCTCGACATTGTCTCCTTTTTCTTTGCCCCAAGATGAATTAACTTCTCTCCTTTTCAAATTCTGAAACGAAGCACGGATCCTTCTGTCACCCCGGCCGCCCTAGCGAAAGTATGCACCTCTGTGCCTAATTTCAGGCCTCATATAGCTTCTGATTCCCATCTCGAGGCTCGATCTTCATAAAGAGGAGCTTCGTGACCAGGTTGGTACCGAAATCCCCTGCGAAGTGCTCTCACAGCCTCGTCTAATCTCTTATCAGTCGACTCATACCCCACCGTGTTCCTCAACCCCCCTGCACAGCGTCGCACTTTCGACTTGACAATGATGCGTCGAAACTCCGACATCGAGATCCAACTCCCTGATGCGGGTCCAACCCCCCTTTCCCCAGACTCTGTAACCGAATCGGACGTGGAAATGTTATCCGAAGAGCCGGCACCGCCGCTGACTCTCCCACCACACATCGCCGCTCGCTTCTACCGTCGCAACAGCAAGGCGCGGCGCTCCTCTGTCGCCTCGTCGCGCCGAAGCTCGATCTCTTCGTTGCACTCACACCACTCGGCTTCTTCTAATGGCTCGCAAATTACGGACCATATCGCCCAGCACCTCCGTCGTACCTCCATTCTTGAAAGCCGCAAAGCGAGGCTTGCGGACCGCGCACTGCACGCTGAGAAGGTGAGGCTGCGCGCTACCCTTGCGAAGGCGGCTACCAGAAACCTACAAATCGAGGAGAGAGCCTTGGCTGCTCAGCAAGCCCGTGAACGTCTCCTGGCGGACATCACGGCCAAGTGCGAAGACCAGGTCAAACGAGCCAAGAAGAAAGCGGAGGACCAGCGGGAGAAGCAAGCTGCAGAACACGCCCGCATGCGCCTGGAAATGGCAGAGAAGTTCGCAGAGGCCGAAAAACGGCGGACACTCTACCAGCAGACCCATCGGCGTCAGCGCACTAGCAGTTTGCCAGTTGCCGAGGAGAAAAAAATGGCGCGAGCGGTCACCCAGTCACTGACTCAGGATGGAGCGGCTCGAAAGATCCAGCGCGTCTGGAGAACTCATCATGCAAAGGGCGTGATGAAGGAGTTCCGGGCACTCAACCTCTCCGTTGACCGGGTTCGGGAGATGTCCTTTGAAGAAGTCGGAGTTCTCCTTTCCGACCGCGAGGTTCTCGATACCATGACAAAAGTACTTCGCCTCTGTGGGTTGCAGGATATGGAAGGCGGGGCGCTGGGCGAACGTGGTGCAGTACGCACGTTCCTCAGCAGCTATCTCATTGTCACCCATCCAGCCGAGGTGTTGAGCGGCGATGGGGAGCAGGAGCAGGACTTGATCTCCAAAGCACGCGAGCTGCTGGTGGCTTTTGAACAAGTCGCTGCGCTGCTCTCGTCGGGCTGTTGCTCGCCAACCGTGATCACTGCTGACCTCCAAATTTTGTGTGAATCCCACAATGTCTTCTTTTCAGCGTTTCATGCATGGAAGTCTCATGATTCAACTGTTTTGATCGAGATCATGCTTGCGCAGTTCGTTGAGTTGGAACTTATTTGGCAGACTGTCAAGGGTGATACAGCCGGTGGTGTTGCAGAAGATTATCGACAGGGTATCCGGCAGAATCAGATTTTGCTTCTCGCCAGACTCAAGCGGCTTGCCGGCTCTGATCGCGCCATGCAGATGGTCCGGGATTCACTGAAGAAGGCCAAGAAAGAAAAGAAGCGTTCTACCTCGAAGCAAGCCATTCCCCGGTCCGCCGAGGTGGCTCCCTCATCGGGGGATGTTTTGACGGAAAGCGTCACATCCCCTACCAGCGAGTCGTTTAACAATTTTGATGCTGCCGTTCTCCAGGAACTGGACAAGCAGCGAGCTTCTCCGCATGAGCGATTTACCAAGATCCTCACGGCTCTCCCCGAGAACCGGGTTCTGGTACATGAGCTGCTACTCAACAAAGAATACAAGATTGAGGAGGCGTCATATACAGAGCCTCGAAGACAAATCATGGAGCATATGTGTGATCAAATGAGGCGAGATGTCGAGGCGGGCCAAGGCACTGGATGGACTGTTGCCATGGCCACCGTGATTCAAGATCGTCTGCTGCGCTCACTGCGACCTGGGAATTCTCTCTTTGTGCTTATCAGCGAGGTCCTTGATCCGAAGCTGGTTGAGAACCAATGTCAGGCTGGGTCATTTTCCTACGAGAATTTCTTCGACTTTATGAACACAATTCTGCCTCGACTCTGTGCTCCATACCGTGACCCAGTGGTCAAGGCATTTTCCGAGGACAACTCGGGCGACGCTATTGATCGGCTGGCGAGGCTGATGAGTATTATCGATCTACTTTCGCTGGATCACACGAATTTCATGATCCAGATCGCGGCTCCGCAACTGATCCAAGAGGCTCCCGGATACGAACAACGGACTTTTGACAAGGGCGTTTCCGATGGGTCAATTGGGCTGGGAAAGACCCGACGGTTCTGGCGAACGCATCGAAAGATCATCGTCGATGAGATGAAGAAGCGAGACCCGGAGAATATCCACGGGGAGCCTCGCCCGCCTGCCACCCGAGTGTATGCGCACGGCCTCGCAGACCTGGTTCTCAGCAACGCTACCGTTTCCGAGGACCTGATTCCCGAGACTCTGGCCCTGGACCACTCACGACTGGAGCGCCTGCATGCCAAAGCATTCCGGATTGTGGCAACAGCGTCTATCTTGCTGACAGCCAAGAACCTCCTGAAGCGGGATGCACGATCACAGTGGAAGCCCGAGGCGGATCGCATTCTTTCGCTAGATTTCAATGAGATCAGTGCGGAACGTGTGCAGTCCATCCTTCAGTCGACGCATCCCATGCCGTCGAATGCGAGCGCCCAACTTGCGGTTACCATCCGGCGAGTGCTCGCCCCGGTCGCAGCAGCAAGCGCTGTGGCTGCACCAGAGGCCTCGGTGCAGGTCTATCCGGATACATCGGAGAGAACGGGGGCATCCTTGGGGTCCGTAGGGAGCGTACCATCCGCGCCCTCTTTCTCAGACCCGGTGGCACGGCTGATTCTCTCACGTCTGCGAAGCCACATTCTGTCTCGTCTGAGTGCTTCGAGTGCCTCGGAGAGAGTGCGGGCAACAACCACCGCAAGCCAGAGCCTGGCGGGAGCAGGCATGCCCGAGTTTGTCAATGAAGTCGGGCAACTCGTGGACGAACTAGAGAAGATTAGAGAGATTGATTGGCTCTGTCATGGAGCTGTTTACGAGCGTCTTTACGAAGAAGGCGTTTCCTCACAGTAGCGGCGTTTCTTGGGGGCACCACATATAATATCATCATGGTGCTAGAGCTCGTGGTTTGGGCTTTCGTCTTTTGGGCGCAATTGGATATTCGACTCCGAGTTTAGGTTAGGGTAGATTGGCAGGACCGGGCTTTGCTATTTGTATATGAGACCAGGAGTAGTCATAAGCCGATGCGAGGCAATATTCTCGATATTGATACTGATAATCACTATCTAATCGTCCGCAACCCCACATTCCACGCCCAAAATTTCCCCTCCGTCATCAACCTCCAAACCCCTCACAATGGCTGAGCCACAAATTTCTCTCCTATCCGACCTCACGCCTCCCTCGCTAGAGCGAACATGGCTCACGGCACCGCACCCGACACTCCCAATTGTCGCGACATGTAGCTCCGACAAGACCGTGCGGGTGTACTCGCTCACCAACTTCAAGCTCCTATCAACCATCACCGGCGGACACAAGCGCAGCGTGCGGACATGTGCCTGGAAACCACACGTACAGGGCGAGAGCGTACTCGCCACGGGCAGCTTCGACGCGACGGTCGGAATCTGGCGACGATGGGACAGCTATGGGCGGACCGACGCAGGATGGGGACTCAGTTCCGGGGATAACGAGGCCGTCAATGGCGACGAACACGACGGGAACGGTTCGAATGCCGATGAAGACGAAGAGTGGCGGTTTGCCGTTCTTCTGGACGGACACGATAGCGAAGTCAAGTCTGTTTCGTGGTCCCCGTCGGGGATGTTGCTTGCCACATGCGCGCGCGATAAGTCGATTTGGATCTGGGAGGACCTGGATGATGGAGACAACAACTTCGAGACGGTAGCCGTGATGCAGGAGCATGGCGGGGACGTGAAGTGCGTTGCGTGGCACCCTGTGGAAGAATGTCTCGCGAGCGGCGGTTACGACGACACGATCAGGGTGTGGCGGGAGGATTTGGATGACTGGGGCCAAGTGGCATGTATCAAGAAGCACGAAGGAACGGTGTGGTTCCTTGACTGGGAGGGTCCCGAGACCGTGCCAGCATCGACGTCGAGCGACCTGCAGAGCCAGTGGCGGGAGCAGCGCGCTCTTTCGGGACCGCGACTGATTTCCTGCTCGGATGATCGTACCGTGCGGGTCTGGCACCGTCTTCCCAAGGAGACCTCACAGCCGGGCATGAGCTCGTCAGCAACCACCGGGATCCCGAGCATTATCCGGCCTACGGGCACCGATGAGACGTGGGAGGAGGACGCAGTGCTGCCCCATGCACACGAGCTGGCTATCTACGCTGTGGCATGGAGTCGGAAGACGGGGCTCGTTGCATCTGTCGGCGCCGACGGACGCATTGTGGTCTACGAGGAGCGACTAGTGGCGCCGTCCACTGATTCGGATGCTATGGACACCGAGCCTTCGACGAGACCCTCAGTACAGACGGAATGGGCGATTCTTGCCGTCTTTGATGGAGCACATGGCATCTATGAGATGAACCATGTGGCTTGGGCGAAGCGGGCGGATCGTGGATCGGAGGGCGCTGATGAGGAAGTCTTGGTGACCACTGCAGATGATGGAAGCGTCAAAGTGTGGACGCTGCAGCGGTGAACGATCTATTCATGAAAATGATATACGCATGGAGGCCCGGGGCCGTTGTATAAAGAAAACTTCCATAGACATGAAAAGAGTGGCTGTGCCGGCCCATGAGAGAAGGTCTCCGGCATCTGCCATAAAGTGAATCCACGGTATTAAAGAGATGTTATTGAATGGCATTTAAATATATTTAGTCTATCGGAAGATCAGATAGGTACGTACGCCCTAGCTTTGTACAGATGCACATAGAAAACTACAGGGAATCAGGAAGAATATAGAAACCGAGACACCGCACCCAACACATGCTGCTTCGTATCATGATTGATGGCCCTCACTCAGGGGGCGAGAACCCTCTTGAACGCTTTCATCATCACTGACATCCCCAACCGCATAATGCTCCCGGTCGATGGCGGGTGAATGGAGGTCATCCAACTCGGACTCGTCAAAGTCACCGGCTTCAACGTCGTTAGTCGAGCGCTTATTGTGGAACCGGTCCAAGACAGATCCACTCATGCCATTCATCCCATCCCCATGGACCCCACGGTATCCCGCGCGAGCGCGGCGACTGCGCCAAATGAAGAAGCCCCAGACGATGACACCGATGATGACCACGACGAGGATGGCCTCACCTGACTTGGTGTAAGCGTGCATCTCCGTCTCCTTCATCTTCTGTTCTTGCTGCTGCTCTCCCGCGGTGCTGTTGGGGTAGCCACCGACAGAGGTCTGAGGCAGCTTCTCGCCGTCGATACGGGAGTCGGCGGGCCGACCTCCGATGCTGGCGATGTCCACCCGCATGAAGCGGTCGAGCATGTCACGAGTCTGGCGGGGTTGATCGAAGGGGACCATATGGCTGGAGTTGTAGAAAAGCACGTAGGTCAAGTTGCGGGCGTATTGGTAGATACCGGCAGGCTCGCCCTCGAAGGTCCAGTCGTGGCGAGGAGCCCAGACACCGGGAGAGGTCTCGAAGCCAGTTCCACCCTTCCACTTCATGTTGTGGATCATAGTCTCCGTTCCAATGTGGTTGCAGATCCAGTCCTTCGCACCGCTGAACAGGAGTACATCGATTCCGGATTCGAGGAGGCCAGGAAGTAGCTGGACCGCCGGCCGGGAATTTTGTGCCCTGAAGGCGCCGCTCACCAGACCGGAACATTCCTCCCAGCCAGACATCTTTGCAGGGTTAATGTTCAAAGCCTTGACCACATCGTCCCGGCGGAGATACGGCCTCATGTACTCCAGGTCCGGAGGCCAGTTCATGCCACACGAAGGGCTGGTGTCTTTCAGCCGAACGTCATACATGTTGTAACACATGCCGTCTTCGGTGGTGAGAGTCAGGGCTTGCTGGAAGACGTTCTCGCATTCTCTGACATTAATTTTGTTTTTGGAGCCGGCTGTTTCCAGCTTCGACAGGCACACGGAGTTCAACGCCTCGAGATTGCTGTAGATTTGGGTTCCCTCTTTGATCAGACCCTCCCGCTCAGCGAACTCGAAGTTGGCCGGATATTGATCGGTGGGCGAAATCCAGCCATTACCGATCAACAGGCCCTTGAGTGGCCACTTGGCCTTGCCGTTTGGCACAGCGGCCTTGTTGCGCTCCTGGATGGCCTTGGCGATATAGGGGATATGCTGACCAGCGTAGGATTCACCGGCAATGTAGATCTGCGATATGTTAGGAGTCAAATTCTTCCACAAATAGCTCGGCGCATCAAAGCACATACATCATCTCTTTCATACTCAGGGAACATGTCAAAGAACTTCTCCAAGAAGATCATAAAGTGGGTCGACATCTCATCCAATTCGTGCAGGTAGCTGTCGGTGTTGGCATAACTGAAACCAGTGCCCACTGGCTGGTCGACGAAAAGCAAATTGGCGAATTCATCCCAAGAACCCTTGTTGTATTCCAATGTATGGTCGTCCTTGAGTCGATAGGGCCCAACCTCCATCAACGCGCCATCCATGGAGCTGCATCCAGGCCCACCATTCAACCAGATGACGGTTCTCTGACGGTTCGCGATATGCCGGTTCTGGAAATGCCAGAAGAACAGGTTGCCGTTGCTCGCAGGGTCGACTTCAATGTGTCTGTGAAAGGTTGTCCCTATTAGTCGCCGGTCCATCGCGTGGATTCAATCGCATCGACTCACCCAGCATGCATCTTCAGGAGAGGTCCATCGGGAACTCCAGGCAGGTCGTGCACATAGTAATCCGAAGCCGAACTGGCCGCGGACAGCACCGGACTCAGCACCAGGGAGAGGGTCCATGACAGCATGGCCAGAGCGCCGCCCCTCTTCGAACGAGCGGAGGAGGGCATGGTAATTATTTCACAAGCTCGGCAGTGTAAAGCTCATAGGTTTCGCAGAAGATAGCTCGCTCAAGTCGTGTTCGAGAAAGGTCCGCGCGGACTAAGCACAGCTTAGGCGGTCATCGAATCCGGAGACGGAGCAGTAAGGAGGTCGCGCGAGGGAAGGGGGAGTGGGAGGGCTGGTGAGAAGAGAGTGCCGTGCACTCTCGAGAAAGAAGATAAAGAACGCGACGTAAGCTTGGTCGAGTTGTTGTCAGAGAAGCAGCGGAACAGGCGGAGCCCCAGGAGATGCTGGCGTGGCCTCGGCGGCATCGTTACCGTATACGGTTCAGTCAGTGTATTACAAGTATTTTATAGCATATTGTGCCACCGTATCATGATCTATACATACAGATACCTGACCAAACCTAGGCTCCAGTACTCGAATGCCCGTTGCCCGATTCAGCGGTCTATAGATGCGCCACTATTCACGGCCTTTTTGGGCTGAGACGATCGATCTCGCAGTATATTCGTCTATCAATTGGTGGCATTCATTTTTATATTCGTTCCAGACATGTCGGAGCCCCCTGGAAATGAAACCCGGGCAGGTTCCATCCTGAAACTGGCGTTCGACCTAATTATTCCTGTAGTTGTGGCTTTTTTTCCCCGGCTCCCAATTAGAAAAGATCATCGACGGCCTTGTCGGCGTCGTTCTTAATCAGATCCACCATCCCCTGAAGACCGGTTAGCGCTAATCCTAGGGCGAAAGGGAGTCCCGAACCTTGGGCATGATCGGCTCGCCTTGGGCGTCCTTGACATAGCGGAAGGGCATTTCAGTCCGCTCGTGCTCGTTGATCAGAATTTCCGGGTAGTCGACGTAGGAAATCTTCTCCAGGGGAACTGGAGAGCATTAGCGTGTGTTATAGCCTGCTGGACGACTGTCTTACCTTTCTCGTGCACCACCATGCGAGTGACTCGCACAGCGGTGTCAGTGGTCATCTGCTTGGGGCCCAATCGGCGACCGGCGTAGCCCTTTTTCCTCAATTCAGAGGTGCGATCTATATTCAATTAGCTCAGGACTCGGCCCGAGTCTATCATTGGAGACGTACCCCGAGGCGGGTCATCGCCTGATAGCAAGGTTAGCCCAAATTCAAACACTACGGAGAAAGATCCTACCGAGAATGCCGCCGAACAGAAAAACGTCGAAGGTGTCGCCGTCCTCCGGGCTCAATTCCACCTGAGCAGCGGGGTCCAGCAGACAGACCTTGTCCTTGGGGTAAATCTCCTCGACACTGCGCTGCTCGACCTCGAAGCCCGGGGTGGCGACCAAATCTGCGGGCAGATTTCCGCTTAGTTCGGCGGGCACCGAACTGAGCAAAAAACGAGCCCCAAGAGCATGGGATTCGCGAGCGATGCAGGCATATTCGAGCGTGGACCACTGTCCCAATTCGGGATCAAGGTGCTCGACCACGAAGGCCCTCTGGTCGGTCATGGCGGGGATGCAAAAATGAGGCGAGTGGTGGACGACGCAATGTGAACTTAATTGTGGAATGTGCGGATGCGGCGACCTTCACTTTCTGGTCTCCTTCCCCGGCTTTTTCTTCGCGGTGATTCGGCTTCGAGCTATTTGCATCTTCCTCTTGATCTGTACCGAGCGGTACAGTCCTACATTGACGGTCAGAGTAATCTCGAATTCCATTTCGTCCTTGCCCCCTTGATGACGTACAATGCTCTCGGGCAGCCACTCGTCTCGTAGATCGAGCTACTCAGCTACTCAGCTATCTAGTCACCCAGTTACCTAGTTACTTAGTCACATAGCGGCCTCGTTCAATAGAAAAGCACACAGAAGACAAGAACAGCCGTACTACCGAAGCAGCGCAGGTTCTGATGTGTCGGGTCTGCAGCCGGCCCCGCGTCCAGCGCGTTATCGATAGTCCCCCGAACTCTCTCTGTTCCCATTTCTACAGCTCCACTGCGTGTCATCGTGGGACTGAACTTCTTTCAACTGTCACACCCTAACTTCCTGAAACTCCATCTACGCTACTCATATCCTCTCTACCATACGGCTTTCGCTCGCCATCATGAATCCCCACCAGCAGAACAAGATCGATATCAACGTGAGTGGCGGTCTCTCCGGCTATCCGACTTCACAATGTCCCTAACCCGCTCAGGCCATGACCCCGGAGGAGCAGAAACTCTTCCGTCTCTACGGCAAGATGCCCAACAAGAAAGATCTGCTCCAGAACAAGCTCAAGGTAAGTCGGATCCCTCCTGTTCCCAGCTTGGACCCCTCCTCCGACAACCCGCTCACTGCTTCGCCCCCATCCTCAGGAGCGGAAATACTTCGACTCGGGTGATTACGCCCTTAGCAAAGCCGGCAAGGCGTCAGATGTCGGCGTCACCAGCATCGGATCGCGCCACCCGGTGCCCGAGAACATCCCCCACCTCACCGCGACCTCGTCCGGTTCCAACAACCCCTCCGGCGGCAACGGCAGCAGCGTGAGTTCCCAGGGCCAGCATATTCCCGGCAGCATCAGTGGACACCCGGGCTCGGTCGGGTTCCAGAGCCGCAGCCCCATCAAAGAGAGCAGTTACCTGCACCGCGGCACCAGCATGAGCGAAGGCTCCGCTGGCCACGACGAAGACAAGGATGCCGAGGAGCTCAGCGTCAGCCCTCCTGCTGTCCGAGAGGGCGTTCCCATCCGTCGATGAACGGCACCTTGCATTTGACCTTTTGCATTTTGTTTTCCGAGTTTAGGAGTGATTTCTTCTTTTGGTTCAAAAGCCTGGCGCTATGGATATGATTCTTTTCGGGGATGAGGTGCACTGCGGGACGGGGCAAGAGGGAAAGAACAGGCGGACACGGGATGGCAGCTTCATATTGTGAAAACGCACAAAAAGGAGGCACGCGATGACTTGACTCGACTCGGGCCACTGCGGTCTCGATTCTTGACTGCTGCAACACCAGCACGCATCGGATCTCTCCCTCCCATTCTTCGGCTATTTCATATTTTTCAAGTCCATGTGATCTTCGCCATCTGTGTTATTGCCCTGACGTTCACAGCAATGTCTTTTGCATTTTACGATGTATCCATTTCGTGTTTATGAATAGTTCTACCATCCAGTATGCTCGATCTATCCCGTTTGTTTATAAGGAAATTGAATTCATTTGAATTACATGGGATTCCCGAAATCGCCTAAATAAAGATCTTTATCTAGTCCAAACGCCAGCACCCCAGATATCCAGAGATAGCACGGGGGCAAGAGATATGAGACGCAGCAAGTGTATCTAATGTACAGAAATGGCGCGGGCTATCGAGCCCTTTACTCAGAATGACGGAAGCAAGAATTGTATTGAAAGCCAAAGGCAGAGATGGAGGACGACATAGGGTATAAGTGCCAGATAATATCGGGATAAGACAAGGCAGAAGAGATAGCAAGGATGGATGCTGGTATCATAGGGGAGATCGTCAAGGTGGGGAGGACACAAACAGAGATGTCTCCGAGGGGATGCAGGGATGACTTGGATGCAGTATCCCATGGGGGAAAAGACCTGTGCTCCGTGTACATGAGGAAAGATGGGGGGCTATACATGAGGGGGAAGAGCCAGGTTTCACGGAGACCGTTGCCAGAGAGGCCCAACAGGTAGCCACGGATGGTGTTGGACAAGCAAAGGCAAGAGCAAGGGCCATGCGCTGTGAAGAAAACTATCTCGGTTTAAAACGAGACTGGAGACACATAGCATCAGCAACCCCTGAGAGTTTGTTCCTCGGAATTAGCACGAATTTGTCTGGTGGCCAGACTAGGGGCTTTGCCTAGGGTGCTGAATAAAGGCACGCGGTCGTGGCTTTTCTGGCAGCCACCGCTGCCATCGGGTCCATTGGGATCGAAAGTGACACTACGATCCATGTGAGAAGCGATGATGTAGGAGAGGACCAGACACTGCCAGTCTCACTCCGTGGTGATGCAACTAGCTCAGTCGGTTTTCCAGTGGCCGGCCAGGCCGTTGTCGAGGTCATCATGTTCTCCGAGCCAGAGCTCGACTGCATAGAGTGCCGTCGTGCAGGCCAGATTGATCCACCTCCACATATTGCCCCCGCCGGCGCCTTGGCTGCTCCACCACTCGCCGTTGCCTCCCATGGCTTGCGAGGTCGACGAGAAATGCTGCATCAAAAGACTGGTGTAGACTGCGATAAGGATAGTCGGTGCGAAGTAGCTCAAGAAGCCCAAAAGCTGACCGGCGGCATCTGAGTCATCGAGGGAGGCTTCTTGAGAGAGAGCGCGAGCCCCAGACTCTCGAACGGCAGGGATGATTCGCGTCGAGGCATACAACACCAGCAACCGATAGGCGAGCGAGATCAGAACAGATGGGGTCACGGCACTGAAAACAGCATTGATCACGTTAAACGCCGCATGGATGATCGATGGCAGCAGGGATAGCGCATGCATGAGAGTGGTGTACGACGCCATGATAATGGGCGGGAGCGGGGGAAAGTCGCCAGCCTGAGAAGGCGAAGGAACATGCTCCACTGGGTACGAGGGCTGATAGTCCGTGAAGATCTGATAGATGCAGAGAACGACATAGGCAAAGAGCAGAGAGCTCTCTACGGGGTTTCCGCGCCCACTGCCAATGCCCCAGGCGCACAGGATAACTGCGCATGTAACGGAGACCCCGATCAGAGCGGCATCCACGTTGGAGATCTCGGGGAATTGAAGAACACGCCAGAGGAAGTAGACCGAGCTGGAGATGATGGTGGCCGAAAGGACCAAAAGACCGATCTGTCCACCGAGTTAGTTCGCGTCGCAACACATAAAAGGTTATCAGAGCACACATACCATCCAGCTGTCGCTTCGTCCACCTCGGTTCACGAGCCAGCGAGTAATCTGTCCAGCGGCCTGGATCACTAGTAAACTGCAAAAGCCTTCCGCCAGTTGAAAGACGGGAGTCGACCATCTCAGAAGTCGGTCCCAGTTGCCCAGGGTCACTCTCTCGACCAGACCATCGCGACCGAAGAGCCACTCCTGAACGGAGCTATCCTGTGCCCGCTTCCCGCTGAAGGTGCGCTCCACCCATCCACCGTTGCTGTCCGTGTCGACCGAGAAGCGATTAAGAGACCAGATCAACAGGATCGGAATCAGGATCCACTGTGTGCATCGGATGACGGTGACGAGGGAGGAACGGACCCAGGAGCGCTCAGGTGTCGTAAGCCTCAGCAGAGAGAAGAGGAAGTAGAAGGTGGCCAGGGATAGCGAAAAGGCCAGACCGCACGTCTTGCCGCCGACATCGAAAGCGAGAGGAATGGAGGATACGGTCACGGCGAGGAA
Organism: Penicillium cinerascens; assembly: GCF_028974065.1. Taxonomy (NCBI): domain Eukaryota; kingdom Fungi; phylum Ascomycota; class Eurotiomycetes; order Eurotiales; family Aspergillaceae; genus Penicillium; species Penicillium cinerascens. The sequence continues at coordinate 3,256,080 of NW_026695290.1, read as the reverse complement.
AAGGGCCGACGAGAAGACTCGAACGAGCCACATCGGGGAAGAGGACGCGCGGGGCGGCGCGCAGCAGGTATCGCGACGGAGGTGGTGAAGAGGAGAAGGGGGGGAAATGCACACGACTATTTTTCTTTTTCTCGACGTTATCAACTTTCACGTGGGCCCGCTCGAGGGGTCAAGGAGCGAATTGCGAATGCGCAGGGTGTAACGCTGGAGATGAAGTTCTAAGAATGGAGAAGGTAGAGAGATGTACAACTCCAGGTAAGCTCACTTCCCCAAGGTACAGAGTTGGCCCTGAAGGTTTTATGCTAGTGAAAGCTTCTCGTGCATCCAGAGGTGAGAAAAGAAATCTACATGTACCAGGGGTCAAATTGGCGGTCAGAGCACACGGGACATCTGGGCTTGTCCGATCTGGATCGGCCTATAGCTTCATTATTCTACGGAGTGAGCAAGAAGCACACGATCACTACCCAGGTAGAGTCGATAACGGCATCCGGCAGAAGCTCGGGGACGTGAACCACGGGGAGGGAGGCCTGATAGATAAAAGGAAGAAGTACCAGTACTTGCTCTATGCGGTGCGGGATACAGAGATCAAAGTATCGGTACTTGCACCCATTGTTGTGCACGTTTCCGCAAACGGCGAGCTAAGGCCCAATCAGGTGACTTGCCGGGCCCTAGGATAAAGCCCTGATTCCCCGATACAGACGGGCAGATAAGCCAAGCAGCCAGCCAGAGCCCGGCAAATCATAAGCTCGAGCATTTCTATATCCTCTTCTTTCTTGCTTATATGCTTCGCTTCCGTCGCTGGTTCAATATGGCCGAAACTGCTGCTAAGAAGCTCAAGACCTCGTCCCCCTTGATTGGGACTCATAGGTAAGTTCTAGCGTCATTTCCATCCCCTTAAATACGATAAACTAACTTATCGTCTAGTGGTCACTTCCACGCCGATGAGGCCCTGGCGGTCTACATGCTTCGCCTGCTCCCCACCTACGCCTCTTCTCCGCTGGTGCGTACCCGCGACCCGGCTCAGCTAGAGACATGCCACACCGTGGTCGACGTTGGTGGCGTGTACGACGCTGCCATCAACCGCTTTGATCACCACCAGCGCACCTTCTCCACCACCTTCCCCAAGCACAACACCAAGCTCTCATCTGCTGGTCTAGTGTACATGCACTTTGGCCGTGCCATCATTGCCCAGCACATGTCCCTGCCCGAGGACCATGCCGATGTCGACCTCCTCTACGAGAAGCTTTACACGGACTTTGTCGAGGCCATTGATGCCAATGACAACGGTATTTCCGCCTACGACCCCGCCGCGGTTTCTGCTGCCAACCTGGAGAAGCGCTTTAAGGATGGCGGAGTCACTCTCGCTTCCATTGTCAACGACATGAACAACCCGGACCCCACCAGCCCGCCGGGTGAGCCCCAGGACGAGGATAGTCTGTTCGGCCGGGCCAGCACACTCATCGGCAATGTCTTCGCCCGCAAGCTTCACCACGCCAGCTCCTCGTGGCTCCCGGCCCGCACCACCGTTGGAGCTGCGTACCAGGCGCGCACCGACGCCCATTCCTCCGGCCGCATTCTCGTGTTGCCACAGGGTGGTGTTCCCTGGAAGGAGCATCTGTACAACTTTGAGAAGGATGCTTCAAACGGCAAGGAGATTGATCGTGCGGCGCAGGTCTACTACGTTCTTTATCCCGAGAGCGCCGCCGAAGACTCCAAGTGGCGCGTGCAGTGTGTCTCTGTGTCTGAGAGCAGCTTCGAGTCCCGGAAGCCCCTGCCCGAGGCCTGGCGCGGTGTCCGCGATCAGGACCTGGATGGTGTCATGGCTTCCGAGGCCGAGAAGGCCGGTCAGTCCAAGCTCCCCGCGGGCGCAATCTTCGTGCACGCCAGCGGTTTCATTGGCGGTCACCAGACCCGTGAGGGTGCCATGGCCATGGCTGTGCGAAGCCTTGAGCAATGATTTATGACTAGTTTTTGAGGTATACGGATGACACGAGACAAAAGTTATGTCTGGCTTTGGGTTATGTCAGAATTTATCTATGATATCACATGAAGATTCCCAAATCATCGATCAAGCCTCGATCTAAAACCTGTAGATTTCCTAGCTTTTCGTAGTTTACTAGTGTACCTCGAATATCTTAGGCTTTGCCGGATAACAGTCGTCTAGTGCAGTGGTGGAGCTCTCACCGCTTGAGGCGTCAACGCGAATATAGACATAACGTTGGAAAGAACAATCAGGCGGAGCAAATGCTTCTATCCGCCCACCTCAACTCGCTGGCGCTGTCTGAAGCTATCCCCAGCACTTGAAGGGGTCACTGAACAACACAACTCTGAAGTCAAGCAACTGCCACTCTTCACCTTCCCCTTATACCAGTAGCAACAGCAACGGTAGGGCGTATATATACGGCGTTAGACCCACGCGGCAACTTTCAATCATTGGGACCATTGGGAAACTATCTCAATGGAGATTTTGAAGAGCTGGTGCGCATGATCGGCGAGGAGCCGAGCCAGAGTTGCCGATGGAATAGTCTCCAGCGCATGTCTTCTCGGACATAAAGCACTGAAGAGCGCAGAGGTTGCAATTACACCCGACGCCCTCATGTGCAAGACTGAGGGTTTTGTATAGAACCGTGTTGCTTGCGGATGGTGATAGGAAAGGCCAGACATGATTCATTTGATGAATTTGTCTGATCGCTTCAGTGGCGAACGTTCAACGAGCTGATGTCTTCGATGCTGCCCGTTCCATCACCCGGCCTCTGGCCATCTTTAGCATTTGATCGAGTACCTAGAGGCTCTTCGCTCTCGCCCATGGCTCTCTGGATGAGCTTGGCTTTGACAGCAGCGCCTTTCAGCCGCTCATCCACGTCGTTCACGGCTTCCTCGGTATTTCTCATATCTAGAGAAGCTGGATCAACTAGCTCCAGCAGGATTTCGAGGTTTCTGGTCAACCGCGCACTATGCGACGGAAGACTCGGCATTTCTTTGCAGATTGACGGACCGAGAGAGAGGACATCTGCGGACACCGGCTGACTCAATGGTTGTTCCGAAGCTTCTGGCGACTTTGAATCTGCGAGCCGTTGAGCCCAGACTAGAGCTTTGCCATAGAGGCGGCCCAACTCCACGAATTTCTCGAAGCCTTTCTCGACGGCGAAGACGCTGCCCTCGGTGTACCCCGCCTTGGCGCCATCGGCGGCTCCCAGGTCAAAGCCTTCATTATAGAACTGCTCCTCCAAGTCGAGGAGACTATCGAGCATGTTTGGCTCCATTTGGGAAAATCGATGTGATGAGTCAAGGACGGACAAAGGAAATTTGATATGCGGGGCGGATATGCTGTAATGTCACGAGATGCCCACTTTTCGATTTTCCCGCCGCAAGCCCCTCCATCATTTACAACTCCCACAACCACAATGGCGTCAGAAACGATTCTGCCCAAGAAGGGCGAGCGCAATATTCTCGTTACTAGCGCATTGCCCTACGTGAACAATGTTCCTCACCTGGGCAACGTCGTCGGCTCCGTGCTGAGTGCTGATGCCTTTGCGAGGTATGACTCAACACCCCATATCATGAAGAACGTGCTAATGCTCAAATGTTAGATACCACAAGGCCTGCGGACGGCCAACTCTATACATTTGCGGAACGGACGAATATGGTACAGCAACTGAAACCAAGGCGCTGGAGGAGAAGGTGACGCCGGAGGAGCTTTGCGCCAAGTACAACAAGATCCATCAGGAAGTGTACGAGTGGTTCAACATTGGCTTTGACCACTTCGGTCGCACTCCTACTGAGAAGCACACTGAGATCTCTCAGGCCATCTTCAAGCGCCTCTGGGATAACGGTTTCCTGGGTGAGCGGACGGCCGAGCAACCGTTCTGTGAACAGCACGGCTCGTTCTTAGCGGATCGTTACGTTGAGGGTGAATGCCCCCGGTGTCACTATGACGATGCGCGTGGAGATCAGTGCGACAAGTGCGGTCACCTCCTCGATCCCTTCGATCTTATCAAGCCCCGCTGCAAGCTCGATGGAGCTACCCCGGTTCGCCGCGAGACCAAACACATCCACCTGCTGTTGGACAAGCTCCAGCCGGAGGTTGAGAAGTGGGCGAATGAGGCCATCGAGAAGGGTGAATGGCCGAAGAACTCGCGTGTCATCACTGAGTCTTGGTTGAAAGAAGGATTGAAGGACCGTGGCATCACCCGTGATCTGAAGTGGGGTGTTCCCGTCCCGTTGGAGGGCTTCGACAACAAGGTGCTGTATGTGTGGTTCGAGGCTTGTATTGGCTACCCTTCGATCACCGCCAACTACACCAAGGACTGGGAGCTCTGGTGGCGCAACCCGGAGGACGTGAAGCTGTACCAGTTCCTGGGTAAGGACAATGTGCCTTTCCACAGTGTCATTTTCCCGGCTACCCAGATCGGTACTCGGGACCCCTGGACTATGAACCACCACCTGAGTGCCACAGAATACTTGAACTACGAGGGTGGTAAGTTCAGTAAGTCGCGTGGCATTGGTGTGTTCGGCACCAACGCCAAGGAGACCGGTGTACCTGCGGATGTGTGGAGATACTACCTGCTTAAGAACCGCCCTGAGACCGGCGATACACAATTCGAATGGCGTGCATTCGTTGACGCCAACAACAGCGAGCTGCTGGCGAAGCTGGGCAACCTGGTCAACCGTGTCATCAAGCTTGTTACTGCTTCCTACGGCGGCGTGATCCCCGAGTTCTCTGCCCCTGAGGACTTCAAGCCGTACCTGGAGGAGATCACCACCTTCACCCGCCAGTACGTTGAGGAGATGGAAAGTGTCCACCTCCGTGCCGGCGTCCAGACCGCCATGAGAATCACCGAGGTTGGCAACGGTCTGATCCAGGCCAACCGCCTGGACAACTCTCTCATTGCCAATGATCCCGAGCGCGCCGCAGCCGTCGTGGGTACCGTGCTGAACTTGATCCACCTGCTGTCCGCCTTGTTCTCCCCGTACATGCCTGCCACCGCCAAGTCCATGCTGAGGCAGCTGGATGCCCCCGTTTTGTTGATCCCCACGCTGGATGATCTCAAGGACGGCTGGAAGCCTACCTGTCTCAAGGCCGGCCACAAGATTGGCAAGGCTGAGTACCTGTTCTCTCGCATTGATCCCAAGAAGGCCGACGAGTGGCGCGAGGTGTTTGGCGGATCGCAAGCCGAGAGAGCCAAGAAGGCCGAAGAGGCCGCTAAGGTTGCTGCTAAGAAGGCCGCAGCCAAGGCCAAGAAGAACGCGAAGAAAGCCACCAAGGCTACCGGCGTCGAGGCCACTGCCAAGGGTGGTGCCGAGAGCCCCAGCGTCGAAGAGGGTATTGAAAAGGTCACCGACGGCGTGGCCCAAGTCACTCTCCCCACTTCGTAAGCATACAGAGAGATGAAGTGAAAGAGAATAGAGGAAGTGGATTCGGCGCACGACATTGTGGTTTATTGGTCATGGGTCACGGTTTGGACGAATGATGTGGTTTCGGAAAGGGTATACTCGATGACTGGCATTTTACCATATCAACATGAATCTACGAGAAAGGGTGTTCTGGAAAGAGTGGGAGTAGCATTGCATTTGATATTGACTTTCCTAAGGATCCTATCAACTATGGGCTTCCAACTACCAAATTCAGACTACCATAAGCGACATAGGACAAGTAGATTGGGATGATGATTTTGATGAAGGGCACTATCTAGAGGGAAAAAAAAAGAAATCAAGCTCGAAGAATCCCATTTTGCAATTCTCTTTAAACAATACACGCCGATATGACAGGAAGGTTTCATTAACATGCTCATAGCGCCAATGGCCCGTCCACCACGAAGCCAACCATAAAAGAAAACAGCCTCTCCGATCACCGCCGTTTGGTACCAGGACGGGGTTTTGTCTCGTCGGGGCCCACGGGATGCAGCATAACCTTGTTGGGGGTCTGCGGGGTGTTGGCGGAGTAACCCTTGCTCCAGTCGTAGCTGACAGCGTAGGCGAAGATGCTTCCGGTGCGGTTGAAAGCAGTAGAGGAGATGGGTCCGCCGACGGCCGGATAACCCTTCAGACGGTGTTTCGCGTCCTTGTCCCAGAAGTGGAAGGTACCGTCGCTACCGGCGGTGCTGAAGGTGCCGTGAACGGGGTGGAACGAGATGGCGTTGACGGAGTAGATGTTACAGATGTCGCGATTGGCGGGCGGGGTCTCGCGGTGGCACTTGAAGGAGAAGTTGGCGGACTGGTCCTTCTCCTCGACGTAGTGGATAGCGCAGCGACCTTCAATACTGCCGACGGCGTAACCGGAGGCATCGCTGAAGCAGCTGACTACCCGCGTCTGCCACTTGAGAGGGGATTGATCGGCCTTGTAGATCTTGGTCGGGTTGTCGAGATTGATCACGTTGATGTAGCGGTCAGCGGTACCGACCACCAGCAGCTTGTTTTTGACATCCATGCTATAGATGCGCTCCTGACACTCTAACGACGCAATTGGGGTCTGTTGTCGCAAATCCCAGTACTTGACCGTCTTGTCCCACGATCCGGTGATGAGAAGCGGTTGGCCGCCTACCGTTGGGTTGGGAATCATGTGGCAGCTTCGAATCGGGGCATCGTGGGCAGCGACCTGCGTGGCGGGGGCACCGTTCGCACCAAGGTCCAACAGTCGAGCAGCTTTATCAGCACCGGCACCGACGACCTTGGTTCCGTCCTGGGGGAAAAAAAAAAGACAATGGTTAGTTTGGTGAGTGGAAAATAAATGAAAGAGAGAAGAAGCTCACCGGAGACCAGCAACAGTTCAAGACTGGAGCTTCATGTTCGAACATTGCCTTTCCTTCACTTTGTCCTTGTTCATTGATTTCGTAGATGCGAACTTTCTTGTCCCATGATGCGACAGCTAGGTGATCACTAGCGGGCGAGAACCGCATATCCGAGATACTGTCCTCAGGGGGCTGGTTAAGCTGCACATCCTTGGAGATATCGCCAGTGGTGTTGGTCTGACCCGCTGTCGCAGTGGCGGCACCACTACCGAAGAAAGACATCGCGGAGGGCGCGAAAGTGCGCGAGAGAGCTCTGTTTTGGGTATGAAAAAGAGCAAAAGGTGTGAGGTAGACGAGGGTGGGAAGAAGGCCACCAGTCAGGAGGAACCGAAGACCCCCACAGATAGGCACGAGGTCGAGGCAGTGAGGTCGAGAGGGTGTGGGGAGAGCTGGGAAAAGGTGACTGCTGCTTGAACTGGACTCGATTTGAGATGCGCGATGCAGTCGGCAGAAAAACGGCATTCACCGCTTTGGATGAACTATACGTCAAATCATCTGGGCAATGAGCTTGCTATTTATCGTCACTCAGGAAGCTGCGATCAGATTTTCGTCTCCGGGGTTATCCTCTATTTTCCGAACTGTTTGACTTCTAGCGACTCGATATCCTCGATTTCTCTTCGTTTCAATGTTATTAATACTGCGTCTCGCATCACGTGTCTTTGCCTGTTTGGACTGCAGTACACAAAGACTTAGCCACGGATTGCTTTCTCCATACGTGGTGATTTATTCTGTAGTCACATCATCAATCGATTCTTTGCGTGCCTATCTTTATGATGGCGCTGGTGCCTACGGACAACAGTTGACTGAGGTAGGCGGAGAAAAAACATCCCTATTTGTCGGTATACTTTGGATGCAACATGTGCACCTAGACAATTGGGTTGGCAAGCAAGAAACCCCATGTGTCTACCTTTCGGTTCTCCGGAGCTATTACTAAGCCCAGTCAAGGGACACCGTCACTCTAAGTAACATGTCATGACAGAGATTCTAAGGAAATCTTACTAGATGAAGTCACTTGGGCACCCTGCTGCTCACAATACATGTTATGTATTTGTTTTTATCAGTCCCTTGTGTGAAACTATTAGTACATACGAATATAGGGTGTGGAGGACAGGCTTCTCGTCCTCTCAGCCGAGCAGTAAGGGTTTGTGCTGAGCCGGCTAGACAGTAAATACGGCCTTCTAGGCATAACTCGTCTCTTTTCGGTTGTCGACTCGCAGTTGTACCGTTATCTAATCTGGTATGTCTAACCTAGGTTTGGGTCTATAAAGTTGTCTTACAGAAGGTACTAGGTACTGCGCTAATATAAGAGCAGTGATCTCAACCCAAGCAGTTGGACGATCAGGCGAGGAATCTACAACAGAATAGAGACCGGAGGGTGAAGGGGTAAGATTGGCAAGATCAAATCAACTGGATATATACAAACACTGAATTCTTGAAGAATCGCAAAAGAAGGGGTTCCTCGACTTGAAGGTCATTCCGTGGCGTGTCATGATATAAAACTACAGTAGAACAGACCCGCAATGCATCGCATACAGACCGCAAGACAATCTGCTAAAGCTGTGTTCCTTACACCTTCCCTCTAATAGCTAGTCACATACCAAAACGAGACATTATCTTCTGCTTACCGTTTACAAATTGTTTACATATTAACTAATAATGATTCTGATGAAAGGTAAAGTGAAATGGTACCCTGAAGTGTTCCATTATAAATTAAAAAATGGTCATGATCTCATCATGTAAGGCAGTGTGGCCGAGTGGTCTAAGGCGTATGACTCGAAATCATATATCTTCGGATGCGTGTGTTCGAATCACACCGCTGTCGTTTCTCTTTTTTCCTTTTTCCTTTTCCTTTTCCTTTTCCTTTTCCTTTTCTTGGTTCGGCTGGGTTCGAACCCCGCAGCCATCGATTCATCGTAGTTTTTTTTTTTTATCTTCTTATTAACTATCATTAAAAGGAACTGGATAAGTTAATAATTGCTAGGTGGACTCCTCTATTACAGTAGCGACCATTATCGCCTTCCATGTCAGAAGTATGAGAGATGACATCTGGATTAAAATATCCTCCAATTAGTATCAATGTTCTGCCTAGCACAAACAGCGCGTGCTTTAGCGGTAACTTCGTCCCTTCCCAGGTCTTCACCTGACGAGCATCTTGTGATTCCCGGACCTCGTGAAACAGCCGTGAGGGAAGACTGCAAATGGCTGGAGATGTCGGATAGACTTGACACCTTTTTTTCTTACCCCAAGTGTGGCTGGCCCCATAGTCGATTACTGAGAATATGGCATTTTTCTGAGTTTGATGGGGCGTACTGCATCCTGGCGTTTGTTTGTATGGTTTGGTCTATATAATTTGTTCCGTTTTAGTTTACCGTACGTTGCTACTATTGTTTATAAGATAATTGTGAGTAAGTGAGGGCGTGTGTGAGAACACAACCCAGACCAATGGAGCTACGGTCGTTGCAATGGTTCTATGCTAGCCGTTCCATCCCGTGACGGATGATTTCATGTTTGGCCCAATCGTATATATCACGCCTACTGCGCTACGGAATAGGGCAAGACTTTCCGAGGGAAGCTATCTACCCCGATGAGACCTTTTCCATCGCTCGCTCGCCCTGAAAGAGAACGTAATAACGTTAGTATGGCAACAAGTAAACGGCCTTTTGCACAAATCACAATGCGTTAGTACGTACCTCTAGTACCACATCATAATCTCTCACCCATTTGAGAAATTGTGGCGATTTCTGATCAGCCGTCATGTCCATTTCCACGCCATTGAGATCCGGTGGTGGGCGAGTTATCATCCGCCTTATCATCTCGTCCCTTGCCTCCTGTTCCGGCCCATCTGGTAGACTCCAAATGTTTGCGTTGCTTGTGGACTGTTTCATGAAAATGTCGGCTCGCGGCTTACGCAAGTTGACCCACGCCTTTGTTACAACCGGGATATCGACACCATTATCGCCCGATTTCGACGCCCAGCGTAACATGCGAGCCAAACTCAAAGCATCTTCAATTCCCTGGCTCAGACCTTGGGCGGCATGTGGTAGCATGGCGTGGGCTGCATCGCCGAGCAGCACGATACGACCACTAGCACTTCGCCACGTACCCAGCTCTGCCCCCGTAGCCATCTGCCATTTCTCTGCGTGCTGGATATGCTCCAAGAATGCTCTCGTTGTCATATTGAAGTCAGAGAAACGCGTGCGGAGTAAACCAATATCGGCTGGTGTATTCCAGTTGACGTCCACTGGGCCCGGATCCGCATGGTCGACGTCAATAAACTGCACCCCGAGGAGACCACCGTACATGGGCCGACTTAAAATAAACCGATCGGGCCCTAATATACCATGTTTGGTTCCTGATTCGAGCCATGGCCTTATTCGAGCGTCCTGAGCGAGCTGAGAGATGGGCGCGCTTGTCAGGAAGATAGACTCTCTCAATGGAATTGGGTCGACATCCCGTGCTGGAAAGAGGATTTTGCGGGTAGCAGATTTGATACCTATATCAGGATAGGTAGGTTAGTTATAAGTACACTTGACGCAGCTTCTATGAGGCCAATGTCGGACATACCATCTGCTGCTACAATTAAGTCCGCGGTAAACTTCTCTCCCTGGGTTGTCCAAAGACTTGGCTTCACCCCGAGATCTTGAATCCCTTGCACAGCTCTCCCGAAAAGAATCTCGGCACCACTGGCAACCGCAAGCTCATTTAGTACTCTCTGTACTGAGGGCCGGTCAGTTTGGAATCTCCGTTCCGTACGTGACAGGGTTTCAGCCGCTAGGGGGGCCGCAAAGGGCTTGGTATCCCTATACGACCACCAGCGTAGCGCCCCTGCGTCAACACTGACACTGCTGAAAGCCTTGTCCGCCCCTTTTAGGTGCTGGAGTGCCCTGACCGCCGCTGGCTGGATCACTAAGGCGTGGCCATGGGGTTGTGTATCTCGTCGCCGCTCGAGAACGGTAACACTGTGGCCCTCTTGCCTCAAGGCCGCGGCCGTGCAGAGACCAACAGGACCGGCCCCTATAACAATTACCTTCAGACGTGAATTTGCTGCAGATAAAGCCATACTAGATGTTAGGTGTTTGCAGAAAGTTCGTTGTATTCCATCAAATATAAAAGTAGGTACGGAAAACATGATCATCTTTGCCAGCGAAATTAAGTCCAAGATGACTCATACTGCCACCTTACCCCTTCGGAATTAGCGACCGCTGGGCTCCTGGGAACTTGGCTCTCGATGGCCCCATTGGAGGTTGAGCAGTCCCTCAGATTGTTGGCAGGAATCGTAACATTAGAGCGGCTTTGGACAGAGGCTGAGAGACAAAGCTTGAGTGGTCATGGGGAATCTGCCATCTACAATAAGGCAGCTAGCTACTCATCCCTTCTCTATTTTTATCCCTGCATTTCGGGAATGGCCCTCGGCGCTCTCCTTTTTTGCACCGACATAGAGGCTAGGCTTCTCTGCAAGATGGTCACAAAGAGCGTCCAGCATCACATCGGGGATAGTTGATGGTCGACCGGCAGGGACTTGGGGGGACCTAGCACTGCGGAACAACCGAGGCTGTACTGTTTTTGGATGGCGCGGTATAGATGCAGATGATAATACAAAAACCACACCTTACCTAATAACTTATCGTGGGGATGTTCATTAATCAAGAGGTGTCCATGTGGCAATTCCCGATCAGGAAAATATTATGTAAGGCAGTGTGGCCGAGTGGTCTAAGGCGTATGACTCGAAATCATATATCTTCGGATGCGTGTGTTCGAATCACACCGCTGTCGTTCTTTTTTTCTGGCTGCGGTTGTACTGTGTAGATACTCATCATGGTTGTGTCTGCTGCTGCTGGCCTGCAGGCTGAATGATCCCATCTGATGCGCCTTTTGGCCTCAGGCTCTCGGGTTGCTGTCCTCTTTGTCTGGTTTGCATTGTCTTGCTATAAACCTTCCTGTCTTCTAGGTAGCCTTGCTCCTTTCGATGCCGTAGGGCTCCAAAAAAACACCAAGACAGAGGGCCATGAAAGCTACAAAGGTTTGACACAGGGCCGGCAAACTACAAGTTGGCAGGAACAGATACCAACCGTCATCTCCCTATGTACCAACGCAGTCCGTCCGTAAAAAGCCAACCATGCTACATCTACATGAGAGAATGCAGGAAGAGCTAAAACGAATGACTGTCCATCTAGTATTATCATCCATGGAAAAGCGATTTCCACGTGCGGCTAAGCCTCCATGCCAAATCCAGGTAAGAGGGCAGCCGAGCAGTCCAAACCTTGTGGCTGGCTTGGTGATACGCCTCCCATGGAACGAAAATACGAAAACGAGCAATTCAAATTAATCCAGCTGCCCCGAATTCAGCATGACGATCCATCACCACGAGGATTTAGGTCAGTCTAGATTCCAGCTAGACATGCTGCCATAATTCATGACTAAAGGTGTCCCCCGTTGAGACCATGTAACTCTACGACGGGTCCAATGGGATATTCTTGACCACTTTCTACTTTGAGAAATGAGTTATTTAGGCTTGCGTATGGAAGGGGAGAAATGATCTGGAAACCGTCTCGGGCAAATGGCCATGTGGCTATGTTGAAGCTTTAATTTGTCATGCTTCTTCGTGACCGTAGACGGTATATGGAGTAGAGTACGACATCTCATACCGCTTGTGCTATGGATAAAGGTATAAAAGGATGCAATTTGCTTGACCCTGACTCTTCAGACAAGCAATTACTTCTTCGGCAGCTTATTCAGTCAATACCAACAATGATCGTCACCTCTTTCTATGCCTTTATATTATGGACTCATCTCGTTAGTGCGCAGTATGGAGGCGGTGGGAGCTCAGACATGACCATGACCACGACCACAACGACTGCAGCCGCAACGAAGAGCGTTTCGTCGTCTGGTTCCATCCAATCGATTAACGTTGGCAAAGCCGGCCTGACGTTTGACCCCGACACCCTCAATGTCGCTGCCGGAGACAAAGTGGAGTTTCACTTCTTCCCGGGAGACCACTCGGTGACCCAGGCGTCCTTTGACAATCCGTGCCATCCACTGAATAGCAGCAGCTTCTTCAGTGGGTTTGTGGCGCCCAGTAGTGGTGAATCGGTACGTGCCGCGAAGGTGCGCGCTGGTATGACCCGCTGACATTTTAGTCCGCCGTCTTCACCCTGACCGTCAATGACACCAATCCTATTTGGTTTTATTGCGGCCAGACCGGACATTGCCAGGCCGGCATGGTCGGCGTGATCAATCCCGGGTAGGTTCTATCGTGGCCACTTCCCAAGCCGATACTAACCTGTCTTATCAGGAGTGGCCCGGACACACTCGACGCGTTCAAGAAGGCAGCCGCGAGTGCAAGTGGTGACAGTGTGCCGGCCATGGTCCAAGGCGGCATACTCGGTAAAGCGAGTGCTCAACAATCTTCCACTTCCACAACTGGCTCATCAACCAGCACGAAAATCTCGGGCTCGAGCGCCACAAACTCGGCGGACAGCTTGCGCTACTTGACTGATATCAGCATCACATCCGTTCTTGCTTTGCTGATGGCCATGCTCCTCATGTAGGCTGGGTTGGAGGGATATGGTGAAAGTGTTGTGTTGTCTTGGTAGGCTCACACTCTCGACGATCGGGATTATCGCTGAATGGGATAAATTACGTGGTGACAGCACCTGAGGTCCCAAGTGCGTGTAGTTAGTTTGCTCGCTATGTTCCGCAATCAATGATGCTTCTGCATGACGCATGTCTTGAATCAGTATACGGGATGCCGATCGCTCTCTGCGCGGCCGCGCTATCCGCAACCAGCATCAAGATCGTAATCGGAATCAACGAGAGCCGAGTTCATCGGTATCCAGAAATGATATATCAGCAACCAAAAATTGAGATAGCTCGGGCCGGGGTATGAGGATGGGGCACAATGCCGTGAGCGTAACGCTGTGAGCACGGACTCTGTGGGGGAGGAGCCCGAATTTTGTGGAGAACCGGCGGATCCACCCTGGTTCCATCATGAAAGAGGATCGACGTGTATCTCCATCGGCTACTCTGCACCAAGAGCATCAGAGGTAGACGATTGATAGGCTCCAGTACTCAGAAAGGTAAATGCAAGGGAAAGGGAATGAGGGGATGGCATGTTCAAGGCCGATTGTGAGTGGAGGTGAAGTGGGCTGATGGTCGCGTGTGCCCATGACATCAGGTGATCCTCGGATCCTCGACTTGACTCCCCGTTTGATGGAATTGGGTGATTTACTGTCACTTATCACTACGGGGATGTATAATACGAGCTCAATTCAATCGTGTCCGAGTTATATCCCATGCACGACGAGACAATTCCGCGCCGGAGTCATAGTTAGGTCTCAAATAAAGTCTGGGTGGAGCAGAATGCGGGGTGCAGCTCCCAGATTGGTTGCCGTCCGAGCCAGACAATCTTCCCCTGATGTCAGTTGCTGCCATCCGGGACTGCCGGGGATGGTATTCCACGGAGGATAAAAGAGTGCAGTGAGGTAGATAGTAGAAGAGAATGAGTATAGAGTACAGTAGAGATGAAGGCGGACCACAGGGTGGGTAAAGGGTGTACTACTTCCAGGGAGTATCGAAGCCTCTCATACGCGGATGACATCCTTGACTTGGGCGGGGGAAGGTGGTCACCTGCACTCTCCCCTCTCTCTCCCCCTTCTCTTCTCCTCTCCCCTTCTTTCTTCCTTCATCATCCATCCATCTGTCCATCATGTCTGTTCCACTCACCAAGGTCGATTCTGCCATCGCTGGCTTGTCTATAGACGACAAAGCCCCCGAACCCACCGAGAAAGAGGTTTCCAAGGATAAGAAGGGCCACAGGCGTGTCTCCTCCACGGCATCAGAAGGTGTCTGGAACATCAATGATCTTGGTAAGTACAGTTTCCCCAGCCCACTCCTACTCTAGCTGATCTCTTCTCCAGAGAAACAAAAGATCGAACTCACTCTCCCCATCGAAACCCAGAAGACTGGGTGGTACGTTGGCCTCCATTCATCTTACTTTCCCAACCGCTGACTTCCCTCCCCCCAAAGGAAACTGAACACTTCCCCATCAACAGTGGAGGACAAAGATATCCTCAAGCTGTACCTCGTTAACCCTCCGGTCAAGAAGATTGACCTGGACTTCCCTCTGGGCCTCCACGTCACCGCCCGGAACTTGAAAGGCGTCACAATCAAGGACGCATTAGACGCCATCTACAAGCAGTTCAAGAAGAAGGTAAGCCCCATCTCTCACTCTATACAGCTACCCAGTGCCTTTTCTGACCCGAACTTCCAGGCGGACGACGAGTTGGAAAGTCCCTACCTCGCCGGCTTCGAGTGGGACAAAGACGAGTCCTGGACACGCCTAATCGTTCACCAGAAGAAAGAGAACACCGCACAACAGCCCAGCAGCAAAAAGGCCAAGAAGAAGGCAAAGGAAGAAGCCGCCCTGGCATAGATTGGCTCCGCCAATACTGGCAACCTCACCGGATGCCTATCTTCCCCCCTGAACTGTCTCTTTTATCTGCTTTGTGTGTTCTATTCTCTTAACTATCTCAACGTGAAACGACAAGGGTTGATCCCCTCCCCAGAACCGACTTCTTTTTGATCAACTGACCTCTCTCCATTCTTTCCCCCCTTTTCCGGCGGGAATACCCTCGGTTTCGACTGCTCTGCAATTGCGCGTTTCTCGGGATGTAGAAGCAAGAATTAAAGAGAGGGCGCGGGAGACATGAGTTTTCGGCTTGTACTTTGCTATGTTTTATGATCTGCGGGTGAACACCCGGGGACTGGGGCACCCAGGTGTACCGGCATCCGTTTCTGTCCTTTGTCACTCGGGAAATACAACTTAATTTCCACAGGGAGCTGCTTCCATTTCGTAGGATGACGGGTAGATGTAGATGAGCTGACGTCGGGAGTGGGTGTCGCGCTAAGCACGGTGTATCCACTCAGGCCCACAACGCGCCGCTTAGTCCGCGCACTTGACTCGCACCGTTGTAGAGGGAATGTCAGACTTGCTAAATTATGTAGTTGGATTCCCCATGTGTAATTATTATGAGTATATACAGTCGCTGGAAAACATTCCGTATCTCCGGGACAAAAACAGGGAAACTAAAACACCCATGAGCAACGCCTGCTCAGAAATATGAGAAGGGTCAGCATTCAACGGGAGCGACCAGGCTCCCGGCTGCCAAAGAGTACCAGTACGATCTCATCGAGGATAGTAAAGACCAGGTGGGTATTGAGGGGTTGGTTATTCAGCGTAGCAAAGATGCGACGGGCTGCAGCTTGGGCATTACTACGACCGACCACGCTTCCGGCCAGATCTGGGATGAGCGTGGCGAGGACAACTGTCGCCTCGGCGCGGCTCTTGAGGCGCTCGGGTCCAGACCGAGGGGAAAACTTGCGCAGGACGCCCCCGGGCCAGAGGGAATCCCGAGCGAGAGCGAGGTAGCGTAGAAGAGAATCGTCTTGGACAAGAGAGCGAGCGCCGTCACGGACTTTACGCTCGATGGTGCCGCCGAGAAGCTGGTGCAAAACGACGACGACGGCACGGCCGCGAAGCCAATTATTTCCGCGGTTTAGCTCGAAGGCTTCGAGGAAGAGGTCGCAGATTGGTTTGATGAAGGGTTCGAGTTCGCGATCTTCGAAGGCATTGAGCTCCGCTTCGGCCTCGGCTGCTGTCACGGCGTCTTCGGTGGCGAGGACCGGGTCTTGAGCGGTGCTGGGGCCGTTTTGTTGCGTTGCGGCAGATATGAGATTCTGACCGGCGGTGGATAGCTGATCCAAGACTCCGAAATTGCCGAGGAAGTCGTCCATGCCATCTGCGACGGAGTTGTAGATTCGTGTGACTAGGTCTTTGGTTTCGCCTTCACTGTTGCGAGAATTGGCATCGTCACGGGGAAGGATGGCTCGTTGAGAGAGGAAGGCTCGTAGGTCACGGCTGCGGCAGACTTCGGGGAGTTGGAGTAGCTTTTGGAGATAGGACTCCAAGGCAATACGACGCTTTTGGAGAAACTCCTTTTGTAGTTTCATCACCACGCGCCGTCGAGGAAATTCCAAGTGTCGGACAGATGGGTAGCTCAGGCGTAGCCTTTGATGAAGCTCGTGGAATTCACTGTAGCGGCGTGCGATGACCCATGATGCCGCTGGCATCTGCTCCCCAGCATTTCGCTGAACTTCGACGACATCTAGACTAACATTAGCTTGATGGAGGGTCTGTAGTGGAGAGAATGTGGCTTACACATCGCGAACTCACGTCCATCGTCCTCTTCCTTACCTACCACGATAGACTTGATGGAGACCGTGGATCGACCGTATAAACTGTTGTCGCTCTCTTGAATGATGTACTGCTGCCGCTGCATTTCCTTGCGATGGATCTCACGCTGGATGCTAGCTTTGGATTTGCGTAAGATGCGCAGCTCGGCCGTGTTATTCGTCAGTTCGGCCTTCCGGGTCAATGCCTCGATTACAGCATCTTGACTACTAAGCTTATCAATATCGGTAGTGAGGGCTTCGATGGCTTCTGTGAGACCGAGGTCGCCGGGTGCAGCTTCGTGGACTTCATCTGCTGGGTCTTTTTCTTCGCCGACGGGTTCTTCGTATTCATCCTCGAGATATTTCTGCTGATCCGGGAATAGGTCATCATCAAAGACACCATGCCGTAGGCCACGACCAACTAGACCCAGTGTCGCAATGCTCTTCTTCTTCTCGGCTGGGCGGCCCTCAACTCGGGGTGTGTCTGATGAATTGCGACGCGCAGGCTCAGGGGGATCAGATCCGAAAAGCGAAGAAGAGGAACCGCTGCTGCCTTTCAGGTCTTCAACCCGTGTACTTTTCGGTTCGTTGGTGATAATGTCGTTGAGAGCTGCCTCCATAGTTTCAAGGACTAGACTCTGCGAAGCATCATTGTCGCCATTTTGAGAATCCTTGCCGAGACTTGCAGTAGATGCAGCAAGGTTATCTGTGTCGTAGTCATCGTCAAAAAGAGGGCCAGAGCGCTCAGAGTCTATCGATCGTCGGGGTGAAACGTCATCGTCAAATAGCTTGCCCATACCCCGAACGTCACTTGAAGAGACAGCAGCTCTTCGAAGGTCTTTTGACGGTCTGGTACCCGGCTGTGAGCCCGTCCGTACCATAAGAGGAGGCAGAGGTCGTCTCTCGGGAGCATCAAAGGTAACTGCGGGTGGAGATTGGTGTTGAATTGGTACCTGAGCACCCGAAGCCTCATCCGACGCGAGATATTTCCAGTATAGATCGGATTCTTTGAACTTTGGATAATGAGTGCTTTCCATTTCTTCCAGAACGGCAGACTGGGTGGCCAATACAACTGTTCGAGCCTTGCGATACTGCTCCGGGGTGGCGCGTTTGCCCGCGCTCAGGAAGGCCTTGACTGCAAGTCGTGAATCGTCAGAGACTTTCAGCTCCGGTCTGTTGAGGTATGTTTCACTAAGAAGTGCCATGTCATTCCTGTCGGCAGTTGTCCAAGTCCCCGAGGCGGATGACGTCTCGTCTCCAAAGTCGTCTTCCAATGGGTTTCGGATTCCGTCGACCACGATCCAGAATTGAACCATGGGCATCAACTTCTGGCGGTCCATGAACTCCATGAAATATGAAAGCCCAGATGCACTGTGCATCACATCCACAAGAGAAGTCTCTTGTGCAGCGGTCGTGCTCTCTTGACGGGGATTCACCGCGGCAGCAAGTCTCCGAGATGCTTCTCCGGGCACGGAAAGTTTGGAAACCTTTTGATCCAGGACCCTTTTACCAGTTTCCAAGCGCCGGAGATAGACCTGGTCTTGTCCCTCGACCATGCTTTCCCGCTTCAACTGGCTAGTCACAAGCGCACGGAAACGACGGGCATCAGACAGATTATTACATCGTCTTATGGCCCGAACAAAACGTTCAAACGCTCGTTCAGAGTCCTGGGGCGAAAGTCTTGGAAACGGCTGTCCACGTTTTGACTTTGGAACCGGAGATGCGTGCTCGTCCAGCGCAGCTCGAAGCTTTCGTACTGTTTTCCGATCCTGCAAAGCAGTTCTGCCGTATGCCTCCATCAACTGATTCCACGTATCTGGATCTGAAAGTGCTGACACGATCGGAAGCAACACCGCGCATGAGATGATTTCGCGAATCAGGACAGATACAACCCGACTATTGAGCACGCTCTCTGGAAACAGCTGAGGGAGAAGTCCCACGGAAATCTTGCGTAGATATTCTTGCTGGACCTGCTTTTGATCGGATGAAGAGAGCGCAACTGCAGGATGTAAGCGGCCTTCGCGAAATTTCTTGGCAATAGCCAAGTCCAGTTCTTCGGATTCCGTCACATTTCGATTGAGATTTCGCCCGCGAACTGAACGCTCGGCGATGTCGTACTCCTTTAGATGGGCTGTCAATATCGGGAAGACCCGCGAGACGACCAACGAGATCAGATCTTCTGAGAGTAGCCTGTCCCGAAAGTTTTCCAGGGCGACTCGAATCACCCGATCAACTTCGTTTGCAAATGTGGGGTTAGGACTAATGTTGTGATACCATGAGGATACGAAGTCTCGGGTAATGAAAGACAGAAGGCCGTCTATTTCTTCCGAGACGACAAATGATTGCGGATATAGTGGCCGTGGCCGGTATCGCGAGCTTTTCCGCACATTGAGCACATCCCTCCGCCAGTTATTGGGTGTGATAAAAGCCACAGGGACAGCCTTCGAGCTGCTAGGCTTGTCGTTCTGCCTTCGGACGGTGAGGACGACCAGCGCCAAAAACCCAGCAGAGGACAGCACGCCCCCCAAGGCCAGGGCCCATCCGAGATATCGGAGGACCGGCAGCCAGCGCACCACCAGACCCCAAGCGATGAATCCGCCAACCCCTGCTAGAACGAGATCGCGATGATGAAGGTCCATTCTCCCCGGACGCGCATAAGAGCTCCACGTCTCATGACGGCCGCTCGGCGGAGCTTAGGAGTGGAGAACTCGGCACGGCATTGACGGGGCAGGCAAGACGGTACGCGGGGCTCGCGATAGTTGTAAAGTCTAGCTTCACGGGGAAGCAGAAGCCAGAAAGGAGCAGGGAGGTGCAAAGAATCAACGGAAGCAGCTGAAAAAGCTTGGGCAGCAACAAAGTAGTCGCATTATCGCGGATCCCGTGACCTCGCGGAGCTGGAACGTCATTTGTTTACTTAATCGACCACGAAGCTAATGCAATTAAGGTCCCCCCGCCTCTTCCCTGTTCTGTCCTCTTCACCTCTGCACCTCTTTCCCCCCGAGTTTCCCTATTTCTGCACCATGGCCAGCCTCACCAATTTTGTGGATTTTTCAGCGCCGTCGCTGGCTCGTACGTTGTTGAGCTTCCCCGACCCTGGTCCTTTTGCGTATTTTGCATGTGATTGGAACTGACCCCAGCAGTTTCTGCGGCCACCATTGCATTTAACCCCATTTTCTGGAAGTAAGTCGGCCTCTCTCTGAAACAATTGTACTGATTACTGACCTAAATTGCCTCTGTAGTATCGTTGCTCGCGCCGGTTGGTCGACCCCTCTACCCGAGGACAACGGCGGGTACTTTTGCAGGCGGCTAACCACGGTCTCGAACAGAGTACAACAACCACATATTGACTCGCATTTTTGGTGGCCCGTACAAAGGATGCTATTTCCTCGCCTTCACTATCTTCTCGCTGGGTATCTTGCGTGACCATGTGTACCATGTCGCTCTGGAGGAGCAGCCCTTCTACGCACCCGTGCACCAGCCCATTGTGGGTGGTATTCTGTTCGTTTTCGGATCCGTCCTCGTCCTCTCCAGTATGTGGGCTCTTGGTGTGACTGGTACCTACCTGGGCGACTACTTCGGCATTCTCATGGATGCTCCGGTTACCGGCTTCCCATTCAACGTGACTGGCTCGCCTATGTACTGGGGAAGTACTCTGAACTTCCTCGGCGTAGCTCTGTACAAGGGCAGGGTGGCCGGTATCCTTCTGACTGCGCAAGTGTTTGTGCTGTACTGGTTCGCTCTGAAGTGGGAGGAGTAAGTTCTCTGTTCAATCATAGATTCGAGAAACAAACTGACCGATTCCTCAGCCCCTTCACTGCCGAGATCTACGCCAAGCGTGAGCGCGAGCGCGCTAAGAAGCAGGGCGGCAAGAAGCAGTAAACGGATATACGTGTACAGCAAGGTTGACTGGAACATTCAACATCCACAATCTGCGCATGGCGATCTTCGGGCAGGCCGAGATTCGAAAACCTAATCCTGTCACCCAGGAGCCTGGAATGGACCTACCCGGGCTGCGGGTGACGATTTTCCAGCACACGGACGCATCCGAATCTTCAACGAAGCTGGAACAGTAGACGATAGACGTTGTTTTGGCCATGATACAGAGGCTGAGTAAAGCGACGGGTGTTTTCTATATACCCTTTTGTTATTTCCCTACGCGACAAAAAAGACAGTCCTCCACCCACAGCGACAAAAATCCCACAGCGAACATCCTATAAGCCCCCATCGTGTGCGTAATCAATTTGCTCTAAAGCCACAGCCGAGGTGGCACTAGCCAGCTTCTTGGCTTCGATAACTGCCGGTTAATTCTATTCCTTTCTCGAGGCAGGTTTTGTACAGAGCTCCTCCAGTATGAAGTTGCATGTCTGGCAATAGATACCAATAAAATTGCATTGACTATTTCCAATCTCCGAGGGTATATCGACACCTGGCCCAAGCGGGCTAAAAAGGACGTGGGAGATGAGATGCATGGAGCTAACACCACCAACACCACGCTATGGGCAAATCAAAAAGGAACAAAGGAGGACTATTGTCGTCGGCCACGGCCTCGCTTGGCCGTCGTCTGGCGCTCGTCGACCGTCTCTACTTCGTCCTCATCGGTGCCCTTCTTCAGATCCTCTCCCTCTCCAAGGCCCCATTTCTCGCGGTCGTACCAATCTTCGCCGTCGCTCATTTCACCAACGTGACCTTCGGCCTTGCACCACTCCAAGACGTCGGCCTTCATGTGGCACGCGCGAAGCAAAGAGTCGAGCATGTGCTCGAAGCCACGCACCGTCTCCTCTTGTTTTTGGATATAGGACCACAGCAAGCGACGTGTTTCTTCTGCCTCGGCGGCAGGAAGGCCGAAGTTCGCATCTGGGAGAACCCCTTCCGGGATGAGGAAGAGCGGGTGGGGAGTTGGGAGGGTACTGGCAGTATCGGCGGTAGAAGTAGGAGATCCCGCGTCTTGGGTCGCGTTGGCTCGGGCACGAGTAGTCATGCGACGAGGCGGCGTGGGTGACCCGTCGTGCATTTCAGCATCCTGCTCAGTTTCGTCCTCGCCCTCGTTCTCCTCGAGATGTGCTTCAGTGTCGGCCTTCTCTCCGTCCTTCGAGGTATCCATCTCCTCCGTAGCTTTCTCCTTGTCTTCTTGGGCTGAATCGTTTGCGCCGGTTGGATGCGGTGGAAGATCCGTGACTGTAGCGTCCGCTTCCTCAGATTTAAGCTGTGTGATCTGGTCCTGGGAATCATTGTTCGTCGCAGTTTCCGCAGAAGCCGCCGGGACTTCGGCCATTTCCGCATCATTATCTGTGCCCTGAGGTCCATTCTCCGTCCCGTTCACGGTAGGTTGCGCCTCAGCCTCTTGAGGTGCATTGGCATTACCAGCAGGTGGTGACCCAGATCCACTCATTTCCTGGAGAGACGCACTTTGACCATTACCCATGACCTTGGGCTCGAAGATGTACCGGTCGTCGGGGCTTTCAAGGAGGCCGCACGGCATCCAGCCGCCGTCCCCAAGAAATTGCCGATGAAGATTTCTGGCTCGCCAAAGAAGAGCGCGCTCCTGGCGCAGCTTTTCCTCGACCGCTAGCGTCATTTGGTCGAGCGCGGGGGAAGTGTAGGGTTGGGATAACGAAGGGTGGGTCGGGAGTTCGGAAGGGTGCTTCAGGGGACATAAGAACGCTGCGCAATGACTAGATTAGTACTGCGGGCAACTGAGTTAATGGCATATTGGGATCACAAACTTTCAAGCGCAATCCCCGAAAACGGGTTCTCCTCGGCCACAGCGGCGTCAGCTTCAGAATCTTCATCCTCCTCGTCCAGTTCCTCGCCCTCGGAATCATAGCGAATTGGATTTCGCTGCAGAATATAACGCGTGTAGCCAGCATGGTTGACCTTCTATTCGTATCCATAACAACGAACGTCAGTCCCGGAGTCTTTCAAGCCGCCGCCACTCAGAGCCCCGGGAAGGGTCTCTTCGGCCGAGATTCACGCACCTCTTTGTAAAATTCCTCTGCATTGATGTACCCCATGGCTCCTTCCCGAACGTACTTCGCATTTTCTTTCATTTTATTGCCGCGGTTTGTAGGCTCGGCGATAGAATCGTCGGGTCCCGAATCTGATCGAAGACAGGATGTTAGCAATGTATCTTATCAGTGTTCAGATTTAACATCGACTTACCGTCCTGTTCCCTGTGCAATGCCCGCTTCATACCGACAATCGTGTCGGCAATTAGCGCCGCTTGAGTCGCCATGGCTGAGGGGGTCTGCGACAGGCAGTCGATTCAGGCACGTCGGAGGGCGCGTAAGAGAGGGGTTCGGAGGGTGTGAACCGAGGCTCACTCTGGGCGTAAGATAATATGACAACAGGAGCAGATTGTACCCCGTCAAAATCAAAGTCTGCGAAGGATTCCTCACCGGACAGAGCGCAAAGAGCCAAAGTGACGAAGCTCGCGGAGAGAGCTGCGGATGGCCGATCGCCGCTAACTGCTTTGGGGGGGCGGAAAGTGATAAGGACGGTTCACGTGACTAATCCTCCGCGGATTACTTCGACTTGTGTATTGGATTACAGTGTACACAGAGAACATCGAATTCTAAAGAAGTCTTCATAAGAATTCGTTAAATGCCTAAATACAAGTTTCGTGGTATTTTTCGACGTCACTGAAGTACACCCCAAAATACACCATGAGTTTAATCTTCCGCATCAACCCATACTAAGATCCCTTTCTTGTCTGCACGCATTTCTCCGGTTGGAAGAACGCGAAGAGTCTTGTTAAAGTATGTATCGACAATAACAAGCTGAGGTTGGATCCAAAGCCCACGTTTCGCGGCTAGGATATTGTACCGTACCGTATGACGGCTCAAAGGCACGAGCTGGACGACGGTGGTCTTGGGCCCACTGAAAGCAAAGTGCTCGCTGGCTTCCATCATCAAGTTGAATGTGAGGAAATGCGTAGAAGGGTTCTCCAGAGTGTACTCAAGGTGAATCAGTCCCGATAGGGTATTGGAGGGTGATGCCGAACAAAGGACTCGGGGTTCGCCCATGGGGACAATGAAGCGGGGGATGTCCAGGATACTCGTGGTGACATCGTTGGAAGTTCTATCATCAGATGAACGCCGGCGCCAGTCAATTTCCAGTGCAAAGTTGAGAGGAGTCGGAACGCGATCACCCAGAGTTAGCTTCTGGACGTCCAGGAGGAAATTGGACTCCCGCAGCTCTTCTGGCGCGATGTGTGGAGTCTCTGGGCTGACGAGGGCCTCGGACTCGACATTGCATACAGAACCAGCGCCTAAACTGAGAAGCTTTAAAGACATCTTTTCGATGATAAGAGGCTCCAAAGCGAAGGAGACCACCTTCGAATTGAGGCACCATCGCTGTGATAAACCACCCGGCGTGGATTCAGCGTCCTTGCGTAGCAAGTTATCATCGACGGTGAAGAAATTCGGCCACGGTTGGGGATGAACGCGAGGTAAGAATTCATAGTTGGCTTCGAATGGTCGCACGAAAGAAAGGTCGACCGCGATGGTCTTGATGATAGGGGTTTGGACATCAGAGACGAGGTGATATACGGCAGAGATCTCCAGGGTGTATTTCGCCGCATCCTGAGTGTCGGCCAACACAATGGTGAGATTGTTGTCGGAAGACCGCCCCATAACTCCGATACTCCGCTTCAGAAAGTGGGATGGTCCTTCTGTCGGGGTGCTTGTTCCCGATTCCAGGGGCTCGGAGCCTTGGTCTCCGTCCTGCCATTGGAGTCTGGTGGTTGACTCCGGGCTGCTGAAGAGTCGGATTTCCGCAGACACATCGGCGCCCTCATCTTCTTCGTTGTAAAGACCGATTTGAAGAACCACACGTTCATTAGTATAGTAAGTCTCCTTGAGATTGGGGGTCGAGATGCGAATCTTAGGCGGCTTCGGCAAGATCTTACACCTGCCGGTATCTCGGTCCTTGCCGACTCTTCTGCGAGAAGGGCCTTTCTTGGTCTGCTGCCACCAATAAGACTCATGCAAGTCATACTCGGTGATCACGTAGGCGAGGTCAAACTTCTCTCCGTCGACGAGCATCGCTATAGAAGCAACAAGACTCTCCCCAGCTTCGCGAGGAATGCAGGCAAGATTATAAACTTTAGTTTGACCAGGTCCAATTGTCAAGTCCGCAATTCCAATCAGTGTCGCCAAACCGCCTGTTGGGGACTGAACGCTAGGGTCGTCCGAGCTGCTAGGTTCACGGAGTGATACGTCCGAGATGCAAGATGGGGTAGTCGTGTCGGAGCATTGATCCTGATCAGATTGAAGTTTCACTGGGCGAAGACACCCCTCGAAGACAAGTTTCACCTCGGAAAGCTTGATCGGGGCAGATTCTTGTTGAGCACATGATGAAATGACGAGTTGGGCCTGCAGAGGTTCCCCGACATTGCCTTCGGACTTTTCAAAAACGAGAGATGCGGTCACTGGTTGGCGTCAGTCAGTTTGGCAAAATCTCGGAATATTAAGAAGGTAACATACAGCTGGTCATGACGTCTTCAGCCCGAAGAACAACAGAAGGCTTCGGCTTCTCGGAGGGGAAGCTCTCGAGGCTTTGATGTATGTCATAATGCCACGAAGGTCTCGGCGAGAATACTATAGTACTGTATAAGATTCTTTGAGATCAAAGGTATAGGCCTCGGGATAACGCTTACCTTTGTTGAGTAGCTCCCAGTCGACCCGCAAAAGAGTCTCGCTGTCTTTCAAGTTCAAGGCACATTCTCTCAAAGCCCATCCAAAGGTTTCCATCAGCCTCCACCAACCAGCACGGCGCCAGCTGAGGGTTGACCATAATGGTTGCAAGACATGATATGCTTCGGACCACGAGCCAATATGAATGTACTCTTGGGCAATCTCAAGACTGAGCCTCTCCACCTGCCGTGTTTGGTGTCGCTTCGAGAATTCCTCAAGAGCGGCCTTCATTGTGCTCAGAATCAATTCTGAATGATCAAACCCAGCCTGTCCTGACGGAGGGCTCTCCACGTGGGTCTCTGGGGCGAGATAGGTATCATACAGATAAGATTTGTTTGCAATTTGCGAGGCAGGAGATTGACCAGGGGGAATCCGATCTTCATTAGAAATCTGCAAGGCAAGAGCTCGACGGGCCATTGAGTGCTTGGCTGAGCGGTACAGCCAATATCCCTCGTGATGCAGTTGCTCCCACGGGTTTACTCGCTCGTTTCTTGGGATGGATTTCTCCGGCGCGGTGAATATCGATACCTCCGGTACTCGGTCGGTAGAACCCTCCGTTACTGCCGGGGATGTCTCTGCGCGGCGAATGAGCTGAGCCATGACCATTGACCACCGCGCCTCCCACGCTTCCCACCCATAATTTTTGCTACCTCTGCCTCTGCGATTCACAATATCTTTCGTCCGAAGCCTGTGATCAGCCCAAAAACGCGTTGCTGCAGTGGTCTGGGCCGTCCAAAGCAAACAGCGGATAATTCGAATGGCGAGCGCATCACCCAACAAACGCGCATCATTGAAGCGCGCACTCCAGCCTGCGATATTTTCGAATACCTCTTGGCCAAACAACGTGTCGTACGCACTTTCGTAGTTGCGACAAGCAGCATCCATCTCTTGGCGGAACTCGGCGAAGATGCCGAGCTTAAACTCATAGCGTACATTCCACCCTTGTAATGAGAGCGTCTGCGATGTACCGGTTGTCGGTGGCGCAGTCGGCGGAGGGATGCTGCTCCGGTTCCGTTTGCGCCGAGCATGCTTAGACAGGTCCCTGTAGTATTCCGCGACAGATGGTTGCAAGAGAGAGAACAAAGACTTGACAAAGTCTTTAAGCTCGGATGACGTCGCGTCGGGAGGAATCACAAATATAGACTTTTGATCCAAATTGGTTGCTCGCCGAATGCTTGCCACACGATCATCGATTTCACCCATATATCCCCCGTCACCTTCCTCGGATATTAAGACAGTCAAGAAGCGCGTTTTGAAGCCAGACGACGACCACTCCTTTTTAAGACTATTAATCTCGATCTTCAGTTGGTTGTCGCGCAGCGAGTTCATATTTGGGTCCAGAGACAAAGGAAAGAAGTTGATCACTGCCGCAGGAACGATATCTTGGTGTTTCGTCACCCACAGCGGAGTGAGCAAGCCATCTGGAAATGTGGGGGAGCTCGGTGTCAAGGGTGAGATGGGCGAGTGGAGGGCAAAGGGCGTGGCAGAGCTCGCAACATCGGCATCGGAATCGGCTATTGAGCTTCTAGGAGACAAATGCAAAGGAGGGTCTGCCTTTCGCGGGGGAAGTTGATACGACTAGCGGCAGGTTAGCATGCAGCTCTTTGTCCAGCAAGTGGGAGAACCTACACGGCCAGTGCTCTTGATCCTGTAACCTATGTGCGGCGATGCAGAGCTACCATTTGAGCCTAGTCCCGCCCTCCAGGGCATGTTGGATGCATCTTCCTCCAAGAGCACTCTGCCCAAGTCCTCCGCAACAGCCCCGCTCAACAGGGGGAAATCCGAGAAGATCTTGTGACCCCTCTCAGAAAGAAGTGGATATTCGACAGAAGAACCGGGGCCATCTTCAGAGCCTGCCTCGAGCCCCGAAAGCAGGATCAAGGGGAGGTTGTGGTTGACGTAGTCTTCGGGATAGGCGTCCATTGCGGACAATGGAGTTGGTAGTGCGGGAGGGTCACCGCATGTCTAATCGAGATACTGGCCAGCAGATGGATATCAATCGCGATTATGCAGCGCAAATGAAATGACCCAGGTGAGTAAAGAGCGGACTTCGGCCTGTGCGAGAATGCTGGCTGATACGAATAGCTTGGGTATGCGGGATACTGCCGTCTGGCGGGGGCGGTCAGTCTGCAGACGCTTCGTCCGTTTGTCATGATTGACTTTCGATCAACGTGGGGTTATGATATATTCTAAATTGACATTCGGATTGTGAGAAGAATAGAAAAACTTATCCTTTTGGATGAAGTTCGGAGCCATTGTAAATAGGTGCGCTGGTTGTTGTACAATATAGTGGAAACTATATATATAATGAGTGGTGGTAACCACCAGCAATCCCAAGTCATCATCATCTACCCACTATGTATATATGAGGGATGATATTTATGTCCAGGATCAATGTAAGTCAGCGGCGAAATCGACGATAGTCGTTCGACAGCTCACGACAAGCCTTTGGCCTAAAATTGCACCAGCCACTCTCATCTCCGAGATCGCGGGCTCCTGCCGATCCCTTGGCGGACTTAGGGGTCTTCTAGAAGAGTGCGAGAATGAAGCATTCTCTGCATTCCACGTGTACTGCATGATACTATGGAGCACCTAGATGTGGTCAGTTTACGTATATCTACTGTCTAGGTACACTGAGGAATATGAGACAATAAACAAGCACGGTTCCCCGTATCGGATCCCTCACACGGATCCATGGCTCGGCGCCCGCGATTCCCGAATGGGAGCGTACACAATCGAGCGGGAAATTGGGATCCATCGAGTGGACCGCGGAGCTGAACGCGCGAACGCTAAAAAATCCGGAGGGGATCTCTCTCCTTGAAGATTTACTCCTTTTATTACCTGTTCGTTCTTTTTTCCTTTCTTTTCGACACATCAATTTCTAGCCACTCTTTTAAACTTCTCTTATCGGTTCACCCCTCCTACGACTATAATATAACTGTAAGGGGGGCACTCGTTTCATTTCGCAGGGGCCCTGCATCTATCTATCTGCAGAAGATCATGCGCGCTGCTATCCCTGCATATCTCGTTGATCTCTAGGGCGAGGCTTTGCAATCGAAAGGGCTTGCTACCCCTTGACTATCGAGCGCCATGCATCTGAACGAAGGCGCCCCGGCGCCTCCAAGACAGGCGGAGTCGGCTCTCCTGTCGCGCCGCCGCCGGCGCAAATCTCTCGGCGCCCTGCGTGGAAAGGGAGCAAACTCGTCCGCCGATCCAACGTCGCCTGAAGTCATTTCGTCGCTAATTTCGTCCCTGTCCACGATCTCGGTGCCCCTGAACTCGCATTTCGATAACGTGCCGCGCATCGACTCCAAGGATTCGTCCGATCCTGGCTTGCCCGAAGTGCCGCACACTGCACCCTGCTTCACTAATTCCCCTTCGCAGCAGAATGGCTTTGGAATGAGTTTAGGGACTTGTGCGACGGTCGAGGAACCGCCAAACACACCGTTTTTGCATCCGGATGATGCTGCCTCCTCCCCCGTTATTCGCATGGCCAGAGCGCCACCTTCGCCAAAATCTCCGAAGTCTCCGCGATCGCCGAGGTTCAAGTCGTTCAGATCGACCGAGCCGTCTACTCGACCTGCATCGAGGGATTCATATGCGTCAGTAAGGGCTGCTCCCGAAGAGACCGCATTCGGCACGATCAGTACGGAGTCCGTCCTTCCCCGTGTTTCGACTGCTACGAGCATTGCCTCCAACAGTTCGGCTGGACGCACAAAAAGTCTCAAGGGCTCATTCGGGTTTCTGAAGAAATCGTCATCGAGGGATTTTACAAATGACATGGAATCACAGACCGATCGCTTGCGCAAGACGAATAGCCTCAACGATACTTTGCGTCATAACACGCCACGCAATCGGGCGAGCTTGCGCTCGATATACTCCATGGCGAACGTGGCCGAAGAGAGCGGCCCTAATGGCCTCCAAGAAGATATAAGTGAGGGTCTGGCGGCCAGTACCCCGCCAACTAGGGAACCCCCCTCGGTCCAAAGTACGCCAGATACCCACAACAATCCTGGAGGTATTGGAAGCGGTAGATATATTCCAAACCGCGAGTCCTCTCTGCGGCACCGACATAGTCCATCCCCTGGCTCGAAAAAGCGGAGATCTGCTCGTCATAGTCGATATTCTTCCACTGCAAGCAAGGAGTCGGTTCCAGAGAACGGTCTGCCAGGGACGAGCAACGATGCCGAGCAAGTGACTCGGAGGATACAGGAACTGAAGGACCAGCAGCAAAGAATCAAAACCGAGCTCGAAGCTGATGCCAGTCCTGGCAGGTCCACGAAGACGACCCCTGCCAATCAAACCAAGCCTTTGCCCAGCACCAGCCAATTGGACCAAACTCGCGCGCCGGATAGTGAGCCGAAGGGCGATCATTCTGTTCTGAATGACAGTGCTCCATCACCGTCCGTGATGACCGGAAAGAGCCGATCTGGAAAGCCAGGTCAGCCTTTGGCGTCGAAGCCCACCAACTTTGCTCCTCAATTCCCGAAGTCACCATCAGAAAAGGAGGAACAGTCTCGTTATAGGCGATCATTGGAGCCAGTCACGCCAACCAAACCACACCGCCGCACGCCTTCTGGCCATTTGTCGGCCGGACGTCCCTCAATCAACACCGAAAGGCCGTCCAGTGCAGATTCAATTGATCTGGCGGTTGAGGACTATATTTTCTCCCCGAAATTGACCCAGAAAGTGGTTCATCCAACCAGCGGACGCACTATTGCGTTCTCCGAAGTGGGCAACCCCAAAGGCCATGTTGTGTTATGCTGCCTGGGAATGGGTCTTACCCGATATCTCATGGCGTTCTATGATGAGCTGGCCCGAACTCTTAACCTGCGCTTGGTTACTCTAGACCGGCCTGGTGTGGGAGAGAGCGGGCCGCATCAACTTGACGAGCCGAGCAACCCTCTCAGCTGGCCTGGTGAGTCTTTCACGTCGCAGTAAACTATCATTCTATCACTAACCACAAATGCAGATGATGTCGCCATCGTTTGTAACTACCTCCGAGTCACCAAATTTTCTATTCTCGCACACTCTGCGGGAGCGATCTATGCTTTGGCCACCGCTCTCCGAATCCCACAGCATATCCGAGGACGAATCCATCTTTTGGCTCCCTGGATCCCTCCATCTCAACTCTCCACCATTGGTTCCCAGAAAGATCCCGCGCCAATCAACGCGGTTCCATATTCTCAAAAGATACTTCGCGCTCTTCCAACATCTCTCCTGAAAATAGCCAACACCAGTTTCATGAGTGCTACCAGCGCCAGCATTACCACCAGTCTCCCTAAATCTCCCCGGCGATCGAAGCGCAAAACTGCGAAAGAAGCACCTCTCGTGGAAACAGAACCTCCTATGCCAGACAGCGCCCCTAGCGTTCGGGTGGATACCCAACTGCAAAACGAAGACCCGGCGCCGCTGGGTGGGCCAAAGACATCGTCTATCGCTCATGTTAAGCGAAGCGAAGCGACTCTTGGGTCTCGTGCGAAGCCTCCCGAAGAAGAGCGTGAACGCCAACAAGACTATGACACTCGCCTTACCCACAAAATCTGGGAGCTCGCCACCACGAATGCCAACCCAGCCGTTGACCTCCTAATCTGTCTGGAACGCCGTCAGACCATCGGCTTCCGTTATGTGGATATCACTCGATCTGTGGTCATCCATCACGGTAGCAAGGACACCCGCGTGCCTGTGGACAATGTTCAATGGCTGGGCAAGACTATGCGGCGGTGTGAAGTGCGAATCCTTGAGGGCGAAGGCCACGGTCTGATGGCCTCTGCCGGAGTAATGGGCAGCGTTCTCACCGAAATCGCCAAGGAATGGGAAGACTGGACTACCATCGTCCAGGGCAAACGTCGGGCAACTGCCCACCAAAATGCACGGCCAGGTGCTTCCATTCCCACCTGATTGGCAACCATCTTCGCTCACGTCTACACTCGATCCCTGACCCCTGACACTTCCAAACCGTGTTTTATCCCATTTGCTACATTGACTCTCCCCAACGCATTACGCCTGGACCCTGGCGGTCCCTCTAATTCTTAATTCCCTTCATTTGATACCGACAACAGCAGTTGTCTTACTTTACCACCCCCATACACACTCACCCATACATAAACATAATTTTGGCCGATGTACGCCCGTCTATGGAATCTCATGTGGAGTCGTGTTCAGTCCAAAAAAATCCAGTGATTTAGCATAATACCCAGTCAATTTTGATTACCTCAGTTCCAGTAAAATTCGTCTTGCAGACCTCGTCCACGTGGTTAAGGTACATATACATTGGCCATAGTTATTGACGTGGATCTGCCAAGTATCACGCTCAGACCGAGTCCCACATTCAGGGATGAGCTGGGCCCCTGGAACATACAATCCTTGGACAAAGGCCCCCCGCATGACCTAGGATTCACTTTACACAAGACTAGATGCCATCTTTGGATCGCGTGTCCTTATTATTTACCTTGAAGGTCCATGTTCAAGCCAAGCCGCATCATTGAAGCTTGACCGACGGATTTCTTGGCACCCGGGGCTCTTGTCACGTATCGCTTCCCGCATTGGAGAACCGCGTCGGGTTGTGCAGGCTCGCCGTTCTTGCATTCCCCCTCATATCGATCCGACCTTACAACATCTCCGTCATCTGGTGTGATTGAGTATTGTTCAATATGCCTACACAACGGCGCGTGCGACTCATCGTAGTCGCGGTTGTCGTGATCCTCTTCCTCACCTTTTACTATTCCGTACGAGATCACAATCACTCCGGCTCTTTTTGTTCGTGTCGCACAGTACTAATGTTGACAATGCTTGTCTGTACAGGGAGAAGCAAGCAGAATTCAAAACCAAAAGTTCTACCGATCCACCCTCGATGCAATGAGGGCCAAGGAGGATGCAAAGCATGCGAAACCGCAAGACAAGATCCAGGACGCGATTCCCCGGCAGGGATCAAATGCCGCGCAAGCGGATAGTGCCAATTACGAACACCCAGTGATTCCACCGGCGAAGCAGAGCGAGGAGATGGAGGAGATCCCAATTGCGGGACGGACGAAGATGACGGTGCCCAAGAACAAGGATGTACAAGGCTCATCGTCGGACTCAAAGCCCGTGGAGCAGGAGGAGACCACAGACCACTTGGATGCAAAGAGCGAGCTGAACTCGATTCTGAAGCGATCTCCTGGTATGGTTGTCTTGTCTTTTCCCTCTACATTCTACATGTCATCGAAGCTAACAGCCGTGCGCGCTCGTCTAGTGATCATCTTTTCCAAGTCCTACTGCCCCTACAGCAAGAAAGCAAAGTCGATCCTACTGAACCGCTACTCGATCTCCCCGAAGCCGTTCGTTGTCGAGTTGGACCAGCACCCGATCGGACGGGCCCTTCAGGATCTCCTGGCGCAGAACACGGGCCGTCACACCGTACCTAATGTGCTGGTTAATGGAAAGAGTATCGGAGGCGGGGATGACATTGCTGCCCTGGACCATAGCGACGAGCTGGCATCGACGCTGCGAACAATGGGTGGTAAATGGGTGGCAGAGGTGACGCGCGCTACCCCTAGTGAGGGGCACCTGTGAGAAACTTGTTTCAATGGATCATTTCTTCAGTGTATCCACTGTGTTCTTGTCCAGGTGTTATCAAGAACAACCCGGCTGTACATAATTTCGCCTTAATTGGAAGGGCTCACCCAGAAGAGGAAGGCCAAAAGGCCAAGTCATCCGTAAAGCCATCCGTCGCGAAGCCTGGATCTGGCTTATGATCTTCACAGCACACAAAGCCCCCAGTGCTACGTGTCGTGGGAATATACGCTATATCTCTTCCTCCTTTCCCCCTAATATACCCCTCGTCAATCTGTCCGATCTTTAATTAAGCTTTAGACACCTCGCATCAGTTCTGTAAGCCACACTTTCTAATTCACGGTTTCACTGGGAACGTAATTATGACCGGCGGAGTCCGAAGTTGAATTATACCGAGATGATACCTCTGTTTGAGATCAAACCCCCAGTCGAGCTTATATGAAGCAAAGGTTAAAAAGGAGGTCATCGACTTTGAAAACAAATGTTTTGTCCAGGAAAACTCGCTCTTCGCCCCGAGTATGTCGAGAACGGACAGCCAGTTTTTGTGCGAGCGAATTTTTGAGACCGGGTTCAATACACCGAGATGAATGTCGCACAAAGTGAAGATCTCGCTCAACCAGCAGAATGTTCGTGGCTGTCGCGGAGTTTTCTTAAAGCTCATAGGGAAGCCGGTGGTCAAAGTCGCCCACGCCGCCACTAATAGCACCCAGGAGATCGACTCGAGGCAGAGGAGCTAGCGAAGAAAGCAAAGACCGAAGGTCACGCTGATGGCAGGGAAGTCATTATCCGGAGCATGAAGGGAAGCGGCCATGCATTCGACAAGCAGATTACGGACGAAATCCTCTTTGAGCCCAGAGATGAGGCTTACAGGCTTGCCGTTAATATGTTGAAGAACGTCAAGGATGAGAGCTCTTAAGTGATAATTATAATTTGTGTTGTCGAGAGAAAGGCTATATTCACCGCTTCAACCAGTCGACGGGCATGCACTCTTTGCCTGGCTGAGCGGAAACGGATATCTCCACAATCAGAGACACGATATAGGGTTCCTCATATATTCCTGATCTTACGTTCGCTGGATTCAGCCATGTCAGCCATGTGAGATGTGGTTAGTGGTTGATTTTGTATCATATCGTGGTCGAACTATAGCTTTAATGGAGCTAGTCTCAGTGCTCGATACCGTAACTGACCCACTATGGACAACATCAACGTAAACATCGACGCTAAGGAGGTCATCAGATATGAACGTTAACAAGCCCTAGATTTTGTCTGTAATTATAAAGCGTGTCTGCTCGGAAATCCCTTCTATAACCGAGTGATATACGACGGCGCCTTACAATCTCCTTATTCTTCGATCCTTCGCGGCCCGAAGCTCAAAATCGCCCCAGAAATGACCTGGAGTGCTCTAGTCTCGCTTCAACCAGTCCATTACATCGTAAACTTCGAATACAGGACCAGAAATAAGCGTCACCAATACCTGATTTTTGCCTGCAAGTGCAACAAAGGCCCATTCTGTGATCTCCTTATTTATTAGACACCCAAATTTCATTCACGTGATGTGAAAATCACTGAAACCCAAAATCGACTAGCGCCCGGCCATTAGGTCATGTGATTTACATCACGTGTGTACCGAGGGCTAAGCGACGCACAATCCACACTAACCTCCGTCTTGAATTTTGACTCCCCGACATCGACAACTCACCCCCTCGGCCAATACCACCCACGCAGTCAAGATGCGGTACATTCACTCCGAGGAACGGCTGCCCATTCCGGACAATGGTGAGCATGCGACCTTTTCTGTTTTTCGAGGGAAAAATTGAGGGAATGGTGGGATTCGTCGCACCCAATATCGTGGACATCGCACATGGCTATGAATAGGGACGACTGCTTCGCGACAGGACCGCACCATTCCCTGGAGGATTCTAACAGCCAACAACGACACGCACAACCTTTTTTCTGGCTTTTGGAACGACGTGGATGGAGCGAAAGACATGCAAAAAAAAAAAAAAGAATTGGGACTGATTCGTGATGTTCTCTCTACAGTGAAGGTTCACATTCGTTCGCGTACTGTGACCGTCGAGGGCCCCCGCGGCAAGCTCGTTAAGGACCTCTCCCACATTGCCGTCACCTTCGGCCGCCCCGAGAAGGACGTTATCTCGATCGAGCTGCACCACGGTGCTCGCAAGGGTGTCGCTACCCTCCGTACCGTCCGCACCATCATCAACAACCTGATCATCGGTGTCACCCGCGGCTTCCTGTACAAGATGCGCTACGTCTACGCCCATTTCCCCATCAACGTCAACATTGAGAAGAACGGCGAGACTGGCCAGGCCGAGATTGAGATCCGGTATGGGAAAACTCTATCTTTTGTTCTCAGGAGAACTCGACATTTGAACGGTAATACTGACGGGTTTCTTTTTACAGTAACTTCCTCGGTGAGAAGTACGTTCGCCGCATCACTGCTCAGGCCGGTGTTGAGGTCGCTCCCTCCACCAACGTCAAGGATGAGCTCCAGCTCTCCGGCAACTCCCTGGAGGCTGTTTCCCAGAGTGCCGCCGACATTCAGCAGATCTGCCGTGTCCGGAACAAGGATATCCGTAAGGTGAGTTACCGTCATGTCCGTCACCCGTCAGTATGCAGCATACTAATACTATGACTAGTTCTTGGACGGTCTGTACGTGTCGGAGCGGGGCAACATTATTGAGGAGTAAAGAATGACTCTTGATGGGTTCGGGTGTCCGGGAGAGATTCTTTTTTAATTTCGCCTACTTGCATATAGGGAAGCAAAGCGAAATGACAAAAATCAAACGACCTTGCAAATTTCACTTGCTTGAAATGACCTGTATGAGGCATGTAGCGAAGAATCCATAAAATTGGTGTCGCTTGGTACTGTTGTATACCTCAATGTGATGGTGTTCATAAATTCTTCATTCTTCAATTCTTCATTCTGTGGACCTTGTAGAGTCGAGAGAGGTGCGACCGAGCGCCGCAACCTCGAATTCGGTAGAACGCCACCTCCCAACTTAAGATCCCATCTTATATCATTCCTCATTCGTCATTCGTCATTCATCACATCCTAAGATCTTATTTCGATCAGCTCGAAAACGTGCTTTTTCTCTTCTTTAGTGTAGGCGCGTGACGCCATACTCTAGCATGTGAAAGCCCCAGTCTTCCGGATTCTTCGACTTGGACCTCGCGCGCAATGGCGTCCTGGCTGTCCTGGCTGGAGAGTGTTATATCCGCGATCTTCAGCATGATTCTGGATGTCGCGCAGTTCTGGCAATCTGTGAGTGCCCTCTCCCTGATGCGGAGGAAGTGGGCGGCTGTCCGCTACCTAGCTAGCTACCTTGGCTTCGGGAAAGATTGGACGCCCACGCCATGTTAAACCCGCGGCTTACACGACGTATAGAAATTATTTTCATGGTGGACCTTGAAATCTCCCCGAGATCGATGCGTGCATACGCTTGCTACGGCGCAGACATACGAGGAATGGGAAGAGGCCGCGTGCGAGCTGGACGACGTGCTGGGCAAGGACTTTTGGTACCGACGGTCCCTCCGATCCGAGCAATGGAGCTTCTACTGACCAACTACCTAGGCGCCAAAATCCAGTCAGTCGACAATATGACTACCGGCTGATCCTCGGGCGACTAGAGGCGCTGATGAACGCGCGCGGGGCCGGCGACATTGTGGCTTTGGCCAACCTGCTTCGCTCCGGGTTGGTGCGCAACCTGGGCAACATCACCACGACTAAATTATTCACGCATGCCTATGGAGGTACCAAGCTTTTGATCGACGACTACATCACGCAGGTCGCGTTATCTATTCAGTATGTGACGATGTGGCGGGCGGAGCAAGCGCAGGAGCCTGCCCAGGCGACCATGTTCACCCCGCAGGCGAAGCTGGAGCTATTGCACGATACCCGACAGGCCTTTGGTCGCACGACTCTTCTTTTACAGGGCGGCTCGGCTTTTGGGTTGTGCCATCTGGGGGTGGTCAAGGCTTTGCATCTGCAGGGACTTCTACCGCGTATCATCACCGGTACAGCGAAGGGAGCTATGATCGCAGCTCTCGTTGGGGTTCATCCTGAAAGCGAACTGCTCCCGTTGCTGGAGGGTGGTGGAATTGATCTTTCTGTCTTTGATAGTCGTTGGAAAGACCACCCCGATGGAACCGAGAGCTGGATACGAGTTTTCTTTCGACGCCTAAAGAGGTTTCTCCGAACAGGTCATCTGTTTGACATGGGGTTGCTGGAAGAGTGTGTCCGCGCCAACGTGGGTGATTTGACATTTGAAGAGGCGTATGCTCGGTCCAAGCGGATCTTGAATATCACGATTGCCACGGGGGGCAAGGATGGCACTCCAAATCTCCTTAATTACCTGACTGCGCCGAATGTGGTATGTATTTTTCATCCCGAGGCTTGATACTCAAGTGATCTGACATGAGACTAGTTGATTTGGTCGGCCGCCGCTGCTTCGAGCGCTTCATCCTCCTCGACTCTCTCTTCCCCGGTTACCATCTACTGCAAGGACGAGACAGGCTCAATCATGCCTTGGCCACTTACACAGGATGCAGTCTTTCATCCATGGCGACATGTCCACTATAACGATGGAGAATCGCCGCTTTCCCGAATCGCAGAACTCTTCAACGTAAACCACTTCGTTGTCTCGCAGGCACGGCCCTATCTAATCCCATTCCTCCGATCCGAACTCAACCTCCTCGATCGCCGCCAGACCGGCTGGCACAACATTTCTCGCTCATTGATGCGCCTTGTCCTCGTCGAGCTTCGCCACCGACTCCGGCAACTTGACTACATCGGCTTGTTACCCGCAGCCGTCAGCAGGCTAATGATCGACGAAACAATCCCAGGCCCGAACCTAACCCTCGTGCCAGATCTTTCATTCAAAGACATCAGCAAGCTCTTCCAGCAACAAACTCCAGAACACCTGGCGGAATGGATACTGAAAGGCGAGCGAGGCGTCTGGCCCGCCGTTAGTGCCTTGAAAGTGCGCGAAGCCGTTGAAATCGAGCTGGACCGGGGGTACCAGCTCGTCCGGCGCCGCCGTCCCAGTGACCCAATACCTGTCCGCCATTCTCCCAACGAGGGCGTACCGCGTCAACGACGGGTGAATAGCGAGGGTGACGCGGAGAATGGACATGCTGATGGGGAGTAAACAATAGAGGTTACACCGAGTGTTTACCACGCGACGAGAGTCATGGGCTACAAAGTTTTCATATAAACCTGCCGAATCAATTCACTGCTATCAGACTTAATCATCCATCAAAGTTTCCAAGCTCATTTCTTCCCGGAAGAGGGAGTGTAAGTCGAGCCACCACTTCCATTGTTATAGTAGGTACTTCCATTAGGATTGGAATAGTAGTACGAGCCATTGCTACCATCATCAACATACCATCAGCCAGAGGGATAATAAAGAGGCACCTACGAGTTAGAGTAGTGGTAGCTGTTCGAGTTAGAGGCATCGGAGCCATAGTCGCGGGAACAGTAGTGGTTACCCTACCTTTAGTTAGTCTCCACGATCATGAGTGATTCACGTTAGAACTGGAACATACCTGACTATTGGTGCCGGAGCTGTTATAAGAGTATCCTTTTTCGTCAGGCATGGTTATTAGCGAGCTTTAGAGTGTAGACAATGATACGGGGAAGGGATTAATGGTGGACGCAAGAGGGGTGAAGCTATGCGGGGTAGGATCGATCATCACGTCACTGTTGGGTGGTTCGCACCCAACTCACGTGAACAAGGCACCGGCTGGTCTTACGAGAATAAGACTTTATGACTACATCGTCGAACAGTCACGGATAGAACGGAACTGAGTTATGATATGTTATTTACAGTAGAAGCTACGTATTGTGCACAACTTGATTTTTGCGCTGTCATGCCGATGGCATAGAAACAACGAAGCATAAAGTTTACTTACGAAGTTATATAGACAGGAGGATACTTGGGCTTTCATATCTAGGCCGCTGCTGTTATGAGAATGCTCAGGCTCCGGCTCAGCACAACAGCCTGTTGGGTTTCGATCCAGGTCATCACTCTCTAGTTTCTCGATGCGGTTCTGCAAGCTCCAGGTCTGTAAACGTAATAGGTGGTTTATGGCATGGCGGTACTGAGGACGTACTTCATCTACACTCTAAAGCTCGCTAACAACCATGCCTGACGAAAAAGGATACTCTTATAACTGGTTTGGTGTGTCTATACGATCATTTTGCTAGTATCAAACAACTCCCAATACTGATTCAATTAGGTTCCGGACGATGGCTCCGCTGGCTGCAGGCTATGCTGTCTTCCGGCTTAACTCGAGGGATACGAGTCTCTGTTAAGCGGAGAGATGGAATTTTGCTACCAAAAGTTTAGTTGATTCAGCTACTGTTGGGTAGACTTTGTGGCGGCCGGCAAAATGGGAATATTTCGTTTGATACAGTCTCTGTAAAAGCAAGTGGGGACAAATGAACCAATAACATCTAATAAACACCATCCTTCCTTAGTTGCTAAAGTGGTGATCAACCGCCCTAGCGGTAGTGTAATAAGTTAACCTGAATTCATTCAATATATGACTTCCCCGAATAAGGAAACGTTCACCAAGAACTTCCTTCACGTACATACGCATAAAAATGAAGTCCGTGATCACTAATACTACCTGCCAACCATTGTTGACTTCCCATTTACTCACACGTTTATCGAGTTCGTCGTGTGCAACAGTAAACACACGTCCAGGATAACCAACCCACCTAATCTCCACAATAAAATTTCTTGGAGGGTATCCGTTTCCTCACTCTATCAAGACGAGAGCTCGAACACATTGAATCAGGCTCCAGCGCCATGGAAGATAAGCGGCCGTTCAATTTCTAAACGTTGCCGCACTTAACAGATAATATACCATGGCAAGTATTGATTTTGAATTTTACATAGGATGAGAGTACAGTTCGACGCCAAGCTATCAATCCAGGGCATCCGACTCCGGCGGACCCTTATACGCTATTCACGAGTTAGCAGCCGCTCAAAGCTACAAAGCACACATGGGAAACACTTACACTTCCTCGCATGAACGAGATACCAAAGCACCGAAATAGCCATAAAGGCCACGAACACGACCGACGCATAGTTCATGCTGACAGAGGTAACGGGCAAAGCAGTCGGCATACTAAACAGCACAAGCTCAAACACAATCCACGCTAACGCAATAACATTAGCCACAGTACCAACCAGGCTTCCGCAATTCCACGGAGCATCTTTGACTTCCTCACGGCCGTGGAAGAGACTCAGTGCGATGGGCATCGCATATGCTACCGCCAGGGCAATGACGCCTACGGAGACAAAGGCCGTGAATGCGCTTGAGCTGCCCAGGTTGATTAAACCCAGTAGCATCTGAATTCCAGTTAATAGGGCTAGAGACCAGACGGGGACGCCGAGACCCGGGTGGACGATTGCCCAGATGCGGGCGAGGGGGATTGCGTCGTCGCGGGCGACGGCCCAGGTAGAGCGGGAGGCGGCGACGGTGATGCTGATGGAACAGAAGAGGGTGATAACCAGAACTAAGAAAGTGAGGGCGAGACCCCCGCCGGGTGAGCCCATTACACGATGAAGGATGTAGGGTAGGGCTTGGCCGCCAGGGCTGTTGATGATATCTTCTAGCGGGGGCATAGTGACGCAGAGAGGGATGATGAAGAACAGGCCTGCGGTGCCGCCGACAGGGACAGCGAGGGAGATTGCGCGGGGGACTTTGATAGCCGGGTTTGAGCATTCCTCGGCCATTGAGGAGATCATGCCTAGGGCGGAGAAGGTGTATGCAGCTGGCAGAAGGCCTATGAAGAAGGTGAAGCCGCCCCAGCCGGAGAAGGATGTGTCGTAGTGGGATAGGGCGTAAGAGGCGGAGTGGCGGCCGGTATCTGCTTTAACGGATACTGCGATGAGAATGACTATGATAGTGACAGCGGTCCAAGTTGCGCAGGCGATATCGACCTGGGGGAGGTAGCGATTTGCAAAGGTGCAGATGAGGAATGAGCCGAGGCAGACGGCGTAGAAGATGAGGAGGAGTTGCCAGCTATTTGCGCTCCAATTTGGATGGTACATTGATATAGTAGCCGAGACGAGGGAGGCAAAGCCGAAGTTGACGGAGAGGGTGATCGTCCAGTTTCCGATGAGCCAGATCCAAGCATTGATGAAGGAAATGGTTGCCTTGGAGCTGCGGGCGATCTGGAAAGTCCAGTAGTATGGACCGGCGGAGGTAGGGTAGCGAGAGGCCAGCTCGGCCAGCGAGAGTGCGATGCACTGGTCGAGGATACAGACAACGATCCATCCGATGAAGATGGATAGTTGGCCGCCGCCGTAGATGGCGCTCAGTAGAGGGCTACCCTCGCCGTAAGGGATGGCGGCTATGGCTAGCGTCTGGAAGAGCAGGGTAGTAACTGAGCGATTGCGACGCATCTCCTGCTTGTATCCCAAGCGATCGAGCTCGTCGTGCTCATGTACGCTGGCGATCTCGCCAGCTTCCTGGTCCATGGCATCAATCGGGCCAGCGATCTTCTCGTTAGCTGGACCGAGAAGCATCTTGATCGAGAAGAGCGATCCCTTCAAGGTCTAGTAGACAGGTCAGTGACAAAGTCGGGTCAGTTGGAATTAAAATAGAGACCGTAGGAATGGATCATCGCCTCGGAAACGCAAGGCATGCATTATATTGTAATTCTTATCCAGCTCGTCTGTGGGGATGCGAGGAAAGAGAGCATCGCGACTGGTCGCACAGGCCGCGCCATTGGGATACATGTGCGGAGAAGCCAGTCTGGATGTTATCTCGCGTGTGGTGTGTCAGTAGATCAACCGCGACAGGGAAACTTGTGCAGCACAAGGATCCGATGTCTTAGTGCTACGCGGAGAGATAAGAAGTGCTCTAAGCCATAAGGAGTAACTATATCCCTGCGAGGGGAAAACACAAAGATAAGATTTGCGTCAACCTAAAAACAAAAGTGGGGAAGACTGTATGACGTAGAGGTATCAATGAAAGCATCAAAAAGCAGACCATTAGATATACAGTTACGATTAGGCGGCTGTCGACGGACGACCTACGTTCTCCGCGCTGGAGCGCTTCACGTTCTGACGCGAGGGACGCGAGCGCAGGCTTATACGAGAGGATGCAGCAGGAGCCGGTTCGGTAGCCATCAGAAGGGGAACTAGTTGCCGGTTAGAACAGGTTTCGCAAAAATTTGAAGTGTTACGCTTACTGCTGAAGCCGTAGCCCTCGGTGGTCCCCTTGGTGTCGTGGGGGTTGATCTCAACGCGAATGGCAACGTCCAGGCCGCCGTACATGCCACTGTTACCGCTGAAACCATCTGCCGCGGAGTGGGTGGTGCCGGCGTGGACCTCGCCCTTGTGAAGCGGCGCATGGCCGTTCTTGGGCAGATGCTCGAGCTTGGCCGATCCGCCGCCGGGAGCATCGGTGGTAGCCGGAGCGACGACCTCCGTGAGACAGGCGAAGTTGCGCGAGGGCATGGTGACCTTGTTCCACGTGGCACCCTTCTCGATACCGCCGGGCTGCTTATCGAAGAACGGCATGAGAGTCTCGTCGCAGTCGCTATCCAGACGGTGGATCTTGTTGCGGCGCGCCAGCAGATTGGCGACGGTCTTGGGAGGGGGCTTGTTGGTGATGGCGCTGCTGATCACGTTGACCATAAACCGGTGGTCGTTCTCTCCGGACAGGTTCAGCTTGGGCTTCGAGTAGAAGCGTCCCACTGCCGCCAGGTGGACATCACCCCCCAAAATGGTTACGCGTACCGAGTGGGCCCGAGCAAGTTCCTGCAGGCGCTGGATGAGCATCTTACGCTCTTTCTTGTGCTGATGAGCAGTGTAGTGGTCGTCCAAATCATCCAACAAATCAACATTACCGTCAAACTCG
This sequence comes from Penicillium cinerascens, assembly GCF_028974065.1. Lineage (NCBI taxonomy): Eukaryota > Fungi > Ascomycota > Eurotiomycetes > Eurotiales > Aspergillaceae > Penicillium > Penicillium cinerascens. The sequence continues at coordinate 3,212,915 of NW_026695290.1, read as the reverse complement.
TTGAACAGGCCACCCGCCACACCGAAACGCTTGTTGAGGAGACGGATCGGGGCAATGACGGGCGAGGTGAGGATGTTCTCGAGCCACGCCAGACGCGGGTACGCGATCGGAACACCCAGCAGGACCACCAGGTGCTTGATATCGCCATTGGCAGCCTCAATTTCGTTCTTCAGACGGTCGAAGATAATGTCGTAAGTGTCGAGGTAATTGACCTGGTGCCGAGTACGCTCCGTACGAGCATCCAGACCCACAAAGGCAATGCGCTTTCCGAATCGCATGTACAGACTACGGCTGCATTCTTCCACGTAAGGCCCCGGACGCTTGCCAATAATCCAGCTATCCTCCTGGATCTGGGGATCGAGTACGTAGACGTTTTCAACCTGGCGCTCGTCCACACCAGAGGTACCATTCACCGCGTGCATAGTCTGAGGCGCATCGGTGGTGAATGTCGACTTGGGTGGAGCAATGTGGTGCTGGAACAGACAGTAGTACTTGAAAGCGACACCGCCAATCCCGCGGAACACGGCGCACTTCATGAAGTGATCGGTGTAGGAGCCGAAACCATCAATGATATCGTGATCATCCCAGATGTTAACCTGCGGAATGCGGCCATTGGCAGCGCGGAAAGGCTCGGTGTTATACCAGCGGACGTAGTTGGCGTAATAGTATTCATCGCAGTCGGCGCGCATCTCGTTGTTGAAGTCGTGCGTGCGACGCTTGTGCGGGTTGGCGATGGAAGTCCACGGCTTCAAGGGACCATCCACACGAACTCCGTCGTTGTAGATCTGATCGCCACCACCAACCATAACGTGGAAAGGTCTCTCGCCGTGGATACGCAGGACATCATTCCACAGGTTCGGACCGAGCCAGGCTTCCATGTCAGTACCCACGGAAAACCCATTGCAGGAGTGGAACATGATGCGCATGGACTGGTCCTCAGCAGGGACCACAAACTGCCAAGGACCCTTGGGTTGCTCGCCGGGCTCGAACAGACCGGGGATGTCATATTCCCAGCGCGCCTCGTACGACTCGACCGGTACGGCCAGGGTGAAACGCCAGAAAGTCTTGTGGGGGTCCTGGTAGAGCTTGAGACCGTCGACGGTCTGAATGTATTGGGACTGGGGCTGTTCCTGAGACGCGACGGGGCCGAGCTGACGGATGGCCAGCTGAGGCTGGTCCTGGCCGGGCTTGGTGACAATCAACACACTTCCGTGCCAAACGGGCGAGGGCTGGAAGTTCATGTTCTTTAGATTGATCAAAGGGCCGGAGATGAGTTCGAAGCGATCGTTGGCACCATCGGGGGCAGACTCGCCATTGGGGATGACCCCTGCCGGAAAACGTCTTGTCAGTTTTGCGTGCATTTCGCGCCTGGCGCAGGAGCTTCAGATCATACCATTGACGGGGGCTGCAGCAACGGCAGCCATCTTAAGGAGGCAATTAACGCGACGAGAGGGCACTCGGGGGAGAGCTAGGAGGGAAGTTCAGGAGAGCGACGGGGGTCGCACGGAGGAGGAATGTCTCTGACAATAACACGGCGCAACAAACAGCGGGGAAGGAGGGGGTAAATTAGGGGAGTAAGAAGTATTAGGCAGACAACGGTTGGGACAGACCCAAGGATAGTAGGGCTGCAGGGCTCAGCGCGAAGCGAAATTGAGCAGTGCAGATCAAGTAGCGAGGACGCAGCACCCGCATCGGCGCAGCGGAGTCGCCGGTACTCACGACACTTTGCGAATCATCTTAGCTCATGACACCGCCAAGAAGCACGGCGCAACTCCCCGCCATCAACGAACCAATGGTGGACTCTCGATTAGGGGCTCCGCCAGGGGGTTGAGCCACCGCCACACAAACATGTCCCATACGCCTGGTCTCGGGTCGTACGAAGTGGCGGTGCAGCTTTAGCTCGCTGGCTTATGCGCTATGCAGTGTTACGTGTCAAATCGCATGCATAATAATCCTCGTATTTGCTCATCGTACATAACGGATGTGGAGACCCGAAAAGGAAACTATAAAAACTAGTGGGAATAATTGGCCTTCAAAGGTTGGGTCGATCCACAAGGTCAACCCGTAAACTTAATCTGCCGCGATCAGGGCACAAATCATGACGAGAACCATGGCCGGAATCGCCGTGGAGGGAGCGGTGAACGAGCGCATGACTTGCGCAGGGAGATCTGGGAGAGCATTTTTAGGCTCTGTAGGCTCTGTAATGTGCAAAGACCGTGTCAGCAGCTGAGACTGTTCAGGACGCTTCAGGTGAACTGGCTTTGGGGCTTGCGTGCGGGGAACATCGGAGGGCTCATCGAACAAGTCGAACGAAACAAACTCGTCCATTTCGCCCAGACGATACTGCCCAATGCTGAGCCCGTCCCTCGCACCAAACCAAGCCTTGGTGGAGGCCTTTTGTAGCAGGTCGCGCATTTGCTCATCATACGGCTGGTAGAATTTAGTGAAGTGGGCCTTGTCCCCGCCTAGTAGTTCCGCAAAATCGCGAAGGAACTGGCCGAACTGTATGGCAATCACTAGATCGAGGGCCGAGTGGAGCTCGCGGGTAGACTTCTGGAAGTATCCAATCATACCGACACGAAGAATATCGAGGTGGCCATTCAGAGTGTACTCCAGGATATCCGGGAACCGATCTGCCTGAATATCGATGATTAGCTCGCTTCGGCTCCACATTTGCCCAAGATCGGCAAACCGCTCAGGTGCATAGTCGACGAGGCGACCCTGGAGATGGCGGGACGTCAGATCGAAGCCGAGGACAATCTTCCTACCGGGCAGCCCACTGGAGGGCACAGGCAGGGCGGTAAATACAATATTGTTAGAACCGGGCACCGTTCTCAGGCTGCGTAATTCATCAAAATCGATCTGAAAGAATCCGTTAGTGGTGAGAAGGTGGGCTCCGTCCAGACGAGCCTCACTGGTGCGGCCACGCTCGACGGCGTGGGTCAGATATAGCCAGTAGTCGATCATCTTCCAAGGGTATATCAAGAATTCGTGCATGTTTGCGCCCAGATATTCACCATCATTGAGGTCAACCACCTTGCCCATACCGACGAGACGGTTGCCACGGGCCAAAGAGAGAAGGGAGATTGGCATGTTGAAATAGTAGATTGTCGAGGCTATAAAGCTGAGAATTGAGAGAAATGAATGGGATGAATCTGCAGAATCATCTTGACAGAAAAGCGCTATTTATCCCCTACCTCAATTCTCTTCTAATACCGCGACTCGAACATTTCGGAACCTTCCTTCTCCAATCGAGGAAGTGTTCTTTTGAATGGCCATTGTTACATGTGAAGGAAATAATGGACTTGATAAACTTCGTCTGACACACAAAGAGCCCGGGGCCGAGTCTGTCAGAAGATAAATAACGGAGGTTATTTATTCTTTGTTGTTTGCTTTCGAGGCTTTGTTCTGATATGAGACATTTGGACTCGTGGATGACCTCGTTGTTTCTGCTCGCGTTTTACTTTGAAACAATGCCATGGTCACGTTAAAACACAAAGGGTGCGAGTTCAAGGGTAACAGCGGGGGTTTACGAGACATAGTGTGGGCTCGTCTATAACCTCTGGAGCTGTTGCCAAGTCGGACATGCCGCCCAATCCCGAAGCGGACTCCGGGAAACTCTAACCTTAATTCCATATATTTCGGACCGAGATGATCTTTCTCGGCCAATGGCCCCAGCAAACATTGAATGAGGTCAGATTCGTCATACCCGTTCACTCTCAATAAGATTCACGGAAACAACGTTGGGGAAATGACCGAACGTTCTACAATTCCACTAATTGGGTTTTATATAGCACATGGGGATTTGATAGCGTCTAGAATAATGAAGAGATCTTGGCCGTCGAAAGCTTATTTGCTTGGTCGGCGGAATTCATCTGTTTCGATCCCGACTACCCGAGGCCGATCTTGTGTGTACCTCGGAACCTCTCTTTACTCCAAAACTCTTAAATTACTTGTCAACCCCTCGAATATATCAAAGCAGCACCGGAAAGCCACAATATTGATTGATAGATCGTTATCGGTCTTCTGCAGAGCCTGCCTCATTGCCGATACACAACCACGCTAAATGCAAGGCCCAGCGCCAACAGTCTCGGTCATCCGTACTGCATTATGGAAAGATGAAGATGTCTACCGACGCAAAAGGTTCCCCTTGGCCGGCGATTGCAGCCTCCATCGTGGAAGGCCGCGGAATAAACGCAGCAATCCGTTTCCTGACCATGAATTCCCATCAATAGATTCTCCTAATATCGGGGTAGAAAAAGATGTTGAGTCAACGAGAAAATTATGGGAGATGGATTGTAACTCTCAGAGCAACGACGGGCACGAACCGCGATCATCGATGCATCCAGGAAGGCGAGGATACGTCAATCTTCCAGCTACTATCACTGCGGACAAGATGAATTCCGAAAACGCAATATTTCTCGCGGAAGTTGAGCTTTTCAATTATTTTGGAGTGACTGAGAGCGATCGACGACACCTCCGCGATTATTTTTACGGCGCCACAATGACGAGAAGCGATCGTGATACTCCCTCTCCAAATATGGCTCTATCAGAAGGTTATTATCGCTATGACGGAGAGGACGATGTACGCAAACACCAGAACGAGGTTTGGCGGTCTCTCAACGAGTGGTTCGACTATTTGTTCCCCGATGCCTGCCGAAGTTATCATTGAACAAAACGGTTAGGATCGGATTTGTGCTACAAGTGAGGGCGCCAGAGCTTTTTACTGCTGGAGCTTTTTCATGACATCTTTAATTTTCCGAGGCTCTAAACAAAGTTTAAGTTGAGTGTCTACAACCACGTCCATGGTATGGAACGGCAAAGTAGCCCTGGTTGGCCAGAAAGATCATGCTTGAACCTTATCCATGAGCAGTTCCAAGACGGATAGTTAGTTGTCCCACCCCGCTTGTTAGAAACCCATTATCATCATGTGTCATGTGTAGGTTAAGTAAAGCTAAGATACCGTAACGAAACGATCGCCCCTCGGTCCCTCGTCAGCCGTTGAAAGTGAGTATTTATAGATTGGTAGCATTAAATTGTTCTGCCCGACACTTCATTTTCTTGAGGACTGTTGTGTTTCCTAGCGAAAAAATGCCCTCCCTATCCCTTCTCACAGTCACCGGATATGGCTCTTTCCTAGTCGCAATAAAGCATGCGGTTAGCACTCTTCAAATTCCACATAAGAATTGCCTTGATGATATAGAGAGTAGGCTGACTTTTCTTTAGCTTTCAGGCGCCAGTTTCAACATCTTGACCAGTTTCAAGCACTGCAGAACATTGCATTCACTTGCAGCACGGTTGGATGGTATCAAGGAAGCGCTTATCTGGTTTTGACAGGTATTTTCTTTTCCATTGCTCAAGTTCTTTCTTCCTAAGGGACTTGAATCTCAGGCTTGCTCAATTTGCACTGGGTGCAGAATCCATAGCCTTTAGAGGAGCCCCTGAACCGTTCCATGGTTGCTGCAATTGTTGCTATCGCTTGGGGTAGTTCATTTCGGTACCTTCGCAGAGGGCGAAATGATGAGGGAATCGTTACAGCGGCTGCGGGAGTTGTCCAGGCTTGGGCGGCTCTCAACTAGGCACCTTCATGGATTCCAGTTGACCAAAGCGGGTCGCGTATCTGGAGTTGCTATATACCAGTCTCCAAAAGCCGCCTAATCATACTCCACGTAATTGATGCGAAAATATCACCGTTTGGATGCATATAACCTGACCACCAATGGAAGTGACATACCCAGGAACAAGTCGATTTATGCTGTCCTCATGTCCTAACTTACAGGAAAGAGTGAAGTTAAAGACACGAGAAGCATTAAGAGGCACACGGAAAACAGATCGAATAAACCAACATCAACGACAAGCACAGCAACACAGCGGTAGGAAATGATCAACATATTATGGGCCGCTTTTAATCAACCGAGCCACGATCCTTCTAGTGCGATGAATGCTGAGTACTCCAGGAATGGTAATGGTCCTCCAACGTCTCTTCCAGAGATCGGTAAACAATTTTCAAATCATCCAAGCTGGCAGCATTATCAATGGCAAAGTGAATTCCCAGGTTTAGCCTCAGCCATTTTTGACTCAAGCCAAGCAGCGGTCCACATAGGTGCACGAAGGGAGACGGAAGCGTGTGTTTTGGAATTCGGGAAGAGTGAGTGACAGATCGTAATATGCGTGCAAATTCCACGAAACTATGCATTTTTCTGTCGGCTAGGATATAGCGACCGTGCGAGTTCGGATCTTTTGCTGCTCGGATATGCGCAGTGGCAACCTCCCGCACATCGACAGTTGCAAACCAGAGATCTGGAACCCCTAAAAATAGCTGGCCACGAAGGAGCTCGTCAATAGTAGACAGGCTGCCGGATTCAGAGGTTGGGGACAGTGATGGGCCCAGGACAAAACCGGGGTTGATGGTCACGAGTTCCCAGCGTCGGGGGCTGGGCTGGGCTTCATAGAGCTTCCAGGCCTCCTTTTCAGCCACCACTTTGGAATAGGAGTAAGCATTATGGGTGACCGTGCTGGTGGTGTTGAAGTAATTGGAGGAGAGTGTGTTATCCGTCATTTGCCGAACGTCTGCGTAATCGCCAAAGATGGCCGCCACGGACGATGTTAAGACGACACGTTTGACTGTCTCGCATTTTTGAACCGCGGCAAGAATATTCTGTGTTCCTTTAAGAGCTGGATCAACCACTTGCTTCTGACCATCTTGAATCTTGTTCTCGATGAAAAAAGGCGAGGCAATGTGGTATACAATCGAACAACCCTTAATCGAAGCGTCGAAGGAGCCGGGCACAAGCAGGTCCGCTTCAAACAAAGTCAATTTTCCGGGCCATCGCGCCTGAATGTCGATGAGATGCTTGATCTTCTTCTCATTCTTGGTACTTCGAACGGTGGCATGGACGTGGTGGCCCTTTTCGAGTAGTTGTTGGACGACATGACTGGCAATAAACCCGCTTGCGCCCGTCACAAGAGATATTTCTGTCATGGTCGGATATGACCCGGAGAGGTGTCTTCAAGATAATTTGAAGTAGCTGTCTTACTGAATGTTTGCTCTTGCAGTGCCTCCCCTTTTATAGTTTTTTTTCTTTCCAGAAGTCTCTTTCCTATAGACATTCCTGCGGGTCACGGACCGCCTCATGAAATACTTTTTGACCCACCTCGTCAAACCCCTTGCTATCTTGTATGCAACAAGAGAAAATCCGATTCCTTTTCAACGGTTTCCTCGTTTTGGCTACGCCTTGGCTGAATACATAGATTCCTTGACAAAGATAATCTCATCGGCTCTACATGTTCTTCAGTGTCTCACCGGCATATTGATTAGTGGCAATTATATAACTGGTGTATGATTCGTCATTCTACGGGACCGAGGATGCATAGATGGATACGGGTGTGGCAACGGATAGTCAATTGCCCCGACTCGGAAGGCCGGGGCAACCTATTTTCCCGCGCCGAACCTTCCTGCGCAAAGGCTTACTTTGACTTGGTGTGTGATGAACCTGGCGTCGATTCTACAAAATGTGAAGTCAATCAGGTGAGCCAATTGCCACTATGGTATAGGAAAAGAGGAGCTTGCCGAACCCCGCCGGTGGTATTGCCTCGCAGTCGGCCCGCTCAGAGCGACCATGACAAACGGCAAACCTCGGCCAATGGTAGCTGTTGACTACCTACTGCAGAGACTCAAATGCCACCACTAATTTTCAAGAGGTAAACTATTCCTTGCCCTCTGAATTCTACGATACAAACGGCTACGTCAATTAGACCAAAACGGTCATTTTTCCGACATGACTGCACTCAAATTGTGCGAGATGATATTTTCAAAAAAAATAAGCAAACACTGCACTGTTCCAGTATCTGATCTCAAGTCTAAAACTTCAAACAGTCTTGCCCTTGATTTTCCTTTAAAAATGCCAACCCTCCTAAGTCAGCCCCAAGGTCTTACCAAGCAATTCAATCGGTAGGAGCGACGAGCCGTGTGTACAAAGGACAGGGACGTAATTGGTATGAGCTGATGACTCGTGCCTACTAGGTATACTCCCCGTTGAAGAGCAATAATTGCAATGCTCTATCCCTAGCACGATAGGGTGTAACAAGATTACCCAAACCTTGGTTAAGGTGATATACTTGCTGGCTCTGCCAACACTCACTGACATCCAAAAGAAAATAAAAGATCCAAATTAACTCAAACTAGAAAGACATATCAAAACACAATTCTGCCTGAGGAAGCAGCCACATTGCTTCTTATTTGGGGTTAGTGCCATGCCCCATCACAATCACCCCTTCCCCCATTCCTCCACACATATACAAATTCACGACATGCAGCACGAGGCAAGACAAGGTAGTCATGTGTGGATCCTGCTAGCGACATTTGCCAACCGGCAATGGGTAAACTTCGAGAACAACTGAATGGTGGCAACCAGCTTCTCCAACAGGAACTGAACGCTATGCTGATCCATGGTCTCCTCAGTAGCTGAGACCATGAGCTCTAGGTGGGATCCATGTTCCACGGAAATGATACCCAGCTGACCGTGCGCCAACTTGGAGCTGGCCCAATTGCAACCAGGCGACGAGCGAACACCACCCATCTCGACGGGCTCCGTGGCTTCTTCGCTTTGGTGGTGAACAAGGCAAGCCATTTTCGAGCCAGGTTGCCACCTTGTGCAAGATTCTGCGATCGCATCAAACGATACGTCGTCATGGGCTGTGATTTGTAGCTGCTGTGCCTGAATATGATGCAAGAAATTCTCCACTGTCCAGTCAGGTTCAATCCTGATTCGGACAGGTAGATGATTCAAGCAGGGCCCAATGGCTGTATTCATGTCCAAAAGGGAGCTTTCACGTCCGTGAACAACCTGACCTAAGATAATATCCGATTGCGCAGTTTGCTCAAACAGAACCCATGAGAAAGCGGCTTTCACGAGCGTTGACACGGTCATGTCCGGTGGGAGAGAGGGCATTGCCGTTTGACTCTTTTCGGTTATGTCATTGTCCGAAATACGTGCCTTTCCAGTTTGATCAAAGGGATCGAGAGCAGCGGACGGAGCACCTTCAAGGTATCGTCGCCAGAATGAAATCTCAGCTTTGTTCAGATCGCCCATTCGATTATAGGCGACATCTTTGAATTGCGTAGCCGGTGTGAGAGGCTCGTTATGATAGGCCTTTTTGATTGTCTCCCACAGCAACGGTATGGAGGCCCCATCATACTGCGCATGGGATATGCGAAGTATCAATGCAGAGCATTGTTTGATGCGGCTAGTCACGAGAGTGAAGCTAACTGGTATTGTACCTTGGGCTGTAGAGGGTGGGCCCTTTTGTTTGGACTCTCGAGCAACATATGCTTCTGGATCATCACAATGAACAACATTCAGCAGAGGCCCGACTTCCCGGAGGATCACCTGGAAGAACCGATCATTGGCCTCCACAAATACTGTGCGTAAGATGCTGTGGTGAGCCACAACCTGGCTGCACGCGCTTTTCAGTCTATCGATGTCCAAGGCCGCTGGGAACATTTGTGCCATCGATACTGGCGATGCATGGGTTATGTAGAAGACTTGGAATGGGAGCGCCGGGATTATATCTTCCACATTCTCTTTGACCAACGGATGTCCCGGTGTGGAGTGTGAAGCAAAAATATCTGCACGCTCGTGAGCCGTAATAAGGGAGTAGGGTGTGTGGTGCCGCAAAGAAGAAGCTGGTGTCTGTATCCCATCTATGATATCGGTGGTGTTCACGGTTGCAGCATGTTTGGCAATGCGCATAATTGTTTTCAAATGGAACAAACTCTCCACTGAATGCACAATCCCAGCTGCCCGAGCCCTCGATGCAGCTTTGAGAGCCGAGATGGAATCACCTCCCAATTGGAAGAAGCTGTCTTCAGCGCCAATCTCGTCGGCTGCAATATCGAGTACTTTCGCCCAGATGTGCTGCAATTTCCGCTCCTTTCCCATGGCGGGAACTCGCTTATCTGAAGGGGCTTCAGCAAACAGTGACTCCAGCTGCACTCGCGTTGCGCTCGCTGCCGAGTCTCTCAACCGTTTTCGGTCTATCTTGCCACTAGTGTTGCGAGGTATCCGTCGAAGGAGCACGAATGCAGACGGTACCATATAATCTGGAAGGAGATCACCAAGTTGACGTCTCACACTTGATATCTGGGCGGCAAAGTTGGTCGTGGCAACGACTTCTAGGGAAGGGATCGGTGAGGTGGATACCGATGAAGCCGTCTCAGCCGCTTTTGAAGCGACAAAGACAACTAAGCATTTGGAATTCATCGAAGCCATCGGAGTCACAATCTCAGCAACGATGTCCGTCAGATCTTCCGGCCAGACCTCCTGCAGCCGCTTCTCAACTTCTGCGAGCTCAAAGCGCTGACCTCGTAGCTTGACCTGGAGGTCCTTTCGTCCTACGAACGAGAGAGATCCGTCCTTCTCATAACGAACAAGGTCGCCTGTTCGATACACCCGGCCTTCCTCTCGACCAGCGGTGAAGCCAACACGTCGCATCCATGTTGGAGATAAGATGAAGTTTGTAGCTGCTTGTTCCGGGCTGTTCAAATATCCGCGACCTACTAGCGGCCCCTGAAGAAGAAGCTCGCCCACAGCACCAATAGGAGCGATTCGGTCAGGGTTTCGTGGATCGGTCACCCAGCAGGCGCCAGCAATCGGGAAACCGATATTCCCGCCTTGCGAACTCGAGTCGATTGGGGACTGTACAGTGAAAGTGACCGTGCACTCTGCTGGACCGTAACCCGATATGATCCGTGCATGTGGCACCCACTGCTTAATGTCGCTTGGCCGAAGCGGTTCTCCACCGAGCATGATTGTCCGGAGTGATCCCAACTCGTTTGGCATCATTGTGCGCAAAACACCGGGGGTTAAATAGGCGTGAGACGGTTGTAGCCCTTGTAACGCCTCAGTTAGTCGGCCTCTACGCTCAGACTCCGTCAGGACGCAGATGCAAGCACCCGCAAGCAATGGACCGAGTATTTCCAAAATACTGACGTCGAAAGCATAGGAAGAGAAGTTCAGGACGCGGTCACCCAGACCGATACCCATCAGACGCGAAACTTCTTTAGTCATTGTCATAAAGGAACCATCCTCTATCACAACCCCCTTGGGTTTACCGGTTGAACCAGACGTGAACACCGCGTAAAGAGCACGAGATGGCAAACGGGACGTTCTATAACCTGGCATCGACGCACACTCGGAGTCGATGCTCTGAGGCATGATCACAACATTGTTGAACAGCGCCTCGGCTTTATGACGCTGTTCGAGCGATGTAAGGATGAAAGGTGGCTTTACTTCGTCGCAGATATTCCGAAGCCGCTCTGGTGGATGGGAGGTGTCCAGAAGGACGAAAGCTGCCCCTGCCTTGAGCACGGCCAACATCGCTACCACAGTCCAGCATGACCGATCCAAGTATATTGGAACGAAGACCTCCGACGAGGCTCCCTGCAAACGCAAAAGGCTAGCGATATGGGTTGAAAGAAGGTCTAGTTCTTTATATGATAGACTGAAGTTGGAAGACGAGACGGCTAGACTCAATGGTTGCTTCTCACAATGTTGAGAAATCACATCAGTGACCGACACCGGACATTGTGCCGGAATCCCATTATTCCAGGCTTGCAGCTGCTGGACACCTTTGTCATTCAGTGTAGCAATTTCGTGCACCAGCTTTGCTGGATGATGGTGCACCTGCTGCAAAATGTGGCTAAATTGGTCTAGCATGTGTTCCACCTGCCATGCTGGAATGACAGTCTCATCAGTGGACACTGCAACAGTCACCATATTTGGCTTGAACATAACGGCTAGTTGGATGGCGTAGGTGTTTGACGCAGAATCCCCGGATGATGTTCCCATGGGTTCCATAGGACCATTGGCGGGGCCTAAGTTTTCAACCTCTCCTCTCCCTTCCACAAGTAGGGTTTGGAATGAACAGGCCTGCTTGGCCTCGGGCCCTATGGCAGCAATTTCAGGTAGCCCAACTTGTTCGAATGGAATGAGCTGTACTGTCCGCTCTTGCAAATTTCTGAGGGCATGCGAGACGGTCGCATTATCCTCGATTTGCACGCGCAAAGGAAGCGTGGCAATTGTTGGACCAGCCATGCCCTCAATGCCATTGACGGATGCTGCTCGGCCAGGGGATACAATGCCATATACCACATCGTCATTACTCTGGTAATGAGACTGAACAAGAGCCCAAGCGAAACGAATGGCGGTGGTTCGACTGACACATTCATCCATCACTGGGCCTGTCTCAATTGTTCGTACCGTTTGTTTCGAAGCGCGAGGCCGATATGATGAGGAAGGAAGTGTGGGGAATGGCTCGGCAGTAAGTCCATGGAATTCACGACGCCAGTGTTCGAGCGCGTCCTTTTGTTGGGACATGGAATATTTGATAAATTCCTTGAATGGAGTCATGTCGGATGGCTCCAAGATCTGGCCCTGGTAAACCTCTTGTGCACGCTGCACAAGGAGAGGCAGTGACCAAGAGTCATACAGAGCATGATGAATGGTGATAGTCAGATCCAGTCGCTGAGCTATATTGGAATATTCGCTCAACACCGGGATGACTTCGAACTGCACAAGTGGCTGGCCAAGAAGAACGTTCCAATGTAACTTTTTCTCTTCCTTCATGTCCCTCGAGATCCAGTGAAGCTCGCAGTTCTGTACCAGGACCTGCATGAAGCCAAACTCCGATTGAATGAATCGGGTGTGCAGAATTCCGTTGTGTTTTGCTACCGTCTCCCAAGCAGTCTTCAATAAAGACAGGTCGATATCTGGACGTAGACGGAAACTATGGTATGCGATATATGACCCGGGGCGTTCCGCTGTCAAAGCTACCATACCGGCCTGCAATGCGGTACAGGGGTAAATGTCCGCGATTTGCTCCATCGGGAGGTTGCATTGTTCCATTGCCTGTGATTTCAATTCTTCCCGGTGATTTGCTGGGAGCATTGAAAATGGGGGCACGGAATCATCCGATCCTTTTGGTTCGGAGTTTGGCCATTCCTTCGGCCCTGGAAGCGAGCAATTCAGTGCGAGATCGCTGAGCTTAGGATTCAGGAAGATGTCTGAGACACCTAGTTGAATCCCGTGCTCGCTAGCCGTGGCAGCCAGCCTCATTGCTGCGATCGAGTCTCCGCCCAAGCGGAAAAAGTTGTCGTCAGGTCCGATCGTCTCTGGAGGGCGAGCCAGAACTTCGGCCCAGCAGTTTTGCAGCGCAAGTTCCCCCTTTGTCATTTCTCTTAACTGTCGCAGGTGGTGGCTGGTCGCTTCTTGGCAAATTTGTGCTTGTAGCGCTTGAGATGCTGCATGCCGCAGTTCTTTTCGGTCAATTTTTCCATTCACCAATCGTGGTACCTGATAGACAGGAATGAATGCAGAGGGAATAAGGAAAGTTGGAATATCTGCCCGAAGATGTGATTGCATTTGCTCCACGGCCGCCTCAAAGGCTTGAACGCCGCCACTGTCTTCTGGTTGAACAATGGAAGCAACCAAGTGTGCATCTTTGGCATCATTTGGTGTGATCAAATCTGCAAAGACTTCCGGGTCGTTGATAGGGAAGCACTCCTGAACATGATGCTCAACTTCTGCAAGTTCGATACGCTGTCCACGCAACTTGACTTGACGGTCTTTCCGTCCGATGTATTGTATAGAGCCATCCACAAGACGCCTCACAAGGTCACCTGTTCGGTACAAGAGGCCCTTTTGGGAACCACGGATCTTGGATAACCAGATGGGATGTGGAAGGAATGCCGCTGCCATGGCCTCCGGACGATTAACGTAACCGCGGCCGACAATAGGACCCTCGATGAGCAATTCTCCGACAGCACCCACAGGGACGAGCTTCTCTGGGTTGTTTGGATGCGCCACCCATGCGACACAACCAACAGGCTGTCCAATATTTGATTCATCTTGTGAAAGGTATTGCGGGGATGGCTGGGCTGCAGCAATGACAGAGCATTCCGAAGGACCGTAGGCATTCATTAAGCGTACATGGGGTGACCAGCGACGGACATCGTCCCTAGACATACCCTCTCCACCGAGCACAAGTGTTTCCAAGGTCGAAACATGCTGCGGATTTAGGATGCGTGCCACAGAGGGGGTCAGCAGCGTCCAGTTCACTTGCATCTCGCGGATTGCATGACCCAGTCTCTGGTTTCGGTCTTCATCGGAGGGAATGCAGATACAGCCACCGACCAAAAGCGTGTCGAGCATTTCCACAATGCTAGCATCAAACGCATAGGAGGCGAATTGGAGAACCCGAGCGTTTTTGTCAAGACCAAGTACCTGGGTATGCGCGGCTGATGCTGACAGGAAAGACTGGTGCGCGATGACGCTTGCCTTTGGCCTGCCGGTCGATCCAGATGTAAACACAGCATATGCGGAGGACTTTGGATTAGCCACCGATGATATACTCTCTTTTCGAGCTCCTGATCTCGATATTTGGCTGAGGTCCTCCACGACGATGGGGTTTGGCGCTAGATTGGCTGCAAGTCCAAGGTACCTCGATGAGGTGATGATAACTGGACACTGGAAGTCCACTTGCACCATCTCTTGCAGTCTCTCTGCTGGATGCGACGGGTCAAGCAAGATGAATGCTCCACCTGCTTTCAAAATGGCGAGTATGGCGACAGCTGTCCATTTGGATCTTTCACGGCATACTGGCACAAATACCTCGGGACCAACACCAATTTGGGCCAGATATTTAGCCAATAGCGATGAGAAAAGGTCGAGGGTCTCATACGTGAACCGACCATCCCAGGAATCGACTGCAGGGGATGATGGTTGCGCTGTCACCATTCGTTCTATGTCAGTGTGAATAAAAGATCGTAAAGATTGCGGTAGGTTGTAATTGAAACGAAGCATTTGATCTTCATTCTTCCCCATTGACAGACTTATGTCGCTTAGTTTGACGATTGCGGGATCAATAAGCTGCAGAACGATGTGAGAAAACGTGTCGGCCACCAATTCAGCCTGAGCTTCAGCCACAGCGTGCGTCCAGTATGTCAAATCACAATCGATAGTCTTTTCACGTGCAGTGATATTGATAGTCAAGTCATACTGTGTTTTGGTAAGTGAGTGCTCCTCTGTTCTAAAGGCATGTTGTCGGGTGAAGATATTGCAAAGGGTAAAAATATTTCAGACAATATGCACACGTACCTCAGTTGAGTCAATCCCATCTTCTGGTTGCAATTTAATCATTTCAGACTGAACAGAAAACAGACTGCCGGCGTCCTTTTGTAATGACATTGCGGTATTGAACAAAGGTTGACCGGAGCGATTCAAAGAATGCAGGACCTCTGCCAAAGAGCAATGTTGGTGATCAAGGCTTTGGGCATAGGCTGTATGATTTTCGGCAAGAGTTGACAAGACCGATGATTCTTCAGTCAAAGATAAGCGACATATCAAAAGATTGATCAAAGGTCCAGAGATATCGTGCGCATCTTGCACTGGAATATCACGGCATGCATTCAGATATCCGAAGCATACAGACTCGCTTGCTGTGTATACACGGAGAACAATACCCCAAGCGACTTGTAGCAAACTGGAAATGGTGATGCCGTGATTCTGGCAGAATGAGTAGAGATCTTGACCAAGATCCATGGAGAATGGTAGCGATTTTAGAGAGCTTGAGGCAATCCCATCCTCTTTCAATCCAAGAGATGGAAAAATACAAGGGCGAACATCAGTCAAATATTGCTTCCAATAGCATTCCGAAGCCTCGGAGTCCCGAGTGTGCAGATAAGCCAGGTAATTGCTATAGCAGCCCGCAGACTTGGAGTCTAGTGTCCCATTGCATGCTTGATGGAATTCTGACAGTAATCTTTGCTCCGTGATACCATCAACAAGAATGTGGTGGATAGCCAGCTGACAGTAAACTCCACCATGAGGCTCAATTGCAACGGTAAGCTGATGAGGTGGGCGACCCTTCGTGCTTGGCGATTTTGGATTCAACAGGAACTCATCCGAAAGAGACGGAACTTGGCCCTCCGCACGCAACTCGGATCCCGATAACACCTTGATGTTTGCCTCTGTGGTTCTTAGAACGACTTGGACAGGATGACCGTGCCCTTTGACACTATCAATGAAGACAGTGCGCAAGATGGGTTGACGGTTAACAACCTGCTGCCATGCTTGCTCCACCTCAGTGATATCAATTGAGGAGTTGGCGGACGTCGGGTACAGAGACCACCGGATATGCGACCAGTATACTTGAGGGTTTCTTAATTGGCTCAACCACATGCCGAGTTGAATAGGCGAGCAAGGGAACATATCCTCAATTCCAGACGGAGACACATCGAATCGACCTGAGACCTGATGGAGTAGGCTGTGAAGGTGCTCCTCGCTTGCAAGTGATAGCAACGGAAAATCGACAGCGGCGAGTAGCTGTTCCTGCTGCAGATCCATGGGGAGTTCCTCAAGAGTGTGTAGGCAATTGTTGATCCATTGCTCTAGTCGTTCCTGGTGCTGTAATCGTTGGTCATAGATGAAGGACAGGTTGAGAGAGCCATTCATGACTGTTGCGTTCACATCAATGAGAGCCATGCGCGGCAAATCAGCTGCCATGGGGAGAAGGGAATCATCTTGAACTGATGTCATCTGAAGAAGGGCACCTGGTCTTTCTAATTGTTGGAAAAGACCGGTGTAGTTGAAAAGAATCTCCATTGGGGAATGATTCTGGAATACTTCCGGTCCTTCGGGGTGGAGAAATCGCGACGCAAAGTATGCCCATCCGTTGGTGGATATACTCCGGCGGCCATCTTTTGTGAGCTGCAAGATCCTCCTGACGGTGTCCTCTTTTTTAACATCCAAATACAAAGGAGCAATAGTGGTGAACCATCCAACTGTGCGGGATATATCAATTTCCGAGTCCCATGGCTCTCTCCCATGCCCTTCGCTAAATATGGTGGGTGCAGGTCGATTGTCAAAGGCCTGAACAAAGGAGTAAAGAACGGCTGCCTGAATGATTTCCACTGGCTGAGTGTGAAATGCGCCATTAGCAGCCCCGATTATTGCCTCTGTTGTTTCCTGAGATACTGTGATGGTTCGTCGCGTTGCATCCGCCCAAGTATTCGCAGTCAGGACAGCCTCCGAGCCCCAGTAGTCCATTGGGGGACGTGGAATTTCTGTCTTCAGGGTTTCATTGGGATCAAGAGATACGCTGGCATAGCTTTGTTGTAGCCGGGACCATTGTTGGAATGATATGGAGAGAGGTTGTATCGTACGGCCCGTGCTGAGGATATCTTCCAGGTCTTGCAGCAGGATGCGCCATGACACTAGGTCAATTACAAGATGATGGGCCATCAACGCCAAGAACTGCTCCCCGGTGTCTGTAGTGATAACATCAACAATAATCATCACTCCCTGGACGATATCAAGCGTGCTCTGGCTGACTGACAAAATCTTCTGCAATGCTTTACGGTCATTCATAGAGGGCACCCGATGCTCTCTAAACCGAAGGCTTCTAGACACATCAGGGCCAATAATCTGTCCCCATTGACCATCGGCTCGTTGTTCAAAACGGGCACGGAGCATTGAATGAGTGGTGACAATCTTCTCAATCGCTCGTTTAATCTCAGGAGGTGGAAGTGGTTTGTCGAGCCGGAGAATGAACTCGAGAGTAAACTTGTTGTGACCATTTGGCACTCGCTCAAAGAAGAGCTTCTGGATCGGGGAAAGCTCAAACCACACCTCCGTTTGTTCATCCTCCCCGGCCGAGGCAAAAGAGACAGACCCAGAATCTTGGATCCTTTCCGCCAGTTGCCTGATGCTTGGAAACCGGAAGATATCAGCGACAGCTACTTTCAGTCCAACGGTGCGACATCCTACAGCGATTTGCATCGCGCTGACTGAATCCCCTCCCAGACGAAAGAAGCTTTCTGTAGTGCCGATCTCTTCAACAGTTCGATTTAGTGTCTTGGCCCAGATATGTTGAAGCTTTTCCTCGCGAGAAGTTGATGGCGCCTCCGGATGCATTTTTACAGCTCGATAAGCCTTCATCTGCTCCAAGGACAACTTATTGGCCTGCTCCTGGATGGAACGCCGATTTGTCTTCCCAGATGGCGTCAGAGGTACATGGGATAAGGGTAGGTAAAACCGTGGAATCATGAAAGATGGTAGAACATCCGCCATGCTGGCCTCTGCCGCAGCACAAGCTTCACGGAACTCGTCACTTGGAGGAAGAAAGTTGGCTTGATGATTGCCGTCGTCACATGGAGGAGACGTAGGGAGACATATGAATGCTACCAGTAAAGCCTCTGGTCGATGATCATTGATCCTGTTTGGGGTAGAGGACCGGAGAACGTCTGCAAGGGTCTGGCGGGCTTTCGGAAATGCTCTGTGAAGATGGTACTCAATCTCCGCCAGTTCTAGACGCTGTCCGTGTAGCTTGACCTGAGTATCCTTCCGTCCGAAGTATCTGAAACTACCATCACCGGTAGCTTGCACCAAATCTCCGCTTTTGTACAGTTTTCCAGATTGAGGGGAGCCAAATTCCAGGCGCCAAGGGGGTGCTTCAACGAAGACCCGGGCCGTCTGCTCGGAATTCGATAGATAACCCTTGCCAACAACTGGTCCTTCTATTAATAGTTCTCCAGTGCATCCCAGCGGCATGAGCACCTGATGATCTTCTGGATGAACAACCCATCCAGATCCCCCTGTGCTAAATCCTATGTTCGCTGGATCGTTGCTCTTGAGATTTGGTTGTACACTGAACACTGCTGAGCACTCCGCTGGGCCGTACGCATTTCCAACGTGTACAAAGGGCTCCCAGCGGACAACGTCGCTAGCCAGAACAGCTTCTCCGACAAATATCAAAACCTTCAACGACTGAACACTGTCAGGACTTATGATCCGGGTAACACTGGGCGTCAAGCACGCAACGTTCACTGTAAATCGGTTCATAGATTCCACAAGATGACTGTGACAGTCGTCCGTTGACGGAATGCAAACGCAGCCTCCCTGAATCAGCGTACTGAGGAATTCGATAATGCAAGAATCAAATGCTGGAGACGCAAATTGTAGCACACGCGACTGCGGTGTGAAGTGGTATAGCTTGCCATGAGCCATAGAACTTGAAGCAAAGCCCTCGTGATGAACAATTACACCTTTGGGGGTTCCCGTGGACCCAGAGGTAAATGTCAGATAGACGGGATCCTGTGGGCTGACCGAGGACTTCTGAGATGAGCCATTGAAATGCAGCTGCTCCGAGTCAAATGTATCCACGTTCAGCAACGTTTGGACCCCAACCTGGGCCGCCAGATCAATATGCCAGCCGCAAGTCACCATCAGGGGAGCTCTAACAGCTTCACACATATGCCGTAACCGGGACTGTGGGTATGATGGTTCTAGCAGTACAAATGCAGCACCAGCCTTCATGACAGCAAGCATGGCGACAGCCATCCATTTGGTCTTTCCCAAGAGAAGTGGTACGAATGACCCAGGCCCAACACCATGCCCGGAAAGACTGTCAGCCAATGCTGAAGACAACTCATCGAGGGCTAAATATGAATAGCTGCCATCCCAGCTACTGATGGCCGGGGCAAGAGGCTGTTGCCGCATGCGACTTTCAATTAGAGAATGAACACACGGCACGACATCAGGGCGCTTTGTCAAGATGTTCTGGCGGCGGAGATCGCTCAAATCTTCGGGGCTCACGGTACTGATACTGGAAAGTGTGAGGCCCGGTTTAGTATCGATCTGTCCGTAAATATGGCTGAATTGGGAGAGAATCCGCTCCATTTGACAGACATCGGTTGCTGCCGGGTCAAAAGAAGCCTCAATCCACATTGTCATGGTCGAGGGGCGACATCGTAGGATCAGAGGATACATATCGTACGCCAATTGGGTCGATCGACTTTGGGAGAACATTTCGGGAAGTTGATGGCCATCTCGAGGCTCGACCGAGATCAGGGTCCGGAAATGACACGCTGCGGCTGGACCAGGTCCAAGACGAAGCAGATTTTGCAATCCAACGTGTTCAAACTCCATAGATGCTGCCCATTCGTCCTGTACTGCAATCAAGGCATCTGCAACGGTATTCTGCCCGCACAGCTTGATGCGCACTGGTACACTAGCGAGTGCAGGTCCGCTCAAGTCCTGCACTCCTTCAATGGACACTGTACGACCCGCATTGACTGTTCCAAATAATATGTCGTCAGAGCCAGTATAGACCGATTGCAGGACCGCCCACGCCAACCGAATCTTGGTGCCGACAGTGCTTGAGGAACCATTGCCAGATTGGATGCTAAAAGATCTCTCTAGCCGCTCGGTTGGTCTGGCAGCATGACCCACTATGGGTAGTTGGGGAAACACGCCCATCGTGGCATCATGGGCATCATGGAACTTGGATTCCCAGAAATCATTGGCTTTGGGTTTGGTCCGCTGTACATAATCCACTAGAGGCCGAAAGGGGTGGAATGACAGTTCCTCGCCTCTGTAGGCTGCGTCGGCTTGGCGCAATAACAATGCCATAGACCAGTGGTCGCAGATGGAATGATGGATTGTCACTTTCAGCTTATGTTCGGTGACATTGAAGCAGAAATACGCCAGCGGAGCTCCTGCTCGCCAGGAAGGGCTGGTGATCTCGCCATTTACGCCGTCGTCGGTATCCTGCACCTGCCATGGAATTGATCCTCGCACTACTGCCTGCACACAGCCGCGCTGACTGGTCGGGATCATCCGGGTCCTCAAAATCGGGTTCGCTTGGGCCGTCGTAATCCAGACCTCCTTCAGCTTATGGTGGTCAATCTCCTGTGGAAGGCGGTATTCGTGTTCGATGGTGTATGCTCTTGGGTCTTTGAAAGTGAGGGCTATCATTGCTTCCTGGAGGGCCGTGCAGTCATATACGTCTTCAATCTCTTCCAGGGAGCAATGGCATTGATCTGCCACTTGTTGCCAAATTCCATTTATTTCATTCTCCCCTTCAGTCGAGGGAGACGGAGTCAGGCGTTCTTTGCTGAACGAGATCAATGTTTCCTCCAATGAGTCTCCCGGTGGGGTGATGGCTCCTGTGGCAGGGAAATCTGTTGATGTCCTCATACTGTATTCGGGATGCTTTGGTACCGTAATCTCACATTAATTTGCTGTCCATGCGATTAGAAAATATGCTTATGCTCTTGGGGTCCATATTGACATACCTGTGTCCTTCGATAGTAGCTGTCTTGTGTAGTTCTGGCTTCTTTTCAATGCATGAGCAATCTTGTTGGCATTGTGTTCGCATAAACCATGACGTGCACAGTAAACTCTACATCTAAAATTAAATATCTTTCACGACGGCTTCTTCTTTTCCGGCGATATTCGCTTCTGTTTGCGTTCTCCGTCTCCCGTGCACTCACGATGTATATTCATCATCGATGAGGCTCGTTCCATAATTTTCACAATATGCTACCGAGATCGGCAATATGAAAGTTTGGAACCGCAGTTCCCTAGATAAAAATGGGTATAAAAGTGGGTTTCATTCCGGTGGAACTCAAGTTACCCCCACACCTTGACATCACCACTCGCTCGCCTCATCATACCATTTTGGCCAATGCAAGAATCAGAGTACTGCGATGACTTTGAGATTATGAAGCTTAATCTTTGCTTGAGGGCCTGTGAGGGCCTTGAGTGGTTCGTGTCTTACGGGTATCTGAGCGGCAAGGGGCCCCTTGATTCTTGGCATCCGGAAGATGACTCGTGGGGTTCTTAACACACCGTTTATTCAGTTTCCCAGTTACACACGAAACTAGAACACCCCTCACACGAAACTAGAACCCCGAGATGGTTCAGAAGCCCTTTTTCGACAAACAATCGACCAACAAAGGATTTTCTTGCATCAAAACGTTGTGTTGACAGGGTGAAAATGCATTCTCCGTCAGCTTCCCCGCGTCTTGTCGAAACGCAGGAGACACCAACATCACCAGAGAATAACTCCATCACCAGTCCAGATATGGTCGCACGTTCAACAAAGTCAAAAGACGAGACAGCTAAACCAGCAAGTCTCGGTAGCTACACGGTAGGCTTTGATTTATTGATGGACCTGGCTTTGTCTACTATCGCTCACACCTCCTCCAGAGGATTCTATCATATGGTGCCTCTCATGGGGGTATATATATTATGATTCTAGGCCTAGTTTGTGCCATGGCTTCGGGAATTGTGCGTAAGAGCAAATGTCGAGCTTTACTCAAAATCAACTAATGAAATTCCAGGCTCTTCCGTTGATGAACATTGTCTTTGGTCAGCTGGTCGGCAGCTTCAATGGGTACTTTATTCCAGGATCGGGTATCACAGAGCAATCGTTCAAGTCTTCGCTCAACCGAGACAGGTAAATATCGCACTTTATTGCTCATGGCAGCGAACTTACCGTCTCCTTCTAGCTTGTATATTGTGTATTTGTTTATCGGCAAATTCGTTCTGACTTACATATCCATGGTATTGTGATTTCCCACCTCCATAGCCCCGTTGTTACTCAGACAAGACAGATTTGTTTTCGATTGATCAGTTTTCGCGCCTCAGGGGCCTTGCGCCTGGAGTACACCCAGGCTCTCTTTTCACTTCCTGTGAGCAAGCTGGACGAGATGTCAGTCGGAACCGTCACACATGCGATTACAGCGCTGTCGAATACGATCCAGCAAAGCGTTTCCGATCGACTCGCCATTCTGTTCCAGTCACTCGCCTTGCTTATCGCGGCTTACGCAATCGCATTCCGTTATTCTTGGGCACTGACACTTGTTGTCAGTGCGGCCATTGTGTTCGTGATCCTTGGTTTTAGCCTGACAGTGCCGTTTTTGGTCAAGGCGCAGCAGAGTGTGGACAAAGCGGATGAGAAGCATGCAGCCCTCGCCGCAGAAGTATTCGGCTCTATTCGGACAGTGTTCGCCCTGGGTGCCGAGCAACCACTATTCAAAAAGTATACGCAGTGGGTCGAGGAAGCACGAAAACGTGGCCTGCGTATGTCTTTAGTCAATGGAATTCACCTGGCCATGCTCTTCTTTGCCATGTATGTCAGCTTCGCCCTGGCCTTCTGGTTTGGGTTGAAGCTGTATCGTGAAGGTCACATTGCTAATATTAACACCGTGATCACGTATGATTATCCCATCTTTTCAATCCTTGTGATGCTGCGTTCTGACAACCAGTTAGGGTATTCTTTTCCGTGCTCCTCGTGGTCACTATTTTGGGAGGCATTGCAGGGCCATTGATGGCTATCTCGAAGGCCATAAGTGCATCAGGTGCCTTTTTTGGTGTTATTGATTCCAAGCGGGATAATCCACTTGGAGTTCGAGAGCCGGAAGTATCCAGCCATGCTGATATCGTGTTTCAGAACGTGACATTTGCCTATCCAACACGAGCAGAAATGACTGTGCTTAAGGGATTTCATGCACGATTTGAGCGGGAAAAAACTACTGCTCTGGTCGGAGCCTCCGGTTCGGGTAAAAGCACTATTGTCGCTTTGATTGAGCAATGGTATCAACTTCAGTCCGAGGACGAAGAAGAGGCCACATCGGGTCATATCCATGTTGAAGGTCACAACATCAATAACTTGGATGTGAAGTGGTGGCGATCCCAGATTGGACTTGTTCAGCAAGAGCCGTTTCTGTTCAATGATACAATATACAAAAACGTTGCTTTTGGTCTGATCGGATCGCAGTGGGAGAATGACACAGAGCCTGTGAAGATGGAACTCATCACCGCAGCTTGCAAGCAAGCCTTTGCAGATGAATTTATCGACCGCCTTCCCATGGTATTGTTACACCTTTTTTGCTACATTCCTTTATTTCCATTTTTTTCTGATTATTTCATTTCTAGGGCTACTCGACCACTGTTGGGGAAGGTGGAATCGCATTGAGTGGCGGGCAGCGCCAAAGAATTGCCATCGCGCGAAGCATCGTCAGCCAACCCCAAATCCTCATTCTTGATGAAGCGACCAGCTCGATCGATATAAAAGGAGAAAAGATTGTGCAAGCAGCCCTCGATCGTGTGTCCAAAGATCGCACTACAATCATGATCGCTCATCGCTTGTCCACCGTCCGCCGCGCGGACAAGATCATCGTGATGAAAGACGGCCAAAACGTTGAAGAAGGCTCTCACCAAGAGTTGATCCTCAAGGAAGGGATATATCATAACTTGGTCCATGCTCAACAGCTGGAGCCGCTGACAGATTTGATGGAACCCGACGTACCGGGTTCGATTTCTTCGCAGAAAGAAGAAGTCAGCCCTCAAGATTACACTACAAAAGAAGCCGGCGAGCAAATTTGCCAGGATAGTCCCGAGCCTGGAAGAGGCTTTGGCTTTTTCCACATCTTGGGAGTGCTCGTTTATGAAAATCGTAGCCATTGGGTCTTATACGCACTGACGCTGATCGGGGCTGTAGGGGCGGGTTGTAAGTATTAACCATACTCTCCTGCACATTTCCAGATATACGCTAACAGGGTCCAATAGCCGGATTTTCTCTGCAAAGTTGGCTTTTTGCCAGACTTGTGCAGGTTTTCCAGTTCACTGGCGAGAAGCTTGTGCACGCTGCGAACTTCTGGGCATTGATGTTTTTCATCCTCGCCCTTGCCATGGCGACCTTCTATTTTATGCTAGGATTTTCGTCGAATTCGATCTCAATGGTGAGTCTACATACATCCACGGTCTTCAAGCAAGGCTAATTGTTCAGTTTGTCGTGTCCAACGCTCGGATGGATTATTTCTACAACCTATTGTCCAAACCGGTGTCATACCATGACCGCGAGGAGAATTCCTCAGGTACTCTGATGTCCAGGCTCTCCACTGATTCAAAACAGTTACAGGAGATTTTTGGTCCCACCGGTGTTTTTCCTCTCATCTCGATCTTCAACATCATTGGTTGTGTTGCGATCTCCTTCGCGTTTGGATGGAAGCTGGCGGCTGTCACCTTCTTTGCCGCCATGCCATTCTTATTTCTCTCTGCCTTCATGCGCATTCGATATGAGATCAAATTCGAGAGCCTAAATGCCGAAGTTTATGCCGATAGCTCCAAGTTCGCAACGGAGGCGGTCCGGGCTTTCAGAACGGTCACTGCTCTGACCATGGAAGATACAATTTTGGAAAGATATTCAAAGTTGCTGAAAGATCAGCGTCAAAAGGCCATCCGGAAGGCGTGGTACGCAACGTTGATATTTGCGTTTTCCGATAGTGTCGAGCTATGTGCCATGGCGCTCGCCTTCTGGTATGGCGGCCAGCTCCTCGCGTCCCACGAATATGACCCAGTTGCATTTTTCGTGGTCTATATTGCCATTATTCAAGGCGGCCAGTCGGCTGGGCAGTTCTTCAGTTTTGGTCCAAATATTGCCCAAGCTAAGGCGTCTGCAAATCGCATATTGGCTGCACGGCTACCGACCGCGAGACAGCTTCAGGATGTTCCCGTGGGGCCGCTCTCTTCTTCGGAGTACACCCCGACTTCTTCTGTTGAACTACAGAATGTTTCTTTTCAATATTCTTCTCGGGAGGTACCGACATTTGTTAATCTGAATCTTACCATTGAGAGTGGTCAATTCGTAGCATTTGTCGGACCTTCTGGCTGCGGAAAATCCACGCTTGTCTCGCTACTCGAGCGCTTCTATGACTGCACTCAGGGAAGCATCCTATTTGATGGCCGAGACATTCGTTCCATTGAACTGCCCTCTTACAGAAGTGCTTTGTCGCTTGTCGCCCAGGAGCCGAAACTCTTCGAAGGCACCATCCGCGAGAATCTCCTTCTCGGTCTAGAAGCCCCCAATAACCCAAATACCGAGGACCAAATGATTCAAGCATGCAAGGACGCCGAAATATATGACTTCATAGTATCCCTGCCAGATGGCTTCTTGACGGAACTTGGCGTCAACGCTCAGGCCTCGCTGAGTGGTGGGCAGAAGCAGCGTCTTTGCATTGCACGAGCCCTGATCCGAAAACCGCTCCTTCTCCTTCTTGATGAGGCTACATCCAGTTTGGACTCTCAGTCGGAAAGTCTAGTACAAAGTGCTATGGAGAGATTAGCAAGCAAGCGCAACATGACTATCATTGCGGTTGCGCATAGACTAGCAACCATTCAGAAAGCCGATGCAATTTTTGTCTTTGGAGAAGGGGCGTCTGGGAGGGGATCGAGGATTCTTGAGTCTGGAACGCATCATGAATTGTTGCGCAGAAAGGGGGCTTATTGGCAGATGGTATGTTTCCCGCTAAGCCACATCTACTTCTTATAACTAATGTGGTCATAGTGTCAAGCGCAAGCTCTAGACCGGTGATAGGATGAACCTTGCGCGCAACATTCTTTCATTCATTTACTCCTCCTATTCATAATTCTCTGTATCTTGAAGACAAGCACAAATACGGCATCATTCTTGCCTGCTTCGCGTCGGCATTTCATGCAAGATTTGGTGAGAGGATGTGCTTTGCTTTTACGGCGTGCCTTCTGGAGTGTTTGATCTTTTTCTTCTCGTATCCGACCCAGTGGAGGCTTCCAAACGGCTAGTCGACCGAGGCTATGTTCGGACGACACCCAACAGGCGTTTCACACACATACTTGAGCTCAGCGGCCAGGTTCCCCATCTAGTCTCATCAGCCTTGGTAGAGAAAATCATGGAAACGTCTTCAATTACTTTAGATACCCCTAGGCTTTTCGAGGCCGAAAATATCGTCCTACCTGGTGTGGTCCTTCTTCCGGCTACAGACTGGAACTATTGTCTCCCACACCCCATCGCTGATCTCCACAAGCTTATTCCATCGCGTTATGAATATTTCAATTGTATTGTAGAGAAATGGATGGATATACCCGGAAACATGGACAGTTTACGGAGCCATCTTGCAGTCCATATTGGCTATCGTTCACTTTACCTCGACGAGGTCTGGGCAGAAGAATTCGAGAAAGAAATACGTAAGGAACACCGACAGCTCCTGTTCAATCTCTTGGCAGATGGAGCTGGTAGCCCTGTGCATTTAGTCCATAGAGACTGCCAGATTTATCACCAAGGCATCAGAAACCAGATATTGGAAGGGATGTTCGAACCCCACCATACTGCCCACGCTTCTACGTGAACAAACTGAGCCGGAACACATTGTTTAAGGATTTATCGTCTGTTATGTAGAGAATGAGCCGGCAATATAAGCATGAGGTGAATTATTCTATTGCGGAATTGAATAGTCATGAGACGATTAGGCGGAGAAGATGCTACGCCGTGAGATAAATGACCTTTTTGCAAACTGATTTAATAACAACCTCAGAGCGGGAAGCTACTCTACGCATCCTCAACGACGATCGATTCTAACATCAAGACAACACGAAACATGTTTGTGATGCCATAAGTGGTGTACAGGAAGGCATTTAGTCATATGTGTGTCTAATCCACGTCATAGGCGGTAAAAGAGGCTGATTTCTCAACTGCTTCACCCAGACGGCAGTAGACGCTAACCACCCGACTCCAAGCGGCTAAGTGAAGCATACAAACATATGTATTTTTATTGTTCTTTGAGCGATCTTTGTTGTATCCAAAGCCGACCTGAAACAACCGTTGTTTGAAACTAGCGCCGCCGACGTTGGTTTCTCTTCTAACGCCGATGATTTGGTCGTGGGCGGCTCGCCGCCCTATTCAGCCTGGATCTGGGGCCCGTTCACCTCTGCACCCAGGGGGCCGAAACTGGGTCGCATACGAGAATCACACTAAAGGCGATTCCTTGACGAAGAAGGACAATGGGAACACTGAATTGCGGAAGTATGTAGTACTGTCGCTCCCGATGTTGACTTAACATCCTACCTTTAAATGCGTCTTTATTGGTTGCTGGCAACGCGGACTATCCAAGGTCCGAGCGGGGCAGGCTTATTCCAACCCTGCCCAATCCCTCCCAAGGTTACGCTACGCACTATTTCTGGCCCATTTCCCACCCAGCCTCAAGATCTCATTTTTATGCTTTCACTATGAGTCGCAGGATCTCGCCATCGGAGTTGACCAACTCAAACCGTTTCGTGCCAGATAGCATGATCAATGTTTTTCGAGTGGACGACAAGACGGTGGTCAAATTATGCGATCCAACCCGTCTTGCGGAGGCAGAAGCTTTGAGGTTTATTCACTCCAAAACTTCACTGCCAGTTCCTGAAGTATACAATGCCTATGTCGACGAAAGCACCGATCGTGGAGTTATCGTTTTGGAGTATATTGATGGCGATGTTTTTCAAGATGTTATTGAGGAGATGGATGATGAGCGACGCGAAAAGATTGCCTTGGAGTTGCAGAGGTTTATGACAGAGCTGCGATCATTTGAAGGCGAATTCATCGGGTCTGTTGATGGATCTCCTTGTGAAGATCCAGTCTTCTGTGCCGAACAGGGTGTATTTGGCCCGTACAAAACAGAGCATGAGTTCAACGAGGGTTTGATTCTGGCAATGAACATGAGTCAAACCAATTCCTGGGTTGATCACGTTGCTAAGCTCATTCGAGCAATTCCATCCCACAAAATTGTCCTTACGCATGCCGACCTTTCCCCACGAAACATCATTGTCAAAGGTGATAAGATCACCGGCATAATTGACTGGGAGATGGCCGGGTTTTATCCTGAGTACTGGGAATATATAAAAGCTATGTATCATCCAGATTGGCAAAGTTGCTGGATAAAGGAGGGGTTCCCTGATCTTGTACTTAAACCATTTTATCGGGAGCATGCGGTGATGTTGCATATGCAAGAAGTCGTCTGGTAGCCTGATGCCATCCCTGGAAGGCTTCAGTGTTTTGAGCCGGGTTTGAGATATTTGAGGATCTTGAACACACTCCTCGATTGAGCCGAGGTGCTAGCACCTGGATGAGAAACTCTGTCATGAAGCGATAAAGTTTCATTAATCAACAAACACAACGTACATGCATAATGTGACCTCTTCACCCACCTGAATTTAGTTCACCTGAGCATTCAGCCCGTGCAGAAAAAGGTATATTGGTGAAATTTGAAGCAAAATCCCCTGAGGTGAGCTTCTTTTCCTTCTTTCTTCTCTCCTCTAAAGCGGGTATCATCACTTGAGCAAAATGCGCATAAAGCATACTCCTGGTGACTTCAATTCCCTTTCTCATCATGTATGGCATGTGCCGGTTATCATTCTGAGGAGTTCTCAATATTGGCAGAAACTTCCGATAATTTGTTAGCATTTACGCTCCTCAAACCACTAACCTAACGACCCACAGTGACTACACCACTCTCAGCTCCACCGCTTTAGCCAGTGATTGTAAAAGACGTAGTGTCAGTAGGCAATGAGAAAGGAAGTTGACTTGGTGAACAATTTCGAACGCATCCTCTGTCTTCAATATTTCTCCCTTTCCATCACCGGGATTCCCGCCGATGCCAGCATTATTGCAGAGGATATCTAATGGACGGCCTGTCTCCAGCCAGCGAGTGGCAAATGCATTCACAGTGGATAATTTGGTCATATCGATCTCCCACCAGAGTCCTTAAACCCCCTAAAACCCACCTATCACACCGCCAGCGCCAAGGCTCTACCGCCTAGCACAAACCTCACCAAGGCCTGGTATAAGGCGCCCAGAATAGCTGAACCACCTGTTCAATATCTAATTTCGAACTTCAAAAGCCATCTTTCACTCAACAAGGTAGACATTGGCATGATAACTGTGTTGTAGCAGCTATCCGTCGAACCTTGGTCGCATATATTTTACCGGCAGAACATCCTATAATAAGAGGATGTGGGGCTAGAGGTAAAAGGGGAACCCGTAGGGAAACTCGCCTCTGTCTGTTTGTCTGCGAACAGGTCAGCCACCAGGGCGAGTGGGACCATATGAGATGAGAACACATAGGGGTGGTTAGGAAGGGAAAGTGTGTCTGTCTTGCTTTGCTTATCCCATGCGTAGAAAGTCTTTTATGTCACAAAAGCCTTAGTCATCACTCCATCTGCAATCTGCCACTTTGTCGTCTGCGTCGCAGCAAAACACTTCATTGAAATGCCAGATCAATTTTCCACTAATTGAATATCCAATGCTGTGGTTGGCTGTTCTATAACTGAGAAATTGGATACGGTCATTATTGGCCTCTCGGTATATGACCAAAATGTGTACTTTCAATATCTTGGCGGCATTTCCTGATTTATGACATGATCATCGAGAGTAACTCGCCTTATACTATCTTCTCCGTCCGCTTAGTCTGTCGAAAAATTTCCGTGATGGCTTTTTGCCCTCGGAAAATCGCAATCTGTGCCGCCGTCCATTTTTTGTTTCCTGATGTTGCAGAGAGATCTGCACCAGCATCGAGCAACATCCGGATAATCTCATAATGGCCGCATTCTGCCGCCGCCGAAAGCGCCGTATACCCGTTATAATATGAGCCTTGAGCATTCACATTGGCCCCTATATCTAACAGTTGACGGACAATCCGGCGGTGGCCTCCAAAAGCCGCGCCTTGAAGCGCCGTAAAGCCGTGATACCTTACGGCGGGGGTATTCACGTCGGCTTTACGGTGTAGGAGAATTTCCACGATATCGGCGTGACCTCCTAATGCAGCAGCTTGAAGTGCGGTGCGGCCCCGATTCTTCGCGGGAGGCGCATTAACATCTGCGCCTTGTTCGAGCAGCCATCGTAGCAGCTCGATATGGCCTCCCTCGGCGGCGGCCTGTAAGGCAGTTCGGCCCATGTATTGATGGGGTGGGTGGTTGATATCTGCACCCGTAGAGACTAAGTGGCTAACGATATTCAGATAGCCCGCTCCAGAAGCCAGTACCACCGCTGTTCTGCCGCCATTATTTCCCCCAGGAGCGTTAACGTCTGCCCCTGCCGCTAACAGTATCTTAACTATGGCGAGATGACCATTATAAGCGGCGGCCTGAAGGGCTGTCTGTCCATAGTAGCCTTTAGGGGGCTCATTAAGGTCCACTGATTGAGATAAGAGCCGCCGTACTTCGCATAGATCCCCTTGCGCAGCTGCAAGCTGAACAGGAGACCATCTGCTCTCATCGTCCGGTTCATCTAGTTGAGGTTGCCGAGTTGATAAAAGTCGACTTTGCATCTTGAGACTTCTGCTGCGGTCGCTTCGTGCTACCCGGTGACTATGTCCGTCGACTATTGGGAAGATGTTTCTCCGGTTAAAACGGCATAGATCTTTTGTGCAAGATAAAATCAACCCAAAATCAAGTTGAGGCTAGACAACGCATCCACCTAATATAGTACGAAATCATGCATAAGCGAAGGAAAGAGTGATTTTCTGGGAACGTATTGAAATTATGTACGAACGGTAATTACATCTGCATTACGCAGCGGTATTGATGAAGCCCCGCTTTCAAGTTTGATTATCTTCTAATATACGGTTATCAGCAAGCCCCGTGATAAATTGGCAAAGTCCATGTGACCTTTTACTTCGATCTCGACATTCCGAAAAGAATTTACTTTCCTGCAACCTTTAGCCAGCGCCGCGCATAATATACTTACTTTCCAGCCATGGTAGCGATGTCGGGCTGCTCAGAAGACTGGGATGGGAATGATGATAAGCACATTGACTTCACTAATTCGTCCACTGGCTTGTTGAATAAAGGCACCTCTAAAACTCGAGAGATCTCCTTGCGGAAATACATCGATATTCGCATAATATTCGAAGGATTCCTCGTGTTTTGTCTCTTTATCACCCTAGTGTCTATTAGGCAGAATTCAAAGGAATCAAATGCAGCCAAAGAAAGCAGCTATGGGCCGACACGTAAGTATCTCTTGGATGAGACATTATATATCTACTTAGTTGTTGATCCCCAACATCTTCACGATAGTACCACGGAAACCCGTTATCTTCAGTAATACAGCGGGATTTAGACTGGACGTCGATTATCAAGATCCTTAGATATTACTGAATGCTAGCTAGATGCGAGAGATTATGCGAGAGATTCATAAAAACTGGTATGGCCTATTCCCGCGTGAGTTTTCTTGGGCTAGGAACTGTAAACTTGACTCCGTGACTGATATTCTTTCTTTCCTTTCCCATAGCGGGTCGCGGCTACATTACCGTTTCGGAAAATGAGGAATTTGATATCCTTCATCCCCCATTTAAGATGGACAATGTCTTCGAAGAAGGCGATCACTACGAAGGACATATCATGGCGGTCTATCACCAGCTACACTGTCTAGTAAGTCTACGCATGGCAATAACTACTACACTCCACTGATGTACGATTAAAGTCCATCGTCATGACCGCTATGGGAACTTCGCGGGAAGAATGGGCGATGCTTGAGATGGAAAAGCTTGAGCACCGCGCTCACTGCGTGGAATATCTGCGACAGAGTATTCTATGTTCGGCAGATACAACTTTGGAGGGTGAGACTGGGGCGTGGGCTAGAAGCACAGGCTGGGGTCAGACACATTCTTGTGTGGATTTGGATGCTCTGACAGCGTTTGCCAATGAGCGATCGATTTGGAACCTGACTGAGAGATTGCTACCAGACAGCTTTGATGCTCTCAAGGTTCCTGGCCATGATGACAACCATGAGCAATAAATACGCTGATTTGTCATACTCCGGAGACTGGGCTTCGCGCAAGAACTCAACATCAACAGAAATATATGTCAACCAGACATCAACCTGTGAGAGAGCGATTAAGACGAGATGGAAGCGAGCCGAAATTATAGTTTTCATTTCGTGATAGTATATATTGCTTCCTACTTTGCTACAGATATAGTCGACGAATAGTGATAGATAGAGTCTGTGCCCCGTCATGTTAACTGCGATTTGGCTGAGGTCATAATTACTCGGATTGAGGATAAATGCAGGAAAGGATAGAAAGCGTCTAATAGTACCCGAGGTCGTCTCCAGGTCCCACAACAGGTACATGACCACGTGCGCAGCAAATTCCCCGAATGTGACGTTCTGCGTGTTAGGAAGGTGGTTAGAAAGCATGAAGAAACAGTGATTTAGCTTGGCACTCACCATATCACTTGCTGTACTCAGGGACAGCCTCTTCGGCGACAGGGCCAACAACCATGGATCTCTTGCTGTACTCAGGAACGGCCTCCTCGGCGACAGGGCCAGCAGCCATGGCGCGTGGTATCACCAATGCCATTGTCTGAGACGCACCAACTGAAAGCAACATCAGTGTGGTGAAGACCTTCATATTGGTGGAATGGGCGAGCTGAGCGTCAAAATGGGCGGGTGAAGATATGTCTGCGATGGGCAATTGTACGGTAGCGGTGGCAACAAACTATGACTGGGACAAAGAATATATATCGCCAATAACCCATGTAGTGTTGCCGGTTTCATACAGCGATGCATTATGTGGTAATCATTGTCCGGATAGACAGCTTCAAACTCGCCGGCGAGGACGATATCCTAGGAAACTTCCTCGGTGTGCTTCCGGTCAGCGTACCACTTGAAATTGACCTCCTGGAGCATTTCGATCAAGACATCCTGGTTGAAACACCCTGGAGAATACCATCGCGAGGCCATAACGTCGAAGTGACAGCAAGGCCAACCCCAACGGCCATCCCAATGAAGAGAGATACCAAACAGGTGAGCATGTTGGAACGGGGTTTCCAACAAAATTTCGGGATTTCAGTCTCTGGCTCATTCTCAGAGTCCAACGCGGAGTATCTTATTAAAGCCATAAGACCAAAGAGATAAAAATGAGTCGTAAGATCACAATATTGCCGCATAGATCCCTCAAAAACTGGGTAGAATATTGAATTGGGCGCAATTGCGTTTTCAGCTAATTGTGGATTTGAATTAGGCATGAAAGTTTCATTGTTACCTTGTTTCTTGAATTTAGATAAGAGAAGTACGTACCCCGCAGGCCTATAGATATGTACTTCCACATTGATCGTGTAATTTTAAGGGGTGAAATTTACAGTTACCAAGTAATCTCTGGCTTGTAACGCTGGATGATTGTGTATATCTTCTTTACTACCGTCATTGGACTGGCCTTTCACGTCTTTCCGAATGATCACGGTGCATTTGGAAGAAACAATCAGATCCTGCCACACATTTTCTAGCGCATATTTGATAGCCCCTGACTTTGCCTTCTATGTCCTCCATGCACTTCTTTGAGGGAGGCGATGGTCAGGTCCCTGGCCTTGAACAGCGATCAGAAGTCACGCAGCCGAGGGGCACGCTATTAGCCATCTCTATCCCTATTATCAAGTCTTGCCTTCTCTACTCACTAACCATCTGGGGCGCCTTCACAATCATTGCAAATCCATTCCGTGCCACTGAACTACCTTTTAAAGGCTAAATATCTTCCAGCGTTGAGCCAAGGGGATGCGTTTGTGGAGAGTCCGTCGCAGAGGCAATTTTCCGCGGTTGCCGATTCGACGGGCTCGCAATGGCTTGGCTTCCAGAGCATTGCCGCGACGATGAATTAGCGGAAGAATTTAACACAATGGGCGACGGCCCTGATGGCACTTGAATTTACTACGCCGATCGGGAACGTACTATCCAGATTGACTCCGACGAGGTGGCAGCCTTGGCAGATCACCCCGAGGCCTTGGTCCATATGAGCGTCCAGTGGCACACCACCCATTGCATCTTTTACTGGCGAAAGCAGTTCCGGTCACGATTCAATGGCAAAATAGTGGAGCCTAGGTCTGATTCAGAGCACCATATCAAGCACTGTGGAGAAATTTTCTTGTCGGGAGGGTCGGGGACGAAATCGGGGGTGGCTCTGAATACGAACATAGAATAGGTGTGGTATCGGTATTTCCTTGTACGTTCCTGCAGTAGGGGCCGTGTATGTTACTGTACATGATACGTGTGCTATGGAAAGAGGGGTGTATTAGATTGTGTCCGACGGAGTTCCGTATGCAGACCATGCAAGATATAGGTCTGAGCGCTGCTGCTAAAATGGGGAACCATTTTTCTCAAAGTACGTACAAGGATCTGTCACTTCGGCTACTGCCAGCTGCCCAGGTGGATAAGATAGATTTCCTGATCTTGTAGTTATCATCGCATTCAAGACACGCATATTAGCTCTGACAGCCTTATGTTTCATTCTAAATTACTCCCATCGTTTATGCTTGGTAGTCGTTCCTCCTTGATTTGGGCACCCGCAGAACTTCATGTACAATTCAAGCCAAGAGCCATGTGGTCGTATCATCGGGCAAAAGGCGATAAAGAAGGCAACCTTAGACTGCATCTCATATCTGGCCCCTGCGAAATGATGAAGGGGACGGATGAATTTTCTTCGGACACTATCGTAAGTCTTCTAAGCCGGTGGGCGGGAAGCGTAGTCGCTGGGAGTTCTGTCCCCATCTCCTGTTTGTTACTATCTATGAATGGAGGCGAACAGTTTAAGTTGTGGCTCTCTTCAATTTCCGATGACTTAGACATGACATTTGAGGATCTGGTTAACCGTGCAACGGACTTCATCTTACACCCTAACTTCCAATCCGTCTATTTCACCTTCCGACTGAAGCTAGACAAGGAAATGATTCCTACCTCGCCTGACTGATCTCTTTTTACTTTCTGTCTTACATATTTCAGCTGGTGGCTAGACTTACCCTCCAACAATTTGCTGGTCAGCTGCCTCACATGTACTTCGTAGACATGTGATGAAGAAACTGCGTCGAGGTGCTCCGAGGATTTTCTTTCTTTCGCTTCTGGTTATTTTGCTCTTTGTGTGCATCTGTATTCTGGCCAGCCTTCAAACAGCCTTATGGAAAGAGTTAGCACAAGGGAAGGAGGGAGGGGTAAGAAAAATTTCAACCGAGTGAACAGGGGCCACGTCAGCTCTTCAAGGGAGTGCAGGGTGAAGAGTAGAGGGGTTTCAGGGTGTTCAGTGTGATCAGCGATAGGGCGGCAGGGCATTTCCTCCATCAAAAAAAAAATCAAAAAAAAGTAAAAGAAAAACATACAACAGCAGGGATTCGCTGGTGGTCACCCACCCAACTACTAACCTGCCGGCGTGTGGCTTAAGTACGGCTGAGCGGACGGGAAGCCCTGTTCTCCACACCCTATGGTCGTATGTACTGGATAGACAATTGAAAGAAATACTAAAACTATAACTTTACTTTTGGCAAACTGAAGTATAACTGGTGGGTGACGCTTTAGCGTCGTGCAACCGGGGTGAGAGCTGGGTGAACGCCAGGTGAGAATCACCCTTGGGCGCACGAACACCACGCAGATTCTCTCAGCGGAACTCAGGTATAGCGTTATTCATCCGACCTCGATCTTCTTGAAACCGCGGTCTCTTGGCCCCTGCATATACCATCAAATTTCAGCCCAGGATTGGCCAAATCAGCGGCAAGGCTGATTTCAATGTCGTCTTAAGGCATATAGACATATGTAAACAATAATGAATTGTGTTTCCTTACCTCAGAGCTCCCACCTGGGCAGCCGGGCTCTTCGGGCACCAAGTAAAAGAATCAAACGATCAACATCCACGTACGTGTTTAGATCCCTATGTTGGCAAGAAAAGCAATTTCGAAAAAAAAAAAATGCTCGGGGTTGACTGACCTCTTTCACAATGATTCCGCAGTATAGTTAGTTGACAGTCCAATGGTGGCTTTTATGGTTACATTTAACGCGCGCCAACGCACTATATTTGGGAACGGATCATTAGACGATTGTTGTTCCCCGATATAACTTCCCTTCTCATGTAGCCAAGGATAACTGAAATATCGAAGTGCGAGAGGCTCATTTCCTGTGTTTTTTCTTTCGGCAGAAGGGTTGTGTCATCTCAAAAGTGCTTTGTACCATGCTCTTACGATGGTCCTTCTAGTCCTCCTCTAGACCTGATAATCCGCCTCCCAAACTTTGAGTTACCTTTTAACTCGGAAGCTCTACTTGAACATGTGCTAAATACTTTCGTAGCCGCCGCCTAGAGAAATGGTCTTAGTCACATGGAACAAGTAACTTGAATCTTCTATTTACCGGGACTGCCCTCAGTGAAATAAGCAGTCAAGCAAATAGATCATAATTTCAAGCCTACGATCCCGCCGAGCAGTCAAGAGATCCTTGCCCTGAATAAGGAAATATGCACGTACCATCAAATAATAGCACAGTGTACGATCCAGATAAAGTATTCTTATCTTCAGTCGCTTTCCGAAGAGCAGGAGCAAGTAGAAGTGGACGAGTAAGAGCGATTCTAGCATTAAACAATCTGAAATGTCATTCTTGTTTAACTGAGTTTCCTTCAACCTTCTCTGACATGGTGGGATAATAGGGTAAGCCATGATGGGTCTAAGGATCTTCCATTCCAGCCTCCCTTATGCCAATGCGGCGGTGGTTAATCCGTATCCAATAGAGTCGAGTTGCGTTTTCTCATCGGGATAACGTGGAATAAGGGATAACACCAATTCATTGAAATCAGTGAAAAACGGCTGGATTGACAATGCCGCGTTTTCAAAGACGGGGGGGGGGATATGCACCAGAATATGCCCAGTCTATCATCCACACTTTTTTATGCTGATCTAAGATCAGGTTTCGAGGACTGATGTCTTGATGCGTAAGGACAAACTTGGTGAAATGGAATGGTGGAGTGTCTTTTGGAGCCCTATTGAATCTCTTGCAGATATCAAGCTTGTGGTTAAACCAGGCTTCCATTTCAGCAGTGCCCATAAAAGGCCCGGCACTATAATCTGTAAAGAACAGACCCCAACACGGTTCTCCGCCAATAGGACCAGGCTGTGAAAGCTCAATAGACTGTATCTCTTTGATTATTTCTGCAACCTGCGCAGCGATCTCCCCTTGGATGTCGCGGGATAGGCTGTCCCAGCATTCATCCAGAGGTTGACCTTGGATAAAATCCATCACAATGTAGCCTGATATGCCGAAGTATTGCGTGTCATCTTCGACCACAAATGACCGATGGACTCGTGGGGCTCGAATGCTGGTTCTAGAAGCAATAAGACCGAGCATTTCCGCTTCACTCGCCAGGACACCCCCACCGCCCTTCATGACCAAGTTCTTTGAGAGCCGCACAACTGTTGTCCTACCTAGCTGATGGATAATAGGAGCAGATGTGAGAAGTGTTGCTAGAGCCTCATCTGTGACGGAGTTAAGATCCTTTCCATCCAGTGGGAAAGATCCACAAGGGTCACACTTTGTGGCTTAGGGTTGGGATATCAGTAATTGCTATATCAGTAGATTATAGTTAAACATACATGGGAGATTGGACGCATGAATGGTTCCATTCCGTTGCGAAGCATGGCAATAAATGTGGGATCATTGCAAAACATGGGGACCCCTTTCAAAGCTGGACAGCATTATAAAATCATGGGACAGGGGAGTGCGGGGGTGAAAGCCGGAATTCTCAAATTGTGGACAGATCAGACACCATTTCTCCTTGGTCAAGGGGCTTACTACCAATGAGCCTCATCTGTCGAGGATTTACCTTGATGTGCAAGGGGTTTTCCTGTCAAGATTTGGCTGTTACATTGGCCTGGTAGGACTGGATGCTTCCGTGGTATATGAATTTTTTTCACTTCTTTTTCTCTTTCTGTTGAAGTGATAGATCCGTCCTGGGTTATCTCTCTCAGCCGCTTCGCTGTAGCTAGTCTTCCTACTTCCACTTTCAGTAGTTAGAACACTACCCATCAACATATGTTTCTGATACTCTCTTTTCGCGTATTTTAATACATTCTTTTTACGCTTACTGCAGCGCGTTCGATTCCGTGAGGTGCTCTTCTTGACTGACCTGTGCTATATGCGGAGAGTTTAGGCGCGAAAGCACCTGTCTGGAGAGATTCTGGGCTCGGGTTCGACGTAAGGTGCTTTGGCGGAGGTTAGAATGCTAGACTTAATCGAATTAATTATCGAATCGAAAGACAAAATTACATGGCTTATTCCTGGGAGCGACTATTCTTCCTAGAACGACCATGCAAGTCTCTTGGAGATACAAGGATAGGCTTAGACGAACATTCGGATACAGAACTATACACTGGTGAAATCATCGACCTTTCCAATTGCTGTCGTATCTAATTTGCTGTTTTTTACACTCAGAACGTAGTATATCTATCCAGTCAAATTCGTGTAAACTACGTATGGATTCAGAGGGAGCTTTGTGGTCGTGGTTATTGCTAGTAATGCTACGTTTTATTAAGCCTGTCGTCTCGGATGATGAAGACCGTGAAACTCCTTCTCGAGGCCAAGCCCCGCACGATCAACTCTCGAGACAACCAAGGAGCTACGGCATTCAATTATTCGGTGAAAACCGATACGGAAATCGCGAATATTTTTCCATTGTGGAAATACCTCTTGATGCCAAACCGCTTGCTTCAATATAAATTACTATGACTCGGTTAGCATGATAGTCTTGCATGATGCAAGGGTCTATCACGATCGATGACGCGGTATGCCCGGTGATGGGCAGCTTATGCACTTACTGAAGACATTACTGCCGAATGGGGCTAATGCTCGTTTATGCCTACATAGATTGTGCGATAGCCACTGGATGGAATCTATTAGTCTTGTCGTGATGGACCGTTTACTAGAGGTGATTGGTATTAACGACACTGATGCCAATGGCTGTACAGCAATGCACTATCTAAACAAGCATCTAGATCAGATTAATGCTGCTCGCCATTTGATCAGCAAAGGAGCAGATATTAACGTAATCAGTCATAAGGGTAACACGCCTGTTCACGAGGCGATGACAGATACATTGCTCAGAAGGCTGGATACGAATGGAAAGGCTAATCACTCGCATCATCTAAATGCTCCGTTAAGAGCACAGGAGGAGTTGATTCAAATATGTGGCGACGCTAGAGGTTCGGTGGATCAACCGAATGGAGATAGGCAACCCCAATAAAGCTGCTTCATGAACTCACAGAATGAAGACGATAGGTAGGGGCAGCCCGGGTCATATCAAAGACGAGATCAAAGACGAGGGCTGGGACGATTAGACCAAGATACTAATATTAATTGCTGTAAGTGCGAGACAGGTGTAAATAACAACAATTTACTACGATAGCTCAGCATTTTATTCATCCACTTTGAGTGAGTTGTGCTAGCGTGATAAATTTATTTAGTCCCATGGGACTAATAGGCATGGTCTATAGGACTAAAAATATCTAGTCCCGTGGGAAATTTCAAGTCCTAGTTTTCTATTTAACCAGCCAGTCGTAAGAACGCTTTAATACCACGAAATATTCCTTCAGCTGCAATATCCCACGTCGGATCCGATATCATCGAGATATTCATCAACTGAGTTTGGGCAAGGAGGTGAGACCGTTTCAACATCTTCAAAAAAAGACCGACTAATCAGACGTGGTAGCGGAGACATCTAAGACTATCTCCAATTCCTAATATTGAAATATATCGAGGACAGCGGTATTCTTCTAGTCTAAATAGTCAATGCCATTCCGAATTTGATGTTGATCAGTGAATATGGGACTTGGAGCAACCAAGGGACCAACAGGGATGTGGATGCAGCTTGTCTATGAGTGATTAATTCTTGTGCAAGGCAAGAACTGCGAGAATAACTAACTATAAGCCAAGATGCATCGCTTTGAATTTTGGTTTAAATGATTAATTTTGGTGTATCACTATGCGAGAACTCATCAACTCATCTCACTTGCCCAGTCAGAGATACCTCTTGTAGAAATTAAGGGATGTGAGTATAGTTGATTTACTTTGCAATGTAAATTTCCTTCCTTTCGTTACATGGTATTGCCATCTTTGGAGTCCCCCCAAGCCCTGTCAAACTCTTTCCAACCCCCAGGCGGCGCGTCCCACATGGCCAACTCACGAACCACTGTCTCGTAGCATCCATCGCTGGGCATATTTCCTTGACAGACATTTCCTCCAACAGCGATGTTGATGAGGATTCTGAACTCACTCATCTTCCTCGTGCCAGGGGGCTTCTCGGCCCTCATAATGGGCGTGCCATCAATCAACCAGACCAAGCGCCCCCGGCCCGTTGTTTCATCCTCGTCCCAGATAAAATCGTACTTCACCCCCGCCGGAGAGCTAATGTTGGGGATGGGGGTTTCGAGAACGCGATGCTTGTTCCAGTCCTGGCCGTTGAAGTGGCCCCAATGCAGACAAGTGTGGTTGATAGCATCACCGTTCCACGCTTCCATTATGTCAACTTCGCCATCCTCGGGCCACTTGAAGGGGTCTTTAGGCAGCAGCCAAAAGGCAGGCCAGATACCTCGGGCCACCGGCGCCGTGATTCTCGCCGACAGACATCCCCGTGGTCGGCCGAGGGTCTGGAGACTCGACAGTCTGGCGCTGGTAAACTTCTGGGCAGGGTCGGGATGCCCGTGGTTGATCAGAGCGCGCACGATCACCGCATCGCCCTGGGTTGAATGGAATGAGTTTTGCGGGCTGTCGATATAATTCTGCGACTCATTGTTGCCCCATCCATGTTGACCCTGTTCGTGGTCAAAGTTGGTGGACACCGGTACTTGAGGATGTAGATTGGGCCGCCAGTAGATCTGGGGTTGCGAGTGCTGTTCCTGATAAGCTAGTGGTGGTTTGCTAGAGGTTGGAATAGGCGGTGGGGGAGGCTTGTTGTACGACGATACCGGCTGAGGGGAGTGATGGCTTATTTCCTCCCAAGCCTTGTCTGCCTTATCGATAATGCCCTGAAGCGCCTGTCTGAACGGCATGTTGAGTACGACCTCGGTATGGATGTTAGGGTTGCACACGCAAAGACGCGTGAAAAAACGGTAAGTAAAGGTGACGTCATATTGTGGATATCTCAAAAGGCTCGAGTTCTTAAAATCCTTAAAACCCCCTTTCACACCCTTTCGCCATCGTACCTCGGGAAATATTGCTCCCTTCCTGAGACTGGACAGATCTAATCAGGGGACACATTGCCTCCATGGGCTAGACTAAGACTCAGATCGTATAGATGATAGGCCCACTTATATATATCACATGACCAGTGGG
Source organism: Penicillium cinerascens (assembly GCF_028974065.1). Classification (NCBI taxonomy): domain Eukaryota; kingdom Fungi; phylum Ascomycota; class Eurotiomycetes; order Eurotiales; family Aspergillaceae; genus Penicillium; species Penicillium cinerascens. The sequence continues at coordinate 3,171,158 of NW_026695290.1, read as the reverse complement.
GTAACAATGAGATTCTGTAAGGATCGTATGGTTTCTATTAGATAGTACTAGTTAGATACTAACTAGCTAACGTATTCGGTAAGTGAGCGACGCATATAAGCGATAAGCACTCGCTTAGCCCTAATATAAACTCTTGTTCCATATGATCACTAAGCCCCGGTAGTTGGCTGGGTCAGTGCCTCAGGCACCGAGAGTATGCAAACCCTACAAACCTCTCAGCGCAACAAAACTTTGGCATTGCTCACAAAATTTCAAGACCTGTAATTCCTAATATATGGCATATCTAGTGTGCTAAAACTTAACGTCAGTCACATCATTACACATTTTTCTTTCGACATAATCAATATCATTACCAACACGTGCCTCTCTGCTCGCACTATCTCCAATTATGGCAGAAGCATGCCATCACCATACCCCCCTGCAACAGAACTCTCCAAAGCAGAGCGCTTCAAAGCTACGCACCTCGCCGCGCGCCATGGCAACTACCACCAATATTACGCTAAGTTCCGGGCGCCTACCGTTCCAGACGAGCGCCTTTCCATTCTTCCATCAGAGATCCTCCGCAACGCGCGTGTCCTAGACCTAGGCTGCAACGCGGGCAAACTGACCCATGAGGCGATAGCGCACTGCGGTGCGGCTGCCTCAGTCGGCGTCGATATCGACCCGTGGCTGGTCGAGCAGGCGAAGGTGGCCTACCCGGACGGGCCGTGCACATTTGAGCACTTTGACTTTGTGGATACGTCCGCGTACACGGGTACCGCACTGGGCAAGTTCGACGTTGTCTTACTGCTCTCTGTGACCAAGTGGATACATCTCAACAACGGGGACTCCGGGATGTTGACGCTATTTGCGCACATACAGAGCATATTGAATGAGGGGGGTTATCTCATCGTGGAGCCGCAGCCTATGAGCAATTATGCGAGAGCTTCAAAGAGGAATAAAGAATTGAGAGAGACGTATAAGACGATCCAAATCAGGCCACCGTTTGAGGATGAGTTGAAAGCGCAGGGATTTGAGAGGATGCTGAAAGTTGAGAGGGACGAAGAGGGTTTTGCTAGGCCCGTACATGTTTGGAAAAAAAAATATCATAATATGATCAATGGAGATGGCTTAAAATGAGGCGGGTGAATTGACTTGCATCGGGAAGACGTAGACTTTTGGATTGGTTGGTTAGGAGGTAAAAAGGTGACAGACGATGCAATTTAAAGCAGGATTTACTGGAGAAAGTGATGGATTAAGATTTGTTGACAGGAATCCCATCCAATGACTATTAACCATCCCTTAACTAAGAGGGTTAATTCATTGGTCGCGCGACCTGGGGGTGGTTCTCACCCTGATTCTCACCCTGTCTGTTGTGCACTCGCCTTCTCACCTTATTTTCACCCTTTTTCTTCCTGAAAGCAGAATATAGTTTATTGTCCCACTAGATTCAGTACATACGACCATAGGGTGTGGAGAACAGGGCTTCCCGTCCGCTCAGCCGTACTTAAGCCACACGCCGGCAGGTTAGTAGTTGGGTGGGTGACCACCAGCGAATCTCTGCTGTTGTATGTTTTTACTTTTGTTCTTTCTGCTTTCTGCTTTCTGCTTTTTACCTTGTTACTTGAGTGTCTTGCCACTTGTCTTCTCTCCTACTGCCGGTTGGTCTTCTAACTTTTTGGGAGGCTAATTCCAAACTTGAACCACCGACGCTAAATGAATAGAAAGTGCTTATACTTAGAAAACATGCATGAATTAATTTATGAGAGGAGCATATGAATACGCGCAGAATCAACCATATAACATGCCGTGGAGCAAGCTGTATTGCCTTCTATATAAAAAAAAGTAGGTTCTGATAGAGGCCTAAGATCCCCGAAAGGGCAGAGGATGTAATCAGGAAGGGACGCATGGAGCTGATAGAGGAGCGAGCACATCACCTTAACCGAGACGTTCGGGCAATCTTGTTACACCATGTCATGCTGTGGATAGAGAATGGCAGTCATTGCTCTTCAACAGCGAATGCGTAGTAGGCACGAGTAGAGAATCTTGGATAATTGTAAATTCGTGATTTCATTTTTCTCTTGTAATTATATTAGTTAGTAGTCATGGTGAGTATATATATATAATCTCTCTAACACTACATACCTAAGCTATACTAATTGCTGTAAGTGTGAGAAAGGTAAATAACAACAATTTACTACGACAACTCAGCAATTCATTCATCAGATTTGAGTTATGCTAGCGTGGGAAAATTATTTAGTCCCATGTGTCTAATAGGCATGGTCTAGTTATAGAACTAAAAAAATCTTGTCCCGAGGGAATTGTCAAGCCCTAATTTTCTATTTAACTCCAATCGTAAGAACGCTTTAATACCGCAAAACATCCCTTAAGCTGCAATACCCCACGTCGGATCCTATATTATCCGGATATTCACCAAGTGAATTGGGGGTTCTGAAGATTGCCACAAGTCAGTTCCCGAGGAAGAGAAAGCGGTTGTCAGGGCTTTTAATAGGCCGAAGAGGAGAAAGAAAATCATTGCGAGTAGAGCACTGACAAAAAAGGAGGCGACCATGACCACCAGTTACCAGATGTAGCAGAGGGCCTTTAAATTGAAAACAGCTTTGTTCGCTCAGATTTTATTTGGGGAGGGGGGCTTCAGACATACCCAGACTTATCTGAAGAAATCCTGGTAGCGCTCATCCGCTAATTTGATCGAGACGCCAATGGCGTAGGGGGAGTGACGGCGCTCCTCCCCTCAATCATCGACAGTTTGATCTCCTGACCACCAGATCGTCATTCACGCAGACGCAATTGGGCTATATGAGCATGGTCAACACCATCATTGTTCAGCCCGACTGTTCTAAGCCATTTGATTTCTATAATTGATGATTCAGACGGAGATAGACTTAATAAAACGTAGCATTACTAGCAATAACCACACCACAAAGCTCACCTCTCCATGGTTCACGCGAGTTGACTGGATAGATATCTTTCGTTCTGAGTGCAAAAAGCAGCGAATTAGATACGACCACCATTGGAAAGGTCTATGATTTCACCAGTGCATGGCTCTGTATCCGAATACTCCTCTAAGCCTGTCCTTGTATCTTCAAGAGACTTGCCTGGAGTCCCGCTTGTGACTAGAGCATATTTGTCCCTCGTGCATTGGAGCGCTTTATACTCATCCCGTGTTGGCTCATAAATCATGTCAAATGGATTGGTGTTCTCTGCTTCCAGTGTTCCAAAAAGTAAAACTCCAACTACCAAATTACCATAGTTTTGGCTTGGGCCAGTTGATGAAATTTCAAATCGCTTTGCGACGCCTCTCTTCTCCTTTTCGGTGAGATCGAATCCCCGATATTTGGCGCAGCATCCACACTCCATAGTACAATGGCCAACTCCAAGCTTGCGTGATTGAGCGATTGGGCGATTCACACAGCAGCCACAGTCACGGCCACAACATCCTCCTTTCCCAGCACAATCCTGGATAAGGAACTTATGCATATACCATCTAGGATGGGAGTGCCAGAGGCTTATAGCTCTTGTGAGGGGCCCTGTTTTGAATGCGCTTTGAGCCTGCCAAAGCTTTTGCGAAAAAAGCCAGTATTCCTTATTCAAGTTGTGGAGTTGTTCTTGGATTTTTGTGCTCCTAGGCTTGGAATTTCCTTGGATCTCTGCTAATTCTTCATTTAACATGATCTCTTGTTGTACAGTCGAGCGGAGTCCGTAATCTGCCTTGACGAGCAATATGACTGGGATATCGAAGTCATGGCGAGTCCGTGACATGATTTTTTGTCGATATTTTTGAAGGGCGTTTATGTCTCCTTTCTTTTCAAGAGACCTTTCTTTATAAACCCTCCACCATTTCATGGTGAATCTTTTCTCAGAACTTCAACCAGTGAAATTCGTTTTTGAAGGCGGACGTAATGGTCAAGGACTTGCGTGGGGTTTGATGAGTGAAAAATAAATTGTTCAGTCATTCAATCAATTACAAAAGTTTTCCTACTAAACCATTTTAAGAGCGGAGGCCAGAAAGCATTCACCCGCAACCAAAACATGTACATATGGATGTAGAGTTGCGGATCCGATACAAATCGAACCAAGGTTTCTAAAAGCAGTTTAGTTTGCTCTCTCGGTCTTACTCCTACTGAAATGTACTCGGATCCTTGATTTGCTGACTTAGGATAATCTCGATGCGACCGTCAACTTTAAGTACGAGACTACTATGATACTAAATTTCTTTTCTATTTCTGTTTTTATCGCTTTTTAACTTCCACAGCCCTAACTAAAAGTTCCGCTGAATCAATTGTGAGACTTATTCCTTAGACTGTTTTCTTGTGCATAGAACGGAGAATATTCAATACAAATATGTATTTTACTGCGCCCCGACAAAGAGTGTACTTAAGTGCAGACTAGATAGTAGCGTTTAGAACGCACTTATAAGGAAAAAGTCAATATAGGAAGATATAGGTCACGTTAGCGCTTTAGCGGTGTGTAGGGCATTTAGGTGAAATACACATAGGCTTTAGGTTATTTAGGGTAAAGAGGAGGTGAATAGCTGGCCGAATTCGTCATTGAAAAAGAACAAGAAAAAGAAATAAATAAATAAAAACATACAACAGCAGGGATTCGCTGGTGGTCACCCACCCAACTACTAACCTGCCGGCGTGTGGCTTAAGTACGGCTGAGCGGACGGGAAGCCCTGTTCTCCACACCCTATGGTCGTATGTACCAAATCAGTCATGTAAATAATCTCTATACTAAGGGAATGCCAATGGCTTCATTCTTTTCTCTTATAGCCCGACCAAGGAAATGATTTAAACACACCAGGATAAGCGGCCATGTCATGTTTCCCGAGAAAATTGAAATAGTTGTTTGAATTAAAAAGACCTCAATAAAATATCTTGAAGGACCAAAAGAACAGCCTTTTGGCCCCCTTACGTAGTTCATCTTCCCGGTCAGGCTGCAGGTCGTTAAAGACAGCAAGCAATGTCAGGAAATATCGATACAGAAGGAAAAATTCTAATTTCTTTTCCAGGGCTGGTGATAATCTCGCGTTTTTGACGCAGAGTGGTTTTTCTCTCTTCTTATTTTGACTAGACGCGTGTGGTTTTACAAGTTTTAAAGAGCTCAATATATCCGGTAAAGCGCGGTCGCCAGTACAGACTCGTTGGGTTGTGGCGAGGTGCCACACCTTCGTTAGCAAGGGGCTTGCATTTTTCGATCAGCATGGCAAAATAGACGAAAGGTTCGATTATAATACCTGCTTTCTTGTGACGAAATTCTTCACTATGTATAATCAATTACAATCGGTGTCTCACATGGCCATCCCCTTGCCCCTGTAAAGCTGATCTGGGTTCACTTTGGAATCCTCCCGACTTCAATCTTCGACAACAATTTCCAAAGTTTGAACTTTTCCTCACTGGGTTTCCCTGTTATGTTTCTTTGCGAGGCTAATTCTGCGCAACCTTGTCATCCTCGTGATTTTCTTCCGGCATGAAGTCAATGGCTTTCATTCAACTGCTGCGCCAATACTTCCCCAAAATTCACTCAACACCCGATGCGCATTATGCAAGACTACCCCTCCATGCTTCCGAAGAGGAAATACTGTTCGACAGCCAGGATCTTAATCTCAATATCCCGCTGCAGGAATACGATGCAGAGTCCAAGTCTCCTGGCGGGTCGACTAGTTGGCAGGGTGAAGCAAAGATACTGTCTCAAAATGCCGCACCAATGGCCCTTTCTTTCCTATTACAACATTCTTTATCCACTATCAGCATAATAGCTGTCGGGCGTCTTGGCACCGTTGAGTTAGGAGCCACAAGTTTAGCGAGCATGACCGCCAATATCTCGGGATATTATATCTACTATGGTCTCACCACAAGCCTGGATACTTTATGTGCCCAGGCATACTGATCCGGAAGAAAAGATTTGGTAGCTTTGCATCTACAGCGGATGCTCGTACTTCTCTCACTAGTGACAGTTCCGATAATGTGTCTTTGGATATTCTCGGAGGGAATCCTTGTTCGAATCCTTCCTGACAAGGAGACGGCTGCTCTCACAGGTCAATATTTGAGAGTGGCATCATTTGGAACCTTGGCATACGCTTTCTTTGAAGCAGGCAAGCATTATGTGTAGGCCCAAGGGATGTATTCGGCTCCGTTGTATGTGTTGCTGGCATGCACTCCGATCAATGCGTTCATGCATTGGTTTCTAATCTGGGTATGTACGTGAATTTTCTCTCATTGATGAATAATTGCATCTGTTTTGGTAAATGCGATGGCTGACTTTTTTAGAAATTGGACTGGGGCTATATCGGGGCACCGATAGCTATGACGATATCTAATAACCTGCTTCCCTGCTGCCTATTTATTTATGTCTATTATAGCGGCCGAGATAAATGTTGGAATAGCTGGAGCCAGAAAGCATTTCACTCTTGGGGGCCAATAGTCAAGTTAGCTATCCTAGGACTTTTGGTCGTGGAGGGAGAGTCGCTCACTTATAAGCTTCTTACCTTAGCTTCGTCTTACCTTGGCCGGGATATTCTTGCGGCCCAAACAGTGCTATTTACTGTGGTGAACATCGTGTATCAGATTCCCTATTCACTATCAATATCCGTCAGCATCCGAGTAGGGAACCTCATTGGCGCTGAACGCCCGGAGGCAGGTCAGTTATCTGCAAAGGTCTCATTGTATCTTGCGACCGGCCTTGGAGCTACAGGAATGATTCTAATATGGGCCTTCAAGTACGAGATCGCGCGAGTGTTTGCCACAGAGTCTGCTGTTGTTGAGCTAGTGGCAAGTGTGATGCCCCTTTGCGCTGTATCGCAACTTCTGGATTGCTACGCGCTCGCATACAATGGGATTCTGTGCGGTCTAGGGAGACAAGACATCGCCGGATATGTTCAACTTGTCGCACAAAACGTCATTACGCTGCCAATCGGCCTGACGGTAGCATTCGGTTTCGGTTGGCATATTTGGGGGATCTGGGCCGGAGTCGTCTCTGGCTTGGTCGCAGTCATTATTGCGCAGTGGCTTTTACTACGGCGAGTTAGCTGGGAAAAATGCGTGGAAGAAGCCACGTTTAGAAACACATTAATTTAACCGATAATGATATTGCTAGAGATTGACCAAGAAGTAAAACATAGGCAGATACTTATCGTGATACATATTTCAAGAGCTCAACTGATTTGCTGGCCTACCTAGCTGTCAGGTAACAAGTTTCATGTAGATAGCCCCGTTTTATGTACTCTGGGTTTTCTTCTCAACGGTAGTCGTAATTCCCCGACTCATCCTTCTATTACTTTAATAGATCTCTTGCAGGCAGTTCGCTCATAAGTTCTGGACAGAATCGACAGAAAGGGCGGTGCGAGTTGGATCCGCCGACCGGCATGATGGCTAAATCAAATTTCTCCCTTGTTATGTGCGCTGCAGTCGTAAAGAGACCCTGCAAGGGATGCACACCGCAATCACATTCCAGATCTATGCAGTAATCTGGGCCATTCTGTCTATCTGTCGTCATATTCAAGATCCTGCTCAGCCTCCAAAAATGTCCAAAATCTTCCAACGATCGATACTAATCTCTCATCCTCTTTTTTCTTCGTGAACTTCTTTATCTAAATAATCATGACAATCACGTATCCAGGCACTCAGCAACAAAAGTACGAGCGTCTGTTGGAGTGGGCCAGAAATAATGGCGCTTATATACACCCTTCGCTGAAGCATGTTCAAACTCCTCATGGAGGGATGGTGACGATTATTGATCCCAAAGGGCCGAGCATTAAAGCCCACGAAGTTTTGATGCACATCCCGTACAGCATTACACTCTCATACTTTAATGCTGTTTCCGGAGGCAAGGAAGGATCTTGCTATATTCCGCGCTCTCCTGAATTGCCGCACGAGTTCATTCATACCACGGCCGATCATGAAACAGTTTGCGCAGTATTTCTCGTCCAGCAATATCTCTTGGGAGAGGAAAGCTTTTGGTACCCATTTATCAGTACCATGCCTCAGCCTAACGACCCTCAAAATAGTGCGATACCCTTACTTTGGTCGGATGAAGAGCTCAAATGGCTCCAAGGGACGTACCTAGAGCACGATATCCCGGAACAAAGGGCTAAATTAGTGCATCGATGGTCCTCCGCAATCACAGCTTTAAAAACCGCTGGCTGGAACGTGTCTGGCTATACCCTGTTCGTGAATCCCGAACCCAATATAACCAAAGCCAGCACTCATTCTCAAATCTAGCCAACTTGGGCTCTGGGCATATTACATTTTTCTTTCTCGCCACTTTTGGTTTTCAGACTTCAAACCATACATCGGCCATCTTAAGGAGGAGTACCAGCAGCTTGGTATGCTCGGGAGCAACATTGAAGACACTGCTCAGATTCTCGTTCCGGTGAAAGACACAATAAATCACGGAAATGTGGCCCGATTCCAATATCATTCCGACAAAACTCAGTTTCATATGACCCAAGCCTTCGATCTCAACCCTGGAGAAGAGGTACTCTTAACGTACGACGATGGAGTCTCTAAATATAACAGTACTCTCCGTAAGTATCATTGCACACCAGTGGGGCATGGAGTATCAGCTAATATAAAATTTGTCAGTCCTTCGCGAGTTCGGCTTTTTCTTCCCTGAAAATACTCTACTTGAGCTGGTCATGCCACTCCCTTTTGACTTGTCTCGGCCAACACATCCCAAGCATTCCGCATTTGCAATGTCAACATCTCTGGACTGGCCATGTTTTACAACGGAAGAAGTTTACATGACTTATGTAGTGGTTCGGTCTCTGCAAGACTGCCGCGGTCCGATTAATCCTACGCATCCGGTTCGCGCCCTGCAGCATTTTTACCCTCTTCTTGTTTCCATGATAGCATTTAAGCTAGCAAATCTACTAGAACGAAGCCTGCTGCGTCAAAGCCCGACGAACATGCCCTCCGATCGAGTCATGGTCGCAACTGTGGCATTTCTGATCAACCACCTCCATCAAGTCCTAGCTAGACTTGACAGCGGGGACGCAACATTGGGCATACCGAAGAATCAGAGACAATTGACGATGCAAAAGTATAGATGTGAACAGCGAGTGATTTTGTTGGAAATTTTGGGGTCCATGAGGAACCCACTATCTTCTTGTTTGGAGCAAAGCTCACGCGTCCTCGCTGACCGATTTAATTAATACCAACTCCTTGCATAAGACCAAAAAGATATATTCGATGATTCAAAATAGACATCAGGATACTTGAAATTACAATCTCTCCAATCGGACCATACAGCCTGCAATGTCACAATCCAGCTGATTGTCGTGGTAGAGCATATCACGTTTATCATAAACCAGTTCCCAACCAACCGGGATTTGGAAGTCATCCCACAGCTTCTTACTATGATCGTAGGACGGTGGAATGCTAGGATTCTCAGCCATTTTTGCCCAGTATTCAGAAGTCGGTTGTTCCACATTGAATGAGACTGACTTGCGGGCCACCGAAAACATGCGCGACAAGACGATTCTGAAGTCGTCATCTCCAAGATAGTCCAGACCGCCGAAGCAAGCCACATGGTCGTACTCTTCAGGTTGCATCATGGCAGCTTGCATAGTTCCGATCGTGATCGGCAACTGGTAATACTTGCGAATAGAGGATGTATTTGTCATCTCTAGGCTCAAATCGATGCCGAAAATTTTGCAATCTTGCTCACCGTCGCTAAGGTAACGGCCCAAAGCGCCAGTGCCGCATGCCACGTCCAAGACGGTACCGGTCCAGTCGAATTGAGATGCCATAATTTGCTGATGGCGGCAATAACCAATTTCATCGGTCATTTCCTCATCGTAGTAAACTGCGTAGTCGGCGTAGAACTCCGCCATCTGTTGTTTCTCCTTGAGTGCCCCGTAATCCGATACTTGCAGAATAGTTAAAAAGCTGAAAAGGGCCGCATGTCCACCCGGGACAGTAGAGCGAACCAAGGCATCGTCCAAACCAACTCCATCCAGGGCGAATATGCGTGGCTGAGGTTCAATTCCGTGAAGCTTGGGCTGCTTGGTCTCAGAATCATTGCGGAATTCAAGACGGAAGAGCCCACTTTGTTGCGCTGGTTGTAAAATCTTAAGCGTCGAGTGACAAATTGCCACTAAGTTATTCCGTAGAGCCGGTTCTGACACATTGGCTAGGATCTCACCCTGTTGGCAGGTCGCTGGCTCAAAATTGATGATTGACTGGCTAGAAATCACAAGAGCAAGCACAAAGTATCTCGCTTGCGAGTCAATCTCTGTTTGGTGTTTCTCTTGACAAGTGCACAATGACCGAATTAGGCCTCCTTATTGCATGACAGGTGAAGACGGGCCGAGAATCCTGTGGCCTTCTTTCTCCAGGAACCTAGTGATTTCAACAGCAGAGTCATGGTCTTCAAATGAAACCCCCTTGCCGTTTTCATTTACATCAGAATACGCTTCCATTGTGCTATAGGGGAAACTGAAAAAAATTCTCTATTACTCACTGGTGTAACCAAGTACATATCAAATTCTTCCTTTTTGACGAACGCTAACTCATCCTTCCAGCTGCTAGACTGGAGCCTTCGACGCTGAAACTCGGCCTTCCGCGTAACAACATACTGCGATACCCCAGCCCAGAATTTGGTCTGTGAAAGTGCAATTTAATTCTGTCAGCGTACAGTCTAATTTCAGGGGTTGCTTTTTGGGGGGCTAGGATAAACCATCAGTAATTGACAGTGCACTCACATCAGGATGCGAGCCATGCTCTAAAATGGCAATCTTCATTTTCAAGCAAAATTGAGGCAAAGAGAGCTGGGCCGCAAGAGTTGAGGTGGGCGCCCTTTATTAACAGATACGAACGACACTGCATCGGGGTTGTCGAATGCCTAAATATGCCCATGGTAAGGCAATACCATCATACCAGTTTAACATCGTATCAAGGGATATCGGAATTCTGCCGTGCGCCTACTTATGTATGGTAGAGGTGGACTGGTCCCTTGCATTTTGCCTACTTCGTGTCTTTTTTCCGCTTCTTGCTCAGACTACCAAAACGCCATCGCAAAATAGTAACGCATCTAAATTTTGTCCAAGATTCATCGTGTATAGAAATAGAGATCATCTCAAATTTGAAGAAAATAAATAAAAACATACAACAGCAGGGATTCGCTGGTGGTCACCCACCCAACTACTAACCGGCCGGCGTGTGGCTTAAGTACGGCTGAGCGGACGGGAAGCCCTGTTCTCCACACCCTATGGTCGTATGTACTGAATTTGACGGGACAATAAAATATATTCTGCTTCTAAAAAAAAGTCGGTGAAAATGGTGAGCACCACTTTAGCGTCGCGCGAGTGAAGGGTGAGAGTCACCCTCCGTCGAGCGAGAGTCGCGCCCTGACCCTCTCAGCTGGAGTGAAGTGTACATCATTGGCTGATCTACCACCACCTGAAAGAATCGTCTCTGACTCCACGGCAAGCTTTTTGCTTGCGAGGTATGTGATCTACGGCTGCCACTGTGCACGGTCTGACTCGGATTTAACGATGGATCCGCGGCCTAAAAGTAGATAATAGGGTTTCAGTCTCTCGAAGAATAGACGTATCCAGGCCGGTACCCTTGTCTAGGGTCAAACGTGGCTGCAAAGGATGAAGTTATGACTACTGATTTCAGCGTTGGCGATTTTTAGCGCCGAGTCGAGGATCGAGGTCATACCTTTATCGCTGGGATTAGGAGAAGATCTTTCGACTAATTGAGGGCTGAGTGTTAGAGGTGACGCAATGTGCGTTATGTAAGTAACATCTCGAATGCAAGAAATGAGGATACGTTCGGTTTCTGGTTGATTCTGTAACGCAGGAAAGAATACATAAAATATTGAACTACATATCTCCAAGACCAAGAAATTAAGTTTGTTTCACTGGATACTAGAATGGATGTCGAAGGATCCAAGATTGGTGGTTAGATATCGGCCGTCGGGTGAGAAGGCTACTGACTCAATCGAACCAGCGTGGCCCTCCAGGGTTTATAACTTCGCCCTCTAATTTCCATCAGTTTTTGGCAATCTAGAAACCCGAGACGGGAGTTCCGCGCGGAACAAGCCCCGAATTATTGAATGTTCAGATGCAAGCACAATGCCAGATAATAAGTTGAAGAGACGCAACATCGACAATCTGTCTGTTTTTGAGGACAAATCGGCTTGCGTTATGCAGAAACTTTGCAAGTTCATTTCCATTGTCTTCCTATGCGAGTAAGCATCGGTGAAATTTTAAGATCCTTAAGGAAACCTACAAATATGATCACTGTACTAGATCCATTATCTCTAGAATATCGGATGTAAGGCCGAGAAGACTCATGGCTTCTACCCAATGCAGAAAATGCTCGGAAGTAATGATAACATTTACCAATCTCGGAAGAGAGGGCATTACTTTATTCAAGACAGTGTATCCAGTAGAGACAAGAGTATTTAAATGGGGGGAGAGAGGGGAGGAATAGATGCAGGCAGATCACTTGGAGATCGATGGCTGCCCTACACGTTCCAGGGCTTTCCACAGAAGGAGAGACGCATAAAGTAATGAAGGACAGACAAACCTGACCACCATAATTCAAAACATGTGACAGACAGGATGGTGAATGGGCTTTAAACGTAGCTCTTTTCAAGATGGATGAAATGTACGACGGGCTAGATGCGACATTATCAGATTCCCAAATGACAAGGCTAGGAAGACTCCTGGTCATTCGTTTAACTCCGGATTGCTGTAGGCATCCACGTATAGCTTGATAGCAGAACTTCAATTACCTCGCCAAGGGGTGTAATATTTCACGAATATATGTACAACCTGGAGATCCGTCGTGAGGGAAACCCTCGGGTGGGTGGCGTTGGATCTAAGCTCCAAAGCGTGAGATATCATGTTTCTCAGCCAGACATTGAAGAGCCTGATCCACCGAGCCAAATAACTGCGATGAACTACCCTCAGTCTCTAATTCAAAGAGATCAACCAAATAACCCAGCATATCTTCCTCGTTTTTACAGCCACGCGCTAAGGTCGAGACTGGATCAATGTTTCCATCCAAGGTCAATATGCAACACATATCTAGATCGCGAGACAAAACAGCCGCCCGCAAGGCGCTCCATTGCCAATCCAAAGAATGGCTGTTCCAATCGGCACTGCTCTGCCGAAGGAGTATTCTTGCCGACTCGTACCGCGAAGCCGCAGGGCTCATGATAATTCGCACCAGGGCTGTGTCTCCTTGATCATCTTCCTCATTGATACCTTCTGGAAAACGGGGGACCAAAAGACGGAACATCTTGGGGTTGCAGAGTCTTGATGCCAGATGCAGAACATTCTCACCGCGGGAATTTCGGTATCGAAGGTGCGTTTCAATGCCTTTCTGGCCTAGTAAGTACTCCACGACATTAACGTGATTCCTTCCCCAGAACAGCCTTTTCGATCGATTGATGTGCTGATTTGTCAAATGATGACTGTGTTTCTTCGAACTTGGTCTCACGTAGCAGTTCATCCCTAAGCTCTCCCTTATGCTGAGCGCTTGTCATCAACCGCTGTACTATGGGCATACACCCTGCACTGGCAGCAAAGCACAGTAGTTCATTTCCCCAATGTTGCTCAATCATTTGGTCTGATACATTATCGACGAGGTCAAATATAAGATCCCAGTTTTGGCGTCCTTTGTGCCATGGATTGGTGATAAGTCGGGCTTTGTCCCATGTTTTGATGATAAGCCGAAAAAGCTCAAGATTTTGTAGTTGATGACCGAGCTGATCATCAAAGAACAGTATCTGGAGTCTTGATATGTCACCCCACTGGAGAATCTGATCGGCAGCCTTTATAGCTGACCCCTGAAGAAATTTACCGTTGCCAAAGTCCGACTTCCTCAGCATATCAATCAGTATGGCTACTGAGCCATATATCGAAGTTATGCTTAGGGGATCGTACAGATTGCTATCAAATTCAAATCTGGGCATCATTGTGCAGCCTGGGCGACTGTTCTGCTGAATCCAATTGCGAAGACGAGTGGACCCCGCTTGGCATAATTTTTCAATACTTGCTAGGCTTGGAAGAGGTTCGGCCGTGATGCAACCAAAATGATCTAGCCAATGGCACGATGCATAGACGAAAAATTCGCCAAAGCCTCGATCAACCGGGTCAAACCTAGCCATATCATCTTCCCAGGATTCCCAAGTGCAGTTTGGATCATACTCGAGCGACTCTTCATCATCGCTGGATAATTCAGATATTTGGGGTAGTTCTGCGAATGCTGCTTGTTCCTCTGAGAACAGATCTTTATTGCCAATATCATCCAAGAGCAGATACTTGGTGCAAATATCGACCATAAATGAGTCCAGACTTTTTGAAACGTGGACTATTTGATCAGTCTCTTTCAAGGATGAAACTTTTGGATCAGGCAACGTTAAGACCCATTCCTTCACAGTCTTGTGTGTGAGTCGCACTTGAGGTTTTCTTAGTTTATCGTAATCGGGTAAAGCAATGAATGGATAGATAAAACCCATGACCCTTTGATGGTCCACCAGCTCAGCAAGGGCTTCCACGGTCGTGACGCGGTCAGCCAGGCTCAACGCCACCGCCCAGGATAGCTCTAGTATGCTCAAAGGTCTGTGGCTGACAGCGAGAATTTTCAAAGCTGTAACAGCAAGTTGCCGATTTTCACCATCATCTGAAGTACAACGTAAAAGTAAAGAGACGTAGACTTCCGAGAGCTTTTCAGGGAGGGACATTTCTTCCAGAAACTTTTTGATAGCAGGCTTTGTCGTGAGATGACGAACTTTGATAAGCTCAATTATCATCCTTGTCCATATAGCGCTTCCTTGCGCTCGTTCAGACAGTTTTTTTCCGACAAGCGCCTTGAGTTCTGGTGATAAATACGATAGTATTTCAAGGGTTTTCTCAACGATAATACGGTCTCGCTCAGGGTCAGACCCCATTTCGATCCGAGTCATATCGTCTAACTGTTCCAAAATTTCTTCTCGCGGACGAGCAGAGAGTATAACTTTGATTCCCGAAGTGGTTTGCGATACAGTTCTCAGAAACCTGAGAAGTCTGTTTCGAGAGTCATCATCGCACTCATCTATGCCGTCAATCACGACAATAACGGGTCGGTCAATTGTTTCTAGCATATTTTGCAGGAAGTTTTCCATCGTGGCAGTGTTTGACACAGGATCAAGATCAGAAACCTTAGCCTGTTGATAACGCTCGAAGAATGGCTTCCGCAGACCTTGAAATTGATTCAGAAGCGAATAAGTCAAAGCAGAGAGTACAGAAGTAGCCTTTCCTGTCTCCTTATCCAGACAATAGTATTGGCATAGTGCGGGTCGGGGTAGCCGAAATTTGTTTTTTTGAATCAGCTTGTCTGCAAGAAATGCCATTGCATAGGATTTTCCATGGCCCATATCACCGAGAATCACCAACTGCTGAGATTCAGAAGTGTTATACCAGTTGTTAAAATTTGGATTTTCCAGCAAGAATTGGCAAGCCTGATTAGCTCGACGTCCCTGCCATTCACTGAGGAGTTCGCTCTGCCGGCTAAGCTTGTCTTTTCCGAACCATTGAGCAACTGGAAGCAGTTAGAAATATAAGCAAAATATCCAATATACAAGGTCTTACATTCGTTGGTATAGACTACGTTTTGGAAATCATCCAGAATATCCAAAGTCGCTTTCTGTATAACCGCTTGGAGTTTATTGGCATTTGTCAAGAATTCTTGGATAATGTCCGGAAGGCGACCATTCTCTAAGACCATCCTCAGGACCAATTTTGCGCCTTTCCTGGTTAGTATCTTAAGGGCGGCATTGTAGAACTCTAAGATCTTTTGGTAAACAGATACGAGTGCCTGAAGATGATTACGATGATTAGAACCATTTTTGCATGAAATGAAAGAAAAAAGACAGAAAAATCAACATGTGAGTTTACCTGGTGAATGTCTTTTCTATCGACTTTCCGGCCTAGTGTGTCACACTCATCAATGTAAGAGATCCGTTCCAACATATCCGCAATTTGTTTCGCAAAGTCCAAATCAGCGTTCGCAAACGTAATGGCAATCTGTGCAGATATGAGTCGGTCAGCCTAAGTGATAATATTCACTGAAATTGGCGTATATAATTTTTTCAATGAGCCAAGCTTACCGCTGTCACGCTTCTGACTACACCAAAAACCGTGGTTGCGGTTGGTTCAAGGTTTGCCAGTGGGCTCGCCAGATCCAATGCTAGCTTGAAGTTGTCGAGAGGCGTTTTCAAGGAACGTAACCGCTGCACTCCTCTTAGAAAAGCAGATTCGTGAGTCGCTTCGTGTTCAGTTTCTTCGAGTTCTTTGAATAGCTGTTCGATAGTCTTTCCACTTAGGGCAGTAGTGATTTCCTCTCCAAGACTATCAACTGCTTCACGGTAAGCGGCACTCCAAATGTCTGAGGACGCATGAACATTGCCTATGCTATCATGGAGAGATAACTGATCAGCTGTCACGTCTTGTTCGAGAGTATTAGGTTGCGGAGTGCCCATGGCTCCGTTGTTCCCAGTATCGTTTGACTCTCCAGTGACATCGCTCGTTTGAATGAGAGGCAGTGAACTAGGAGTTGCTAGGCGAAAATTTGAAACAGTACTAAGCACCAAATTAGCCCTATTTGATACCTTTGATAGAGTACATACTTCGTTGCAAGTACCTGTCCTGCTTCAGAGGATTGTGAGGTATTTTGAGATTTGTCTCGAATTTGATCATAGCGCCAGCGAAGTCTTTGCCGAAGCCCTTCTTTTCCGGTTTTCGAATATGTCATAGTGGTGATCAATTTGGAACTTTCCCAAACTCATGCAGCAAACGTTTCTTCCTGAATCAACTTATTCTCGATGAGTTCCATGGAACTGGGAACTCAATTTTAAGCTTAGGAAAGCCTTACGCCCCCTTTGGCCCCGGGCAAAATATTACCCCTCACCAAATACAAGTTTTGATTGGACACAGTATGTCTCAGCTGCCAAGTCACATGAGATTTGTAATCACACGGTGGCATGTAAGAAAGGCACTAAAGATATAAAAAGAAGACTTGAGATAGGGATATAAGGTAGATTTAGGTGGTTTCCACTAAACACCCTATTTTCTGACGGCCGTCAAAAGTCAATATCGTCGAATAAGCCTTTATCCTGACGGCTATCAGAAAAGCGAATGTAAGAGCTTAACAACCCATATTTTACTCCTGATGGCCGTCAGAAAACTGGTGCCGTGGCTAGAAGGGCTCACTGTTCTCACACTTTCCCCCTCAGCTTTACAAGTCAAATACCTAAAATACTACATAAAATTAGACCTGGCCGGAGGGTCTAAGGTCCGGACCCTCCACCCGCCAAGGGAACCCTCATTGAGGGTCCCTTTTTGCATAAACGTGTATATAACACCATTTATAAGCAGAAAATTACCCATTAAGACCCATTTAACTATGCCTTAAATTATTACCTAAGAGGGTCTAAGGTCAAAATTTGGACCCTCCTTGGCGGGCCCAAATTGAGGGTGAGTGCCAGGTCTACATAAAATGCACTAATTATGCGGAATCTAAGCTTTCTGTATTGTGGGACTGTCACAGTCTAAGAGTCAGAAGGGTAGTCAGAAGAGAGTGAAAGGTCTGCCATTTCTACTTAATGTCTCGCGCGTATTTATAGACAGAAGTACTTAAAGTCACATGGAACAGAATCAGATCAAAATGTAATAGATCAAAATGGGTAAACCAGTCTTTTCGTCTGATGACGAAAAGAAGGGTAACTTGCAAGATTCAACCTTCTTATGTTGAAATAAGAAGATAGAGCGCATACTCAACATATATATCGACTGTCCCAGTTCATACGACATATAGCGCTCAGCCATTCACCGACTGACCCAGTTAGTCTGGTAACTAGGCTAATCACCTATATAGCATTGATCTATATTCCAACAAGTAAGGTCTAGAGTCACTTAGCCCTTCCTCTTGAAATCGGTGACCAATTTCGCACCCGCCACAGCTCTTTTATGCCCAGTGCAACTTGTCCATCCGTTCATAGTAGCTGGCGTCCGTCTCTCCATCTTCCTTTGGTATATCGACAGCCTTCGAGCAGAGTGGGTGGCACACGCCGATGGCATTAACCATCGGTTCCTCACACTCGTTGTCAACCCTGTATCGGCGGCAAACCCGACAGTTGCCATATGTCTGCCGAATGCAGTCCTGATTCGAGTGACAGCCATAATCGTAGCAGAACATATCAGATCGCTCCGTGAGTGTTTTTTCCAAATCGTAGGTCACTAGCCAATCGCCGGCGGGCTCATGCTCGGGCAGTTTGAGCTCCGGGTTGTGCCTATTCATTCCCCTTGCGAATAGGACCCTAGCATAGGGGGGGGTCGAACACGAATGTCGTTTCGCCGGTCAAAGAGTTTTTCAATTCCGCCGTAGCTGAAATCTCGTCTATAGCGACATACTCCTCCGGGTTCGGTACAGTTGCCTTCTCGATTTGTTCCTTCACGTGCTTTGCAGTCTCGGCATCGAAGCGGGTGTCGATGAAGTATAACTTGTTTGGGCCGGCAGCTGCCACGTATGGAGTATCCGGTGCCACAACCTGGAGGCCATATCCTGTTTTGATAACTGTTGGTACGAAGCTGCCCCTATATTCTTCTTGAAAGGTTGGCGAGCCCTCGCACGGTCGAAACGGATTCAGAACCATGGTGATTAAAAGCAGAAATAGCATTGTCGACCAGGAACAAGTTGACTTTGCAGGCCAATCCCGTGATTAGCTGAGCCTCGTGACTGGCCGACCTCGTGTATGTTAGGTGATTTAGAGTTTTTGTTTTCTTGATTTCAGGTTTGGGATAGTGAAAAGGGACAGAACAAGGATTGCAGACTTCATGAACTCTTGAACAGGATAGCCTTGAGGAACATGTGCTTATAACGTCTCAACTTTCGCCGTTGGGGGCTTATTAGGGCTTGGAATGATGCTGGCGTTTATACCCGTTCGGCGACTGAAGCATCTTCTTTCAAAAGGTTTGGGCTAGGTAACTCTCCTTGGAAAAATAAGGAAAAAGGGCTTTCATTATTCGTTATCTCTAATTAGAACGCGTCGCTTTGACCTCTGTGGTCTAATATATCTGCAGCTAATAGCTTAGCGCTCGGTGATTACACCGGAGCACCGCAGGCCTTCGCAGGGGCCCGGGGGGTTCATAACAAAAGCACATTTTGTTGCGAAGTTCATAGGATCTATTAGATATTAGAAGTGCGCTAATAAACTCACATTAGACCTTACACTCACCCGCAGGTGACCCTCAGGTGTCAAACTGCTTAGTTATTTAATCTAAAATGGCAAAGCGTGCCCTAATATCTAAGGCGTGGCATATAGTTAGGGGTAAGTCGGACTCTCCGCGTGTGACCCTTAGGAGACCGTCGGAGGGTCAGAGTCAAGGTCGGTGAGGCTGGACTCTAACCATCGGAGGTGCGGATGGAGATTCCTGACTTTGGGCCTGTGGGGCGGGTGAGTACTAGGTCCAGTTCGCGGGGATGGAATGCATGCGTACGCGCTAGTTCGTGGGGGCTGAATGGCATAAGGAGGCCGTAAATTTATAGGATTCATTGGAATATCTTTCTAACGTGAAAAATGGGGAGAATGGAATATAGTAATCCGTTATGATTTCCCGCCTAAGAAAGAGATAGGGTCTACGTTTAAGTGAAGCCCTAAGGTAGGCAAAGATTATCGATCTACGACTAATGTATCGCTAAGCAATAGTGTAGTATCGTGTAGTAAGAGGGGCAGAGCATTTATACTAGTGTTATAAGTGCTCGGACTAGGCGCTAGGGAATACAAGCCTTGTCTCAAGGTATACAGTATTGTGTTATGGATATGCTAGTCACCAATCAATGCGGGGACCGCAACTTACCGATGGGCCACTGAGAACCAATCAACATCAAGATCACGTGTAGCATCCTATACTCTGGCACCCCTAGGTATTCAGTAGACTTTCGTATAACCTAATCTTAGATAATTTCTACCTTGACAGATTTCGACTTGCTCTTATTTTCCTAAATACCCTAAAGAATGATATAGGCCTAGTAATTGTAAATACAAAACAAATTCACATTTCGATATGTGATACAGCTTTAATTACAGCGGCCCACCCTCTCTTAAATCACAAAGTACTCCTACCTAATCGGAGATAACTTTCTCAATACTTGAAAACCAGATTGTTCATTCTAAATTTTTATAAATAGGCACTGCCCTCTTCATTCTCGACCTAGCTCCGAATACCCACCACGAAACGTCGAGCGATAACTTAAACCGCTCGCTGTTGTCGGAATCTCCGTCAACCCGCCCTCGCATAGTACCCATCATATCGAATGAGAATCCACTGAAGGCGCTGCCTTTGCGTCGTATCATCATTACCTCGCATCTGTCGGTTGTGGACCGGATTTACCGGAAGACAGGTTTGGAGATGGGGTCATTCATGTTATTTTCCCATCATTTTCTTTTTAATCAGACGAACTCCGTATATGCAACCCTATTGATGGTCGAGAATACGTCTAGTAAACTACATCAAAAAAGAAATCGCGCAACTATTACTATATAATTCTCCATAGATGACCAAGACCGATGGACCATGACATCCTTAGTTATATCGTCTCACTCGCTGTATGAGGGTAGAACGGGCTGATCCTCACGGAATAATATCGGCATTGGAGCTGTGAGTTTTATTGAACGAGCACCGTGCAACTTCAGTTGTAAGTCCAAGGTGTAAATCCGGGAGATGAGACAGGAATGGAAAGTCGGAATGATTAACGGATGGGAAGCCTTGATTGGTACGAGCAAAGTGGCGGAGTAGCAATCTGATTGCTCGGATGTCCATTGAAGCGATGCAATGGAATAAGAAAAGGTGGTGAGAATGCTGTCGGAAAAATTGATTCCCTTCCCAAAAATGTCCTTTCTTTTGGTCGGAATATCGTGGTGGCAGGACTTGGTGAAAAAGGTGGTAGCTGTGATACGTCCTTCTAGGGAATAGATCCGAGGCATGTCTCCATGTCCTCCGTTTTTCTCATGCCGAAGACTGAGACGAATTGTCTGGTGCATTAATCCATCCATCCCGCGTAGAGGAAGATAGAAATATCTAGGTGCTATAAGTGTCGCAATCAAGCGACCTGAAGTTGATGTTGAACGACCCTTTGGAAAATCGATCGACTGCTCCAAGCAATACTGGTACCTTCTGTACATTAAGGACGAATTGAAAACATCTCCAGTTGGTTTGACTCGTATCTTTAGACTCTTTTGCAACATGATTTGCTGCTTTGCAGAAAGGTAGCTTTTGCGATTCAGTCTCACCTGAATCGTATAGATTATCGCGCAAGCGGGTGGTGCAAAATCATTGCACAAGCTGCCACTAAGCCCGGCTACAGTTGGATCTCCAAAGCTTGGAGGAGGCTGCAAATGGGCCTTGCGGATGAGATCATTGCAGATGAAGTGGTTGCAGGAGGCTTCAGACAGATGATCTGGTACTTCGAAAACAAATTTGAAGTAGTATTGTTGATTTTTTCTGAATATCTTTTCGGGAGGAAGGGTTGACTCATGCAATGCAAACTTGACATCGAGGAACCGACGGGTGGTCTTTTCATTCCGCACCGATGTCCATTCTTCTCCTAGACCTATAATGAGTGATCTATGGAAAAAAAGGGGATTTTGCGCTAGGGGATATAGACCTATCATGCATATATCCAATGCATCAAATTGCGCGTTGATGTCGGATCGGATCAAGACTGAGCCCATGATCTTGTCCCCGGCACGGTAGGAGAGGAGATGCGGTGCAGTCGAAGTGGGTGGGTCTCCGAGCAGTATATCTATCGAAATCAAATGGCCAATATCCACAGCCGCCACGCTGCCATGCTGCCAAATTGATGGCATATGGGTTGCTTGATTTTGCCTGGGGGATGACTCAGGTAGGAGGAATGAAGAGGAGAGAAAAGACCCGGGGGGAAAGTACTTTCGGACTAGTAGATCCGACTTGGACTTGGCGAGCCTCATCCTTGGCAATTTTTATTCTTGGCGATTCCCATCCTTGGAGAGGCTGTAAAGGCTCTTAGGCGGAGGCCTGGAGAAGTTTCACGAATGGCAAAGGCTACTGAGGATGAGAAAGTAAATTCTTGAGAGATACAATAATCCATCTCATCCATACTTGAGACCTACCCACACATCAGCCTAATGAAGCTTTCGAGCTAAGATATGTGACCATTGTTATACGGGCTCTATGTCATCTCTACAAGCAATCACATCGGCAGTCCTATCAGCTTGGGAGTACCAATTGGTGACAGACGCTAGTAATGAATTAACTTCACAACACATAACACAAGCCATGGCCAGAGAGAAATACATTCACTTACCGGGGTTACTTTTCTGCAGTATCCCCAGTGTCTTCTGCAGTGAGTCAGCCTGGCATCGGTGAGGGTGGGCACCAGAACCGGGAAAGTTCAAGGGGGCGGAACCGGCAGGCGATCTTGCCTTGTCAAGGTGATGGTGCGTACCTGTGGCGCCCGCGCCCCGCCCAACTCGCCCTAACACGCTGCGTCTTTGAGCGATCAACCTCTAATGATCCCGTTGATGTTCCAACACCACCCACGTGATTATACTCCCACGTCATTGCGTGAATCCCATCACGTGTGGTATCTGGGACAAAACCAGATTCCTAGCTAGGATACGTGCTGCATGATTTCAATTTCGTCACTTCCTACGAACTTTCAACGAAGACGACAATCGGCTCAACGACCACACATTTACGACATTGTTCTTGCTCGCAACGCGACAGCAGGAGTTTCTGCAGATTATGAATGATTCGGACGCGCAGACGCTTCGTGACTATGACGCAGACCGACAGGCTCGCGAGGTCTATCGATATTTTCAGCCAGCAAATCCGGCGGCGCTGAATGCAACATGGCTTCCTTTAGGCGATGATTCGGGCTCTATAACAGATCTGTCAACGGCTACTACCTCTCCTATCCTCAATACCTCAGTCTCAGAGACGACTCCAGTTGAAGCCGGCGTCTTTTGTAGTCCGAATACTACGCTAACGTCTTTCGCACAACTGGCAGCACTGCAGCTGAATGCACAACGTGCCTTTATTACGTACATTGGCCCATTGCTACAGCGTTGACCTTTGGCTAACTTTTCTCTCTCTTAGTATATTGAATCAAGATTCACAGTTCATCTTAGCTGAGGCCACAAGAAACACTAACGGTGGAAACTCAACACCATCCGTAGAGAAGGGAGACAGACTCTTTGCCGGAACATCGACATTGGTAACTAGTTGGAATATATGTAATGTGAGACCACCCAGCCAGTTATACACGTCTCAGTCATTACTCTGAAACTGACCGATTTCTTCGAACAGGAGACAGTTGCAATCCCCTCAGACACACAAGATGAAACACACCACTTTTTGGTTATCAACGACCTGACGCAGGAAGATCGCTTTAGGCAATTGCCCTTCGTGGAAGCAGCGCCGCACGCCCGCTTTTATGCTGGAACACCCCTGACGACCGATAACAATATCAATATAGGATGCTTGTTTGTATTGGATCCACAGCCCCGCGAAGGGCTGTCTGATATCGAAAAGGATGCACTAGGGACAGTGGCAGCGATGGTTATGGACTATTTACAAGTCAGCCGTCAGGCTGTAGAAGGCCGCCGCGCCTCGCGGCTGTCGAAGGGCCTCCGTCTTTTCGTTGACGGCAACTCCAGTTTCGCCGATAATCGTCATTCGTCTCGGTCGAACAGTTCAAATACGAGTTCGTCCTCGCAGAGATCTCCTTACCTTGGATCGAGCCGGTCTACGAGCTCTCACAAGAGCGACTCAGAACTTTCCTTACCACAGGCTGAAATCGATGACACGCGCTTTCAAAATGACGACGCACGATCTTTGAGCCCAGTTTTGAATGAGGCGTTGGACAGGAGCTTCTCTGCCAACGCAGCAACTTCATTGCCTAACTTGCGGGCAGGTGACAGCAA
Organism: Penicillium cinerascens; assembly: GCF_028974065.1. Classification (NCBI taxonomy): domain Eukaryota; kingdom Fungi; phylum Ascomycota; class Eurotiomycetes; order Eurotiales; family Aspergillaceae; genus Penicillium; species Penicillium cinerascens. Next base: position 3,147,197 of record NW_026695290.1, on the reverse strand, counting down.
TTCGTCAGTCTCCTCGACCAGCAATGATTGGATTTTTCAGCGAGCCGCGAACCTCTTACGACAAAGCCTGGACTTGGACGGTGCTGGTGGTGTAATGTTTTCGAGGATCAACGACGACTCGCCAGACAATGTCGCTGATAGCCCTTGTGATCCCGCTGACTCCAACACTTGCGCGCCTGTTCTTGCAATGTCCACCCAAGATGATCCGTTATTTTACCAGGCAGTCTCTAAGGCGTCATCCCCGGCTGTCAATCTTGACAGTGACTTTCTCAACCAATTGACTGGTCGCTACCCAAAGGGGAGACTTTGGTCATTCCACAACGACGGGACTTTGACCACCTCGGATGAAGAGCAATCCGTCAGCGCATCTCGGAAGCAGAGGAACAAGTCTAGAGCCTCAGAAACCAGCAAATTGAATACGTACTTCCCTGATGCGTGCCAGGTCATGTTTGTCCCGCTATGGAATGCTATCAATTCCCAATGGTTTGCAGGGTGTTTCTGTTGGACCCCTCAGCCGACGAGAATCTTCAGTCGTGCTGTCGATCTGAGCTCAACATTCGGCTTCGCATCGTCTCTTATGACCGAATACAGCCGTGTCGAATCAGTTATTGCAGATCGTCAAAAGGGAGATTTCATAAGCAGCATCTCGCACGAACTACGCAGCCCGCTGCATGGCGTCTTGGCTGCCTCTGAACTTTTTGGGGATACCGGCTTAGATGAGTATCAGGAATCCCTTATCGAGACGATAAATGCTTGTGGTCGAACACTCTTGGATACGATGAACCAAGTCTTAGACTTTAGCAAAATCATGTCATTGGAAAGGCAAAAGAGGAGGTATACGCGCAGAAAGGAACCGTGGAGACGAAAAACACGAGAGGAAACACCGGCGCGCATGGATCCATTCGTGTCGACCGATCTGGCCGTCTTGACGGAGGACGTCGTGGATAGCGTGTGTTTGGGGCATTCTCATATACAACGGTCGACAATTTCAACCAATCATTCGCCAACTTTGCATTCCAAATCGCCAAACGAAGATATCCAAGCCGGCTCCGGTCCAGAAGTGGAGGTCGTCGTCAAAATCAGCAACCGGGACTGGTTGTACAACGTCCAGCCAGGATCACTGAGACGCATAATAATGAACCTTCTTGGCAATGCCCTGAAGTACACCAAAGAGGGCCTGATTTGTGTCTGCATCGACGCCCCTCAGCGGTCCAAAGGTCGCGAGCGATCTCGACGTCAAGGGCTTGAAGACATGATCACGTTAACCATCTCAGACACGGGTAGAGGCATCTCGAGTGAATATCTTCGGACGCGTCTGTATACTCCATTTGCACAGGAGGATACGCTATCGGTGGGGACTGGCCTCGGTCTGTCAATTGTTCGCGGCATTGTGAGAACGCTAGACGGGACCATTAACATCCAAAGCCAAGTGGGCGAAGGCACAATTGTCAAGGTGTCATTTCCTCTCGAGCGTCCAGGTGGAGAGGAGTTTCCATCATCCACGCCTCGTGTGGAAAGTTTGGCACAGAAGAAGCTTACGGCATGCTCCCAATTGCGTCATCTGGACTTGACAGGGAAGCGTGCTGCGATTTGGCGAACCGACTCTTCCTGTCCTATCAAGCATCAGTTCTGGTCTTCGATCGCTCAATACGTTACGGACTGGTATGGCCTGCAGATTGTGCCGTGGTCCGCCAATGAGGATGTTGATGCTCTGTTTGCGGACGAACGCGATTTGTCTGCTGAAAACTTGCAGGATTTCCCCACTGCGTTACCACGGCTGCTCTTGTTTTGCAACGACTCGACCAGATCTGGTGATTCTAGGGCAAAATGGTCGCACCTTGCCGACTCTCTGGTGATTCTACGTCGACCTTGCGGTCCACAAAGACTCGCCAGAGGCATCTTGGGCTGTCTTAACCCGAAGGCGGCATCTCCCACGTCGAGTGCAGTTGATCTCGAACAAGAATCTGTGATCCCAGAACGACCGAAGCCTGCAAGCGTATGTCCGTTAGCAGGACAGTTTAGACTCCCGCCGTCTGGAAATCTGGGCTCACCGACTGCTGAATCCCCCAATCCCGGGCTGGACTCATACGCTTATGGGATGGATTCCGCTAATGGCCATACCTCTTCCGCACTGGGCCCAGATGCACAATTATTCGGCCACAATCCTGCGCCGTCGTCCGCTCACTTGTGCTCTAACAGCCCAGCTCTTGTGGATGTCTCATCTGGAAGCCGAAGCAGACCTCGGGTCTTGCTGGTAGATGACAACGAGATCAACATTCGCCTTCTGCTGACTTTCATTAAGCACCAGAAAGTCATGGTCGTAGATACGGCGGAGAATGGCAGAGCAGCTGTTGATTCCGTCGAAAGGAACCTGCAGGGATATGACATTATCTTTATGGACATTTCTATGCCTATCATGGACGGAATAGAGGCAACACGCACCATTCGCGCGCTGGAAAAAGAACGCGAAGGAGGTGTTTCCGCAAAAATCATCGCTTTTACTGGACTCAGCAGCGTACGCGATGAGACCAAGGCCCTGGACGCAGGAGTGGACCTGTTCCTTACGAAGCCTGTTTCGTTTAAGGAAGTATCGCGACTGATCAATGACTGGGAAACTATATCATCAGACTGAAACATGGCAATGTGCCATTTGACTTCAAGCGTGCGAACCTAGCCCAGTTATACTCATAGAGGCCAGGGAGGCAGTATGCCAAACCTATTGGTCTGACGGCGTAAATCGCCAAAATACAAAGAGTGAGTTGGTTGATGCGCGACGAGGAAATACTCACGGAGCAGGCGTCATCTGAAAACAAACAAAGAAAGCCCTCATCACGTACTGTTCAACTAACTAACCTAACAAAGTGGAAGTTGGTCTCACGTACTCTTGGTAGCATCACATAGTCTAGCCAGGGACCGGAATTCGCATCTTACAGTCCAGGACCGCTAACCGACTAGGACCACTAACCGACAATGAACGCCCTCGTTTTCTCGAAAAGAACATAACCTCCTGCAAGGAACGTTTTATTGACACTGAAAGCTTCGATATGAAACAACTAGACGGGTGTGTATTTTCAGAGTTAATCAAATACAGATTAGGGCGGCTTCGGTTACAAGCCGGGAAACAAACAATGCCATGGTGCTTAGCAGCAAAACGTTAAAAAAACAGTCAAATTACACATTCACACAGTGTGTTTCCCTGGTAGAATATTCAGTGGAGACGGATCAATTACCGGATATAAACACCTAACCTAGTATATACAAAGGTCCAAGGTCTAATGCGCCTTGGACAATCATCACTGAACAAGTCTTTCAAACCACTTCGAGTCACGAGCCCTTTGTATCCGCTCAGCCTTCCTCCTCTGCGCAAGTGCATACCCACATCCAGCACCGGCAAAGTATCCACCCAGATGGGCAGCGTGGTCCATCTTGGTGAGTCGGGACAGAGGGAAGACGCTCAAGAAGCGAGCCGGCGTCACCATACTGAAAATCTCAGTGGCGACCAGGCAGGCTAGGAAGACCCAGCCCTGGGTCCAGAGAGTTTCTCTCAACTCATGGGGCAGGATCCACATGGTGATTTTGTCGCTAGTGGAAAAAGTTAGTCATGGCCAATAATAGGTTACTAGGGAAAACACTTACTTGGCGTGGTAAATGCACCATGCGGCGACGATACCACTGGTTGCGGCACTGGCACCGAGGGATGTCATGCCCAGGTAGCCTAGTAGCACACTTCGGGACAACGATGCCAGGGAGCCGAGAGCTCCCGAAGCGAAATAGATAGCCAAGAAGTTTCCACGGCCGAGTTCGTCATGGACTTGGGAACTAATTAGTAAATGTATCGTGAGCAGCGAGGGTCATTCTACTCACCTCTGGTTCCCATGAGACCCAGAACCATCATGTTAGTCGCCAAGTGTCTCCAGGACTGGTGGCTGAAAGTACTACCGATCATACTCGGTGCGCTGGGGTAGAAGGGAACGATAACGAAGAAGCGGTTGAGCAGTCTCCACGAGGGCGGGATGTATCTCCACATCAGAGTAACCGCGATATTAGCACCAATGATAGCTCCAACGGTTGCAGCAGCCGGAGGAATATCGGGCCAGAGGCGGTCCTTTCTCGTGGGAGGCTGGTAGGTCGTAGCGAAGTAATAGCACAAGCCGAGAGTGAGGAGCACGAATAGCACGGGTGCAACAATACGTTGCGTCTACATGAGATGGTCAGTATATTTTTTCAATCAGAAATATAAGGGATCCATACATTTGTAACTTCCATAGCCTCGGGCTGGTTAAGAGTGCCAGCAATATGGTGCTTCTGGACCCAAGCAAGATACGGCCGCTCATTAGGATCCGCACGGGGGCGCGCTACTAATATCAGCAACGATCTTCACGAATACTACAGAACAACATACCCTCAGTAAGCGCCGACTCCTGGTACTGCTGCAACGAGGTGTTGCCTTCCATCAGGCGCTGCAATTTCTCCCGCTCCTCATTTTCACCCTCGAGCCACTGCTGGCGCTTGCGCTCTTTTTCAGCAAGCAGCCGCTTTTCATTCTTCTCACGAGCCTCTTTTAGAACACTCTTTCCGTACGGCGAGCCTTCCTCGCCGAGTTCGGCTTCATAGGATCCACTCTGCGGCTTGTACAGACCTAGCTGTTCGGCGCGGCGCACGAGCTTCTGCTCCGCCTCGTACTCCTCCCGCTCAATGCGCTCTAGTATTGCGGCATCTTCGTCAATTGGATAGTTCACGCGTAACCATTCCAAACCAAGATCGAGCTGGGACTGGGACACGGCGCGAGTGATGTCGAGTGGAAGGTCCAGATCGAGTGTTCCCTCCAACCGACGAGCCTGCAGAACCTCCAGGGCCCGGTTACCCAGCGTTGTCGATATCTTCGAGCGGCCGAAAACAGCCTTGATCTCAGCATCGGAGAGGGGCTTCCCGAGCAAGGACTCGGACGAATTCGGTTCGGGTTGGGCGGGAGCAGCGGTATTTTTTAATCTACTCTGGATAGGAGCAGGCGGAGAGTATCTGGGGAAGAAGCGGAGGGTATTCGGTCGATTTTGGGTTCGGAAGAGCGTGCTCACCGAACTAAGCAGGCGTTTGGATGTGCTGTTGTATAGAGATGGTGTGATGCGGAAATCGCGACAGAGAGGGCGGAACGTCACCGGGGGCAGCACGCTCGATGGCCGGAGCCCCGAGCATGGGATCCGCCATGCGACCCAAATCGCATTGCTCATATCCACTGGAAGGCCTCAGAAGGAGTGAGCCACGAGTGAGGTAGATGCCTGGGTCAACTTTTTGGACGGCGTGGATGGACCGGAGGTGGGTTGTTCCGACTCCCGGGCTCTCCGCGAAGTATGTGGGATGGATTTCTTATGCTTCAAAGTCGATGTTGCAGTTTCTGGATTTTCACGGCTAAAAATGTGCTTATATGGAGGCTTCTTGGCCAATATGCCATTTATAATGTCAAAATAAGGAATTTGTGGGAAATATCAACGGATGAGAGGTGAAGTGAAGACCGTAAGATATGTATGCAATGGGCGGGTTCTTCCAACATGAACTCTCAATAATTTCAAAATCTCACAAATAGGTATCATAAAAAGCTAGATACCTAGGTACTGCTGCTCAACAAGAGACATTATAGAAGCACATAATCAGTTTAAAATTTCTCTCAAACAGCGATGTTAAACTTCAATCCAAGTGGCTGTATACCCCACACGTGATAGATACGCGGAGGACCAAAGATCGCAAGAAAGACTCCCCTCTCAACCTCACAATATCCCCAGCCGACCCTGGGACCAACCATCATACCATCCTCACACTCCAAAAACCTAAAACACGCCAAAATGTCCTCCGAAAGCCTCCCAATAAACCCCGCTGCTTTCGCCGAGGCAATCAAAGAGCTCCCACTATCATCTCTACACAGCAAAGTCCTCGAGCTCCGCAACTCGATCGCACACCTGCACCGATCCAACGCAGAACTGCGCCTATTTCTGGCCGAATCGGATGATACAGAAGAAGAGAAGAAGGAGCTGCAGAGTTACGTTACGGAGAATGAGGGGGTGATCGTGTCTATGAGTGTTCGGGTTGAGTTGCTTAAGACTGAGCTTGAACATCGAGGGCAGCCATGGATTGAAGTTGAGGAGAAAGCGGAAGAGAATGGGGAAGAGACTACTGAGGTGCCGGTGACGAATGGGTCTGAGGGGGAGAGTCGGGATTCGAATGGGAATGCGGATGCGAATGCGGGGCAGGAGGAGGATGGGGTTTATTTGTGAGGGGACTCAGCTGGTGATGGTCAAGACGATCGAGATCGACAAAAATTACTGGGTACACTACGTGAACAGTCCTTGAGACGATACCTGCGGCGCTGGGCTATCCTTCCCACCCGACCTTTCCCGTTGGAAACCCCATCATCTATGGAATATGGAACATGGCCAAATACCTCTGGCTGCATACGGGATGGGCTTAAAACAGACCTCCGAAGAAGCCCCGAGGAGATATCTCTACACTTGTGAACGGGTTAGAGATGCAAACACCTGTGTTCTACTGAAGCTATTGAATCACTCGAACTATCACGCTTGAATGACCAGAAGAATAGCTCAGATGGTTTCGGGACTAGCTAATGCCAGCCTCAAGATATGCAAAGATCATGATAAAATACTCACACCGCATGCTAAATGCTCAAAGCCCGGGATCTGAGTTGTATCATTGGCAGATTCGTCCATTTTCCTGAATGGCAGAAAGAACAAAGCGGAAACACGAGACAGCGGTATAACGCCTGAAGAACATGTCATAGTCGTCACTGATAGAAATGGAATTGCGCTCCCGACCCGCGGAGCTCTAGTTGGTAGGCTGCTGGGCCCAGTGGCCACCGTTCAAAGCTTCCGGAGGAACCCTCTGCTGCTTGATGAACAGGTCAATCAGAGGCTGCATGGGCTCCATCTCCTTGTCCGAGACCAACTGGTAGTACTTGGCGACGGTGACAAAGTGTACGAAGCACATGTTCAGGATGTCGTGCTTGTTGATGTGCCAGAAGGGGTTCAGCCAGTGGGCATGGTACAGATGCGCGTAGCAGCGGAACATCTGCTTCATGATACCCTGGCAGTCCTTGTAGAAGGTCTGCGGGAATCCACTGGATTTTCCGATCCACTCATCCGGGTTTCCATTCGATCCGGTCGGATTGGAGGGGTCTGTAGGGGTAGCGGGAGGAGCTCCGATGGCAGCGGCGGCGTCTTTAATGGAGGAGGTTTCGGGGGTACCGACCACCTTCTCGGTGGGGAACATGACGGGGTCATGAATCTTGCTGACGATCCACTTCTCGACGCGGTTGATGAATTTGGGAGCGGAGATCTTAGCTGCGCGGCCGTCCACAAGCCAGGTGTAGGTCAACCTAGATGATGATCAGCATCTACCCCGGATTTTAGCATCTACCCCGCCATATACCACATACCGTCCGGCCGACATTGTGGGACATGTGCTCTCATTGCAAATTGGGAACCCGGTGACACCGTTCACCTCCTGGATGACCTGGAGCATGCCGTGGAGCAGACGATATTGTTCAACAACTAGCCCCGCATCAGCACTGCACACCCACACCGTCGAATCGAGAGTACTCACTCTGGTGAGCCAGCCACTCGCCAAGCTCCACATTCTTCGGACAAGCACACAGGGTCAAGAAATTACCCCTCACATTCAACGGGGCGTACTTCTCTTGGAAGAAGTACTTGGGGGAATCGGGATCATTGGCGGTGAGACCTTCAATGGACAAGCTATTGGACATCGAGTGCGAGTTGGACATGGCGCCCTGGGGAACAGGAGCTTGCGCGGGGCTCTTAGGAGGGTTCTTGTTGTTTCCTCCCCTGCCAAACCCTTGGCGACTGCGAGGGGCGAGTTAGTAGATGAAGGAGATGAAGGGAAGCTGAAGGGAAACGTATGAAAGAAAAGGGATTGAAGTCCGCGAGATAAAGTGAGGAAGTGAGGAAGTGGAAAACAGGCTAATAGACTTTTGGAGGGGACTGCAGGTGTTTGTATCCGCGAGTACTTAAATGCATTGCAGTATGAGGGGGAAAGGAGGCAACACAAATCTCAGGGATAAATAGCAAAACCGGCAAAACTTACACGCTCTGGAAGAAAGTGGCCATAATTGGAACAGAAGAAGCACGATTCCCTGAAGCAACAACACTGAAGCAACGTGGAACGCGAGACGGTGAAAGAAGCGCTGGCCTCCTTTCTGCTGGCTTCTCGGTCTCGGATCATCGTGTTAGTCCGCTCATCGCGGAAGCCGACCGACTTCTGCTGTCGCGCTGCCACCACTTTGTTATTTGCCGTTCTCCATTTCTTTTATTTCTTTCGGTCTACAGCGTACAGTCACCATGTCTGACTCCGATGAGGAGGCCGTCCGACGCCCCGGCCGTGCCGGCGCCAGCCATCAAAGCCCTGCACCCAGCGACAACGACTCCGGTGCCGATAACAAAGACCTCTTTGGAGATGACCAGATGGATGAGGACAATGATGCAGATCTATTTGGATCTGATGGTGAGGATGGAGGGGCAGACAACGAGTATGGCATTCCTCCATACCTTCACAGGCCGTGAAAGCGCAAAGCACTAACGAATCATCAGCCGAGCTCACCGTAACTTGGACGATGAGCAATTGGATTCGGGTGATGACGAGAACCGCTACGACAGACGCGACCGCATGGATGAAGCGGCTGACGAGGACGATTTCGGCGAGACGGTCAACATCATGGACGTAGGGCTTGCGCGGGCGCCAGTGCCAGCGACCAATGATGGCGAGGTATGCATGAAACACAGTCGCAGAGCTGAGCCTGGGCTAATTGTGCTTGGCAGGTTTACACGATGCGCGTACCCGAGTTCCTGTCCGTCGAGTCAGAAGAGTTCAACCCCGAGACCTACATTGCGCCTCCCTATTCCACAGCCGCTACGTCGTTATGCTGGAGGAAAGACCCGAACGACGAGTCTCAGCTGCAGTCGAATGCTCGATTCATCCAATGGGAGGATGGCTCCATTACCCTACAGCTTGCCTCTGCCCCGCAAGAACAGTACCGCACCGCATTGAAGCCGCTGGCACCTCTCTCCAAGTCCGGCGAGTACAACACGAAACTTGACTCTCACGTCTACCTGGGTGCTGCAGTAGAGACTGCTTCGGTATTCCGATTGACCTCGCATGTCACACACGGTCTTACCGTTCTCCCGACGACCCTGGAGTCAGACGAAGCCGTTCTGAGACTTCAGGAATCCTTGGCTGCCGCCACCCGCGGGAACAAGCAGACTGCAGATGGCTCAGCGCCTGTGATCGATGTGAAGGAGGATCCCGAAATGGCCGCGCGCAAGGCCGAACTCATGGAGAAGGAGGCCATGAAGGCCGAACGCCGCCGTCAACAGCTCGAGGACCGCGAGGCAGACCGAACTGGTCGCCGCGCAGCTGCTTCCCGGCCCATGGCATCCGGTCTCAGTGTCGGTGACCTTGAGGGTGGTGGTATGCGCACTACTCGACCTGGAAAGCGTCGTCCCAACCGCCGTGGCGAGATCTACTCTGACGACGAAGAAGATTACGGCCGTGGTGCCCGCAGCCGCGAGGATGAGTACGACGAGGACGATGGATTCCTGGTCGGTAGTGACGAAGAGGAAGAGGTGGTCGAGGACGATGATGAGGAAGAGCTGCTCGACGAGGACATGGACGCTGAGGGTGAGGCCGATGAGGAGGCCGCGCCTGCGAAGCCTCGAAGCAAGCCGGCGACTCGAGAAAGCACACCTCCAGCTCGGAAGAAGAACCGCTATGTGGTGGATGACGATGATGAGGACGAGTGATCTCCAAACTATGTTGGTCTTATTTTTCCATTCAGTCTCATGGCCCGGGCGTCACAAAAAGGCTGGCATTTGAGGGTTGAGTTTACAACTGTTACTTTGCAACTGGGAAATGCATCCTGCACACCAAAAATTTAATGAATGATCGATGATCTCACCGATATCCACGAAGCGAGGAGTCGTATATTTGTAGTCGTTCCTGGTATATAAGGGGGGATTGTTCGGATATCCGAGCTAGATGCAATCAACAAAACACAAAATAATAAGACTACAACTCCAATCATCCAATCATTGTATCCGAAGAACCCATTAAACAGATTCAGGCGTCAAGTCATCAGGAACAATGCCACCAGGAAACTCCGAGGGATCAAAGTTAAACTTGGCAATGACAGACCTCGCACTTCCAACAACCTTCAGACACAAGAGCTCCTTTTCATCTTGTTGACACTGATCCTCGCTCTGGGACGCAAGCGGACCACCAGGAGCCAAGGGATTTAAAAGATTGGACCCCGTGAACGGGTGCCCTCCCGGTTGATGCCAGCGGCGTTGACGATTCTCAACTTCCGTAATAAGCGACAGCAAGTCCGGCTGATCAGAGCACCTAATGGCGGCCTCGGGTGCAAGACCACCGCCGATAACAGCTCGGCGAACGATCTGACGCAGCCAGGAAGCCCAGGCCTGCCCCGGGTCTTCACTCTGCAGCACCTGCGAGACATACTCAGGCGATGCGGATTGAATGCCCAGCTCTGCGGGATCGCTATTATACACGCGCAGCCAGGCGTCCGCGACAACGGTCAGAAGAGTACCGGTGAACATGACATTCTGGACACCCGTGGCGAAGACTTTCGGACAAGCTTGGCAGCGGATGACGCTTTGCGCGGTTCGCGCTGCGATGTATAAGGAGCAGAGAGTGTGAGAGTTGACGGGGAAGGAGGCGATGGAGGATATATGGCTGAGACAGAGGTATAGATATGACAAGCAGGTGCATTGGGACGTGGCGGCGTCGGAAGGACTGGACATGGGAGGTGTGAGAGGAAGGGAATGAACGTCTTGGAGGCTTGGTTGAGAGGGAAACAGGCTAGCTGTTGCTTCTGTGACAGTCGCGAAGTCCGGCCAAGGACTTTCAGATGGTGGAATAGGGAGGTTTGGATTTTTGAGACGTTCTGGCCGCCAGGTATGGTTGTGTTCTTCGTCTCCGGCAAGTAGATCATTCGTAGGGTTCGCGATTGGCAAACCTTGCCAATAGAGTTGCGGACAGAGTTGCGCCCTATCTGGTATTATAGATTGATCTTGGTTTTGAGAAGAAAAATTCGGTGGGGTTTCCTCAGGACTGGGCCAAATGTTATTGCCTTGCGTGAGGTAGTCGGACGTATCGTCATCAGCTCGGGCTCTCTTCTTGGGTGGTCGACCCATTTGCTTCTGTACGGAGTAGTGACATGTTATAGACTGTTTTAAGCAGCGAGTACACCCTGTCAGTTCGCCCGAGCACTTGAGCTTTCGTTTCCCTGCGGGGAGTATACTATTAGCGCAGATGGGGCATAGCATTTGGAAGAGAACCTACTGCACTCGTCGCAGGCTGCATGTCGTTTAGGCCCGGATATCGAGGCCAGAAGATTATCATTCAGCAACGATGGCTCCAAAGTCTCAGCCATGTCTGTCGCTTGAAAATTTCTAACATTGAAACCAGTACAAGAGAAATCAAAGTGATCATCAGTGCTCAAGTCATCGATAGGCGATAAGAGGGGCGGTCAGTCATGTGGGCGGTGAACCCAATTGGACGAAGAAAAAAAAAATCTCGGGATCAACAGAGTCGCAACAGAGTCGACATCTACGCAATGGCGAAAATCGATGCCAAGGCCTCGAAGAAGCGCAAGGCTGTCACTCGCGATGTGGAGGAGGAAGCGGGTGTCTTCTCTGGTGATGAGCTGAGCCCGGAGAACCTGGATGGAGCTCTTTCGGACAGCGCCAATGACCTGTCGGAGAGCGAGGACGACGACAGCGAATCTGAAATCGAGCTCATTGACGATTTCAGCTCGGAAGATGAGGAAGACGAGGAACCTGAGCTTGACAGTGATGAGATTCCCTCTGATACCGAGGAAAAAATGCCCAAAAAGGCCACCATTGCCGACCACGAGTCAAACGTTCGAATTGTCAAGGACGCCAATGGAAACGAACGCTACCTCTACGACGAAATTAACCCCGATGACAACTCCGACTACTCGGATGTCGAAGAGAATGCCAACACAATTGGTGACATCCCGCTGTCATTCTACGACCAGTACCCTCACATCGGCTACGACATCAATGGCAAGAAGATTATGCGCCCCGCCAAGGGCGAGGCTCTGGATGCATTGCTGGATAGTATTGAGATCCCCAAGGGCTGGACCGGTCTTACGGATCCCTCTACAGGAAAGCCCTTGGAGCTCAGCCAGGAGGAGTTGGAGCTGTTGAAGAAGGTGCAGATGAACGAGACCACCGTTGATGGCTACGATCCGTATGAGCCCACCGTGGAATGGTTCACCAGCCAGCAGGAGATCATGCCCCTCAGCGCTGCTCCTGAGCCTAAGCGTCGTTTCGTGCCGTCCAAGCACGAGCAAAAGCGGGTGATGAAGCTCGTCAAGGCTATCCGCGACGGCCGTATCCAGCCTTACCGGCCGCCGGAGGAGCGGGAGGAGAAGGAAGATGATCTTGTCAACTACGACCTGTGGGCCGACGAGGTTGAGCGACCTGATCACATCATGCATATCCCCGCGCCTAAGCTTCCGCCTCCCGGTTATGAGGAGAGTTACCACCCTCCTCCGGAGTATCTGCCTAGTAACAAGGAGCGCAAGGATTGGGAGGCAATGGATCCCGAGGACCGCGAGCAGGACTACCTGCCCAACGACTTCGGCTCCCTCCGCAGAGTTCCTGGATACGACAACTTCGTCCAGGAGAAGTTCGAGCGTTGTCTGGATCTCTACCTTGCTCCCCGTGTGCGGAGAAGCAAGCTGAACATCGACCCTGAGAGCCTTCTGCCCAAGCTTCCCAGCCCCGAGGAATTGAAGCCGTTCCCGACTACTTGCGCAACCGTGTTCCGCGGACACAAGGGCCGTGTTCGCTCCCTCAACGTTGACCCCACTGGAATCTGGCTTGCGACAGGTGGTGACGATGGTACTATCCGTGTTTGGGAAATCCTCACCGGCCGTCAGCTGTGGAGTGCGAAGCTTAGCGACGAAGACGCAGTCAATGTGGTCCGCTGGCGACCAGGCAAGGATGCCATTATCCTTGCCGCCGCCGCGGGTGACGACGTCTTCCTCGCCGTGCCTCCGATTGCCGACCCCGAAATTGAAAAGGCCAGTCTGGATATCATCGACGCTGGCTGGGGATACGCTGCCTCGCAACCCCCTCCCAGCGCCGCCGAGGCCAACAAGAAGAGCACACCTCCCAAATGGATCCGACCCTCGTCCGAACTGGCCGACGCCGGTGTGTGCGTGGTTATCCCTCTCCGGTACATCGCCAAGTCGATCTCCTGGCACCGCCGTGGCGATTACTTCGTTACCGTCTGTTCCGGCGCCTCAACGCCCGCCTCTGTTGCGATCGCCATCCACACTGTCTCCAAGCACCTCACCCAATTCCCCTTCCGACGCCGTCTTAAGGGTGGTGGCCCACCGCAGACAGCCCACTTCCACCCCTCGAAACCGATTCTGTTCGTTGCCAACCAGCGCTCGATCCGCGGATACGATCTCTCCCGCCAGCTGCTGGTCAAGATCCTGCAACCCGGCGCACGCTGGATCTCCTCGTTCGACATCCACCCCACCTCGTCGAGCGCCTCAGGAGGTGACAACATCATCGTGGGTTCGTACGATCGCCGCCTGCTCTGGCACGATCTGGACCTGTCGGCTCGCCCCTACAAGACCCTCCGTTACCACCGCAAGGCTATCCGCGCCGTCAAGTTCCACCCGGGTGGCCGGTACCCGCTGTTCGCGGACGCCAGTGACGACGGATCGCTGCAGATCTTCCATGGCAGCGTTACAGGCGACATGCTGAGCAATGCTAGCATCGTTCCTCTCAAGGTTCTCAAGGGCCACAAGGTTACAGCCGAGCTTGGTGTCTTGGATATCGACTGGCATCCGCGCGAAGCATGGTGTGTCAGTGCCGGTGCGGATGGAACGTGCCGGTTGTGGATGTAATTATTTCTCTTGGATTTTGTGCATGATACTCTTCTGCAGGCGTTTTGTTTTTCTTGTATGTGTGTGCATAGTTCGCTTTGTATAGCCCATATTCATAAAAGTTGTTCCCAAATAAGGTTCATAGATCATGATCTTTTATCTGTATTTGATACTAATTACGAGGTAAATGATCTCTATCGTAAGGCTCCAAGGTAAATATGACCATAGAAGAGGTATCCCAAACAAGCCAACAAAGTCTAGACAGTACTTTCAACACTGGATCAAACACCAGTACCCCAGTCGCGCCGTAACTTCTCATACTTCTTCATATCAGTGACACTGGGTCGAATGAAAGACTTGGCAGCAACGAAATCCTCGAGCTTGATATTGTCGCGGCGCTTAATAGCCATGTAACCAGCACGGCGCAGGAGACTGCCCAGATCAGCACCGCTGTATCCCTCGCAATCCTCAGCGAGTCTACGCAAGTCATCGTTGAACTCGATGCGAAGGTTCCGGACCAGAGTCTGCAGGATCTCGACGCGCTCAAGCGGCGACGGGAGGTTGACGAAGAGCAAAGTCTCGAGACGGCCGGGACGGAGCATGGCGGGATCAATGATATCCGGACGGTTGGTTGCGGCGATAACATAGATACCTTGGCGACTGCTGCCCAAGCCGTCGAGCTCAGTGAGGAGAGTGTTGACCACGCGGGCGGAAGCCTCGGAGAGACTATCGTCACGACGAGGCACGAGAGCGTCAAGCTCATCGAAGAAGATAACACAGGGAATTGAGGAGCGAGCGCGGACGAAGACCTGACGCACAGCGCGTTCAGACTCACCCACGAACTTGTTCAACAGCTCTGGACCCTTGACGCTGATGAAGTTTGCACGGGACTCGTTAGCCACGGCCTTGGCCAGCAGCGTCTTACCGCAACCTGGCGGGCCCCAGAGGAGGACTCCTGTTGGTGCGGTGATACCGACTTGGGCGTAGATCTCTGGGTTCTTGATCGGTTCGGTGATGGCGGTGGCCAGTTCATCGCGGATGCCGCTGAGAGCACCGATGTCGGCCCAGGTGGTGTCGGGAACCGTGGCGAAGCCTTCACGCTTGGATGAGGGTTGGATCTTGGGGAGTGCGGTGAAGAAGTCTGCATTGGAGACGAGAACAGTGTCGTTCTCCTCGCCGATGGGATTCTCCTTAGCATGCTCAATCAGACGACGGAGTTCCCGGACCTTGGGGCTGAGATCGTCCACTTCTTCGATTTCCATCTCCTCGCCGCTGTTTGCTTTCAAGATCGCCAAGTACCGCTTGATGGCAGCAGCACCAGCCGTTGAGACAAGGTCGTTAAGATCGGCACCCACAAAGCCGGGGGTTCTCTTGGCCAGAACCTTGAAGTCAAGGTCATCTGCCAGGCGCAGTTTGCGCGTGAGTGTTCGCAGAATTCGCTCTCTGGCGGGCTCTGAGGGCACGGTCATGTTGATTTCCTTGTCAAAGCGGCCACCACGACGCAAGGCCGCATCCAGACTATCTGGGCGGTTTGTGGCCGCGAGAACAATCACGGGCTTGCCGTCGGTCTTTTCGAGAGCAATCTCATCCATACAGGTCAGAAGCTGAGCGACAATTCGTTTTTCCATTTCCCTTTGGGCGCTCTCACGCTTGGGTGTAATGGCATCGATCTCATCAATGAAGATCAAACAAGGAGCAATCTTCTTGGCCTCGTCGAAGTGCTCACGCAGGGCCTTCTCGGATTCACCGGACATTCCAGACACAATAGAGGGCGCTGAGATTGAAATGAACGGTACGCCCAACTCTGCCGCAAAAGCATTGGCGATCATGGTCTTACCACACCCCGGAGGGCCATGCAATAAGACACCGCGCGGTGGTTGCACATTAGACGACAGGTAGACCTGCGGCCGAGTCATGGGGAGGATGACCAGATCGCCCAATTCCTGGACCACCTCGTCCAGTCCACCCAAGTCTGCAAGACTGACATGTGTGGGCGGTGACCGATCGATTGCCTCACCCTTTCGTCGCTTGGAAGCAGACTCTCCACCTTCCCTCCTTCTCTTCGAGGGCTTGCCCGAGGATGTGTCATCCGTCTTTCGAGACGGCGTTGCTTTCGTAGTCGACCACTGGCCGACAATGCTTTGGTTCAGACCATTGGGTTCCTAATGGATCAATTCTGATTAGTATACTAGCAGACCGAGCAAAATTCCAAGTCCCTGCATACCGTGGCCGGCGGCTCGTCCAGGCCTTCAAAATCACCTTCGACTATATCCTCCTCGTCATCGACCTCGTCGGCCTGTAACACAGCCAGAACTCTCTCAAGACTGTCCTCCAAAGATCTCTTCTGCTGGCGCTTCAAACTCGAATTCGATTTCTTGATCTGCTCATACAACATGGGCACCGAAAGACGAGTGTCGGGGTTGTCGTCGATAATCTTGCGCACAACCTGGTAAACCTGCTCGGAATTAGTACAGGAACCGCAGAAGCCAAAAAGCAGAACATACATCACGGTCCAAGCTCTGACTGAGCGTCGGTCTGCCCCCGCGATTCCTGGGCGCCATGGTGGACTGTTTTTCGCGATAACACAATCAGAAGAAAAAAAATTGGGGAAGCGGAAGAAGCACCGCAATGAAAAATACGCGTATTTCGGAGACCCGCGATACAGCCCCACGTCATCTCTCCCGACTTGATCTTGTTGACTTGCAACATGCGAGATGGGAAACACCGGCAGTTCGCAGAAGATCTCGGCCCAGGATCGGTGAGTCCATTCACTTTTCAAAGATCACGTCTCAGGAAAAACACGTTGAAGCCTCCTGGAGGGGATGACTGCGATGTGTGCCCCTCACGAGACCTCTCTACGACCTACTCCAGACACAGCGCCCAGCTAATACCATGTTCTTCATGGCTACAGGGCCATTCTAGACCTCAAGAACCAACGTGATAAGATTAAACAATACCAAGTCCGCGTCACCGTCCTCACCGACCGCGAAACCGAGATCGCACGGCAATGTCTCGCGAACAATGATCGGCGGCGAGCGCTGCTCGCGCTACGGCGCAAGAAGTATCAGGAATCGCTGCTAGACAAAGCCAACAGTCAACTCCTCCAGCTGGAGCAGCTTACCAGCCAAGTCGAGTTTGCGCTGGTGCAGAAGGATGTCATGTATGGCTTGCAGCAGGGGACCCAGGTGCTGCAGACGATCAACAGGGAGATGGGCGGTATCGAGGGCGTGGAGCGGTTGATGGGGGAGAATGAGGAGGCGCGCGCTTATCAAGAGGTGAGTATCAATCAACGCTGTATCGAAATTAGGATTCTAATGGCTTTCCAGGAGGTGAGCCGCATGCTAGAGGGCAACCTGTCGAACCAGGATGAAGACGAAGTCGAGGACGAGCTGGAGGCATTGCGACTTGAGGTCGCTCCCAAGGTGCCTGAACAGCCAGTCCTGCCCGATGCTCCTGTACAGCAGCCTGTCGTGTCCGAGCCCGAGCCCGAGCCCGAGCAGGTCTCTGGCGAAAGAACTCGGAGCAAAGCCAAGGCCCGAACAGCCCTGGCTGCGTGATAGAAGTTTCTTGTGATCTCTCTGCATTTGGACGGCGTTGGAGGCTTGGATTTTGGAATATTGTTCATCATTCGTTATTGTTGGCGTGTAGACTCATAGTACATGGGATCCCTCATTCCGTCCTGAACTACCATATCCTTCTAATCATTTCTCCTCTAGATAGTTTCTCCTCCAGCGTCAAGATTACTGACCAGGCATGACATGTCCTCCAAGATCAGTAAGACCCGGAATAGCGACGTGGTCATTGGGGTTAGCAGCAGCCTCGTACAAGAAGCTGACAGGCTCACGATTCAAGGCCATGAACTGGCCCTTGAAACCGATGTAGCCAACCTTGGTGACATCGTCCTCGCCACCACTCCAGTTATCCTCAAAGAAGAGAGTGATGGAGGTAGTGGTGTTCCAATGGGCGCGGTTTAGCGGTAACTCGAAAACATCGGCGCCTGTCACAGGCTGAGGGACCTCGATGGTCTGGGTCGGAGATAGCTCGGAGGCAGTGGAGAAGTCGAGATCGTCGCGGTTCTTGAACAGCTTTACGGTCTTGGGGGCGGCGGCAGTAGGTGCGGTGTAGATGAGGAGGGAGTGAAGTTTGACCTGACCGGTGAACCTGTGCTGGATTAGCTTTTTCCTTTGGAGGGGCACATGGCGGGGTATTCAGATATTGTGAAGTGCGTCCAAAAAAGTAACGGCGCTTCACAAAGTGAAAGAAGATAGGACAGAGGGTACTCACGGGATGTACATGAGAAGCTGTTCATCAGCATCGCTCTCCAGCTCGGGCTTCTCGTTCAGCCTCTCGGCCCAGGTCTTCTGGACAATAGCAGCACCGCCCTTTTCGGTCGCCTCTATTTGGAAACGGTCAGTTCATGCCGAGATGGGAATGCGGGGCCATTAATTGACCATACCATTGAGAGTGGTGATTGCGTCAAAATCGATCTGCGAATAGAGCAGTGACTGGATCGCGGGGGTGATATCGTTTGAGTGGTCGTGCTCGCCCTGACAGTGGCCGCCGTCACCGTGATGGTGATGGTGGTCCGACATGATGAACTGAAAGAGAGATGTGGTCGAGTTGCAGGAGATATCGGAAGATGGAGACTTGAAAAACAAAAATATCTCGAAGTTTAGAGCGGACCTTCTCCGCATCCCGTGACGTCGATGTATGGGGGTGGAGAACCTTAAGTGAACTAAATCTGCGAGGAACAGTGATTTCACAAATTGATTTTACTTGGAGACTAATTTTTAGATACTTTTCTATGGCTCTGACAAAATGAATCTTATATTCTCATTATCTATAGAGTCTAACGCCTGGGTATCTTGGAAAGAAATCTCGATCCCTCTGTAGCACAAACTAGGTGACTTTGTAATACTCGGGAGCATACTCCAGCAAATAGCTCTTCTCAATCTTGGTGACGTCGCGAATGTATGTCTTGCTGCCCGTTTGCATGATCTCATGAAAAATCACCCAGTCGGCTTTTCGATTCTGTAGCAAACAGTCAGTAATGCACGAACCCGTTTCTATTAACCGAATACTTACAAACATCAAGGAACTGGGGTGAGCGTGAAGCGTAAGACCGCCACTGACAGTCTTGAAGGTACCATCGGGTTGCATCTTGGCTGCGTGGGCGAAGTAGCCCATGGTGAGACATCGTTGGATTTGTTCCGGCTGTCGGCTGAGATCAACCGCACCATGACGTGACGAGAGGGTTTCGTCGGTCTGGATCCCGAATCGTTCGAGGTACCGCTTCAGCTGGCCGCGGATGCTCACTGCTCGTAACAGAGCTCGGTAATTCAAGAGATTATCGCGACACCACTTCGAATCCTTCTTGCCCTTGGTCACAAATGCTTGGTACACGTTGAGATAGGTGAGGTGGTCCCCTTCTTCCACGGCAAACTTTCGTCTATGACTCTCTGCGTTCTTTTTGTCGCCATCGTGTTGCACCCAGACGGTCCCCTGGAGACTAACCATGGCTGCAATGGATAGAATCTCACTCAAACAATTGAAAGCCGGTGCAGCGAGTAGCACTTTGGCCATCATCGGGTCAACTGCGAGCTCTGCCATCCGTACCCCCAACGGCTTTGTGAGCTTTGCATAGTCATCCACCGCACCGAGTGAATAAAGCAGTTCAAGGGCACGAATCACGAGCTCGGCCGGGGGAGGGGTCAAAAAGTCAAAGCGGACAATGTTGTCGATGCCCAGTGCCTTGAGCTGCATGATGATGGGAGCGAGGTTCGATCGCTGGATTTCGGGAAGAGTTGCCTCGGGAAGTTGTTCGTATGTTTGCTGAGTATACAACCGGAAACATTTTCCCGGTTTTGTTCGGCCTGCTCGTCCAGCACGTTGAGTAGCAGATGCTTTGGATATTGGCACAGCGGTTAAGGTTTCGATACCCGTGCTGGGATCATAAGCTCTGAGCTTGGCGAATCCACAGTCAATCACGTAGACGATGCCGTCAATTGTGACTGAAGCTTCCGCAATGTTGGTCGACACAATAACCTTGCGCGTATTCTCCGGCGCCGGCTCGAAGACGTACATCTGCTGGTCTGTTGTGAGACCAGCGTAAAGAGGCAGTGTAAGAAGAGAAGGGGCCTTGGGGTGAAGGGTTGCGGCCCGTTCAGAGATCATCTGGATTGCTCGGTCAATCTCCTCCCGTCCAGTGAGAAAAATAAGTATATCGCCCTCAGCTTCTTGTGTGTGGATTTCGAAGGCTGTTTTGACGGCACGTTCCACGTAATCTTCAGCAGGAGATTCAAGGAATAGCATGTCAACAGGATACATTCTGCCCTCCAGACTGATGATTCTTCCAATGCTCCCTCCGAGATCACCTGGCTCAGCTTCGGGCTGGTATTCATCACCGGCAAAGAAACGCAGAAAGTCCTCAGCTTGCAAAGTCGCACTGCTGATAATAATTCGAAGCTCAGGTCGCTTCTTTCGGATCTTTTTGAGAATTCCGAGTAAGACATCGGTGCTCAGAGACCTTTCATGGGCCTCGTCGACCATGATCACAGAATACCGTGATAGAAGTGGGTCAACGAGCGCTTCTCGCAGGAGCATTCCATCTGTGAGGAATTTGATCCTAGTAGCAGCCGATGTCAAATCTTCGAATCGGATGGAGTAGCCGACTTGTTCACCGACTTTGCAGCGCATCTCCTCAGCAACTCGGGTTGCAACCGTGGTGGCCGCTACTCGCCGAGGCTAGAGTTAAGAGTTAGTTGGATATCCCGAGTTGATAAATTCAGAGAGAGCCTACCTGTGTCACTGCAATGAGCTTGCCATCTTCACACCAGCCAGCCTGGTCAAGGTACTGTGGAAGTTGTGTTGTTTTCCCGCTTCCTGTCTGGCCCACGACGATGGTGACCGGATATGTTTCAACCAGATAAGTTAGACTCTTCTTGTGTCGCGCAATGGGCAGCAAAGCTGCAGGCTTGTACAACGCGGGAATAAAGGTCGTGGAGAGATCCAGCTCTGAAGCCATTGTGTCGAAGATCAATGATATGACTCGGTTGAAGCTCTTAGATTATAACAGAACAGCTTTGCGCTTGCCAAACTATAGCATACTGAAGATCAAATACCTCTCCGATATCACAAATGGTACTCCATCAATTCATCGCGGTGTTGAAGAATGCGGCGAGCTGCGGTCTCTATAAAAGCTACCCGCAATCACGTGCACCCCACGTCACTTGTTTAGAGCTTCCCCGATGTGTTTCTGCCTATTTCACCATTCTCTCTTTTGTACCGACACTTCTCCCATCGCTACCGCTGCCTATATTACCGTGCACATAACTCAATATGTCGGAGGAGGAAAAGACTGTATGTGCAGACACCCTATGCGGTCCTAAAGCGGCGTCTCACCTTAATATGCAGTCCACTCCCAGCAAACCTTCCGCGGTGGCGCCTAACAGCCTCCGCGCCGAGTCGCCGACCACTGCACGGCCCTTGGACTTTGACGATGAGCCCCAGGATCAAAGTGCTCAGTCCGGCGCTGCCGCGACTGCCCAGCAAAGCGCCCAGCAGAACGCCACCGAGACGCCCCCAGTTGCCCCGCCAAAGCCGCCCCGGCCTCTGGGCCCGAGAGAACAGTCTGAAAACACACTTAAAGAGGCTTTCCCTACCGTTGAGCCTGGCGTGATTAAAGCTATTCTTACTGCGAGTAACTGGAATGTTGAGCGGGCATTCAATGCGCTCCTCGGTGCGTAGGGAACTCATGGAGGGGACAAGACAACGGTCTAACCTTTAATACAGGCATGACCGACCCAACTGCGCAAGAGGATATGGTTCCTCCCCCAAAACCTCCCCGTCCGTCTCAGCAGGCTACTTCTACCACCCAGAGACAATTGGAGTCTGACGAAATGTATGCGCGCCAACTCGCCGAGCATTACAATGCTTCAGGACGCAGGGCGCCTGCTCCGGGATGGGAGAACGATCCGCGGTACCGCCAGCCTAGAGGAAGCGAGGATTCAGAGGAGAAAGATTACAACTTCTTTGACGGTAATAATCCAAGGTCTCTTGCCCAGTACGCCGATTACTGACCGCGAGGTAACTTGCAGATGATCTACCTGCGATCCGTGAAAACCTCCGGAAGGGGTTCCTGGATACACAGACAAAGGTCAACTCGTGGGTCACAAATTTGAAGAAGAGAATTGATGGAGACGAGGTGGACGAGGAACCCAACCAGGACTATGAGCAGTCCTCGCCTTACGGGCGCCCACGACCCAGTGGTGATATGGGCCGTCGCAGTGGAGATCGCGAGCGCTATGATGCAGATCCGCAGGTGCTAGGCGATGACTTTTCTGGTCTTGAACTGAGAGATTCTGAAGGTAGGCCTGATTGGTTTGATATATTGCTGGGCACCGTTAACATAATACCAGCTCCCCCGCCTCGTCCGCCTCGCCCTGGGAACCAGAACCTGCAGAAGACCTCGTCGCTATCGCCCGATAGGCGGAAGGTGTCGTTCCAGGATGGCCCACCCACGGACATTGATACCGGCAAGCGCTCGTCCTCAACGAGCAAATCCAGCAAATGGCAGCCTCTGGCTACAGTTGAGCCGTCTCCCGTCGTCGAGAACGACCCGTTCAGCCTTGGTGATAGCGATGACGAGAAGGAAACCAAGTCCAAGGAGCAGACCACCGTGCCGGAGAGTGAACATCTCAAAAAGGCCACCGAGGAGGCCATGTCTGGCGAGATGGGCTCCTCCAAGGACAAGGACGGCAAGACCGAGGAGTCGAAATAATTCACTGAAGATTAGCTTCAAGCCTGAAACCGCATCTCTTTCCCCCCTTAAACCTCCAATTTCCCTTCCGTCGTTCCGATTCCACCTCCTAGCCAGAGACGATCCCGATTGTGATGCCCTCAAGTACCCCGATTTCTTTTTCTTTTCTTTAATTTATGATATTGAGTAGAGGTAGCCCCAATTACTTCTTAATCACCCCAAGTTCAGAAACGGAAACTCCTGAATTCCTACCTAGCAGACATAGGAAGTACAAACCAAGCCAAGGGTATCTCTCAAACCTGTCATATCGACCTCATAACGCCACAAGCAGAACAAGCAGCACACGCAGCAATCTTTACTCCGCAACCGGGGCATTCGACACATGTTTCTGCGCAGCCCCCTCTTTGCGAAGATCCTTAATCACAGTCTGCACGCGATGAGTCAGTAAACGCCAGGCAAGCTCAGAATCACAAATACGTACCGCAAGAGCATCAGGGTTAACCCCATTCTCAATCATAGAAACACACAGGGAAAGCTCCGTCCGATCCAGGTGAGTATTCTAAATGCTTGTCAGCCCAAATACTCGGCCTTGCATTGTCCTATCCATTCCATTGCTGGATCTGGACAGGGGAAAAGGGCCACCACATACGAGGAGGATGGAGATCTCGTGGAGGATGTCGATGATCTCGCGCGCGGCTTGGCGCTTGTCGTCTGTTTGGGGAGGCATTTGAGCTGGTGGTGAGAGTGGTTGGTGTTGGAAGGAGGTTGTGTTTGTTGTGGGGCTGCCGAGCTCAGACTTAACCCGCTTTTTGGTGAGGGACTCGGGTTCTTGGATGAGTTGATGGAACATTCTACATTGCAATTTTAGCTGTTGTTGAATTGAAACCTTTTTATGTGAGATCACTCTGCTACTTTTCTTTGTTTATGCGAGAGTATAATTTCTTCATGGCCATGCTCGGCCATCGGCGCAGTCTCGATGCTTTAATCAGCCGATCACCCCTTGTACCTTGCAGCAGTTCCTAGATCACCCATGTATCTTCCTCGCCAGGTCACTACATACTTGGTAATGATTACACCAGCCTAACCGTAACCCCAGACTTCATCGTTTGCACCGCCAATATAGCGCTGCCTTCAGGCGACATCCTCTTCCACGCTGGGGACCTGACCCAATCCGGATCGTTAAAAGAACTACAGATGCCCATAATGAATGTGCGCAGCTACTTTTTACTAAAATTGTCGTTGGGAGAAACCTTTGGGGTCTACACATTCCACAGCCAAAATGAGCCTAGTGGCGAGTCTACTTCAGGTCTTAACCCAGATTGAGTCCTCGCCAGGCTCAAAACAGGAAAAACGGATAGACTCGCGGTCAATCAAATCGAAGAAATCGAGCATGCGTCAAGAAACAAGGTCACTTGTAAATGAACTGGTTGGCGGCCTTGAATGTACTGTATATGCCTGAGGCAGAAGTGGTCCCGCAGAAAGAAAGCTCTCGATCCACAGTCAACTCTCATCACTTCTGACAGTTCTAGTGTCAAATTTCCAGCAAAGGCGCGTCAACCACGCTGTCACCAGACTTGTAACGCTCTGGAATGGCCACTGGGGCCTCCCGCGGAAAAGAATGCCCCCAACATTGAACATCTCGGATATTCATTCCTTGAAGAGGAACGAGGCCCTCGAGATTCTTGCCCGGATTTCACGCGTCGAGAAAAAGACATTCCCCACCAATGAGGCCTTCGGCTTCGGCGAAGAATTGTGGAGAAAAAAGCCCAACACGCGGGTTTTATACATGACTCGTGCAGTCGAAGGGAGAATGTCGGATCTGATTGCCTACGCGGTCTACGTGCGTCAAAAAGGAACAGCTCTCTTGCACAAGGTCTGCGTCGTTGAAGCTTATCGGCGGCAGGGCGTTGGTCAACAGCTCCTGTCCTACATTCAGGAGCGTCTTCGGAAGGAGGGTTGCCAATACATTCAGCTGTGGGTAGATGGGGCCAGGGAGCCCGCTCGAACATTATATGCCCGGAGTGGATTCGAGGAGCGTGAAGTGATCCCTGACTACTATGCCCCTGGGCGGACAGGCATCAGAATGGTCCTGGACTTGGAACGTGACGGGTGAAGCCTCCGGCGGCTATCCGACCCCTACCGGGCCCTTTCTTAACCATTTTTGAAATGTTCCTTGCCTTCTTGGGTACTCCTGGTAGAAATACTAGGAGGGGCGAGAAATGACAGCCGTGGTTGGGCATGCCCTTCGCTCCTTGGCTACCGAAAGGAGCATCCCTTGCAGAACACCTGCCGCGAAACGTGAGCCCTACACTCCGACGCGCTCCCCATTCTCGGCTGTCACTCTGCTACATACTTCGGTGACGTCGAGCATATCCAAGCATGGCTTTCATCAAAGGGCACGCCTTGAATGACTCCTTGTCCCTTTGGCACGAGTGCCAGGGAGGGGCATCCTTTCTGGAGATCACGGAGACAGATCCTCGACTTAGTCTTTCTTTCTCCTTCCATCCCCTATCGCGTTCTCTATCCGTTGGTCCAGGCTTCGTTCGGTGTGTCGTTGGATGATTCTTCGTGCTTCGTCCATCGTGGTCGTGATAGCTGTGTATCTCGAACTATACACTGACCTCCGGACGTGTTCCGGATCTATCCACCGGACATGGCCTCATTTCTCGTCATCCTTCTGGCTTTCCTGTCTGCCGTGAACGCAGCAGTTCTGTCCGCCAACTACCCTATTAACGCGCAATTGCCTCCGGTCGCACGAGTCTCGCAGCCGTTCAGTTTCATCTTCGCCGAAGACACATTCGCCAACGCCGATTCGGAAACGAAGTACTCGCTATCTGATGCACCAGCATGGCTTGAAGTCGACAGTAAAAGCCGCACACTGTCTGGTACACCGCACTCTGACGATGATGGCTCCAATGCTTTCAAGCTTGTGGCATCAAATGGATCCGGGTCAGATAGCATGGATGTCACCTTAATCGTGACCTCGGACAAGGGACCAACCAAGGGGAAATCTCTTGTGTCACAGCTGGAGACTTTGGGTCCCGTTTCTTACCCGGCAACACTGTTCATTCACCCTGGTCGCCCATTCTCCATCACCTTTGACCCGGATACCTTCCAGAATACCCACCCTGCTACGATATACTACGGAACTTCGCCGAACAATACGCCCTTGCCATCGTGGATCGGCTTCGATCCTTATACTTTGACATTTGCCGGCAACAGTCCGTCTTTCCCTGGCGCCGGTCCTCAGACTTTTACTTTCCAGCTCATTGCCTCGGACGTGGCCGGATACAGTGCTGTCAACGAGACTTTCCAGCTTTCTATCGGCCCGCACATCTTGGCATTTAACGAGACTGTCCAGAGATTCAATCTCACGAGAGGCGACAAGTTCAGTACCCCCGACTTTCAGAGCTTTTTGTCCCTGGACAGTTCGCCAGTGTCAAGCATCAACGTGAAGAGTGTGGACGCCAATTTGCCAGATTGGCTGACGATGGATGATGATAAAATCTCATTGGCTGGCACGCCACCGAAGGATGCAGTGAACCAAAATATCACTATTACTGCTACAGACATCTTCCAAGACCAGGCGAAGCTCATGGTGCGCCTGGAGTTCTTGGAGTTGTTCCTCGAAACGGTGGAGGGCTGTGAAGCGACTATTGGAGAAGACTTCATGTTTGTGTTCAACCAGTCGATTCTAACTGACAACGCCGTGCAACTCGACGTAGAGTTGGATAAGGATCTGTCATCATGGCTTGTCTACTACTCCGAGAACAAAACACTCTACGGTCATGTTCCTGGTGATATGAAGCCACAAAAATTCACTATCCCGCTGAAGGCTTCTCAGGGATCCACCACGGACTCGCAGGACTTCGATATCGATGTTCTTGAACCCGCGGAAACCCACAATGGAAACCACGACCCATTCTCTGATCCGTCTGGCCATTCACACCAGAAAGCGGGTATCATCGCGATCTCCGTTGTCATCCCGCTTGTAGTCGTTTTGAGTGCTATAATCCTCTTCTGCTGCTGGCGTCGGAGAAGAAAGACATCGACAGTGGAAGAGGGAGAGTTCAAGGCGAAGCCGTCGCCCCCACCCCGACCTGCCAGACCGGACATGCCACCGAATTGCCAACCTGGTGTAACCGAAAGGCCCTCTCGAGATGACAACTCGGATGACTGGATGAGCCCGATCACTCCTACATCGGACCTCCTTAAACTTGAACTCGGCCCATCTTGGAACGTGTCGTCCTTTGACAAACAAGAGGATACTATGAATATGAACGTGATTCCCGAACCCAACCCACCACCTCGTTCTCCGAGGCGCAGTGCCTTTGTCCCTCTACGAGACTCCATTATTGAAAGGGACAAGGCAGTCGATATTTCTCCCAGCAAGAAGCAAAGCAAACGGCTGTCGTATGCGCGCAGCCCTCCCGTGCGTCGTCGGTCTGGTAAAGGGTCCCGGCGCGAACCCTTGAAGGCAAGCCAGCCACGAGTTGCGAAACGTGAATCTATCCAGTCTTCGCGGTCCAAGAGATATTCCAAGCGGTCAAGTGGGATCTCATCTGTTGCTTCTGGGTTGCCGGTTCGACTCAGCGGCGCCGGGCATGGTGCGGGTGGATTTGGACCTCCAGGACACGGAATGGTGCACATGTCATGGCAGACCACCAAGGGTTCTCTAATGAGTGATGAAAGCAGCCTCACAAATATGACTCCACTGTTCCCTCGACCACCCCTTGCTCCCATTAGACACAGCATGACCCCCAGCATCCCTCAGAACCACAGGCGAGTGACTATGAGAGCTGTCGAGCCCGATGAGTCGACTATCTCCGAGGCAGACTCCCTCGAGGCCTTTGTCCACAGCCGAGCCAAACACCGCAACTCCTCCAACCCACTCTTTTCGGCTCAAATCAGCCGTCGTACATCTTCTGGCATCCGCGCGCTTGAGCGAGCTCGCAGCATCCGCAGTCGTGCAGACACCGTCTCAGTCTCGACCTTCAGTGACGAATTCCGACAGTCGATCCAGGGACGGCCATACTCTACAGCGTTATCTGTCTCAGAGTACGGCGATGAAAACAACCGCTTCTCGCAATATCAGACCCTCCAGGCACCGCCTAATCTCTTCCCTCTTGCAGAAGGTCACGGCCAGAGCCAAAGCCAGCTGAGTCTGGCACAGGACTACCGTGGAGTGATCTCCCCGCTTCCTCGATTCTGGAGCGAGGCCAGCTTGAACAGTGCCCAGCGTCTGGAGTCCGGGTCCCATCCCAAGCCTCGACCCCGAGCCCAAGAGAGCTCGGCTGTGCCGCAAAGCTCATCCATGGTCTCCGACCTTGAAGTACACCTATCCCGAAAAGCCTCCCCTCAAAAATCTGCCAACCACACAAGTGGAGATTGGCAAACAATAAATGAGCCGCTTGAACCGCCACCCCCAGTGAAGAGCGCCAGCTCTCGGGGGCTCCCTGTCGCAAGTAGCGGCGAGCTAGCGTTTGTTTGATTGAATGTGTTTTCCCAGTCACGTTTGTGGAGTTTTGGGCATGGCGAACATGATATCCACCGTACGTTTAGAATCATTATATCATTTTTACTCTAGTTAAGTTTTAAATGTCATGGAATTAGAATGAGCGTTTTCCCCTCCACCACTCAGGGCAGTGAGTGGCACGTGCTGCAGAGCAGTTCGGTTGACAGGTTACGTTACATGGGATAGAGTGCGTTCACCAGAAGTAAGGTATCGGGATAATCAGATGTACGTGGCCTTCACCGACCGCTGCCGAGGAGACGTTTTCCCCCGTGTACGGACCGGACCATACACAGCCGACAATGGGCCCGAGGCTGCACGCGTAGAGACTCCGCACGGGCAGACCAAGAGGGTTCGTAAAGACCGTTAGATCAGTAGATAGGATGGTCGACAGCCGTCGCTCCATCGATAGAATCCTCTCCCGTCCTGAGATCAACCACAACCGACAGTCCGGTGAGTCAGGTGACTTTATAGAGCACACGACCGGCAGGTAAATTACAAGGAAATCTCTGCCTGGCAAAAATATCTCACCAACAATCCTGATCTCGCACGATATCTCACCTCTCTATTCAACAGTTCTCTCCAAGATCTGACGGGCGAGCCCTAGATCGTCGTTGTTCCCCACTCGGCTGGCGACTTATCGCGGGAACCAGACGCGCTGAAAGGCCTGCGCCCTCACCTGACTCCAACCTCTTTCTCCTCTTCCCCCATTCATCTGGTGCTTCGCTCCGATCCCCCTCCCCTTTCAGAAATACTTCAATCCGTGCCATTATGGGTCAGACCTTGTCGGAGCCGGTGGTTGAGAAGGTGAGTCGGCGAAATTTTCCAATTTGCCTGTTCCTTTGCCCCTCCCCACACTGCCAGGTGACGCCAGCCATGGCCGTTTTTCGTTGCCCTCGGCCACCCCCCATGTGCCCACATTAGCTATTCGGTGGGCCTGACAAGCGGTCGTATCGTCTCCGAGAGCACTTCTGAATGCTTTTGAAGTGGTATCGCGCTGCTGATCGCCGTTGCGGGGTCCGGCTGACTCTTGGAGGGGCTGAGGGACTGGGGCCCAAGAGGAGGCTATTCAGGCCATTCACACACCCTCCCTTGATTCGCACACCACCGAATCCTTCTATAACCGTTGCTGACGTGCTTTTCTTTTCTTTTGCTTTAGGTGTCGTCCGAAGGCGGAGATGACTGCTGTGTGTACGGCGTGTCGGCCATGCAGGGCTGGCGTATCAGCATGGAGGACGCCCACGCAGCCATACTGGACCTTCAAGCAAAGTACACGGGTAGCGACAACGGCAAACCGACAGATCCGGACCAGCGTCTAGCTTTCTTCGGTGTATACGACGGCCACGGAGGAGACAAGGTTGCTCTGTTCGCAGGCGAGAACCTCCACAAGATCGTGTCCAAGCAGGACTCTTTCGCCCGGGGTGATATTGAACAGGCTCTGAAGGACGGTTTCCTGGCCACCGACCGGGCTATTTTGGAAGGTTCGTAGGCTTCGAACTGAAACTCGAGGGATATCCCGTTCTGACAATCGTTCCGTGCAGACCCGAGATACGAAGAGGAGGTGTCTGGATGCACCGCCTCAACAGCGATCATCTCGAAGCACAAGATCTGGGTGGTACGTGATCAACCACTGCTACGAGAGGGAGAGAAATGGGGTTTGGGTTGGCTGACATTATTATAATAGGCGAACGCTGGTGATTCTCGATCAGTGCTGGGTGTCAAGGGCCGCGCGAAGCCGCTGTCATTTGATCACAAGCCCCAGAACGAGGGTCAGTCTTCAATTACTACGATTATGGGGTACTGCTAATTCCCGCACAGGCGAGAAGGCTCGCATTAGCGCTGCGGGCGGTTTCGTCGATTTCGGCCGTGTTAACGGTAACCTCGCTCTGTCCCGCGCCATCGGTGACTTTGAGTTCAAGAAGAGCCCTGAACTGTCACCCGAACAACAGATCGTGACTGCATACCCCGATGTGACGGTTCACGAGCTCACCGACGACGACGAATTCCTCGTTATTGCCTGTGACGGTACGACAAGTCTTTCGAACCATGGATTGCCTATGCTAATAACTATACAGGTATCTGGGACTGCCAATCCTCCCAAGCCGTGGTGGAGTTCGTGCGGAGAGGTATCGCCGCGAAGCAGGACCTTCATCAGATTTGCGAGAACATGATGGACAACTGCCTGGCCTCCAACAGCGAGACCGGTGGAGTCGGCTGTGACAACATGACGATGATTGTCATCGGCCTTCTCAACGGCAAGACCAAGGAGGAGTGGTACAACCAGGTTGCGGAGCGGGTTGCGAACGGAGACGGACCGTGTGCTCCGCCCGAGTACGGCAAGTCTCTCGAGGAACCCGAAGAAACTCCCTCGTCGTGCTGACGGTCAGATCTGTGCAGCCGAGTTCCGCGGCCCCGGGATCCGGAACCAATTTGAGGACAACCCGGATGACTATGACCTGGAGATGGAACGCTCGCGGGCTTTCAGCACGCGCTCGGGCCGGATCATCCTGTTGGGCGATGGTACCGAGGTCATCCCCGACCAGAATGAGGAGGAGCTGTTCGACCAGACCGAAGACCACCAGGTGCAGCCGACCGATCCCACCCGCAACTCTCGTGAGGACACCCCCGGTCCCCAGGGCAAGCAGGAGGCCACTTCTGCTCAAATATCCGAGTCCCCAGCCTCCACCGACGACAAAGACAAGGCGATGGCCTCGTAGTGTGCATTCTTTCTCGTCCTTTTGACTGCTTTCTTCCCCTTTCTTCTACTTCCCATCCCCATACTGTTTGCCTTGAGAACGACTCTTCCTACGTCCCCTTCCTCCTGAGTCTACGATCGATGTCCTCTTTTTTTCCTTTTTCGTTTCTCTACACGTTTATCTTCGGGCTTTCCCCCCATCCCCCCTGTTTCGAGTCCGTTCTATGCTCTCCCTTTGATGGAATATTTGTCACAGCTCGGAACACGAGGAGAGAAGAGAAAGAGTCTGGGCAGGAGGTCCTCACCCTGACCTCCGGGCCTTCATGAGCACCGTTTATCTGTCTATGCCCACCCACACGAGATACCGCAGAAAATGCCCTTGACGAACCATTTCAAACTATTCCAACCCCCGTCCCGTCCGTTGGATCTTGGACACAACCCCGAGCTCCACCGGTAGATGGTAGAGACGAGCCGGGATGCAGGCTGAACGGCGTACTTGGAGAATCCTTGTCGGTAGACGTTTTTTTCAGTGGAGTTCGGGGAAAGAGGCCACCGTGTCTCGTCTCTATACAGCGGTAATCAACGGATTCCAGGAACTGACCTCGGGAGTAAGCGTGAGTAGTGTAGGACCTGGGAGGGACGCGGGTATTACACCCCCATACCCATCAAGGTTGTGTCCACCGTAGCTCCCGACGCCCTAAAAATAAGCCTGGTACATGGCTGCGGATAGGCGTCATCACTCTCAACTACGTAGAAAAAATGTCTCGAAGGTCGTCTTGTAATCAGAGAGCGACAGCACTGGGATAATCTCTATCGCTTCTCTGGATTATCCTCCTCGTCTGGTCCTGAAATATCACTATGCCCATTTGATCGCCCTGTACTTAAATAGGCATAGTCGCTCGTCGCAGTGTTGTCGACGAGTCAGGCGAAATCGCGCCATCAATTGATTGAACTATCAATGGAAGTAACTACTTCAGCGCTTGCATGACATATGCAAGTCAATCGGGAGGACTACATCATAGGGAAATGACGAATCTCCATAATTGTGAGCCAATGCAAATAGGTGCGGACCTGTTTCAAGGAGCAGAGCATGTCATGCCAAGCGCAGCACCCCCACTCCGCGCCAAAAAGAAAATTACGCGGACCCCTAACCGGATGACTACGGGGACGCTTCTGGACAGCTTACTTCCTTCCCATCCTCATCGTCCTCCATCTCCATCACAATGTCGCCCTCATCCCCCCCCCCGGCAAGCGCAAGCGCAGCGCCTCCCATCTCCCGGTCCCCCAATCCACCACAACCGAGCTCCAGCCATCTTCACGCGACGCGTCTGCCGAAGAGGGCGAGGACTCCACTGGCCCAGCCAATGCCATCCCCAACAAATCGAAGAAACAGACCAACGAGAATGCGCCATCATCAAAGCGAGCTCGTAAGAGCTCCGGCGATGCTTCCACCGTCACCAACGGAGCCGGCCCCGTCCACAACGAGGATCCCGGCGAGCCCTCCGAGACCACCGTGGCCAGCAGCGACATTGAAAGTCGTCCCCGGAGCCGCCCCGGCTTGCACATCAAGCTCCCAGCGGACGAAGGCGAGCAGGACACCATGGCGCCGCCGCAGGTGGGTAAATTGCAGGACCCCGTTGGATACCACACCAACCCGCCGCCGACGGGGCGGTCGGTGCGAGTGTACGCTGATGGAGTGTTTGACCTGTTCCACCTTGGGTATGTATCCGGCCGATAAATCTTTCAAGTCGAGGACGACCTATTAATGCCACTCTAGACACATGAGACAGCTCGAACAGGCCAAAAAGGCCTTTGACGACGTGTACCTAATTGTCGGTGTGACCGGTGACGAGGAGACTCATATGCGCAAGGGCTTGACCGTCCTCAGCGGTGCGGAGCGTGCTGAGACTATCCGTCACTGCAAGTGGGTGGACGAGGTCATTCCCAACTGTCCCTGGGTTGTGACCCCGGAGTTCCTGTCCGAGCACCAAATCGACTACGTCGCTCACGACGACCTTCCCTACCAAGCTGCGGAGGGTGATGATATCTACGAGCCCATCAAGGCGCAGGGCAAGTTCCTTGTCACCCAGCGGACAGAGGGTGTCAGCACCACGGGCATCATTACTCGGTTTGTGACACCTCCCATCGCTATGGCGTATAATGGCATAAGCTAATACTCGTTCTATGTAGTATTGTCCGTGACTACGACCAGTACATCTCGCGGCAATTCAAGCGCGGTGCCTCTCGCCAGGAATTGAACGTGTCATGGTTGAAGAAGAACGAGCTGGAGATTAAGCGACATGTGGTGGAACTCCGCGACAACATCAAAAACAACTGGACGATGACGGGTCAGGAGTTGGGCCGTGAGCTGCGACAGATTTGGCAAAACAGCCGGCCCAACAGCCCGGCACCCAGCGCACGCAACAGCATGGATTGGGGTAGTGGCCGCGGGCCTTTGGCCAGCCCGACCGGCGGCAGCAAGTCGCATCTGTCCCGCGTGGAGGCGCTCAACTCACCGCGCCCCGAGAGCCCAATTGGCGGAGCGCGGAACGAGGACTTTGCCACCGGATACAGTCTGGGACTGATCGGAGGTGTTCGCGCATGGGTAAGCCCTCTTTTGTTTTTGTTTTCCATCTCTCTGATGACAATGAAACTAATCATTTCAGATGATGCGAAGCCGCCAATCCCTCCAGGAGCCGTTCAGCCATCCGCAATCTCCCGCGGACGAAGACGAGTCGGAGCTGACCAACGGCTTCGATGATGAAGTCCGCGGGCGAGTCGGCAAGGGCGTGTCGACTCTGTAGATAGGATCAGATGCCGCCTGCATTTCCCCCCTTCCAACCACTTGCATTCAATTCATGTCTTATACTTTTTCCGTTTCGGGCTTTTGAGTT
Source organism: Penicillium cinerascens (assembly GCF_028974065.1). Lineage (NCBI taxonomy): Eukaryota > Fungi > Ascomycota > Eurotiomycetes > Eurotiales > Aspergillaceae > Penicillium > Penicillium cinerascens. The sequence continues at coordinate 3,113,372 of NW_026695290.1, read as the reverse complement.
CCCAAATTGCAGGCGATAATCTTTCGGGTGCCCGGCGTCTTATGTTACGGTTCACTGTTGCCCTAATACTCCGCAAATTGAACCTGCCCCGTCTTTTCCCGGTGGACGACGAGGTTGGTTGATTGCTGTTGAATGTTGATATGGCCGTTGGCTTAAAAATGGGAATGAAGACGGGGTTGGATCTGAATTATAGACTTCCGCTTGTATCTCTCGGGCAAATGGATTTAGAAGTGTTGTAGATACATACAAACGTCTACAAGGAACGGTCTCAATATCGAATGTAGTCAATGCTCTTTTGAATCTATCTCTAAATCTCATGCCAATGCAATCAATCAGTAGAAGAAAAGAAAAGAAAAGAAAAGAAAAGAAAAAGAAGAGAGAAAGAAGAAAGAAAAGAAAAGAAAAAGAAGAGAGAAAGAAGAAAGAAGAAAAAACATGGGTATCACAAGAAAGCAAAACATCAAGCCGTAATCATCAACCGCCCCTTCTTCCCCATCCCACCCTTCTCCTCCATCAACTCCTCATAAACCATCTCCAAATCCACCTCCAACCCTTGCACATCCCCCAACCCGACCCCAGCCTCACTGCACATAACAGTCCTCAACTGATCCCTCAGCACCGCCGCATCCCTAACCAACCCACCCTCAATAACGCCCTTCGCCGCCTCATCACACCGCGCCGTAACAGCCAAGTCAAACTCCTTCAACCCCCTAACATTCAACAGCGGCAACAACCACCTCTCCTTCAACACCAGCGGCAATCTCTGCCCGGCAACAACCACCGCTCCACCCCCAGTAACCGTCCCCGTGAAGCGCCCGAGATCAATACTCAACTTCAGCTCCGCCAGAGCAGGCAACGAGGCAACCCGCGCCCAGAACTGCGTCCACAACGCATCACTGTGCGTATGCGCATAGATAGACCCCTTGTGATCCAGCCCGGCCAAAGGCTGCCAGACAGGCATCCACTGGACAGTCAGTTTGCGGATCGCGCGCAGCGCACGCGGGGAGACGGAGTTGCTGAATGCGATGAACGTGTACAGATCATCGACGTCGAAGGTGGAGTTTCGGTACAGCACGTCTGCTGCTTCGGCGTAGATGGCTCGGCAAGTTCGCAGGAGAGCCGCGTTGCTGTTGCTGACGAGCTCGGGGAGTCGTTCGTGGGTGTGTGGGTAGAGGAGTCTGTCCGAGTGGCCTGGGACGCGGCCATCGTAGACGCGCCAGCGGGCCGGGGTGGTTGGACAACAGTGGCGGTGGTGGGTGAGTTCGGATTGCTGGTTTGGGGTTGGGCAGCGGACGTGGCGGAGTTTGTTCTTGATTGTTACGAGGTGGAGGGTGTCGGTGCCGAAGACGTAGGACCAGATCATTTGGCGGATTTCCGGCGGGAAGCGGGATAGGAGGGAGGAGTTGGTTTGCGGGTTGAGGTGCTCGGTGTAGGGGTCGACTGGGGTTGAGGAGGTGGCGTTGGGAGAGCAGATTGCGCGCGAGATGATGAGGTCGCGGACGGTTTCAGTCCAGCGGTGGTTGGTTGGGTAGTAGTGCCAGATTGAGTAGGGGTCGCGGACGACCCAGGTGTCGAAGTGGCGCATGTTGAAGTTTGTGGTCTTGTAGTGTATACGGTAGTGTAGTGTAGATGCAGTATAGATGCAGTCTAGGGGAGATGCGAGACGTAAATAATCAATTCATTCAATGAGATTTGCCAATTCCTCTCGAGATGACAGTTCGAGTAAGATCGGTGAAAATCTGGGGGGAGAATCCACTAAAAACCGGGGCCATCGCCGGCTTTTAAGGATCCACCGTGTATCAAGTTTCGTCGGCAGTGAACCTGAACTGCAAAAGAACCAATGACGAGCGTCGGGCGAACCCGGGGAGGCGTTGGGATCGCTGCAACCTTATGACGTCGAGCCGTGGACCGATGCGGCTTCGAGAGCAGGAGCAGTGTGCTCCGGATTCACTTCTGCGCGAGTTGATGCTAGTTGATGCAAGTTGATGAGATCGGGTCCGATGGTCTATGCTCTATATCGCAACCTATGACCGCTGTAGAAGCTGACCGGGGTGTCCTCTTCAAGACTAAAGTCAATGCATCTCCGCACGACTATCCTTGTAACTTGCCCTGCTCACGCCTCCTCGTCACCATCCTTGTATCGAGGTTGATCTTCTGCACATTCACGCTCGGGCTCAGGTTCAAGCTCAGGCCTAGGCCCCGATTTGTCTGACGGACTCTCCTGCATCACCGCCACGGAAATGGCACATGCCAGGATCAGCGCCGACCCCGCCCAACTCAACAACGACAACGTACTTCCCCAGACCACCTTATCGTAAAACAGAGCGAACAACACCTGCGTATAGACCATACTAGTTGCTCGAGAGCCTTGGCCCGCCTTGTCACCGACATCAGCCGGCGGCACGTACGACAACCCCGCCGTCAGCAAAAACTGCAGCAGGAAGCCGCAAACCCCCAGGCCCGTCAACAGAATCCATTCGGTCGGGGTACTGGGCAACCGGAACGGCACACCAGGCACAACCGCCATAGCCGTGAGACTAACGATCGTCGTCACGCTGGAGAAGTAAGTCACGGAAACGAGGGGATGCGCACGCCGACCAATCATCCGGATGGAAGTATATGCGCCGGCTCCACCGAGAACACCCACGAAGGCGACAATAGTCGCTAGAATATGGTGGTACGAGTCCGTACCGTCGATTTCATCGGGTGAGTTGCGATCGCGGAATGGGCGTGCGATCAACACAACCCCGACGAGGGAAACTATCCCGGCTAGTTGCTGACGACGGGAGAAGGTCTCACCGGGGATAAGCAATGAGCAGGCGTAGCAGGTCATGATTGGCACTAGGAAGGTCACGACAGTTGCCTCGGAGAGAGGAAGGTATTGGACGGAGTAGTAGAGCCCATAGACGCCCATGAAGCCGCTCATGGCGCGGGCAATGAGCAGGCCAAGGATGGGGCGCGTGCCTAGCGGAGAGGGCACTTTGGCATACCACATGTAGAGGTAGCTTGCTACAGCAGTGATGGACATGCGAGCGAAAAGGACCTGTTCCACGTCAGTGCTGTACAAGCTAAAACGGCTGGCCCAATCGAAACCATCCCAGCTTTCTCGAAGAATGCAGAACGCACCTGAAACGGATGCATGGAACTATACATCTCCAACACCTTCGTCATGACATTCATACTAGCACCGAACATCTGCGCTAGCAGCACGAGAAACATGCCCTTATTTCTCAACCAGAACATGGCCCACTTGCTGCGCGGCCGGACAGCCTCGTACCCCTCGTATTCATCTGCGGTGATGGGACGAGGCTCGTACTCCGCCAGCGGGTCATCGTGATAGGGCTCGATCGGCAGGGGTGCATCTGGATGTTCTGGAGACCGGATCCCAGTCTCATTGGAGCAGTGGGGTGGACACCCCGATCCTGGTTGGGATGACATCTGAGGGGGGTTTTCACTAGGGCTTGATGCCCGCGGGAGTCTATATATGGATGTAGAAGGGATAAGAAAGGGAATGATGCATGGGAGGTGTTTTGTTCGAGAGGATGTCGCTTGGTGAAAAATTATGATGCTCGAGTTCGGCGCATGACTGTGGAGCCGTTGGCCGCTAGCAGGTAACTAACATCTGACTTTGGTTTTTTGATTTTCCGGTTTTTCTTTCTATTTTTCTTTTTTGGATCTATGCGGGGGGGTTATGTATTTTGCTGCTTTATGCAGGTCACTTGGAACTTGTATAGTCGAGCTAGTATATGGACTATATCTGGGAGGTTCGTGGTCATGGTTCGGGCAGCCGACGGCCCACAAACTACCAACATCAACATCACCGTAGAGCCTCTGTTTCATGGTAGTCCCACTCACACTTTGCTAAAAGTATTCGTGGAAGGGTATTTTGATTCAGAGGGAACTGAGGATATCTCTTGGAGAGTTTATTATTATGGATGTCGCAATTCGACCTCGAGTCCGAGACATGTCGATCAAGATCCTGTTGGCTGTTCCTTGCCAGGTTTTCGTCCTCCGTGAGATGTTACTATCAAATAGCTCTATGAACTTGAAGGTTATCGTTGTCTCGATAGCTTGCTGGATCTGGAACGAAGTCCCTACGTTGTACTGCATAGACGTCGAACTAGTATACGAATTGGACATCATCCAGAAAGAAGTTTGGGAAAGACATCTGGAATAGAATAAGGTTCAGGAAGGTATATCTTAAACGATGTTTACAAAGATACCTATGTCGGTGTATTTAAAAAGCTCAGGCAACGGATCCACACAGCCTTCCATCTATACAAAAGTGAAAGTATCACCACCCTTCTCACGCATCATATTCCCCACGCGCGAGGTACCAACCACACGTTCCAGCTTCAGCGCGTCCCACTTGGAGAACAATGCGCGGACTCCACCCTCCGCCGCCTCAACTATAGCCGCCGGATCCAAACCCAGAAAACCGACGATTTCTTGGTAAAAGGTCGGGTTCTCTGGCAGACCGTACATAATCACGCGCTTCACACCCCGCAGCTGATACCGGCGGAAATGGTGCGCGCGCTCGGTGTACAGCAACACGGAGTGACGACCGCTCATGAAGTGGGAGCGGGCGCGAGAGATATCGCGGGGCTCGGTATACTCGGAGATGGCGCCGAAGGAGACGTTGGTAGTTTGAGCGGAGGTGGCGAAGTGGTTGCGCACGCGGACAAAGTCAAGATACGAGGGGACGAAGACCAAAGTGCCTGCGCTGTTTTTGTTTCGTCCAGTGATGCTTTTCACAAGGCTGGATAGGATGGTTGTGGTGAAGTGCTTGAATCTAGCGTCTGGGTCCTTCGCTGGGGAGAGGCTGTCGATTCGGGAGAAGGTCTGTTTCACCGAGACGGGGAGGGGGAGCTCGGTGATGGCGCCGGCGTAGGTTGGTGTGATTTTGACGCGGCCGGCGGTGTTTTGCATGTGTGTGGAGAAGAGGGAGTTGATCTCGGGGGTGATGTAGGATGCTAGCACGACGGTTTGTCGGACGTGGCGCGCTTGGTTGTCTAGGTACCAGTTGCGGACACGGCTGAAGTCGCAGCCGTGAGCTTCTTTGGGTTGCAGGTTGAAGTGCTGGAAGATGTATGTCATGTGGTCCCAATTCTGCATGAGAAGGGCATCGGCATGGTCCACGACCACGACTTCGATGGATGACAAAAAGTCATGATCGCGCTTTTTGGCACTATATAAGAGTTAGCAGGGATGCTATCAGGGTGGATCTAAAGGATACGAACTCAGCCTGATCCATGATTGTGCGCAGGCCAAGAGGACTGGCGAAGATAATGTCCGAGTTGTAGAATTGCGCAAAGTACTTGACCGTCTTGCGAGTAAACTTCAGTCCTAGTCGGAACATATCATCGTCGTTGCCACCAAACAGTTCACGGAAGTCCTCGGTCTTATTCTCAAACGATGCGTCTTCGCGGGCAGAAAAGGTATCTGTGAAGCGCTTCTTGTTCTCCTGTTGCTCGGCCTGGTAGATCCGCGAGATCGCATCGACCACCCGCACACATGCTTGCCGAGTTGGCAGAATGTACAGGATCTTGGGGCGGGTGAAACCCTGGTCACGGCATTCGATGTCGGTGTCGGGGTCTTTAGCCAGGCGTGCGTTGTTCTTAAGCACCTGGTCTCGGGTCTTGATAAGATGGTTAACGGCGTGGACAGCCATGATCTCCCTCATATCATCTGCAGATGAGGCTGTTCTATTGCCGAAAAGAACATCTTGATAGTCGAACACGTAGGGTGCGATTTGCTGGGCTGGGCCGGTAATTTTGGGGAGGAGCTCTGCGACACGGGGCTTCAACTTGTTTTTGAGCTGCAGGAATCGAACGTTAGTTTGGATCAGCTTTGAGACCAATATTTTGCGTACCTTGAGATTCGCCGTGCTCTTCATAGCCGGCAGGAAAGATGCCTTTTCTCCCACGTCGGGGATGCTATGCACCACCCGAAGACCTTCCACCTCCTTCTTGGACGAGATCCATTTGTTGGACGTAATCGACTCGATTCTCTTGGTAAGGTCTGAGCTCTCTGGAAGGTTGAAGTGCCTCTCGAAAGGACCGATGACATCGTCATCATCCTCTTCCTGAGCCTCCTCCTCGTCGTCCGACGGGGCCTGTTCCTGCAAGGCATCTTCGCCTTGATCTGAATCTTCCTCAACTGGAATGGTCGGAACGTCCTCCTTGGCGCCATTGGCAACCTTTCTCCTCTTGCGAGCGGGGCCTGTCGAGTCGGAGTTGGCGTGGAGAAGCTCGAGCAATTCATTGTAGGGACGGCCATTGTTCTCCTCCTCCTCGTCGCTACTTGAAGACCCCTCGTCCATCAGAGTCTCATCTCCCATGGTCTCATCGAGAGGGCTACCGGGCGCATCATCGCCGGAGGATTCCTCCGATCTGGGTGGGTTAGCTATACATCTCGAATTCTCATGGCGCACTCACTCAGCATCGTGCAACCGCGAAGAAGAAAAGTTGGGTCTTCTGGTAGTACCGCGCCTTCCTCCACGGCCTCTAGCACGAAAGCCACCTCGTCCTCGTGGGGGAGCCATTGTCGATGTTGAAGAAAAACTGACTTTTTTTTGGAGTTGAATTGAAGGTCCAAGTGCTTATCTTATCTTAGCGCGAAAATTCCCACACACAAAGAGAAACGGAACAATCAGACGGCGGCCTCCACTTTCAAGGAAAAATTGTCTCTCCGAGCTTTGCGTTGACTGAGTTTGGCCTTCCTTCAGACATCCTCTCAACCCACATTCACCATGGCCGACTCCTTCCTCCACCTCGCCCGTCCTTTGGGCCCCGTCTCCGTGGGCACCGCTCCCACCACGGCCCCTCTCAACGTGGTCATCCAGCCGCAGGTACGTATGCAGTATGGGGGTATGGAGGGGCACCAGCTAACCTCTCTCTCCTCAAGGCCGTCTTCTCCATCCTCGACCACTCGCTTCGCCGCAACGCCGACCAGGAACGTGTCATTGGAACTCTGCTTGGAACACGATCGGAAGATGGAAGTGAGGTCGAGGTGCGGTCCGCATTCGCCGTGGGCCACTCCGAGGCCGAGGACCAGGTCGAAGTCGACATGGAGTACCACAAGCAGATGCTGGCTTTGCACCTCAAGGCCAACCCGCGCGAGGTCCTCGTCGGCTGGTACGCCACTGCCTCCGAGCTGAACACCTTCTCCGCCTTGATCCAAAACTTCTACAGCGGCCAGGGCGACGGCACATGGCCGCACCCCGCCGTCCACTTGACTGTGTCCACTCAGCCCGGAAAGGACCTCGAGACTCGCGCCTACATTTCCGCCCCCGTTGGTGTCACCGCTGAGCGTGCTGCCGACAGCGCCGCTTTCATCCCCGTTCCCTACGAGCTCCGGTACGGCGAGGCCGACAAGAGCGGTCTTGAGGCCATTGCCAACGCCAAGGATACCGAGGAGCGCTCGACCAACATTGTCTCTGACGTTGAGTCTCTGGAGCGTGCGATTGAGGAGGTTATTTCTATGATCGATCGTGTGTCGCGTTATGTCGAGTCAGTTATCGATGAGGAGGCTCCCGCCTCGACCGCCATGGGCCAGTTCCTGCTGAACGCTCTTGCTCTTGCTCCCAAGGTTGAGCCCGCCGACATTGAGCGGGACTTGTACGTTTCCCTTTTCATCTTATCTGAAGGCACTGTGCTAATGCATTTGCAGCAACAACCACATCCAGGATGTCCTGGTCGTTTCCTACCTGGCCAACACCGTCCGCACACAGATGGAGCTGTCCAACCGGCTAGCAACCGCTCAGCTCACTCTGGGCGGCGGCGAGAGCGCTGGCGGCGAGGGCAACCAGCGCAACCAACGCGGCGGCAAGGGAGGCCGTCAGGGCAACCGTCCCCAGGACCGGGCTGCCACCGAGGAGGCCCGCGCATAGAGGGTGAGAAATGATGCATGTGACCTATTCCCGTGGAGCTACCAACCTACCCGTTGATGTTTCTTATGTCTCGTTTTCCATGTTCCGACAACTATTGGGTTCGTACTTGTTTGTTTCTATCTACTTCCTATTTTTTCCCTTTTCCTTTCCCCCTTACATGCGCACCCTCTCTTCCTTTGTCTCCTTCGAATACACCATCTATATCTGTTCTTCCTTATGGCTGCCCAGACAGCCTGGCCGGGAAAAAAAAAGCAATGTGGCGCATCGGAGTCGTATCTGGCTTTGTCCGGATAGAGTCAGCGTGGGGGTTGAGGCGATGGAGCACTGCAGAGATGACTGCAGAAGAGTCAGAACTGGGCTTGGACCCGGTTTCACGAAGTCGCATCTTATCTGGGCGCGGCGTTAGTTATGATGAAATGGACATAAAATTGTTAGACATGGTCGTCGGTAGGCGAGTGCAAAGTATTATAGTATTCTTGTAGTCGTAAGTTTGCTCACTTTCCCCCATCATAGCCTTCTGAACTAAAAAGACGTCATCTGTTTTAATCAATGAGCACATCTTCCAAGCCCTGCAGTACATATGTCTGAGAAACTCGTCTGCGCTGGTCGTCAAGGCCCCAAGCAGTACAATCCCGGTCTTTCATGACAAACACTCTAATATCAGGATATTCCGCATGTTTCCAGAAACATGACTTGATAGTAGATAATTTGCCGAGACATGTACAAAGAGCTTGGTATAGGCAGAGTATAAGCCTTCTTTCAAGCAGGGATACACACTGAAAGCACCCTTTGAAATGAAAGACTCGATTGTCTCAAGTGAAACTATAGTACTATCTGTCACACTGCTCTATTCTTTATATAAATAACACAAGTCCCTATCTTTTCAAGTCCTCCGTTTCCTCCATTCATTCTTCAAAGCCAAATACGCTACACTCTCGAGTGATTATACCTTCTTAGAATTAATTTGTATAAAAATCGACTCACAATGCCCAGTCCTCTCAAAGCCCGCCGTAATGGCCCGCCGATGAGTGGAGACGAATGGTTTAAATACACCAAGGAAGAGAAAGCCAGATTGAAGACACCAGAACAAGCAAAACTTGAGGAAATGGAAGAAGCCCGCCAGCAAAGTATGCTCAAGAAGATTGAACTGGTACCAGCAGAGCAAGAACAACAGCGCGAGCGATGGGCTGAATGGCTTACCCGATGGGTCTATTGCACAGAAGGTGCTCATCTAACCCTAACAGACATCCGTTACGCCCGCGTCTTCGCCGACAAGACCCATAGGAGCCAAGGCGCCGCAGAGAATTGCGCTACATTCATCCGGGATGACGAAGAGCTGGAACGAGCTATCGGACGTAAATTGAACGGAGTGCTTGAGGTCACATCCTCGAAAATTCCGTACTATGACTCGAAAATCGTGAAAGCTCTCGTGTCAGCTGGTATTGAGCCTCCCCCAACCACTGTGCTTACGATTGCTGAGTCGAAGTTTCTAGGTCCTGGTTCATTTGCTAAGCTTCAGCAGATGGAATTGTCCCATGCCGTCCATCTAGGCAGACAAGAATTATTGAATGCTTGCATTCGGTTCCTGAAGACTGAGGAGATACAACTGAAAGTTGAGATATACGCTGCAAAATATCCCACGGCTCAAGATCTCTCTTCTCGGCAGGCTGCTCGGCTATATAGTGATCTCAGTGCCCATCATCCGTTCTTCAAGTATGTGATCCGTTCTGTCTTTCCGCTTGCCAAAGCCCTTGTCGACACGTTCAGGTCCCTGAAGACTATTGACAAGTCCAGAAAGGAAGATAAGCCCCAATTGAAGGTTGAAGGTCTGGTGCCGGGCTTACTGAAAGAACTACAATCGATTTTCCCAGCTTGGAAGTATCTCACCGATCTCGGCCGACGAGTTGCTAGTGACGGTGGTCCGTTCAATCACACAGTCACCTTTGCCCACGTCCTGGTAGAACACAGCAGCGTCGAGCTCGTTGAGGAGTATCTACGACAAGGAGGAGATGTCAATGTCGGAGGACCGCGCTGGACACTCCTGCAAGCCGCCGTATCAATGCATACATACAACAGCAGAATGAACAAGATCGTGGACTTGCTTCTTGAACACGGCGCGTACGTTACATTGTCGAAGGCGGAGCATGGCTCTGCGCTCCGAACGGCAGCTATTTATGGGAAGTGGGTATTGTTGGAGAAGCTGCTTGTTTGGTGTCTATTTTCTGGGGCGTGGAAGATTGCAAATGATCTCAGATTTATCATGGATGTCATGGATGAGCAGGGGGGTATAAACCCGGGTGAGAACTTTTCTGATCTGCCTGCTCCTGAACGGATTGCTTTGTATGCCAAGAGGCAGGTTATTCGTATCATTGAAGATCAGATTCACAGGGATGAACAGGTGATCAAGAGGCATCCGTGATAGTGTTCTATCTTATGTTAAATAGGTGGTTGTCTAAAGTCTATTAATATATACTTGAATCCATATTTACTGCCAATTGGTACAGATCTTAACTTTTCAAGGATATCCATCCAGATATGTAGACATATAGATTCAAACCAAACAATAAACGCTCGGCTCAAAACCCATCCGAAAACAACCTAGAATCACGTCACATAGAAAAGTCCCAGTACAAAGTCTTCACCGACAATGCCAAATGTAGTGGGTGGGGGACCTTACGTTGTGGGACCAAAGTGCTTGGATCGGGGAGATATCCGACATCCCAGGGACCACAGCACGTCCCATCTGGGGACCCTCTGATTAATGATTAATAATCATAATAGTCATTAATCATTGCATCGAATCTAAAACTCAAAGCCGGGAGCATTCGGCCTCAACACCAATTCCATCATCGATTGGCCTTCACGAAACCTTCCCAAGCCGGGGTCCTCCGTAAACGGGGAAATAAAGTTGACCTCCAGCCCGCCGGGACCCTCGGGTACCGCCGATTTGCCCCGTTCTTGAATGGCATTCAACTTCTCGATCCCGTCCTCTCCAACTATTCCCGAGTTTCAATTATTCCCTCCTCCAGAATTTTACAAACGCAGGTATGGGGACAGGTGCGGAGATTCAACGGCCTTTAGGTCCACGAGCCCCACAAAGGGTCCAAAAGACGACATCCAGCCACTATAAAATGAAACCCAAGGCCTGTCAAGCCTGCTACACGCGGAAAAAGCGCTGCGTCGTTGCGCCAGCACAGTCTCGATGCACATATTGTTGCACGGAGGGTCAGGATTGTATGCCGAGGGAGCGTCAAGTTAGGTATTTGCCCGAAACTGAACAACCTGATGAATAGTAGGTAATTGACGTCGTGGTTAGAACTCAAACGCAAGGGCCGAGGCCTGGCTCCCCTCGTGGGTTGAATTTGCCGTTGCCTCATGGTATCGATCACGAAGTGCCCCGGTGGGCTGCAGTGTATTCTGCTTTTTCAGAGATATTGCGATTGATTCCACCTGAAGTGAATGGCGACGGTGAATACGACAGCGATGACAACACAAATGAACAACAAGATCAAAAAGACAACACGGCCGGGCGAGAAAATGAGTTGCCCTCGGATGCCGTCTCAGTAACGAATCCGACGAATAACGATGTGAGAATGCCTTACAATGAACACTTGGCTTCGGGGTTTTCTTTGGGTGAACTCGATGCTTTGCTTCGGTTTTAGATGCATAGGGAATGGCGCAGCAGTCACGACGTTGGGACTATATCGGATCTGAAAGGAATTATCGGAGACTTCTTGGGAATATCAAATTGTGAATTTTTAGGGGGCAACAAGCATGAAAGCGATGTCGGGATATTCTTCGCCCAAATTATATACACCTCCGGCAATGACCGAAGTCTGGAGAGCCAGCATCATGATCATAATTCAAGACAGGAGACCACTATTCTACCGCTGAAAACAACTAGTTTTCAATTGACGTTCTAAGATACAGTCGGACAAAGGAGAAGTTTTAAGGGCCTAGTTAGGCGGTCATGACTATCTGCCCGGGAGTTTTCAAAGACAAGTTCAGAAAGATACCCTGAAAAAAGAAAGTAAAAGATAGCGAAAGGCGTTTGAAAATGCAAAAATGGTGGTATTATCCACGGGTATTTTTAACTCGTTGGACATGTATCCCCGGAACTCCGGTACCATAAAAAGGGGTTGCAACCAACGCCGATGTAGCTTTTCCATCCGTATCCCGAATCCCAGATGCATAACGAATAAAAGGGAAGAAAAGGGAAACCGAGAAATCACCCGATAGTCTTCCTTTTCTTAGGCACCGACTCTTCAGTAGCATCCGAGCCCCTTCTATTAGCAGCGGCCCTCTTCCCCTTCCCTTTACCCTTCTTCCCAGTATTCGCACCAACAACCGAAGCCGCATCATCATCCTCAGGAGGAGGAGGAGGAGGAGCCCCCTTCTTCCCCGCATCCTTGGCAACCTGATCATCATTCTGATCAAAGGCCTTGCGCGCCTCCTTCAGCTCACGCTCCATGCGCAACAACTCCTGCACACGACCAAGCTTGTTCGGATCACGGCGCAGCGCGAAGCGGAAATCGTCGACTTTGATCTTCTGTCTGCGGGCGTGGTGTGCGACCTGCGCAGCACCGTGACATAGTTCTAGGATGAAGTCTGTGACAATTTCGTCGAGGACGCGGATTGTTTCGGGGAGTGGTTCGGCGGAGAAGGAGTGATGGGGAGCTGGATCGCCGTAGGCTAGCAGGAGGTGGCGCACTTTTCCTTTTGTTAGTATTGTTTGGAGAATTTGTACGGGGTAGATGGTAGCTTACTCTCAGGACCGAAGTTCATCTGGCCTTTGTGCCGTGCAGCACGGGCTCGGGGCTCGGCCATCTCGAATCTGACAGACTTTCGTCTTCTCGTGGAATTTGTTCTCGTGGGATTTGTACCCTCCGACGGTGACTCGACCGTTGGGTCGATCTTTGGCGGGACGTATGCGGATGTAAAGCCCGCGCGGAGAAGAGCTCGGTCTTCAGGACTGAAACCTCCAGGAGGTGCAGTTGGGTAACGATTTGGTCGGGAGTATGGGTATTGAAAGCCCTGTACTTGTGCGGGTTGGGCGAGCGTGTGGATAAGACCTGGGTCGTCAAGATTGAGACTCGAAGTAGGCGGCCGGGCCCGCGGTGCGTATGCGTGACCGAGAAGAGCTTGGTTCGGACTCGAACTGGCAGGAGGCGCAGAACGCGACGGAGTAGGATCACTAGAAGCCGGGTGCGGATTGACGGACCGCGTATCAAAGCCAGCTGCAGATGGAAGGCGACGAGGATCGGGAACGAGGGTTGGAGGTCGCTGCGCTCGCGGAGATGATTGAGGCCGGAGCCACGGCTGGTCCGTGCGTTTAGCGGACATGGCGGGCAGAAACACGAGTTGACTCGTTGCTCTTGCACCTCTTCGCTGCGCCTGCATTCGTCTCTTTCTGGGGCGTGAGGAACTGCGATTCAAGATGGTGAGTCGAAGATGCTTTGCAGATGAAAGTGCAGGTGTATGGAGGGGGCGAGGTCGAAGCTGTTTAGGCTGCGCACCTGAGCATACTGTGTACTTTCGGAGACCGCGACATGATCACTAACAAAGAGACACACCTAGTCGGCCCTTTTCAACTTCCAATCACTGTTGCTGGTGATCCTCCTGGTCATCTGTACGAGCACGTATGCACACTCGATCATGCCCGGAATCATGGACCGCAACCAGAACGGGTAGGTTCCTGAGCTTGACTCGCGGAGGTGCTGAACTGACGAGAACAGGGTATTTGGGATATTCTGGAAGTGTGCGCGAGTGGGAGAACGGCTCAGTCCATATGTCAGCATATGCTGTTTCCTGATGGCAGTAAGTCTTCCCCGGGAGCTACCCCTCGTTCATGGACGAAGAGTACTAACAGCTTGCTTGCTTGCTTTGCAGGTCTCTATCTTCTTCGGTGGTTGAGTAATTATCTCACGTTACCTCCAGCTCAAAGACAAGATGAGAATGGGAGAGAGGAGGGAGAGGGCAGGCAGAGAAGCTCAGGTCTGCCAACAAAGGGCAAAGCCGGTGTTACGGATCGGACTTCAGTTATTAACAGCAAGATACTTCAAGCGCATGAGAAACTTCATAATGATTCGATGTATAGTACATGAGAGCCAAATCTACACAAATGGCAACCAACGCTTCCTTTCCGGCACCAGGCCCATGCCATGCAAAATTCTATAAACACAAAAGTACAAGGGTATCCATCACAGTTTGGGCTCACTTGAGTGCGAGCTTCTGTAATCCGCGATCAATCGGCGCTGTTTTCGCTTTTTCGTCCTCGGGGATGCTATACTCGGGCTCCGGCTCCGGCTCCGGCGTTACCCGCTGAGAGCTTTCCTGGGTGACTCTTTCATCCAGTTCGTCGATGGCAACCCAGAGACGCTCCGGATCACGGAGGTAGCGCAAGCTCCTCATCGTGTAGGCATTCATGGAGAAGCCCTGCTCTTCCATTTCCTTGATGGCGGCCGCAGCCTCCGGCACATTCTGCGCGTTGACGTGGCCACTGATGATGGTGTTCCAAGTGGAATCGTCATACTTGACTTGATGTTTGGCCATCATCTCCTTGATTTTCTGTGCGGCTTGGGTTTGCCGATGGTAGATGAAGGCGCTCAGCAAGATGGTCCAGGTGCGCACACTGGGCTTCGCATGGATCATGGCCTCTCCAGTGGAGCTGTTTACCGGAAGTTTAGGAGGATGAAGCATGTCTTCCACCAGGCGTACGCATAACCGCAGTGAGCGAGGATTATCACGCATAGCAACGAGGAACTCATTGTAAGTGTGGTCGGTCTCCGCGAGAGGAGCGATAGATGGGTGACCCTGCTTCACCAATTCACGGAATCGGTTGTAAATGCGCTGCACAGTTGTGAGACGGTTCTGGCAGCGGAAAAAGGTTGCGATCATAATGTACAGAGCGATGGGAGAAGGCGGGGTATTAGAGCCTCCTGGTCGAGGCGTATATTGAGGCGGGATGATGAAGAGGTCTTTCAAGGGGGTGATGTCGTGTAAGGTGTTGTACATATCAAGCATAGAGTAAAAGACTCCTGAGGGGTCTGCGTCCACATCCATATGCTTGGCGGTGAAAACGTAGTGGGAATGGAAGATCTTGTTGGCGATGAATGGGTTGCTGCGGAGTCCATCCTCTGCCTCGACTTCATGGATCAGACTGTCAACTCGGCCCCGGTCCCCACGTTTGACTGCTTCGTTTAAAAGAGTCAAGTAGGTGTAAGAGTCGAAGTCGTAGGCGTGACTCTTCATGAATTGAAGCATGTCGGCACCAAGTTGCGAGTCGCCAGTCTTGTAAGCATTGGACAGTACAAGGTTCATCATATCCCGGTCAGGCCGAACGCCCATCTTCAGAAGTCGTGGGAGAATCTTGAAATTGCGTCCATTGTCGCCTTCCTCCACACCGTCGAGAGTCAACAGCTTGCAGCAATGCCGGAGGACTCCCTGGGAGTTCAATGTAAATTCGGGGTTTTTGAGGATGGGAATGTACTCGAGAGCTTTGAGTGCATTATCCACATCTTCAAATTCCGTGAACCGCCACATGAAACACAGGGCAGTCTCTGCTGTCATCTCAACAGATCTTCCTTTTGCCATATTAAGGGCCGAGGTCACGTCTTCATGGCTAGCTCGTCGAATATAAAGTCGGACACCCCTTTGCGGCACAGAAATAATGGGCCAATCCTTCGGGTTCAAACAAGACTCGACCAGCGATTCGTAGGTGTGAGTACTGCTCTTCCAATCCTTCAGCCAATCTGCATAGTAAAAGTTGTCGATGTACAGGAGGCAGTCGGCAACCATGGTGAAGTCCGGCTTCTCTGTGCCCTCCGTTGTAACAACCAGGAATTCCAGAAAAAGTTTTGGATCATTCTGCAGCAGCCAAAAGGCCAAGCGCTGCCAGGCACTGGCCTTGTCACGCCGTGTCATGGCCTGCCAGGCGTCCCGAAAGCTTCCAGAACAGTCCGCCTGGATCTTTTCAAGCAGTGCTTGTCCCTCCTCCTTCAGTGCCGGTATAACGGCTTCATTTTGTACCGCACGCTGGTAGTGCTTTGCTTTGTAGATCTCCTCATAAGCCGACTTCCATTGAACGAGACCCAGCTCTCGCGTGTAGAGCGAGTTGCTCTTGATGACTGTCGCCAGGTATGTTGCTTTCGAGCTTAAAAATCGGTCTGTTGATTCAATTTGGGCATTGAGCCGGCGGAGCACGGAGGGCGCGAATCTGATGTTATGGCCTTCTGCCTGCATGATTGCGCGGACCCTCTTCAGCGTCAGTGGCGGAGTGGTGTGCTTTCGTGGACGACCTTTTTGCTGCTGTGAAGAGGCTGCATTGCCCGACTGCTCGTTTCCTGTCTGGCCTGATTCCTCGGCGGTTCTTTGACGGTTGCCGAAGTCGGAACTTTCTAACGGCTCGTCGCTGGCAGTCGGTTGTAATCGCGAGGGTGCCGTGAAATCGTGCGCTTCGCTGCCAGGCTCTCTAACCGAGGTCGCATAGCTCGAGACATCTTGGAGTCGGTATCCAGTGTTCGACGGTCCCGACCTCCGAGGCCAGCGGCCGGGGTTCCTACATTGTGCCGGCGAGAGCCCGTTAAGGCGGGAACGGACGAGCTGGTGCGGACACAATGACATTCAGAGACCCGCGATCGGACGCATGAGGAGAAAGGAGGAAAAGGCGTGGTTTGTTGTCCGAGAAATCAAGAGGAGGATAATCCGAAAGATGGAAAGCCGCCCGATTTTGCTGTGGCTGGTGTGTGGCGCACCCCATCATCGGTTCCAACATCGTCTTGCAACAACCTTTCTCAACGAGCGGACTTTGGGGATATTCAAGGTCGCGCTCGTCATTCTCTCTCCAGAGAGCTTTCAATCTCCTTTATCTCTCACACGCCCTCATCCGCTCTACTCGGAACCATGTCGTCCAACCACGCCTCTCTGGATGCGGCATCCACCGACCGCAAAGCCCGCCTCGCAAAGCTCGCAGCTCTGAAGCGCAAGCAGCCCGAACCCGAGACAGAAGCCGGCGGCGACGAGGAATTACCTGATGCCGACGACGTGACCACAAAATACATCTCCGGCCGCAACTACGACCCGGAGACTCGCGGACCGAAATTGGGATTTGAACAAGGTCCGCAAGAAGGAAAAGTGACGGTGGAAGCCCAGGCCGCCGAAATCGAAGAGGCAGTGAAGGAACAAGCACAGAAAGAAGAGGACGATGCACCCATTGATCTGTTCAAGCTACAACCGAAGAAACCCAACTGGGATTTGCGGCGCGATCTGGACGAGAAACTCAAGATCCTCAACGTGCGGACGGAGAATGCGATTGCCCGGCTGGTGCGACAGCGGATAGAGAATGCGCAGCGTGCAGCCAAGGAGAAAGGAGCTTCTAATGGTCAAGGCGAGGAAGTGGGTATTGAAGGAGACGCACTGGTGGAGGGAATCCATATGCGCGAGCAGGAGGGAGCCCAGGACGAGGAAACGATTTGATATGATACCCTTTATTTCGAGGATGGCGGGAATTTCTAACAACTATTCTGCTGCTATTGTACTTTTTATTTCATGTCCATCTGCACTTTGCAGCCATAAAAAGAGGCGTTGGAGAGGTCTTGCGCATTGGGATTGCACATTGGGATGTATGGAATGCTATTAATACAATTGTTCTCAATGGAACGTGAATTTGGCCCCCGTGTAGTTTCCCCCAGGATCCAAAGCCTGCGCCGATGATTTTCCTTCCAGTATACCAAATTAAAATCCTTTTCCACTGCCCTCTACCGTCCATGATTCATCGCTTGGGTCAAGGCAAGTCTCTTGCTAAACGGACTTAGGCTTCGCTCTCGAGGCGGATCAGGCTGCGCTCTGTGGTCCTGCCTGGAGCGTCCCGAGGGATGTGTGTAACCCGGAGGACTCTCTCTGTCTCGGTAAGACCGTCTTCCAGGACGGTCATGGGTGGTCTCTGGGGGAGTCATGGAGCGCCTCTCCTTAGCAATTCGGCTCTTGTCGATGCTGCGACTGCGACTGCGCCGGACGCTTCGGCGATGTCCGGAATCACGGTGTCTTCCTCGTTCCTCGGGGCTGCTTTCCCGACGACGTCGGCGGATATTCCTGTCCTCGGTCCACTCCCTTGATCTTGAGCGCTGTCTTGCGCCCGAAGAATAGGACGAAGCAGACTGAGAAGCATCACTGTATCTTCTTTTGCGGGACTTGGGAGGTGGTGACACAGAGATGGCTTGGCGACCATTGCTCTGTGAGCCGTGCTTGCTACGACGGTCCGGCGACGCAGAGGCAGATCGATTGGTAGAAATTGTGGAAACCGAGTTGGTGGAATGGGATGACAATGATCTTGTCCGTTTGGGAGAGCGTCCTTGGCGGTCTGTCATATCCTCTCTATCAAGGTCTCTTTTCCTGCCTCGTTCTTCGTCTCGTTTTGCAAGTATGTCATCCGCCACGCCGTTTCTGTAATCTTCAGTTAGAATCCATATCTCCAGACAGATACGTTTAGCCAGTGAAAACAGCAGGAGAGGGACTTACGACCGAGTCAGGTCACTGGGAACCTCTGTCGAGAGCTTAGGCATCAGCCGCGGGTTCTGCAGCTGTTGAGTTCGCGACGGTCTAGAGGTATATGGGCGCTCCTGCGCCGGTGCCTGGCACTCATAACTATAGTGTCGTAAACTGAGGTCAACATAGCGCTCAATGGGAAGGGATTCCGGGAACACATATCTCTTTTCAAGCACTTCTGGCATAAAGTGGTCGCCGATGCCTTAGATGGGCCTCGGAGCCCGGGGGCATTGCGGTAGCGGTTCATGGAATCATGCACTTGCGGCGGGTAATCAGAGATATTTTTTCGTCAAGCAAGAATGGCGTTAAGGGCAAAACTCCCCCGAGTGAAATATCAAGATATCAAGCCCAACTCCCCGCGGCTGTTCAGTTGAAACGGGGAATCGTAGGCGCGCGGCAGAAGCGGTCTGGCGCGGCAAAATTGCACCCACGAACCTTCGTGCGCTGAAGAATAATCACGACTCGGCCTCTCCAACGCTCTTTCTCTCCCACCTTTTTCGAATTCCTCGTACGGACTCAGCGGAGTCTCAGGCGCTCTTCGGTTTACCGTGCGGTATCATCCACTCGATCACTCCGCCCCCAGCTGGACCTACTTGCCATCTTAGTTCGGGATCTTTATCACCCAGACCATGAACCTGCTTTGACAACGTGTAAGGATCCGCTTTCCCAAATCAGCCCTGTGTTAGATGCTGGCTCTCGACGCATCCTCTCTCGGTCAAATAGACCCATTCTTCCAGATGCTAACCTCCATTTCACGACAGCTTTACCTTATGGCGAAGACCCTTAACCAGAGATATGTCTTTCTTTTTTGGCTTATGTGAAGCGGGATTCTTCAGCTACTTTTCCATTCAAACTCCGGTCAACGCTTGTATTAAACCGGAAACCTGTTGAGTACGGCCGTGCTTTGACGTGGATTTCTATTACCTTTGTGAAATCTTGAAAACGACCTTTACATCCCACCGGGTGTATTTTTTGAAATGGCATCTCAGAGTCCTCCTCCGGGAGACGCCCATTTCTCCTTTGCGAAGGTATGTATTTTTGCAACCTCGACCCCGGTCCCATCGCTAACCTGGCTATCAGATCGCTGCTATGCCCACAACCACCAAACCCCAATCGTCCTCAGCATCGGTTGAGAGCGGCAGTTCTCCACTCGCAATGACTTCCAACGTCTCCGAATCTTTCAACACCGGCGCTCCACCACCCCCACATTCCTTGAACACAATCAAGCAAAAGATTGCCTCGAGCGATCCTGCAGTTGACCACCTAGGGAGAGCAGTGCAGGACATTGGCATCACCCTGCAAGCAGACCGGAAAGGGTCTGGATCTTCGATCGAAGACCAAGAAAATGGCCTTCTCAAGAGAGAAAACTCCTTTGAGGATGATCGAACTCACCTTTCCAATTCATCCACGAAAATGACCAATTTCGACTCGAAGAGCTTGGCCTCTGTGACCACGTTCGCAATGGACGAAAAAGACTCCGTTCGTCCCGATGACAGCGCAAGTGTGCAAGCTATTGATGAAGAGGAGTCTCTTTCGGGCGCTACATCTGGCGCACCAAATTCGATTGCTGGCTCTGAAGCTGGAGGACGTCTTTTCCGCGATCAATTCCGCGATGGAAATGCTCTACGATCCCGTGGGGTTCTCCCTATACCCGGCCCTCTTTTCAACGGTGGCAATGCAAGCGGCACAGTCACTATTCCTCCGGACTCGGTCGCAAACAACTTTGTCATGGCGGCCCCTCCTGACGGCCTGCCGGATGGGCAGAGCCTACATGGGTTCCCTCTCGAACCAGACGAGAAACTTTTGGAGGCTATGAAATCTCCAAAGGATCGTCTGACGGTTCTCCAGCTAGAGGAAAGAATCCGCTACTTCATCAAGGAGTCGAGGTAGGCGTTTGCCAACTCTGATACATCGGTCTGGCGCTAACTATTGCACCAGTGAACAATCCTTGGAGCTGCCTCCTTCTAATGGATTCCAACGACTCCTCGCCCATAAGCTAGGAGATTACTATCATCTGACACATTTTGTTGATAACAATGTGACCTCTGTCAGGCTGCATCGAACGCCGTTCTGCAGACTGTAAGTCAAGTCTCTTTTTCCTTTTCGAGAACAAGTAGCTAATTCCCGTCAAGCCCTGAACCTATCTCCGCAGTGCATGCTGCGAATAGTAGCACCCCGCCACCAAGCGTTCCAGCCATGAAAATCATGCGTCGAAATGATGGAGATCGACCATCTGCCGAAGGAAGCATTGCGGCGAGCTCGTCTGTTCCATCCAAGGCTCCTTCTGAAGCTGGTGATAGTGGCCCAGAGGGTGATCGCGCATACTCTTCAACTGATACTAAGGATCGAATGTCACTTACCCGCGAAGAGCGCGAGGCAAAATATCAAGAGGTCCGGGAGCGGATCTTCCGTGACTTCCCCGACAGTGTCAAGTCAGACACGACCAGTGGCGATTCTAATCCGAATCTGTCTCGGTCCAGCTCTACAAGTGGCCGCAGGAAAAACAACAGGCAGCGAACTCCCCATGATGACAGCTTTGAAGCCCGATCGCAGTTCAACGCCTATTATCCAGGCATGCAGTACAACAATGGTCAGAATCAGGTGCCATACAATACTAGCGGGAACGATGGCTCCTTCTCTAACCAACAGGTTCCTTACCTGGTTGGACCAGGTGTGCCTCCGCCAACCACCGGCTATATGCCCGCGGGTCAGAACAACGCCGCGCACTCTGGGCAGATGGGTGGCATGAACAATATACCGCAGTATCCGATGGCCATGTCTCCGCAGATGGCCTCTAATGGCTCGTGGCAAGGAGGAAACATGCCGCAACAGTCGCCATACTCTGGATACGCATCGATGACCCAGCCGGGCATGATGAATCAACCATCGCCAAACAATTCCTCGCCGGCCATGAACAACTTTGCCATGCCTCAATCTGCCCAATACCAGCAGAATGCCGTCTGGGGATCTCCGCCCTACTCTGGAAACTATCAGCATTCTCCTCAGCGGAACCAACCTCCCGTTCATTGGCCCAACTACCCTTCACAGTCGATGACCTCCAACATGGCGGCCTATCCATACGCACAATACCCGGGGCAGCATCTAAACCCTACAATCCAGAACCCGGGGTCGCCTGTGATGCCGGGCAACTATGCTAGATCTCACTTCAACCCCCAAACCCGCTCTTTCATTCCCGGCGGCGCCCCATTGTCGCGCAACTCGAGCCGAGGCGCGCAACATCCCATGCAGCCGTTTACCGGCATGCCTCAGGGTCAATGGATTCAATACTCAGAGCCAGCCCACAACCGTGGCATGGATCACCCATCCGCACCGAGCACAGCGCGAGTGCCTAATTCAAGTCGAGACTCCATCGCAAAATGGGGCACCCCATCTCATCTTCCTCCCAAGCCCCCGCCGTCCGAGGTGAAATCTGGTTTCGACATGAAGCATCGAGTCGGACCTCCCCCGATTCCCGCATCCTCGTACCCCGGGAATGGAATCCCCGGGGCACAGAATGGCCCGCTGGTGGTTTCCGGAGGCGCAAACGTCTCGAGAACGAACTGAGATCTGACAAAAAATTCCTTACACTGTCCGAGCATGTCTTCGGCCTTGGAAATGGCTGTAGATGGTAAAGTTTCATGATTACAAGTTGTCCGACTGTTGGCCTGTACAGTTAAGAAACATACATGGCGAACTGTGCGCTGGAAGCGTCACTAGTCAGTTGGCTATGAATCGCATACTCATGTCCACCCATTCCTCGTAGACCGTAGTCTAGCATATCTATGACAGTATCTCGTCAAACTCCCTCCTGAACACCACCGCCTCGTCAATAAGCCTCACCACCTTGTCAGCCATCTCACTCGCAGCCCTCTTTCCAACGAAAAAGAAATGATTCCCTTCAACCGACCAACACAACCTCCTCGGCGCATCATGAACAAAATCCAACAACCGCTTCCACTTCCCCGTCCCCTGCACCCTTTTTAACCCCTCGTTCCCAATAGCAATCTCCAACTGATAAGTCAGAATAAACCCCCAAGTAGCCCGATCCGCCATCGCATGACTAGCATCCAACACACCATCCGGACACAGCCCCGAAACAAGCGGACAATTCGCAAAATCCCAAACCCTCGAATCCTCTTCATGCGTCATCTCATCCTGTACAAACCCCGTTCCATCGTACTTCAACCTCAACCCCGTGAGACTAATCGGACTCCCGCCGACATATTCCTTTAGATAAACATCCCGCGGAATAATCTCCGCGCCATTATACCGTTCCATCTCCTCAACCTGCAGAACGAAATTCTCCAACCGCGCCGGCTTAAGCATATACCCGACGTCCGTACAACCCGCAGAACCCGTCACAGGGTGTTGGTACAGATTCGGGCGTAAACCAGAGATACCAGGAGTTGCCGCAAAACTAATAAACTGCTCCACGTGCAAACCGAGTTCTTTCGCGGAGACCGTGAATGGAACGAGCACGCGGCCGCCCATACTCCAGCCGATCAAAATGACGGATGCAGGGAGGGCGTGTTCGTCAATGACTTTCTTAGCCGTAGTCGCTGTTTGACGACCCCAGTCATTTATGCGAAAGTGTGGTGCAGTAGCTGGCATGATTGCGGGTGTTGATGCGAGGGGGTATGAGACTGAGAGGACGTTGAAGCCATGCTTATTTAGGTGATAGGATAGAAAGTTGTTTGCGGAGGAGCCACTATGCCCGCCGTAGTAGATTCGGGCTAGGTGGACTCCGCCGGGGATGCACACTATCAGTGGTTTTGTGGTGGCATCATTCGAATTGGTGCTGGGTTGGTAGTTGTAGATCGTGGGGTACCCCGCGATTGTGTCGAGGATTTCACCTGGGTAGAGGGAGGCATTGGGGGGTTGGGTGGTCATTATGAGGTGTGTGAGCGGTGCTATGAGGAAGGTAAAATTATATGAGGCAGGGTATTTGGAGTTGAGGTGGGAAGAGGAAAGTCTAGCCGTTCGGCATTACCCCGAGATTCCCAGGTTTCGGTCCGGGGAAGAGACCTGCTCCACAAATATAGATTGGTTTTATGCCGGGAATTGTAGTTAGTAACATAAAATGATACGCCGCTACTAGGGCTCTGTTTAGATTAAGAGAGGTGATCAAAGTCTAAAAGTCGATCAATCAATCCTTTCGTGGTTGGGAGACTCGCTTACATGGTCGAATCACACAGACCAATGACTTCCCGTTTAAACGTCCAAGTCTAAATAAAATGATATACTGCAGGACTATTATACATTAGTGTCCGTGACAAGCAGCGCCTGGGTACCTTTTCAAGCTATATCATCCGTCCGAGAAGCTTCCTTCGCCGACGCGTCGATCATTTCCATCACATCAAGCCCAACAGGGAGCTTCTTCGCAACTCGGACGGGGTCGAAAACTGTCTTCGACTGAAGGAATATCTCATCAATCTCCTCAAGAGACCTTCCCCTAGTCTCAGGGTAGAACAAGAAAATAACAACACATCCCGCAGCACTAGTAGCAGCATAGACAATATTGTATCTCCAACCTATATTGTCAAAAGCAACAGGCGTAACCTCGGCAACCATAAAATTGAAAAGCCAGCTAGATGCAGCACCAAAGGCAGTGATGATATGGCGGATACCAAGAGGCGCCACCTCGGCACCATACATAAACGTGCTCATGAACATGCCAATTGGTAGAGTATAGTCGGCCAAGAAGTAGAAGAATACAGCTGCTTTACCAGTAGCGGTGTTTGAATTGTCCGAGGTCAAGCCTGCAACTGCACCCTGGGATAGACACATGCAGGCCACGGAAAACAGCATCAAGGGTCTCCGACCGAATCTGTCGACCGTGAACACGGCAGTCAGACCACCGAGCGCCAGGGTAACCTGCAAACAAGCGGAGAAGATTCTAGCATCACTACCAGAGTAGCCGAGAGTTCCTTCGAAGATGGAGGTTGAGTAGAACGCGACAACGTTGATACCAGTCATCTGAGTGATCATGGTGCTGCTGGCAGCGATCAAGAGTCGATGAAGATGTCTGTTCTCATTCATTGAGAACGGATTGGCCGAGTACTTGCTGCGGTGACCCGCGTCTCTTGCAAGGGCAGCATGAATGACAGCGATTTCCTTTCCAACTTCCACATCGGTGGGTGCAAGGCCCATGAGTCTGGCCATGATAGCCGTGGCATCTTCGATTCTTTCCTTCTTGATGAGATAGCGAGGCGACTCCGGAAGAAAGGGAGTCAGGGAAAGAAGAACGGCAATGAAAACCAGCTGTAGAGCGATGGGGAATCGCCAGCTCACAGGACCGGATGTATAAAACATGCCGAAATTAACCCACGAGGCTATCGCGAGACCACTCAACGCGAACACGCCTTCTACCAAAACGAGCTGACCACGCTTCGACGCACTAGCGGTCTCGCTCACGTACATGGGAACCGTACCCGTGTACATCCCAATGCCAACACCTAGGCATAAAAGTTAGCCACATGAGATGCAAAAGCAGTCAGGAGTCTATAAACATACCGGTAACAATCCTCCCAACCAAAATCTGCGCCAGCGAATAAGTCGACGCCTGGATAATAACTCCAACGATACAAATACATCCTGCCAAGAACATAGTCCTAGGACGACCGAGCCGATCGCCAACAGCGAGGCAAGAAAGGGCGCCGAGGGCCGATCCAAGCTCGAAAATGGCCACGACCAGACCTAGGATTGTCGAATTGTGGGACTTTTGGGCACCGGTCGTGTTTACGGTGTCGACTTCTGGAATCGCCGCTAGGAAACTGGGGAGTGTGGTGAATCCGTTCATTACGGATTGGTTGTATCCCTGGACTAGGAAGGCGACAGATCCCAGCACGGCGATCATGCGCTGAAGGCTTTCGCCTTGGATACTGTGGATGCCCATAGCGAAGGCGTCTTTACAGAGTGCCAAGATGGAGGGAAGGTTTAGGTTTGTTTTCTATTTTATTTTGTTTTTGACGATTTGCACGTTCAATGACTCGAAGCGACCCGGGGAGATCGCCGCAAATTCCGGGATCGCGGGCGTGGGTTCGTGCTCGAGCTAAGCAATTTGCCCTAACCGGGGAGATTGAACTCCGTGGGGGCATACCCATTACTGTGACAGTCAGTATTCGGCTCTCGGCTCTCTGCAGGTTTCCCCGGTTGTCTTCCAACATATCTAAATCCGAGGTTATTGGATAAAAGTCCGAAACCTCGACAAATTCAGTGCCGAGGGAGTGTTCGATTTTTGGATATCACCGATTGACCAATTGAAAGAGTGTTCTGAAGGGCGGCTTCTCCACTGCAAGTCTATGGACGGATTATTTTCCAGCTCGCCTATCAATCCCGGCATCCAAGGTGAAGATCGTCGTACGGCATATAAACCTAATATTTTCACCACCCCCGAAGATGCATCGGGCTCCAATCCATCGTGGTCCACCTCATTCCCCTTCAATAAGAGCCTGTGTAGGGCCGAAGCCCGTTGCCGTAGTTGAAGATCCAATGTAGTTGATAGACATTGTACCAGCCTGATGTTTACCATTGCAACACTTCCTCTGAGTCCGGCTCTAAGCAACCAAAGGGGCAACAGCCGCAGAGTCCAGAATCAGTACCACCAATACCCTTCCTCTAGTGATATCCATGGTGATCGGTTCAACGACCGGCGGACTCATCAACTCGAAGATCAGATATCAGCTCGTTTACGGCTCGGGCCTGGGCGGGTGTTTCCAAGTACCCGATTTCGCACCGCAGTGTGAAGTATCCTGAGGCCATGGCTAATGCTAAGCGCTCTGAGACGAATATTGGTGATACCAAGGAATGAAAGTGCGGTTGAGTGGTATAACACTCATTCTACACCTGAGCAGCTTTCCTTGTACCGTATCCATATCGTCTGGCGTTTCTAGACTTTCTGGTAGACATAAAGTATAGTCGCAATACGGTTGTTAAAGACATATGAAGAGGTATCGAAACATTTTATACTGTACACAGGCTATGTCACATGGGGGCAATTGCAATGGAAGACAAGATGCCAGAACAAAACAGCAAAACTCCTGTAAAACAGACAAGAAAATGAGAATCTGAGGCTTAGACAGATTCATCACTGAACAGACCAGACCTCCAACGTCTAACCTCGGCACTTCATATCTAAGCCTTGTTCCTTAAAGCATTCACTTTGCCCGCGAGCTCAGCGGCCTTCTCCTCCTCGGGATTCGACAACTCCTTCAACCCACTCTCAACCCCCTCAACATCCTCAAGAACCTTGCTGTTGCTAAGGCTCAACTTGCTCACCGCATCCTCAAGCGCATCAATACCACCCTTTCGGAACTGGGTGACCTTACGAATGTTGCGCTCAGTAATCTCATTCATGTCCCAGTCCATTTCACGTTGGCGGGAGACAGCACGCGCAGTCATGGCGAAGCGCATGTCCTTGGGCCCATCGACGAGCTCCAAGATGGCGCTGGGGGCTTGATCGGCGGGTTTGCGCTCCTGTTCGGCGTTCTTGTCACCGCGGCGCACGGAGTAATATTCGAATTTCTCTTTGGGTTCGATGCGGAGCACGCGGGTGTAGCCGCCTGGTCGGTCGGCGTAGCGTTCGCGGAGGGGGCCGAAGAGTTTGGGGATGACTTCGTGTGGTTTCTATTCGTTATTAGTGGAGGCTCCGTTTTGGCTTTCGAGGAATTGGGTGGCCAGGGTGGTCGGAAATAGAAAGACCTGGTCTCTTATACGGATCATTGGTGAATCCAATCCGGGGTGCACGTACATAGAAAATCTCCAGGGCCCGTCTCCGACTAGCTTCCGAGTTCTTCTTTCCCAAGGTAATCAACTTGTCGGCCAATCGTTGGGCCTCCTTGGCCTTGTGCCATGTTGTTGTGATCGACTCATTCTCGAAGAGCGAGGTGACCAGGTTGCGGAGCAGGGCCTGTCGATGGGAGGACTTGCGACCCAAGTGCCGGTATTTTCCTCCGCCGCCGGCCATGGTGGGAGATTATTGTAGGGAAAGGAGAAGGGCGGGGTAAGAAGAAGGCGAAGAGACAGTCGATGAAAAAGAATGAAAGTAATTGAGGTCCAAACACCCGGAACACGCAGCACGAGACGGAGAGGAAGTTCGGCTCAAAAGATTCGAGTTCTGCCCGCAACCAATCGGCGCGCTTCCACCGCCTTGCCCGACTTTGCGCGTCAACTTCAACGTTCAACTTTGGCGACTGGAATTACTTTTGACGCTCGTGGTCGCGGTAGAGCCAATTCTTTCTGGCTGATTCTGCATATCACCGCCAAGTCCACGCATACAACCCAGCCACGCGCCTGGCAGTCTCCATCAGACATGGGCTTCATCACGGGATTTGTACGTCCAGACTCGTCTGCATGCTCCGAAACCGGTTAACCAAGCTATACCCATGAACAGTTCAGTGGCTTCGCCCTCACTACATCCATCCTATACATCACCATCCAAGTCCACAAGGAAACCCGCCTCGAGC
Source organism: Penicillium cinerascens (assembly GCF_028974065.1). NCBI lineage: Eukaryota > Fungi > Ascomycota > Eurotiomycetes > Eurotiales > Aspergillaceae > Penicillium > Penicillium cinerascens. The sequence goes on along the minus strand of NW_026695290.1, from coordinate 3,085,475 downwards.
AGCGTAAAGCCATCCGCGAACAAGTGAACCAAATAAACTATCTCGCCGCCTCCGCCGGTGCATACGACCGCCGCTTCGAACCTCAGTATACCCCCCGCCGCCTCGAAGAGCGTCTAGCTCGACGAGATGAGCAGCCGGACATGAAGGAGGTCTTGAAGCACCGGTGGAACCAGGAGGTAGAGAAGTTAGCCCGAAAGGCACATGAGACTCGGTGGGAGAATGTGACGGACACAGCTGCTGAGGCGTGGAAGGCCGCGATGAAGCTTTTGAAGAAGGACTAACGGCGAAATTGCTCTGTTCTTGTCGGTCTGCACTTCAACGGGCTACTTTTATGATGCATATTTACGTTTTGGGCTTGCATGAGAAGCAGCGGAGTTTGGATACCCTTTGAATTAATCTCAATTCTTTTCGATTGGTCCGTTCTGGTATTCTACATATTAGTATTGGACGTGCTCCATTTGCTGAGCGCAGCCATGGGCATGATATGTTGTAGGTGCGTCCAGCGCAGATTCGTAACGGGCGTCATGGATAGCAGGATATTAAAGATCCTTCAAATCCTTTGTCTTTGGAGAAAGCACGGCCCGGCCATCATTCTGCATTGGCCGATACCGGTGCCTCTGTCGTTACGCTCTCCGAGTCGCTCCAAATATCCTTGCTCTCCCGCTCGACCGTGCGCATGGCCTGAGACACCTCCTCGAGCTTGGCGACCACGTCCAGTACACCCTGATTGACCCGATCAAAGTAGCGGTCGTTTGCCTCACGACGCTTTCGCGCAAGATTAATATCCTTTTCAGTCTCCTCGTCCAGTTTATGTTGTGAGACACGGTCTTTAGCCGGGGTTTGCTCGGTCGCAGCATCGGCAGTTTTGGCTTCAATTGAGGCTCGTCTATCTCCTTCAGTGGTGGTGTGGCTGGAGTCGACAACTTCTTCATCTGCTTCACTGCGTGCCCACGCCTGCGCGAGCCTCAATTGTTTCATGCGCAGGTCCTCCAACGCTTCGGCGTGTTTCTCGCCGAAGACATGCTCGCTTGTCACGGCGCTCAATTCCACCTCGGAAAGGGCGGTCTGCATCTCTTGCCAGATGGCATCGGACCCATCCACTTCAGACTTGGACGAGCGCCTTGACATGAACGGCGATAAAAAGCCACGATTCTCCACACTGTCGCCATCACGGGAGCGCTTTCGTTGGAGGTTTGGAGGCTGACCACCCGAGGGAGTCGCAAGTGTAGAGGCTGGTTGTGGTACGGAAAGGGAGATATTTGATGCATTATGTGACGGTGGTCCTTGGAAAAGAGCTGGCGGTGGAAGCCGCTGAGAGGTCTGCCTCTTCAAGGGATTCATGGCGGCAAAGAGGTTATGATGTAGCCTCCGGAAGAGAGAGCTCATGTTGATACCGATAAGGCGATAAGGCCGGCTGACATAATGCGGGTGGGGGTTTGTCCGATCCCGTGACTCGCTTAGGGCAAGCGCACAAAGTCAGGTGAGAAAGCGTCCCAAGCAAGCGAGTGCGCCGGCCGATTCAAGGAATCCGAACCTTCGACTTTTCGACCTCCCCACGACCCTCAGCCTTTGGCGACAACACCCATTTTCCGTCGGTACGTATTCGATCCCTGATCACTACAGTGCCTTGCATCGAGAGAAAATACCTGGAATTCCCTTGTGTGTGCGAGACTCGACTACCCTCAAGTTGTCACTGCACGCACAAAAATTCCAGCGTCCTCCCTCCAGCCCTCAACCTACATCCATCCATCGAACACACCACGATACCAGCCGCCTATCGGAGGAATACAGAATCGAAAACTAACGTTATTTTTTTCTCGCCTCAGACCGTCAATAATCCGTCAATATGGGTAAAGGAAAGCCCCGTGGATTGAACGCCGCCCGCAAGCTCCAGGCTCACCGCAAGGAGCAGCGCTGGGCCGACCTGCACTTCAAGAAGCGCCTCCTCGGTACCGCCTACAAGTCCTCTCCCTTCGGTGGTGCTTCCCACGCCAAGGGTATCGTCCTTGAGAAGGTCGGTGTTGAGGCCAAGCAGCCCAACTCCGCTATTCGCAAGTGTGTCAAGGTCCAGTTGATCAAGAACGGCAAGAAGGTCGCTGCTTTCGGTGCGTACCCTGTATCCTGAACCCGGGGATGGTGAATGATTGGTGGCCCCGAGCCACGGTCATGTCATGAACTACATCCCCCATCCCTTCCAGGCACATTGTGCTAACTCTCCGCTTCTACAGTCCCCAATGACGGTTGCTTGAACTTCATCGATGAGAACGACGAGGTCCTCCTGGCCGGTTTCGGTCGTAAGGGTAAGGCCAAGGGTGATATTCCCGGTGTCCGTTTCAAGGTCGTCAAGGTCTCCGGTGTCGGTCTCGCCGCTCTGTGGAAGGAGAAGAAGGAGAAGCCCCGCTCTTAAACGAGTCAAAGTCAAAAGCAAAATGCAGACGGGGTTTTTGGGGAGGAGCCGTGTCGGACAGGAAGCCCGCCTCATCAGCGCCTGAATTTCATGAAAGTTTTTTTTTGGGAATACCACCCGGGCGGGCTTTCGTCTGGAATGACGTTGTGAATTACCACGATTTGATACAATTCCAAAAAAAGATGGCGCTATGATCTTTCATATTCGGGTCCGACCTGTTGTTCTCGTAGTATGTTCGTTGGTCCTATACCTACCTGGGTAGACTGTAGCACTCCTAAATATGGACCATTAGCGCCTTCTTCAGGGCTGGGGCCAACTCGATCTGAGTCCAGATCTCGGTGCAGATGAACTATATCCACCCAATCCACCTTGAGGCGGCCTATCTCCCGATGCACGTACCTACCTGCCTTCCACATGGGCAAGGTGGCCAGGCAAGGCAACCTTCCAAGGTAGGAAACATCATTCTATTATTTAGACTACAACACTTTATCTTAGTAATGATGCAAGATCAACCTGTTCTTTCAAAGCCCTGGAAGTTGGAAGCCCTGGAAGTTGGACGGTTTCGTCAAATATTCCGAGGATCCGAAATATATAACCATTTGCTCGAGCCATACATAGCAAAGCCTCAGCATTTAAGCTTTGAAGGCAAGATAAATAGATAGATTGGAAGATATATCATTGTCTCTGCTACCTTCCAGGTTATAAAATGATAATTTGCTTGGGATACCCTTGAAAAATCGGCCATTACCTGGACACACCAGGACACTTAGGCAGTATGCTTACCACAAAAATAGGATCCGCCAGCTACCTATCTAGGTACGTAGCGAAAACCATGAAAGTTGAAATTGAGCCTTGAATATGATATGTAATTTTATGTCTATCTTCAATCCTAGAGAAACCCCTTAAGACTCCCTCGTAGCAATCGTCGCGCTCGTTCCTCGGGTATCGTTTCGAACATTGACTCCCATTCCTCCATGTGTCAATGAACTAGCAACTCCAACTTCGTTTCTTCCTTCGACCTTTTTAGAAGCTAATATCCTCCTTCCGGTAGTGATCAGACACAATACGGTAGAGATAAGACGGGGCATGGCCGCCACTGTAAAGAAAAATTAGTCAAGCAATCAAAGAGACAATCTTGGGATGAAACATACAGGTTGGTGATGTAGAGATCAACCAGTTCCGCAGGAACATAGTCGTAAAGGGGATTTTGGACATCAATCTGGTCGACGAGGTCTCCATCCTCGAAAGGAAGGACCTTGCTGGCGTCGCCATACTCGATGAGCGAGTCAAAGTCAAAGGGATAAACGGGGCTCAGTTTATAGACACCGCTGACGACCACGACGGGGGTCTGATGAACCTTGGCAGCGCGGGCAATGACCCGGGTGCCAGCAGCGGCGACGAGACCGCCGTTGGCAAGAACGGAGTGGGTGCCCAGAATGACTTTGTTGACGCGAGACATAAGAGCAAAGACTGCTGAGTCTGGAATGAGGATGACGGTGATGCCGAGGGCGATCAGCGGCTTCTGGAAAGCTTCGAAGCTCAGGTTTTCATCGTCGGCGGGGGAATTACCGCTGACAGTGGCATGTGTAGCGTCGTGATTGTTGGGAAAGGACTCGGCGTGAATAACAGTGAACTTGCGCTTGGACGCGGCCTTGAGCAAGAACTTTTGCACCGTTGTTGAAGAGGTATGCGTGAGAATAATTTCATTGGAGTGGATGTGCTCCAATGCATAGGACGAAATCTGGTCGTCTACTTGGTCCAGCTCGTCGGTGATCTCATTGATACCCTCCAGCACCTCTGCGCGCACATCTTTGGCAGGACCGTGGCCGGGAAGACCTCTTGGCGATTGAGTGCCCGGTGTGCTCGGCTGGGAGTCATCTTCGACCGGGTGAGAAAGGAGACTGAACATGGATGTGAGGGGAGGTCGACTGGCAGCTCTATCCGCATCGGGCCGCAGGACATCTCGGTCCAAAGGTAGTGAGGAATCTGTTCATACTGGGTGAGCCAGCGTTTTCGAGCATATCCAAATATCGCGACTGACCGTCAAAACCTCGAGGGGTCTGGGGCTGACTCTCTGACCCAGCTTCACTAAGTGCGAACTCAGCATCGTGGTCACCCTCTGCCTCCTCGCGAATGAGACCGAGGACTCGTCGCACAATGTTCCCCACCACCATCTCCCGCGGCTGCGCAGCGATCAGGCGCCTGCCCACGCTCTGTACCCGCTCAATGAGCTTCACGGGATCGGATGTACGGCATGCTGAAACCACTCGCAAAAGCAAGTAGGCGGTTGCGGTGGCGCATGATCGAGAATGGCGGATTTGACGGCGCTTCAGCAATCTGAAAGAAACATGCCTATATTAGCTATGTGTTTGTTTGTAGATGCACAATAATCCCAAGGCCAAGACACGCACGAGATCAGGTTTTCGATAGAGGTATCGATCGGATTCGTATTGAGGGATTTGAGAAAAGACGCCAGGCCCGGCGTGAGGGCCACGGACGTGGAAGGCATGTGGAAGTGGGATGACCGGAGCAGAGCCGTCCTGTAGAGCAGTGTTAGGGTAAGAGGATTTGTACATGAGCATGAGCAGTTCAGAAGGAATCCACGTACCTTCGGTTCTAAACCAGGTTCTTTCTCGTGAGACTTGAGGGAGGAGAGAGCGTGAGGGCACAGTGGGTGACTCAAAAAGATACCGATTTTCTGCCGTTTCAATCTCCCGTTTCAACGTTGTCCGCTTCCCCACACTTTGGATCCTCTTCGCCTTTGCCTTCTTCTATTCTACGATCATTGCTTTTCGTTTTTGTTGTTTGATCTGATTTTATTTGTCAGCTTCGGTTTATTGCGGTCGCTCCCTGCACATCCGCGGTAGAAATTGGACTGGAGTTGCGGATTCAGTCCCGAGGCACGGGTGGACTGGCGCATTGAGGTCAGTAGAATCACAAGCTGTCCAGCTTACGCCTCCTTGCGATGCCCCTCCCCTCCCTTTGAAGACGTCGATCCTACCCAACCTCGATGGACCGATCCAAGTGCTTTTGACGACTTCGCTCATCTGCCCCATCTTTAGATCCCCCGCGCCCCTGTCTCCCGTGAGCCTCGTTGGAAGATGAACTCACTGAACATCCTGTCCTCGAGAGTCATTGGCCAGACTTCCAGCTCGCCACGTCCACGATCACGATCCCAGGGCGAAAGACAACGCGACGCCCTACCGGGCGACTTCGCGAAGCACCGGTCCTACAGCACAGACAACTACCGGTCGAGAACCGACTCTGAGAAGAGCTATGATGGTACCGTATCACTCGCGGAAGACAGCAGAGACGAGGACACGACGCACGGTTTTGACGAAAAGTCACCTTTACTACACGAAATCCAGCATGATAGCGCGCTCGTAACTAAGAGCTCTTGGCGACTTCTCACCAAGCGCATATTTGATGCGATCACGGAAACAATCCACTTCATTCTATCAACGCTTGCTGCCCCCGGCATATACGTGGCTCAATGCTTCCTAGACGATGATGGACGATACTCGCTTCTGACCCCTGTGAGAAAAATTTGGAGAACGTCTACCGATAAAAGGATCCGGTCGAATCAAGGAGCCTCTCGAATAGAAGGACGACAACGAAGTGGCTCCACCCGGAAGTTGAAACCCCGGTCATCGCAAGAATCTATACGCTCTTCTACCTCCGAATCCGACGGCGACCGACGAAATTCCCAAAGCCTCACAAGCGGCGGGAAGGCACGGCCGAACAAGACCCAGGACCACGACGTAGAATCCATACCGGAGGACGAAAGCACACCACGACGGTCTATACGGATCAAGCTGCATAACGAGGAATCTCTCAAGCGGCAACGACAACGGCGGACGGCGAGCGCGGACCTGGGGCATCCGATGCCCGAGGGAGTGGCGCGGGTCCAGGCCGGCGTCAACCTGGATAGTCTGAAGTCCCCTACCTCTCCATCTGTTCATCGCATTACCAAATACCCGCACTCTCCAACACCGCCGCGACCTCTTCTCCCTCAACGATTGCCTTCATATACAGCTGCCCCTCGCAATGCCAAGCTCCCGCAGAAGACCTTGGTTTTGGATCTCGACGAGACTCTCATCCACTCGCTCGCCAAGGGTGGCCGCATGTCCAGCGGCCACATGGTTGAGGTGAAGCTCTCGATGCCCATGACCACCGCTCTGACACCTGGCGGGCCGCAGACTACGCTGGGACCGCAGCACCCCATCCTGTACTATGTACACAAGCGACCGCACTGTGACGACTTCCTGCGCAAGATCTGCAAATGGTATAAACTTGTGATTTTTACGGCGAGTGTTCAGGAGTACGCCGACCCCGTGATCGACTGGCTCGAGCAGGAGCGGAAGTACTTCCAGGCCCGCTACTACCGGCAGCACTGCACGCTCCGCAATGGCGCGTACATCAAAGACCTGAGTTCCGTGGAACCCGATCTGAGCAAGGTGATGATCCTGGACAACAGTCCGATGAGCTATATCTTCCACGAGGGTATGTCACCTTTCTCCAACCAAGTTAATCTCATTGCTAATCCATCCAGACAACGCCATTCCCATCGAGGGCTGGATCAACGATCCCACGGACAACGGCCTCTTGCATCTGATCCCGATGTTCGAGGCATTGCAATATGTCACGGACGTCCGGGCACTGCTGGCACTGCGCCGTGGCGAGGCCGAGACGTAGCCGCTCTTCGCATTTGTACCTATTGAGTGCGACATGTAGGTGTAAAGGGAGTTTTTGTGTTTTTAGAAGCGACGTCCATTACAGAGAAAACCAAGAGAAAAAAAAGGCTCTACTGTGGCAATGGGGACGTGATAGCCCAGTGCATGTTCTATTCATAATACCAGGTGTTTCAATTAATGAAGATGGGATGGATGGTACATATAGCAATTGATCCCTGTTTTCTGGCAAACCCGCTTCCATATGTATGTGGACTACGAAGCAAGTATCAGATGTGAACAGTCAAGCTCAAAACCTACCGTCTGTCGCCCTCGGTTATTTGAGATCAGCGATGAGACTCTCTACTCTCTTGGCTACTCCCCAACTGATCTTGTATCCGCTCTGGCCAGCACCGTAGCAGTGAATCAAGGGAACACGCCGACCATCTCCAGGACTTTGAATACCCACAACGTCCTGTTCCAATCTCAACCCACCTCGCCGCATGGGACGCCTGGCCACATAGACCTGACGAATCTGAAAGCCAAGGACATTTTCCTTTGCAGGATCCTGCCCAACAATGCCAGGACAAATATTCTTAACCCTCTTAAGAATCATCTCAGTATCAGAATCAGATATCTCCTCCGACCTGGCCATAGTTAGTCCGTTAAGCAGTTTCAACGCAGCAAATGCCTCAATCCACGTACCAATTACCAGGCTCCTTCGTACCCCCAACAACAGTCCCTCCACCAAACGGCCTGGGCACAACAACAGTAGACGACCCATCAGCCCAGTGGTGACTAACAGTCATATCGAACTCGTTCTCGACGATAACGAACTGGCCACGAGACGGGTAGGAGTCCGGATCATTGAAGCCGCGGCCACTTGCGTCAATCACGGCCGAAATGTGACCCACGTGGTTATCTGATGCATGTCGGAAGATGGGGACGGCGTCTTCGAGGGCCGTGAGCTGGGATCGAATAATCACGACACCGAGTTCCTTGGCTAGCTTCTGCAACCACAGTAGATACACCGGGGAATTCAGAACCCAGCTGCGGTACGTAACAGCCATCTGAATGTCATGGTTCGGGGGATACTGCGTCTTGTCAATGATGGAGAAATCCGGCCAGTTGATGTATCCGTTTTCCTTGGACAGGAAGGAGTCCGGGTCTGCTGAGTCGAAGTATTCCACGGCCGGGATGAATGCCACGCCCGCTTCGGGGTGGTTTTGCGCTATGGCATCGAGTTCGCGGTAGGTTTCTTGCATGAGCTGCTGCTCGAGTTGTTCAGCGGGGGTCTTTGCGGGGGAGGGTTGGAAGTGGGCGCCGGCCCATGGGGATGCGTAGTCGATTGTTGAGTCGCCGGGTAGGTCGCGGGCGATAAGGGTTACTTTGTGACCAGATCTGGATAGCTGGATTGCGGTGCTGAGGCCGAGGACGCCGGCGCTGGGATGGTGAGTGTGTTGTTGATGCTTAATGACCCGCTGTGATGCTCACCCGATAATGATGATATTGCCTTGGCTCATGACTGGAGTTCCGATGTAGGTTTAGAAAGAGATTGTCTACTCATAAAACAAACGGAATATGAAGAACGAAGATGATTTTGTAAGATATTTTGTTCATGATGCCGCCGCAAGTGACTCATCCGAAGATCCAGCTCGGTGAACTAAAAACGGCAATTCAATATCACGTAACAAATGCATCTAAATTCAAGATTTATACTCTTCAATATGGTCGTTTAAGCAATTGCCACGTGCTGCTAAACGACACATACCCGAGAAAGAGCCAGGATTCCGCTGGCCCAGATGAGGCCTGTTTGCTCGCAACAACGAGTCGACCATGTACTTACGCTTCAATGGCAGGATTTCTACCAGCCCAGTATTTTATATTTTCCTCGCATTGATCGATATTTCTCAATTTGGTCAACATAGCCAACTCCAAGATTATCTTGAGAGGTGCATCACAGACCTTGTGGCATTCCGGGATATCTAGAAGAATGGCGATCATGCCTCATTCAGCAAACCAGACTATCCAATACCGAGATAGGAAGCCGGGCTTACGAAGTGTCTCTGCGAGCACACGTCACGTCAAGGGGTGAACATGATGTTCATCTCAGCCCAAGATAAGGTATAAAGGTAACGAACCTAGGCACCCAAGGTCTCACTGTGATGGAGCTAGATATACTCACATCTGTCTGCCCAGCTGTCCAATCCAGAAAAATTCTTAGCGATTATATGCACGACAAGGTTACTGGCTTCACGAACCTGCAATCTACTTGCTCCCGTCGTTGAACGCCGATGGCAGGGACAATCACCACCATCGCTCTGATATAAAGTGAAAATTCACGTCAAAGTCTCTTCCACAGACCCCAAAATCCAACCACAATGGCTTCCTCACCCGAAGTAATAATGGTTGAATTCGAGGGAGACCACCCGCAAGATTGGCCCAAACTCCGAAAATGGTCAATCATGATCACACTAGCGATATCAATGTTCTTGATGTCACTATCATCGACGATAGTTGCGCCCGCTGCTGATGTGATCGGGGAAGAATTCCATACGTCCCCTGCCTTGAGACCAATGGCTCTATCCCTATTCCTGCTTATGTACTGTCTTGGACCGGTCTTTGTTGGGCCGTTGAGTGAGCTACACGGCAGATGGCCGATTATCCAGACCGGTAGCGTGATTTATCTTGCTTTTAATACTGCGGCTGGGTTCTCGAGGAGCATGACCCAGCTGTTGGTATTCCGGCTACTCAGTGGAGCTGGCGGGAGTGCTTCCTTGGCTGTATGTTTTTCTTTTTCATGGTCGAGACGACGGTTCAATATCTAATTATGAAATAGGTCGGAGCCAGTATGGTTGGTGATGTATTCCGAAAGGAAGAGCGCGGACTACCCATGGCCGTGTGCCAGATGGGTCCAATCCTAGGATCATGTCTAGGGCCTCTCGCTGGCGGATACATAGCCGAGTACACCGACTGGCGCTGGGCATTCTATGCCACGTCCATAGCCGTGGGAGTCTTTCTAGTTCTGAGCTTCATAACAGCGCGAGAAACCTACGCACCCATTCTCCTCCAGCGGAAGAAAAAGACAATGATGGAACACGCGGTCAACATGAAAAAAGAACAATCATTCGTCTGGAAAACACCATACGAAAAAGAAGGCGAGACGTTCATCCAGCTCTACCGACGAACGCTATTCCGGTGTCTATACTTCCTGGGCACACAGCCAATCGTGCAAGCACTAGCATGCTTCTACGGCTATCTATTCGGACTAGTCTACCTCCTCCTCGCCAGTTTCTCCGACTTGTGGAACGACCGATACCACATGCGACTGAGCACAGGGACACTGAACTACGTCGCGCCTTGTATCGGGTATCTCCTCGGAGCCCTAATTTGCGCCCTTCTTACAGACCGTGTATATCGGTACCAAGTGAACCGAAATAACGGCGTAGGGAAACCCGAGTTCAGACTTCCCATGATGATTCCTTCATCTTTGCTGGTTCCTATCGGGCTTCTCTGGTATGGCTGGTGTGCGGAGTACAAGACGCATTGGATACTGCCTGATATCGGTGTTGCGCTGCCGTTGTTAGGCGCCACTGTCGTTTTTCAGTGCGTGAATGCTTACCTTTTGGATACTTATCCAGTGTACGCTGCCAGCGCGAGTGGTTGTGTGTATATTGTTCGAGGATTGGCGGGGTTCGGTTTTCCTTTGTTTAGTCCGACTTTGTATTCGAATTTGGGGTATGGATGGGGCAATAGTCTCTTGGCGCTTGTGGCTTTGAGTCTTGGGTGTCCTCTTCCGTTCATTTTGTGGAGGTATGGTGCGAGGCTGAGAGCAGCGAGTAGTTACGCGGACCATGAAAAGTAGATATTTAACATTAATGTCACTGTGTGATTGACGCGGATTCAAGTTCTGTCCATTGCGAACTGCTTCCATGCACTTTGATATGCATTGATAGCGAATAGATGGCACTTTCATGAATTAAAGAGCGTGCAAATGGTGCCTTATTTCCCCTAGACACTGAACATTTTGAATGCTGCAAGATTCAGGTCTGGCATCTGACAAGACTCGGATGGAATGTCCATTGAGGCAGAGGAGCTGACCCGGATATTCGGATGAATACTCGTAGACCAAATGTGTGGTGCCGGAGATGACAAAGACCGAGTCTCATGGAGCAAGGCTGGCTGGAGAGATGCTTTCACAAATTCGTTGCCGAGGTGAAACGTACATATTGGTGAGCACTCATCGACACTCAAACCTTTGGTCGTAACGCATATGACTTGACCGGTAGAAGTTTGAAATTCTTAGGGAAGCCAGTCTGGATCTCAGACTTGATCACATCCATCCCGGCGGCGTCAAAGATGTGCTTGAACTTCGCATCCGTCCTCGTGACGCTGCTGTCCTCGTCGTCAAACATATCCTGGCCCTGCGGATCGGTAGACAGATTCTCCTTGATCACCATGACACCATTCTCAGTCAAAGCATCACGGCATCTTGCGATGTAGTCAATCAATTGAGAATCCGTACAATGACCCACACACCACTGGGTCCAAATCAGATCGTACTTCTTCGCCGGGAACCAATTCTCCAGACCGACAGTGTAAACATCCCCGATAACGCCCTCTTCTTTCAACTTGCCCTCCTCCAAAACCTTGGTGAATTTTTCCACAGGCTCTACCGCATCGACAACTTCACAGACGTGGCGGAGGAAACCCTCCGTCACGCGGCCGACACCTGCGCCACAGTCGACGCCTCGACTGAATTTACCGGTGATGGCCGGGACTAGCCGACGAACCTTGGAGAGAAAGTTCTTCGACCCTTGCAGCTCAATGCGAGTATACCAGGGATAGGTGCCGAGCATGCCGAGCATATTACTCTCGGTGCTTGGAAGACTGCTCCAGTAGTTGATGGAAGCGGCATGGTTGATTTTGGAGTCGGGGGCACATGCCGCCTCGACTTGGTTTGGAGCCATAAGGAAATCTCACGACAAAGGAAGCCGAGGTTGTATTATAATGTAGTGTCAGAAGCTCGCCAATTTTTCCCCCGTTGTGACGCGCTGACATAATAGCTCATTGTGGCCTCCCCGCAGCGGGGTCTTGGCGTCTGACTAGATAAACGCGGCTTGGACGTTGTGGTTCATTCCGGGCGATCTCCCTATCTTGTTTGCAGTTTTGACTCAAGCTGAGATTCTCGTTCTGTTCCGTGTCGAGTGATTGGGTGTCGTGATGTTCTCAATGTCCTCATATACGTGCTGGCCGTTCAGACGGTCCGAGTCAACAAACCAACCTGTAAGAGTCATGTCAGGGGTAAAGCCCGGTTTCAGCCCGATATTGACACCTCGCAGATCAATCAAACTTCCAACACCGCAGAAGATGGCTTGAAACTGTTATACGAAGGTGAAACCCCACAGGTGGAGTATGTACCAACACCCCGACCCCCAGAGAAGCCGAGCTGATATTTGATAGTATTGTGGCGGTTCATGGGCAGGGTGGCCACCGCGAGAAATCATGGACGACTGAGAGTGGCGTCAACTGGCTTCAGAGTCTACTTCCCGTTGATTTACCCAACACGAGAATCCACACGTGGGGATATGCTTCGACATACACCGACGACCCTGAAACATCGCAAGACACTTCCGAGAGACTAGTGTCGGAGCTGTTCACGATGAGAAAAATGACTGGAGTATGATACACCATGTGCACTTCTGACCTTGACTCGAAACTGACAGATGCAGACACTCTCCCGTCCGATCATCTTCATAGCCCATAGTTTCGGGGGCACTATTGTCAAAAGCGTACGGACCATTCCCTGCAACGAGAGTCTTGTCCATGCTAAGAAAATCTCTAGGCTCTTTTGTTCTCTCACAATTCACGAGAAGGTCGGACACTCTGTCTCCGCAACATCAGCCTCTCAACTCATGGTGTAATTTTCATGGGAACGCCCGAGTTAGAATCCAGGCTCTCCGGGCTCCAGGCCTTGCTGGACAGCAACGTCACAGCCGAGACTGAGCAGACTGATGCACAGAAAGAAGCTCGCTGGATGCTGGACGTATTGCAACAGTACTCGGCACTCGGCACGAAGTTCAAAACTCTCTACGCCTACGAAAGCCTCAGTTCCCCATCCCTGGTAAGACATGACCCACTCCTGTTCAATTTCATCTTTACTGATCCGGGATCTGAAGGACAATCCGTCCATGTCACAACGGCTCACTCCATCCATATTGATCGATGCCACGCATGGGGATATGATCAAGTTCGGGTCGAGTCTTGACGAGGGCTACGTGAAGATCAAAGAAAACATCGACGAAATGATTAACTCGGCAACGGAAAGTTGAGTTGAGAGAACGAACAGATGAAATGTCTTGAGGTTTTGAAAACAGTTCTGCTCTATTCCCCAACCATCGGCAGCATCAGCACCTGATACCCGCTCTCGTGAGCTACTCGTTTGTATTTATGAGACTCGTTCGTATTTATGGGAACCATTTTATTCACCACAGGACCCACTTCAAACAATCGTAGCCATGAGTCTAGAATGAGTGTCGGTCTATCTACTTCGAGAGAGGGTCATTTGACTGGGCCCATCCTTCGGGGCCAAGGCCGAGTGCCAAGCAATCTAATAATCGGGCCGAGCCCTGTCTACAAGCGAGAGGTCCGATAGCAATCTAGCTCCCGGATAAGCGTACAGTAGAGGAAGGGCCGGCCATCCCATTGGCTGCACCCCTGAGCATCATTTCACCACTCTCCGGTGCACTTCGTCTCGTGATCCATGCAAGGAGGTGGGAGCGTGATCTCACCCGACTCGCAATTGCCTACACTCTCTGCCGAGTCGACGATGAGCCTGGATAACATTCCGACCGGTGACTTGGTCATCCAGACGCGTTTTTTAACGACCGGAAGATACGTAGGTTCGCACGAGTGCAGATGCGTGAAGGGGGGATTACTTTCCCACACGGATGACCTACCCCACCACATTGACAGGATTTTCGCCCATCCATCAGAGCTGGTTGCCAGATCGCTGATTCTTGAAGACGCCCTCCCCGAAGGCTATGGGCGATCTATTCGCGATCACCACGTCGGAGTGTAATTTCCTAATGATTCGCCTCCCTAGAGTATCGTTGCTAATAATAGGGGTCTCGGGGGGTCTCAGGGGGTCTCAGGGGGAAACCCCAGAACCCCACGGATCTCGGCACAGGGAAGTTTCAAGTGTACACGCAAGCTTTTAAAGGCCACTGCCAAGTCCGTCAGGGCAGGCCGCCAATCACGGTCCAAAGCTTCGCCGGATGATGTCAGGATCCACTACCGTATTGGGCAAGTGATCGACAGCGGAAAATCGATCGAATTATACAACCTTCGATCGCGTGAACTGCACTCCGTGGGAGAATGTAAACCAAGAGTAGATCGGAAATCCCATGTAGCTCGTCCTCGAGCACGATATCGATGTTGTGCATTTCATACACACCGGGATCTGTCTCTGCATCCGGCTGATGCCGACCCATAATTTCAAAGATTGTGTGCAATTGCAGTCGCTGGAATGAGTGGGACACACCCACAGCCCGGCCGTGGTTTCGGGATTGAATGGAAAGGAAAGACACAGGATAATTACAGTACACCATCACAGGGTGGTGAATAGGCAGAAGATAATAAGGGCCTCTCCTGTCGATCGCCGAATTTTGACGTGATCGCACCGCCCTCCGATCATCAACCGACTAATGTGTACGACGAGACAGGGGTTCCACCACACCAAGCAATATCAGCCGCGTATGTGGGCCAGCACAGACCCTGTTGTAAGTTGGGTGGGCGTTGTGCTTTCTGCTCCACTTTTTCAGGGAGAATCAGGGTGCGCTTCTTAATTTCCAGCCATGTGGTGACATAATGTCGGAGATGCAGTTCTCTCCTCCAACTCCCCGCCACTCTCTCTGATCTCGATTGATGACCGCGGACGCCCTGGTCTGTTTGTCTTCCACGCTATACGGCCTTTCGTACCCTCGTTTTACGCCGTCGCAGACTCGTTTTCTCCCCCGGCGATGCGGTTAAGCGCACAGTCATTATGGACAGTTCTCCTGCACCTGTCGGTGCTGGTCCCTCAGGCCCATGCCATTGATGTGGATGCTACTTCGCCCGGTATGTGTTGTGTTTTACCGGGACGCCTTTTCCGACGCCGGCCTGGCTAACCCTCCATCAACAGATTCATTAAAAAGTGCCGCCAGCGATGCGACCTACGGAGCGTTCATGTGGTACCACGGCAACGAGACCGGCCAAATCCCCGGAGCCTTCCCCAGTAAGTGGTGGGAAGGATCGGCTCTATTCGCCGCCGCTCTCAACTATTGGCATACGACCGGAGACACCACGTACAACGATGAAGTCAGCGTCGGGTTGCAATGGCAAGGCGGGAGCAAGGGAGACTACATGCCGAGTAACTACAGTAGTTATCTGGTGAGGATATCACAACGGGAAGAAACGAATGGCGTGTCCTAACTACATGACAGGGAAATGACGACCAAATGTTCTGGGGTCTAGCAGCCATGAGCGCCGCCGAGTTGAAATTCCCCGATCGGAGTTCCGGATATTCCTGGCTTTCCCTCGCACAGGGTGTCTTCAACACGCAAAAGGCTAGATGGGATACGAGCTCATGCGGTGGTGGACTGCGCTGGCAAATCTTCGTCTACCAAGCCGGATACACGATGAAGAACGCGGTGTCGAACGGTGGATTTTTCCAGCTCGCTGCGCGACTGGCCCGATACACCGGCAGCGCCGAGTATCTGACCTGGGCAGAAAAGGCGTGGGATTGGTCTGTTTCCTCACCGTTGGTGAACAACCAGACCTGGAACGTGGCCGATTCGACACAATGTGCGGACAACTGCGCCAATGCTGGCAACGTCCAGTGGACGTACAACTACGGCATCTACTTGATGGGCGCTGCTTATATGTACAACTACGTGAGTCTCCTGTCCCAGCTCGTCCCCGAACCTCGATTTACTGACTTGCCCAGACGAGCGACCAAAAATGGCTCGACGCAACCAACGGCCTATTGGGGACCATGTTCAAAACCTTCTTCCCCCACGACAACATCCTCGAAGACATCACCTGCGAACCGCGCGAAATCTGCAACAACAACGAAATCCTCTTCAAAGGCCTCACATCCCAATGGCTCTCTTACACCGCCATCCTGGTCCCTCAAACCGCCGACCAGATCTGGCCGAAACTCCAAGCTTCCGGCACCGCGGCCGGCGCGTCTTGCACGGGCAACGGAAACAACACCTGCGGCGTGCGCTGGTACCAATCCAAATGGGACGGATGGACAGGCATGGAGGAGGAGATTAGTGCCAGTCAAGTGTTCAGTGCGAATTTGCTGAAATACGCGACTGGTACCGTGGGACCGGTTACGGCGAAGACGGGAGGAGATAGTAAGAGCAACCCGAATGCTGGCGAGGAGGGTACGAGCACTTCGCCGCATTATAGTACGATTACGGGGGGTGACAAGGCGGGGGCTTCGATTTTGACGATTGGGTTTGTTTGCGGCTGGGTTGGGATAATGGTTTTCATGCTGCTTGGGGGGTGAGTGATACCCAATGATAAATTTTTGTTCATAATTCAATCATTCATTGTTCAAATATTACAATTACTTCGGCGTACAAGGCTTACTGGAATGTTGATCTCCCGCGTGTCTATCGTGATATATACTACTCGGCTCGAACAGCCCAGCCCATTGAAGATCCGTCTCATACATATCAGGCCCATCCTCAATCTAGATAGTTTCGTATCATCGTCCCCTTCCCTTACACGATCATAGTAAGCCGTGTATCCATATCATAACTTGACCGGGCACTGTGTCCACTCTGGCTATTCTCGATTTTCGACCTGGATGTCGATGGATCCCTCCGGGTGACGGATACCTCGAAGCATTCTCAAATAAAAACACGACACTGTGCTGGGAACCGATCACGAAGATCAAAGACGACGGGGAGACAAACAAGCGATGGAAAAGAAGAAGATTTTGATCTTGTTGTGTGCGCCACTGGATTCAACACCTCGTGGCTTCCCCGGTGGAAGCTCATCGGGCGAGATGGCAACAGTCTGACGGCAACAGTCTAGAGGAACGATGGAAGAATGACCCTGAAGCATTCTTCGCTGTTCAGGTTGATGGGCTGCCGAATTATTTCTGGATTACCGGGCCTAATTTCCCTGTATCGCACGGGTCTCTTCTAGCGGCGGTCACTTTTACATGCGACTACATCATAAGATGGACTCGGAGGATTGCCACGGAAGGTATCAAGTAAGTATTAACTTAGTTGTGAGTGTTTTGAGGGCGCGTGCTGATTAGTATAGGTCAATTGAAGACCGAAAAAAAATCCGTAGAAGACTACAACATCTGGGCACAGGAATACCTCAAGCGCACAGCCTGGGGAGACTCGTGTCGAAGCTGGTACAAGAATAACAAGACATCCGGCCAAGTCAGGGGTGTTTATCCAGGAACGACGAGCCACTTTAAGAATGCGTTGGAGAGAATCGGTGGTGAAGACTTCCACATCAAGTATACATCCGTCAACCGGCTTTGGTGTTTGGGGAATGGCGAGATGGAAGAGGAGAAAGATGGACTTGGGGATATGGCGGGCTACTTTAAGGAAGGCGTATGGGGCTAGATTTTGCAATGAAGAGGAGGCGGTACTGTACATGACCTACAGCTGCGCTATAATATCACTCTACTCTCGTTTCATGTTTCCGTGTTGTATCTGTGGTTTGTTTCGTCCTATCTTAGTGTAATATTACTTGTTAGCATATCTCAGTTTTCCAATCTTTGAATACCAAGACAGACCAGTCTATAGTAGAAGTTTTCCGGAGTGCCCCGGTCCGCGGAACTTTTATTGTTCCTGACACAGGAGTAATCACACTATACAAAAGGCCGTATCCACTTGTAACTTTAGTACACCTAAAACCTCGCTACCCCACCTCGATCACCACCGTCCCTTGGTACGGGGTGGGTGATCTTAACAATCAATCATAAGGTCACGACACCACAGGTGGACATGTGGTATTTTGGGGTAGCCGGCTCGCTTGGGAGCTATGTTAAATACAGACAGTCAAGTAGACAAGTTGTCGAATACTTCCAATTGTACTTTGGGAGCCAGAGCACTGGGTGGCAGCACTAATCTTGACATTTCCTACTGCATCCTCTCTTATAACTCATTACTCTGCTGATATTAGTCTTGGTAGCTTTGCTTAACTTATTGTTCGGGCCGTTGACGTTGGTCCGTGTCGCTGTAGTGATGATGAGCTATTTAAAGTGTCTGGGTCAATTCCCTCACTGGTTTGTCGCGTAATCGTTGTTGGGCTGCTCAACTCAGCCGCCCCCGCTTCTAGCGGCTCGTGGAATATTTGTGCCCACAGATGCCTAGTCCTCTCATTAATTGTTTCTCTCAGTAGCCGCTCCCAGATTCTGCCGCCGATTCAAGGCTTGATCTACTCCTTGTAACAGTATGAGCTTTGGCTTCGGTGTCGGTGATTTCCTCGCGGTCTTGCAGTTAGCAAATGACTTGCGAGGCCGCTTTGCGCAAGCACCGAGGGAGTACAAAGCCATTACGGAAGAGTATGTTTTGGTCTTTGGATCGTTAAATTACATATTATTGACTTATGGCAGGGTCGAGTCCCTTATTATTGTTCTCAACCGCATCGACAGCTTTGATGAAGAGCAGTTGAAACAACAGAAAGATGATGTGAGCCAAGTCATCCAGAACTGTGACAATGTTCTTCAGGACCTTGACTCTAGGCTACGAAAATTTCACGTTTTCGCAAAGGACTCAACTCCAGACTGGACGGACAAAGTGCGCCAGGCGTGGAAAAGGGTCCGATGGGACCAAGCAGAGATCAACAATTTTCGATCTCGAATCGTTGTGAATATTTCTCTACTGAACCTCATAATAAGCAAGGCCAACCAGTATGTCGAGTCCATTTTATTCTATTCTTCCAACTCGTCCAGTCAGGAGTCTCTATTTCTAATATAGAATTTCGGAGAGTAGGCATGAAATCCAAACTCTTAATCAAAAACAAGAAGATCATGAGCGCGACAGGATCCTGAGTTGGCTGAGTCCATCGAGCCCGTCACTACGGCAAAGCGAAGTATTCAATTCTCATCAAAAGGGAACGGGGACATGGCTTCTGAAAACAGAGGACTTTCAGCGATGGATCAGCAGTCAAAATCAGGTTCTCTTCTGTCCTGGGATCCCAGGCTCTGGAAAGACAGTCCTCTCATCAATAATCATTGATCATCTAGAGCAAACGTTTCCCAATCAAGACGACGTCGTGATCGCATATCTCTTTTGTGATTTTCGGCAGCAGCATGCACTTGTTCAGCTCTACTCGGCTCTTCTGAGACAAGCCGTACAACGAAAACGCTCGATACCGGAAAGTGTCAAATCATTTTACAAAAAGTACTCTACAAAAGCAACCATTCCTTCGGAGGATGCGATACTCGGTGAATTACGATCTGTTCTTGCTTCGTGCGAAAGAGCTTTTGTAGTGATCGATGCACTTGATGAATGTGCAATTTCTGATGGTAACCACACCGTTCGCCATTCATTTATTCGTGAGCTTGTTCAGTTACAGAAAGAAGAGGGGTTTAATCTCCTTGCGACTTCCCGACAAGACCAGGAAATTGTGGCTCACTTTGAGGGGTTTCCTTCCGTGGAAATACAAGCGAGCAGTGAAGACATTCAGTACTACGTTGACGTTCGTTTGAATGACCTTCCGTCTTTTGTTCGAAAAAGAGAGAAATTGAAGGAGGCAATCAAGGATGGTATCACCGAGGCAGCCAAAGAGATGTACGAATTTATCTGCAGTCGCATTGAAGAGGTTCTAATATGTCTTAGGTTTCTTCTTGCTTGGCTTTATTTAAATATTCTCTCGGACGAATCGAACGAAAAGGGGATTCGAAGAATGCTAGAAGTGTTTCGCACTGGCTCTCAGTCCAACGCTTATGATCATGCCTATAGTGAAACTGTGAGCAGAATCGAGCGTCAAGGGGCAAATGCGTCAGCCCTTGCGAAGAAAACCATCGGATGGATCATAAACGCTAAAAGATCTCTGACGACTGCCGAGCTTGAACATGCCCTGGCGATTGAGCTTGAGACTTCCGAATTTGATGAGACAAATATCACCGATGCTGAGCAATTGACTTCGTATTGCTGTGGTCTAGTTCTTGTCGATGAACAAACGACCGAAGTGAAACTTGTCCACTACACCACTCAAAAGTACTTTGAACGCACCTTGAAGAGTTGGTATCCCGAGATTCTGGAAGATATCACGAACAGCTGTTTGACATACGTGTCATACGACGTATTTGAGGAAGACCGGTTTGAGGCCAAAGAAGAGGTTGAACGAATCCCTGTCGAATACCCGTTCTACTCCTACTCCTCTCTGAATTGGGGACATCATTTCCGGGAAGCTCCTGGAGACCGGTCGATACTCTTGAAATTTCTTCAGAACGAAGCCAAATTGATTGGATATGACCGCTGCGGCTTTGAGCCTCTGAATTGGAAACCCAGCCCCAAAACCAGTGATATAAAGGCAGAACACATTGCGGCCTATTTTGATCTGGAGCATCTGATGCAAGAGCTTCTTGAGACAAACCCGAACAATTTGAACATTCAAGATTCGAGAAAACAGACGCCATTGTTCCTGGCCGCAAGTCACGGGCGTGAATCAGTGGTAAAGCTGCTTTTAAATATG
This sequence comes from Penicillium cinerascens, assembly GCF_028974065.1. Taxonomy (NCBI): domain Eukaryota; kingdom Fungi; phylum Ascomycota; class Eurotiomycetes; order Eurotiales; family Aspergillaceae; genus Penicillium; species Penicillium cinerascens. The sequence goes on along the minus strand of NW_026695290.1, from coordinate 3,064,679 downwards.
GGCGCCAAGGTTGATCTTCCAGACAAGGATGGCAAATCACCATTACATGAGGCTGCGGAAGAAGACTATGAAAAGATAGCCCAGATACTCCTGGACAAGGGCGCCGACATTGAAATGAGAAATTCAAACAACTATACTCCATTATACCTCGCCGCAGGCAGGGGCTATGACACAATGACCACGTTGCTTCTAGATAGAGGCGCCAATGTCGACTCTATGAGCGATGATGGTAGGACGGTATTGCATGCGGCTGCAATGCACGGTACTGTGACTGTCGTCAAGGCGCTCCTAGACAGAGGCGCCAACCCCGAAAGCAAGACCAAGGCTGGTGAGGTCCCGTTGCATGATGCATCGTTAAACGGCAACTGGGAGGTCGTCAAACTGTTTTTGCAGAAGGGTGTAAGCCCCGACATAGCCAACGACGAAGGCGAAACGCCGCTACTTAAGGTTTCTGAATATTTTCTCTACCATTGGACCAATCAGAAACAGCACAACGCCACATTCGAGCTTCTCCTTAACAAGGGTGCCAGCACTGAAGTCAAGACCAGGGATGGGGAAACGCCATTGCATCGAACTGCACAGAAAGGCTGGGAGATACCGATGAAGCTTTTATTGGACTATGGGGCCAACATCGAAGCCAGAAACAACGACAACATGACCCATTACAGTTGGCTGTCGAGAAAAAGCGTGTGGAAACTGTCAGAATTCTCCTAGACCGGGGAGCCAGCGTTGATACCATGAGTCGAAGTAGACAAACACCATTGCACATCGCAGCAAAAACAGGCAATAAGACCATAGTGATGATGCTCTTAGACAAGGCCGCCAAGGTCAATGTCTTCGATTTATTTGGCCAGACTCCATTGTTCTGGTCTTCTTTGGGCGGACATGAGTCTGTGTCAGGGCTGCTCTTAAACAAAGATGCCAACCCCAACCCCAACCCCCCGTGCTCTGGACCCCAACAATTACCCTCGGCAAACATCGAAGGTGGCCACGAAGTAGCTCTGAGGGCTTTGTTTGAAGAACAAAGCAGCCCTGATCAATTCAATGTCTATCATCGAACTGCTTTTCATATGGTGAGTGCCATAGGGCACACATCGATGGCAAGACTTTTGCTTTCAGCTGGAGCAAAGCCGGATACCCCAGATCGATACGGAAGAACACCACTGTTTAATGCTGTCTGTGGAGGCCATTCGGACATGGTTCAACTGTTACTCGACTTGCCAGGGGTTGACGGATCCCGTCCCGACATCTGGGGGCTGACCCCTGCTCTCGAGGCCCGGAAGAGGAAGTTACGTGAGATCAGGGGCCTCCTTAATGGCAAAATTGGAAACCTAGAAGCAGGTAGGGAATCAAGTGCAGAATCAAGCGAAGAACCAAGCGCAAAATCAAGCGCAAAATCAAGCGCAGAATCAAGAGCAAAATCAAGCGTGGAGTCCCCATCCGTGGCACAGGATGATGATGGATTTTGTGATATTTGCCTAGGACGCCTTTCGGAGGAAAAGGAGTTCTATTCGTGTGACTATCTCAAAGTATGCAGATTCTGCCCTCCTGCCCAGACTAACAGCTGTCCGATCTGTGGAAACCAGCTGGAGAAAGAGATCTACAAGCCTCCCTCGACCTCGACCCCGCTCGCGGACCTATGCGTGTGCATGTAACAGATTTAGGAAGCAAAAATAACCCGAAGGTCTTTTGACATATCCTCTTCTTCGAAAATGTAGACACCAAACTTTGTTTCTGTTGACTCTTTCATATAGTTGACTGGGCTGCGAAGACGCGAAAGCTCTTTAGTATAGCATCGCAAGCTAGGGATGTACTAACTGCTGATTCTTGTTCTTCATGTAGTATAGTATGCCTTGGCATTAAGGTTCGAGAAACTCTCGCAGAGGGTAAATGATGACCGCAGTTTCGGGACGTACTGTCAATCCGTCCCTTATTTCAAAGAAACAACAGTACCAAAAAAGGAGCAACTCTCATTTACAACTCAGCCGCAGGGTACGCTCAGTCGCAGCGGCCTGCAGTGGGTCCAATGTTATCGATACCATTGAAATGCGAAACGGATGCAAAGGAGACCGGCAAATAAGATTAGCAAGGATATTTACCATGAGGCTCAGGCTTCCCATCTTTTCTCGGTACCGCAATAACCCTCGCAGATCTTGGTAAATAAGGGGTACTACAGAAACTGAAATTGCAAAACATCAGCTCAGAAGATGTGCTGAAGGGCAATCCGCTGGCGCATTGACTCTGGGTAACTTGCAAGGCAATTCACTAGCAGATCATCTCCAGTAGTCCGGTGCACAGATGAATTGATGCAAAAACGAGACTCGGGACCTATTTGTGACTGGATCGCGATGGAGATCAGGATTAAGACATGCAGAGCACTGCCACGGACCGCCACGACGGCTGAAATATTTCATTATGTAATAGGTTCGGTAGATATGGCTATGGTTCAAACAAACACATGGAAGGCTTTTAGTTGATCTCAGTGAGATCGACGTTTTAGACCATGACATTTGCCTCGGTCGGCCTAAGTGCGGGGAAAACCTTGGTAGACCGTAAGCAGCTCACCACCACCAACGAAAATAGAATACCAAAATACGGATTAAACACTAGTTCCAAGCCAAGGCATTTGAGTTTGTGCGTTGGATTCGAGCAAGGCTATCTATCCCCCGCACGGTGGTCAGCTCGAGTTGCACGGCAGGGAAAAACGTACAAATAGCCCCCAATCTCCCGCCTGTCTGTTCTCGTCTGATTTTGAAAATTGCATACCCAAGTTTTAAATAACATCATGGCTGAAAAAAATGATGCAGTGGGCCAGTCGCCTACGTGTTCTATTGAGGAATTCTCTAGCACCGCATTCGACTACATCATTTGCGGAGGCGGCACGGCTGGATTGGCCATTGCGGCTCGTCTGACGGAGAACCCAGAGGTGACCGTCGGTGTTATTGAGGCTGGAAAATACCGCATTGGTGATCCCCTTGTGGATATGCCGGCGGGCCTGTTCCAATTGTTCGAGGATCCCGAATATGACTGGTGCTTGTACACGGCGCCGCAGGTGAGTAAGCATTCATGCTGATGGGTTCTAGTTTTGACGATGTGAATAGAAAGGGAATCATGGAAAAGTCCACCATATTCCTCGAGGAAAACTCCTCGGAGGGTCCAGTGGCATCAACTACATGATGTACGTCCGCGGTTCCAAGCAGGATTACAATGACTGGGCCGAACTGGTCGAGGATGAAGGCTGGTCGGCGGATATCATGCAACACTACATGCGCAAGCACCAGACCCTCGAGCCTATCGACCCCTCAATTAAAGACACCACAACCATGCCTTTCGTCGGAGAATTCCACGGCACCAGTGGACCAGTCCGCACCGGTTTCAACGACACCATCATGCCAATTGAGAACGATGTCATCAAAGCCTGCGACGAAGTCACAGACACTCCGCAGAAACCAGTCGACCCCTGGAGTGGAGACCACATCGGCTTCTTCAACACCCTAGGCTCCATCTGTCGCACTGGACCGAACAAAGGCAAGCGCAGTTATGCTGCCAGAGGGTATTATGAGGCCAACAGAGCCAGCCGTCCGAATCTTAAAGTGCTTTGCAGCACGATGGTGAACAAGGTCAATCTTGATGGCAACAAGGCTACGGGCGTGAACATCTCGCATGAAGGCCAGGAGTGCAACGTATCCGCCAAGCGCGAGGTTATCGTCAGCGGAGGCACTATTAAGTCTCCTCAGATCCTCGAGCTATCTGGTATCGGAGACCCTGCTGTCCTTGAGGCAGCGGGGGTTGAATGCAAGGTCGCGAACCCGGCCATCGGCGCCAATTTGCAAGACCACCAGATCACAATCGTAACCTATGACATGAAGCCGGGGACTTTCACTTTGGATTCATTGCACCAGGTCCCCGAGGCCATGCAAGATGCAATGAAACAGTATACCGAGTCCGGTAGCGGACCGCTCAGCTGCACCTCGACGATGCAAGGCTTCTTTCCCGCCAAGAAAATCATGTCTGAAGAAGAGCTTGAAAAGGTGATTCAAAGCATCCGTGAGGTCAAGCCAACCAGCAAATTCCACGAGAAGCAGCTTGCACAGATCATCGCCCATCTCCAAAGCGACATCTCGGCAAATATCCAGGTAGTCCTCGTCCCAGCCACGGCAAACATCGATGGAATCGAGCACCAAAGCCAGCTGTTCCCTCCTCGCGGCGCAGACAAGCCCGCCGGTATCACCTTCGCGTTGTGTATACAATACCCCGTTGCTCGGGGCTACGTGCACATCGAAAGCTCCGGTACATGCTCCCAACCCTCCTCAAAACCCGTACAGTCGCTAATACCCTCTAGATCCCACCAAACCGCCAGTAATCCACCCAAACTACGGCGGCAGTGACGCAGACATAGCAGTCCTAAGCGCCACCCTCCGCTGGGTAGACAACGTTTCCCAATCCCAGCACATCAAGTCCTCCATCGCAAACCGCTCATTCCCCGAGCCATCATTGGACCTGCAGAATCTCGAAGAAGGCAAGAAAGCCGTGCACGAGGCCGTTGCGAGCGAGTATCACGTCTGTGGCTCGGTGGCGATGGGCGATGCTCTTGACTCGCGGTTGCGGGTAAAGGGCGTGGAGGGACTGAGGGTTGCTGATGCGTCGGTGTTCCCGAACAACGTGAGTGGCAATATTGTCAGTAGTGTCTATGCGGTGGCGGAGAAGGCGGCCGATATGATTAAGGAGGATTGGGATTTTGCGCCGCTTAAGGAGGCTATGGCATGACCAGAGAATTTGAAATAAGTTAGCCCTATTTTACAGGTCTGATTTTGAGCCATTCATTCACGTTGAGTTGATTATTTTCAAATTCAGTCTCTGGTTCAAACATTTCCCGCATTGTACTGCCGCATATCCATATGGGAAAATAATCGTAGTGGAGGCGGTATTTCCGCATGGAGCAATCAATTCAATCGTTGGGCTCCAGGCCCCACATAGAGGGGGACGCATGTGGCAGCCAGCATGGTACCCGATGAGGCAAGAGGTAGCGTGATAATCGAATTTCATCGGAATGAACACTAAGAATGTAATCGGCATGCCGATGATTGCGCTCAGAACCGAGCCCGAGACTGTGCGCCGGGCCTGGACCGCAGGAGCGAAATAAGTTAAAACTCTATAAACACCAGGCGAGCCCACACAGCGGATATGGATGGGTCTGATAGATTCCGTGGGATTCTGCGGGTCGCAGGGGGGCATATATCCGGTACCCGGGGAGTATTACAGGTCCAGTACAGTGACACAGCAAAAGTATTAACACCCCCCTAGACCCACCCCCCTTATTACCTAATATTCTGCCGGCCTAAAACTCCATGAATTTCTATCTAGTAGGGCGTATACCAGCCCTGGCTCTCAATAATAGCTTCCACCCGGTGCGGCATCGTCTCAGATAGATGCGTTAGGTGCTGTATTTCTAGTTCTTCCCATGCTATCTGTGCTGTCTCCACTAGAATAGCGTAGGACGCGCTATTATTACGCATATCAATAAGATCCGGCCATAACTCATAGATTTTAGCCTTCAAGAGCGCCCATAGGTTCTCAATAGGGTTTAAATCAGGCGAATGAGGCGGCCATTCCATTACCTCAATTCCTAGCTCGCGTAGAGTATCGCGGACAACGTGTGCAGTATGTGTAGGCGCATTATCATGCTGAAAGATACCACCCTCATGATTCATTAATGTAGGCAGCATTCGGAGATATAAATCTCGAATAATAAAGCGATCAACGCCTCCGCGAGGTGCTTCAGGGTTTCCAAATAGAGGGATAAGGCCAGTGCGTCGTGTGCTGCCAGAAAAAGCCCCCCAAAACATCTGCTTAACTTGGTTTCCTTTTATAGGAAGACCTTGACATTGTCTCTCCTTAGGCTGATCTCGAGGGCGAATAAAAGTCCATTCACGACGAACACCAATACCGCGCTCAATTGTACATTCGTCAGACCAATAGACACGAGCCTAATCTTCAGCAATAAAGTGTCGATAGCGATGCGCCCATTGAAGCCGTTTTAGCGCATTTTGTTCGGTCAAATAGGGCCGCCAGCTACAGCGCCACTTTCGTATATTCTCGGCGTTTAAAAGGCGTCGGATCGAGTCATATTTAACCAAAAATTTAGGTCAGTAAGCATTTAAAACTAAAGGAATATAGCTAACCTTATTCGACACATTTGCAAGCAAATCAACGCGGGTAATCTTAGGATTTTCCTCAATAGCGTTTAACAAACGCTCACGATCAGCTTCATCAAGCTTCCGTGGGCGTCCAGAGCGTGGTTTAGAGACACCATCGAGTCGTTCGCGGTCCTTTTTAATAGTATAGCGTATACTAGAAAGAGAGACCCAAGGATAGCGCTTTTGAATACGTTTATAGCCCCATCCCGCAGCTTGGGACAGCTCACATATACGCTCACGTAGCGCAGGTGTCAATTCAGACCGCGGTGCCATAATAGATAGCAAAATAAGGAGATTCAGGAGGTATAAACAGAATAACGCGCAAAAACGCGAGATTATTGAGCTACTACTAGCGTGTTCCTAGGTAGGCGGTGAGAGGGCGGTGTAGGCGTGGGTCCAGGGGGGTGTTAATACTTTTGCTGTGTCACTGTAGCTGTGTGGGTTCAGTCCGGTGTCTGGCCGCAATGGCGAATGCCTCTTAAAAGCGAACAGTCTCCAAGCTCTCCAAGTTTGAAAAGAGGCTCTGCTCTGCCCATGGCGGGAAAGAAGTTTAAATATACACTAGATCAGATACGATGTCAAAGTAACAGGATCACCGCGACTACTTTGCGCCTCAAAAAATTCGCTGCTACGACTTATGTTCATAGGGGGGGGCCTGGGCTTGCAATTTACCATGGATGACCCTATTGGTGCAAGCTAGTCTGAAGTCTAAATCACTAGCCGCTAGTTGGAGCCGTGTAGGTAATTTTAAATGTTTCAAATACATTCCAAAGCCGTGGCGGACCAGTGTGCATGTAGACACCGAAAACAGTGGTCCCGCAATACAAAGGGCAGCCGTTGAGTGAATACTATATCTAAAGCGAAGGCTCTTCTAGGGTATTTACAGTACTTTTCGAAATCAGCTATTCCTCAACATTCATCCTTCTTGATGCCCGAACAAGTCTCCGATATGCGCTAGCCCCGATATGGAGAAACCAGTACCAATCCGCCTCCCAGACCGCTTACTTAGATAGTAACGTATCTTATAGTACGATACCGAACATCAGGCCATGATTACACGAAACTGCTATACATCACACCCCGTGCCCCTCTTATTACTTATCAACCCCTACTCAATCACTACTATACTGCCCTAGCTAAGAATTCACAGAAGCCTAATATAAACGTTATAGCTCTAAGACTCCCCGTCTCAAAGCTTAATCTTATTCGTGATATAATAGAGAGCTAGTCTCTTACGACGTCTCGAATAGCCGCTGAAGCTAAATGCAGCAAAGTTACAATCATTAGTTAATCTTCGTAGAAACCTACGGCAATTCGGAAGTATCTATAAACTATTAACCCCGCCCCTCGACTGTTTTCTAAGGAAAATGCATACAAAAATGTTCTCCTACACCGCTACCCGGTGGTCCATGAAAGAACTTCCTCTGGAAAAAGCAAAGAAGGTGATATAGATGAGGAACCTGCATATACGGGCTGTTCATGCAGCCCAATTTCAATATCCTTATGGGCCTAGCTAACCAATCAGCAGCCATCGGGGCAGGGAGACGCCGACCGATGTTGGCGCCTTAGGGTGTGGACGATCAATGGCACTATGGACCTATTCAGTATTTCTGTCGACCCCTCAGCTCAGCTGCAAGTCTGAATCCATCTCAGTGCCAATTAAGGTTAGTTAAGGCGGCTCACGCCTGATTGACCAAAATACCTGTGTTCTTCGCTGCGATTTATGCACAAAGTGGATGCCGAAGACCTACGCTTGAGTATCTAGCCCCTTTATATAGAGCCTCGAGTGGAAACACGGCGACCGAGTCTCCCAAAGATCTCCATTATCATCATCTAAAGGGACCGACCTGTCATTTTCTTTTGCTAGTCTCTTAACCTGTCTCAAATTGCTTAATTTTCGCCGGCCGAAGTAAATGAGTATAGACCCACCGGTAATCAGTGGAAACAAGGGGTCGTACCACATGACCCTAGAATACCCCAGACCTGTCCAGCTGAAGCAAAATACAGATTAGTGTCTTTATGATCTTCATGGTGGAGAGTTTTTATCGGTAATTTAGAGGCGAGTAGATGCCAGAGCACAGGAATTGAGGGTAGGCAGCGCTAATAAAGACGACATCCTTTGTGAAGTATCTACGGAGAATCAAGGGGGCCATACGAAAGCACGGATACTTACGGACTACCGTGCTGAGATCGCGTACGAGCTCCACTTGCGGATTGTTGTGTAACATTTAATTAGGAATGACTTTCAATAATCCCTCGATAGCCGGGTGGGCCGATGCAGTCTTGCTGATCTCGCTGCTGATCAAAGTATGTTAGCTTCGGAAATCCTCGGTCTCTCACTCCACACCAGGCTCTACGGTCCGCTCACAACGCAAGATTCCATAGAAATATACGCTGCCAAGGAGTATTAAGCCTTTGAACTATTATTCCATTTTTTCGCCGTACAAACTTATCACCTGTACTTCGCCCACGCAGTCAGTGTTAATTTTTGTAATTCGTCAACATGAAGAGCCACATTTATTTTCTGTCGGCAGAGAATCAATATCTATACCAAACTCTCGCGCGTAGCAAAACGAAATAGGTAGGATTAAGGAAAGCGGCCGGCGATCTTGCCAGATCGTCAGTTCTATCAAGCATTTCCAGCAATTTCCTTGAGACATTTTTTGTACTATTATGACTTGATTGGTTATAGTATACAGTAATAATGGCACTGACCTCCCCAGCTGCATCTCAGCTGCAGAGCAGGCCATATAATTTGCACAGGTTGATCCTATCTATATGGGAGCTTCCGACGACGATCAATGTCTCTACTATTGCCCAGTTGGGAACGCCCACTTCTTCCTTGGGTAATTAAATGGGCCGGAACGATCTACTGTATGCATCTTGGATCCAATTTAACAATAGTGCTGCCGATCTCTCTCGGCCTGCATTCCTTAGTGTGCTTGGGATGAACCATGCTGATCCAAACAAGACGCAATGAGAGGACTGCAAAGGAGGGGATAGGGCTTAGCATATTCCGTAATTAACGCATGAACCCATATAAGGATTATGTATATAATGACTTCTCTCCCTCCTCAGAATGTGTCTCTCGGCTCGGTCATCTCCTTCCAATCTTGGTCTGCTCACAGCCCGCCCCCAATTTTGCCAATTCAAAATCGTCCAGTGGGTACCACCGGCTTTTGTGCTTATCAAATGCTGACTTTTCATACAGCCAAGTAAAATGCGGCCTCACTACATTCTTGCCTATGTCACCGGCGTGCTTTCCTTAAGCGCGAATCAAGTCTGCGGTGACAACGTTGAATGTGCACATTCATGTGAAGGAGGCAGATACCATATTGTGTCGAACCCAAATGCGACATATTTCGGCTGCAAAGATAATGCTCTAGCTCGAGACTACAAAGGGATGTTCTGTTACGATCCCTATGGTCCTGACATTCCCAGCCCCTATCCCAATTACAGTGGCACCGACAAATTCGCTATTGCTAAAGCTGCATGCCAGGCTGCGTCAGGGCGTTATTGCGGTCACGGTTGTGTTACACTCAAACAAAACGCGGCGAACTTTAAGAAGACTTGCTCGGAAGTCAAGTGGAAAACTTCAGAATCCAAAGATATGACCTATGGTGAAGCTAGTCACGAGGCTGGCTGTTAGCGAATGAAGAATGTATGGTTAATTTAATAGGAATATCTCGGGTGAAGTGTCTCTACTGTGGATTTAAGTTATCTCCGGCGTAGGTAACTTGGGGCCGCTCAATAAATGATCTGCGCTAAGGCTTGGCGGTAGGGCCTAAAAAGAGTTTCTCGGTGCATATTGTTCAAGGCGATATCGAGAATGACTGTAAATAACTTAATTCCCACTTGTCGTTCGTTATTACGTCCAAAACGCGCTTCTAAATTAGACCCGAACGTCCTATTTTACTGCTCGTCCTGAGAATTACCTACTCTTTATCTATCGCCTGTCGCTATGGTATTCTTTATCATTATCGCAGTTACAGCTTGCGCTACGGCATTTATTCTGCTTTGCAATGACGGTGAAGGCAATGGAATAATGACCCTCGGTGAAGCCGCTGCGTAGTGTGGCAACGAACGGGTAATCGCTTGCCGCTATGCTTCTGCAAACGCGTTTAGTTCTTGTCAACATCGACAAAGGTACATTTTACATGATTACGGACTGATATAATTAACTTTGCTAATATGCAGTTAATAGGATGCAAGCGAACAAAACGAAGCTGGGTGGGGATCAACCTGATAGATTAACGAGTAGGTAGTTAGATAGGTGACTTGAGTGCGACTAGCGGACACCAGAGGCACCAAAATGGATGGGAACAGTGTTGGCCTCGGAAAAGTAGCGACATTAGCGTTTATTATGCCTCAAAGCGATAAGCTAGATATAGATGTACTGTACCGAATAAACTTTTTTTTTTCTCGAGTGAAAACGTGAAAAACCACGGAACCCGAGATAAAGTAGGTCAGGTGACTCCTGTCACGGTAGCAAATGGACGGCGCACGTGCACCGAACTAGGTTGAGCTGCACCGCCCCTAATCCATATCCGGCCTAGCGCCGCAGCCTTAGCGTCTCGACTTCGCCCGCCATCGGGGATTGGCCGTTCTGATAGCTCTCGCCTTTTCTCTCCGACTAGACTCCCGCCTTTTCAAATCGCCGAGACAAAAAATCTTCCTCTCTGCAGCCTCACACGTTCAAACGATACCTGCATATCCTCCAGTTCGCCGTTGCTGAATCTCTCCTGCCCGGTGCAACGCCAATTCCGAACCCATCGTCATGTCTAGCCAGCCTCTCCTTCAAACCGCTCCGGGTAAGCCATCTCCCCTCATTCCAGGCGAATGGCCAGCTATGCCCAAGACACATGGCTAACAAATCCCAGGCAAGCGCATCGCCCTCCCAACCCGCGTCGAGCCCAAAGTCTTCTTCGCCAACGAGCGTACCTTCCTCTCATGGCTCAACTTCACCGTCATCCTGGGCGGCCTCGCAGTTGGCCTTTTGAATTTCGGCGACCGCATCGGTCGGATCTCCGCCGGCCTTTTCACCATCATCGCCATGGCGGCGATGATCTATGCCGTGGTGACATTCCACTGGCGAGCACAGAGCATCCGGCGTAGGGGGCAAAGCGGGTTCGATGACCGCTTCGGTCCTACGATTCTGGCCATTGCGCTATTGGCTGCTGTCATTGTTAACTTTATTCTGCGTATGCAGGACACTCAGAGTAACTAGGCGTGCATTTGCCTGTTTTACCTGATGCCATCGTTCTCTAGCGTTTGGTTTTTTTTTCCCTTCCCAGGCCGTGTGTGATCATTTTGCCGGGTTGACGTTATACACATTTTGGTTGCGTTTGTACATGCCCTCATTTTCCATCCCATTGGGCTTTCGGCGCCGGGGTTTCTTTTTTGTGGGGGTACTCTTGCATGTCTATGTATCACAAGTTCGGTCATGTGTCCATACTTCAATTGAATCGTTTATGATCTTGCAAAGTGTGGTCTGTCTTATTGAAGGTCAGAGCGTTACTGACTCGGGCCGAGGCTGGGTGTCCATGTGGCTGCTTCGGGGCCGCTACCAAGACGTCCCGTCGCTCCTACATTACAGATATCTCTTTGCAGATGGTATCATGAACGTGAAAATTTTATGATATATCCAATCCCGACCTCCCATCCAAACTATTTACAGTAATCCTCCACCTGCACCTGTCCCTCCAAATACCCCGCGTCAATAAATATCTCATAGCTCCAATAATCCTCCTTTACCCCCTTATCCCCCGTCCCCGTCCCCGCAACAGTAACATTGCTTTCATACTTGGCATTCCAGTACGAACTCCCATGCGTAAACTGCGCAAACGCACTCGTCCCCGCCTTAAGATTCCTCCTCCTCAAAGCCAACTCATTCTGCTTGCCCGCCTCAATAGCCCACTCACCCACGAAAGTAGGAAACTTCCCATCCCCCTTACTCACCCTGGCATCCTTACAGATGAACCCGGGAAGATTGGCAGAGGTAGAGTTATCATACTGGAAATAATAATGGTGCAAATCAAACACCAGATTCGCACGTGCATCAAAATGCCCCGACCAGTACGTCTCAGGCTTGAAACTGCCCTGGAACATGACCGGGATTCGGGGATTGGCATTCTCAACGTGCTCCAGCACCGCATGGATGTATTTCAACAACCAGGCTGCACCGCGCTCGGAGAGCGCAGCGGGTGTTCCAAAGGCAGAGAAGTTCCTGTTATCCGCAGGCTCGTTGATCGGTTCGATGGAATAGCTTTCCGGATGGCCAGAGTGTTGAACGAAATCGATCAGCGCGTCGACTGCTTTCAGGGAATACTCGAGTGCAGTATCGTTATAGAACCATCCGTAATGGCCAACGGCTTCTCCGATATCAAGACCGTTGACACCACCGGGGAGCGAGTGGATGTCGACGACGACGTGCATGGCGTGTTTCTCGATGGCGTAGGATGCGATGCGGTGGAGGTGCTGCTGCTGGTTTCCGGAGTAGAGCTGGGAGCCTGGGACGCGGACCCAGGCGGCGTAGGTGGTGGGGATGCGGAGGAGGGTTATGCCTGCGGAGGCGAGTTTGTCGATGTCGCTCGTCGTGATGTAGGTTGCGTAGCGTTGTTCCATGACGGATGCGCATTTGGATCCGAGGTTTGCGCATAGGGTCCATTCGTCGGAGGCGCCGCCGGAGTAGGTGGACCACCATGTGGTGTCGATGGTTGATTCTTGCTCGAGCCAGCCGCCTAGATTGACGCCGCGGGCGTGGAAGGTGTGCCAGTCTATGTAGTTGGATTTGGGTTTGTGTGGTGAGGCGGAGACTGCGTGGAGGGTTGCTAGGAGGATGGCGAGAGCTGCGAGGGTGCGCATGGTTGTTGTTTGTGCCTATGCGGCGATTTGATACTTGGGTGGTTTCCGGGACTCGTCCTGGCTTCCTGGCTCTTTATACATGGTTTCCCCATGATTAAAACTGCCACTGCCACGGCAGACAGAACCGGTAGACGACCTGTAGAATATCGGAGATGGGTTCAAGGCCCTGTTCGAAGGACTATCATTTCCCCATATTCTCCGCATTCGTGGGAGCACTCGGATAAGCCTAGTTGCCCCGTCCGTATAGGAATATACCGGCCGAGTTCTTCATAGCCAACCAGGAGAATGTCCGGCGGGTGGTGAGCCGTTTTGGAGGAATCAGGATGGATGCCAGTGCGATCAACGGTCACGCCGGGGTTGATTCGCTCGGACTTTCCAGATCGTCAGGGCAGACCCGACCATCGTCACGGCGGGCGTTGGCTGCTCCCGAGAAAGTCGGAAAGTCCGAAGAGACCAAAGTTATTTAGTGTGTAGGTGCTGTGATCATCCTCGGTGTTGACCGTGCCCAGATTCTATACATTTGTACACTTCATGTTAGCCCGATCGGGCGGGGACATCCAAGGGACAGCCCGATAGGTTCGAATTCAGGCTCCGGATATCGCTAGGTCCGAGGCCCAGACATCACTAGTCAGCAAGGGCGGTGGTCTGTTTAGGCCAAGGAACAAATCGGGACGAGGACCATAAAAACGGGGCTGTCCGAATCTCATAGTTTGGCACCGGTTCGACCGGATTCTATGGGATTCCAACACCAGCCCACGGAGCTGACTAGGGGACCAGGATGGATGCAGATGCATCAAAGAGTCAGAGGCGTTTTGACCGATATCCCGTCGAGCCGTGATTTGGCTGTGTTTGCCGGCAGTTGACAGCAAGACCCCATTGGGCGGCGGAGCCCAATCAGGAAAGTTGATCGGGATCAGAGGCCCAGACCACCTCTTATCCTTGGCAGGGAAGAGTATGATGGATGGGAGCCGCACGCATCCGGAAGTCCACGTCCTGTGAATGTGATTCTAGCATGTTGATGGTCAACAACCAACAGACCTCGGACTTTGGGGCTGTATTACCCCAGGTCTCCCCTTTTGGTGCCTAGACAGCGGGCATGACGTGTCGCGGAGCTACCAGTCTACCAGTCTACCAGTCACCACGTCAGAAAGAGCTCTTGTCTCAAAGAGAGCAAGGCGGAAGGAGTATCACATCATGGGTCTCCACCCGATGTGCTGCCTGTTCCTACGATTGTTTGGCATTTCCGATCCCCCCCCATCCGCCCCCCTTTCCCTTCCCCTTCCCTGGCTTCCCAGTTCTCTCGATTTCTACCACTTTACTCTTTCCATCTCCCTCTTTCCACCACTTCACCACTTCACCACCTCCTCTTACCCCCTTTCTATTTTTCCATTTCTTTTTCCCTCCTTACCTTTACCTCCCTTATTAATACATTTTCGCCACCTTTCTCCGTAATCACTCCACTCTCTTCGAAACCCAACCCAACTACCGCCCAACTTGAAACTTGACACGGTCGCGCGACACCCACGTCGTCGACGTCCATTCCTTCACCCCTTGATCTCCGCCACCACACCACCACATCACCACACCACCACATCTCCACTGCTACACAACCACCTTCCACCCTTCACTCTTCACCTACATATCCGTAATAATCCCATCGCATGGAGAGCCGACCGAATTGAACATTGCGTCATCCCTCACCTTTCCCCGGTTTTCACCGTACCTCGCATGGCGCATGGCATGTTTAGCCTTCTTCCCTCCTGGCCCTCTGCGATCGGAGGGAACAAGGTAATGGGCGAGGAAGTCAAGATGCTGGGTCCCTCCAGCTGCGCGCCCGGGGTCAACGGCATCTCGCTGCCCCCGATGCTCAAGCGCAAACGTTCAGATTCCTCCACGGCCGATGCTCCCACCACGACCAAAATTCGCACCGAAGATCCCGTCGCCTTCTCATCACAGCCAACGCCATCGCCGACCGTCGCTTCCGTGTCTGACCCCGTTGCATCGCCCGTCGCGCCTTCCCCCTCGGTCGCGGCCGCCCGTCCCCCGGCGCAGGCCGCCTCGGGCAAACCGGATGTGAATCGCTTGCGCGAGACCGTCACCGCTCAAATCAGCTTGGAAGTGCTGTTGAAGCACAACGAGTTGCGTCTGATCGACCAGGAGATCGCCAAGTGCCAGGTTGCGCTGGAGCAGCTGCGCCGTTGTTCAGAGATTCCGTATCCCGGGTCTGCGGTCGCCGGCGTGTCGGTCGACGTCAGTTCTGGCTCGGGCGCATCGTTGCTGCAGCCTGGAAATGGCGCAACACCGCTGTCGCCTGCGCCCTGGGGTGTCACCGAGGGACCTTACTCGCGTCACTACGCGAGATGGCTTCTCCCGGATCCTCGGTTTGACGGCGGTGAAGTTGAGTCTGGTTTGTCTGCGACCGCTGGTGCTGGCCTTCCGCTGGTCGAGGGCCGGTCCACGCGCGGAAATCCAGTCGACTTCAGTGTCCTGGCGGGCAAGACGCGTCCTTCGCGGAATTCCACGGGTGCCAAGCTGCAGGCTCTGCCGAGCGGGTATCCCGTTGTCAAGGAAAAGGCGGGCCCTATGATCGTCCGACGCAAGTCGGACCAGGTTATGGTCAAACTTGTCTGTCTGGACTGTCGGAGGGACAACTTCTCCAGTACCCAGGGTTTCATCAACCACTGCCGTATTGCGCACAACCGGAACTTCGCTAGTCATGACGCTGCCGCGATGGCATCTGGTGAACCAGTCGAGGTCGACGAAGCTGGCACCGTCGTCGGTGGCCGCAGTGAGTCGACCAGCAGTGTCGCAACTCCGGGTTATGTTCACCCGTTGATACGCTCCTCTACTCAACTCCCGACACCCTCAAATGCACTTCCCACTCCATCCAAGTATGCAGTCACTCCTCGGAAACAGTCTGAATTCATCTCCGCGGTCGCTACCCCTCCCGCCACCGTCCAGCCTACTCAGTCGCCTCGTCGCCATACGGAGCCTGTCAAGGCTGCTGTGAATCCCTCGTTCATGGCGTCTCCCGCCACTCCCCACCTTTCTGCTCTCATGCGAGACCGAGGCCTCGGTTTGAACATGAGCAAGTTGGTGGAAGAGTCAAGGACGCCTGTGGATCTGAGTGGCCTTTCCGATGATGAGTCGGATAGCGAAGAATCCGGACAACCAACCAGCAGAGCCAGCCAGGAGCCCTCTCAACAGCCCACTCCTGCCGCTCGACAGCCGATGCGCATGCCCACCGCGCAAGCAGCATCGGAGCGAACTGAGAGCCGTAAGGGTCTCGAAAGAGCAACCCACGGTCCTCAGCTGTCGCATGAGATGAGTCCCTCCCGACCCCAGTCTCACCAGCAGTCGAACATCGTGGAATTCTCGCTGTCCCGTCCGTTCCACCCGTCGCTGGCCGATACTTCCCGTGATGGGGAAGGCATCGACCACCCGGCGAATCTCAGCCCGCATACGATAGAGTCCAACCAAGCTCCTAGCTTGGTGAGCGATGACGAAGATGACTACGAGGCAGCTTCGGACTCTGACAGCCCCAGCTCTGAGGCCGGTGATCAGGATCAGGACTTCCGACACATCGAAGTGGAAGATGACGAACGCACTGCTGCGCCACCTGCTGCCGAGGCCAAACCCGGTCCCTCGCTGGCAAGTCCCGCACCGCAACCTGCCCCCACTCTCTCCAAGCCCTTGAAGAAGAGTCGGTCGAAGAACATCTCCATGATGCCCTTCAGCGACCGCAGCCAAGACGAGCGCGTGAACTACGTCCGTCCAACCGAGGACCCTTCCCAGCGAAACCCCGGTCGGAATCCTTCTCAGCCTCGATGATGTGTCCCTTTTTTACCTTCTATGTGTATTCGCTCCATTTCTTCTCTCCCCTCTGTACCGGGAACGTTATGGGCCAAAAGGCTCTAACGTTACCCGAGTGGATTCTTCCATACAATCCATGACTTCACCCTGCGTTTAAGGGCCATCTTGATGATGGGCCCACGGTGACGGATGATGACTCTGATTCTTGATGATGCTGTATTTGTTATTTGTTTAATGAAGACCTGTCCACGGCCAATGTGTACATAGCTGTGAGACCAAAAATGCGGTCTGGCTTGAGGCATAGAATGCGAAATGGACTTTGAATGTTCTTGGTTGTGTAGATGTAGACCAGTGTGATGGATATCTGCATACCTAATTTGACGTTAATTTGGCTGTTGTATTTTAAGTTACAGTAAAGTAACCTTAACCCCTTATCGATATGCTTATCAGCGATCAACGCGCCCCAGCTCAACTCCACGCGACTGTCGCAACTGTGCTGAACCAGTTGCCCAACTACCAAATCGATATTCCCGAGAGTCATAGTGCATAAACCCAGGATCACCTACAATCGGATTCTACTACACGTCGACAAACATTCATTCATTCACTATGACAACAAAGTTCAGCAGCTCAACCTCCCCTCTCCCCGCGCCGGCAAAGTCCTCCACGTCCCAAGCCAGCAAAGCAAGCCACGATCCCATCGCGCAGGGCAGCAACGAGCTCCCCTCATTCAACCCGAGCCAAATCACACTCTCCACATTCCAACACCTCCTCTCCCGCTACCCCCAAACCGTGGAGCAAGTCCACCGGCGCAAAGCAACTCTAAAGCTACAACCCAAATCGAAAGGCACGAAGCGCAAGACAAAAGACACAAACCCAGTCCAAAATACCGAAATCGACCCCTCACAAGAAGAGCATATCCGCAATGAAACAGAAAAGTTCATCGAGTTGGATACTTGGCGATACGAGGACATGCCCGCGACAATCTCAAAGCGGAAAGTTGCTTCTGGCAAGGATGGAGAGAAGGAGGAGGTATTCCTAAACAAGGAAGAGCTTGTCCGCATCATGGAGTGGAAACTGTACGTCCCATCCCCATTTTACGTCTCAGGATCGATGCTGACGCTGGACTAGAAAACACGGCCACTTCCGCCCAACTCTGATGGGCATGATAAAATCAAACCCGGAACCCCTCGTTCTAAAGTGCACTTCCTCGGCCATTTCCCTCCTCCCGTCTGCTACACCGGACTTTCCAAAAGCCAGCCTGGATGCCCTTGCGCCCCTCCGCGGCGTGGGTATAGCGACTGCGTCGGTGGTTCTCTCTATCGCTACGGCGCGGGATGAATACGAAGTGCCGTTCTACAGTGACGATACGTTCTTCTGGCTCTGTGCTGAAGAGTATCCTGGGAGTGAGACGGGGTCGAAGTATAAGAAGCCGAATGGGGATTTGAATGTCAAGTATAATGCTAATGAGTATCGGTTGTTGTGGGATAAGGCGCGGGAGTTGCAGAGGAGGTTGAATGGGGACATTGGGGAGAGTAGTAAGGACGGTGAAGGACGTGTGAGACTGGTTGATGTTGAGAGGGTTGCTTTTGTGTTGAGGAATTATGATATCGAGGAGGTTGATGGTGGTGGGGAGGAGGGGATGAAGAGGGATGAGAAGGGAAATAAGAAGATGAAGAGGTAAGGAGGAGGATTGGTGATATAAAGGGCTTGTTGCTCTTATACGCGAGTTTGAATATACGCGCGGGAGGACATCCATATCATCATATATTGCATCAAGTTGGGTAAAAAAAAAATAGTGGAATTAATTACTATGAAATTCCGAATTTCAATTCAAGATCGCAGATAGCAGATAGCAGATAGCAGTTTAGTGCTTGGACTCTCCGACCTCAATCTGGTCCGCGGTGACAGCAACCTTGAGGTCCTCAAGACGCTCCACGCCAGCAAGGCCAAGAGTCTCGTTGATTCTCTGCATGCGTAGGCGATCGGCTTCGGCAATACTGGCCTCAGAGCCGCCGAAGAACACATCTAGTTCCTCGAGTGTCTTATCTTTAGTTTCTGGGGCGAAGAACCAGATGAAAAGACCACCAAGACCGCTGAATATGGCAAAGAAGATGTAAGTGCCGTATTTCATCGAATTGAGCATATCTTTCGTAGTCAATCCAATAATGAAGTTGAAGAGCCTATTTGATTAAATAGTAAGTAAGTATCCCAAAGTAGTGATAGCTTGAGGAAAGACTCCTACCAATTGGTTGAGGCAACAATAGCAACACCCTTGGAGCGTTGACTGTTGGGGAAGATCTCCTGGGTCAAGACCCATGCGACAGGACCTGGAGTTGAAGGTTAGCAACTTGGGGCTGCAAAGTCAGAACGACAAGAGTAAAAAAAGTAGAACATACCCCAAGAGTAGGCAAAGTTCACAGCAAACAGCCAAATGAAAACAATGGCAACCCAGCCTTGTGTCTTGTCAAGGCCTTCGTGCTTGTCCCAATTCGGCTTATAGATACCCTCAACTGTGGCGACAACGATGTGGCAGCAGAACATGCCGATGGCACCGACGATGAGGAAGGTCTTGCGGCCAAACTTGTCAAGATAAAGAACAGAGGGCAGGGTAAAGGTGATTTGCAAAATTCCAGTCACACCAGTGGCCAGGAGGGTCTGCTTGGTGGAGCTGAAACCGAAGCTAGAAAAGATCTGCGGGGCATAGTATAGGACGGCGTTGATACCGGTAAACTGTTGACAGATCATGGTACCGCAGCCAAGGAACAGACGCTTCAGCATGTTCGGGGCAAACAGAGCCTTCCACGGTGCTAGGGCCCCGCCAGCTCCAACCGCCTCTTGTTCAGTCTCCTCGTCGAACATAACAGCAGCCTTAATTTCAAGGAACTCGGCGCGCACGTGAGGATCGGTGGCAGGAAGACGGCGCAGTCTCGAGAGAGAAGCGAGGGCGTCGTCCTCGCGGTGCTTCATCATCAACCAACGGGGCGAGAAGGGGAACCAGAACATGCCAAAGAACAGAATCCAAGCAGGGATGATCTGCAGGGCTAGCGGAAGACGCCAGGCAATAGTCTTCTGGCCGAGGCAGGTATGACCGTGGTTCACAGCGGCATTATAGGCGCCATCGAGGTAGGGGTTAGCGATACCCTCGGGGTTGCAAGTAGTGCCGCCGACATATTGCATGCCGTAGTCGAGCCAGAAGGAAATCGCGGTACCGATGGTGATGGAGAGCTGTTGCAGAGAGACCAGAGATCCACGAAGCTCGGGGGGAGCAATCTCGGCCTGGTAGAGCGGAATGACCATACTGAACATACCAATGCCAACACCGCCGATAATACGACCGGCAAAGAAGTAATTGGGATTCTGCGCACCCGCCTGTAGACCAGTACCAAGGGTGAAGATGAAGACAGCACACATCATGGCGTATTTTCGCGAAATGCGGTCAGCGAGTACTCCGTTGATAAGAGCACCGGCCCACGCTCCTAGCTCGAGAGCAGAGACTAGCCAACCCTGGATAGTAGAGCCCAGGAAGCGTGGGAAGTGGTTCTGGAAGTTCTCCATGACGAGAATGGGGCCCATCACTCCCTGATCGTAACCATACATGATACAACCCAGGGATGCAAAGCAACAGGTCAAGAAGACGAACGGGTTCTTCAGAAGACCCATCAAACCATGGGCCTTCTCCGCGTTGGCGCGGCCAACCACGGACTGACTGACCGCCATCTCTGAGTACGGAGGATGGAGAATGGAGGTAAAGTAAACTGTGAGAAAGGAAGAAATGAACAACAGGCGAAGGATTTTCCACGAGATGGGAAGATCAGTGGCATTATATAGCAATGCCGGCAAGCGTTTTTTTTAGTGTTTCTTTTACCGTCCGGGGTCAAAGTCCTTTCCCCAGACCATAAGCGACCGTTCTCGTATTCATGGTGCCAAATCCCCAGCTGAATATGCCCTCTAGACCACCCTGGGTCATAGGACTCTTCGTGCCAGACGGACTTAACAAGACGCTAAGCATGTGATTGGTTACACCCGGGGCAACGGTGACCCCGTGGAAAAAATAGATGTCTGTCCGAGTATCCGCGAAACGGACATATCAACCATTCAAGGCTAGCGCACGGTACCGACATTTCGCAGCCGAAAAGAAGCATTGGTGCATAAAGTCTCGGCGCTTACTATGGTTGGCACGTCCTCGCGGACAAGCCTCTGTGCCGAGAAACGCCACCAATCCTGTTGGTCCGCTGCCATTCGTCGCGTGGCCGTCCGCATGAATCCTTTTCCCCATACCCCAATGAGAGGCTTGAAATAGCACCGGCAAAATATCGGCACAAGCAGCTGAGAGTTGAGGTAGGATCCAGGAGTAACAGTGCGCACCTTGTGTGGCGTTCACCACTGGGCCCAAGCACCCCCCGAGAAATAAACAACCTGGGGTACTCCGTATTTTACGGCCGATCCAAACCTACACGAGTCAGATGGCGAGCAGCTTTTGCTCTCTCTCGCGATTGGCATATGAAAACGAGCCATAATAATAATCCGTGGTTCATAGAAGGGAACTTAAGCATAGTGTAGACCGAGAAAGGAAACAGCCTTCTCTGGAATCTGCTGGATCCCGCCGGTCCCAAAGGCTGGGATAGTTGGTTTCTGGTTCGTAACGTATTTAGGGGGGTTGCTGTGGCATTCTGGCACGCGTCTGACCCGGGGGGGATCTATCGACTGGATGGTTCCCAGCCTATTATCTTCGACGGCGTCTTTAACAGCCCATCTAGACCGCCAGTCGTGGGTATTCTCACCTGTTTTGTCTTAGGGACGACTCGCCAAGCCATCGGGAGTCGGGCTCGGTATCTAGAGATTGATCCCTGTCTCACCATATGCTAGATCTAGACGCTCGGTGAGCCGAATAAAAACATCGGGAGGCAAATCTGGGGTCAGAGCCAAGTATTTACCTTTTTGGGCCGCTTTGGGCGGAGACGAGCTGTAGCTAGCGGCGCTTTGCATTTATTCTCGGGGAACCGAGCCAGCCGAATTGCCTGCTTCTCCGAGGAGTGAACCCCTCCCCTGCCCCCCGGTGGTCAACTGCAGCCAATTGTAATCGCCGAGTATGTCCGTCCCTGGTTCTGGTCTAATACAACAGGAACTCAGCGGGACGTCGGATGTTCAGCCAATAGAGTGAGATACCATCTAAGTTTCTAGTCAGATCCCAGCCCCGGATTTGAAGCAGATGGCGGGGACTGAAAGGCTTTTTTCTGGGCGTCTGTTAAGCGGGGATCTTGTGTAGATGAGCTTGGACGTCTGGTGCGATTGATGCCCGTCCTGTCACGGCTTACTCCGTCCCGAATCCGCTTTTTTTTTGAGACTCTGACTTTGCATATTGCCTGCCTCACCTTTGTCCTACCTTTTTTCTTTTTTGAAAAATTTCTTATTTCTCTTTTTGACGCTCTCTATGGTTGAATTTCTGCCACTTTTTGAAACTCGAGGCTACCGACAATGAGGTTGTGTATTTCTATTTAGTCTGTTCTTTTGTAGTAGAATTAGTTAGACGTTGGTCTTGTAAGTCCACAATAGATGTGGCATTCATGAAGAATGGAAAGAAAATGAGAACTTTCAATAATTCCACAGTTGCTCTCCTGTACTAAGATTCCCAAGGACGAACACGCCCTCATTTGGAATAAGAGTAATAATAATAGATGATCGATGATCCCACACAGAGCCACCCCAGCAGCAAGTTTAGACCCGAAAACTCTAGTGCTTTGACGCCGTTAATCCTGAGTCGGTTCCCCATGTTAGAAACTAGCATTGGTCTTTGGTATCTTGGCCTTATTGGCCGCACTAAACGGCGGGTATCTGAACGCTAGCAGACGATCGAACCACTTTGGGGGACTCACAATAGCCCGCAGATGTGAAACAGATCTGTCCGGCATTAAGGAACTTGACATGCGCAACGCTGTTGGCCGCACGATCCACGTCTGCCGATTGACCGGTGATAGCAGCAGATTGGCCACCCAGCTCCAAGGCCACAGGGGTCAGATGTTTTGCCGCGGCTGCACTGATATGTCGATCCACGCTCGCAGAACCGGTGAAGAAGATGTAGTTTAAGGGGAGCTCAAGCAGCTTCGTCGTCTCACGAACACCGCCGCGGACCACTCTGACCGCGGTGGAGTCGAGATATCGTGTGACCAGGTCCTGGAGGAGATTTTGACACGCTACTATCAGTTCGGGCGGTTTTACGACGGCGCAGCAGCTCGAGGTGATGGCCGTGATGAGCGGCTGCAGTACAAGTAGTACCGGAAAGTTCTATGAACCACGATGAGAACGACGCCAAGAGGCTCTTTCCAGATTCGTGCCGCACCGAGTCGACTTGCAACGAAACTGTCTCCCGTCGGCTCATCCGCCGTCCGGGCATCTATGCTGTCCAGGTGATATAGGATATCTTTTTCGGATACCGGCGAGATCGGTGAGGTAGGTTTCGAAATCAGACCGATCCAGGTCATCCTTGACGGCGTCCACGATGGCCAGTTCGGATTTCTTCGGCCCTCTCATATCCGCCATTTTCCATACCCATCTTGTTAAACAAACTGCGAGGTAAAGTCACTCTTTTGTATAGTTTTGATGAGGGGAAGGGGGGAGCAGAATTAAAATCAAAGAATACGAATAAAGCACCAGCTTACGATCAATAACTTGCAGATTCGACCGCCATTATTACCGCTCAGTAATTGTTCTCGTCGATCAAACCTAAGGCTGAAATCTAATTTTCTTATCAATTTCCCCGCCCCCTGTTGATGAATCACTTTCGGCGCGCTCCGACTGGCTGCGGCTCCGACAGATACAGGTAATACGAAACCACCGGGTCGTATTCAACTTAGTGCTTACTTGGAGCATGTCCATGTCCCACTAGGGCGAACCAGTTCTGCGGGGATTTCGACATCTGCAAAGAATGGCTGAAGTGGGACCATGGTTTTGCTGCCGGATCAGAAGCCACCACAATGCTGCCTTGTTGTGATGCAACCCTGAAAAAGGATAATTCTTTTCGCGCGGAATAACGGAAGCTTGAGACGCTGCTTTGTTGAATTAGTTGTGCCACCGCTGGATTTAGACGAACCCATCAAAGCTGAAGATGTCTCCGAACGGTGCCTCTGCCTCAGTATTGTGGCCCTTCGTCTTGGTGGATGGCCTCCCTAACTTTCGCGACGTGGAAGGTCATGCGTGTCAACCTTTCACTGCAGCGTGCTCCTTGACCCAAACCGTCGATGAATCCCCGGCGGGGAGGTGGTGCATTCGGCCAGGATTCCTTTTCCGTGTAGTACAGCCGTGCCGAATCACCTCGGCAGGGACGGAATTGCCGACGAAGACCCTTGCTGTCCAAACCATTTTTATCTTTCGCTCGAAGAGCGAGATCCAGCTCCTGTCTGACCGCTATCCCAACCCCCTCCTCGACATCCCAGGGACGATCCGCCACACGGTGCCGATCTTCGATGATGGGGGACTACTCTCCCGTCTCCAGAACATTTAATCAACCCATTTTTTTTTGCTTCAGTAGACCAGCGAGTTAGCCACCTCAACTGGTTCTTTGGTTTTCTCCAATGTATCCTCCGCCCTCCCGTATGGTGAATATTCTACGTCTCACACAATTGAGAGCTGATATAATGACCATGACATCTGCGTCGGCGCCCGATCTATTATGCCGCAAAATAGACTCAGTAGGGAACCACGTGATGTTTACAGGCCCGGCGAGTCGCGACTCGTTAGACTCCATTTCCGCCCTCCTATCCATTTGGATCTTCCAATTTTTCTGTTTCACATCCTTGCCCTTAGGATGTTACAGCCGCTTCTCCCACTGACGCCATTACTCTGAGTGGGTCCCAAGGATGAAATCTTTCAGACATACAATGATGCGTTCTTTGTCCTCAGTCCGCAGGCAACCATTTTCAATACCTCCCCGGGAGCCCATTTTACCCCAAAACGAGATAGTGGATGAAGAGGTTTGCCCAGGCTATGATTCCAAAAAGTTCTATCCAGCGAATCCGGGCGAGGTACTTGCCAACCGCTATCAAATTTTGGTCAAGGTCGGCTGGGGGACGACCTCTACTGTCTGGCTTGCTCGTGACATGAGGGGGTAAAGTTCCTTTTGATATGAATATATCTGGTTCTTTGCTGATATTAAACAAATTCAGTCAAGATGAAGAACCGGAAAGCGTCGTAGCGCTAAAGATAACAAATACGGATAGCAGTCAACATGTAGCTCACGACGAACGCGAAATTGAAGAGCACATTGCGAAGACGGATCCCTCTCACCGTGGCTACCCATTATTTCGAACATGTTCAAAATTTTTCGAAATCACTGGCCCAGAGGGAAGACATCTATGCCTCGCATATGAGCCCATGAGGGAGCCATTCTGGGTTTTTCAGAGGCGTTTTGAAGGCGGTGTTATTCCACTTCCAATTGTCAAGACGTACATTCTTTTCCTTCTTGCAGGCCTTGATTATCTTCATACAGGATGCGGGATTGTCCATACAGGTGCTGCTCTCTCCTACCAAACTGGGTGATTTTGCCGACGACAGACTTATGTGTCTTTTAGATTTGAAACTTGAAAACATCATGGTCACCTTTGAACATCCGGCTGTGCTTGGAGATTTCATGAATTGCCAGCTCGATCAACCGGCTCAGTGTAAAATTGACTCCACAGGCCGACCTATCTATCGCAGTCACAAAGAATTTGGACCACTGAGGACATCGAGGAATATTCTTCCAAAAATTGTTGACTTCGGAGGTTCCACAAGGTTTCATTGCCAGGATGAGGGGGCATATATCCTATACAACCAGATCACTATCGCGCGCCTGAGGTTATCCTTGGCTGTGGCTGGAAAATGAGCACTGACATTTGGAATCTGGGTGTTCTTGTGCGTCTGACTAGGTAACGGCCCGATATAAATTGATCATATCGCTAATATTGCGCCAGCTATGGGATATCATCCAAGGGAAGGAACTATTCTCCCAGGTTCACGATCTGCAAGGTAACTACCAAGCAAAGGCGCATCTCGCAGAAATGATCGCTCTACTCGGTAACCCTCCTCAGGACTTGATCACAAGATCTCACTCGATGTCGGGATATCAATGGCCCGAATGCGTGAAAAACGTAGAAGGTGTGACTTGTGAAAACGCCGAGAAATATTTTGGCGGCCCATTTTTTGATCATAATGGTATTTGGAACATCCCAATTCCGTGTATCACATCGGACTAGGATCTTGCTGTGGTGCTAATAGGACATAAATAGGCAAATTTTTGTATGAGGAACTAATACCCGATCGAAAGCTCACGGACATACTCCCCTTGCTCGAAGAGAAGGAAAAAGAGAACTTCTTGTCGTTTGCAAAGATGATGCTTGCTTGGCTCCCGGAAGAGAGGAAGACGGCTCGTGAACTGATGGAGCACCCATTTCTTCGACGACCGACGAAAACAAGCAGGTGATGGGACTAGACAAAGACCGAGCAGGAGTTGAGGTGTTCAAATTTACTTACATCACGAGGAGCTGGTTAGGCCGTCCCAAGACCCTAGGTAAAGCTCCCAAGCACGATGTTGCTTTCTCCAGGTAGCTCTTAACACTAGAAGACATATTAACGAAGATATAAAACTAGAGAATAAACTAAGTCTAAGTGTGTGCGTGCAGATAAATATACACGATGATTAAGTCTAAATCAAGGACTGCAGATTCAATCTATATATCATAAAACATTTCGACTCACAACACTCCTCTCCCCAACATGCTCCCCACCAACCTTCCCATCCCTAGATTCACTCCGTACATCAACCTGATTCTCAACAAGAATCGCGTTAGGGATCGGCTTCAGATTCTGCATCTTGATCTCCCCCATCATCCGCTCCTCGCTTTCCGTAAACGCCAATCTAATAGTCCGATCTGTAGTGTTTGAATTTAGTCCCTGTTGCCTACTAGATCCTCCACCGATAGTCTGAAGTGCCCCAGAAGAGGGTCTATATGCCTTCTGCGAAGACTGGAACACGCCACCAAAAATCTTAGCCAACCAGGTGCGGAAAAGGTGGAAGACCATGGGCAGGTTTGTTGTTACGACTGCGACGAAGGTTTCGCGGGTGCCCCATTCGTTGGCGATCTCAGCGCCATCATCTGGTTCCTTTTACGTTCAATAATGGTTAGGAAGGGCTGTGAAGGAGATCGATGTTGAGTAGGACTCACGACTAAGAGAAGGACGCTTTTGAGGGTAGCGCAGACGAGAATGAAGACGCCGGCGCTTAGGACGATGGTTGTAGCGATCTTTTTGATGAGTTTTAGGCTTGATTTCCAGAGCATTGGGATTGGGATGAGGATTATGTAGGGGTCTGTGAGGAGGTTGGAGGCGAATGTTACTCCGATGACGGGTTTGGAGATTGCGGGTTGGCAGATGTCTAGGTGGGTGTTAGCGCGGTGGATGGTGATGAAGTGGGAAAGGGAAGGCTTACTGCCGGGGTCTGGGTTGATTTGCCAGTTTTTGTAGAATGGTCGGCATGAGGCGAATATTGCGATTATACTGGCGAGGAAGCATGCGACCACGAGCCCGAATCCGATCCAGATTGGGAGTTGGTAGCGACGACCTAGACCATTCTGGGTTGTGTTAGTTGGTGGAGTATAGCTCGCTGAGGAGGGTAAGCGTACCATGAGTCGAACGTAAAATGCCAGCATGGACAGCTTGAGAGAATTGATCAGGGCAACGTAGGTTGTCCAGCCCGCTACCTGGATTTTGGAGCCTATGACCCTGTTGCGAAGGGCGTAAATAACCATTTCCCAATCCAAATTAGGGTGTGTCTTACCTGGCTCCATATTCGGGATCACTGGGAGATAGTGAAGCCCGCTGAGCACTGGTCATGCTATTATTTGCAAGGCCATGCGCGACATTTCCCACGCTGTAGGCAAGTGCTGTCTGTGTGGTGTAGAATATCTGCAAAGATCACGATTAGCACTCCGTTCAGGCACTGGAGGACAAGGTACCGACAATTGCAATCCATATCAGGAGATCATCGAGTCGTAGGTTCCTCCAGCCCACGGTGATCACCCTCGCATATGTTCTGAGTAAGGTGGCGGTAACGCCGATTGAATAGAGCGTCCATAGCTCGACTGCGACTCTGTATGCGGCATCCGAGGCCGCGTCTCTTGGCTCAATCCCGGTAGACATGGCAAGTAGGTGGAGGTGGTGCCTTAAGAGTAAAGATGTGCCGAACAAAGCAGACTTCTTGCCATTGCTCTACCAGCCCACTTAGCTATTCTTCGCAGGCTACGATTTCGCACAGCAGGTGAAGTGCAGGAACAGAGAGAGGGAATTACAGGGAAACCATCTATAACAAAAGAGATTACACGAATGTCAGCTGCAGGACCGTCGGACCCAACTTGTTTTCAAATTTGGACCCGAACCCTTTTCCAGGACTTTGGAACCTTCTCTGCAGGTATCAAGGTTTTCGGAAGCGCCGTCTTAGTGAACAGGGGACAAATCCCTAAATTCTAGAATCCAACGAACGGAACTGTGACATGAGAATGCCAAGGCCGCATTAGATTAACTTCAGCCGAATGCAGAAGGTCCAGTGAGATCATAGAGTCGATGCCCCACTCCTCGGCCGCAGGATTCATCGTGGTTCCACATATTGCTGGGCTGGATCCGAGTGTCTTGGGGCGGGGTCTAAATTGAAGATTACTGGGTGCCGAAGGAGGGATAATAGCCTCGGCGGACATTGGCGCCCACGCGGCATGATGTGCAGGATAGGCTATTCACTGCGAACTTTGGTGGGGAGTACCGTATCTCGGGTAGTTTTAAACTTCACGGATCAGATACTGTAATCAGTAATGCATACCGTTCTGCACAAATTTCCTCAAATTCAAGGCTCCAATAGCAATCAATAGATAAGAGAGATTGATCAGAGACACCTGAGACAATGCAAATGTCCTCAATTTCAAGTTCTCCAATAGCAATCAATAGAGAAGAGAGGTTGATCAGAGACACTGTGAGACATAGCAAGTCACGCAATCCAGTGGATACATCGACATCACGGCGGGGTGATGGCCGGGCCCACATGTTTGGGCGCCAATCTACGCGAGATTTCTTGGTTCATTGCAATTGGACCTGCAGCCACACTCGTTCCACCCGTGGAAGACTCTAAGTGGAGCGTCATAAACGATATTCCCGGATCGGATAGTGGCGCCTCTTCCGCGCCAGAACCGGCATTCGAGCCGGGCACGAATGTAACATCACAGTTTGGTTCTGCATTAGTGTATAACTTTGACGAGATTTGGAATGTCCATTCACCAGTGAGAATCGAAATCAGCGCCGCAATACCAGATAGCTATGCAGATTGGAGAGGGAAAGCGGCGCGATGGAAGGGAACAAGGGGCTGGCTTTATTGAAATTCCGTTAAATCAAGTACTCTGTCATGCCATGTACTTTCCACAATATTCTTCAACTAATTTACGAGGACCGGTCTAACCTTTTCCAGTTCTGTCGAAATAAATCATGGCTTTCAGGCACGCCACGGCACGCACAGGCCAGGGATCCTGCATCGGCTTAGCCATCGGCACGTTTCTGAAACGACAAGGGTCCATTTAAAGCTCCCTGTTCTGTTCTTTTAACTTCTTCCCTTTCCTTTTTTCTCGGAACCTACCACATCCTGGGATCACGTCTTGAACTATGTATCGGCTCAAGCTGGAAGCTCTGACGGCGATCGCAGCGTGGGCCTTCGCTGCAGCCTCGAGCCCACCCCCTGTCTGTAACTACCTTGATGGCCTCTGCCCTCGGGACGATGATTTGGAAGCGCTCGGAGCTAAGCTTTCGAGTACTGCCAAAGTCTATTATCCCGGCTCGAGCGGCTTCAAAAATGTAACTACTCGGTGGTCGGTTTTGGAGGAGCCTAAAGTCAACGTCGTTGTGGTCCCTGGTACTGAGAATGACGTTGCTGAGATTGTAAGTCCTCGGTTCCTTAACCCCCACGCTCATACCAGAAAACCTTTCTAGTTTGCTCACTGTGTAAATTTAGGTCAATTTCGCAAACAAGAAACACCTGCCCTTCCTCGCATATAATGGTGTCCATGGATCTATCACCTCTCTGGGCAAGATGGACCACGGCGTCGGCATCTCTATGAGCCAGTTGAGCGGGGTGAAAGTAAACAGTGATGGAAAGACTGCCACGATTGCCGGTGGAACCATGTCCAAGCTCGTCACAGATGAGCTCTGGGCCGCAGGAAAGCAGACGGTGACCGGAACTTGCGAATGCGTCAGCCTTCTCGGGCCTGGGCTCGGTGGTGGGCATGGCTGGCTCCAAGGACAGCACGGACTCGTCGCGGATCAGTTCGTGTCGATGAACATTGTGCTTGCCAATGGTACTTTGACCAAGGTGGACGCAAACTCCGACCTCTGGTGGGCGATGAAGGGCGCCGGTCACAACTTCGGCATCGTCACCTCTCTCACCACCAAGGTTTATGACATTGAGCACACAGACTGGGCGATCGAGACTATCACCTTCAGCGGTGACAAGGTTGAGGCTGTCTACCAAGCTGCCAACGACTACCTCACCAAGAATGGCAAGCAGCCCGTCGATGTCGTCAACTGGTCATACTGGATGAACAACCCGGACGCGGATCCCAACAACGTAAGTTCCAACCCATATGAACGTACCCAGTATCAAAACTAACAAAAGTCAGCCCGTCATCGTAATGTACATTATCCAAGAAGGCGTGAAAGCCGTGGACTCAATCTACACGAAACCCTTCCACGACCTCGGCCCTCTATCTGTTTCACCAAACTCAGGAACCTACAAAGACCTCGCAGCCTGGACTGGTATCGCCAACTCATCCCCACCGTGCCAGAAAGTCGGAATGGCCAACCCCCGTTTCCCAATCTACCTCGAGTCCTACAACGTCCCCGGCCAAAAGGCAGCGTGGGACGTCTACGCCGCCGCCGTCCGGGGCTCCTCACCCTTCAACAACTCGATCTTCATGTTCGAGGGATACTCCACCGAGGGTGTGCACGAAGTGCCGTCCGATTCTACTGCTTTCGCCTTCCGCAGCGAGAACCTTCTTGCTGCGCCTTTGATCAACTACTTCCCGGCCGCCGGACTTGACCAGAAAGCGGCTGATCTGGGGCAGGAGTTGAGAAATATTCTCCTTGAGGGTAGCGGAAGGCCGAATATTAGGGCTTATGTCAACTATGCGTATGGAGATGAGACGACGGAGGAGCTGTATGGTGAGGCGGAGTGGCGGCAGCAGCGGCTGCGTGCGCTGAAGAGCAAGTATGATCCTGAGGGGAAGTTCAGTTTCTACGCTCCTATTCCGTGAGTGAAGGAGTTGAAGAGTTATGTATATACAAATCCAGTTTATCTGGTATTATGGACGTTCGATATATGATTAAAGTCTTGTGATGGAGCAACGTTCCGTCTTGCAGTCAACTGAGACCTTGGAACACCGGGAAAAGGTCTGTGCAGCTATGATCAAGCAGCAAAGTGTTCAAAGTGAACCTATGCGCCCATTCTAGATATCCACCACCGTATCTGCGATAAAGAGGCGGGGGTAGAAAGCGCAGCAACCCAGAGAAGTGCGTTTTTCATCTCTGAGCTGTTTGTCCTGTTCGTGCCATGCTAGAGAGTATCCCGAACACAATATTTATTTGGAAATGTTGATACTCGCCGGCCGACACATAACGATTGCAGTTATTGGCAGAATTGATTTCGCTGTATCATCCCATTCTGCACACTCCTCCTCCGTTAAACCAACTGGACGTTCCGGATCCAAGTAAGTAGTTTCCATTGGCATGAACCCATGGCGTTGATAGAACGATACCGCTGGAGGCACGGCCTCAATCCAAGCCTCCAGTCCCTTTTCGTCAGCTCGCTTCAGTCCCCATTCCATGAGCAGATTGCCTATGCCGCACTTGCGGTACTCCGGTATGGTGAAAAAGGTACCGAGGGTAGCGTAAGAATGCTGTCCGCTCTGTCCTGCTTTATGTTTGGCCTCGGCTTCACGGAGGATGCGAAATGCCTGGCTGGCAAAGATCTTGGCCCCACCTTCGGGATAGCGCTTTGACAGTGACCGGACACTTTGCTCGATGGAAGCAGTCTCTTGGGTGATGAAGAGCCACTGTGCGCCGCCAACGATCACGTCCTCATCTGCTCTGTCGGAATCAACAACCTTGAGCCACACATTTTCTATGTTTGTATGCTGCTCCTGGAGGTCTCCCTGGAGTTCCTTTGCGTATCGGGCTATTGATGCGACGCGGTTGTTGTCAGTGATAGGGCAGTATAAGCGAAAGATGGGCTGGAGAGGGTTTTCAAAAGCATTCCACTCTGCCGCGGTAATATTTGGGATATCATCGGTATGCGCCACGGCTAATGTTAAAGGCATGATCTCGTATCGTTTGAAGAGGCTGTGTATCTCAAAGCTAGGTTATTACCCAGGTTCTGGTTCACGTCTCGATCTACTATGAAGACCGCGCCCGGTGCAGAAGCGGGGTGTACATCGTGGGTGTACGACGCCACTGTCAGCAGGTCTACTATGTCAGGTTAGTAGGCTGGTCTGAAGGTGGAGCTAGGCTTGAGTTAGCCTCGGATGGCAGGACGGTCCAAATCTACGATGTAAGCACGGCGCCGGTGTATTTTTTCGCTTGAAGATCATTGTGATGGAGCTTGTTGATTCCCACATTTTGGGCCATGGGTCGGCCTCAAAAAGTGGACAGACCATAATGTGGGACACTGCTAACGATCGACATGAGATCTACAAGATGCACAGCTCTGTCCCTGAACCTATCGCCTGGTTAAATGACGAGACCACAGATTTGAGTCCCTATCATGTTCTTATTTTTGGAGTCGATCAGACTGTTTCTGTTTTATAGTGGTTTTATCCGGAAATCTTGAACAATCCAAATTAACTTCATACACTATGCTTAAAACCAAAACGCTACCACGACACCCAAAGCAAACAAGAGCAACTAGACCAAAGCCCCCAATCCCAATCCCAAAAATGCCATCCATCCCCCAACAACCTTGATCGTCGCCGCCGCAGCCTTACTAGGAGTACTTGTAGCCTCAAGTCCAGACAATGACTTAGTCGGCCCCGACTCAGACCCATTATTCTCCTCAAGTCCGCTGTGTGTACCAGTAGGCGTGGCAGAAGTAGATTCGGCAGAAGCACTCGACGATGAACGCATAGAAGATGCAGAAACAGGGGTGGACTGGACGGTTCCGGTCATTGTGGTGTGGGTGCCGTAGGCCTTTGCGTTGATGCAGTTTTGTTCGCGGATTTGTTGTGCACCGAAGCGGTTGGGGTCTTCGGGGCAGTTGTCGTAGCAGCTTTTTGAAGTTGTTAGTATCGTGGTGTGGTTATGAGGGTCAAGTGGATGGGGGACGTACTTAGCGACGTTTTCACTGCCTGTGCATTTGCAGTCCCAGTCGTTGGAAATGCAGTTCTCGAGTTCGAATTTCATGTCGAGTAAGCATTGTTCGACGACCCTGTTTTGTTAGATGTATGCTAAAGATGTCATGCGGGATGTATAGAACTTACTTGTGCGCAGCGCATTTTGTGGTGGTAGCGGTGCTAGCGGTGGTGGTTGCATCCTTGGCAGCGGCTAGGGATGCCGAGGCGGCGAGGATAAGGGGTAGTTTGGTGATGAAGCGCATCTTGGATAGCGTATAGTGATTGTTAATCTTGATTTTGGGGTAATCAAGTGGAAGTTACGGGTAATGGTGTGTATGCTGGCCTTGGAAGTAGAAAACAGATGTAGAAATTATGCGAAAAGAATGAACAGAAGAGTGTACTGATATACGAATTCCCCCGGCATTCCATTGCATTGCAAAAAATGGAGCAACTGACTTCCCATCGGTAAACGGGTCTAGATCCGGGGAAATGTCATCCGGGGATAAGATCTCAGAGGGGGCTTGGCTCAATGGATATTTACTCCGAACCGGAGGCTAGGCTTATTTTGCAGAAAGGTCTATATACAAGTCCTCGATCTTGGAGGTTTGATAGTCCAGGGTGACTGGTGGGTATCTTGTTCCTACCAAGGGCTTTACTAGATCGAGCCGGATGATATTGAGGTTTTTTCTGAAAATTTTGGTCCGTGGCTGGTAAAAGAGGTCTAGGAGAGATACGGTAGACCAGTCATGTGCCTCGTGCATCCCTAGGAGCCCAGGGGTGCATTCTTTGACCCAAAATGGTAATATACTTGCCGGTCAGTTCAGGAATGTCACGGCCAATGCAGGGTCTGCTCTACTGCCTCGAGATGAACTGCCTGAATGACTTCGTCCGAGACGGGTACCTGCATGGAAATACTGAACGGGCATTGGTCTAGTCGGGTGGAGACGGAAACATTCTCGGAATTTGAACATAATTGAGTATCATAAGGATCAATTTGTCTATGGACAGGTTATCATTTCAGTATCTATCGTGATGCATCCACCAAGGTACACCAGTATAGTGTATTCTCGCATCGGACTATTCATTCGTCCTAATTTACAGGCCCTTGGCCTGCTTAGCCTCGGCGAGAGCCTCCTTTAGCGCCGCCAGGGCCTTGTCAACATCATTGCGGTTGGGGTCAGAGATACTGACACCCATGTGGCCGAAGCGAATATACTTGGGAGCGATCTCCTTGTGCAGACCAGCTGCGAAGATCACACCACGCTTCAGCAGACCGGGCAGGACGTCCGGTGCAACCAGACCCTGGGGTAGGTACATGGCGGTCATGCCGTGAGCCTGGCATTCGGGCTTGGGAGCCACCTGGGTCATGCCCAGCTCGGCAACGGCGGCCTTGACACGGTCCGAGGCAGCAACGTGGATGGCGAAGCGCTCGGCCATGGGTCGGGCGGTGATCTGGCTAAGGGTGGTGTGCAGGGCGTGGACGAGCTGGGTGGGAGGGGTAGCGAAGTACGAGGGCTTGTTGTTCTCGTAGTTTTGCATGATGGGGAGCCAGTTGGCAATGGAGGCGTAGTAAGCGCTGGCCGGGGTCTTGCGGGCAGTGGCGGCCTGGATGGCGCGGCCGGAGCACATCACGATGCTCAGACCGGGAGGGCAGCCAATGGCCTTCTGGCTGGCAGTGACCACGGCATCGAGGTCCCACTCGTCGAATGCGATCTCCTCCGAGCCAACACTGCAGACACCATCCACGACGACCAGGGTGTTGGGGCTGACACGGCGGACGACCTGGGCAATGGTCTTGATGTCATTGAGGACACCGGTGGAGGTGTCGACATGAGTGATAGTGATGACCTTGTAGGGCTTCTGCTTGAGGGCGTGCTCGATTTCCTCAAAGGCGGGGCGGTCGCCAATCGGGGCGCGGAGGTGTGTAACCTGGGCACCGTAGGTCTCCAGGCACTTGCCGAACGAATCGCCGAAGTAGCCGGTGTTCAGGACCAGGGCGTTCTCGCCCTTCTCAATCAGGTTGGCCGATACCAGATCCCAACCCAGGGTACCACTGCCGGCGATGATGAAAGGCTGCGCGGAGGGGTTGGTGGACTGGAACAGCTTGCGGGTGAGGGTTATGGTCTCTCCGAAGACCTTGACGAAGCCGGGAGCGACATGGCTCTCACTAACATGGAGAGTCAGGTCAATTGATCTACATTAGGTAGAGGAGAGAGAGGTTGGAGGGGGAGGGGGGGGAGGTCAACTCACGCATAGTGGGACATCGACTGCAGGACAGCATCGTCGAATTCGATGGGGCCCGGGATGAGCAGGGTGTTGTGAGGGGCTTGGGTAGACATGGTAGGCTGGAGATCTTTGGAGGGGGAAGGAAGGAAGAATCGAGAGGTCGATAGGTTTATATTCGATGTCGTCAGGAGCGAGAGAGTTTCTCTCGGTCGAGAAGGGAGTGTTAAGCTCAGGCAACGGCAGGCGCTGATCCAGGTGTCTGGAAATCAGGCTTAGGCGCTGCGTCGTCGACGTGGGAGCCAGCTTTCCGATTCGCGGCGGGCCGCGGGGTAGACTCTGGATTGGAGGGGAGGGCTTGTGAATTCCCGAGGAAAACGCGAAGGTTCGGGGGTTGCCGCCGGTGGTAGCGTGGGATTCAATTGGCTCGGGGGCGGGAAGTATACAGCACGAGTGTTTGATCGCTGTGATAACTGAAGAATTCACCGGGAACTGCTTCCGGGGATGGGTTATTTATCAAAGAATTGTAGTTGTCAGACTCCATTCCCAACATTTTTTCCACCCTCGTCGGCGCAGTCGGAGCCAGACGAGCGGGCGGACCCTTCCGGCTTTCGGGCACGGTACGTGACGGTGCCTTGCCCTACGCTGTACATTCTATATTAACGTCAACGGAAATCTGGGGGATGCTTTGTCTAATCAATTCTTCTTATCGGAGTTGTTTTAATTGTTTTCCCGTATAAATTGTGATTTTTGGTAGCTGGAAAATGTGTACTATATAGGAAGGCCCGACTTTACAACTTTCCTACCAACTTCTGAGCTATATCACTCCGTGTTCTATAAACTTCATTTGCAGTAAAGCTCTATACCTCCGGTGTCAATGCCACCCCCTCACTGCCCAGGTGTATCACCGCATCGTATTCTCATGCAGTCTGGTGTTTTCGCAGTATGCATCGTCCTGATCAACCCAACGTTTTGCGGCGACCTCCGCTCTGGAAAGCATTGACGCAAATACCTTTAGATTGGATTGGACTATTCTAGCCGAGTATCAGTCGGGCGAGAGATTCGGTCTCGCGAGCCAATACCTATCGGGAGCTTCACGATCGGGTCCGCTCCCGGCGCCTTATCGCGCTAATCCTGATACGGCAGTCAAATAGGGCATAGGGCCTGACGTGGCTTCCCCGCGAAGAGCATCAACGGCCTACAATCGTTCTTGGACTCCGACTGGAAGGGCCCATTGAATCTCCCCATCTTCCCCTGCCCCACCATTCCAGCATGACCGCCCGCTTGGTCTTGGTCATCGGTGACCTGTTCATCCCTGACCGAGCTCCTGTGAGTCCTGCCAGGAGCTTGATGATGCAACTCCGACTAACCTATCACTGCTAGGACCTTCCGGCCAAGGTACACTCCCTCACCTGCGATGACCGGTGCCCATTCAACTAACCTCTGCCGCCAATGCTAGTTCCGGAAACTCCTCACCCCCGGAAAGATCGGTCAGATCCTCTGTCTGGGTAACCTGACCGACCGCGAGACCTATGACTTCCTTCGCCAGGTAGCCCCCGACCTGCAGATGGTCAAGGGCGATTTCGACGTCGACTCACCGAATCTCCCGCTCTCGAAGATTGTCAATCATGGTAGCCTGCGCATTGGTTTCACCCATGGCCACACCATCATCCCCCCGGCGACGCCGATGCGCTGCTGATCGCAGCCCGACAGATGGACGTTGATATCTTGCTCTGGGGCGGTACACATCGCTTCGAGGCATTCGAGATGGAGGGTCGCTTCTTCATCAATCCGGGTAGTGCGACTGGTGCCATGACCTCTGGTTACACCCCAGAAACTGAGGAGCCTACGCCCAGCTTCTGCTTGATGGACGTAAGTGTAGCCATGCTACTACTATCCACCAAACTGTACTGACACCCCGATCAGATCCAAGGCGATGTTCTCGTGTTGTATGTCTACCAGCTGAAGACGGACGCCAATGGAGTTGAGAATGTGTCGGTCGAGAAGGTTTCATACCGCAAGAACCACGCTCCTGCTCCTGCTCCCGCTCCCGCTGCTGCCGGTGTGCCTGCACCTGCCTCTTGATTCACGCCTTTACATTGGTCGTTCTCCCCCATTCCTCCCACTCCGTGTAAATAGTTTCCTCCCTGCCGCTCATCACGTGTGTTTTGATTTCTTCATCGAGCTCAGATTCTACACCTGCCAATCTGCTTCCCTGATACCTTGAGCTAGTTTTCAATCAACGCAATACATAGATTTAACATTTCATTCAATCAAATCAGCACCTATGCTGCCTAGTCATTATCGTAGTGAGCTGCCGGTACTTCTTGACCCCTACTTGGACCGTGACTCGCCATTGGATGAATGTTTGCATTATGTGCCCTATGCAGGTAATACACCAGACGTTAATACCTTCTATATTCTGTTCATACAGAGAATGGTATTCCCTGGGTGTCAAAGTATGCTGTACACGCCAAGAATCGAAGTCGTTCATCGGAACCCCGCTAGTCCCGGAACGGCAAGCCTCCGATTCCCAATCTCATCGCGCCTCGTCTCTCTTTCGCCCCGCAAGACTGAATAGACCTTCATTGAGCCGGTCTTTCTTTATTTAATACTAAGAGACTCCCCGCATACTCTTTGAGCACCCTCGGGTCCTCCTACTCTGCCACCACAGGCCCCCGCGGATTCGCCCGATCGCACCAGAGAGCTCCAAGTGCTCATCGCATCGGTTTTCATAGCTGCTTGCACCGGCTACGCAGGCACAAGCACTCCTCTAATTTACCTTTCCGATCATTATGTCTGCCGAAGGTACCGAGCTCAAGGATGAGCAGCTCCCTCCCCAGGAGGAGGGCGGCGAAGACGATGTACGTGGAAGCTGCGATGCGCGTGAAATTCATCGCAACAAACCCCGCTCCTTCCCTGGACCCTCTGAAGAACAGTTTTAACTCATTGATTCGTTCAGGAAGAAATTGCCGCCATGAAGCGTCGAGTTGCGGAGATGGAGTCTGAAGCCGCAAAATTGCGCGAGATGCAGTCCACCCTCGATCAGCAGTCCGAGAGCCTCCAGGAGAACAAAGAAGACATCGATGCACGGAGTATATTTGTTGGCAATGTGGACTACGGTGCCTCACCTGAGGAGATCCAGGCACACTTCCAGAGCTGCGGTTCTATCAATCGGGTCACTATCCTGTTGGACAAATTTTCCGGCCAGCCAAAGGGGTAGGTCCTCTATCAGCAGACAAGCAAAGAGATACAGACATTAACGGGAAATTTTGAACAGTTATGCCTACGTCGAATTCGCCGAGCCTAGTCTCGTGGCCCAGGCCTTGGTTCTGAATGAGAGTGTCTTCCGCGGTCGCAACCTGAAGGTGAGTTATACGCCTTCCCGACATCAACTGTGTCGCTTTTGAGCCACAACGCTAATACCGAATCGAACAGGTCACTCCTAAGCGTACCAATCTGCCCGGCATGAACCGGGGTCGTGGACGGGGCCGTGGTGGTCGTGGCGGCGGCCGTGGCTTCCGGGGCAGCTATCGCGGTGGTGGCTATCGCGGCCGGGGTCGTGGCTATGCACCTTACTAGACGTTAGACTCGATGCTTTCGAGACCATTCTCTACCTCTTGTCCTCGACTGGCAGATACAAGCCGGGGCATCCCATCCCCACTCCGTCGGTCCCGCAATGCCGTGACTGCCGGATCCCCAAAAGAAATGAATTGGCCCTCTCGTCGGGTTCTCAGGGAGTGGATTTGGAGTAAGAGTCATCCGGATGTACAAATAAGCGGACAGTTTCGAGAGCCTGATTGCGGGCTTTCCGGGAACTGTGTAATTCATGAAATCGGCATCAGGTTACTGGCTTTGAAGCAATTCCACAAACGTATGGATGGAGAAAGTAGTTGCATAATACATTCGTCAGTTTGCCAAAAACCAGGATTAGACACAATTTCGTTGCCTAACTGGTCTAGCTGGGAACTGACAAGGCGATACTCCAACTATAATTATCGTTGCCACTTCTCCGCCCGCACCCGCCAGCACCGTGTATTACGTATTCCAGGAGAATTTGCGCGCAAGGCCAGTTCGAGCGTGGCTATGTGGCTAAGGCTTTCGAGAGTCAAATCCGATTGTTTTGTGCCCGGTGCTCAGCCCCAGAAAGCCGCTAAAGTACCCGCCAGGTACCTCATACATAGTCAATACGTAGCGCGAGTACCTACCCCGTACACGGATTACCTGAGAACCAACCCTGCCCAGTTCCCTCCCTCTTCTCCTCCTTCAATCCTCATCATCTTCAACACCACCCACCCTCCCCCTCC
Organism: Penicillium cinerascens; assembly: GCF_028974065.1. Lineage (NCBI taxonomy): Eukaryota > Fungi > Ascomycota > Eurotiomycetes > Eurotiales > Aspergillaceae > Penicillium > Penicillium cinerascens. The sequence goes on along the minus strand of NW_026695290.1, from coordinate 3,024,890 downwards.
CCCTCCACTTTTTCTAGGTGGATTCTTTTTACCTGCCACCTCCTGTGGATGTGTGCTGTGATTTCGGCTCGGGCTTGATCGATCGGCCGTTCCGCACCTGCTACGGTGTGCTGTGAAGCAACCAGGGCAATATGGCATCCAATCTGCCAGCGTACGTGCCCACTCCCTCACATCGAAATCCATTCCTCGATCGGTAACTCTCCTGGTTCTCATCGCTGACGTATCGAATTGCAGCCAGCCAAATCTCCGGGTCACGAGTAAGATCGCCTTATTCCGTCGCTTTGCGAGGCGGGACGCTGCGGGGTTCGTGCTTGACATGAAACTGACACTTTTTTCGCAGTTATCGCGGCAGATGGCCTGTACAAACGCGATGTGTTCCGTGCGTGATCCTCTTCGACTCACTACCCTTGGTCTAGACAGGGTCGGTATAGACGGGTTCGAGCTGACTGGTATCTTAGGTTTCCCCGACCCTTTCGCCGTGGCCACCGTCGGAGGCGAGCAGACCCATACGACCTCGGTCATCAAGAAGACTCTCAACCCCTACTGGAACGAACCGTTCGATTTGTACGTGATGTGTGATGGGTTCCCCGCCGCGTGGATGTGATAAGAGGAATATGTTGGTATTAACGGGAGTTATCGCTGTAGGAGAGTCAACGAGGACAGCATTCTCGCGATTCAGATTTTCGACCAGAAGAAGTTCAAGAAGAAGGATCAGGGATTTCTGGGTGTCATCAATGTGCGCATTGGCGATGTCATCGATCTTTCCATGGGAGGCGATGGTATGTTTGCGATGGGTACGATTTGAGTCATGGCTCCGCCAACTGACGCTTCTACGCTTTGACAGAAATGCTCACCCGCGACCTGAAGAAATCGAATGACAACCTGGTCGTCCACGGAAAACTCATCATTAACCTGTCCACGAACCTGGCTGCGCCACACCCGAACCAGCAGAATGGCCTCCGACCCCAACAGGCCCAAGCCTCAACATCCAGCGGTCTGGTACCCCAGGTCGCAGCGGCATCTACGCCTTTGTCAGGTGGACCTAGTCATGCAGATATGTCACCCGCTGCCGCGTCAAGCTCGTCATTAAATCCTCGCGCATCAGCCGCTCTTCCGCCTCCCGCCCACGGCACTCCCCCTGGGGCTAATGTCCCGTCCCGCGCTAATATGAGCTCGTTTGAAGACAGTCAGGGCCGACTTCCCGCGGGCTGGGAACGTCGGGAGGATAATTTGGGCCGGACCTACTACGTCGACCATAATACGCGCACCACCACCTGGTCTCGTCCTTCGGCCAATTACAATGAGCCTGCTCAACGCAGCCAGCGCGAAGCCAATATGCAGCTGGAACGTCGGGCGCACCAAAGCCGAATGCTGCCCGAAGATCGCACTGGTGCCAACTCGCCGAACTTGCCGGATGGTCAGCAAGCGAGTACACCGCCTCCAGGCATAACAGCCCCTGCTGCCGGTGGCTCTGCGCCCGGAGTCAATGCCAATGCCGTTTCCATGATGGCGACGGGGGCCACCACTGCAGGCACTGGTGAGCTTCCAGCTGGATGGGAACAGCGTCATACACCGGAAGGACGCGCCTATTTCGTCGACCACAACACCCGGACGACGACCTGGGTCGATCCCCGCCGACAGCAGTATATTCGCATGTATGGCCAGAACCAGAACCAGGGTGGTAACAACACTACCATTCAGCAGCAGCCCGTTTCTCAATTGGGGCCGTTGCCGAGTGGATGGGAAATGCGTCTTACCAACACTGCTCGGGTGTACTTCGTGGATCACAATACCAAGACGACCACCTGGGACGACCCCCGCTTGCCTTCATCGTTGGATCAAGGCGTTCCGCAGTACAAGCGTGACTTCCGTCGCAAGCTGATCTACTTCCGATCGCAACCCGCTCTGCGGATTATGTCTGGACAGTGCCACGTCAAGGTCCGCCGCAATAATATCTTTGAGGATTCTTACGCCGAGATCATGCGTCAGAGCGCATCTGATCTGAAGAAGCGCTTGATGATCAAGTTCGACGGTGAAGACGGCTTGGACTACGGCGGTCTTTCTCGGTAAGTTTAACACACTCAGCGTTGTGGCTATTTGAAACTAACAACTAGGCAGTGAATTCTTCTTCCTCCTCTCTCACGAAATGTTCAATCCCTTCTACTGTCTGTTTGAATACTCCGCGCACGATAATTATACCCTGCAGATTAATCCCCACTCTGGGGTCAACCCTGAGCATCTCAACTACTTCAAGTTCATTGGCCGGGTCGTCGGCCTTGCTATTTTCCACCGCCGTTTCCTGGATTCCTTCTTCATCGGAGCCTTCTACAAAATGATGTTGAGGAAGAAGGTCACTCTTCAGGATATGGAGGGTGTCGACGAAGACTTGCATCGAAACCTGGCGTGGACTTTGTACGTTTTGACATTCAAACGATCTGTCGATCTGAACTAACGTATCTCAGGGATAATGACATCGAAGGCATTGTGGAGCTTACTTTCTCAGTCGATGATGAGAAGTTTGGCGAGCGTTGCACTATTGATTTGATACCGGGTGGTCGGGATATTGCCGTCACCAACGAGAACAAGCCACAATACATTGAGTAAGTTCGCACTGGTGGAGATCATTCAGGATGGCGGACTGACTATAGATTAGATTGGTTACGGAGTGGAAGATTGTTAAGCGAGTCGAGGAGCAGTTTAACGCGTTCATGTCCGGCTTCAACGAGCTGATTCCACCGGATCTTGTCAACGTCTTCGATGAGCGTGAACTCGAACTGCTGATCGGCGGTATCGCCGACATCGACGTCGACGACTGGAAGAAACACACCGACTACCGCGGCTACCAGGAGCAGGACGAGGTTATCCAGAACTTCTGGAAGATCGTCCGCACCTGGGATGCTGAGCAGAAGTCTCGTCTTCTCCAGTTCACCACTGGAACTTCGCGTATCCCCGTCAACGGTTTCAAGGATCTGCAAGGTTCCGATGGACCTCGACGATTCACCATCGAGAAATCCGGCGATCCCAATGCCCTCCCCAAGTCACACACTTGTTTCAACCGTCTCGACCTGCCCCCATACAAGACTCACGACACTCTGGAGCACAAGATGTCCATCGCAGTGGAGGAAACCCTTGGATTCGGCCAGGAATAGAGCGACCAAACCAAATTCCCCGTCTGCTAGACAATGCAGAACATTCCTACCCTGTTTCTCCTAAACCCAGTAACATCCCCTTAGGCAAAGCTCAAAACCACCAACTCTTGTCTCTTCCTACGATTCCCCTTCATTACGCTAGCGGTCTTCCGCCTGAACGAAGTCGTTCTATCCAGTCGTTGCTTGCTTTTGCTATGGTTTCTTCCTGTCGGTGGCGCCTTGTCTTGTATATAGGTCTTGTCTCTGTATCATTGAGTGGGCACTCAGTTGAATTTATTTCCGTCGTTGGCGGATTTGTGCTTTTCCCTTCCTAGACTGTATTGGACTATCTAGATAAGCTATGGATCGGCAAAACTGTGGAGACGTTAGTGCGTGCTAGTTCCTTGAAGAACAAGGGATCCGCTGAATCAAGTCTGCGGACGAAGTAGAATAATCCCTATAAACGGGCTGGTAGTGGTGGCCTGTTCGTTTCGGACTTCCCGACGGAAGCGGATGCGAATCTTGTACGACGGATATTACTTTTGAGATCCAGTGCTTGGAAAGTAAAATAGTTTCGAGGTAGTGGATGTCTACGGACAATCTGTATTGCTTACGTGTATCTAGAGTGGCATATGAAGAAATGAATTCTGTATTCTGGTAAAGCGTGCAGGGAACTATTCATCAAGCAATGAATTTGTATTGAGCCCCCCAAGGAGATGTAGATTCAGGTAAGGATTCGTATATAGAAGCAGATATCGGATTTGTTCGGTCTAGGAAGTTCAGTATATTTAGCAACGCCACGATCAATCGTATCGGTCCGAACCGATTAAACTGGGTGTGGAATATATTTCTTGATTATGCCTTGGCTGTGCGGACAAAGGGGGTTTCCAGATTCTTGCGAGATGCTCTAGAACTCGCATCACCTTTTCCACACCCGCCCAATCTTCTGAGCTGAGTGGATCCTGTGTGTGTTTGGTGAGTGTTGGTCATTATTGTACACGGCTGCGTGACATTGGAATGCATCGCGAGATACAGCCGCGAGTTTCTGTAAGAGGGGAGTACCGTGATGCATATGCACAGTATGAAGTGCGCTTCCCGTACTTTGCGCGACTGGAATAGAAAGTAGAGATTAAAAAGGAGAAATTAAGCAATCGCAAAATTGTATATATTGCGCAAAGTAGAAGGACTCCAAACACCGCGCTTTGAAAACATTCGCTAACGTGGTTAAAATGATATCATGTAATCGCCATGAGCTTTTTCAGCTCATGAAGGGAGAGGGGCTTGATTAGGTATTGGTTTATGCCGACTTTCTGGGCTTGTTGCTGCATTGTTTCTGAAGCAACGCCAGTCACGGCCATGATGCAGGAGGGTTTGAGGCGTTTTTCTTTTTCGTATTTTCGAATTTTGGCGGTTGACACCAGGCCGTCCATGACGGGCATTGAGATATCTTGGAATCGGTTAGTCGGCAGCTTCACGGTTGATGTGCGAGGAGCAACTCACCCATTAGAACAAAGTTGAATTGCTGGCTGGATGACATGTACTTTTCCAAGGCGCTTAGTCCGTTGGAGGCTGTTTCGTAGCTGCAGCCAATTTTTCGAATGAATGTAGCCATGATCTAAGGGTCTGGGTATTAGTGGCCAGGGTCGACAATTTGCGGAATCAGGGCAGTGGCAACTCACTTTGAGGTTGATGTCGTTGTCATCGACTATGAGCACATGATTGGCCTTGGGCTGCATAGGCGGGTGAATTGGCAACTCCGTCACCGGAGCAGCCTGTGCTGCTATCTCAACAGAGGCTTTAGGCGTAGTCTCCCCTTCATCGTCAACGGGGGGCGAGCTCGAAGAAGGATTCGATGACGGGTCTTCGGAGGTAATGGCAGGGCTTGGAGCAGGAGCAGGAACGGGTTCACACTCTACTGATGTATCATTGAGCTCCAATGCTCTCCGCACGGCAGTTTGAATTTTCTGTGGACCAAACCTGCGTGATTGTTAGCAATATACCCGATCACTGGAAAGAATTTCAACATACGGTTGAGTCACCCAGATCACATTCGGACCGTATATGTTTTGCATCTTGCTGCCCAGAACAACAAAGTACTTGAACTTTGCTTCCATAGTCTTAATTATATCAAGACAGGAGGAGCCTTCTGCTGCGGCCTTGATCACTGGCTCCTCGAAAACCACAATATCCCCTTGTGCCTCCTCGAGAGACTCCGCCAAAGAGACACTCCATCCGAAGTAGGACATGAATACATCAGCAAGCGTACTTTGAATTGAAATTCTCCGTTTGGCATCGACGGACAACAATCCGGTGGGGACTTCGTTCAGATCAGGATAACCGTTGAATGCGACCAAGCACACGTGCAATGGCACATTGACCCCATCGATGCGAGTGACATGTTTTTCTAAAAGGAGTTGAGGTGGGATCGAACCGTCCGGGTCCTGTACGGGAATATAAACGTCGACCTGTGTTCCGGTACCCAACTCACTCCTCACATTGACGGTGCCATTGAGAGAAGTCACAAGTTGGCGAACGATGCTCAGACCCAAGCCCACGCCTTCTGTCAAGGAATCCTCTTGGGCAAATGGAGAGAAGAGCTTGTGTCGAAGGAAATCAGGCGCAATTCCACTGCCGGTATCGGTAATCGAGAGATGGGCGATGAACCTTTTCGGATCCTCTGGTCTTGCTACAGAAAGCGACACTTCGACGAACCCGGATTTGGTCCACTTGAGTGCGTTTCCTAGCAAGTTCATAACAATGCGTCGCCAGGCTCCGGCTAAAGAGCGTACTCTCCAGGATTGAGACTGTTCAATGCGAACGACTAATGACATGTCGTGGGGAGAGGCACCACGTAATTTGAACTCGTCAATAACTGGTGAGTATCTGATGACGTCGCGGCCGGCTGTTCTGGGCGCTCTTTGACCGGTGTATAATATATTTGTCACCTCCTCAACGAGATGACCAAGATCGAAGTCGGAGAGAAGGCTCGAGGCGTCCCTTCCAGAACGCTTGCCTTTGGACTTCTTCGCTTGGGTCAGATTGTTGATCTTGCAGAATTCAAGCCTAGATCACGATTAGCAAAAGCGATAAACGGGATAAACGGGGGACTAACAAATGATCTGTGGTGTCTAGCAAAGTCAAGCCAGACATCTCAATCATTTTTATCATATCTTCCTGAGCCGGTTGAAGAGAAGTAGCATTCAATAGCTCTGCGCTTGCTAGGATTCCGTGCAGTGGCGAACGTAACTCATGACTGACAGATGAGATGAAGTCGAATTTAGACTTTTCAGTGGTCATCCAGTGCACGCGTGAGACTTCCGAGACGATGGAATCGCCAAACACTTTGAAGTAATGCAGCTCGTCCATGCCCAACACGCGATGAATGTCACGGGTCCAGACAAGTGTGCCTGCCATCCAGCGGGACTTGTGGTAATCCCAAAGCGGAAGGAATAATACCGAGCTGGAGCCAGGAACAAGCTTCAGAACCCGTTGACAGATGGTCTTTATCTTTTTCGCCCGAGCTTCGGAGCTAGCACCTCCTCCAAAGGCCAGGCAATCGTCATTTTCGGCGGAATCGGTCGAGGTAAAAATCTGGCCTTGGGGGAAGAGCGCAATCAATAAGCTCAGTAACTCTTCTGTGATGACAATCTCAGTGATGGAAGGAGTGTCGGTCGGAGATTTCTTCTTCAAAGCAGAGCTCAATATATCACACGGCGCATTCAGTTCTTCCAAAGTTGAACCTGAATGCCCAAGGGGACTGAGGGATGGTGTGATGGGAAGCTTGGACGATGCAGATCCTGGCGACGCGCTTCTCGGTAGTGGCTCCCAGCTGGCGTGATCATTAAGTGGTTGGCTAAAGCGATGTTAGATGAGTTGTTAGGACGAAAGGTTGACAGGTAACTCACAAAGACGGATTACTTCGAGCTGCATCAAGGAACGCGACACCATCTAGGTCCATCGAGTCTCGAAGCAAAACACTCGCTCGGGCGAATATTGACGAAATACGGTCTGTGATTGGAATGCTGTCTGCAAGGGAAACCTGTGAGGTATCGTTGTCCACTGGCTTGATCCCTTCTTGGCCTCCTATGTTGTGGACATCCTCCAACGGTCTCTCTTCGTCTGGAGTCGGCATGGAAACTGACAGGGTGGAAACAATGGAGGAGGGCTCGGTGGATCCAGGAAGTGGACTGTTGAAAAACGCAGATGTCTGTTCTGTGCGGCTGGATGCTGTCGAAGGAGACACCACGACCCCAGCGTCAGTGACATTGACTCCTAGCGAGATGGGTTTATCGGCATTGGAAGCCAGTGAGGCCGATTCTAGTCGACGGCCACTGGAAATCTCGCGTGGATTGAAATCTGAGTAATCCTTGACGAAGTTGGTCAAGCCTCTGACCAGACGTTCAGACCGACGATGGCAATGCACGAGTCGGACGTTTTCCAGGTGATGTGCAATAGCGTCGGCTATCTCTCGAAGAACATCAACATCCTCGTCGCCGAAGTCGGCTTTTGCTCTGGGCTTGTCATCGATCACGCAGTATGTCCCAAGGACGACCCCAGACAGACTGATTAAGGGCACTTCTGCGTAGAATCGCATGTGAGGCCATCCTTGAACATAGGGGCGGTCTTTGAAACAGTCTTCCTTGGTGAAGTCGCGGATGATATATCGGTTCCTGCTGGCAGTGATGTTGTCGGTATCAATCGTATAAGACAGATCTTGACCGGTGAACAGGCGGATAGTATGGGGGCATACCCCCCACGTCAAGTCCAGCGACTTGACTCCCAGATAGATATCGTCATTAGGCAGATGGTTGTCTTTGTTTCGCAAGGATACTGATTTGGTCGCTTCGGCGATGATATGTTGATTTGCCCCGTCGACGAGGGAAACGAACGATCGGTTACATGTCAATCGGTGAGCACCCAGCTGAGCCAACGCATTCAGCGTAATATCTGCGGAAAGATCACAAGCAGTCGGCCGCTCATCGGCCCCCGTAGCATCATCCTCTGAGCCTTCTGCAGAGGCATCCCGCGTCGGCGGTCGATCCAAGGCGCAATAATACCTAGTTTGGGCAATCGTCAGCACGAAAATCGGCGGTAGAAATCTGATCAGGACGAACCTTGACAGCTCTCGGATTCTCTCACGCTCGGCATCACACGGCGGTTGATGAAAGGCCAGAGAGCCCGAGAAATCCATGACTTTCACTCCGCGGCATGCCTTTCCAACGAAGCCGTGGGCGGCGAATCTAAAGAAAACGGGTTGGAAAAGTCAAATTATTTAGCTAAAGGTGGTGCCACTAGACTCCATTAGACTCGTCTAAAACCTGCTTTGATCGTTGGGGGAGGGCCACTTATCGGCCATCCCCACCGCGCCGTTTCCATTGGAGGAGAACGCCAAATATTGGGCTTGGCCTCGGCAAGAGCTTCCGCCCGTGGGTTCCATTGTGGTCAAGGCGCTTCTAGACGCTAGGGAATTCGGCTCGCCTCCACAGCTGCCGGATAGAACCGATGGTGGATTTTTATCACCTGGCCAGAACGGCCCTGTGTACCCCGGTGACCTCGGGTCTTGTTGGGCATGAACTTAATCCCTTGCGAAACTTTGATTTAGTATTTGACCTGTTTGCTTACATACCCCAGTGAGGGCTTTTGGGATCTATTATCCATATTGATTCGCTTATTTCCTTTATTTTTCGGCATTTCGTTGATTTCCATGCTTCTTGGCGCCCGTGGGATTTCACATCCTGGGTCAGTCACTTTTACCGAATGGATTTTATGAGCTAGAGAAACAAAATGTAGCCAGACAATCACTCCAAGATGGCGTGCTAAGACACGGCAATGACTCCACTTAATCGCCACATATAACTCGTGGACAGCTGCCTGAATTCCGGGAAAAGCTTCCCCCAGGGTCTCAGGTACCTGGGCTGCGCCGCTTTTACAAGGGAGCCAGACTTAGTTTAGCTCTCGGAGTGATTCCTAGATCGGATATGGATTCAACGAGCTCTGATTGGATGGTCCTGATCACTCAGTGATGGTTCAACATTGCCGTGATAATCGGATCTATACAGAATGCTCAGATTGAATAACGTGATTCTCTTCTCCCACCCAGATGATTACGAAAGCCTCAAGCCACTATGAGCAGGTCATTCATGTCGTCTTTCCTCAAAAAGCTCATTCCGGCTATACGAGGCTGGTCTGGATGTCCAGCCGACAAGATACGTCGGGCGATGGACGGGTACAACGCCGGGTGCTACACGCGAGTTACTGAGACATCCTGCGGTGATGCCGTCGACTACACGGAGACCAACCATTATCGGATGGCCTGCAGGAACTCCAAGATGCAGTAGAGGACTGGTTAGTAAACATGCAGTATGCAACTGTACCTAACCGGCCGCAGTTTTGCTAAGCGGGATTATGATTGCAAAATTTCCGCCAACCATGTGCTTGTTATGCACTTGGCGAAGGCTTTTACGAGCTATTAACAGGGCAAAACTAGTCACTGGAATCGGCTGGTGAATATTTGTAACAGTCTCGTCCGAATTCGAGAATCTCAGCGCACGCCTGGAAAAAAAGCCAAGAGGTTATAATATTCGATGCATGGATGGCGATGGCAAGAGGAGGGAGCTGAGAAGAGCAAGTGGGATGAACTGGTACAGGATTCATGACCTCGATTATTTTTTAGGGAGATTGAGACTTTCCTCTACCAACGCTATATCACCCTCATTCAAGACTCTCAAGATATTGAAACTCGGCAATGTTGTTCTCGAATAAACCGTGCACCCCATCGTCTAACGGACAGAGAAATACCGTCTTGTCCCTCACCGCGAATCCATGACCATCCGTGTAGAGAACGTCGTCGGGGCTTTCGATGCTGCAACTCCCCCAAGCCTGTTCACCGACATCCTGGAAAGAAAGAACAAAGCGAAGTAAGTGATCAAAATTAAGTCTCACAGACCAATGGTAATATTCAGAAGTGTTGTCGTCCGGGTCCTCGGGTTCATATTCATATTCCGCGTCTAGCACATTCACGTAGCCAACCATGCCAAGTTGGCCCGGTTCTGCACTAGCCAAAATTGATCGCACGGAGCGATCATCCATGACCAAATGATAGTTCATGTGAGGCGACGTAAGTATATTAAACCCATGCCGGTTGACCCAATCGAGGTGACGCTTGCGGATCGTTTCTTCTGGTGCCCCCTCGATGCTGAGATCTTCAATGATCACACTTCTAAGCTCAGTACATACGACCATAGGGTGTGGAGAACAGGGCTTCCCGTCCGCTCAGCCGTACTTAAGCCACACGCCGGCAGGTTAGTAGTTGGGTGGGTGACCACCAGCGAATCCCTGCTGTTGTATGTTTTTCTTTTTTTTCTGGCTTGGGTAAAGTAGCCTTTACGCCTGGCCATTCGTTGAAGTATCAAGAGACTGGCATAGCGTGTCCGAGGTCTACTGAAAGTGAGAAATCCTCTTTAATTGTCCATCTTGAGACACTATTCACCTTTACATAGACGCGATACCCCAGATTGGAGCCTCGCACAGGCGATGAAGCATGTGCTTATTGGCAACAGGAGTTGTTTTGTCGTCACATATCGCATAACATTTCCCTGGTGCTGGCTCCGCCAGTCACAAGTCAAGTTTGGGTTCTATACACTTCAGACATTAGTACCGCTGATAAACCTATCGGACATGGTTTGGTACATCTCGTCGTAATTATCGGTGGCAAAGTTGGGTTTATCCTTCTTTCTCTCCCGACATTCAGTCGTTTCGGCTCGCACATTATTCGAGACGGGGTTCTCGAGGTAGTGAACACGAACAAAAAGGGGACGTTCAGGAATGTGATGGTGCAAAATACTCATCTCTATTCTTAACCTAAGTTCCAAACAAAATGGAAAACATTTCGTGTCATATCTTTGCAGTGTACATTCAAGTAAGCGGTGAGGCGCATGCGAATAACGCCTCAGCCTTGGTTGACCTGCATATATGGTTGGTCAGATAACGACCCACAGCCAGGCTCCCCCAATCTCCATCTCACTCAACCCTCGACTTGGCATCTCCCGTTTCATGACACTGAAACAATGGTCGGCGTGGGAGGCCGAAGCAAAGGGTGCAAGACTTGTCGCAGGCGCAGAGTAAAATGCGGTTCGATTCATTTGTAGCTCACCCTCAACTACCCCCACTAACGTACCCCAGATGAAGTCAAGCCACACTGTGAACGTTGTCGCAAAGCCAAACTTCAGTGCGAAGGTTACAATCAATATGCCGAGTTTATCGATGTAACTACGCGGTTGACTGGCAAGTCTCTTCCCAATGACAAAAAATCGGCCGCAGTTAGCCCAGCTGGGAGTACATGGCCAGGAGACTCCGTCATCGAATTGCCCTGTATGCCATTGATTCGCAATCCGGCATTCGACGAGCAGATCATCTTCACCTCACATCTCATAAACAGGCTTTTCTCTTGGCACCAAGAGTCAACTTCGCCGGAATCAGCAGCTTGGATCCTCTCGCTTACCCGTCATACCGAGGACGAGGGAGACCTGTCTACATCTTCACTTCGTGCGCTGGCCACGGCGTATTTTGGTAAAACACACGGTCACTCAGAGCTCGTGCGAAAGGGTGCAGGTTTCTATTCTCGGGCACTTACTTCTTTGCGTAGACAGTTGCAAGACCCCAATCTGGTCTTGGAGGATGAGGTGCTCGTCGCCATTATCTGCATGGGCATATACGAACTTGTCACCTTTAATCAGCCAAACGGATGGCTTCATCATTGGAAGGGTCTTGCTCGATTGGTAGGTCTTACCTCTCCTGGAAAGTCTGTGCTCTCTAACCGGAGACCTAGACTGCGTTGAGAGGGCCACATCGTTTCCAATCTGGTATCGCGCACGCGCTTTTCCCTTCCCTCCGATCTTGCATTGTAAGCCAAACTCATTTCCATCAACTCTGTAGCCCCGCTAAGCTTCCAAGGCCCTCGGATACATCGTCGAACGCAAGCGCTGCTTCCTCGAAGACCCAGAATGGAAAACAATACCCTGGGCAATAAATGGCCTCGACTCGAAAATGCCCGTCAGCCATCTACACGACCACCTCAGCGACCTACCTGGCTTTCTCGAAGATATGGATCGTGTCATCCAGTGGCCTCCAGGCAAGCCAGGACTGGACGAATTCAAAGCAGCCTGCAGCAGGCGAATCTTTGCGACTCTCCAGGCTGTCTATGCTTGGCGCTGGAAATGGGAACAGAAGTTTCCCAACTCGACATACTTGATCGCGTCCGACAATGTCGATCGAGAAGCTGTTCTAGGGTTACCACCCGCCCCATTTAAGTCCATTATCTGGTTTGCCAGTGCTAATCGTGCCACCGAGTTGATTCTTTACAACAGCATCCGGCTGGTTGCGACACGAGCGCTCGAGATTTCGGGGATACATATGGATGTTCCTTTGTCGGGGACGAACCCAACTGATCCACTTTTGCCGATGCAGGGATGTAGGCGCGATGTGGCTGTTGAGATATGCCGGATGGTGAACTATCATCTACACAATTTAAGGCGGAGCTCGGGGGCCCTCATGGTCCTCTTCCCGGTCAATGTGGCGTACATTAATCTTGAAGATGATCGTGAAGGAGCCAGACCTTGGCTGGAACGTGTTATGGCTGTTGTTGCGGATATACATGGCTTTGAAATAGGGCGGAAGGAGAATTTACCGCGGAAGACTCTAATGGTAAGAGATCTCTTGAAGCACAAGTCATAAGGGGGGGTATTATGGATCAATGCAATGGCTAACGAAAGACAAAATCAGCGGCACGGCCATATTCCAAGGCTGTAATTCCCACCGAGCAATTTTCATGACCCTTCCCATCACTGAACTCGACTCTCATTATTCGAATCCCAGTCATCATCACCAGAAAGGCTTTCCCTCCTAGCCGTGATGACAATCCACAACAACCCCTTCACTTTCTCGGCTTCCTTGTTCTGCCTCTTCTCGGCTTCCTTGTTCTGCCTCTTCTCGGCTTCCTTATTCTCCTTCTTCTCAGACTTCCTCCCGGGACTTCGACCCCTCTTCTCGTCCCTGGCAATTTTCCTATCTAAATTGACCTGCTTTTTATCCAACTTCCCTTGCTTTTTATCCAATTTTCTCAACTGATTCTGCTCAGCCCGTTGAGCCGAGTAAGCACCAAGCTTCTTCATCCAATTGCTCTGCTCAACGGGAGCACCAACGTCAAAATCAAGCCTCATAACTTCCTCACCAAGCGCACTCATTCGCTTCACAAGACAGGCCTTGCTCGCAATCTCCGGTTGCGCATTCTCGGGTCTGGTATCATCACTCACAGCCGCATACTGCCCCTGCACGAAAAACCGACGCATCACACCTCACCCCGATCTGAAGCAACATCTTCCCCGTTTTGCAAATCTGCGCATGAAGACCCCTCGGACTGAAAACAGTCTCATTCGCCTTCTTCATATATTGCTTCGTGCGGATGATAGAGGTCGCCGCTATACCCAAGCCCGAAGCAAGGTTGATAGAGGAACCAACAATCTGGGCCGTTGCGCTCGGGACGAAGCCGACGACGTTGCCGATCATGCTTGTTGCTTGGAGGATGGGTTGGCCATGAATGCTTCGTTGAGGCCGTCGATGAAGGCTAGCATTTCTGTGGAGGGGAGGTTGTATTGGTGCTCGAGGTCTGCCGCGCGGGCCCGGGCGAAGGGGCTCATGTGGGCTCCTCCGAAGACTTTCGTTATTTCTTTGAGATATTAGATATAGGATAAAACGGAAATATAGAGGGTCTTTCTTACGGGGAATGACACATGGTTTTGGGGTTTGTCTGGATGGGCGATTTTGTAGTTGTGTTTGGGGTTCGCGGTAACAGGATGGGTTTATCATGGGAGATATTTGAGCTAACGATGGCTGGGACGGGTAGTGCACCGAGTAATCTGCCGGGGTATAGGGATATGGACCATTCCATTGCACTTGAAGTTGGTATTGTTGTTGACTCTGGTATGGAAGAGGCGAGGGTTCCGGTCGACTCTCATACGAGATAGGTTGGCTCCGAGACTCATGAATGTAGACTTCACGAGATGAAACGGGTCGATATCCAGGGTATGACCCTGGCAATTCAATCGCATATTGAGCCTCGGGTGTATACGGCGGAGGTGGGCACGCTTCAGGTGCCCTGGCACTCTCCATAGCAAAGCCATGATTATGGCTGCTATCGTACAGGACTGCCATGTGGATGTATAGGGATAAACACGAGTCTGGTCTGACGATGATCACGATATCTGTGCAAGGAACATCAATTCTCGAGAATCTAAGCGACTTAAATAATCAATTCTAACTAAAACCAAAATGCATTACAAATGTGATGAGGAATTACCCTTTCGGGCGGATTCTGCGAGCAATCGTCGAACCCGCGGATCAGCTCCACTCGGCCCGATTGAAAGCCGTGCCTCACCACCGCTCGCGAATTGCACTCCAAACGGATAGGTGCGCTTAGGTACATGCAAAGCTTAACTCGAACCTTGGCTAATACGCCTCTTGGGGGCAGTGTTTTCGAGACGCGACCAGTCTCTGCCGTTGCGTTTCGGGTGTGGCGCAGTTTGCGGCTCGCTGATTGAGTCTAATCGAGTATACTACGTAGTCGACACTTCCCCGATTGAGTGTCTGGTGTGCCACTTTGCAGAAAGCAGTTTCTTCATGTAGATCACAAAATTTTGGAATATTTCTATACTGACTCCCTGAAAGATATAAGAATGAATTAATCCTCGAGCGTATTCTCTAACAATCGCATCTTCAGTTTCTCTTGTCTTCAGAACATCCATTTCAAGTTTGCCTTTTTTGCAAGTTTAAAATGCATTTCTCCAGCGGTCTGGTTGCCTCCATGGCAATCATTCTTCCCATTCTTGCACTACCTACATCTTCCACTCAGAGCAAGCTACTACCTGCTGCTGATGCAGTCCCCGGAGAATCTTCTCTCTTCGTTAACTATGCCGGCAAGAAGACACCCCTCGCCTCCAAATGGATGAAGGCGATTGCTCCAAGCGCCTCCGGTCCTGCAGGACCCGACGACCTCCTCTTCCAGAATTTACTCAGCGCCGAATGGATCATCTACTCCTTCTACCAGCAAGCAGTAGAAACCTTCTCTCCCTGCGACTTCACCAAGCTGGGCCTACCGAACAGCACATACCAACGCATCGCTGAGATCCGCGACAACGAAGCGGGCCACGTCCGCATCTTTCAAAACCAGATATCTGACAACTCAATGAAACCTGGTCCCTGCAAATACGAATACGGTTTCGGTCACAACGCAAGCATATTCCTCGCTTTGCAGGTCTACATCGAAGTCTCAAGCATGGCCTTCCTCACAGGTCTCTCACTCCTAGCCGAGGCGAACATCTCCAAGTCCGCCCTGATGGCAATCGGTCAAGTCGAAACACGACACAACACCTGGTCCCTCATCGATGTGTACAACACAAGCCCATTCTCCGGGCCCTCTGACACCATCTACCCCTACGCAAACCAGATCCTAGACATGACAAACGCATTCATCGTGCCTGGTAGCTGTCCCACCGAGAACCCCGTGTACCCAACTCCCCGCCAGGACCTCCCTCGAATGGCTTTCCTTGGAAACGGGACAACTGGCCGTCCTGGGTCGAATATCCAGTTTGTTTTCGACCCCACGGGGAACCAGCCTAAGTTCGTGGATGGGACGGACTATTATGCGGTTTTCTATCATGGGGTGAACACGGTTAGTGTGCCGTATGACCCGACGAAAAATAGTGTGCAGATTCCGAAGCCGTTCGATCCTGACACTGGGATCGTTATGGTTTCTATTGCTGATCAGGTGGATGCGCCGACGGAGGAGAGTGTTGTCGCTGGGCCGTTGATTATTTTGGAGCAGCCGGGTATCCTTACGCTGAAAGAGCCTTCTGTTGCTTAGATAGAGACTTTATTGGTCCTTTCGTCTGATCTGGGCGACATGAAAACATCAGTCTTACATGCCTAGGTAGATGTGACAGTCCCAAGGTTGAGTACATTATTAGATCGAATATATACAGTCTTTCACATGTCTGCAGCCTCCATACGTACTTCACTACAAAACATTGCAAGTTCTCAACTTTCGGCTAAGTCCAAGAATGTCCAAATTTACAAGATCTCGGTGCCATAAAGAGCACAGCCAGCATACTCAAAACAATGTAAATAAAAACAAATCTACTCTGCAAGTAAACACACCAGCAAATCGAGAACGCCCAACACCTATCATTAGTAAGCAGAGTGCCAGGGCGCAACCAACCAGCGGCCGCAGCGCCCACGCGATGATGCCACTCGCCCAAACAATCAGCCGCTCTTCCAGTTGCCGTGATCCTCCAATTCCACGACCTTGAACCCCTGTTACCCCGCTGAATTCCTTCCGGTGAGCACACTCTTGGCAATCCCCAGACTCAAATTGATCCCAAGCACCCATACGGCCGATAATCGCATTCTACGCTCCCCGCACCGTCACCGGGAACGCGCCTCACCGAGATCTCGACAACGATATCGGCGCGATGAGCATTCTACGGGGTCGATCGGCGCTTTGCCATACCAGAATACTGACTCGTTTCCCCCGAGCAGACTATCAATAATCCACCACACCCGAAACGAATACAATGGCTGTCGAGGGCACCACTCCCGTGTCGGTACGTGCAATCGATATACCGACTTTCGCGCAATGACAGACTCGCGCGCTCGCTCCATGATACCCCCACTAACGCCCGCCATAGCCCATTCCCATCCCGGAGCTGACCAAGATCACCAACGAGGTACGTCCCAGCCCGCCTCTACAATCCACGCAACCCCCCCAAACTAACACACCGCAGGCCTGCGATGTCGCCCTGAAGGACGTCACGGAATACGAACACACGCAAGTGAGCTCGTGGAACTCCGCGATTATCGTAAGCACCACCATCCCCGCCAATCCACCACAACCATGAACAGAAACCAACATATCCCAGAATACCGTCCTGAAAGCCCTCATCACCGCAACCGCCCCCGAAGATACCGCCAAGCCAGCACCCTACCGCTTCACCGTGAACAGCACGATCGTGCAGCAGGGCATGATCGACAAGAGCGCCGCGGCACAGGGTGCGCAGAGCAACGCCGGAAAGCGCGGGATGCACTCCGCCTCCGGGGCGTTTTGGGACGTTAACCGTGATGGCATGTGGACGTTCAAGTACCCCGGTGGTGAGGAGAGGGGGGTTGGACGTTGTTGTTAGTGTGACTTGGTTTGCTATGGCTTAGAGGGCCTGGGAACCAGTAAAGTTTGATACAATTGCCCTGAGGTGTCTTTGTCTTGAGTGAGGGTTGTTATTATACGCTTTCTCGTTATTCCTATTCCTCTGATTTTTGGAGCTATATGGGATTTTTTTTCTTTGTTCATTTGAGTTAAGCGATGGCTGTGTCTATTAGTTCTGAATATCAGGTTCTCAGGCCGTGTCAATGGACTTGTATATGATTGTTAGGTTGCGTGGAGGCGTTGTATCGTAGTCATCGAGTACTCTATCCCGAGGTCTACGAGGACTGCTCTACGGCGAGAGATAAAGAAGATTATTTTCATGAAAATGCATTAACTTAATAGATGCAAATGGTATCTGAAAGTGGCAAGATCCGAAAATCAAAACCCAAGAAACAAAGGGCCAAAAAAAGGGGCCAAACTACCAGAAGAAATCTCCATGAACCAGGGACTCCGTCAACAATATCCATCGTCGAGGGCGATATCCATCGTGTAAACTCAACCCGGTTTGCGCCATGCTATGTGCCATTCCTCGTGAAAACGCCATAAACCTTAATAAATCATGAAAGATTCCCAGACGAAAATGAAATGACTTTCGATGGAAATGCGATGCTTAGCGAGGCTCGGAGTAGTCGTTTAGGGCCACGCAGACTGCGCCGCGGTGGTGACCGGAGTACTGCCGGATGATGTTGCCGGAGCTGAGCTCCCAGAGGCGAGCGTAGTGATCGCTGGACACGGTGACGAGGTAAGCGGAGTCGGCGGAGAAGGCACAGTCCCAGACCCAGCGTTGGTGGTTGGCAAGGGTCGTCTCGAGGAATAGAGTGCCGTTGTTGGGGTCCATAGGCGGTCCATCGGGCGAAGGAGTGAAAGTTTGCTGAGGTGTTTGGGTCTCATCTCGAGGCGCCTCACTGATGCGAAGGAGGTCTCTGTCCTGAACGGGGGCATCGAAGATGCGCAAGAGGTCACGATTCTGGTTACGGGTAGTCTCAGCGGGAGTTGGTGAAGCCTCAGTTTGGTTCTCCTCGGTGCCCTGCGAAGCCTTTCGGTCATTGAATTCCTTGATGGCGACCTTGGCGGGGGGATATTCTGCGTCAAGATTCCACACTTTGGCAGTGTGGTCAGCGGAGCAGGTGGCCAGGTGCTTGACATCGGGAGACAGGAGAACGCGGGTGAGGTAATCCTTGTGGGCCTGGAAGGTGCAGATTGGGATGATGCGAGTGGTTTCTTCATTCTGAACCATGCGCCAGATGTAGACATTACCCTGTAGACAATTCAATGGTTAGTGAGGGGAATCGCCAAGACACTGCGGAGGTCATACCTTCTTATTTCCAGCACACAGCAGAGACCCATCGCTAGCGACGCTCACACTGAGCACAGCAGTATCATCCTCCGGGATCAATTGGTGAGTGCAGACACTCTCTCCAAGGTCCCAGACGCGAACCATGCCAGCGCGATCACCGCTGATCAGCTCACCCTGGTTGGGGTGAATGACAACGTCATTAACCGCTGCCCGGTGCACGTAGTTGCGCTGCAGGGCGCCGGTGCGAGTGTCCCAGACCTTGACAGTCCCATCCTCAGAACTTGTAACCATCCACTTGCCTTCGCAATGGAATGCGACACCGGTGATGTTGCTGGTATGACCTTCGAAGGTCATGACTGGGTTGGGGTTGGTGGACTTGATGTCATAGAGTTTGACATTGTTGTGTCCGCCGGCGGCGAGAAAACGCTTGTCGGGGGTGATGCACAGGCGATTGACCTGTGAGTCTGGGTGCTGGATGGTGCGCGAGCAGATGCCCGACAGCGCCTCCCAAAAGCTGGTGAATGGGTATATTAGCACATATTCAGATTCAAACTCGCATGTCAACTCTTAGAGCTCCGCTCATGAGCTTCAGCTTGCCTCAGACGTACCGGATGGTATGGTCATACCCCGCTGTTACGTGCGACAGTACTCATTAGTTCAAGCTGAGAAAGAATGCGGGGAGATCGTGAAGGCCCACTTACCAGTGCAAAGGATGACACTCATCGTGGATGGGAATGGCTCGGAGACGGGTGCGTGGAGACTGTGGTTACTGTAATTAGAGGAGCTGTAGAAAGTACAAAAGCTGTAGCGGCTGCCGCGGCTCTCGTTCGACCCAGTGGTATTCTCGCTGGCAGGAGCAGTCGTGCTACCTGGAGTCCCGGAAGCTGGAACGGAGGGTCGTTCTGCCATCGTGGTCACGTGTATAAAAGGCGGGAAGAGTGTCCTGTGTCACGTGAAAGAAAGGCGGAGCCCTTCTTAGGAAAGTGGTGTGTGAGATATGAGAGGGTCGAGCGGTGAGGAAGCTTTGTTTGCCCGGCAGAAAAAGTGACAGTAAACGAAAAAGTACCTCTCGAGGCTTCACCTGACCTCACTTCTTGACTCAACTTTCCGCCTCTAAGTCTCTACGCGTTTTCAAAGTCTCAAGCGACGGATAATTTGTCTTGCATATCATGATATTTCAATATCTACTTTAAAGTCAAGTCTCGAGCTTGATCTGGTCTATCCTGAATCCCTTCGAGATGAATATGGACGGAGCCATGGAGCAATGTGAGTTGCCTTCATTCCAGCCCAACAGCATCGCAGGTGATGATCTGGGGCTTACACTCTCCCCTGGATCTCAGTCTCAAATGCCAGAGTCATGGCTGCAGGATGGGAATGCCCTCGACCTCGGTATCGACATCGGCCTTGACTTTGACCCCTTCACGGACTTTGGCCAGCTGGTTTCTCAGCTAGATGGTTCGAACAAGCGTACACGTGATGATCTCGATGACCTCTTTGAAGAAGGATGCAGTTCCCCAGAACCCAAGAAGCAAAACACTGGAGATCAGCAACTCTCGCCGGCTTGGGACAAATCGTTGAACATTGGGTCGACGAATGAAGCGTCGATCTTGTCGCACGCTGCCCCGGATTCTCACGCCACTGCTTCGGCAAGCTCTGCTATACAGAAGAAGTTTTGCCTTGACCAGCAGAGTATTGCCTATCATGCGGCTGTCGAAGCAATGGTCCACAGGCCCTACCCAAAGCACATCTCTCCATATGGGTCTGTTGGATATCGTCCATCGGCACCCGGTCTCCACTCGATGAGAATTGCGACCGAAGTTTCACACGACACTCTTCACAATAGGCTGCTGAACTCCAGGCGCAGGGTGGATGTTCTCACGGCTGAACGGAACAGGTACCGTGATGCCTTGCTCAAGTACACCAGCATCGATCCGAAAACGGGTAGGCTGGGAATTCATGTCCAAGAGGCCGAGTTGGCAACATTGCGTCGAGTGTGTACCACTCAGCAGCAGCGAGCCAAAAATTTCAAGGCAGAAATCGAGGAGTGGAAAGGCAAATATGTCAAGTTGGCTCAAACCCATAACTCACTGGTCCGGGACTATCAACAATACACTTCGTCCGGGACAGCTAAGAAGCCAAATGTCTCGAATGAGTGGGAAGGCAGATACACCCAATTGAGTCAAGCGTATAATGATCTATTGGGCATGTGCGCTCAATTAAACCCTTCTATTCAAATTGCCCCATTGAGACAATCCTGGAAACATCCTGAATCGAATCCAGCGTGTGACCCATCGACGTCTGCCATTCAACACCCTGCCCCTTCGAATACAAATATCTCCTACCCTTCTCCTCCGACTTCGACTTCTTCTCCTATTCATCTCTCCGCCACCGTTCTTCCACAACTTTCTCCCGATCTTCCGGAAGACCGTGTTGCTCTCGATTTGCATTCCCAGCCACATCATACTGAAGACTTCGCTCCTCGAGCACCTACCAATTCTCCAGTTCATCCTTCTACTGCTGGCTCAGTCACGATGAACAACAACACCGCATTCACCATCAACCTGGCTCACGGGGCGACCGGTGCCAACGCGCGTCCCATCAACAACCCTATGAACTCTACCGCCAACCTCTACCACTCGCACGCTGTATCTCCCAAGGAAGTCGAGGTGATCGATCTGACCATCGACGATCTAGATACAGACAAAGTGAGTACCCAAGGATTTGCTCCCATGCGCAATGTTCAAGACACCCCGCTGACCAAGTTCCACCGTGAATTCAGGAAGAAAGACCTCAAGTGGCTGCACCAGGTTAGCGATCATGACGCTGTCGACAAAGTCTTCGGCAGCCTCAACCCTCACCACAAAAAGAAAGTCTACGAAAACGGGCTCGGAGTCTGTCACAACGTCCTCGAAACTCAAAAACACATTCGTCGCAACCTTGGTGGTCCCTTCAACGACCCTACAAGCGATCTCCTCGTCTCCGCGAGTGCTGCCCTCGAGAATCATGTCGCCGCCAACGCTGCTCTCGTTCATGCTGCCATTGCCATGAAAAAGAATGCCGCCGGATCTGCCGCCCGATCCGCTGTCAAGTCTACCCCCAAGCTCACCATCACGGCCATCACCAAGACTACGACCAAGATTACCACGAAACCTACCATTACGTCTTCTATCAAGGTTATTAAGGCTGCCAAGGCTTCTGTCAAGTCTGCCATCGAGACTGCTGTTGAGTTTGCTACCAAGCCTCACACTCCCGAACCTGATGACCCCGCCGCCGTTGCTGCTGTCCAGGCCGGTTTCTACAACCCCACCGATGATGATCTTGGACGCATGATCGAGGATGAGATGCTTCAGGAGATGATTGACCGCGAGATGGAGGATATGGAGGTGATGAAGACTGTGATTTCTAACTTGTCTTGAAGGACAGTCCGTTGAGGCCTTTCGTCTATTTCGAGATAACTTCCCACTGGGCTTTCTACCTTTGTACTTATCTTTATGAATGAACTTTTTGCAAGGGTTCAATTAGTTTCTGTTAACCTGGTGGAACCTGACTAGCTACAGAGTGGCAATGAATGGGTAACGCTTGTAATGCTTCTTTCTAGATGGAAGCAGGTCTTCGTAGTATTCAGACGCCAAAGCTATCGCAGATGTTGCAGAATTCAGTTATGAGCTTGGGTTTAATACGATAATAGCGTTTGCACCATTTATTCTTACTTTCTTCTCGCCTGGTCTTTATTTGGGCCTGTTGGTAATATCTTCACGATGATTGGATTACCTTTCCGAATATGCCGAGTCGGTCATGTCTCGAGTTGTAACTCCTTGGGTACTTGTCTTGCTCATCTTGCCATGCAGTTGGCCTTGCGTACTCAAGCACGCGGGATCCGTGAGGTTTCTATTGACAGCTCATATGCAGTTAGGCCAGTGGTTCATCACAGGTACGCGAAAGA
Source organism: Penicillium cinerascens (assembly GCF_028974065.1). Lineage (NCBI taxonomy): Eukaryota > Fungi > Ascomycota > Eurotiomycetes > Eurotiales > Aspergillaceae > Penicillium > Penicillium cinerascens. Next base: position 3,002,271 of record NW_026695290.1, on the reverse strand, counting down.
GAATCTGCCGCCGACAGTCAAACTCAAGCGCGAGGACAGATACTTCTTGATCTCGAATACTGTTTTGATCGTTATGGCATCTGGGGACGCTCGTGTTCTCTAGCGTGTTATTCATTTCTGCTAAAGATGGAGTTTACGTCTTTGGTCGCTTTATGGCGTCGGTGCTCGGTTGCCGGATCGTGCTCATGTATGAGCTGGTTAAACGAGGTGCTTTATAACATGGACAAGCAGACGCCTTCGGTTGTAAATGAAATGGGATATTATCTACGTGAGTTCGGGCTATAAATAGGAGCAGACTTCTTCTATATATGCCTTGATTCAGTCTTTTATCAAATGGATTTTTCCGATTATTGTACCTGAAAGCTCTCGTACACATTCCCTAGCGGGTGGTGGCCATGACGTAGTGCACGCGTTTCACCGATCAAGTCGCATCTATGTATAATGGGACAGTCTCATTTAGAACGAGACCGGATTAGCGATTTTCTCTATGTATAAACCATACGTATATGCAGATCTAGATACTAGGCTAGAGTGTCGTGATACAGAAACCAGAAAACCTTGACACGCGCTGGCAAGTCGTCCAATCGTAGTAGATATCCAAAGCAAAAAATCACATATGAAACTCGAATGCCCAAGTCTAAAACCTAAAATCCAATGAAGATAATACAAGCAAAGAAAAGATTTAATCCCGGGTCATAGCATGCGGCTCAACCATCTCACGGTCCTCAACATTGGTGTCAGACGGGCTCATGTTGAAGGAGCCCTTATCCTTGTAATTAACACCCTGGGCCTTGAGCTGCTTGCGAGCCTTGTGACCACCACAGCAAGACGCACAGCAGGAGCCGAACTGGACGATAAAGGCAATAAGACTGAATCCGGAGCCGATCCACATGAACGCCATCATCTGGGTGCCGACATGGGCCTTGATGTTGAGATTGGGGTCAGCAGTGGCAAAGACATTGGCGAAAATCTCAAACATAACGGTAGCCACTGCGGATGCCACGATGGTGACCAGGGCGGTGAAGAAGCTGATGAGCAACATGGGCAGCGAGCGAAACAGCACGAACGTGCGGCGACGGTGGGGGAGCTGTCCGGCGCCATTGAGTTGTCCGCCATTGGCGGCCAGGGCCTTGATGGTCTGGGGAGGTCGCGAGGACACGGCCAAGGGGCTGATGAAGATCATGATAAAGTTGAGGACCACGGCTGTCAGGAAGAGGCCGAACATCCACTGGGAGGCGACGTGGGCCAAGTGGAGGGGCTGGGTGATTTCGGAGGGCAAAGCGACTGGAATAGAGTTAGCATTGAATTTTCGCGATTGGGGTTGACTTTGATAGGGGGGTGCCTACTACTTGCACCGGCCAGCAGCTCGCTCAGGATGATCTTGACCGGGTTGAAGGAGTACAAGGTCTTCGGCTTGGAGCAGCGGGTGATTCCTTCGCCAAAGTAGCCCTCGCAGAAGTTCCACAGGCCGACCTGGTAGAAATCGTGCAGACCGATAGACCGGGCGATGGAGTTGATCAGGACGGCATTCGGCACGGACAAGGGGATGATGTTGGCCAGGTCGAGATAGAGGAAGTAGGTGTTTCGCAAGACGGGCTTGTTGGAGACGTTACCGATCACCACGAGCAGCACGAAGATGAAGGCGATCAGGTAGAGCAGCGACCGAATGATGCGGTGGGTGTGAACGGTGGCCGCCCGACGACGAGCGAGAGGCCGATTGGGGCTGCCGCGACGGAAGAAAGGAAGCTTTCGGCCAGTGCCATTGACAGCGTCCACTCCGCCTACCATACTGGAGTGAAGGAATGGACGAAGGAGGATGGGAGGAAGGGATGACGTTTAGGCATCCGTGAAGGTTATAACAGGATGGCTAGGCTCTAATCAGATCGAGTGAAATCCCTGGTCCCGAAGCTCCGTGTGGGATCGTCAGTGGCTGCCGCTAGCTCGCTTTTAGCGCCCCGTAATCGTCGACTGCGGACGACAACTGAATTACGATCGTGGAAAGACAGGACCCGAGGTAACCGGGTGGAGGGATAAAAAACCGGAGAATTGACAGCCACGTCAGACGATCGTGTTAACTTTAATCAAGCCAAGCGGACCTGGACCTGGGTTCCAACAGCACGGGCGAGATTCGTCAGAGGTGGAGAAGGGTGTATAAAACTATAATGGGCGCCTGGTGGCGGCCTGCGTCATTGCGGCGTCCGACTCCCGACTCCCGACTCCACCGCTCCTGAAAAAGACCCGATGCTTGGCAGTAGGCTAACTAGGCAGAAAACATCTCGCGCTCATCTCCACCTCCTCTGTACATACTACAGCCTTCCCATTCACCATGAGGTGGCTATCCCTGGTTGCGATCCTTGCTGGCCTGGCTCTGGCCGACGATACGACCACTTCTCATACCTCCACCTCCTCCACCTCTTCCGGGACCACCACCTCCTTCGATCTCTCCGATGCCTCCACGATCACCGGCAGCGTCGCTCTGCCCTCGGGCACCTACGAGACCTACAGCACCACCATCACCCTTGACGATGGCGATACTTCCCAACTAACCGTCACCTCGTCCATCTCCGGGAACTCCTCGGCCATGCACAACCAGACCACTGTCACGCACACCTCCAACTCCGTGACCGTTCTGGTCGGCGGCGGCGGTACCACGACCTTGGGCAATAACAGCATGAATGCCACTGCCACTGCCTCATCCACGTCCACCTCGACACCAGTCATCAACACCCGGCCTTGCAATGGCTACGTCGAGTTCTGCGGGCGCAACTACTCCAACATCACCATGGTTGCCGCACACAACAGCCCGTTCGATCGTCCAGGCAATGCTGCCTCTAACCAGATGTTTGACGTGACGACCCAGCTGAATAACGGCATTCGCATGTGTAGGTCAATCGTGTGCCCGGGTCCGTTCCCAAACTAACCTTTCCAAGTGCAATTCCAAACACACTACCAGAACGGCACCATGCTGCTCTGCCATACCTCCTGCGAACTTCTCAACATGGGTACTCTCGAGGCTTACCTGACTAAGGTGGCCGCCTGGATGCGCCAGAACCCCTTCGACGTGGTCACCATCCTGATGGGCAACTTCGACTTCGTCGCGCCGCAGAACTTCACCGATCCAGTCATGAATTCCGGGCTTCAGGACTTTCTGTACACCCCGCCGGTGATCCCCATGGCGCTTCATGACTGGCCTACGCTATCCGAGATGATCCTCACCCAGAAGCGCGTCGTCTTCTTCTTGGACTATCAGGCCAATCAGACCGCCATCCCGTGGTTGATGGACGAGTTCTCGCAGATGTGGGAGACTCCCTTCTCACCGACCAACGACAGCTTCCCCTGCACGCAGCAGCGGCCCCCGGGTCTCTCGGTCCAGGACGCCGAGAACCGCATGTACATGGCCAACCACAACCTCAACCTGGCCGTCGATCTCGGCTCCATCACCATCCTCATTCCCAACACCGCCGTGCTCAACCAAACCAACGGCGTCAGCGGCCCCGGCAGTCTGGGCTGGATGGCGGAGAATTGCACCCGTAAGAACCCCACCCGATCCTCCCTATATCACCCCATAACACCCCCTAACACCCTCTAACACCCTGCAGGCAAATGGGACCGCCCGCCAAACTTCCTCCTGGTCGACTACTACAACTACGGCTCCCCCAAGAACGGCTCCGTCTTCGAAGTCGCCGCCGAGATGAACAATGTCACCTACAATTGGAAATGCTGCGGCTCAACCTCTGCCGCCGTGCACGGAGTGTCCGTTTCCAGCGTATCGACTCTGCTCATGGTTGCAGCAGGCATTCAGTTCCTGTTGACAGCATTCTAATCTCGAACGAATGTGCACGACTTCTTGATACCTGTTTACTATAGTTGATTTCCGCATGCCCGATAAGCGACATGAATTGCGTGTAGATATGAATAATCTAGAGTGAAATATGCATCGAACCTTCTTCCCAAGCTTTACTCTTCAATTCCCTCAATTGCGTAGACAATCGCACTCCAACTTCACCTTTGATCCCAAAAGAGTCTCCACGATCACATGACCCCGCCGCATCACCATCCCACCACCGAACACCAATCCACCAATCCACCACCACCAGCCCAATCGACACGACACACCCTCCGGACACCACCGACCACAATCAAAATGGTCGACATCGTCCCCCTTTCCAGCTACCCAAGCTACATCGACCTCCTCCCCTCAATCCAAACCTGCAACATCACCAACCTGCCCGAGAACTACTTTCTAAAATACTACCTCTACCACGCCCTCACATGGCCCCAACTCTCCTTCGTTGCCGTCGTGCGGCCCAAGAACGGCTACGCTAATGGCTCCGTCGTCGGCGAGTACCCCAAAGTTGTGGGATACGTGCTTGCCAAGATGGAAGAGGAGCCGACGGATGGGATGCAGCATGGGCACATTACCAGTTTGAGTGTCATGCGCACGCATCGCAGGTTGGGGATTGCGGAGAGGCTGATGCGAATGAGTCGTGAGTTTTACCTTCTGCCTTTTCTCCCTTCCGATTCTTTTCTTCTTCTTTTTTCTTTTTTAAGGACCCATTGAGGGTGGAATGCCGAAGAATTAATGGAGGGAAAATGCTAATTGAAAATAAAACAGAACGCGCAATGTCCGAATCCCACCGCGCAAACTACGTCTCTCTGCACGTGCGCGTTTCCAACACCGCTGCATTGCGCCTATACCGCGACACACTGCGCTTCGAAGTCGAGAAAGTGGAAAGCAAGTACTACGCCGACGGAGAAGACGCTTACGCGATGCATTTGAAGCTTGACGGCCAGTGGCTGGACTGGAAGGCGATTGAGAAGCGGATTGCTGCTGAGGATAAGGCTAAGGCTGGTGAGGAGGATGATCAAGATGAGGGGGAACCCGTCGGGGAGATGGGGAAGAAGGATGGGAAGGAGGAGGAGAAGATGGTCAAGGTTAAGGTTGGGAGGGGGTTGGGGGTGGGTGATTTGGTTGAGAGAAATGAGACTCAGGCTTGATCTTCTTCTCTCAAGGTTGAGAGGAGATGAGATGGGCTAGAGGTTTGGGGTGGATGATGTCCATTCCCTGGTCTATGTGCGAGATGAATGAATGTACATGATACATGAATGCTAAATTCTGCTAAATCGTAAATCGTTGATCCAGGCTGGATCTGGGTTACTTCCACCTGCAGTCAACCCGGTAGAAGAGTGACGGGTTAATTGCCGTCCTTTTTAGATGCCTTGCTATCCTTATCTTCCTTCTCGGCTTTCTGCTGCTTCTTCGCATTCCGCGACTTCAGCATCTGTTTAAGCTTCGACTTCTTATCCGGAACCTCGGCCGGTCCATACACGCTTGTCTGGGACGCAGACGAGGGAGTATTTATAGCACCCGGCACACTAATTTCTGAGCTCGCACCGGAGCGTAAAAGAGTGCGCTGGGGACGGAAAGCTTGAACCACGGGCTCAGTTCGACTCCGTGCCGGTGGACGGAATGTAGTGTCTTCAAGAGCGAGATTGGCCATCCGTCCATCCAACAAGATCTCATCTTCAGGCTTGCTTTCCGGCGGGGGTCGCTGGCGCAGACGGTTCTTCCGGGCACGTCGCTTGTCGCGCTGTTCTTCGCGGGCGCGGCGGGCGACGTCTCGGAATGCTTTTCTGGTGGCGCGCATTTCCTCTTTCATTGCTTGTCGCTCTGTGGCATCGCGCTGCTGCTGTTCGGGTGACTCCCAGCGTCCCCAGTCGCTGCTGTCTGGTTGGGAAGCTTGTTGGCGTCCACGGCGCCAGTCTCGACGCCCGGATATACGGGCCTCTCGACGGGATTCTTCGAGGAGGGATAGTTGTTGTCGGAGGTCAACGGCAGCCTCGTAGAGTGTGCGGTCATGTCGATCATGAAGAGATTGAAGCTGGATGCGGACTGTGGCTAGGTCTGAGGCGTCAAGGTCAGAAGTGGTTGAGAGGGAATCAATCGAGCTGAAAGATGATCCGGTAGAGACAGAGCTGATAGAGGCGCGGCGAGAACGCTCAAGGGGTTTATCGTCATTTTTCTGCGGTTGGGGTTGGGGTTGGAGTTGACGTTGAGCTTGGGGTTGAGCCTCAAGTTCAGGTACAGGTAGAGGTTGAGCTTGGGGTTGAGCCTCAACTTCAGATACAGGTAGAGGTTGAGGCTGAGGATGGCTTTCTGTACTGTTGAGAGGGGTCGTATTGCTTGTAGGTGATGTCGGTGTCGATGTAGTGTATGAAACACCGCCTGTCTGGCCAGTTTGAGTAGGGCTCCAAGGAGGCTGGCCATTGGATGCAGCAGGGGGGTATCCAAGCGGATATCCTGGCAGGTACGCGCCTGCACCTGGCTTGCGGCCATGAAGTCCTGCCTGATCTTCAAGCCATCGACCATGCGCCATCGCCTGCTCTTCAACCTGCCTGCCATAATGCATGGCCTGTTCCGCAAACCGCTCACCGTATTTCTGCGCCTGTGAGGTGAGACTCGAGATCCAGCCAAGTGCTCCGCTCTTGGAAGTGCCAGACGGTCCAAATTGTGGCGGTGTATAGCCCCAAGGCTGCCATTGCCATGGAGCAACACCTGGTGGTGGTTGGGGCTGTGGGTAGTATTGAGGCGGCTGGCCATTATGTGCTCCGTGTGCTGCAAATGGTGGAACACCGAACGGAGTGCCAAATGGCATATGTGGTTGTGGGGCATTTCCAAAAGGCGAGAAATGAGGCATATGCCAAGAATTTGGTGATGGGGTAGGTTGCTCAGCCACTAACGAAAGCGCATTGGCATTCACAGCCCGTTGACCTTCCACAGGGGTCGGAGTACCGGTTCCCTGGGTAGCCTTCGTTGCAGCCGGATAGCACCGAGGACATAGTGCAGACGTAGGCGCAGCATCGGGCTCGCCAACATAAATAAAGACAATCCGAGCTCCGCGGGGGCTCGAAAAAGCACTGATTCCATTCGTCAACAACAGCCGTAATTCTCGCGCGGCGTTGCTCGTCCGTCTCCTGTGGGCGGTCCTTGCGATCCCGCTGGATTTCCGCTCGGAGCTGTCGGGACAAGTGCTGCGAGGCAGCAGCCAAGCCCAATTGGGCCGGGAAAAGATACCGTAGAAAGGTGTCCCAGTCCTGCTGGATAATCTCGTCAAAATGGGCATTCCAGCAGCGCGGCCGCCGAGGAAAGTCCTTGGCTTGGCTGCGGGGATAGATAGTCATATGGTGGTATAAAATATCTCGGCCGTCGTCGATGACTGATGACGGGCGTTGCTCAAAGTATGTGACGGCGGAGGTGAAGTGGGTTGGCACTACAGAGGAAACCGCAGATCCAGACAGTTCCGCCAGCCTTGAGCTGCTGGCCTCTTGCAATGGCGCATTGTCGCGCAGAGGAGTGGCGGCCTGCGAACGATTGCCGTTCCTGTTATTTGCCCGTGCATTCAGAGGGTCCGAAGCCGAGTAAGGCGGTGGGGCCTCCTCCTCGTCCATTTCGTGCTGTTAGGATGAACAGGGAGGAAGAATGTAGTGGCCTGAAGGATCGCGAATTACCAGCCTGTCAATGCTGACCTTTCATGTTGTGATAAGATCGCCGGTTCGAGGGGAAGGCAGCAAGATTCCGTTGAATGTCAGCGCACAGGGCTTAGCGGGGATACACTCTTCGCGGATGTGTCAGACTTGGCGTGGGATGTTCATTCACAGGGCCAAGCCTGATGACGAAGCAGTTGAAAAAGAAACCACGAGAGGTGCAAGGCTGAAGAGGCTGATAAGAGATAAGCGGGGTGAGGGTTTTATATCCGCGCTCCGCGGAATGCGGTGAGCAGTGTAACAAAGACGGAAGCTTCAGGAAAGTCCTTCTTGGTGCTCTTTTGCCTGTCTACTTGTATGCTGTTTTATTGGTCTAATGCAGGACACGTCAAGTACCCAAACGGTTACGAATACTTAGCTCTGGAAGTCATAACAGGTCAGCTTGTTACAGACCTCGGGAGCCCGTAAATACAACAAGCCCAAGCAATCCAGCACCGACACCTACAGCTTTCTTTGAATGAAGCAAACCAAGATACGAGTCTGAAGTCAGGAGAAAATTATGATTATGCGCGACATTCTATACGCGTTCCAATCCCAACATTATTTGGCAGTATATACAGATGCCGTGGAAATGAACACTCGCTAATCCCAAGCATCACCCCAACCATCATCAACATCCTCATCCTTCGGCTTCGTATCAATCTTCTTCGGTGTCACCGTCTTCGGTTTCGCCACCGTACTCCTCGTAGGCGCAGAAGTAGTAGACGCAGACTTACCCAGGCCCTTGGGCAGGGGATTCTTTGCCTTGGTGGAGTTCTTAGCAGCCAACCAGGCGGCGAAATCAGGTTCACCGCCATCGTCATATGGCACGGCGGGCGATTTTGCAGAGGGATCAGGAGACGAGAGGTTGGGAGATGCTACGGCTGCGGTAAAGGGGTCGTCGTCGTTTTCGTCGTCGTCCATGGCGCCCCAGGCGTCAAAGACCTCGTCCCCGTCGTCTTCTGGTTGCTCCTCATGGAGGATTGGGACCGGCCGTTCGGATTGTGAACGGCTCAGTGGGTGTGCGACGGGACGTGATATTTCTTTGGGAAGTCCTAATTGAGCAGAGGGGGATGATTTAGCCGGGCGAGGGACTGAGGCGGGGCGGGGGATATCTGCTTCGACGGGTTTTGTGCCGGCTGTCGGCTGGATTTCACCGTCGGCAGCTGACATCTTGTTGGTGAATGAGGATATGGCCCATCCGGCCCAAGACTTGTCGTTTGAAGTGCCGATGCGCGCATCGGACTTGTTTGGTTCGGCAGCGGCGGCCGGTGGTATCACCGAGTCTGCCATAGTGTTGCCGAATTTTCGGATTCGCTGGAGATATAGATCGAGTGTCTTGTTTGCTTGGTCTCGGAGGAGCCTGGAAAATATGAGTAAAGGAGTCGCAGAATCAAAAATTTCCGAACTTACTTTTCCTTGTCCAAAAGTGCCGGACAAATGGCAGGCAGGATTTTTACAGCACAGTCTTCTTCGGTGAAGAAATCGATGGTCGCTGACAAGGCGAGAAGTCCGGCACAACGAGCATGCACAAAGGGATCTCTGATAGCTCTCGTGAATGCAGCAATGAGAACCTTCGAGCGAGTCTAAAGGATATTAGAATCATGATTACCAGCCACAGTGGTTAGACATACGCTTTGCCCCAGATTCTTGGCAATTCGGCCAAGACAGATGGTTGTGTTGGTACGGATACCAGGTTGCTCATCATTCGCAGTACGCGCCAGGAACTTGAGAAGTTCTCCATTAATAACTCGATCACTGAGCTTATTGATGACCGTCAAGACAGCCTTGACAGTCTGCTCTCGGACAACAGGAGCGGCATCGGTAAAGCCAGAGGTCTATGAATTGTTAGACCGCGGTAGAGCACAAATAGCAAGTTGCAGACTGACCATTGGAGGGAAGATCTTGTCGGTGACGACCTTTTGCGAGAGATTGTCGATCATCAAAGGCAGATTGTCCAAAAGACACACACGCAAAGCCCGATCAGGGTTGCCAAACAAGCGAACAACCACCGGGGTCAGCTTGGCATTAAACTCGTCTGCTGATAGTTTGCCGCCAATCTTCAAAGTAGCGCTGAGAACTTTTGGCCCACCACCGCCAAACTCGACTGACTTGAGCAATTCAGGCAATACCTTCATTTTGAAGAAATCCTCGGGGAAGTCGTCAGAAAGATTATCAAGTTCACTATTATCCATGTCAGCACCAAGTATCACAATCGAAATCGAGACGAAAACATACTTGATGAATTCCTCTCTCTCCGCATCACTCTTGAGACCTAAACTCTCCATATCATCTGTCAAGCGAATCAAAGGTGTCTGGAAGAACCCGCCCTGCTTCTTCCCCTGCTCAACAAAATGCGCAGGGCTGAGTCGCAACTTCGGATTAGCCGTGCAAAGACGCTTGTAGCTCTGCTGCATGGCAGGAGGAATGTTGGTCGTCTTGCCGACCTGATCACCGCCAGAAAAATGGCCATTAAATACTTCAAAAATAAAAATACCCAGGCCGTACGCGTCAACGGCTGCCAAAGGATGCCGCCTGATTGAATCCCAGCCGCCCTTGACAATTTCCGGAGGCGTATAACGAGCTGCATCTGGGACAAGGCTGCCGTATGTCTGTTATTTGATTAGCATGCATGCCAACTACCATTTTTCATAAGCAATGACTGACATATATAATGGCATCATCCTCCTTCATCGAACTCAAGATATCAAAGCCACCTAGCTTCCACTCGCCACTTTCACTTGTATAAACAGACGACGCACGCACGGCACCATGGACCGAGGATGCATCTTCGTTGATAAACTTGAGGGTAGACTGTTCATCGCAAACAAGTCAGCATACGCCCAATAACCAGACACGAATATACCCTACCGAAACAGTATACAAACCCCATTTCGCGGTCTCCTCACTAATACTCCGGCGCCTGACCTGCCAGTCGAGAGGGGCAACACGCTCAGTAACGATATACAGATTCGATTCCGTCTGCCATAGCATCAGTCTCAAACATTCAATTATCGCAACCCCTTATTCCCTGGCGCATTCATACCTCAATCGTATCCAGAACTTTGATCACGCCGGGATGGCGAAGCGTGCGCGACTTGCGTACAGCATTTTTAGCGAGCTGAAGACGCGACTTGTTCGCCGCGATATCAAACGTAAAGACACTGCATGCCTGACCATCATCCTGGAACGAAACTCCGTTAGCGACCAGATACAACCCACACCGAAGCCGGAGACCATCCTACCCGTTTCGTACCGTTATGCAGCGTCCAGATGGAGTCGCCGATGTCGACTCGATCACCTAGCGAGAAGGGAAATGAGCTACCCTTGGCGATGGCGGACGCGACGGCTGATTTGAGGAAATCCATGTGCGGTTGTTGTTTGGTGGAGGGGCCCGGGGGAGTGGCTGGCCAATGGCCTAGGTGGAGGAGGGAGGCTAGAAGGGGAGGTGCGGAGGAGGACGAGGTGGGCGGAGGTTAGGAGAATATATGCAGAAACGAGGGGATTGAAGGTTGGGTTTTGGAACTTGGATCTTCGTTGTTGGCCACCTTGCGGTGATACGCCCCGCGGGAGCCTCAGGCAGGGCTTCGCGTTTATTTCGGAGCTAAGAGCTTCCAAGCTTGCCTCGTCAATCCAACACAACCACGACATGTCTATACCTACACGTCGAACGGCCTCTATACAGGTGAGCTCTATTTCTTCCCCGCCCTCCCATCCCCGACAGCGACACTGTCGCCTCCAAAGATGCGAAACCTGGTAAAAGGTCAGACCGCGCCGCCTCCAACAAGAAACCCCATCTATGTGCCACCGAAGGTACTCGCTTCCCACGACACATACCGCCGATCTAGCATCATTCGCAATACACAGCTCCCTCTACCAGTTTCACCAATCCTAGAGCTTTGCTCTTCAGGATGTCCCCGGACCATCTCCGCCACACCTCTCCATTTCCACTATTCCTACACGCCTTCATATCTCCCTCTTTGCAGACACATGGCTAGGCAAAAGGGTCCAAGCCTCAGGTCCATGGCTTTCCTACGGGAGAGTGGACCTTGGGAGAATCTATGTGTACATTGAGGCATGTTTTATACCTACCTGTAGGTATGGACGTGCCCGGCCGTTTTCTGGAGTTCCTGGGTCCGCTTTTCTTCTATGAGGACTGATAGGAACTAATGGCTGCGGTCGATAGAGTGGGTGCGTTCATTTGAACGCCCTGCTGTTGGCTCTGTCACTGCATAGAGAGGGACGTATGGGGGACGAAATAGGGGGATTGGAGGTGTTGCGGTGAAGGTGTGGTAGATTGGGAGCGCTTGGGGGCGTGTTGTTTCGATTGATGCGGTGGGCGGGTGTTATGGTTTGAATGAAGCACCGCGTTGGAGATGGTGGTTTCTGTCGGTTGGCTTGAATGAAGACCAATAAGAAACTGAAAAGACCTGAGGAGATTTCCCATTCAAGTTTGAGTTTGGATAATTTTACAGGATGAGTGCTAACATCCGCCACAGATTACAGTGCCGAGGAATGTGTTGGATGGGGTTTTCTATTAGTAGCTAGAATACAGTTTACAAATAAAGGAATCTACAGATAAAGGAAGAGTTATTTGATATAGTCATCTCACATTGCACCTGAATGAGTGCTAGCAACTACCGTGGGCGCCACACTATTCCTACAACTGCATCACACCGCGCTGACACCCGCGCTTGACCACTTCCTCGCCAGCCACTTGGTATCCGATCATCCCACTTTACGGTCATCACTGAGGCGTAACCCATCCGATGCGATGCCTAGCCCAGGAGCCAGTGAGAAACACAAGAGATCCATCTCAGATCACCCACAGGCACACAATATCCACACAGTTGGAAAAAGAAAGGAAGGGCAAAAAAGCAAGGAAAAAACCGGAAGGAAACATGTCCTGACAAGGAGTATCTTCAGACCTGGGAAACCCCTGCCTCGAGATCAACTGTGATGGATAACTCTCTGAAAAAAGCTCCGTGGGAAGTAACGAGGACTTTTTTGAAGGCCAGTGGCTGAATTGTACACAATTCAGAGAAAATTCACTAGCAGGTATATTTTCAAGACCACTCCCGCGATAAATAGACATGATAATTATGTCCGCTCATCGAATCTGCGACATGATTAGCGCACGATTCAAGTGTATTGGGTTTGGATCTCACCTTTCAAGTCTCGTATCAACATGTTCTTCATCAGATGGTACACGATAGGTACCAAAGCTAGCAGGAGGGATGAAGACGGAGATACAGTCGAACCCCAAGGGGGTTTGATAAATGGCCATTGTCGACGGTGCGCAAAGTTGAGTTCAAGTCACTGAAACCAGGACAGTCACTCAATCGATCGTAAGTCATGCAGTTCATTTGCCCTCATCAGTGGGCTCAGCGGAATGCGAGGAGGACCCTGCGTTTGCCTGGGTGCCAGACGGACCCTGAGGAGGCATTTGGGGTACCTGGTTGTAGCTGTTACTTGGCGTGCGGTGCTGATTAGGAGGGAAATGGTGACCCTGGTGCGGGCTCGAGGAGAAATGAGGCTGCTGGGGGTAGCCACCACGGCCGGGAGGCACTGGAATCAAACTGTCAGCAGTAGATAAAAATTACTAGTAATGAAAGGGCAACTGACTGTGTCCGGGTTGCTGATTTCCATATCCAGGCTGTCCAGGCATGAACATCATCGGCTGTGGAGGCTGGCCCGACTGCGAGTTCTGATGCATCATCATGGGTGCACCACGACTGGGACTGGGGTAGCCACTATGCGGCTGAGGAGGGGGTGCATGTTGAGGATAGGCGTGGGCCGGCGAAGGCGAGTACATCTGCATCTGCGGGGTGTAGGGAGACATGCCCTGGGGCACACCCATATAAGGACCGTTGGAAGCCTGCTGCATCATCATAGGGGCTCCCATAGCAGCTTGCGGATTCATGAACTGAGGGCCACCTTGATACTGTCTCATGTGGGCAGGCTGCGGCCCTCCGTAGAACTGGGGCATGGGCTGCCCAAATGCCAGCTGTGCATGAGGGGCCATAGGAGAAGGATACCCCATGTGGCTCTGTCCCATGCGGGGTGAAGGGAAAACCTGAGACGACGATGCCGACAGCTGCATACGGTGATGGTCGTCCATATGACCCGGATTGGGCCCATGAGAGCCTTGGTGCATGTGAGGTCCATTAGGAGGACCCGAGGAAGTCGGCATGCCTGGATTGCCCTGCTGGAATGGGTAGGGTATCTGTTGCTGGGGAAGATGGGGGTTGTTTGAAGCGGACCGGCCCTGCGGAGAGACCGATGACACAGCGCTCGGTTGCTTGATCATCTGGTCAAAGGTCTTCTCTTGGTTGGCTTCTGGCACATCCCAAGTTGGCAGAGTCTTGTAAGGAGGGGGAATGCCTCCATTGAATGACACGTAAGGCTTGTCGGCCTTCTCGGCCGCCTCGGCGCTCTCCTTCTTCATGCGCTTGATGGGGTTGAACTGGTCGTCGATGGAAGGTCTCTCGGAGATGGGCTGGGGCTTCTTGGAGCCAAAGAATGCGGAAGGCGTAGTCGCACGCGAAACAGAGGTGTTCCGCGAAAAAGACCGCGGGCTGGCACTAGAAGCAGCAGCCGCCGCCCCGGAAGCAGAAGTAGTACTAATGGTACCAGAGGCACCGGAAATACCAGAGGCCCCGGAAGGACCACCAGGAGTGAAAGTGCTCGCCGCGGGGTTGGGCTTGAACTCCATGGCGCGGACATTGAACTTTGATGCAGCGGATGGCGGGTTCTGGGCCTTCACAGGACTGGTGATCCGGGGCTGATCACTGGCAGGGCCAGTGGGAGGCACCCGAGCATCTTGAATGGGTAGCGGGGCAGGGATAGAACCCATGTTGGCACCCTTTCGTTGCTGGAGGTTGTCCTGGAGGCGATGGCTGAGCATACCAGGACTAGGACGACCCTGTTGCATGGGCTGCTGGGGGAAGCGACCACCCGAACCGGCAAGCGGACCAGTGGGGAGATAACCTTGACGACCACGGGTGAAATTCTGGCGGTCAGAGGGTGCAACTGGCGGCACTGCACCAGTAGGTCCGGCGGCACGAGCCGAAGGCTTCTGATCAGCCACCGGCGAAGCAGACTTCGGACTGGCCTTCTCATCTGGCGACTGAAGCCGGCCGATGATAGCTTCTTGCTTGTGGGGATCCTTGGCCAGGATGGGGACCAGATCCTTGGGCACGGGGGTCGACAGCTTGAAATTCTTTGAGAACTTCATCAACTCGTTCAACTTGACAGTGCGATCATGCGATGCTTGGTTGCGACGGCGTTCTTGCATTTTCAGCTTCTCGCTGTTGGCGAACTGACGGAACTGATCCAGGACCTCGGTCTCCACGTTTGCAGTGGCATTCTCGGGCACAGGACGCTGCTTTGTGGTGGGAGCAGTAGGCGCGGCCTTGCTGAGGTCGGTCTTTTGTTCTGTCTCCCCACCGGACTTGGTCGCAGCAATCGGCTGTTGCTTTTCAGCCGGGGCGATCTCTTTAGCTGGAGCCTGAGACACAGGGGCCGAGGGTTGCTTCGTGGAGGCAACAGGCTGAGGTCCGGCTTGCCGACGCCCGGGAGGGGTATATTTGTTGGGTTGACCAGAAACGAGGGGTTGGAAAGGTTGGGCCTCCCGCTGGACACCGCTGTACTTAGATTCTTCGTCTTGGTCACCAGAGTCAGGGGCCACCAAGCCTCTCTCTTCCCGCATGTGGGGGTTTTCGTGCTCCTGGCCTTCGATCTCACGCGCGATGCGAGCCGCCTCCGCATGCTTCTGACGGTAGGTGGGGTCTGAGCGGTCAATGCGAGTAGTATAAATATTCTCGTCATAGTTTGTCCTTGCCCCAAAGAGACGTTCATTGGCCTCGAATTGGTCCCAGCTCGCTGTATCACCAGCAGAGCCCTCCAGTGACATATTAATCTCGTCCGCAGCAGGCTCCCAGCGCTTGAGGGTGCGCTCCCGCATTGCCAAGTTTCCAGAAATGTCACTGTCCGTTCTGAATCCACTCGCGCCTATGATATATGTCAATTCACGCACTTCCCGCCAACCGCTGGATGGTCCGGTGTTTCTTACCATTGGATTCCTTGGCGGACACCTCAGCCGGTGAGACGTTTGGCACGGCAATATCGGCCACATCCTTGATATCAAAGGCCATGCTATGCTCCGGTCCAGATCCCAGGTATGGGGTTGAGGCATCGCTCACGCCATTGGTTTTAGACTGGTTCTCCTGCGATGCGCGCTGCACCATCTTGAGAAGAAATGATGAATCGCTCGCTTCCAAGGTCGAAGACGAGAAAATTCCGGTATATTTGTCTCCGCCTTTCGTAGTAATGGTTGTATGCAGGCCCTAGAACGAGAATAAATGAGTTCCGATCTCCATGCGACCGCGACCAGACTGGCTTACAATGAAACTGGCAAATAAGAACAGTAAACGATCATGCGCGTGGTTATCGGGGGTGTTCGACTCCTTCTGGCCTGGCTGGGGAGAGCCCGACTGTCGAGCCATGTTTCCGTTCGTCGAATATGAGGAGCGTTGAGTGATGGGGTTGGTGCCTTGGGTCCAAGCTTTCTGGGAGTTTGTGCGCCTATACGGTAGAACATTGCCTGTGTCAGTAGGTGCAACCAACAATCACAGGATAAAGACGGGACGAAGGGTTCTGTCATCAAATCCGAGACGTGCAATTGGCTGCATCGCGGACATAATTGTATGCTAGCCCGTGGACCAAGCTCGCCAGCTCAAAGGCACGTGCACAGAGACACGGTGGCCGAGTACGAGTTGATGCGGGCAGGATGAAAACCAAAGGCATCTCGGGGTTCCGACAGGTAAAGAATTGGGCAGGAGGGCAAGAGTGTCAAACTCATGGGCAGGTGGGGGAAAGGAGTAGCATCATACCGCTGACCACCATCACCAGGGCTGCCAGACTGTCGGCGACCGTCCCCCTTGGTGCTGGCGCTGGATCTCAGAGAGGGCCGGCCGGAGTTCTGTGTAGAGTTGGCATTGCCGGATGAGCTGTTCGCAGCCGGCGCAGAGTTCAAAGTGGAAGCCATTGATTGACTCGGGAGTCAGGGCAGGCGTCGTGGAACTTCGCACGGCGGAAAGCCGCGAGGATGAGGGACTACCACAACACACCGCCTGCACAAACAGGACACGGAAGGAGGTGAGGGGGGAAGAACCACACAGGCGCCGAACAGAAATCGGCAATGAAAGGAGAAATGAGAGGGGAGGGGGAGGATCGAGATGAGAAGGAGCAAAGGTAAGTGAGGTTTGGGAATTGTTTGGGGAAAGGGCAAGTCACGGGGAAGGTGATGTATTGTACGGGTACGGTGCGACCCTGACAGGTTCACTTTCCTAAGTTGGGAACTTTGGCATCATTAATCAAAAGAGAACTGGGAATTTTATAATCTATCACTAGCTGGTTTATTTCTTCTGTTTTTCTGTATTTCCAGCTCCCCCTAGATCATCCCTTTGACCGAATAGTTGTCGATCTCTCATTCAGTAACCTTGGGGCCTCCATGCCTGAGACAGCCCGATTGACAATGGCGTATTGGGAATACCCAAGTACAGGCACCCAGCCCCGTATGAGTTCCAGCACGCCGAGGATGATCTGTGGGGTTTTATCATCCGAATGCAAGATGCATCTACAATCATCTGTACAGAGTATCGATGAAGCTGTAGATTATCTCCTAGCATGCAATCAGAAACCAGCCCCATCAGGACTCTATGGAACCCCATTCATTGATTTTGTGGGCTCTAAATTTGCTTTGTTGAATGTGGCTACCCTAAAGTACCCCTTAAGGTACCTGTACATTAGGGTTTCTTTTAGCTAGGGTTCCTAGCTAAATATACCTGTAGGTAGGTACCTAAGTACCTACATAATCAAAGGACACTTGACAGTGCATTTGAAGAGGTGAGAGATAGATAGTTCTGTCCTAACCTCCATTTCGATCAGAAGCGACTGGTCGATCAGCCAACATAGAAGTGGATAATGCGGGTGGTGCCGAAAGCTCGGCGAGTGGATTCGAAGGGGCCTTTGGCTGCAGACCTGTACGTTGGACATTAGTGCAATTGCATGTGCCATGGTAACATTCATAGATTACCGTGCGGGACGGTATCGCGTGTAATTTATGCCCGTCTAAGCGCGCCGATCACAACCAGTGACGGTTCCTCCGCGGTACGGGAGGCTGGGCGTCATCTTTTGCTACCTCCTCGCTTATCGTCTTCTTCCTTCCCATGTCGACTTCCACGAGGCACCCTGGGGATTTTGGTCAAACTAATCTCTCCCATTCTTCCCCCGGCGACTCCATGGCCTCTAACTCTGGTCGCAGCTCGTCCGCCTCTGGGCGTACCCAGTCAGCCAAGAACGTGGTAAGACTGAACCCCTTCATGTGAGAATGACTGATCGCTGATGGTCTTTTGTCTCTAGCCCGATAAACAGATTTCTACGATCGAAAAGAGCGTAACACACCTCCTCGTCGCGACTAAACAGCTTTTGGAAACCCTCACACAATGGTCTCGAAAACAAGCCTCGGAGAACGACGTTTCGGACGTGTATGTGCGCTTGGGATACGAATTTAACCTGGCATGTCGGGCGTTCAACGCCATCGGAGTCGAAACCTCGGATTTAGGACCCGTCCCCGATGTCCTTCGCACAATCCTGGAAGACACCCTCAGCCAGGATGCATCCGCGCAAAGTCTGGACCGATATCTCCCTCAGATCCGCGACATTATTATCAACCTACTCCATGGGTTAAAGAAAAAACAGGCTCGTTTACGCTCTCGGCAACAGCGTGAAGATGGACGAGCTGGTATGCCCGGGCGGCAGGCCAGTGCTGGAAGTCTGTCCAGTAACCACTCGAACATTGGACAACTATATGACGAAGCTGCCGCCTCGACCATGCCTAATATCCAACCTGGCACGCAGTCGCCAAAACGGCCACCTCGTCGCTATGGCAGCAATGGGTCTCTAGAGGACCCTCTACTCAGCCAGCTCACATCCCCAACGCGAGGCACGAACTACACAGACCGCGAAGCATCGAGGCGAGAAACACAGCAGCTTCTTACGCAAACGACTCAGGACAATGGCGCGACCCCGCGGGTGGCTCAATCCTCGGGGGCGCCTCCAGACTTCCCTGCTCCGCCCCCACCTCCCAAACAGGACGACGCCCTGGGTGCTCTCCAAAGAAGCGGCGAGCTCGAACGACGAGCGTCGCGTCGTTTCTCTGCCTATCAAATTCAGAAGCACTTAGGGACGTCAACCAACGGTGTCCCGGTCCTCCCTACACAGAACTCTCCTATCCCCAACCGTGGACGTGATGTGCGCGAGTCTCTCAACGCTGTTCGCTTGCGAGGCTCGTACGTGCATTCGCGGCAGCGGTCCACCAAGGGTTCCCAGGACATTTCAAGGAGTTCCCAGGCCCAGGCGGCCGCGAATGTTCCGGATGCAGTCCAAGAAGAGCAGAACAAGCCACCCTCGGAAACTGCCCCAGAACCTGCCCCTGAACCTGAGAGCGAAGCAACCCCTAAGGCTTCTCTGAAGCAGCCTCCTGCGAAGCCAGCTCAGCCCGAGGAGCCCCTTGAGGTAGCACCGCCGAGCTTCCCACAACCGCCGAAGGGGCCTTCTCTCGAGGATCCTTTCAATCCCGAAAAAAGCGATGCCCCTGCTGCCGAGACAGCCCCCGAAACACCAAAAGCAGACCGCTTTGTTCCTTCTGGCATTGAAACACCCCCAGCTGTTCCTACATTTATTGGAGAACAGCCGTCTCCAGGGAAGGAGTTGACGCTCTTCTTGCAATACAAAACTAAAATCAAGAAATACGTACTGCCTGAAGGCATTGCGGATCTTACCATTGGACGACTTCAATTGGCTTTCATTGAGAAGTTCGCTTGGAACACCCACAGCAATGGAGCTGACTTGCCTGAGATTTACATTCAAGACCCTGTCTCGGGCATCAGACACGAGCTTGAAGATCTGAACGATGTCAAGGATCGATCGGTTCTCGTGTTGAATGTCGACAACTTGGACGAAGTCAAGAAGCATTTTGATGATAGCTTGTCTGGAGTGCGCTCCATGGTGGAGGGCGTCAAAGAAGCCCTTGCTGGGCAGGGGACGATTATCCAGCGCGTCTCGGACCGTCAACTTGAGGCAGCGAAGGAAATGGCCCGTTTGGCTGCTGCCCCTCCCGCAGCTGCCGCAGTCGTGCCCAGTCCTCTCAGCGGCCAAAAGGCTCCGATATCTGGAAGTAATAGCCAGCTTGCGGAACTGCAAAGCCTACGGCGCGATCTTGCTGTGCTCCGACAAACCTACTCTAACTTCACGACCGACATCACTGGCTCAATGAGCGCTGTTCGCGCCAAGGCTAGCCAGATCAAGACCGCTGCAGAGGACGTGGCTGTTCCAAGCTACGAAGGCGACGCCGGCCGTGCACGTGTCAACACTGGCAAGAAGGAACTCGGTGACGAATCTGAGCGACTTGTGGCTCGTGTTGACGACCTGCAGGATCTGGTCGAGGATCTTCGGAAGGACGTAGTCCAACGTGGCGTGCGACCCTTGCCCCGCCAGCTGGAGGGTGTCAACCGGGATATCAGCACTGCCATGAAGGAGATCAAGAAGATGCAGGACTTCCTCGCCCGGGAGAAGCCTATCTGGACCAAGATCTGGGAGAAGGAGTTGCAGTTGGTCTGCGAGGAACGAGACCAACTGACCATGCAGGAGGACCTCGCGGCCGATCTGCAAGACGATCTGGAGAAGGCTGCTCAGACCTTCGCTTTGGTGGAGCAAGCCACCAAGGAGCAGGCTATGGAGAAGGCCAAGGATGGCGGTGTCACTTTGCGCGCTACCTCGCGTACCCTTGGCATTGACCCGACTGTTGACCCTATGAAGGCCAAGGATGGCGTCTTGGGCGAGGTGCGCGCTCTGCAGCCAAACCACGAGAGTCGAGTTGAGGCTATCGAGCGAGCAGAGAAGGCTCGCAAGAAGGAGCTCGAGACCCGACGGATCGGTCTCTTCCAGAAGGAACTTGGTAATTTCGTCCAAGAAGGCAAACTGAAGAAGAGCGGCGGTGTGGAAGAAGCCGAGCGACTGCGCAATGCCAAGGATGATCGCATTCGAAAGGAAGTTTGGGATAGACAGCAGGCTCGCAACGCCGAGATGGAGAAGGCTGAAGCCGAAGCTGCCGCAGCAGCAGCGGCAGAGCAGAAGCCCGAGGGTGAGGATGAAGTGGGAGACTCAGCGCCGGCTCCTGACAGTGAGGACGCTGATGAACAGAAACCAGAGGTGCCTCGTAAAGAAGACGCGGAGGATGAGAAGAAGGATGCCAACCCCGGTGAATCCGCGCCCGACTCCTGATCTGAACTACCCTGCTGAATTTTTCCCGTGCATTTGGAATTTCTCCCGCGTTCGTTGCGACGGCCTTTTGTCTGCATGCATTTCCCAATTCCCATTTTCCTCTATACCTGTGGCGCATTTTCTATAGCCCTGAGACATTAGCCCTGTTTTACATCTTGTACCTTTGCATTCATGCCACTGATTGACGATACCCTGCCACGAATCGTGGCTTGTTCCCACATGCCTTTTCATTTCGCAGCATGGAGTTACTAGTTGGCCCGCGGGTATTTAGTTCGACCACTTTCTTTACCACCGCGTCCTCTTGCCGTGCAATTTGTTTGTAGGTCTGTCATAGATACCCAACCTTTTAGGTCTATTTGGGCTCTCGTTTGAGACAAATGTGGATAACAAAGAAACGTCGGTGGCCGGTCCCAGCCATCCGCATTTCCAGTTCCCACCATCCGGGCATAGAATATTTAGACTACTCTCCGTCTTTCCATATTTGTACCTGATCATCTTCCATTCCATCTACAAAGTCCAATTTTGGTGTCTTGGTCTTGATACCTTTGGGCACCCAAATAATATCAGAGCTCAGGCAACCACCGGGACCACACCAGCCCCATCTCCAACCCAACCTGTGTCACAATCCACTGTACCACGCCACGATCTGAATGACGCATACCGACACCCTACCGACCTCGAACTCAGATTTACCGAAGTCTGCACGTGGCCCTAGGTGTCTGGGCCTGAGTCATTATGCTGCTTTTACCATTCGGGGTATCATTGTTCGTTTCGGGTGTTTTATGTGCCCATGAAAGAAACACTTCATCAGACCTAAGCTACACCGATTACGAGAGTATCTTGCGTCGTAATGACGAGATTACGCAACGGTTCGCGGAGGACGCTGTTCAGGGCGTGAGGAAGATGAGTGGGGATGAGGGGGAGAAGTTCTGGTTTGAGTATTGGAGTTTTGCTGGAGATGAGGGGAATTCTACGGCAGACTTTCTCGAGAGCAGAGGCGTGGATGAGAACGGATATCCGGCCTTCCTTGCCCGGTCATTCCCCTTTCAATCTGCTTCTCCTCTGGAACGATCGACTGGCTGGAGTGGTCTGGAGTCTAGGGATTTCAAGTGCCCTACTGGAACAAACCCATGCACATCTATCGGCCGCTCCGATCGGTGCTGCAGCAGTGGCAGCACGTGCGAGATCGTGACGGATACGGGATCGGGAGATGTCGGCTGCTGTCCGAGTGGAGAGACTTGTTCTGGCACCGTTGGGTCTTGCCAGAGTGGGTATACGACGTGCTCGCAGTCTTTGGGCGGCGGGTGCTGTATACCGGGGTATGAGTGTGTTTCCGGGGGCTGTACGTGCAATTCGTTAGTTGGTTCTACTTTGGAGCTAATGATCATTTAGGTGCCTATATCTCCGTCGTGACAATCACGGTCGATTCGAGTGTGATGGTATCTACAGAGACGCACTCCACAGTTTCGCAGAGTACTGATTCGACGTCGACATCGACCACCAAAGCCACGGACACCACAACCACCACAACCACTGATAGCCTGGTACCTCCAGCACGGCCTACGAGCCTTTCAACTGCGACTCACGCTACTACCAGCCGGGTGGACGTCTGCCCAACTGGCTTCTACGCTTGTTCTGCTGTTTATCATGGCGGCTGTTGTCAGACGGGGCGAGATTGCGATACTACGTCGTGCCCGACAACATCGTCGACGACGTTTGTCTCTAATGGCGAGACCATCGTGATACCCGTTACTACGGGAGGCAGCTCTGGTATCACGGGCAGGTGCGCCAAAGGTTGGTTCAGCTGCGCTGATACTGTGGGTGGAGGGTGTTGCCCGTCCGGGTTTGCGTGCGGGCAGAGTTGTACGGCCACGGCGGCGCATAGTACCGTTGCTAAGGAACAGGCCACTGGAACGAGCAGTGGAAGTCGAGTAGAAAGGAATTGGATAAATTGGGCTCTAGGGATGAGTGTATTGTGTATAGCGATATGGATATGAACAACGACGGCACGAACAATGAACGATGGAACAATGATGATCAAACAATCAAACCAGGGAAGTGGAAAAGCAAAATGCCCGACCCCACGGGGTGGTTAGTAATAAACGGCAGTTGGAGTCGACCACCGATTCACCGATTCACCGATTCCTGCCGACACCGGTGACCCCATCTCTCCACTCTCCTCTCTTCTTTCCTGCTTTCTCCAGCTTTCTGTTCCTGTGCATCTTTCTGGTAGGTCTTTGCGATTGCCCTTTTCCATATCGCGTGTCTTTTCTTTATAGATTCGCGTTTGCTGAAATGTCCTAGGTCAGAACCGGTCGCCATCATGTCCGACAAGCAGCAGCAACCCCTCCCCTTCATCTACCAATTCGCCGCCGGTGCGGTGGCTGGTGTGTCTGAGGTAAGTCATTTCTACTCTAGATGGTCCGAAGATGCTCTACGAGCCGATTCACGACGTCGAATGTCGACTATGAAGTGGTCCAGTGACTAATGCGACCATCCTCGCGCCAACAGATTCTGATGATGTACGCTCCTCCCCCTTGACCCAGACGGCTCCCGGAAACCGTAGCCGTTCATCGCCCGAGAACTAGCCCGGACTAACCATGCGCGACATCCAGGTACCCATTGGACGTCGTCAAGACACGCGTGTAAGCAACCCGCTCGGAATAACCCGGTGACCTGTTGGACTGAACACCTTTCTCCGCACAGTCAGCTTCAGACCGGTACCGCCGTCGCAGGCGCTGAGCACTACAATGGCATGTTCGACTGCTTCAGCAAGATTGTCAAGAACGAAGGGTACGTGCAAGATTTCCGGATTCGGCATTGATGTCGGCTTTCGCTCCGAGACTCACCGAGCGTCTATATCAATAGTTTCTCGCGCCTGTACCGCGGTATCTCGGCCCCCATCCTGATGGAGGCGCCCAAGCGTGCGACCAAGTTCGCCGCCAACGACAGCTGGGGCAGTTTCTACCGGAACCTGTTCGCCGTCGAGAAGCAGACCCAGTCCCTAGCCATCCTGACCGGTGCCACCGCCGGTGCGACGGAGGCCTTCGTGGTGGTTCCCTTCGAGCTTGTCAAGATTCGTCTGCAGGATAAGGCGTCGGCCGGCAAGTACAACGGCATGCTGGACGTGGTGAAGAAGATTGTTGCGCAGGAGGGCCCTCTGGCCATGTACAACGGTCTGGAGTCCACACTGTGGCGCCACATCCTGTGGAACGCGGGTTACTTCGGGTGTATCTTCCAGGTGCGCGCGCAGCTGCCCCAGCCCGAGCCCGGCAACAAGAGCCAGCAGACCCGTAACGACCTGATCGCCGGTACTGTCGGTGGTATCGCCGGTACCCTCCTGAACACCCCCATGGACGTCGTCAAGTCCCGTATCCAGAACACTACCAAGGTGCCCGGCCAGACTCCCAAGTACAACTGGGCCTGGCCTGCCGTCGGCACCGTCATGAAGGAGGAGGGCTTCGGCGCGCTGTACAAGGGCTTCATTCCCAAGGTGCTGCGTCTCGGACCTGGTGGTGGTATCCTGCTGGTCGTCTTTACCGGAGTGATGGACTTCTTCCGTAAGATGCGCGAGCAACAATAAGCTGGTCTATATCCTATGGACATAAAAAGAAGAGATTATCCCCTGTTTGTCGAATGATTTCAAGCTGGGCACCCGTTTGCCTTGTACCATGGCCCATATACCCAGCTGTTCCCTACCTCGAGTCTTGTCATTTGTTTCTAATCGTGAATAGAGCAGACCAGATGGATAGAAAGCGATTCACTGTGAGATTCCACGAGTTACGTCAATCCTAGGAACATGTGTAGATTCAGCCATCCGTCCCCTCGTTCCAGAAGAGTTACTTTATTCTTTCTTGCTCCCAGTGACAGCAGTAACAGTAACCATCCCGAAAACCGTAACAAATAAGAAAATCAGAGCGATTGTTACCGAGACGATATTGCACGTATGTTGATCTGCTTTTTGCTTCTCCCGTCTAGCCGTCTGTGCGTCGCAGACTTCACAGTGTACATGGCCTTGGCTGTCCACAGGTCTGGGGTTAAGTGGAATGCCGCTTTCGCCATGTTCGTGGACGGGGCCGGCTTCGACGTCGGGTTCGTCCTGTGTGACGCGGGAGTACTATATCGGCCGGTCAGTTGATGGGGAATGAAAAACGACGGTAGCTGGGATGGGATAGGGCACGTACACCAGAAGAAAAGTTCGCGGGTCCTTGGAAGATATCCGCGTATGACGGGGCCGGTTCGTCTTTGGAGGTTTCCATGGTATGTGTTCTCAAAGCTCGTTTCGAGATAGACTGTTTGGGTGGAGAGTAGGTGACGTTAAACCACGGAGGTAGTGGCAGGCAGGTGAATAATGAACCCCCCGGTGGCAGTGCATCAGCCCTGTCAGAAGGTGCGTAAGCCGCTCAGCCGTGATGCCACAAGCTGACGGGCGAATTGGGCCGAGTGGATTCGGTATTTAGACTCTCCGGGTTTAGCGCGGGGGTATCCTAAAAGCTTCTTTTTGTACCACAGTACATGGTCGACTTCTATATTTCGAGTTGTTTCAAGCTAGGGTTGGAGTTATTGTGATCTGACAAAAATGGTAGTCTTATGCCATTACTCTCCGTCTGTCTCCAGCAGGTCCTTGACCTTCCGCACACCCTCCTCACCCCCCAACTCAGGATACAACTCCAACACCGCATCTAACTGCTCCCTCGCAGCCCTCCTATTACTCTCCGTCAACATACAATACATCTCAACAAACTTCATATGGATGTCTCTAAAATGAAAAGCCGATTGAAAAAACAATCTCTCCTCGGAGTCCCTTAACAACGTCGACACCGTAGGCGGCATATTCTGCTCAAGTTCTTTCTTCCTTACAGAATACTCAAGATAAAGACGATCCTCGCCGAAGTTATCACCTTCTTCCACACCCTCATTATACCATCCAGGGATATCCGCTATGAACCACGGGTGGTGGATAACGGCTGGTAGTGGTGCGGTGGATATCCAGTCCCAATCGATAACCCTATCAGTATGTCCATAGTTAAACCATATTGCATAGAGTGTCAAGGTAAAGAAGGTGCTATACATACCCTGTCAAGTGGAAATCGTCTGTCATAATATTATACGCATTCAGATCCCCGTGATCAAAGCCGATAGCAGGATATTTGTCAAACTCGGCATACTCCGGAATCATAGATCGCATAATGAGATAATCAACAGCATTTCCCCATCTAGCAGTACCATTGAGGGTCCTCCTTAGACCTCTATCTAGACTTTCCGTGAGCCAGGTTGAGTACAGGCCCTTCTTGCCTGGGGAAGGAGTAGGAGTCGTCCACAGCTGCTGCAGAAACTCCGCAATGTCATCCAAAAGACTTTGCCGTTTAATCAAAGGAATTTGAAAATTCCAGATTGCTAGCGGCGTGCCACTGACCCATTCCGAATACAGAACTGGGTGTCCTTCCTCGAAGAACAAGGTTGGTGCTTTGATTTCCGGATGTTGCTGTTTGATGTGTTGGAAATGTTTCAAGGCACGGAGTTCGTATGTCCAGTCACTTGGGTCATGGGGGATTCGGGCTGCCCACTGTATGGAGTCTTTGAAAATGATTTTGAAGACGCGGTGGGAGCCGCCTTGGCGAGGGGTTTCGTTGGCGAGTGTGCATGGTGTTCCGTGTCGGAGACGGTCGGCTGTAGAGAGTATATCGAGTGAGTCTGTCATATTCCAAGGTTGTATACGGTTGTGTTAAGGGAGTAAGTTGAAGGTGAGTCAGATGGTTTATGAAAGGGTCCTATAACACCTTACGTTAAGCCGAGTGACACAATGTGGACATGGTTGGGAGTGTGTTACACGTGACCCTAATGCAGGTCTCTAGCTTGATCAACGGCCTCTTTTAAATTCCGAATCTGGATACCATGAAATTTCGGGGTAAAGTCCACTGGGGAAGCAAAGTAGAGATCGGAGAAACTCCCTATAAAAAGCACATCTAGTGCACTCTTCCAATATCCCTGTGCCCTAGGATATTTTCGCGTATCGAGATACAAAATTAAGAATAATAATAATAATAATAATAATAATAATAATTAGCATGTGAACCATCAAAATAACGAAATAAACTAAGAAGCCGTCGGACCTAGTGAAGTGGAGACACAAACCAACGGGGAACGTTCGGGAAAGTCAGATACCCTATTATATTGAATTGTGAGTGATCGATCGGCATAGATTCTTGGACTTTTCTTGGTATTCTATATAGCCGGACCAAGAAGATATTGTAAGTGGGCCTAATTAGGTGGTCGTAACTATCTGTCCGGGAGGTTTGAAAAAGACGTTTAGAAAGGTAGCTTGGAAAATGGAATCAAAAGATGTCTAGAAATATGCTTACAGAAATACCCAGGAGGAGATTTAGAAGCACTAAGAGAATGAAATATTGAGGCCCATTTGCAATATCTCCTTGGTCCCACTGTATACTGTATTGACTTTATAATTGAAAAATTGAGAACTTATCGTCCTATATGCCTATTGTTTTATATACAAGGTCTGTAACCCTCAATAGGGAGCCATCCTAGCTAATATATATGGGGACAGCCCCAGGTAATCCTCGCAGGTCACCACAGTCGTCTTTAACAGGGATTCCATTCCAACGCTGGCAGGACCACGCGACTAAATACCCCGAAGGCTCTGATCATAAAGCCATAACATCGTTATCCTCCCACATAGCCGGATCGTCGCTATAATCATCTCCGCGGCGTCTAGATGCGCCAGAATGCTGGCCCGTAGCGATATCCATCATGGAGACGAGGCTGGTCCTCGCCGTCCTCTGTACGATAGAGCCCCCGCTCAAGGATTTCTAGAGGCACGGTCTGTTCACAGGAGTGGAATCCGACCAGCGGACGACGCACGGTGAAAGGGCATCCATTTTCGTCGATCTGTTTCTGTTCGAAAATGCATAAAGGGTCGATCAACAAGATAATAAGGAAGCTGACGAGGTAGACAGCCCACAGGAGGATACTGGTGCTGCGGCTCACGGTCCCAGTTAGGCCGGAGCAAGCAAATGCGCCAATGAAGATGAAGGCTCCTGGCCAATAGAAACTGTAGGGGCGGAAGTAATACACATTGGCCGGCTGTTGGGCAGTTGACCAGCCAGAACTTGGTATCGGTTGGTCGGACATTACGAGGAGAATGGAAGGATAGTAAGAGTACTATAAATATTTGGCGCCGAGTTACTTAGCAGCGAGGTGGTGCTGGGGTTGTTAAGGCGAGTTGAAGTTATTCGCTGAAAACTTGACGAGAGTATATGCTGACTAAGTGTGCGACAACATGCGACCCCGCCTTTCCTATATGTTTTGCGGAGATCCTCTAAAGTTCCATGACATTCTACTACATGGGACCCCAGCCCTTGCGTCCAACTTAACCCTTTTTGTTCCACTCTGCTCTGGTCTGACCTTTCGATTAAGATGGCGGACAAATCCCTTAAATCCACCTGCCATTGTGGCGCCATCACCGTGATCGTGCCTCATCAACCAGAGGAAATCAACGAATGTCAATGTACAATCTGTCGGCGCTACGCAGCCGCTTGGGCGTACTATAAAGTGGATGAGGTCAAATTTGCCATAAAAGAAGGCGGCAAAGTCTCTCAGTACATTTGGGGAGATAAAGAGAAGTCATTCAATTTCTGTGAGAATTGCGGATGCATGTGAGTCTCGATCGTCTCATCGTTTGTGGATCTTAATGGGCTGACTGAAATTCTCTGCCTGAACGTAGATGCTATTGGTGGCCATTTGAAAAAAAGAAGCCGGACGGTGGTCCAGCTACCTTCGGGGTTAATACGAGGAATATGGATCCTATGGAAATCTTGCACGTCAACCGCATGATTGAAAGAGCCTGGCTGTTCGCGCCAATCAACGATAAAACCATGGCGCATTGGGAGGACCAGGCTAAGTACTGAACTATTTGTGTAGAAGTTATTGCAAATTTAATTGAAAGGATGTGTCCTCAATTTCAGCATTGCTTCCATACTGGTCCACGAGCTATGATCGTGACCGCTTCCTGTTGCGGCTGGTGCTGATACATGCACCACTTCCGCGGACCCCACAAACACTTCGTCGTTGGCAGACTCGTCAGCTCGATTTATGCAAATGTTCAGCCAAATCAGGTCAAATCAGATATCCACAGGCCCCACAGGGACCCATGGGGTCCTCGTGGGCCCTGTCAATGTCTGCAGCCACAAATGGGCCTCAATACTTTATTCTCTCTGTCCTTCTAAATCTCCTAAGAATTTTTTCAAACGGCTTTCTAGACATCTTTTGATTCCATTTTCCAGGATACCTTTCTAAGCGTCTTTTCCAAACCTTCCGGACAGATAGTTATGACCGCCTAACTAGGCCCACTTACAATATCTTCTTAGCCCGGCTGCAATCGCCGAGCAATCACTAAGCAACCACCGAGAATTACCGTATATCACATGACCACTCCACCCGATCACAAAGTCTGAGCCCGTGCTCACATCTACTCCCTGCCTGGCAGACATTATATACATAGGTGCATATAGACCAGGATCTGCCAAGCAACGCAGATCACCAATCTGACCTATGATAGTGCAATTCCTGCACCTGTCGAGGTAAGCTCCCCGCTCCCCGCCGGGGTAGCGCTAACTAACACCGATCGATCGATCGCAGCTATGGCATTCTTTTCGGCGCGCAGGTCTTTCAGGTATGCCACCTAAAAAAAGCAACCCGTCGTGTTCGAGGATTATGATGGGGTATTAATTAATGATAGACATTTATAAACGGCATTGTCGCATTCAAAGCGCTAGGACGACCGTATTTCGGCGTTCACCAGGCGGCGATATTTCCTGTTTATTTCTCGCTGCAGAGTTTTCTGCCTGTTCTTGTTGGGTTGACTTCTACAACAAGCCTGGAAAATGGGCTAAATTGGAAGAGTGGGAGGGTTATGGGCGCGGTAACGGTTACCGGGTTGATTAATTTGGTGGTGTTTCGGCCTTTGACGCAGGGTGCAGTTAGGGCGAAGAATGCTCAGGGTATGTTGATATCATCGGAGGGTTTATGGAAGATTGTTAATGTATTGCAGAATTGAGGGATAAGAGGAGGGGAGGAGATGGGCCTTCGAAGGAGTTGGTGGCGCGCAACAG
Source organism: Penicillium cinerascens (assembly GCF_028974065.1). NCBI lineage: Eukaryota > Fungi > Ascomycota > Eurotiomycetes > Eurotiales > Aspergillaceae > Penicillium > Penicillium cinerascens. The sequence goes on along the minus strand of NW_026695290.1, from coordinate 2,972,272 downwards.
CCGGTTTATGGTGATTCATGCGAGTTCGATCTTGATTAATGTGATCGGGCTGCTCGCGACGGTACATTATGGGATTGGGCTTGGGATGAGGTTGTCCTGATGTGACTGTATTCAGCAAAATTTATTGATACCCAATAGAGGATAGACGATCGAGTTACGGAATATCTACGTGGAAGATAAGATGCGGAGTATAACTGGCGTAGCCAATGAATTGCGAACTGCACTGCCAAACGGGACTAACCGAGGAATTGCAAACGAATAGAGTAAATGGAGAAAGAAAGAGGTATTAAGGAGGCAGGGCAAGACAGGGAAGTCAAGCAGAACGAGATAAGCACCTGGACAGCATGCAAAAACACAAACTGTATAACCGTTGTAAGAGAAGACATCTGAAAGAAAGGAAACAGGGTATCGATGGAATAAAGAAAAGTACGCGACAAAGATAAGAGCAGATCCGAAAGAAGCAAGCCGTAAAAGGAATGGAGATTTGGCTGGAGCCAAGATGCGCCATCCAGGATCATAGAGCAGCATGAAAATCATGGACACAAAATGCAAGAGTATCGTAGAAAGAAATCGTAGAAAATCTTGGAAGCCTAGTCCTGTCATTCCAATACGCCGAGAACGGTTCCCTCGTAGACGCCGTGTATGCAACGAGTCACCTGAAAGCAGGCATGAGCGAACTTAAATGTCCATGGCGTATTCGTCCTCCTCTTTGAAGCTCAGGGCTGCGTGGCCGCCGCTACTCCAGTACTGAGGCTGACCATTGGCGCTGCTGCCTCCACTGTGGAACGAGGGGCTCAGGTTGGGTGGGGTGAGGCCGTCGCCGCCCGGTCCGACAGGGTCACCGGCCAGGTTTGTGTGCTTGGGAACACGGAGACCGCTGCCAGGACCGCGGGTGTAGGCGAAAGAGCTGGGGTCGTTTCTCTCGAGTGCCTCAAGGATTTCACTGCGCATGCGCTTCTCCTCTTCCGTCGGTTCGAAGGGCCAGGTGCCACCGAGGCTGCTGATCATTTCGGCCAGCTCGGCTTCTTGCTGGTACTTGATGTGAAGGGCCCACATCAGATCGCGTGTCCAGCTGACAGCGCCGTTGAGAATATCGCCTTTATTGGGTCCCTTCTCTTTCTCCTCGATGGGAAGACCCATGGTGATATTGCCTGGTGTAGCGCGGCGTCCATTGCCGCCAGCAAGCAAAGAGGTCGCAGCATTGCCGCCAGCACCAGCCATGGAAAGGGTGCTGTTATTCACCAGCTGCTTCCGCACCTTGTCATCCTCGAGTCGGTGCTGTGGTACCAAGTGAGAAAGATCCTGGATGCGTTCGTTAATGTTGTCGCGGCGACGTCGCTCAACCAGATTGTGTGATGCACGGCGCCGTCGGCGCTTGGCCTCTTGTGACTCTAAATCTTGGCCGCTACCGGGCAAATGGTCAACCTTGGCCGGCAATGATGCATGTTTACCGGATTTGATGATCTCTGAAATGCCGGCATGGTGCGAGTGGTGACCGGGAGAGGAAATCGGCGACTCAGCGTATGAATGTGCGCTGCCCGATGTACCGTCCCACTGGTTCGACAAGGTCTTCTGATGACGGGCCTGGAGTCCACCGGTTCGGATAGGCTGACCGGGGAAGCTGCCGGAGTCCGGGGTACCCAAGGTCAAAGATCCCAGGGCAGGAGTCTTTGGGGTCATGGGGCTGCGGGCATCCGATGAGGTCCGGTCCATCGTCTGCAAGCTCGGTCGGGCTTTGTTGTTCATGTAGTTCTGGTCAAAAGAGCTGGCATTCTGGAGGTGGTTGTTCTGCTGGTTCATTCGGAATTGCTCGTAGTTAAAGCTGTTGTGAACGAAAGGACTGGCCATCGGGGCGTTGTCTGGGGTGTTTGAATAAAGATGTGACATCTGGCTCTGGTGACTCATGGCGATACCACCGGACTGGTCCTGCATGTAGTTGATGTTATCACCGCGGGGAACGCCGTTCTGTCCGCTGATCTCCAGGTCCAGAAGTTCATCGGTATCAATTCCAGAGTTGCCAAAGTTGAAGCTGGAGGACATGTTCTGTTGCGAGCCATAGGAGTACGGCATGAAGCCGCCCTGCTGCATCGTCAAGTCGGAAGGGTCTACCCCATCGTTGGGGTTCCCAAATTGGTTACCCATGAAACCGGAGTGAGACATCAGGAAAGGATTGCTGCGATCGTCAGATTCGTGTTTGATGAAAAAACTTGCTTCCGCCATTTCCACGGACTAACGAGGTGTGTAGAAGAGATTGTGAGGGTAACGTGGGGGTCGGCGCGAAGGTGGAGATAAAGTCGTTTCGTCCGATTACTGACCCTCTCTAGATAATGATCGGCAGTGTCAGGCAGCCGTCAATGAAGACTGTCGTAAAACAGTTACGTGACAAAGGGAGATTGGAAAATCTATTGGCGACGAGGGTGAAGTCAGCATCAAAAAGTTTTGAATGGGGATACAGCAAAGCAGCGGGTCGCCAATGAGATGCGCCGACATCCCGCAAGGCGACAGGAGGCAACTGAGTTGGCCACCAGGAAATCGGCAAGAATGTCGAGGGAATAATTACCTTCCGAGTCAAGATGTACAGAGAAATTGTGAGACGTCTATGGTCGCAGCGTGCGCGCGGGTCGAGGACAAGCAAGATTCGAGGTGGGATGAGTCGGCGATCTCGGGGAAAACGTTCGGGGTGAAGATCACGTCCAAGACCGAGGTTGGGAGAGTTCGGAAAGTAAAGGGAAAAAGCGACCGCGCTCTAAAACAGAGACCTTCAATGAGCAAAGCCCTGGAGGAGTCGGTGCAACAGGCAGTGGTAGCGGAAACGTGTCTTGTGAGAAGGGAGGGGGTTTCGAAGGGAGCAGATAAGCGCAGGGGGGAAAGTAGATGAGAAGCCGGCAATCGAACAGAGTTGGACTGAGGACAAGGCCTGGTTACAGGCTCTGGATTCCCGTCGTTTCTCTGTCAATCGAGGCAAAAAGAGTGCATGCAACAACGGAAAAATGAAGCGGAGAAAGGCGGGGGGAGTGCAAAGAAGCGGTGGAGAGCGGTGAAGGGTGGCAATGGAGTATGGAATTGACGCCTTGACCTTCGATTGAGGCTGCGACTTTCACATTTTCCATGTAAGGCTTCTCTTGGGATGTGATGTGATGTGATGAGATGAGAGAAAAGAAGTGCTTACCTGTTATGTTGTGGCCAGGTAGTGTATGTGTCTACGATTCTGTTTGACTCGTCAGCAATGCTCAACACAAAGCCATGTAGTATAGACCAAGACGAAGACATGGTGCATCTATACAACAACACATCGATCGACACTTGTCAACAGCGACACCCGCAGAGCCCCAACCACACGTGCGTACGAGCAGGCAGCCATGCAGGAACCGGACGACGAGACTCATAAACGTACCTGCGTAGAAGAGATCTTGATACAAAAGACTTGTCGATCCACCGGAAAAGGATTGCGAATCATGGGGCGCGGGGAAGTATGAGATTCTCGATGAGCCAAAGATGCAGTGACAACACAGCAGTGCAGGGTGAAAAGCACTTGCAGGATTCGAAAGGGACAGCGCAGACTTTAAGAACTCGAGCCCCTCCTGCACCTCTCATTTGATATATTACAACATCGGTCATGCAGCCCCGGCGATCGGTGGAAATCCATGAGGTTTGCCGGGCTTCGGGATCGGACACGCTGGTTTCTTGTTTTACCCGTATTTTTTTTTATTTAATTATTATTTTAATTTTAGAACACAAAGGGTGTGGGTGGGTTTCATGGAGAGAAGGGGGGGGGAGGGTGAGGAGGGTGAAGGGTGGCAACAGGTGAACCCCCGAGCCTCTTTTTGAAATACAGAAACTGCGACGAAGGGGGGAAGGGTGATACAGCCGGATTCAGTAAACAGCGCCCCATGATACCGTTGGATGTTTGTCACCCGGAGGTCATGGTCATGGTCATGGTCATGACTCAGAGCAAAAAAAGAGAGGAAAGGGTGTTGGAAGCACAGGCCGAAGGAATGTATCAGATGGTCCGCTGTGGTTACAGACACACTCTCAGCAATGGAAAACCCTAATCTATCCGGTAATCTAAGCAGGACCGGCAACAGATGCATTAGCGTCCCCGAGCCAGAAGCTGAAGGAGGGATGGGGAGTAGAGTAGATCCGCCAATGAAACCATGTGGGAAATTGTCTGGAGGGGCGATCTCCAGCAAGCATGCCGTGCCGTAGAGCGTAACGGCCGGAGTTGGTAAGATCGCCGTGGGGAGTCGCAAGTACAGTATCATCCGGAGAATATAACGCATGGAGCGACAAGCGATCTATCCGGGGGAGGCAGGCTTGTACTTGTACGGGAGAGCATGTACGTGGCGCCCCGTTATAGCGATCTCGGTATCTGCCGTCTGCATTTTCTGCTGCATTTCAGTATTGCATTTCCGCATGTCGTGCAGAGGGGGCGATCATCCCAATGATCGACTGCCGTACGGGGGGGGGGGAGCTTGGGCCGTGCGAATCCTCCCACCTACGTAGCGTGGCCCGTGACCCCACAAGGCTCCAGCGCTGTAATACTCGGGGCTGGATTTGGTTTTGGCGAGCAATGTCTTTGCTGATCTCTGGAATGTGGCGACCTCATGATTGGAGAGGTTGGAATGTGTCTTGGTCCGGCAACGAATCAGCACCGATAATGCGGCACACTACACACACTTTGCGACGCGTGAAAATGCAGAACCTGTTTCGTCGAACTGAGCCACATCGCCAAAGTTTCCAGCGCGGGAATACGTCTTAGCCACGACAATGCGTAGATAGCAACGTCGTGGAAGGGAACCGGGATTTGCATGGAAGGAGGGGAAGATAGCACCGTGGATCTCTCAACGTCCCGTCCCGTCAAGGTTCGGAGGGTATCGCCGACTACCCACGGTTGATGCAAGGAAACACGGTAGACACACCGCGACTGAAACGGACTGCATTTACTACTGTATGTTACTATTACCGATGATTGTACGGAGGATGTCTCAGGTGCACAGGGCCCTGACATGACGTCGAGTCTGCATACATTTCCCCCGGCTTCATGCGGTTCGGACATACTACGGAGGAATCATCAGGAAACCGAAACGAAGAGAATGTTACCCAAAGCCGCTGCAGCCCGGAGTGTAGGCTTGATTGGAGTCTCGGATAATTAGACACCGTCGTACACTCGGGTAGTGGCAGAAGACTATGCAACCGATAAGATAGCCCAGATGGAGTTCTGCACACTTGTAGTATATCCCGATCGCCACAGGGTGCGCACCGGCCAGCCTGGAAACTTTGAGGGAGATCGACCACTACGACTCGTGAGAGTGGGTGGGTATAGTGGAGGAGTGGCGTAGAACCTACAGTCTGGAAGTAGGAAATGTACGACCCTACACTCGGTACTATGGGACTGCAGATCTACGCACAGTCCGTAACGGGCCTGCCGCGCTATCGGGTCGAGCTGCTCTAGTGTAGGTATCTAGTAAGACTAGTTGAATCCACTCAACCACCGGAAACCCGTATACTCAAATGAAAAGGGAAACCGTGTTGAGGGGAAAGCGTGGATGGTCCGTGTGTCGACCCGCTCGGGTTTAGCTCCCCCTTCCTCTCCAACTTTCCTTCTCCAGCTCCGCAACGGTATGTGAGAACACCACCACCCTCTACCTTACTGAGACCTTAGCTCGGTCCCGAGTTCCTCCTGGGTACATCATCTGACACCTCTCATTCTCCCAGTCTCGCCGATCCGGGCTGCTCGCATCGGTAGCTTCACGCCATCTCGTCATCCGCCGCGTTCCCCCCTCGACTCTCTACCCTCCTCGACAGATAGCGCTGCGCTTGCCGGTCCAATCATCATCCTGCTGACCGTGATCGATCCCCTCCCCCTCTTCATTGTTGGATCGTGCTCGGAAGGTTCACCGTCCCCTCCTCCGCTTGGCGATCCGGCGCATCCGTTGACGTCGGTCGCTTCGATCCGCTGCTGCCGCGTCGGAAACACCCCCTTTCGCCCCCGGCTTACAAGGTGCTGCCCGAATAGTCCTGAAGATCCGGTGGTCTGGTGCGTTCTCCGAACAGCAAGCAAATACCTTGCAATCCAGCTCTGATCGGGCGGATCATCCTTACAAGGTTTCGATCGAGTCGCCATCATCAGCAGCCTCGTCCAGCCCTCCAATCCGGGCTCGTATTAGAAAGCGAACTGAGTCCGTAGGGCTCAACTTTCATCGTAGCGTGCGCGCTCGAGAACATAGCCCCAAATCTTCTAGCAAGAGCCGAATACGCGTTCGGCCTGGGCGTCATCTGCTCGCTCGTTGGCTTGATCTGGTACCCACTTCCAGCCAATCCTCTGGGAATCAGTACATCATCCGGCGCAGATCATCTGCACTCCATCGTGCATAGTCCCTGCAGACGTTTCTCGGTTTCGTCTTCCTGGGCCACGGGCCTTGCCTGCAGACGCGGCCGTGCCCCATCTTTCCTCTTCTTTCCACCGCTCAATCGGGAAATACTCAAAAGTCTTACAAAGATCTTTAGACTAGGACACTAGGGCTGATATCATGGCCAACAACACCTTCCGGGATTCGGTCAACTCCCTGGGCTGGTCGCGCAGAGATCCGGATTTGCCCGTGCGCACCAATGCCCCTCAGGACACTTCGGTCTTCTCGCGGCTGCAGTCGTTGAATCCGTTCGGCCAAGGAGGTTATGTCCAGCTCCCCACCCATAATGATGCACCCGGTGCTCCACTACCGGCACCCAATCGACGGGAGGAGGAAGAGGGCTTCTTTGCCTGTAAGTTTATTGCTCTCCCTATCACTCGTGACCCGATATCCCAAGATCGTCCCGTCCTGCTCGACGCCTGATCCAGGTGTCGGCGTGCGAGTTCCTGCGCCGGGAAGGATTCACACCGACCGCTCGTCTACGAGGTTGCAATCCGACAGGAGAAGATCCCAGCCCACGCTAACTGCAAGCGATTATAGTAAGTCGATGGGATCGGATGCTCATTTTCGGCGCCTGCAATCTAGGCGCCGCCGTTTGCTTCTTGATCTGCTTCTTCCTATTCCCCGTCCTCACGCTCAAGCCTCGGAAATTCGCCGTCCTGTAAGTTGCCTTTCTCTTTCTATCTGCTTTTGTCCGCATTCTGCGGCCTTGCCCCCCTTCCCATTCCACTGTCGCTCTGTGCCCTCAGCTCGCCTTGGGCTCCGGCTCCATGCCAGCCAGTCAAATCCCGAGCCGGCATAATCCTGGTCATGAGCGGGCGTTCGCTCGGGCCATGTGCGAGTTCGCGGCCGGCTTGCATCCATCTTATTCGCCAGCGCCGCAACTATGGCCTGCGCCTCATGCCAAGATGCCCGAAAAACAAGATCTCCAGGATATCTCCATGCTAACATCGATCGTAGGTGGTCTGTCGGATCCGTTCTGTTCCTGCTATCATGGGCCGTCCTCATGGGACCGTGGTCGTACGCTAAGCACCTGGTCTCGGGATCACGGCTACCTTTCACGGCCGCCTATTTCGGATCGATCGCCCTGACGCTCTACTTTGCTATCGGGGTACGTAAATCATTCCTTTTATGTCGATCATTTTCAAACGCCCCATCCCCACACACCCACCCCTTATTGTATTGTCGCACGTCTCCAGGACACGTAGCACAGTACCGTCGGGAAAAGAGGGGATCTTGCATCTCCTACTCTATCTTGCAGTACGACGTGACGCGCTTTTGTCACGCCGGCGCAGATTCTTGAGGGATCGAGGCACTGTCATCTTCGATATCACCCTGTACTCATCGGCTCTGTGCAACCGGGCACGAAATGTGAGACCCTGCAAGACCTTGAACATGATCGAGTTCATCTCACAGCCGCGCAAGTCCAGAGCCATCGGAAACGTCCACTGTGTCCCTAGCCCATTTCTTCCCTTCTGCCTTGAGCCTCGTTTTTCGTCACACTCGGCCATAACCATCTTGCTAACTCTCCCAGCTCCAATCCCTCTTCCTCACCCTCATCTCTTCCATATGCCAACTCGTCGCCCTGGTCTGGTACCTCGTCAGCTACTTCCCCTTGGGCAGCACCGGTCTACAGTTCATGGGTCGCTTTGGCGCGAACCGTGTTTCTGCCTGGGTGTCTGGTTAGATCTGCCCCCGGGTAGGTAACTGATACCTCAAGGGCTGGAGAGGTGTGATACGGACTGGACATGTCTCGCGTTTTGGCATCAGCAACCTCTTTTCTCTGTTAGCCTTTGTACATGCAATGTTGCTAGATGGATGTGACTAGGATTCATAAGTAGATAAACTCATCTCATTGTTTTGGAGCATGCAAACCTCCATTCGATCTAAAGATATATATCTAATGCAGTACCCATAAAAAGCCAGAAGCATCCTTTAGCCAAAACCGAGTACTGTTCAGCTATCATCAACTAATACTTCCCACGCGTCATAGTAACCCCAACAACTCCCTCAACAACCTTCACTCCGGTAACTTCAGCCTCGGAAATCCCACTCTCCACACCCGAGCCAACCTCGACCCACCTCTGCAACAAATCATTACTCTCCTTCGGTTTAACATCCGCACTCGCCGTTCCAACAGTGATATGCGCAATAGCGTTGGCACAAGGGAGCTCGTCAACCTCCCCTTCAGCAGGGAGAATGCGCGCGACGAACGTCATGATCCGGTTATCCCAAACCAGACGCTCGAGACGGACGCGCGCAGGACCCAGGGACGGAGGGGTGGCGATGGGGTCGGATACGGGGTTCTTGGTGAGAACGTCGATGTAGGATTTTGCGTAGCGGTCCCAGATAGCTTTGTGGTCCTCGCGCGATGCTCGGTGGATCAGTGTTACATGGAAGGCTGGTTGGATGCGGCGAGAGTTGACGAGGTGGTTGTAGAATTTTGCGACTTCGGGGGATTTGTTTTGGAATAGAGCTTGGAGTGTACTTGTGATTGACGAGGAGGGCACGGAGATGCCGAAGTATTCGATTTTGCGGGCTAGGAGGGGAGGGGAGAGCTTGCCGGGTGAGATTTGGTTGCTGGGTCCGGACTTCTTGGGCATGGAGTAGCCGGCACTTAGGTCCTTCTGGACTTCGTAGTCGTGCATTGCGGCGGAGATGGCGTTGTCTAGGTCTTCGGGGGTTGGGATCTCGGGGACCAGGAGCGGGTATATGTCGTGCAGGGCATGGACGATGGCTTCGAGGTTCTCGCGCGAGGAGGCGCAGACGTCTAGGTCGATTACATGGTCGAAGTGTTCGTCTGGGTCGCGGCTTGTGTCGATGCCTTCGAAGCGGGCCAGGAAGCCGTCCATGATTCCGATGATTTCTTCTCTGCTGGATGTGCCCGCTCGGATGGTTTGGTGGTTGTTTCCACGGTCCAGGACTCGCTTTCGGGTTAATTCCTTGATGGAAGGAAGTAGGTCGCGCTTGGGCTCGTGAACGTAGTGAAGAGCCACGAACTGTGAGTCACTGATGACTGGGAAGATGTCTTCCATCAGCTGCTTGCGCTCGCGGCGCTGGTGATTGTTCCGATCCGCGATCACGACGGGTTGCTCTGACATGGCGCTCGCGATTTCAAAGGCGAACTTCTTAGGCTTGTTCTTCTGCTTGGGGATGTTGTCGTTTTGGACGTGACCCCATCCGAAGAGGTGCACCAAAGCGAGAGCAACAGTAGTCTTTCCACATCCCAACGAGGCGACAGGAGCAAGAATGACGTTCTTGGTTGTTTCTTTCCCACTCTTCTTCTCTTCGGTTTCCAAGGCAATAATCTCAGATCCCTTCAATCCACGCTCTTTCAAGAAAGCTTCTCGCATGCCAATGATGCCGTGGTTGTGATTATATTCCCTGGCGAGTTTGGGATCTCTGATGAACTGCCTCCGCGCAAACTGGAGATACTCTTCGGTGATCTTCTCATGCTTCTTGATTTTGGGGAGCTTCCCTGCGATGACGGCCTTGGTGCATTCACGCCACTGGCGGTACATCAAGTAAGGTTCCTCGAACTTGTACTTGAAGAACCAGTCACTGTAAGGCCCACCATTTTCACTCATCTGGCATCGAATCACGAAGCCTTCGGTCTCACGGCCATCCCAGGTACCTGTTTCGGCGCATCCTTCGAGGAAGCTCTTGACGGATTCTATGTCATCTCGAACCTCGAACTTGGCTTTCTTGAACCCCCACTCATCCGCAAACTCATGTACTCGCTCTCCAGACATCGTCGCAAATTGAGGGAGGTTGTAGTTGAGACCGTGAAGGTAGATACCAGACGCAGCCTCGTCATAAGCGAGAACATGCTCCTCGAAGCTATCGTCGCAAAGCTCTCCGACTGCGGTGACGTTCAACTCACGCAACTTCCTTGCAAGGTCCTTTGAGGACTTGCCAACGGACGCGACATGACGCTCAACCCAGCGCTCACCGGCCTGTGCGTGGCTGACATTGACATCATCTCGAACACCAGTTGAATGCTTGCTGCAAACGAGCAGCTTGTCGTTCTCCAAACCAGCGATGAAAATGATACATCCATTCTCTTTCACACTCAACTCATATGGACCCTTGGTGTTGTTCTCAATATTCCCCCACTTGGTGTTGTTGGTCTCGTCGATATTGAAGAACTTGTCGTAGCCTCGCACTGCGATCTCGGCCTGACCATCTTTGCGCCTAGTGGTGAACAGTCCACGAGCATATGTAGGGAGGTCCTTGCTCTTGTAATCCCAGTCGTTAAACTTCCACGAGTCCACGGTCATGTTCTTGGTGCCCGCGACGTTAAAGGTGGACTTCTTGCAGGTGTAGGTTCGCTTCTTCGCGCCTTTGTCCTGTTTCCGGGCAGCCTCCAAGCTGAGCAGAAGCTGCGCGACCTGGCCGGGGTTTTGCGCAGGCATAATTGCAGCTTTGCGGGGTCAATCGGTGGGATGGAAGAAAGGGTGGAGGGGTAGGCGGGGCGGAGAAGAGGAAGGAAAAGGAAAAGAGAAGGCGCTGTGCGTTCCTGGACAGGCGCGCCGGTGCCTTAAGAAGCGGCAAAGTTTCACTGCGCTGTGCAAGGTTGAAAGCAAAGAGTCATCGAAAGTGTGTCACAGGCTGCGGGGAGCAAAAATGGTAAGGCGGCACAGCCTTATCGTGATTTTTTTCCCCCACCGCAAATCTCCAGCTCCAGCTCCCAATTATAAGAGTCAGCATTCCAACTCTGAATACCTTGTGACTCACTCCACGGCGTGACTATGGCCCAACCAAACCCCTATCTGTTGGCCTGCGACAACCCCTCGGCGCTTCTAGAGCTCCTGCGCACTAATCCCTCGATCGCATCCTCCCAGGACGAGTCCGGCTACTCTCTTCTACACGCTGCCGCATCCTACGGCCATGCAGACCTCCTCCGTGCCCTTGTCAAAGACTACAACGTCGATGTCAACCTCCTCGATGAAGATGGCGAGACCTGCCTATTCGTGACCGAATCCCCCCAGATCGCCCGGTGTCTGGTGGAGGAGCTCGGGGTGGACTACAAAAGGATGAACTTTGAGGGATTCAAGGCCCATGAGAAGATGGAATCTGAGGAAGAATTCCCTCAGGTCAGTGCCTACCTGCGGGAAGTGATCGGGGAGCCTCGTACCAGCTCAACGGATTCCCCTGTCGGCCCGCTGAACGCTCCGCCGCCTATCCCGGACAACATGAAGGTCAATATCGGCACAATGTCAGAGCAGGAGGCGAATGCTGGGGAGGCGGAGGTTGATCCTGAGTTCAAGCGTCGTATCGACGAGTTGGCGGCTCGGGAAGATTTCCACAGTGAGGCTACGCAAGCTCAGTTGCGGGAGCTGGTTATGGACGCCATTTCGGGTTCCAGCATTGAGACTGCGGATCGAGAGTCGCGCAGGAGGACTGAGTAAGATGGATGGTACGAAAGCCCATTCACCACCATGATCTTCCATTCTCTATTACCTCTGGCTCTACTGTTTCGAGAGCAACTCCTCAATCGATGCGGCCTGTGTTAGCCACACCCCTTGGGATGTCTTTGGGCGTCGCACACATATGACCCAGGGCTTCTAAGGCTTTCAATTCCGAGCTCTATCTACCAGGAGTCCTAGGGCCGCCACTCAGAGGCCTCGCATTCCCACCTGATAGTACGATGCTGGTCTGGCCTTGTCATTGACTTGAAGCCTGCATTCAGCAATTATGCCGTTGTACTGTAATTAAATAACGAAATGAATGAGTAAACTCATATTATATGATTGGTCCTGCTGTTCCTCCGGTTCCTGTTTGGAATTGTTAGTTCCTATGCTCTTATCGGGCTCACTAATCTCGGGCCCGCCAAGCTCGAGCTCTCTTCCGCATCTCCAACGCGCAACCTCCGAACCCCACACCAACACCAACACAACATGTCTCAATCCGCGTCCCCATATCCTACTCAGTCGTCATTCTACTCGACGCCTCCGATGTCGAACCCTGCACTCAATGCCGATACACCACCCCCTCCGCCTCCCAAACCCATCAGTCATGAAGCGAGCCGAGGTGCCACCCCCAGAACACCTCGATGCCACCGCAACAACCAGCACAAGCCGCTCACCAACTAGAATACCACCAAACCCAACCGGCATCCCTCCCCGCACCACCAACGATCGAAGAAGGCTGGCTCCCGGAGCTCGTGAAGGACAAATCGTACGCCGATTCCACATCCCAACCCGTACCCAACTAACACACCACAGAACAATCGACCTCCAAACAATTCTCAAAGACCCAAGGCTAATAACCGCCCTCTCAAATCAACACCCTTCCCACACATCCCGCCAAGAACATCTCGAATCCCTAATCCAAACAAACAAAGACCTCGTAAACCGGCTCCTGGAAATGCAAACCCACGTTGCCGAGTTGCGCGGCTCAACTGAGAAAATGCTTCTCACACACCAGTCCCTAGAAGTCTCCTGGCGAAAGAAGCAAACCGAGATGGACACCGCGCTGGCGCCGTGGTCGCCCAAGGCTTTGTACCAGCGATTGAGCGCGGCGATTGCGGAGCAGGAGGCTGTTTGCCATGCGGTGGAGGAGAGCTTTCTTGATGAGGATCACCATGGCAGGGCTACGGAGAAGGAGATTACGGACTGGGTTAGGAGGGTAAGGGCCGAGGCTTCGAAGCTTGCGGCGAGAAAGGAGGCGAAGGCACGGTGGGATGAGGGGAGAGTTGGAGGTTGGCGTTGAGACTATACTCCCCCGCCTTATTATAACGATGCTACGCTGTCTCCGATCCCATGAATCTATTATTGTTCATATACAACCTGCGTTGAAATAGCGTGTTCTACCGAGCTCGAAATGGGAATTCGATGATGACATTAATTTTTGATATTTCTCGGGATATTCGTCCCTTTCAAATCCACATGCCTCAATCCATATTTGCCATTACCAGTTAACAGTTCACTGACTCTCTACCCCATTCTTCCGGGCTTTCTGGGATTTCCCAAGCACGACGGTGCTCAAATCACCCACAGGGAGTGTGAACGGGAAATCAACAGCATCAAGAATCTGAGCAACAAAGATATGCCAGATAGGTATACAAAGAGCGAAATTAAATGCACCAGCCGCCTTCTGTAGTTTAGCTGCGTGGACAGCGTTACCCAGCGCCGCTTGGAAGAAAGTAGCAGCCGTGAGAGCAAAAGTAATAACCAGAAGGAACAGGGCGAGGAAAAGGCAAACGTTGGTGCGGAGGGAGCATATAACGTAGACGGAGGTTAGAACCGCAAGGATTGCATAGTATAATCCTATCGCAATGTTAGTTTTAATGTTTTTCGAGTGAGAAGGTGTGAAATGCAACGAACCGACGGTAGCACTATATTCAGGCGTCTGCATCCCCTCCAATGAATTACCCGTCGGCGAGTAGTTCGTGCCGACTGCGAAGAAAGGCATGTTGCTGGCACCCTGGACGATCCAAAAGGTTCCGTATGTGAAAAACAGAGCGCAAGAAAATGTATTCCCGATAATCCACTCGCCAACCGCTCCGAAGATTTGGACCATTCCACCAAAGAAGATATACACCGGTCTATAAATCATCGTATTAGCATCGTCCCTCTCTTCTCCGCCAGTGAACTTACAAGATGGCACCGCCATTCCCACCAGATCCTCCCCATCCCATTGTCTGCATAGCTCCGGGCGTCGCAGCGAGCAGGAAACCCAACAACGAGATCGGTGTCGGGTTACCAAAGGTGCGTCGCAGATTCCCTGCAGTCGGGATCTTGGGGCTCAGGTAGAGCTTCTCGAATGCATCGCGTGGGATGGGGAGGAGTACACTCTCCGCCGTCTGCATGCGACGGAGCATCTCGACGGTAGAAGCCTCCTGCTTATTATCGCTGGTGTTGTCGTCCGACATGGCGGATGTTAATTGAGAATGTGAATTGAGAATAAAATCCAAAAAAATCAACAGGAGGCCGCAAATTGCCCCGAAGGATAATGAAGCAAGTTTCAAAGACGACCTTTGATGACGATCTATTCCCCGCTGGGCATCTTATAGTCTCTATACGCGTATCATCCCCTCCGTACCCCAACTCGGTCATCTCAGGCCCAAGGCTAAAGCCAAGCCATCGGAGTAACTCCACCCCCAACAAGCACGCCAATCTCAGCATCAAAGGGTCTCCAGCGATCCAGTAGCAAGCCGAGGTCCCTTGCAGTAAACCCAATTGCAAGACCTGATTGGCAGGTCTAACACCCCGACCTCGGCAGGCAAGCGGGCCCGGCAAGTATTATGTGGAGAAAGTGCGGGGGATAAACAATTCTCGCCTCCAGACCAGGCTTATCCCCGCGAAATACGGCATTCCGCGCTCCAAAATTCGGCTGTATACCGGCTTTGTCGCCTTAATGAGATGGTTGTGGCCCGGAAGTATAAAAGGGTTACACTGTCCAGACCCGCCAACCCCGGTGGCGCCGGGTTAAAGTTTGTTCGAAGGCTTTCCTTCCACCGCGATCTGGGGGATTGCCCGCCTCAATCCGGTTTCTATTTTCTATGGTCTGGTAAAGGGGGTTCCACGAACCCCTATTTGGAAAAGGGGGTAGGTGTCTTGTGGGGGCTGTGTAGCTCGGGACAAAGCTGAGACTGCTATGACATTGAAATGGGGTTAACCCGGGGTTGACAGCCTGGTCTGTTATTATTCGTTCTCGTGATCTCCCAGTTACCTAGTTCCGCGGGCTACGGAATAACTCCGGTGGACCCTAATGAAAGAAGATATGGATATTTGATGACGAGGTTACGTCCGTGTTTGTCACTCTCTCCTTCCAATTTGGTGTTGCTCCTCGCCTATTTTTGCCAGCTGATTTCAATTTCAAATCAAAATTTCCAGGATATTCTAACTACGGTCCTGCGTCTCCAGCCGCACAAGCAAAATAAATGGGGTTAATAAAGCCAAGCCAAACATAGGTTTTCAAATGGAGATGAGAAGATCAGGAATCAGAAAGACGGAGCGTTCAATAAAGAATAAGCATAAACGTAGATAAAGAATCTAGAACCCGGCGACTGAAGAAGGGATGCAGACAGTGTTGGAGAATCCCGTTACGGCAAAGAGCCTACTTGCAAGTGCCGTGGATCGTCTTAGACTTAGCCTCAATAGGCAGAAGTGTGCCAAAGACCGGCCTTGATAATTTAGTGAAAAGCTCAAACATCACCCCATTCATGTCAGGAATCTTGAAATTTAAACGATAGCCATCCATATCCCTGCTTGTCCTCCCACTGTTTCCAACCGTCCAGCATCCGCCAAGACAATCTATATCACAACCAAGGGAAGTTTCGCCGGCGGACAATTCGCAGTACCGGTTTCCACATCCGTGTATCCCCACCAAGGGTCACCGACCGCTCTTTCCGCCAGAAGAAAGCTTCGGCTACAACAAAGACCATCGCCCTCGGAACACTGTCTACCCGGTTAGCGGAGTTACGGCTACGTCGGAGCCTCGGCTCTGAGACTTCCGTCACTGAAGTTTCAGTAGTCCCAGGCAGCAATCGTTACAGTTGGTGCGGCTGGTACAGTTGGTGCAGCTAGTGTGATTGGTGTCCAGATATCGAAAACGTGCAATAATCAGTACCTACATTTGAAGCGCCAGGAAGCGACTAACTACTAACACCCGCCCTCATAGTTGCATCCCTAGCACCGTCTTCAAAACAGGTGGGCAGGGTGTCTTGGCTTGCTGCTCATTCTGTTATCTCTTCCACTCCCCTGCACTCCTCTTCATCGCAATCTATGTGGGCAACTACGAGTGCCTCCAAGCCCTTGTTCAATGGTCCTTCTTCGGTTCTCGTCATGACGCTCTACTGTGATAGCATTGGAAGACCCCTGGTGTATAACTTGCTCCATGTTTGCTCAATGTGGCATTCACAGAGGTATCCCCGCAGCTTCACTCGTTTTGGCAAACTAAGCCCCGATAAGCTTGCCGAGCCCGTTGCCGAGCCGTGTGGCATTGGCTCTGTTGCTGTTAATAAGGTCCTGTTTACTGCTCCATCGTAATCATGATCTTGACTCAGCTAGGAATGTGGCTGTATTATCTCCCAAAAACTGAACTGACGTATTTCCCCCGGGTATTTCACCCCGCCTTATAAGATGAAACCACGTGGAAGTGCCTTGCGTGCTTCACTCATTTACCTATCTTCCAGATGCTATTCTGGAATCTCTGCGTTCCGGGATACGCTCTTCTCGTGGTGTTGGCATGTTTGTCAAGCCAGCCTCTGATCGTCGCCTAAAGCCAAAGATAGATCCGACGCGAGATACTTGATAATCATCGCTTAAGTACAAGTACCCCCTCCCTTGTCATTAATAAGATATACTGCTGTAACTATACAAATAGCTGCGATAACAGCTTCTTTCGGCCGCCGTGGCGAATTCCATCCGTTCGTTGACGTCGAGCTCGGCCGTACATGTCAAGATTGGAATGGTTGCACGCCCTATGCGCCCTTAGTGTCAAGTATGGGCTTAAGTAAAGATCAAGCAGCTGGTTGTTCCAACTATCTTCTCAGAACTTATGTCGGTTCCGAAGGAAGATCTCGCTTTCCAGCGAGATGCTAATTTATCGTGATACTTGGATCGGGAGGAAAATTAAGCTGTGATCCAATGCTTGACGTGTGTGACAAAAGCACGAATCTTCTTTTTACCGTATATAAAGTGCCAGTTCACGCATTAGTCTATGGATCAGAAGTTTAATAATCTACAGCAAACCTTGGACCAGTCCCGCATATTCATTTTCTTCAAAATCACCTTCCGTATATCATTGTGAAACCGCCACCGCACGTGAAGTCTAGTTCTAGCTCTAGGGAAATACTTCCTCCCCCTTCCAATCCCAACATCTCCCCCTACCGTCCTTAACCCCAGGCTCCAAATCCATAAGAAACTCCAGCAACCTCTGCGCAGAATCTGCCGGCTCAAGCATCTCCCTCCCACTCCAAAACTCTTTTGTGAAATCCGTTTTCACAGTCCCAGGATGCAACGCCACAGCAAGCGCCCTCTCCTTACACCTGCCTCTCAAATACAAATCAAACGTCTTAGTTATTTGATAGACAGCCGCTTTACTCGCGCGGTAGGAGTACCAGCCACCGGAGTTATTATCAGATATTGAGCCCACGCGTGCTGCCATCATGGCGTAGATTGCATGAGATGGTAGTCTCAATGAACCTTCTGCATGTGTTTCAGAAGAGAAAGCAGGTGATGACTTTGTGGGGAGGAATTGGGAGAGATGTTTCGTGAGCAATAGCGGGCCGAGAGCGTTCACTTGGAAACTGTCTAGCGCATTTTTGGCGTCAATCTGAGATGGTGATTTTTCGACGTGTAATATACCCGGTACTGTTAGGGCGAGGCGTAGTGGTGTATCCGGTAATTCGCGGTGTATAGTCTCCGCCATGGATGAGATGGTGGATTCATCTGAGTGGTTAGGTTAGCTGGGATGGACCGGTCGAGTAGTAGATATGGCGGTCAACCTTTCACGTCTACTTCAAGTATACGCAGTCTTTTGTCTGCGGTGGATGGTAATTCCTTGCTGGAGAGAAGTCGGTCTCTGACCTCGGAACAGTTCTTGCGCGCTGTTACCACGACGGGGAGGGTTGTTCGTGCTAAGAGCTGCTGAGCGAAGGCGAAGCCTATTCCCCGAGAGGCGGGCGTTACTAGGGCAAAGCCGTTTGAAGCTGTGCCCATGGTGATTTGTGATTATGTCGTCCAATTGGGCGAGAGTAAATAACTGTGATGTTCGGCTCCCAATGTGTCTAGTTTGATGATGTCATCCCCCCTAGTTGAGCTCTTCCTAGATCTCGGCAGTTTACGATACCTATATAGCCCGAGGACTATTCTTGACATGATAAAATACTCAATTGGTACACAATAAAAATCGAAAGGAGCTAAATGAGTACTTTTTCAGCTGGGCGACATATTCCCAGAACGTATATCTCACTTCCCTTCACAGCCTTCAAAGAAGTCCCTCCCAAACTCTCCACTACTATCATTAAACCGAATCTTTTTATTAATTTTCCGGATACTCTCCATGTCACTCGCACTCAACTTGAAATCGCTCTCCAGATTAGTCTTGATACGCGATGGCGTCTTAGACTTTGGAAGCACAGAATGACCCTGCGTAACACCCCACGCTAAACAGTCCATTATCAGCACAAACTCCTCAATTAAAATCCATCCAGAAAAAAGGAGTCTTACCAAGAGCAACCTGCGCAGCACTCTTCCCATACTGCTCCCCAATCTTCGCCAAAAGTGGCTCCTCAATCAACTTCCCCATTCCGCCCTTGTCGCCATATAACGCGTTTTGGTTTCCAAGGGGCGAGTAGTGTGTGACGTGAATCCCCTTTGCTTTGTGCCATGCGGTAAATTCTTCCTGCTGGAGCCAGGGGTGGCATTCCATTTGGTGGACTGCTGGCACAACGGATGCTTCTTTGACGAGGCGTTCTATCTCTGGTTTAGAGAAGTTCGAGACGCCAATGGCTTTGGTTTTGCCGGTTTTGAGGAGTTTTTCCATTGCTTTGTAGGTCTTTTTAGGGTGTTAGCATGATTAGATAATATAAAGCAACGGGTAGGAGAACTATACGTCGACAATGTCGATGTCTTCGAGTATGAACTGGTTATCCTTTTTTGGGAAGAGTTCTTCGCCTCTTTGCCATGCGACTGGCCAGTGCATCAGGAATAGATCGACGTATTCTAGACCTAGGTCGTCGAGGGACTGTTGGAGTCCACCAGCCACGTCGTCTGGGTGGTGTTTGTTGTTCCATAGCTTTGTGGTGATGAAAAGGTCCTTGCGCGGGACACCACATTTCGCGATTGCTTTGCCTACTGGTTTCTCGGTGAGGTAGCTGCAGCTCCGGATATTTGGTTAGAGTGGAGGGGTATATTAAGGGTTTTTGGAGAACGCCACTCACACCCGGGCTGTGTCGATATGTCGGTAGCCGGCTTTGATCGCCTCCGCGACAGCAGCCTCCTGGGAGTCTGCATCTTGCCAGGTTCCAAATCCAATGGCAGGAATCTCGGCTCCGGTATTTAGCTTGAATCTGGTGCTCATTTTGAAGTTCTTTAGGGTAGCTTGGATAGCCCAGGTGTTGGTCGGAAGTACTTTACTTGAACGGAAATATTTGTGGAAAGAAGCATTTGACGTCTTACAAATTTAAATGGAGAGCGAATACGTCAGCTTGATGTTATTTAGTTACTTGTTTATTGATAGCTCCCATGGGTTGATGCAGCGTGGGTGACGTCGGGATGAGGTCGCAGGATCCAAAACTAAAAATTGATAAATATCAAAGCCGACCAGCCGAGCTTTAGGATAACGGCCGCACGATTTCCGCACCTCCTCGTTGTCCAGAACGACAGCACCCGTCATATATTCTCGCCATATGGTGGCAGTCTCAAATTACCAACAAAAGGAATATTTGCAAATAATGTTATCGATTCGGTCCCGACAGAAGCTAACACTCCAAGTGCCATGAATGAACATAGCGCCCCGAGGAAGAAAGCCTGCTTAACCATTCCATCTTTAATGTATTGATAGACTCAGGAACAAGGTCAGAAAAATTAAGCAAAGCTGTGATGGAATTGCTCCCAAGCCTGGTGATTCCGAGCAGCTCGAGACAGCTTCGACCATTGTCTCCCTCGCTCTCGACAACGAAGCAGGTGATTGGCCATTGGCCCCTTTTCACAATCCAGAATGCCTGGAAATCCGGCATTGGGCCATCAAGGCTCATCAAACACCAATACCATCTTGCTATAATATCCCATGGCTGTGTTGTTACCGAGTACTGTTCTTCTTCTCAAGTAAGGGGGACTTGAAGTGATTGTGGGTTACGGGGGACAGAGCGGCCAAGAAAGGTCATGCAGGCGCTGCATTGCATCCAGATGGGAAGATCTCAATACCAACTATTTGCAATATTAAGAATCATTGTCTACCTCAAGTGTACGGCCTCGCTTCTTCATGGTTCCAAAGTGGAGCAGGAGCGCATGTTTGACGCGCAGACAAACTGCGCGTCAGGCTCGGCACGGCCACCGTAGCTCCATTTATATTCCGCGCTACACCCACATTTTTTTTTCTTTCTCCCGTGCATGCGAGCTCCAGTCTAGGAGCTGGAAGCTCCCTGCTTTTCTTCCTCAATTTTTTCCTGGGGTCATGAGTGGCTCTGCACCTGACCAGACCTTGTCAAGGTCGTGAAATTAGTCTCAATGGGATACTCGAAAACCTTGATGATGGTATTCGTCCCTCGATCGATTTTTTTTTTTTTTTTTTTCTAAAAGGTAAGAAAAAACTTTGGGTCCCTGCCCACCTCCCTTTCTCTCCTTTTGAATGATGAAAATGTGACATGCGAATGGCATTCCTCGATCTTAATCACCGTGTGGAATCTGTCTACTATCAAGTTTCAGCCTTGTCTGACTACACCTCACTCTACAACTGGCATCAAGCACATTGTCGAACCAATGCTAACAGTATTCCGGTTCAGGTACATACAAACTCTTCATTCCCTCTTCCCCGTTGCGGCATGAGCTTGCATGAAGAAATCTTGAACGAACGGGCGGACATAATGTCTCCATCTCCCTGCGCTCAATAAAACCAGAGCGTACAAACTCTGTGGGCGTTTGGGTTTGGATTACTTGTTGAGAACTCGTCACCTGATCCTTTGCCCATTGTCACAACGCGTTGACGTCGACGAGGAATCATGGAACACCGATCTGACTTTGATTCTAGGTATCTTACTCTTGTCTCGTTCTTGCACACACCCAACATGGCCTATCTATAATGATGAACATGTTATTCACACTGTTGGACCTGGATGCTTCGGTATTTTGGGAATGACTATTAACATACAAAAATCTGATTTAATGAGGTGAGTTGCCACTGATACCTTGAGCCATGGTGCCCGTTGCTGACTTCTTCAAGCCTGACTTAGTTGCCATGTTTTGATTCGCTTTGCAAGCTTGCATTGTGCCTGAATGCCATTGCTGACTCCATGCGATCAATTATCTAGGACCTCACACCGCACAGTAGATACCTCTGTTTATCATTTGTAAGTCCGACCGTGTCTTCATTCCTACCTTATTGCCTGATGAACCCTAAAATTCGCTGTGTTCTTTCCGAATCACATTGAAGAAACAAATTTTATATTCACCTTGGAGAACTGATCACTACCCTCCTACACAATGTTTCACTCATCAACCATTGTGACCTTTGCTAATACGCAATTCAGATTCTTTCGATACCCATCATAGCTTGCAAAGAACATTTTATGATTTCTCATTCCTCTCAAGTAACCCACGTAACCCACGTAATCCCTCTTCACCTCAACTCCTTTCACC
Organism: Penicillium cinerascens; assembly: GCF_028974065.1. Classification (NCBI taxonomy): domain Eukaryota; kingdom Fungi; phylum Ascomycota; class Eurotiomycetes; order Eurotiales; family Aspergillaceae; genus Penicillium; species Penicillium cinerascens. Next base: position 2,950,554 of record NW_026695290.1, on the reverse strand, counting down.
TCCCACCCCAACACCTCGCTCAACCCCAAGTAACTACCCAGGTAGTAGTTTACTCAACGAAGAATCCATGCTTCTTATGCCATCCCTCAATACTATCCTCCCCGTAAACCTCATGCACACTCTTCTTCCCCTCCGGCCAACGCACCCAGTCAGGCTTCGACTCGCCCAAAACACAAACCATCTGGTCCGGTACAGGCAGCTCGGTATCAATAGCAGAAGCAAAAGGATGAATCAGTTCCGGCCAGTGGTGATCCCACAGCCACAGCATGGTACTGCAGTTAGAGCAGAAGTTCCGTTCGGAGGAGCAGCGCTCTTCGTTCGGTGTGCCGCGATCTTTGATTCCGGAGTATTTCCTACACATGCATTAGTATATCTCGTGGATTCAGCGATACAGAGTTGGAGAAATAAGACATACTTGATGAGGTTTTTGCCTTTGAGGATCTGCAGGCTGTCGGCGATGCCGCCCAGGTTCACGCTACCGCTGTATCCGCCGACTTTGCGGCAGATGCTGCAGGCGCAGAGCTGGTATGGAACTGGCGTCTGGGACTGGAGGGTGAATTCGATGCCGCCGCATTGGCAGCTTCCGTCGAGTTTCCTGGGTTTCTTGTTAGCGCTGTAGGTGCGGGGAAGGGCGGACGGTCAGAAAAGAAGGACTATAAGCAGAACATACATAGGCATATTGATATGGTTTAGTATCAGGGACTAGGTGTGTCAATGTGTTTTGGGAGGTTTAGATGGTCAACTGATAGTGAAACAGGAAATGGGAAGTAATCTGGCCTAGTCTATCCGAAGACTGATATATATACTTCTTCCTACAAACAGAGCATTTGCATCAAGGCATGCCCCAAATGCAAACGAAAATGAACAGCAACCCTGATTGATGGATATATACCAAACTCCGCTTATCTCCAGCCCAATCCTCCCCAAAAACAGGCCCGAGTCCTGCTGTCCGGCCGCGAAATACATCATCGGCCGCATCCTGCAATGCTGGTTGGCCGACGTCCCTGTTTGACAAGTTTGCTTTGTTTGTCCCCGAGATCCTTCGTCGCCTCCATCTCGGTTTGCTGCGACTTGCGACCTGGTACTCGACTATTGTGCTCCATTACTGAGATTTTACTCGTCGGAAACGCCCAAGATGAGTTTCGGAGCCCCCGGAGGTGGCTCGGTTAACTATAAGCCCTCGCCGTGAGTCTTTGCTGCGCGCCGCTATCTTTGCAATTGCGGTTCGCTCACAGGGAAACATGTTGTTTCCCGACGGAAATATCTCTGGACAGTTTTGCTAATGATATGACTCGCTTATGAAGGCCTGAGCGCGGTAGCTTTCCCCTTGACCACGATGGTACGCAATTCGACTCCGACAGACACCATGGTTCCTGCGAATGCAGCTTCGAAGCTAGAGAGAGCGCAGCTAACGACTTGTTTGACTTCTAGGAGAGTGCAAGCATATTATCTCCGGCTACTTGAAATGCATAAAATCCAACAGGGGCACCAACGATGAGGCGTGCCGCAGACTCGCTAAGGATTATCTCGCCTGCCGGATGGATAAGTACGTCGAACCTCTCCTGGACCCAGAATACAGTGCTTTTTTGCAGGAGGATGTTATCGAGGCATCGTGGCAATCTTGGAGTGTATACATTGACTGATATATTCTTCGCACAGGAACCTGATGGCACCGGACAACTTCAACAACCTGGGACTTGTATTCAAGGAGGACCAAGAAAAGAACGCGGCGCCAGCCACAGAACGAGCACAAGGCACGGAACAAAAGAAATAAATTGGATTTTGGAAGTCATGGGTCTCGAAGAAACGCATCGAGGAAATTGTGACTGCTCTTATCGCAACCAGTGGATGACTTGTACGATATCGAAACCGGCCATCCTACACCAGGAAAGGACCGGGCATATTGGCGTTGATTAAAAGCATTGTACATACAAAATGTAATATACTCTCGAAATCGGAGCATTGAACTTTTTTATTAATAATTGTCGCGAACGTAATCTCCGAAATCTCACTTCCATCGGCTCGAGCTCTCCATGCGGGGAACCCTTCTCCGCCCAGCTTCAGCTTCCTGACATCTCCAACACCACCGTTAACACCCCAATGTCTTCAATCGCACGGCCACCAGACCCATGCCTGGTGGCAATTATCCTAATCGTGCGCTCCCGTACCGGCCCACGCCTAGTCTTCCACTATCCCCCGAACCCGCTCAGCGAGAACCGCCTAAAGGTGACGACCAAGGGCGGGCGGCGCATCTCCCGCACGCGCAGACAAGGCGCCAAGAATACCGACTCAAGCTCCAGCTCCGAGAGCGGGCTCAGCTCCGATGAAGATGAGGAGGAACGAGAAATCCACGCAGCTGCGCCGGGGCCCGCGATAGGTCGGCGCGCGAGCAATTTCGGCCCCGACGATCATGCGTCGGTGTCTCCGTCGCCCAATGCGGAACCCCATCGGCCCGGGTCTCTAGGTTCAGGCCGGGTCTCGTCTTTACGGAAGCAGCGTGGTGCGGGGTCGGATTTTGAGGATGATGAGCCTGAGGGGTTGTTCCGGACGCCTTGGGAATCGCTTTTTGGTGTGCCTGGGAGCGTTTGGGAGAAATTACTCAGTCCGGAGAAGTCGTGGCATAAGAGGCGTTTCGAGGTTGGGATTAATGATCTGGCGCTGGTTGGGTGGCCGGTTTTCGTGCGCGAAGATGGGAGTTGGCGCAAGCAGCGAAGGAAGAAGAAGAAGAAGCCTCGCGCTGAGTGGGAAGGTGGGGAGCTGGGGCATAATGAGGCTGAAGATGGTCAGGTCGATGAGGATATGGTTCTTTCGCCTGAGATGATGACCAGTGTTGCTTCTTTGGCTGACTCGACGCTTTCGCCAACGGATACTCCGAAGCGGGCGTCATATGCCAGTGGGAAATGTGGGAAACACCCTGATGGTTCGGATGATGCGGAGGATAAGGATCATATGACGATGTTTAATGTGGTTTTCGTCATGGACCCTCCTTTGTTGGAGTATTCGATGCGGGTCAAGGAGATTTATGAGAATATCATCAAGAAGTTTGCAAAGGCCCTTAAGTGGGAGCAGGCTCGCACGGGTTATGTGTGGAGAGAATCACAGCATATCTTGCAATTGCGACGAAAAGCTCGAGAAACAAGTATGTTTCCAAGTTCCTTGTTTCATGACAAGTCTGCTAACACTGCGATTAGAAACATCGGTCCATAATCTCTACTCGGAGTTGATACAGCAGTCTTCTTTGGCACGGGCAATGTACACCGTCTACTCAAGCATATCCGCATCGAAGATTGCGTCTGTATCGCTCAGTCCCGACGTTTCCATCTCTTTGCAGATCCCTCCACTTACATCTACACCCTACCTTGCTGGGCCGACAGACAAGGCGTATCCAGGTCTCTGGTTGACTACCGCCGACAGTGCAACCCCAATGGATGATCCGAGTACCGACGAGAACAATACACCTCACCAAGTCCTTGCAAAGCACTTCGCCTTGCTGCTGTTGGACAGTGAAGAAGCCATCATCAAGGATGTGGAAGCCTCGGGAGGCGCTCTTGCCCCGGCACTGGCCCATTACATTCGATGTTCAACGCCCACCAAGTCATTTGCACAGATATCAGTATCCTCGGGGATTCCGCTTTCTACAATCCAAATGCTGGCCAGTCATCTGGTCTACTGGCGTCGTGCCCGTGCCATTCCCCCCATCCACCAGCGAGACACGTACATCGTGTCTCCCAATTGCGACCTGAGCAAGCTGGAGGTTGCGACTATCGCCTATCAGACGGCCTTCCCGACTCTGCCTAGCTTGCCGAAGATGCTCTCCGCCCTCAGCGGCACACCGCGACCCTACGGCAGCTTTATCCCAAGTAAGGATCATAAGGAGGCATACTTTTCCATCCTGGCTTGGCTCCTCCGCGGCGGCTGGGTAACACAGCTACGAACATTCGCACGCATCAAGGTGACACCCGAGATCAAACTGGCTGTAGAGACGGCCCTCCGAAAAGAAGAGGTGGACCGGTATCTCGCGAAAGCCAACTCCAACACTGGCATTGACGATGACTCGAGCGACGATGAGGATGATGCAAGCTCGTCCTCATCTTCTTCACTAGCTAGCCATGGCAGTGGCGATGAGACGCCCATGCCCGGTCGATACGATGCGCAGGCACAGCTGCGCACCTCCCACAAGCTCCTCGACCGGTCTACGGCACTGCGGCTCTCATCCCTCATCCTCTCACCACATCGCGCATCTCCACTCGAGTCGCGCTGGCTCGACGAAATCGTGGCCCGGTTCCCTGACCACACAGGCCCCGGGCAAGCTCTCGAAGGAATCAGCCCGGACATCGCGCCTCAGGACATCCAGACCATCCTGCAGAAGTACTGGCCCGTATTCTTGAAGTATTTCAACGGCGTTGATGCTCTGGAGAAGATTCCCGTCCGTGAGAGCCTCAAGCGGAAACTGGTGTGGCAGGTGCTTACGCGCCTTGGGTTCGTGACTGGGCCACTCGGATCGGTAGAATTAGATGCAAGGGAGCAGGTGCTGATCAGTGTTCGGCATTGGTAGACTACATTTCTGTTAAGCCAGGCGTTGCGGGATATCCATTTATTCATATACCACTGACAGTTTGAAGCTCGATACCTACCGACTTAGATCTTAAATATCACGGACGATCGGGTAATACAGGTACCCCATCCCACGTTCCAAGGTCCCCCTGCTGTATTTTGATTACATATACCCACTCCCTTCCGACGGATTCCGTTTGCCCTCAGCCCTAATCCTGTTACTGCCGAATGTGATTTTACGACATGTAATTATTCTGCCAAGAGCAAGCTGCCTGGTAGACTACATCTCGGATCCACGATGTAGATTTTTGCTAGCCAAGATGCTTCGTCTCTACGTGAGCCATGAGCGAGTTAAGGGAATCACATTCGGTCGCACAAAGAGCTACGGAGCACAGACGCCTTGGGTTGTAGTTAGGCCGAGTTTTTGGCATGCTACTGCTGTAGCTACTACCCAAGGAGGACATATTCTGCTCTAGCCTCATACAATCTTATGATTCGGGGCCGTAATTACGTATCTTCCGGTACACCCGTCAGGTACCCGAGGGTTCGCCGGCGCCTATATCCGATATTCTCCACGCCCGTCAAGTACCACATGTGCCCAGGATTGGAGCTTGAGAGACATGGATAACTTAAAGCACTTGAACAGGTATCTAGGCAGAGAACAAGTTCACTAACAGTTCACGAGTTCACGAGTTCACGAACCTGACGGAAAGTTGCACAGACGGACGGATGTGCCATGGCCAATGGGCGGCGGGGCTCCGGTGGACCCCGCGGTGCTAACGTTGAAAAAAATGGAAATGTGCCGTTGATTCTTCTCTGGTGTGTAAAGGGTATGGAAAAGTCTGACACGCACATACCAATGTCCGGGGACACCGAGCTAAGTAGGTATTCACCAGCTGTCAATGGCGTGTCTAGTACTGGAGGCGCTTATTGGTTAGGTCTGATACTTGCTTAGTTCCCCTCACTTCAGGCCCGAAGAACATGGTCAAACCATCATCCACTATCATTGGATCATAGCTATGAGGCTCGTTGACAGTCGTCATAGGTGACTGACCATATAGAAGTGTATACCTAGGGTTCATAGCCGAGGCCGGGATGGCGGACAAAAAGCTTACTTAGTTCTGTTCTCCAAGTAAGACTACAGTAAGTTTGAGTAATGGGTTGTAACGAGAACATCATGGGGAGGAGATAATTTCGAACGGTCACTGCAGTATAGTATCCAGTACGGAATACTCACTGTGTGACCGTGTGCAATCGTTCCGTGCGGGCGTACGGCACCGAGGGATTTCCACAAGGTCTCCATAGGAGAATTTTTTATGCGAAATTCCACAACCAAATCCACCCCAGGAAAAGAACATTGTTTGAAACAAATAACGTGCAAACTGTGGGTGTGTTTTCCCCAATTGCAACAGGAAATTGGAATACCTGTAAGTACCAGCACAAGGGCCCCCCGCCAGGCCTGAATTACCCAAATAATAATTTTGCGTTCCTCCTCTCTTACCCTTACCCTTCACCACTCCCCTCCCCTCCAACCCCTCCGGGCGTTTATTCTTCACTTTCCCTCCTCCTTTATTTCCTCGCGCTGAAGCATTTCAGGCCTGCGCTTTGTTTCGTGGTGGTGCTCCCGCCATTCCGTTGTTGTTGTTCTCACACGTGCGAGATTTCTTCTACACCTTCGGTACCTCTCCTTCCCTCCGGATCCAGAGAACCGAGATCTCCGATCATCTCTTGTCTCACTTGTGACTTCTGTCACCTCGTGCGATTTGCGCGCTGCTCGTGCTCGGTCACCTCTTTTTTTTTTTCTTCTCGCTTACAAGGGGCCGCTCCCCTCCCACCAGGAACCCGCTCCGACTTCTACCTTCGTGCTTCGCATCCCTGTTTCGCTACGTGATATCGCTTGTCGAAGACTGGACGTCGCTCGGCCATCTTCATCCTCTCCGAGAACCGAACGTGGGTGGACCAACACAAGGAAGAAGTTTTTGTGACATTCCGAGTGAATTGAAACGTGCGGACCAACAACTCGTTCTTTCGTGACGTGAACTTCAACATTGACTAGGCTGTGCCTTCTCTCTGTCCGTGAAGAATTTTTGCCTTCCCGACATTCCTCGTCCCCGATCTGTGTGTTCCGCAACTTGCAGTTTTTCGGTCCCTTTCTCCTTCGTACTGAGATCCGACGGTTCAATCGATGCCCTCGGTGGTCTAGACTGTCAACACAACAGCTACGACCCATCCGAGTTCAACCCTACGTGTCTCCGACGCCCCCGCACTTTCTCCGCCGCTTTCACACCATCGCGCAGAGTGGGAGTGATTTGACAAAGCCGAAGCTGCTGTTTTGGTGGGGTTGCAAGAAGGTGGAAGCTTTCTTCTGAATCACACCGGTGCCGGAGTCTCTCGCGCGTGGACGTTTATCGAGATCTCCAGGCTCGCCGAAGGGCACTAAATCCGTTTCACAGCAGATCACCTGCGCCTTTGAACAGAACCGATCCTTTGAACTCAAATTCGCGAGTTTTGTCCCAACGAGCCACCATGAGCTCCAACTCTACATTTTCATACGCGCAAGCCGCAAAGGGCTTGCAGGGAACCCCTGCTCCCAGTAAGGCAGCATCTACAGAGCCAGAGAAGTCTGAGCCCAGAGCGGAGGAGCAGACAAATGATGCTACTGCGGAACCTGTGACCGCCGCTCCCGAGATCGAGACACCGCAAGATGCCGAGAAGCCCGCCGCGGACGCGCCGACGGAGGCCGAATTCACCACCGTCACCAGCAAGACGAGGTCGAAGGCTGTCAACTCCAGGACCTCTTCACCAAGTGTCAGCAACCGCTCCAACGCACAGTCGAAAGAGGGTGAATCCTTGAATACACCCAACGGCACCGCAGAGGCCTCAGATAAACAGGCTCAAGATGGAAAGGCCGAAAAGTCCGATGCTGGCTCGGAAACTTCCAAGGACAAGTCGGATAAGTCTGAGAAGTCTGAGAAGTCTGAGAAATCTGAGAAATCTGAGAAATCTGAGAAGTCCGAAAAGTCTGAGAAGGGCGAGAAGTCCGAGAAGTCCGAGAAGTCCGACAAGACCACCCCGCCTAAGGAGCTGAAGGCTGCTCCTCTCCCCTCCGTGAACATCTGGCAACAGCGGAAAGAGGCACAGGACCTCAAGTCCAAGACTGTTCCAGCAACAACTGCCACCTCCGGCAAGACCACCGAGACCCAACAGGATTCGTCCAAGGCCAACCCCAAGAAGAAGGGTGCTGATGGTGCGACCGAGGGCACCAAGGGTGGCAAGAAGATCGATGGTGGAAAGGCTCGCGATGAGGCTCTTCCCGCCGTTGGAGATGCTACCGCATGGCCCACTCCCGAGGTTGCTCTGGGTGAGGAGAAGAAGAAGGCTCAGGAGAAGACCGACAAGAGCCCCGTCATTCGTCCCCACGGCAAGGAGAAGTGGATGCCCGTCAACTACGTTCCTACTGCTGTTTTCAACACCCCTCTCCCTTCGGCTGGTGGCCGTGGTGGCCGGCGAGCCACTCGTGGTGGACGTGATGGCGGCCGCGGAGGTGCGCACGGTGCTGGCGCTGCTGCCGGCGAGAAGGCTGCTTCGGGACAAGCTGCCCAAGGAGCCGCCGCCAAGCAGGCTGCTGGCGAGCGAGGACGGACTGATGCTAACACTGGACGTGCCGCCTCTTTGCCGGCTCAGGCCAGACGGTCCGATAGTGCCGAGGCTCCCACCGAGGGACGCAAGGCCCAGGCTGTCGAGCGCGGCCGTGGAGCCCGTGGCGCTGAGGATGCCGCTGCCTCGAACGGAAAGCAGGTCAATGGCGGCGAGAACGTCTCTCGGCCCCAACGCGATGGCAAGCAATTCGTCAAGAACCAGGAGGCCCGCAATTCGCGCGCTGCCAACCTGGCTGTCGACCCCCAGGCGGCCGCTCGTGCCAGTGACCGCCGCACAGAGTCTGGCTCCAAGTCTGCCGACCCTGCTGGTTTCCACGAGTTCAACCGGGAGCGTGGTGACTCCCACCGCGGAGGCCGCTCAAACCGTGGCCGTGGACCCTACTCTTCCTTCGGTGGCCAGAACGGCCAGTTCGGTAACATGCCCAACAACTTCGGCAACCCCAAGTTTGGCTTCAACGACCGCCAGCGGTCGCACAACGGTGTTCCCAATGGCTCTCAGCAGGGCAACCGCATGCCCTTGAGGTCACCTTCATTGCCTGCCTCTGCAGGCATGTATGGCGGTGTTCCCTACTTCCCCAACGACATGAATGTCAACGTCTACGGCTACCAGAACGTGCCCCCTGGGCCGATGAGTGCAGTTCCTTACCAGCAGTATATGGAGCCCTTCTCACTCATGCCTATGCTCTCTATGCAGCTGGAGTACTACTTCTCGGTTGACAACCTGTGCAAGGACATGTTCCTTCGTCGACACATGGATGGCCAGGGTTTCGTCCCCTTGGGCGTGATCGCTAACTTCAAGCGTGTCAAGTCTCTGACTGAGGACTTCGAGCTCCTCCGCCACGTCTCCCGCACTCTCCGAAACGTCGAGTATCAGACTGGCGAGGACGGCGTCGACCGCCTCCGTCCCCGCGAGAGGTGGGCTCAGTGGGTCTTCCCTGTTGACCAGCGTGACCCCTCTGCTCAGCACGAAGGTGCTGCTCCTGCCATGCACGCTGGAAAGAACCACGAGAATGTTCCTTTCAACCCTCACGTTGACGCCGCTTCCAATGGTTTCAATGGGTCGCGAGAATTCATCCCCAACGGCACTGGATCGCGTGGAGCTCAAACGTCGCTGTCTTCCGCAGCTCCCGAGTTCATGCCATCAATGCCATCGGCTCAGAATGAAATTGCCAATGTAGGACTCCCCATGGATTTTTTTTATTACCCTGCCGAAGGAAGCCCAATCCCGGCGGATTCTTCCCTTATGTATTATGGCAACCCGGATATTAACGATTGTTTTCCAGCGCGCCGACTAAAATCGCATCGGCCGAAACCGCGTTCCCTCTGCTCTTGGACGGCAGAGCAATCTACTGGGTATGAAGAGATTTGTCAGCATCCGGATAGGATCTGAACAGCGACTGATTTATGTTTTCTTGTATGGCAGCTTCAATGCCGAAAACATGCAACGTCGATTATCAAGCGATGTTCACTCAACCGACAACGCCCCTCTCAACCCTACTGCTCCGCCGTCCGAGTCCAAAAAACCCGGTTCTCGTCACCACAAAAAGTCCGTTCATGCCCGCAACCAATCCGAGATTTTTCGCAATTACGCTTTCGGGGTTCAAGATCCACGGGTCACCCCATTTTCGCATGGCCTTAACACAGGCCCTCCTTATCGTTCCTGGTCTCAGTACCTTACACGCAATTTCAATTTGCAACTGTACAATGAATTTCGGCGTCTAGCCATTGATGATCTTTTCACACGACACAATAACTATGGAGTCAACGCGTTGACTGGTTTCTACCAGACCTGCCTTTCTTCCCGTCGTCCTCTCCCCGACGAGGTGATCCACGACATGGTGCGATTATCTCATGCCCCGTTCAAGGAATACGATAATGTCATGTACGATCTTCTCTATTCGGCTATGTCGAGTGAGATGATGGAGACGAACAATCGCAAAAAGGCTGGCTATTACTTCAATTTCGAGTATGGTCTTGATAAAAGGCGCTGGAAGGAATCTCGTCTGGCGAGATGAACTCCTCTTTTTTCTTCAACCCCTATTTTTTACTTGCTCTTTTTGCTTCGAAAACGTCTTTTCTTTTTTCCAAGGGATTCATTATTTGTTTGGGGTACCTTTTTTGTGCATAAATCAGGATGTTCAGAGTCTTTTTTTTGCCGGGGTCAATGACATGCATACCGTGGTCCATCTTGTTTCTTCTTTATTAATGATAAAACGACTGCTTGTGTAGTTGCTGCCATTTAGATTGGATTCTATGCTGTATGGAATTGTTGAATCCTCCAGATATTGCAGCTCATTTAGCCAATGGGGTTCGCCTCTCATATAAACAGTGCTCATGACACCTTGACGTATATAGGGCCAAAATCCAAGCAATGCTGTTTGGACGTCCATCCAAGCGATGGATAGTACTCTTACTGTAGTTCAATCAGTTTGTACTGCGAACTATTATCATTATCGGTAGAACCCGTAGCTCTGTCTCCATAGGTCACCCCGGCCAGCTACTGTCGCGACATGCTATTAAAACAAATTATTGAGAAAGCAATTTCGAAGCTGTGATCTTCCCTTTGCATTACTGCAAAAGTTTCCTTTCTAGCAAATTGACTATGAAGTGTCTCGACTCTAGCATCTCAAGTCGTGTTGAAAAGGCGGTACATCGAGTGCGGAGAGAACCGCGTCGCCGCATCGCCTCAGGCACCAACATCTCCAAAGCCGAACCTTGTTCCGCTAGCTCGTCTGACCGAGCTGTCCTTCCATCTCCCCACCATTCAATCCCGTCGATCAAATTCCCCAATATGGAGGGTGCATATCGCCAAAGCTCGAGACTATTACGGTCTCGCAGCTCCACCCTGCTTCACCAGGGCCGCCGTCTCCCCCGAACCGCCGCGGTCGTGACTCCAACCCAGACACGAGCTCTCTCAAATTCTCCTCGCAGTCTCGCCCCCGAGTCTCTTTTCAGCAGCTTCGCATCCGGCCAGCCGCAACAGGGCGGTGGCCCCGTTACCTACTTCAGCAACCGGCAAACTCTTCCCGCGAACACCGTTGTCCGCTTCGTGCCCCAGCAAACGGCATGGATTGTTGAGCGGATGGGCAAGTTCCACCGGATCTTGGAGCCTGGTCTCGCTATTCTGGTTCCTTTCCTGGACCGTATTGCCTATGTGAAGAGCCTGAAGGAGTCGGCGATCGAGATCCCGAGCCAGAATGCTATTACGGCGGATAACGTCACTCTGGAGCTTGATGGTGTTTTGTACACGCGGGTATTTGACGCATACAAAGCAAGGTGAGTCACCGGAGATGTTGAAGGTCTATCCTGGGTTGGGAAAGTGACTAATGGTGGACGGGTTCTAGCTACGGCGTCGAGGATGCGGAGTACGCCATTTCGCAGCTGGCGCAGACGACTATGCGATCTGAGATCGGTCAGTTGACTCTGGACCATGTCCTAAAGGAGCGTGCCACTCTCAACACGAATATTACACAAGCTATCAACGAGGCTGCGCAAGACTGGGGTGTTGTCTGCCTTCGATATGAAATTCGGGATATTCACGCGCCGGACGGTGTCGTTGCCGCCATGCACCGCCAGGTCACCGCTGAGCGGTCGAAGCGGGCTGAGATTCTTGATTCGGAAGGTCAGCGTCAGAGCGCAATCAACATCGCCGAGGGTCGCAAGCAGTCTGTCATTCTGGCGTCCGAGGCACTGCGCGAAGAGCAAATCAACCGGGCTACTGGTGAGGCTCAGGCCATCCAGCTCAAGGCTCAGGCTACCGCGCGCGGAATTGAGGCTGTTGCCCAGGCGATCCAGGAGGGCCAGCAGGATGCCCAAAGCGCTATTAGCTTAAGTGTCGCCGAGAAGTATGTCGACGCTTTCGGTAAGTTGGCTCGTGAGGGTACTGCGGTCGTCGTTCCTGGCAACGTTGGAGACATCGGTGGCATGATTGCCAGCGCCATGTCTGTCTACGGCAAGGTGAGCGAGTCCCAGGCCAAAACCCTTGCTGCCAAGGCTATTGGTGCACAGGAGGCACCTCGGTCTTCGGAGCCTACCCGCAGAACTCACCCGGAGGAGCATGTGGAAAGCGAGACTGAGCCCAACGAGGAGCACCAGGGCAGTGTTGCACAGAGTGTTCTGGAAAGCTTCGATGAAACCAGCCAGCAGAAGAGGTGAACTTGATCTCTTCAAGTGAAACGACAACTATGATTCCTTTCATTTCCTATGTTCTTTTGCATCCTGCCAGTGCAGCCTCGCCAAAGCAGCCGATGATCTTTGTACCACTTTCCCCGCTCATATTTTCGTTTCCTTTGCAGCATTGTTTCGGGAGTCATGTCGGCATTGCTTGACTTGGCCCAGTGGGATGGAATCTGTGACCCGAGTTGTATTGTGTACATAGGGAAACCGCGGGCATTGACCAAGGGCGAAGAAAGGAAAAGCGTGTATGATAAGTGTAATCTTGATATCTTCCAAGACGACTTCAATTTGTAGATTCAAGTATTAAAGGTGCGTATGCAAGAAGTCAAACGCGAAAGGGAGCTCGGGCCACGCGCTAAATGGAGATCGCGACTTTTTGATCGCGCCCTGTCCCTCGCCCTCCACCTTCCATCCCCCTCCATCTCCATTTCCTTGCGATCTGTCGGCTGTCACACACTGTATTTGTGTGTGTCTGCAGGACTTCCTGGCTCGGATTCGCTATTACTGCCAGAGTGCAATGTTCATACAATAAACACCTGACCATCTCACCACCTACGCTCTCCTCGAATCTCGCTCCCGGAGCTAAGCCGCAACGCGGGAGCATATCCCAATCAACCAAATCATTACTATCTGTGTGTAGGATTAAAGAGGGAGCGCACTCTGCGCGCGCTGCGCAATGCATATCATCAAGCCGGTCTGGCTCACGCACGGAGGTACGCTCTTTGCGACGGCCCCTTTCTCCATTGCTGCGAGCGTCAGATGAGGTGTCTGTCTTTGCAGTTCTGGCATAGCACATACCATCGAGAACTAGGCTAACATTTTTTTGGTTTGGACAGGCGAACGGAAAGACTTTGAGGTTTATAGTTGCGATGTGTCGCCCGATGGAAAGAGACTGGTGACTGCCGCTGGAGGTGAGCTTCCTGGATACCCGCATGGATACCGAGGGCGAGAGTAGAGCTTGGGCAGCAGCAAAAATGCCTTGAAGGATTGCCACTGACATGTTCGCTCTTTCTGCGCGCTAGACGGATACGTTCGGATCTGGTCTACAGAGGCCATTTACAACACCGGCAATCCCGAGTTCGCCGATAAGCCGAAACAGCTTGCGTCGATGAGCAACCACTCCGGCACAATTCACACTGTTCGCTTTTCGCCAAATGGAAAATACCTTGCCTCGGGAGCGGATGATAAGATTGTTTGCGTTTACACACTTGATGCCAACCCGCCAACACACTCAACATTCGGTAGGTCCTGCAACCGCTGGAAACAAAGCAACGGCAGACACTAATGATTCTGGGAATTCTATGCAGGCTCGGACGAGGCACCTCCTGTCGAGAACTGGCGCACTATCCGGCGATTGATCGGCCACGACAACGATGTTCAGGATCTAGGGTGGTCGCACGACTCGTCGATTCTGGTTTCCGTCGGCCTTGACTCGAAGGTGGTTGTATGGTCTGGACATACATTCGAAAAACTGAAGACGATAGCGGTGCACCAGAGTCATGTCAAGGGCATCACTTTCGACCCAGCAAACAAGTACTTTGCTACCGCCAGCGATGATCGCACTGTTCGCATCTTCCGATTCACATCACCGGCCCCGAACTCCTCTTCCCACGATCAAATGAACAACTTCATCTTGGAACAGACCATCTCCGCTCCATTCGCAAACTCTCCGCTTACTGCATACTTCCGCCGCTGTTCGTGGTCTCCTGATGGAATGCACATTGCAGCTGCAAATGCGGTTAATGGTCCTGTGAGCTCGGTTGCGATTATCAACCGTGGATCTTGGGACGGTGATATCAATCTCATCGGCCATGAAGCTCCTGTCGAGGTCTGCTCGTTTTCTCCTCGACTATATTCGAGGGAACCGATCAAAAAGAATCCGCCTGATAACCACGCAGTGCACCACATCACTGTAATTGCATGTGCGGGTGCAGACAAATCTCTTAGCGTTTGGATTACGAGCAATGCTCGCCCGATCGTGGTCGCACAGGAGATGGCCGCTAAGTCGATGTCAGACCTGGCCTGGAGTCCGGATGGCAAGTGTCTATTTGCTACTGCTCTGGATGGCACCATCGTCGCGGCCCGATTCGAGGAAGGCGAGCTGGGTTATGCCGTGGAAATGGAAGAAAACGAAAAGTCTCTGACCAAATTTGGAACGAACCGTAAGGGCGCCGGCATCACGGAAACCACGGACGGGTTGCTATTAGAAGAGAAGAGCAAAGCTGGCGAAATCAAGGGAGTTGAGGGCCGTATGGGTGCACTGATGGGTGACGGCCATGCGGCTGCGGAACCTGCTGTGAATGGATCAGCGCCGCAGCCATCGAACGGCACAACTCCCGCTCAAGTACCATCTCCGGCTGCAGACAACAACAAGACTCAGACGAACGGCACCGGGTCAACACCGAATGTTTCTGTATCTGAGAAGGACAAACCGGATCCGTACCAAGCTAAGCTGGAGAGACTCAAGCAGCGCCCGACATACACAAAAGAGGGCAAGAAGCGCATTGCACCTCTGCTTGTCTCTGGAGCTGGAGCTGGCGAATCTTCCCTCCCTCAAGCTCGCTTGATGGCTTCAGTCAGCAGTCAAGTGAAAGCTGATGCACCCACATCTCTTGTTGACCTCTCGAAGCCCTTTGATGGCTTGCCTAAAGGTGGTCTGACTGCTCTTCTTCTCGGCAACAAGCGCAAACTGGCCCAACTCGAAGGTGATGAAGACGGGCAGGTTGAGAAGCGCGTGGCTGTAGCGAGCCAGAATGGTGCGACGCCGATTATGGCCAACACTCCTGATGGACTCCTCCCTGCACAAGTGCAGC
This sequence comes from Penicillium cinerascens, assembly GCF_028974065.1. Lineage (NCBI taxonomy): Eukaryota > Fungi > Ascomycota > Eurotiomycetes > Eurotiales > Aspergillaceae > Penicillium > Penicillium cinerascens. Next base: position 2,935,352 of record NW_026695290.1, on the reverse strand, counting down.
CCGGTGCCACCGGCCAACAGCAAACCCCAGAGTTCATTCGTCCTGCCGTCATCAACCCCTGCATGTCGGTCAGTCAGCTCCGTCTGGCCGTTCCCAAAATCCGCACCCTCATCCTACGCGCGATTGATTCGAGTGGGAAGCCTACGGAACCGCCAGCCCCGGGAGGGGGAGACTCAAGTACCAAGTCACGAGTGGATGTGGTTTTCGAGGCTCGCAATCCTTCGATAGCCAGCTTGACTGGCCGGGCTGTGGATCGGGAGCCAGTACGCCTTACGCTGTTCCGTGGAGAGCAGCCATTGTGGCAAGACTTCCTGCCTCGGTCTGTTCTCCTGGTGACAGGCAATCAGAGCATGTGGGCCGCTGCCTGCGAGGACGGCTCAGTCTACCTCTGGACCCCAGCAGGCCGCCGACTAGTAAGCGCGTTGGTCCTAGAAGCGCAGCCCGTAATCTTGGAGTGCAATGGCCCGTGGATCTTGTGCATCTCCTCCGTGGGCATGTGCTACGTATGGAACGTGAAGCATCTCTCTTCCCCTCACCCACCCGTCTCCCTCCAGCCCGTCCTTGACGCTGCAATCCACACACTTGGCGCAAATCCCACCGCTGCGCCCGCCGTGACAGATGCGCGCATCAACTCCGAAGGCCGTGTAGTAGTCTCCCTGACCAACGGTGAAGGCTACTCCTACTCGCCATCCATGTACACATGGCAGCGCATCTCAGAAGCCTGGTGGGCCGTCGGCAGCCAGTACTGGAACTCCACAGACGCCCCTGTTAATAACCTACAGGCAAGAGATGCCCAGCAAGATACCAGAGATGCGAAGGCAGCCGTGTCTGCCGGTATCATCCCCTTCCTCGAGCGCAACACCACCAACGAGACTCTTCTGCGTGGCCGTGCATACTTCTTGCAGCGACTCGTTAAGGTCCTACTATCTCGTGAAGGCTACGAAACCTTCGAGTCGAGTGTTTCCATCGCCCATCTTGAGAACCGCCTGGCTGCTGCATTGTCTCTAGGCTCCAAGGAAGAGTTCCGCCTCTACCTGAACATGTACGCTAAGCGAATCGGCGCGGAGGGATTGAAAATGAAGGTCGAGGAACTACTAAAGGGTTTAATCGGCGGCCTGTTCGAAGATGAAGAAGGCTCTGAAGCCGTAACGAATCTCCAAGCCAACGAGCGCGAAGGCCGAAACTGGCGTGAGAGCTCAGAAGATCTATGTGGCTGGCCACGGGAGACCTTACTAAAGGAGGTGATACTGGCTCTCGGTACGTTCTTGTGTCTCCCATTACTTTATTACTTAACATCGCTGACGATTTCCAGGCAAATACCGCGAGCTTCAGCGTGTGACTGTTCCGTATGCCAAGCTTCTTGACATGGTCGACCGCGTGGATGGTGATGCGATGGACTTATGATGATATTAGCTCTCGCTGATATTCCTGTGTCTTTGGGCGTTGACATGTGTGCTGTTTGGGATTGGGCTATGGGAGGTTTGCATTGGTTTTTCCTTCATTGTAGAGGCAATTATGGCCTTTCTTTTATTTATGTCTGTATTTGTATCATATGCTAGGCGAATGCCCGTTACGCAAAAAGCATTCTATATCATTGTTTACTCGGGTGTGGTAAATTGTAGAACTACAACCGAAAAGCCGTCCCACATCTATACGTTGTCACTAGATCGAAAGCGGCTGTAGAAGTGTCTTTCTAAATGAGAGATGTTTGAACCCTTAAAGAAAAGGCTACAAGTCTACTGAAGTAATAAACAACACTGTTGAAAACAATTGACGTCAAGGGCAGGGCTCAGCCAGCACGTGAGCGGTGACCGAAGTCGGGCAGAAAACTTCGATGACAGGTTGAACCTCGTCATCTTTGCGACCGTATCAAGCCACTCCTTGTCTTCTTTCCTTATTCTCAAGCCAATTGACCTTGCCCACTATCCTCGTGGGCACCCATCATCACGTCTCTCCCGACCACCTCCCTTTTCTTCCTTCGTATCGTCGATCGATCCGCAGCTGGTACTGCTTTCACCGCGCGCCATCCCTGCGCCCGCTTCCGCCTTTCCACCTCCCCCACCCTCCCACCTCTTTCCTGTCGCTTCTACTCCAGCCGGAAAAAGAAGTCCAATAAAATGCCTCCCAAGAAGGCTCAAGTTCAAGAGAAGGTCCTTCTGGGCCGTCCCGGAAACAACTTGAAGAGCGGTATCGTATGTGAGCAGTGTCCCCACCCTTTTTTGTGTTCTTTTTTTCGCACAGCACAGTCCACTTTTTAATTCCACACAAACTATTTAAGCCGAGCTGTCCCCCTGTTCCCTTTTCTTTTCTTTTTTCCCCCTTCAACCACAACTCTGGTTTCTCTATCATCTGAACATGGACTCACGATGATTCTAGGTTGGTCTTGCCAACGTCGGCAAATCCACTCTTTTCCAGTCCATCACCAAGTCCTCTTTGGGTAACCCGGCCAACTTCCCGTATGCCACAATTGACCCCGAAGAGGCCCGTGTCATCGTTCCCGATGAGCGGTACGACTGGCTCGTCGACCACTACAAGCCCAAGTCGCAGGTTCCCGCCAACTTGACTGTCTACGATATTGCCGGTCTGACTCGTGGTGCCTCGACTGGTGCCGGTCTGGGTAACTCGTTCTTGTCGCACATCCGCGCCGTTGATGCCATCTTCCAGGTGGTGCGCTGCTTCGATGATGCCGAGATTATCCACGTCGAGGGCGATGTCGATCCCGTACGTGATTTGACCATCATCAGCGAGGAGCTTCGCATCAAGGATATCGAGTTCGTCGAGAAGGCTCTCGACGCCCTGTCTAAGCAGACTCGCCGTGGTGGTCAGTCTCTTGAGATGAAGAAAATGAAGGAGGAGGAAGCCACTACTGGCAAGGTCCTCGAGTGGCTTAAGGAGGGCAAGAACATTCGCGACGGTGACTGGAGCCCCAAGGAGGTATGTGAAAAAATTTCCTTCCACTTTTTTCCCCCCCTACACACTCCTTTACCATGATGAATAAGCGCCATGAGCGCGAAACAAACCCAGCTCGTCGAGTGCCCTCATTTTTTAATTCTGTAGAGGGCGCATTGAGAAGAAAAACTACACTGAATTCTTTGGAGTTCTTTCGTTTTGAAAAACACTCAAACCGTTCTCAACATCATGCTGACAACGATGGTTTTAGGTCGAGGTCATCAACCCCCTGTTCCTGCTCACTGCCAAGCCCGTTGTGTACCTGGTCAACCTGAGCGAGAAGGACTACATCCGCCAGAAGAACAAGTACCTGCCTCCTCTGTTCGAGTGGATCAAGACCAACTCTCCCAACTGCCCCATCCTCCCCATCTCTGCCTGCTTCGAGGAGCGTCTTACACAGATGGGTGACGATGCTGCCGCCGAGGAGGAGTGCAAGAAGCTGGGCACCAAGTCCGGTCTGCCTAAGGTTATCACTACCATGCGTCAGGCCCTGAACCTAGCCAGCTTCTTCACTACCGGTACTGATGAGGTCCGCCAGTGGACTATCCGCAAGGGCATCAAGGCCCCTGCTGCCGCCGGTGTTATCCACACTGACTTTGAGAAGACCTTCATCCAGGCCATCGTGTATAACTTTGCTCTCCTGAAGGAGCTTGGCGATGAAGGTGCCGTCAAGGCTGCGGGTAAGGTCATGACCAAGGGCAAGGACTACGTTGTCGAGGATGGTGATATCCTCCTCATCAAGGCCGGTGCTGCCAAGGGCTAGATGCTTTGTTGAGGATACCATCTCATCAAGCCGTGCCTTCCAGCGCTCGGTTTAGATAGTTCATAAAATGAAAATATCTGTTCAAGCGTGACATGCAGGACTACCGTAGTTTCCATCATCTCTAGATAGAATGGACCATCCGTCCACTCAATTCAGGTCGTAGCAAGGCAGCTCGAAGCTCCGAAAACCGAGCTCTGCAAAATGTAGATAATATCACGTGACACTCCCCGTGCATCCCACTTCACGCACTCGGAGCACTCATTGACCTCCAATAACCAGCATCATGTTCAAGAAAGAGTAAGTGGAGCCTATAAAAGACCTCTCAGTAAGAGGAAATGTGCAAGGTGCTAATGAAGCTGCCCAAAACAGGATCCCGTCGAGCAATCGCTCCAAGGTCAAGTCCTCCGTGCAGCGCGGCCTGCGCCAGAAGCTGCTGGACACCTACCCGGGCTTCGAGCCCTACATCGAAGAGATCATGCCCAAAAAGGCATCTCTAGAGGCCGTGAAACTGTACGTTTCCCCCTATCCTTGTCTATCTTCCACACCCACTTCCCACCACCTATCTCTACACCGGATACAATACCACCAAACTAACGTAATGAGCACCGCAGCCCGGAACGTACAACCCTGTACACGATAGACTCAACACCCCTTTTCTTCCAGCCTTTCGACGGCCCGCCAATTCCACACCTCAAGCTCATCCACGCCTACCCTAACGCCCTCCCAACAATCCAAATCGACCGCGGCGCTATCCGCTTCGTGCTCTCCGGCGCTGCTCTCATGGCACCCGGCTTGACGTCTCCTGGTGGACGGCTACCGGACTCGGAGCATGCGATCGAGGCGGGCCAAGTTGTTGCTGTTAAGGCGGAGGGCAAGAATGAGGTTTGTCTTGTTGGGACGCTCAAGCAGGGCACCGAGGAGATGAAGGCTAAGGGCAAGGGGGTTGTTATGGACGAGGGTCACTTTTTGGGGGATGGGCTTTGGAGGATGATTTTGGATTAGTTGAGGGGATATACCAGTAGGGATACCCAGAAGCTTTGTTTTTATGATGACTTGAAAATGAGAAAATGATTGGAAATTTTAAGAGAGTGATGCGGAATGCTGGAGGTACGAATAGGAAAGGTTAGTCGGGCAGATAAGGAGGCCATCATGAACGTCCTGGCTTGGATGACTCTGCGAGGCTTAAAGTCATGAGGTGCATACGCAGGTATAAGATCTGTGTTCACCACCTAACTCAATTCAATATTGAAACAATCATTCGCCAGATCCAGAGTATATACAAGACAGGCCGAAATAACCACATCCTGACAATAATAATGAAAATAAAACACAAGACCATTGAGATCACCCATCTCAACTATCCGCCGAATGGGAATTCTCATCAGACACATCGCCATCGCGCCCACTCCGTTGCGAGACAGAATCCGTCGGCGAGATCGACGACCAAGAGAGCGTGCGCACAGGCAAACTCAGCCCGAGACCCTTAACACTAGCGGCCGAGCCAGTCCTAGAAGGCAACCCCGAGTTCGCCCCGTTCATAGAAGGCCGCTGACGCAATCCAACACGACCTATAGCACGCTGAAGCATTTCGCCCGACGCATCAAGCGCAATCAAGAACCTAGCTAGCTCAGCACAGAGCTCCCAATCACTCTTCTGCGAAGCGAGGCCGATGAGCCGCACGACATATTCCTCTATGCGGCCATCGTGGCCCTGTTCTTCGTCTTCAAAGGCCTGCAGAACAAGGAGGTACCCGACGGCTGTTTTGAGGGCGTCTAGGCGGAGGGCTTGTTCGAAGAGGTCTTTTGGTGGAGGGAGGTAGGTGAATAGGGTGCGCCAGAAGCGGAGCTCGGTTTTGCGGGTGCATTGTACTACGATGTCGAGGTACTCGCGTGTTGGGAGGGTTGCTTGGAGAAAGGAGATAACCGTGGGAAGGAGAGGGCCTTCGCGGGCGGTTGGGTCGGAGGATTTGTTGGCGCGGCTTTCGTTGTCGACTTCTTCGTCGAGGACGTGGTGGAGGAGGATTTCGAGGGCGTGGGCGAAGTATGAGAGATGAGAGAAGTGCCGGCAGAGGGTGAGGGCGGCCGGTGTGCCGAGGTTTGTGAGGCTGTATTGGAGGAAGTAGGGGAGGAAGAGATGTGTCTGGGATTATTAGTTATGGAAGATGAGGGGTCCAGAAGGAGGGCATACTCGAATGGCAAATTTGAGGCTGGTAAAGGTAACATCTCGTCGCTGGGTCACTTCGGATTCCACACCCAAGACGATGCCTTTGTTCAGCAGTACGGAGAGCGGATAGAAGTCCAGAGGGATGTTGAGCGGTGCCGGCACCGTTTCTTGCTGCAAAACATCCTGGACGTCATTCCATGCCAGGAGGTCCTTGCCTCGGAACATCCACAGCGAGTCTCTTAGAGATAGACTGCTCTGAGAAGGGGCTAGCGACATTTCGGCGGAAGGACTTGCTGGGAGGGATTCGTCGACTGAAGGGGAAAAGTTGAAGGATCCCTGGTCACGCATCAGGATATAGTACTCCACATCTTGCGAAATAACACGCATGTCGTATTTGAGATCACCTGCATCCGACACTGTCGGCTGCAGCAGAACGAGATTTCCATCAACGAGGAGAAGCACGGATGCGACCTTGACATCCTGAGAGGGATCGCCGTTCCCTGTTCAATAATTAGATCTGTTCAATGTCAATCAAAAGACTAGGATGACATACGCATTTGTTCCTCAGGCAAAACCCAGCTGATAGCCCTCACACGAGTCGGTGCCCGAACAATACCATTAAAGGCAATTTGTCCAACAGGCACGAGAGTAATTTGTGGCTGCGTGGAGTTGATAACGTAGTGATAGAGAATGTTGTCGTATGTATAGACCAAGAGAGAATCTTCTCCAGAGGGGCCAATGAACACCACAGGTGCTGGAAGATACTCGATAAACATGATCGAGTTGTTGTTCAATGCAGCCTCACGCGAGTAAAGACGCACCTGATAGGAAGTTAGTTTGCAAACCCGGTAGCCAGGGAAAATAATATACCTCGTACGATCCATTGCTTTCGACGGCAGCAATCAGGATATGTCCGTACCAGCACATCCCTCCTCGAACAGCAAAGGAGTTCTCGACCTTCGAATCTTCAAAGACCTTCCACCGACCACTATTCACGCTGTAATGTGCCAGTCCGCGCCGGCCTGCGATCGCAACATATCGTCCATCCTGGGATACAACACATGATCGAATTGGCCATTGCGAGTGAAGATATGCCGGGGGATACTGCGCGTGATGCCACAGCGAGTCCTTGCCAGAGATGGTCATTAGCTCGGGGAGATCATGTCCGCGGTAAAGAATAAGCTCGGTGCCCGTCTGAAGCAAGCCTCGAGCGAGGTTCGCTGCAGAGAAGCAGCCAGTAAGTGCACTGCGAGCTGTTTCCAGAATCCAGAGTCGTCGATCACTTTTTCCTGACAGAATGATATCGGACCCACCGCCGATCCAGCAGCCGCTTGAGACACCTGTCAACCAGTCTTCGCCATTTGAAGCGGCCAAGGTAGGATCAACTGTGAAGCTATTCCCGCCTGGCTTGCCAAAAACACTCCATGTTGTCCAGCCATTTTCGTAGCCAGCGAAGAGACAGTATCCGTCCGGCGAATAGTTCATGAACGTCAAGGACCCGGTAGTAGAAGGCGATGCTGGAAGCTGCAACTTCTGGGATAGCGGCACGTTGCCCATATAGTCCTTGGCAGTGTATACCAAAATCTCGCCATTTGCACAGAAGACAGTCAGCAAGGAGAACCTAGCATTCACAGCCACCTTCACGGCCTTCTCGCCATCGTCCTCGGGGTCGTGGAAGCAATGCCCATGGAACAGCTTCTTAGGTGCATCCGGTTCATGCTGCATACCATGCGCTCGTTGAACAGCATATGCTTGGCCGGTGCTCGTAAGCCAAATCAGAAGGTTCATGGCACGGTCATAAACCATATCCACCACCGCAACCTTCTTCGGTATGTCTAGAATGCGGCTCAACAGCTCCGAAGTGGTTTGTGTTCCACTAGAATCCGGAGCCCACCGAATGCACTGAATAGCTGGCGGCTTCACAGTGGCAACAACAAGCTCCTGATCCAGCGCCAGCGCCTTGACAATCCCAGACTCGATCTTGATTGCCATTCGGAATCTGATGCTAATGTCTCCGACCACATTTGACTCTTCAACGGCGGCGAAATGCGCCAGTTGCTGGCGACGTGGGTGTGTGGAGTGATCGAACCGTTGCTGGTAGACGTGTGTTCCTGGGTCCGACGCTACTGAATAAGTCAGGAGATAACCCCCGGAGGTTTGCACGACCAAAATTGTCGAGTCTGGATGCATAAGGAGCGCTGCATTCGAGCCGTACGTCTTTAATGAGTACAAGGACCGAACTATCGCAGCCACGACGGCCGTAGGCTGTGGTAACAGTTAGTACGGAAGCTCCTCAATTGCAATCCCATGCACACAGGTCTACCCATGAACATACCCTCGTTTGCCATAGTGAAATAGAAGACTCGGTAATCGTCGCAAACATATGTCCTGAGCGGGAGACACAGAGGCCATTAATCGGTTCATGCTCCCACTTGGCGGTGTCCGATTCGGACGACGGCTCGGGTTTGGGTTCATTGCTCTCGGTGTTTAGAGACTGCGCATACTCAGAACCATCGCTATTGTCTATCGAGCTTCTCCGTTCTGTTTTCGGGTTTGTATTCTCGGGATACCCATCGGAGGAGACATGGGCGATGTCCGGGCCATTGATCGCGTAGACCCGGGGGACCCCATTAGGCCAGTACATGGCTCAGCTGGCGAAACGGGGAGTTAGTATTAACAATGGAGCTCATCCAAAGTCATCTCGCTCCAATGGAAAGTCACACAGGAAGCTCGAGTCCGCGAGCTGTGAGCGCGAGGAGAACAAGCGCAGCTAAACACAGCCAACGAACGCGATAAGCGGTATCACGTGCGGCAAGCTTCCCCCCCGCATTCTCTTTTCTTTTTTCCTCCCCTGAAGCGACTCTAGTTCATCACTCATCCATATTTTCTTGAGTTGCGATCATGGTAAATACTGGTTCGGTCAAGATGGCAAGTGCATGGTACTAATAGCGCATTTCGCAGGCCCCGAACGAAAGCAACAAGCGTCTGGCTTTGGCCATCATTGACTTCCTCGGCGGCAGCCTGAAGGACGGCACCCTCACCGCCGACGATGCCGAATCGATCGAGATCGCCCAGTCGTGTATCGCCGATACCTTCAAGGTTGATCCTACTGACCAAGCTGCCATGAAGGAAGCTGTTGGTGGGCAATCTCTGGCCAACATCTACAGCGTCTACGAGAAGCTGCGCAACAAGTCTTCGCCCCAGACCGATGCTGGCGCTCAGAAATCGCAAACCGAGCAGCCCAAGCCTGGCGCGCCTACCGCCGAGTCCGATAAGTTGAAGTCCGAGGGTAATGCTCTCATGGCCAAGAAGGATTACCCCGCTGCAATTGAGAAGTACACCCAGGCTCTGGAGATCGCCCCCGCCAACCCTATCTACCTCTCCAACCGTGCTGCCGCTTATTCCGCATCCGGAAAGGCTGACAAGGCCGCCGAGGACGCCGAGGTTGCCGTCGCGGCGGATCCTAAGTACTCCAAGGCCTGGAGCCGTCTGGGTCTCGCCCGGTTCGAGCTTGGTGACTACCACGCTTCCAAAGAAGCTTACGAGAAGGGCATTGAGGCTGAGGGCAACGGTGGCAGCGATGCCATGCGTCGCGGCCTTGAGACTGCGACACGAAAGATCGAAGAGGCCGGCGGCAATAACGAGCCGCCCTCCGAGGAATTGGACAATGCTCCCGGCGCATCCCGTGGAGCCGGCGGTATGCCGGATCTGTCGTCGCTGGCTGGTTTGATGGGTGGTATGGGTGGCGGTGGCGGTGGCATGCCCGACCTGGGTTCTATGATGAACAACCCTATGTTCGCTAGCATGGCTCAGAACCTCATGAGCAACCCCGATATGCTGAACAACATTATGAGCAACCCTCGCATGCGCCAGATGGCCGAGAGCTTTGGCCAGGGTGGTGGCATGCCTGACATGTCCAGCCTGATGAGCGACCCTAGCATTGCCGAGATGTAAGTTCATTTGACAACTGCAGGGCTTCATTTAACTTTACTAACTGGCTTTCAGGGCTCGCAATATGATGGGTGGTGGTGGCGGTGCCGGACGGGGCGGCCAGTAAATGATCAAAACGACTGATGGATGACATTGGAAAAGAAGACACGATCTGATGCTACTCTACTTTCAATAGCGTTCTTTAGACATTAATCGTTTCTATGTTAGTCTTCAAGTGCTATCTCCTTTTGTACCAAATCCATATTTGGAGTTGGTCCCCGGAGGAGATGGAACCCTACCTACGTCCCATATCGGATGATAACGTAACGCGAGCCCTGTATTACAAGAGTATTCGTCGCACCATGTCGAAGGCTATGTACCTGGGTATCTTGCCTTTGCATCGGAAGGCCGTGCTGCACAGTTTGGTCCGGAGGTTTTGCTGAAGATTCTCGGCGAGCATCTTTAGTTGCAGGCTCGGAACAGACGTCACATCGCAATGGAGAATATTCTCAGTTGAAAAAGTTACAATTGCAGATATGCGAGTCACCAGTAAATTCTCCATTGCTATATATATATACACGACCTCATGCAACTCCATGGTCGATATCCCGACTCACCAGAGGCCCAACGAGCAAGAATATCACCGAAATCAAATGGCCAAAGGCCCACATGCAGATCAGACAGTGTCGACGAGGGGAGAGTGAAAATGCAAAGCACAGGACGCCGCAAAACACCTCAAGACCAAATGCCATCAGACCAGCTCAAATCCAACGCGCAGCCAGTCCGAGTCTATGGAGATGATGGGGTGTTTTCTTTTGTGCCAACCGTCAAAGGGGGCAGAAACAACAGACCCACAAAAATGGCAAGAAGACAAGATAGAAAGGAGGAAATGAACATTAATACATGAAAATAAAATAATCACCCATCAACTGTCCAAGGTCAAAAAGGTCAGTAGGACAGACATAACCGTAAACAAGCGCCAGTTCCGCCTGGCTTGATATCAAACAGTCATATTGTACAGTCGAGAGGAAGATGTGCGAGGTTTGGGAGGAAGAAGGGATATGGGTTGAAAGGAGCAAGTGCATGCTCGAAGGGCGAGACCGTGTGACCGCTTAAATGTAGTCGCGAGCAGCCTTCTGCAGCTCGATCAGTCTCCAGCCCCGGGTCTCGGGGTTGTTGACCTCCTCCGGGATGCGAGTCAAGCCGATAGCGTAGGTGACCAGCTGGACCTTGTCCTCCATACCAGCAGCGAGCTTGCCGGTCTTGGCGTTCTTGTAGACATGAACTTCCTGAGCACGGCAGGTAACGACGAAGACGGGAATGTCACCGGGGTCCAGAATGCGGGCGCTCATAACGTCAACCCCACGGATGTCGAGGATGCGGCCATCCGAAACCAGACCAGCGGTGGTGTATTGCTTGGCGAGGGCAGCGTAGACGGAGAACTGCGCATCAGAGAGCCAGAGCTTCAAAGTCTCAATGTCGCCCTTGACATAAGCGTCCAGGACTTCAGGAAGCATGTATTCACGGAGTTCGCGGAGGAACTCTTCCATCTGGAAGTTAGGATCAACCTCACGGAACTTCTTGATGACAGTGGCGGTCTCGGTCTCGGCGAAGAAGCCAGTAACTCGGTCGGAGATGCTCCGAGCGGTACTGATGAAAGGGTTCTCGGACTCTTCGTAGACTTCCCGGAAGCCGAAGAGCTTCTGCATCATAGGGTTCGAGTCCTTGAAGTTGCGCCATGACTCCTTCCAAGCGGCATCCTTGTGGAGAGTAACGTTGGTACCGGCACTGTTGGAAGGTTAGCGGGTGTTGTCTGGATAAAATTTAAAATCAAAACTTACTTGGGATCCTCAACCATCTGCTCCACCTTGCGCTTTCCAGATTTGAGTTCTGCCTGCTCGCGGAGCTGGCGCTGTCGTCGACGCTCCTCCTTCTCCATCCAGCCACCGTAGCGAGAGCTGCTACCGTCATCAATGGCATCCTTCACGCTCTTGTAAGCCTCGGTCTCACGGACGGGTCGCGTGGCTTTCTCGAGTCCTTCACCAGTAGCGCTAACACCCTTGCGAACTCCCTTCACGACAGAAGTGTTCCAAGTCCAGGCGGCACTCTTTCCAATAACTTGACCAGTGGACTTAAGAGCCGCACCAGTGCGGCTGGTGGTGGCGCTTGACGCAGCCTCGTAGGCGGCACGGGCACGCTTGATGTTCTCGTTCTCAGTGAACTGATGCGCCGAGGAAGCAAGAGCTTTAGTAGACTCATTCCATTCCTTGGACGCCTTGAATTCGGTCTGGAGAGTATCGCGGAACACTTGCCAAGGAGACTTGTCACCGTGAGGCGGCGGAGGAGCCTGGTCTTTCTTCTCCTCCTTGCCTTCCTCTTTGCCTTCCTCTTTGCCTTCCTCCTTGCCTTCCTCGCCATGTGATTCTTTCTTGGACTCGTCACCCTTTTTCTCCTCCTGCTGTTTCTGCTGTTGTTGGAAGAGAGGGGTGGCGGCGTGGAAAGATCTGGTCAAGGGAAGGACGGTGAATGGCGAAACCAGCTGGGAGACAGGAAGACGACCCTTTTGAGTCTGTGCTGAGAGCTTCAATGTCTGAGCCTGCAGGGCCGAGTATGATACCGTGCGGGATGTTTGCGAAGCTGCTCTGAGAACCGGAGCATGGGACCGGAGGGTCGCCGCTCGCGCGGCGGCAGACATTTTTGTCGAAATCATGCTCTGGGAAAGGACGAGTAGAAAAGAAAAGAGGATGTGAGAGCAGAAAGGAAAAACAAGTCCAGCCCAGCCCGGATGTTCGGGGTGAAAGTGAGGAATCGAGATTGGACCGGGGAGGTGAGTAAGGGAAAAAGTCGGGAGATGCCAAGACTTCGAAAAACTTCCAGTGTTTCCCTTTCCGCCTCTCTCGGTCCGACTACGGCTGTTGCGAAGAGCCCGCTTTTGACTAACCTGATATTCAATTTGTTTATGTCCACTCTTTATTTTCAATTACTGCTCCGTCCATTGCTTCCGTCCGGCTCATTCTTCGCCTTTTGACACCTGCGTGTTCCCCATAGACGCATCGGCACTCCGTCGCCGCGATGAATTCTTTCTCCATGAATGTGCTCGCAAAGAGCCTCCCGTCGGTGTGCCGGCAATGCCTGCCCCGGCCTGCTATTGCGCGCACGATGCGTCCATTCTCCTCGTCCCCCAAAGCCCCCGCAAACCCCAAGGACCAGGCCGAACAAATTGAGAACCAGATTCTGGACCGGAAACCTGCGAGCTCAGAAGACTCATCACCACTGTCTGCCATTACCAAGATGATGCAGGGAGACCAGCCCTCCTCTTCCTCGTCGCGCGTTCGATCCGACTACGCCAGATTGGCCGAGAGCTTGGAAGCCGACATGATGCGAAACCCTTACGCCGACCGCGCTCCTCCTCACCACCTCCACGTCTACTGCCACAAGCATAACACGATCCTCACCTTGACACGGCCGAACGGAAACCCGCTCATGTCCCTGGGCACGGGTCAGATCGGCTTCCGCAAAGGTGGTCGGGCTGGCTTTGACCCTGCCTACCAATTGTCTTCCCACGTCATGTCGCAGATCCAAGAAAGGGGATATTTGATGGAGATCAAGCGGTTGGAAGTTATCTTCCGTGGATTTGGAAAGGGCCGAGAGGCATTCACCAAGGTCCTTCTCGGTAACGAGGGACGTAACATTCGGGGGCTTGTCAGCCGAGTGACCGACTCGACTCGCGTCAAGTTCGGTGGTACTCGTAGCCGGAAGGTGCGCAGACTGGGTTGATTGGCCATTTTGTATTTTATACTGGTCCTGTATAAAGGGTCGGGTTTACGTTGGCGCTTGTTCTGCAGAGCGCTATCACCGGGCCATCCGATGTTGATGACTCCCTGGGGTTTCCATACAGGCATTTGTCACATGTCTGTCATCACTTGTTATCTGTACAATAGCAAATTATTCCAAAATATCCAATATGTTCAAATAATCCCATTACTTTTTTCCGCCCATCTGATAGTTGACGAAGGCGGGTTACCCAACACGGCTAGCGCCCCTCAGCTCCCGCAGCGATCACGTTCTCGATCTCCCTGCTCAGCTTTCGTATTGCGCCGGTCTTCTCTGCTGTTCTACGATCTTTTTACCTTGTTTCCTTCGATTGACTTTCAATCTCTCTCCCACGTCTTGTGGACATCCCCCGATTACGCCCCGATACGCTTCCCCGGAACCTGCTGCCTGCAGCTGAATGCGCCGGAGCTCTTCCCCGCGAAAAAGTCAACGCACAAAATCCCCGCGTTCTTGCAGATTTGACGACTTGATGATTGCTGGAGCTTCTCTGCTGGGCCGTCCAAAACCGTTTGGATGCACCCTCTAAACCCTTTCCTCCGTGCCTTCTTCCGAAGCACTGTTCCCGGGCAGTGTATACCCGTGGAGAACCATGTGAGTTTAGCGCCTGTATCCCCTTGGATCGACTGGAGCAGCTAATCGGTTTCCCTTCCTTGCTTTCCAGGTCCTACTTGTTCCCACGACGGAATGCCTAGTCGGCTCGCGCGACCGGGAATCCAACCTGTTCTATTCGGATCTCGTCGCGTCCGAGGAGTTTCTAGGGAGCCATGTACTGCGGATCCCAATCAACCCGGGATCGATAAATGGAAAGGAGGACTCCAACGTGCGTGATAATCGTGGGAAGGCGAAGCAGGTGACGACTTTCAATGGGAGGACCGTGATCATCAAAGAGAACTCGGTTTACAGTAACAAAGGTGGGGTTAACCAAGAACCATTGGGGTGATCGTCTATATTGACTCGAATGTTCCAGGCTTCAAATCCCTTACTCAGGCCCAGCTCCTGTCCGATGCGCTTTACTACACCTCGTCCTCGTCAAGCGAGTCTCGTCCATGGCTCATATACTACATTTCGCGGCCATTGGTCGGTTCTTACGACCCCGCCAGAATAATTCCAGCTGCAGTGCCAGGCACGACACCGATGTTACTCGCGCCAAACGGAAAAAGGGCCGATCATCCTACATCCAATAAGAAGGGCGCAAGCGGGGAATCGGTTCCTCCGCCGAAACAAGAGATCAAATCCTTTGGGGAGCTACTAGCCAATTTCCCAATGATTGCACGGCAGATGCAGCCCGGGCTTGAGCGGCTGTTTCGAGAATTTGGCAAAGAACTTGGAAAGCCGCTCCCTCCTCCACCTTCCCGATCACCCTCTGCGTCTGGCAGCGAAAGTGAGATCAAATTATCTCGCGCGCAGACCCTAGCAGATGACAGTTCATCAATACGCAGCTGGTCTTCTCGCAATAGAGGCCGACTGCCGTTCAACTCTGAGGAGTACTTTGAAGATGATGAAGATTTGATGCGCCGAAGTTTGGAAACCGCAGTGACAGCGGCCATTGATCTTTTCCGGCTGGTTGATAAGCAGCAGTTGTCTTTGCTAGGCGCCACCACCGATCTCACGGGCCCTTTGGTTGAACGGCTTATCGAACGTTATGTCGCCGAGCAAGTTCATGAGCCCCTTCTCTTTCCCCGTCTCTGTGCTTTCCGGCAGGCAGAGGATTCAGAGCTGGACTCTAGAATCCGACACATGGAAAATATTGATGTGACGCAAGTCGGAATCTCAGTTGAGGGCGGGCGCGAAGGCAAGAGAGAGCTTATCCGCCGCCTCGGACGAGGAGTGGACCAATTTCGAAAAATGGGCGACGCAAGAAGCCCCCATGAGATGCTGAATACCCTTTTACAAACAGTAAAAGTGATATCTTTCCCAGGCAGCTATGACAGACTGGATGGGTTATCATCCGAGAAAGGAAGATCTTCTGTCACCATCAATGCCGATGTTCTGGTATCATTGCTGTTGGTCGTCGTCATACGATCACAAATTCGACATCTTCAAGCCCGCTTGCTGTACATGCAACATTTCATCTACATAGATGATGTGGAGAGCGGTGAAATGGGCTATGCGTTGAGTACATTGGAGGCGGTTTTGATGTACCTTGTGACCGACTCGGCTGGTCTTCGTCGTGCAAGTGCTCGAAACCGTCGCCTGTGGCAAGCGACCAAAGCTGGCAGGATTTCAGACATGAAGAGTATCCTGGAACCTGACGGAGATCATGAATCCATAGACGAGGCCATTCCCCATGAGCCAGAGCGCAAATCCGTTTTCTTTCAAACTGAAGAGCCGGACGAATCTCCTTTTGAGACATCCTCTATGTACAGCAGCTCGGTGATCACCAATGGTGACCCATTGACGGAGGATGCACTTTCTCAACCACCGCCGTTATCCCATGTTTTTCCTTTCCAGACCTGGGACGGGCATGCGCCTCTCAAAGACGGAAATCGTCCGGTCAAGAAGGTCTCGATGGACGTTCGCAGCTTATCAGGGTCATCGGCTGTCTCGTTCCTTTCCAGGACGAATACAATTGGGTCCATGACGAGCAATATCGAGGGTGACAGTTCGATAGAGACCCTAACCAAAACACAGGACCCGGCAGGAGATTCTATTCCCATGATGGCAGTAGAAAGCCGCCAGACCGAGGCGTTGAAGTATTTGCTGAGTCTGGAAGAATACTATCCCCTGGAGCATATTATTGAAGATACCAACGCAGATGGCACAACGCTGCTTAATGCGGCTGTGCAGCTCGGACATACAGAGGTTGTCGAGATACTTCTGGACTTTCTCTTCAGCAAAACAGACGAGAGTGTGGTCGCTATGTATATGACCAAATCAGATGTGCATGGTCGGACCGTTGCCCACTACCTCTTCAGTACGCCTGATCTGTTGGCTCGACTCGGTGGTCTTCTTCCGTGGCGACAGCGTGACAAACATGGACAAACACCGTTGTTTGCTCTGTGTCGCTCATATGATCATCCAGAATACAAGGCCATGGTTAAAACAGCCTTGACAGCAGCACAGAGAGCCCAGGGCAATGGGCAAGCCCTCCAACTTGATGATCATGTCGATGCTAAGGGCAATACGTTATTGCATATCGTTGGTGACCCCGAAATCACGACACGGATCTTGCAAGAGAGTGACTGTGATCCAAACGCGACAAACGACAAGAGGTTTACTCCCTTAATGATGGCCAGCAAATATGGACGAGTGGATCAAGTCCGGATTTTGTTCATGGATCCTCGGGTTGACGTTCACGTCAAGGAGGCTCGTGGGTTGACGGCTGTGGAACTCGCTAAGGATGATGAAGTTCGAAACCGAATTGATGATTTGATTCTACTGTCACATCCACCATCTTCCTGTGCTGACCCGTCCGGCCGTGTCACTACAGTAGTCAGATCATATTTCGTCGAGGATGCAACGGTTCGCTTTATCCTCAAGTCTGGTGCACCATATCCGCCATCGGAATCAATAGCGTCTTCACGACCGGGTTCAACAACCTACACTGTCACGACGTGCCGACGCAGCTTCACTGACTTTGAGAACTTGGCCAAGTGGCTTGCAGTGGAACATCCGGCGTCCTATGTACCGTCTCTTTCTGACTTTCGGAACCCTTTCCAAGTACACTCCAAGCCTTCACGGTCCGTTCTCCACGACCTCCAAGAGAAGCTCGACCGCTTCCTCAAGACTCTACTGGCTCATCCAACCTTCTCCACCCACGAGATGCTCTGGGAGTTCTTCCTCGTACCAGAGCTGCAACCCGAAATGATGGCCGACCGGTCCCGCAGCAAAGCAGCAGCTCTGACAGAAACAATTGCCGATGAAATCTCACCCGTGAGCATCGAGGGCATGCGCGATACCGAGCAATTCGTCTCACATGCCCAGGAAATGGTGCGCGGTGTACACGCGAACACGCGCAGCGTAATCCGCCGCGGACACGCACTGCAAAACAGCGCCTCCGACCTAGCAGACGCAGTCTCCCTCTGCTCAGCCGTGCTCTCCACATTCCAAGAACCAACCAACGCCCTCCCACCCATCTACATAGACGCCTTCACTCGTTACGGTACCTACCTCTCAACCTCCAGCTCCGACTCATCCCCACTGCTCCAATACATCGCCGCGCTAACTTCAATCGACAATACTACCGCCGCTATCCTCACATCCCTCTCGCGCCCAGGGTACCTCATCTCCGACCTCCAATCAACAAACCGCGCAATCGCCCGGAACCGCTCCTCCCTCCTTTCCTCATCCTTGCCCCGCAAGTTCAACCTTAACCTCCCTGGCTTCGAAGAATCGCGCCAGAAATCTGTCCGCGACTTCCAGCACAAAATTCAGGACGGCGAAGCCCAAGCCTCCCGTCTCGCTAGGGAAGTCACCTGGAACAAAGACGTCGTTGTCGGCGAATTGGCTGGGTGGACTACCTGGCGCGAAAAGGTCGGACGGGATGCCATTCGTGCCTTCGTGAAGGATACCCTCGTAAGGGAGAAAGAGCGCGGCAAACGCCTGGAGCGATGCCTGCGCAGTGTGCGAGAGGCGAAGCCGTGATCATAAATGGTGGCTTATCTTTTTGGCAGGTTCAGATAGATTACAAGAGAACATTTTCCCTTTGTGCTTGATTGTAAATTTTCATGATGGACATGTGTTCGGGTGGTACAATTTTCCGTTGCTGCAGTTTGCGTATCCCCCGTCCTTGGGACGGCGAGGGTGCATTTCATATTTCGGTCTACCTTTCCAGTTAGCTTAGCGAGTTTATGAAGATATTACGGAACTTGAACTTGAATCCAAACTGGTCTGCAGTATAACGTAGTGACCCAGTGCCTACACTATAACAGGTGGAATCCACTCTAAACAATACAATCATAAACCCAAAGTCCCGTCCTCGAGGATAGTCGCCAATTCCAAAACACCAAGCACCAGAACAGGATCGTCACCGAACACGTTCAAAGCAACCTCAAGCCTCCGAAAACCGAAACAAAGGCGACGGAGTGGCCGGACCAGACGGCAAATTCCCAGAAATAGTCGACTCCGCAATAGGCGAAACGCTCTGCGAGCTCCTTGATATTACATGCTGTGGGCCCCGGGGATCTATGATCTCACGCGGAGAACTTCGAACAACACTACCACCAGAGTACTGGCTCGACCCACGTGAGCCGTTCGAGGAATGAGGCTGCATCGATGCACTGGCCGGGCTGGGCAGGCCGTTTGAGGTGTGAATGGACTGCGAGGTTCGCGAGCTGGCGGTCTCTTGAGCTAGAAGTGAGCTTTTCTCAGTAGTCCCAGATGCAGTTGTTGCGGCTGTCGTGGTGGTCCAGAGCTGGGAGGATCGTGGAGAGGGTGGGACTGTTGAGGCCAATGATGCGCGTTTGGAAGTGATTGAGGTATGTTGGGTCGCGGGGTACTGAGGCGATGGACCTTGCAATGAAAATGGGAGTTCTGAAAGCATGAAACTGAGTCGGGTTCCATCGACCGAGAGTCTTGTCAGCGTGTCCAGCGTGTCCAGTTTTGTCAGGCTGCTCGATTCATCGTAGCTGTTACGATTGCTGCGGGGGTTTGCCTCGTCGACGACGTATGTGACGGAGGGTGAGCGGGTGCGGCTGAACATGAGGGAGGCTCTTTCTGGGGGTACGTCTCGCATTAGGAAATCGTCGAGGGTCTTGCTCGTTTCTGGTCCCAGGCTGAGGGAGGATGGGTTGAACAGATCTTGGCTTGGGGATTGGATCTGGCGGAGGTGACGGCGTCGTCGCTCACGGCGGATGTACCAGAAAAGGAGGAAGCAGATAGCTCCAAAGATAATTACGCCGATTATGGTGGCTGCGGCGATGGATGGGTGTCCGGAGTTCAGGGAGGTATTTGAGGGTTTCGCAAGGTTGCCGGTGTTTGCGAGTAGGGCTGGTGAGTCGGCGTATTCAGAGGTTGTTTCGTTCCAGAAGCGGTGCTCGACTTCATTTGTTTCGTTCTGGGGTTTGATTGAGATGGCTGCGTCTCTTGTCTCAGGATTTCTATCCGGGACCGTCTCTGCTCGTGGGCCATTGACTACCAACATGCGTAGGGTCGCGAGATGCCCTGCATCATGCGGTTGGATATCAGATGGAGGCGGGTGATGAAGCTCGATGTTAGACTGTGGGGGTTGAGACAAGACACTGTCCATGATACGCTGCCTGCGTGCATGGAGCTCAGTTGTGATCATTTCAGACGATACTGGTTGTTCCAAGATGCCCTTCGTAGAAGACCCCATCGGTGAAGATGCAGGAAATAGAACGGCTCTCTTGATAAAGTCTCACAAGTCTGTGGAAATCAAACAAAATAGAATAATGATGGACTCGAGGAGCAAAAACAAGCGAAGATAGCACTGCCATAAACATGGCAGTCGCCATATAGGTTTCCATGGCGAGTGTTGGGTATCAGCGTGACTTCCTTCCGCATCAAGACGACTCGAAACACCTTGTAGGTGTTCAAACTGCAAGCCCAGAAGATACGCCTGTGAGGCCGGGAGATAATTCGGAAAGATTGAACAACATCAAAGCATGAAGTGGTGCACGTAGATAACCTCATAAACGCCGATATTCCAAACCTGGCAAGCTAACACACCACTCCAAACGTCACCACCAACCACAAAAAGCAAGTACATCACTCCATGATCTTCGAACAGCACAGTAATATAAATCGGGGACCTTGACTGGCTGGACAGCCCAAAATCCCCCGATCTAGAAAATGACTAATCAAGCTGACCGCACCTACGTCATCGTTTAGCGTCGCATATATAGATGCCTGCACACCTTGACGTAGCAACCCCTCAACACATCTTCACTTTCAACCTCTACCAGATCCAGAAAGCGATAAACGTATCTTTTATTCATCATGCCTATGGTCGTGCCCGGTGTCAACTCCTCGATGGGGGACAAGTCTGAGTGGGTCAACAAGTTGATGGGAAAGAAGATCAGCGACTCGGGGAGTGATGAGCTGGTATGTCACCCGTAGAGCAAAGGAAACGCCGCCTGTGAGTTTATGGCTAACATACTGTGCTATAGTCATTTGCAAAGAAGGATTTGCCTGAATCTCACCGCGTGCTGAAGCCAGATGACATGAAGACCATGGACCACAACCCTGATAGGTAAGAGGCAATATGCATATGTTTAAACAAGTGTTTTGGAGTGCATTTGCTAATGGTTCATGAAATAGACTCAACGTCCACCTTGACCATGATGGCACCGTCCGGGATGTGACTTACGGCTAGATTAGAACTGAGATCACCGTTCAGACTAGATCTACGTTGCTATATGGACCTCGGTTCATAATTCATGTCATATATTGCTTAATGTATCGACGATGTAATTAACCAAAGTCAGTAGCGGTTGAGTCATTTATCATTTGATCTCTATACAATCCCTAATCTATAATCCCTTATCTATAATCCCCAATCTATAATGTAAACGGCAGGCCTGTGAATTGCCTGTCCGAGTTAGTTTTGCCGTTTTAGGGTTAGCGCCATTACATAACCACCTCTCAGACCGTCCATGGCGCTTCTTGTAAACAACTCTTCCCAAACCAGAACCTGTTACCTCCCTTGCAACCGACGGACGTGACCAAATGAAGTCGATACTATCAATTCTTCGACCTGATTTCACTTGGCCTCAGCCAATGAAGCCTTCAATTTCCAAGATCACTCCTTGCATCCCGCCTTGTCCTGGAAAGCTTCGACGAAGAGTATGGGGTCTAGTGCACAAAGCTCTGTATTGCATATCTGAATGGTATTGTAAATGGTATGGCATAAGCTTTGATGCCCAGATCATACAGCTTCCTTTCGGACTTATATTGAAGTGGTCCGATCGAACAAGCATAGAGGAGGTTGCTGCAATGCGAATAGCACGAGCTGCTGGGATGCCTGTTCCTAAAGTACTCTCTTGCGGAGAGCATTCTGGTGAACCTTACAATCGCTTTTTCTCGATATTGATGACAAGACTGCCTGGTATTCCGCTCGTGAACTCGACTGACCCTCTACATGTTGAATTGGAAGAACCATGGCTATTTGAGCTGAAGGAATGCGTTATGTCTATGCGAGAGTGGGAATCACCTTATTCGGGATGCATATGCTCTGCTATTGGCAGTTTGATGCGAAGCGCTCGCGTACCAAACCATGTTATGGGCCCCTTTGCCAACGACGGTGAATTCCACGATTTTCTACTAAGTCCAGCTTCAGGGCACGGCTTTGATACAACCTCAGAATACATTCAGGCTCTGGCCCAGGCGAACGAAATACGCAAACTCCCACACCGAATTTGTTTCACCCACGGTGACTTCAAGGCTCACAATATCCTTGTCGGAGATGACGGTCATTTGTCAGGTTTTCTTGACTGGGAATCAGCTGGCTGGTTGCCTGAGTACTGGGAATTCACCACTGCAATGAGGTTTGGATCGAAAAGTTGGTGGTTTCAAGTGGCCGCTTGGATCGGAGGAGATCAGTACAGTCAAGAATTGCTATGTGATATTGCGTTGAACTCATTGACCGTTGACTCTTACATAGCCTTTTAGTACTTGGCATCTCAGTGCATCACCAATTTAAATCAAGTACTCATCTATATCATAAGTGCTTGACGTATGTGTTCTTGGATGTACAAAAAACTAACGACAAAAGAAAAGACAAAGAATGAAAGCGAACTACTTGTCCCATCCCCATCTTATACAACATTTCTCAACCTAGACCTTTCATTGAATAAAATATCATCATCACACCAAATCAAGGTCCAAATTTGGATCTAGTAAATGACTAGATAATAGACTAAAGTAAACCTATCAAATTCAATACCCATAGCTATCTTGAACTCATAAATGAAGCCCCCTGTCATGGCGCTTGGACCAAGTATCCCTGCTTCCACCGCTTTGACACTGCCTTTGTCTCAAAAGTTGACCTTCAAGGTGGAAAAATCCTTAGTCAACTAAAATCAACTAGTCACATACTGGATAGCCGGTTGTCCATTTTATTGGAGAATTAATTTGCTGGAATTGATGTTCATGCTATTATGAGCCGCAGACGTATACTCTGCTGGAAATAACCTGTTGTAAATCATTAAGGATGGTTCTTATTTCTGAGCCCTAGAATGGGACAAGCAAGAGGCTATATATTCAACATGAAGTCCAAGTCGACTGGAAAGGACCTTCTTATAGATAGTGGAAACGTTGTTTTCGATGTTATTGATCAGCTTCAGCCTTATTTACGCTATCATCGGATCCTCGGTTTTCGTGAGTCTAGTCTCCTTCATAAATTTTAGTTTCAATTTGATAACTTGACGCTTCACATAGCTGCCGTTAACATCTACTGTTGAAAGTATTGTAATATCACGGATGAACTGTTCGTTGGAAAACGTGTTGATTTCCCATCCCGCGGAGAGCACCAATACGAGAAATAGTGTTCACCTTCCCCACTCTATACCCAATACAGTGTGCTGACTGCATAGGGCTTGATTCAGCTGCCCCACTGTTTGGACCCTGACTGGGCAGTTTGGAGAACTTGACGGAGGTCATTTGGTGGCTAGCGGGCTCCTATCCACTCAAAGTGAACAAACCGTGCGGCCGCCCCGAAGTCAGCGCATGAAACACGGCACCAAGCGTCTAAGCTCACCAGCCGCGTTCCAGCCCCGTGGACAAATGGGAGAAATTGACAGTGCGAAGAAAACTGAGGCCTCTAGCCCTACGAGATTTTAAAGCTTGTTTTTCCCCTCTAGTATTTCCTTTCGTCAAGGGGTGTATTCACGATGGCCGGCAACGACACTCTTTCGCTGTGTTCCGATCCGAAGTATGTCTTCCTGTCCTTCGATAATCTCGCCCATTGCTACGCGACCTACGAGGACACAACAGGAGCCAACTTTACGCACGTTGTTGAAACATGCTTGACCGATTACTGCGAGAACCCATATCCTGATCTCGGCGGCTGTGGGAATTGGAATGGAGGGGACATCGGGCCATTTGCTGTGTACACACAGGGCAACCAGTCTTTCTGGAACAATGCTACCTGCGTCGGCGTCAGTGAAGGGGTCAATTCGGATATCGGTGGGCCTGGCGTAGGTCATTCCAATCCTCCGCGCAAACATCCGCCCTCGAGTGCTAAACATACACCGACAGGTCTTTGTCTCTTACTTGATGCAATTGGGAATGGTATTTTATTTCTGGACCCTCCTCCGCTCATTCCGTCTCTTCTCATCAATAAAGGCCTTCTTCAACCGAAGAAAACGGCGTCGCGGCACTTCCTCCACAAAGCAAACCAATGGCACCATCATCCCGATAATTCGCCATTATATCGCCCAAAATGACCGCATCCTAAGAGTAATCCTTGTTGAATTCCAAGAAGCCCAATGCTTCTTCATGATCGCCTCACAAGCGGCAATTCTGCTGGCCAAGGACTCAAATACCGTTTTCGCATCAACCACCATCCGCTCCCTCTGGGCAAACAACGGTGTCGCGGGCATAGTTTCCAGCGCCGGTGTATTGCCGGTTGTCATGGGTATGTGGTGTCTCCAGAAGATGCACGAGTTGGAACCTTGGATTTTTCTCTTGTCCCTTGCCTCGGTCATTCTGTCTGAATTTTCGCTGTACTGGACGTACGAGACGCCCTCTCTTGGTCAACTTGTTCCCATTGATTATAACCGGTGGCCAAAAAGCTGTGGTGGCTATGCACCGCCATTGATTTACTGTCTGGACGATCTCGAGTTAACAGATGAGAGGGTTCCGCTCGCGTTTTTCTGGCATGTACTCAACCCATATTGCATGATTATGTTTGGGTTGATTATAATTACGTGGCTTCACCGTCACATTGGCGAGATGGTGGATGTTAACGAGATTTGTGAAAGAGCTTTGGTTCATCTGGGTCTGGGCAGTTTCTTGTCACAAGATTCGACGACTGCTCGCTTCAACTGGGCCCGGTGGCTCAGGAGGCTGCCAAGTCTACTCACGTTCCTGGTTGAATCGCTTTTTATCGTTGCTTTCATTTTCGAGGGGGTGTGTTTTGGCTTGTTCGCCAGAATTGGCCTGATCGACTTTAACGACTGGGGTTTTGGGCAAATCGTTGCTCTCACCATCTGGTTTCCGGTGTTGAGCAAGTATGCATATCTACTGCTATGTGAGTTCTCCCGTGGGTTCGATGCTTTTGGTATTGATTTCTGACTGCTTTAATAGTTGGCACCGAGTCTTACTCGCGCTCTCGCATGCCTAAGTCTGCTGAAGCCGATGAAGCCGATGAAGCCGATGAAGATGGCGAGAAAACTGAAAATGACGCCGGTGATGTTGAGTCGCCAGCCCAGGAACTCTCCAATGTCATCACACAGAAGGCCTAGGACGGACTCGACCCAAGGTAGACCAATGATAATGCAGAGGGCAGGTGGACTCGGATTGATTTGGGTGAGAGGATGTCATATCCGACGCGATTTTGATGAATTACGAATAAATGTCACAAATAGTTTAGCATGATTAATTGAATGAACCAAAAATGGCACGGTGCGAATCGGAGATTAATCGATACACTCTGTTATTAAGTTCTATCTAGCTTCGATGAGAATACCCTGCATGCCCGCTAAGCCTCTAGCGTCGAGAAGTCCTGGCCCAACCACAGCCGAATGGTTGCTTGCGTTCACTGATTAGGTGGTTAGACTGGGATTCCCTAAGAAGTCGTTTTTAGCAAATTGACTCGCTACTAAAAGTATCGCCAGCTCTCTTCCGCAGCTCATCTCGCCGTAAATAATTCTGTCCAGGACAGCTCACTAGCACGTGGGTGACGATTTCTTATGCGCTATAGGCACATGGACCATTGTTTCGGAAGTGGTAAGCCTTCACTTTACTCGACAAGTTACGGGTGAAAGGCAGCTATTCCTGGCCTAAGAAGCGATAATATTCGGACAAATCCTCGCATTCTATATGTAACGCTCCCAATTACCTACTCACTAATCCTTCCACTTCAACAAAGTAAGCGAGTGTTTCGGGAAGACGTAAGTCCCGACACCATCCCACGCCGACTCCTTCACGGAAACCTCCTCACTCCCCTTCATATTCGTCGCCGCAACATCACCTCCGGTAACAGTAAAAACAGCCACCTCCCCCTTCACACCCTGAACATCCGCTTCAATCCCCTTCTCATCATGAATATTCACAACAGCAAGATTAACAAACCCATCCTCACCAACAGAAGCACTAACGTCTAACCATGGGGTCTCCATAACACCCCGCAACCAAACCGGCGCCGTCTCGCCCTCATACGTAGCACACGAAACATGCGCGCTAACGGTCCATCCACGCATAAATTTCGAGAACAAATATAGCGGCCACCAAGTCGTCTGCTTGGTGATCCCCTCTTTGGTCGTCATCAGCGGTGAGATTACGTTAACGCTCTGGGCGATACACGCCATGCCGAGATCGCGGCTCTTGCGAATGAATACATTCAGCCAGACGGCGACGGCTAGTGCGTCAGAAAGCGTATAGCTTTCTTCAGCGCCCTTGGACCCCTCTGCACGGATAGGATCCCAGACGTTCCATTCGTCGAAGCAGATGGTGGGCCGGGGCTGGGACGGCGGGACGTTATTTTCGATGCGCGCGAGGTCAATAAGAGAGGATGTAATCTCGATTGCGCGCTCAGCTGCTAGCGGGGCTGTAGCGTTGGGCAGGTGCGAAGAGGAGCAGGTGTAGACGTGGATGCTGTGCATGTCGATTAGAGGCACAGAGCTGGTTGAGAGGGCGGAGAACGCTGGGAGGAGGCAGTGCTTCAGGGTGTAGTAGTCCCATGTGGCGGTGCCGTCCTGGCCACAGAGAATGAGTATCAGGGAGGGATCAAGGAGTTTGAGCGCTTTGGCCCATTGCATTGCTTTGTGGGCATAGGCTTCCTTGGTCATTTGTTCCACTTGCCACGGGCCCCAGGTTTCGTTGCCGAGAGCCCAGTATTTAACCTATGTAGGGATTAGTATAGGTTTTTTCAAGTTGATTGTGGATGGTAGGGCATACATTGTATGGCTCTTCGTGGCCGTTCTTCCGGCGAAGATTGGCGTAGTATGTATTGCCGGTACCGTTGCAGTACTCAACCCAAGCCAGTGCTAGAGAAATGTCAGCGATGATAGTTCGATTAGAAAGCGCAAGTTCAACACACCTTCATCGAGAGTTCCAGTTCCAAAGTTAAAGCACAGGTACGGTTCAGTCCCAAGAACTTTGCACCACTTCATGAACTCGTCAGTTCCGAATTGATTAGTCTCCGTTCCGAGCCAGGCTAGTTCTGGTCTAGATAATTGTAAGCGTCGACTACCAAATAGTTTTTTAAGCAAAATGAGTAGCTTACCTAGAGGGTCGCTGGTCCTTAGGACCGACACCGTCGAGCCAATGGTAAGTCGCGCAGAAATTCCCGCCGGGATATCGGACGACCGGGATGTTGAGCTCCTTCAGCGCCTCGAGGACATCCTTCCGGAATCCATTTTCATCCGAGAGAGGGTTTCCAGGGTCGTAGATACCTCCGTAGATGCATCGGCCCATGTGCCTATCAGGGAGTTAGTGACTTATTTAGACCGGTGAATCACCAAATCGAGGGACCATTTTGCTCACTCAGTAAACCCGGCATAGATGTTAGGATTGATCTTAGAGATGCGCCTGGCAGGATGAACAGAGATGACAGGAGTTTCCTGATCCCCGAGCTTGGTAAAAGTAGTCATTGCCAACAAATTCCTGAGCAGCTCTTTTTAAGTCTATGCGGTGGCTGAAATAGAGATGAATTCGAACCAAAAGAAACAAGGGTTGAATACAAAGGAGTCACGCTAAACGTATAGCGAAGGACGTCCTCGCTCAAGGCCATTTATCTGCCGACCCCTGCAGCATTCTGGAAACGGAAAATCTCCTGCGGGGTAGAGTCAAGACCCGGCCCTTGGACCGGCGTTTAACATGCCACTAGATCAGATACATGCCATCTTCGCCAATAAAACTGTCGATTCGGCGGCGGTGCGGGCAGCGAATTTCTTCCGTCAATCACGGTGCAGCACGCGCCGTGATTGAGTAACTAACCCCAAGCCCCGCAGGGGGCTACTGTGTTTCCCGGCGATGCTGGGTACAAGCCTGCCTGGGTACACTGGTCAATCGGTGCTGGAAATTATGCTGATTGCGATCTAGCTCGAGTTAATTTAGACCGCGGATCAGTTTGTCCGTTCGGCGTGGTGGAAGTTCCTCGGAAGCCCTAAGCGATGCGGGTCGCGTGTCGAACGAGTATATGTAGACAATGGCTCCCCCGCGGTGTTTTTGTGGAGATTCCCCAGATCTTCTTCCCCGTTCTTGTTGATTGCGGGTCTGATACCTTCATTGAGTGTTTTGTCTAAGATTGCCCACCATGGGTCTTTCTCCGTCATGGTACCAGGTATGTACATGCAATGCAGCAGTGAGTGAGAACCTACACTAATTCCTTATTTAGTTTCTAGTCGGCGTCTTTGCTTCTGTTGGTTCATTCCTCTACGGATGTGTGTATACCCGTAGCCTTCCTTGGCCGAGACACAAGTCTAACAGCCAATAGATGATTTGGGTGTCATTGCGGAGGTGATTGTGTGCCAGTCCTTTGTTGACAAGTTCGAGGCAAATGATACACAAAGGTCTGTTAAATGGTTCCTCGTCAATCCGTAATGTTAACAGAATGACAGCGGTCTGGTCGTCTCCATGTTCACAACCGGTGCCTTCTTCGGTGCAGGACTTGCCGGACCGTCTGGTGATTACCTGGGCAGACGTAAGACCATCTCACTTGGCTGTCTGCTCTTCTGTCTGGGAGGAGGGCTCCAAACCGGTGCAAAGACACTGGCCTTTCTCTACACCGGACGATTCTTTGCCGGATTGGGGTACGTCTTCTCAATCCAGAGACCCAAAACGAACCCAGTGACTAATATGTTACAGCGTCGGTTTCCTCACCATGGTCATCCCGCTGTATCAAGCTGAAATCTGCCACCCCAAAATCCGTGGTCGAGTCACTGCGTTGCAGCAGTTCATGCTTGGCGTGGGCGCTCTTTGTGCTTCGTGGATTGGATACGGCACGTATATTGGTTTCAACCCGAGCAATGATGCTCAATGGCGGTTGCCTCTGGGTATCCAGATTATCCCTGCTGTCATCTTGGGTTTGTTGATTGTAGTCTTCCCCGAGGTGAGATTCCAGCTCTGCAGATCCTATATTATATACTGACAGATATACAGTCTCCTCGTTGGCTGATCGACCACGGCCGAACGGAGGAGGGTCTGCGCACGTTGGCCAAACTCCATGCCCATGGCAACGAGCATGACGCCTGGGTTCAGGCCGAGTACGCCCAAATCCAGGAGAGTATCACTTACGAGCACGAGCATGAGGCCAAGTCGTACGTCGAGCTGTTCAAGAGCCGATCGTCGTTCCGCCGCTTGTTTCTCTGCTGTGCTCTCCAAGCATCCGTGCAGATGACCGGTGTATCGGCAATCCAGTAAGTTCCTCTTCGCAATCCCCAATCCACAACCCATCTGACACAACGACAGATACTACTCCGTCAAAATCTACGAACAAATCGGCATCTCCGGCGAGGCCACCCTCCGCTACCAAGCCATCAACTCCATCATCGCGCTAATAGCCCAGTTCCTCTGCATCCTCTTCATCGACCGCTTCGGTCGCCGCTGGACCCTGATCAGCGGCAACTTGGGCAACTGCGTAACCTTCATAATCGCCACGGCCCTCCTCGCCAAATTCCCTCCAACAACCAACAGCATCGGCGCCCACTGGGGCTTCATTATCATGACTTGGCTATACAACTTCTCCTTCTCGGCAACCTGCGGTCCACTCTCATGGATCATCCCAGCCGAAGTCTTCGACACGCGGACCCGGTCCAAGGGTGTCTCGATCACGACGATGACTTCGTTCGCGTTTAATACTATGATTGGCCAGGTTACTCCTATTGCGATGGAAACGATCGGATATAGGTATTACTACCTGTTCACGATTTGCAACTTTACGAATGCTATCTTCTTTTGGCTTTTGTTGCCGGAGACGAAGAAGGTGCCGCTCGAGGAGATGAATTACATGTTTTCGCATGCGCCGTGGTTGGTGCCGGGCACCAAGAAGGATAATTATTTGCCGCATGACTTGGAGAGGAAGGTTGAGGAGCACGAGGTTAAGCAGAGTAAAGTGCACTATGAGGGGGGTCTTTGATTGGACCTTGAAGGGGTCTGCGGGGCATGTGTTTCGTGGTTGAGCTGGTGTGGAGTAGATGGCAAGGTGTGAGATGTAGAGTGAGGGTCCCCGCAACTAGTGCGCAATTGTACTTCGTGGTCTCAATTAATTTATTCCGAGTCTGAATCAGACCCGTATCCGACCAGTCCAAGCGAGACAGGTGCTGGCTTGGCCGGTGGCTTGGTTTCTGTTTTTTTGTCTGTTTTCGACTTTCCCTGGCTGGCAGACGAGCTCTGTGCAGCATTTTCAGCCGGGTTTGTACTCGTAATCCCCGAGGATGCAGCGCTTTGTGTAGACTGCGTAGAGTCTTTCTTGGGCGCAGCTCCGCTCCCTTGACTGGGCTTTTGCGGAGCTTCATCTTTAGATGAATCCGTCTTCCCGCTACCTTCCGTAGCAGAAGCTCTACGCTTTTTGCCCGGAACCAGCAGGTCTTTGCCCTTATCGCGCCGTCTCTTGCGCGCAGGTATTGTCCATTCCTCCTCCTCTGCCGGTGTCACCTCCGAGGATGTCGGTCCAAGCATAGCCTTCTCAGCCTCTTCACGCTGCTTGCGGAAGATCTCGAGCTGGTCCGCCGTATCCTTCTTCACGGCCGCCTCTTGAGCACGTGTTGACTCGAGAACGGAATCGAGAAACTCGACCTCATCTTCGTCCAGGGCGCGGAACTGATTCTTCAGGCGCGCTTTCTCCTCAAATGCTTCCTGCTTGGCCACTAGACGCAAGAAAGTCACCCTAACATGTCAGCCACGGATTTCTGCGATCAACGCACAGATACGCAAGATAAGCTCACTCTTGTTCTGCTCCAGCACCTCGAACAGACTCTTCCCGTCGGTCTGCTTGCCTATCTCCGCCTTCCGCCTCCGCTCCTCCTCCAGCTCCCGCTGTGCGCGGAGCCACTCATCGTCGCGCTCAACGGGCTGCTCGTTAGTCCCGGCCGAGACGAATCCAGAAGACATGACGACACCGGAAAATAAGACGTGGTTTCTTGCCGAGCAAACCGGGTCCAGGACTCGGGTAGAAAGAGACGGGGTCGGGGTGGAGCGCGAAATTACCCGAGCGCGCGCCAGGACGGCACCGAGGGTGGTGTAGGGTAAGTGGGTTGCAACCGAGGCCGAAAGACGGGGCGACTCGGCGAGCTCGGCGAAGTTTCTGGAAATTGGAGAATCGGTGTGGGGGATGTGAATTGTTGCTCACTGGGAGACTAGAGATTCATTTTCGTCATTGGTGAGTGTGAAGTGGACCAATTACCACGGCAGGAGAAGAGAGCCCGAATTTAGCCGGAATCACAACTGTCCAATCCAACCACCCTGGGTGGCAACGGGGTTAACAATGAGTTCGCAAGGATATCTACCGAGAATGGGGCAGGGATGCGCGTGCACGTTACCGCGAGAATTCACCGATACTCGATACATCCACATCATTCGATAACTCAAGAGGAAGAGCAAAGAAGAAAGGATCCACCGGGGATGAGGGGCAACCCCTCGACATCATCGCTGCTTGGACCTGCCCAGTTTCTTGCTGTAATGCTGACCTGCCACATATAAATGACCTATCCTGTTCCCTCTCCTAGCATTCAATCCGTATTCCTCAATTTAATTCAAAATGTCGAACCAATACACTCAGTAAGTCAGCTTTACAGATCAGCTCCTAATCGATTATATCTAACACACTTCCGCTCTCAGGAAGACCTACACCCTCAACACCGGCGATAAGATCCCCGCCATCGGCCTGGGCACCTGGCAGTCCAAGCCCAATGAAGTGCGCGAGGCCGTCAAGAACGCCCTGCTGAAGGGCTACCGCCACATCGATACTGCTCTCGCCTACGGCAACGAGCACGAGGTCGGCCAGGGCATCAAGGACTCCGGCGTGCCCCGGGAGCAGATTTGGATCACCACCAAGCTGGACAACACCTGGCACCACTGTGTGCAGGACGGCATTGCCTCCTCCCTGAAGGACCTGCAGGTCGACTACGTCGACTTGTACCTTGTCCACTGGCCCAGCTCTACCGACCCGAACGACAAGTCTAAGCACCTGCCCGACTGGGACTTCATCAAGACCTGGCAGGAGATGCAGAAGCTGCCGGCCACCGGCAAGGTTCGCAACATCGGTGTTTCCAACTTCGGCATCAAGAACCTCGAGAAGCTCCTCAACGACCCCTCCACCAAGATCGTTCCCGCTGTGAACCAGATCGAGCTCCACCCTAACAACCCCTCGCCCAAGCTGGTTGCCTACAACACTTCCAAGGGTATCCACTCCACTGGATACTCGTGCCTCGGCTCTACCAACTCTCCTCTTTACAAGGATCCCACTCTTCTCAAGATCGCTGAGAAGAAGGGCAAGACTCCCCAGCAGGTTCTGCTGGTCTGGGGTATCCAGAAGGGCTGGAGTGTTATCCCCAAGTCTGTCAGCAAGTCTCGCATTGATGGCAACTTCGAGATTGATGGATGGAGCCTCACTGATGAGGAGATCAACCAGCTTGACAACCTCAAGGACCGCTTCAAGGTCTGCGGTGATGGCTGGCTGCCCATCAAGGTGTTCTTCGGCGATGACGAGTAGATAAAAGGAGAGACATATGATGTTTTTATGAGTACATAGGCTTTAGAGATACCAAGACCAATTTACCTTTTTCTGGATGAGTTTCGAGTCTTAACTATAAAGTTGTTCACGTTGGAGACATGGCGAAATTAAAAAAGAAAGCTGATTAATGAATGAAAGGTGACATTTCCAACAGACAAAAGTATTATTAATTACACATTCGTACAATGTACAGACCGAACGGTTCAAGAAGGCTGGTAATGACAGAAAGTCCGGTACAAATGTGCACAATCCCGCTGGAATGTCCATCCTTTTTCACACCCCAAAAACAACAACAGATACATGCTAGTCCTCCACCACAATTCCAACAATCCCGTGCAACTCGACAGCGTCCAATTAAATCAATGGGGTAAAACCAGCGAAGACTCGTCTTTGCTTTAGATGGAGACATTGGCGGAAGCGTTAGACGAAGCGTCAGCGGAGCTGGAGCCAGATGCCTTGGTATTGGCGCTGGCATTGGCATTGGCATTGGCATTGGCCGAAGCTGAGGCGTTAGCAGCAGCTGAGGCTTGAGCAGCAGCAGACTCTTGAGCAGACGCAGAGCCACTGACCGAGCCGCTGGCCGAGCCTCCCGCGGTACCAGTAGCGCCAGGAATAGAAAAGTTGATGCTAGTAGAGAAACTGAACGGAGCGGTGCCGGTGCCAGAGCCAGAGCCTACGCCGCCAGAGACGCTTGTGCCAGACGAATCAGATCCGGAACCGCTAGCACCAGTGGAGCCAGAGCCAGAAACGCCAACGCCAGCAGAGCCCGAGTCGGAAGAACCGGTGCCTTGAGAGCCCGATCCTGAAGAACTCCCTCCGGCAGAACCACTCCCTGAGCTGATGCCGGAGCCGGAACTTCCAGCTCCAGCGGATCCAGAGTCAGAGCCAGAGGCACCACCAGTGATACCACCGGAACCAGGGCTAGAGCCAGAGCTAGAGCCAGAGCCAGAGCCAGAGCCAGAGCCAGAGCTAGAGCCAGAAGAACCGCCAGTGATATCACCCCAGCCAGAGCCAGAGCCGGAGCCGGAGCCAGAGCCAGAGCCAGAGCCAGAGCCAGAGCCAGAAGAACCGCCTGTGATATCACCCCAGCCAGAGCCAGAGCCGGAGCCGGAGCCAGAGCCAGAGCCAGAGCCAGAGCCAGAGCCAGAAGAACCGCCAGTGATATCACCCCAGCCAGAGCCGGAGCCGGAGCCGGAGCCAGAGCCAGAGCCAGAGCCAGAGCCAGAAGAACCGCCAGTGATATCACCCCAGCCAGAGCCAGAGCCGGAGCCAGAGCCAGAGCCAGAGCCGGAGTCAGAGCCAGAAGAACCGCCTGTGATATCACCCCAGCCAGAGCCAGAGCCGGAGCCAGAACCCCAACCGGAGCCAGAGCCAGAGTCGTCACCCGAGTCATCACCAGAGGCATCACCAGAGGCATCACCAGAGACACCGTCAGAGATACCAAGGCCAGCAGATCCTGAGGCATCAGGATTAACGTAGACAGAACCAGATGCATTGGCAGAAGCGTCAGCAGAAGCGTCAGCAGACGCATCGGCGGAGGAGTCGAAGCTGGGAATGGCGCTGAGAGCATCGCTGATACCACTTTCGCCTTCACCAACTAGCATGCCATCAAGCCCGAGGCAAGGCTTGCGAGCCTCAAGGGTCTTGCTAACGGGCACTGCAAGAGCAGTGCTCGCAAGGAAAAGAATGAATGTGTTCTTCATGATTAACGATAGAAAAGAAGAACTTGAATAGAAGAGAGCTCAACTCTGAGGATATAAAAATGCTGAAGCGAGAGAATGTCAGGTTGAGCCAGTCAACTGAAGCGAAGGATGGAATAGTAGGTTGATGAGTGACTGATGGACTGGGGAAGCGGCCCTTCTTTATAGTTCTCGAGAAGGATACCTGAGGACTGGGCCGAGGAGTTTGCTGCTCCTGATGAGCGAGCCCCTGCTCGTACATGGTATCCACTGGCGATATTAACATGCAAGTCAAGATTGGTTTCACGATTGCCCGTGTCTTAGTACACCCTGTTTCAGGATACCGTGAATGATATGGTTGTATTCGATGAGCTCATCGTTATGTGCCTCATAGTTGAGTGTATGTTCATTCCCAGGCTTACACGGGGTACGAGTCAGTTATTGTAGACCGCGGCTACAAAGCAGCCCATTGGGGTATATCTACCTCTAATGTGTATAAAAGCTACATCCAGATATGGAAATAAAAGATGCACCAAGACAGACTCGGATCGCCGGATCGCCGGATCGCCTTGAGCAGCGTCCCTCCAAGCCCACAAGTCACCACGACCCACAAACTGACTCCACAAACTGTTTTCATTAGGTAAACCGGGCAAGATTGACGGTATAAATCGACCAAAAGGTGAGGTATTTGGCAGGGTCCGGAAACTTAACCGAGTGGACCCAATATGTCCTAGCGCCCGGCCGACGAACCGTTCGTGAATAAGAGGTTTTTGTGGAGAATGCTTGTTTTCAGGTGGGTCCGCGTCAGAGGATAATTAAGGAGAACGGTACGAGTTTCAGTATGTACAAGAATAACTCTTTTTGCCGATTTTCCTCGTTCTGAAAACTGTTTAGAGTAAATTTAGATGTCGACGCCAAGAGGGAGGTCAAATGTTGACAAATGGTTTATCCAGAGGGAACAGTCTCCAAGGTAAAATCTCCTTTGTTCATTCTTCCATCTCGGTTCAGAATATTTTACTGGATACTAACTTCGCGTGCACTACTCATGATCGAGGCATATGCTAGAGAACTTACATCGATGAATGGTTATTGTAGGATGTAGCACAGCTCAGCCAAAATAGGTACTCGCTGCAATCTAAAAAAGATAGCTATCTTTGGATCGTAATCTAGGTGAGGTAAAACAGGCTACCGCGTCCGGAAGCGATCGGCACCCGGAGCACAGGGTCTCTGTTGGGCGTGCCGCGCCCAAAGAGGATCTAGACAACTTTCGAAACTGGGAAGCATCCATAGGGAGCCCAGTATGAATCTAGTCTGCCTTCTGTGAAATGTATTTATAAACGAACCCACAGGTTTCTGGAGGCGCAGCCCAACAAAACGGGTCGCTGTTCCCTGAACTTGTGACGCACATGGGGCATTTGGAACTGGCTTGAAGGCAGCTGGCAGTAAATTTCTGCGCAAGTATTGGTCAACGATCGTCGTCAGGTCCCCTGGGAATGATGGTACCGGAATGAATGAGACAACATAATCATTAGTGTCTGGGTCTTGGATCAAGCTGGCGCGGGCAAGAGAATATGGCGCAGGTATTCTAAGGTCAAGAGCATTCTCCACATAATTCCGCTCTTTGAATAGCTGTCCAAAGCTGGATTCAAAGTTTAGTTGACCTAGTCATTTTCAGCTCCCGTAGACAGCTTGCTTGGCGTATGTAGAGCTTGAGTAGAAAAGTCATGCACTTGACTCTCGGACGGCAAATATATGGTGTCTACATTTATTGCAAAAAGTTCCCTTTGGTTGGGACATGTTTGCTGCCACCAATTGGAAGATGAGATCTTCTCCATGGGGTGATATTTTACGGGAGAGATAGGGGTGTCTATGGACCATAGTTCTCGTTCATGACCCTCCCTTCGCGTATCTCTATGCTAAGTGTGACACGATTTTCTTAGGGGGTTTTCCACTGGTTTCCCTTAGGAGCACCGGGTTCCACGGTGGATGAACGCCACATTTTAGTGGTGGAAAAGCACAGATTTGTGGTTTCATGTAACCCATCACGCACAATGACGCACCGCCTGTATCTATAAAGTCGATGAAAAACTCTGACATATCGCCGTACGGGGATGAAACAGAGTATAATGGAAATACACACACGTAGGGTGATATACATATTAGACGAATCCTCATACAAACAGCCTTATCGTTGTTCTCTAGAAGGAAAGCACCACTCCATTATCGTTTCGAATGGTCAGTCGTAAAAGTGGATTTCCGAATTAATTCCACGTAACGTAATTCCTGAGCGAGTAGCCAACCAAGCGGGTGGTCATCTCCAAAACACCATAGTAAACGCTATACTTTATAACTTCATATCTCGACAATAAACCTCTTATTTTACCTCATCATTTTATTAATAGCACTTTTTGGTGTAAGGAATAGTATATATTAATTTTGAGTTAGTGCACTGATTATTTTATGATGTTACCATAGAATACGGCGTAATTTAGCAATTTTAACTACAAATATATGTATAT
Source organism: Penicillium cinerascens (assembly GCF_028974065.1). Lineage (NCBI taxonomy): Eukaryota > Fungi > Ascomycota > Eurotiomycetes > Eurotiales > Aspergillaceae > Penicillium > Penicillium cinerascens. The sequence continues at coordinate 2,898,722 of NW_026695290.1, read as the reverse complement.
ACCTGAACCACTTTACATCCAAATTTCCCTAGACCCTATAAATAGGCTAGAGATAGTATAGCGAGTATAGTACTAATCAGGGTGGCCGATAAGTGGTCTTCTTACTGAAGGGGAAATATCGTGGATGGCAGTGATCCTTATGGGCAATTTGCCCATTTCGTGCCACCGTGCAGGTTTTCGAATTTTGTTTCTTCGTATACCTGGCGGGGTGACGCTGTTTATTGAAGGTAGGTCCTGTCTGTGGTCCAACAAGCACTTGAAATACGTCTGAAATTAAATCAAATTAGGCTTTGGATTACTGGCAGTAAACCACTGCTCAAAAAACCGTTTAGACCCATCGATCATCAGCAACGCTATGCTTGCGCCCCGCCTTGGCCCCTTCCACTCCGATGCCCCAGCCAGCCTCTGCAGCTATAAACAACTCACTAGCCAATCCTCAGTCACCTATGAGTTCCATCCGACAGATGAACCAAAGGGCAGGCCATATCTGAGGTCTATTTTTTCGCTTCTTTTCTCCTAGGTTTTGGGGTCGGTTTTGTCTTCCAAATACCAGCACATCGTAGCATCCGCTATACTGTCGTAGCGGACGCATTTTGTAGCTCGCTAGCTATACCGGCGTATGTTTTTTCGCGGCTATACAGAGCATATCGCGCTTTAGCTAAACAGCAGCTTTAGCCTCAGGTATCTGCTTTGTCGGTCGTCCAGAACGAGTAGCATCAGCGACGTAGGCATCCGTCATCGTCATCGGCCGTTGGGTAGGATCAAAACCGCGTTCAATAGCACGGTTATATAGCGCATTAACCGTTCGGGCAGAAACGCCAGTTATCTCGGAGATAGCAGCAGTGCTTATACCGCAAGCTTTCATTGTAACAATCATAGAGCGCATAGCAATATCGTGTTTAGGCATTTCAATGGGTTCGTGAGTAGGAAAAGGGGTAAACCATGGTAGGAGGGGGGCCATGAGGTGCTGTATAGCCTATAACGACGCTAGTAATCTACAAAAGTACGAGAACAAGCAATGTGAGCAAAGAAAGACCCTTGGTAGGGACCTCCGTACTATCTTCAATTAGGGATGCCGTACCCCGTGAAGGGGAATTAAGAAGATCTCTAGCTCGCGCACGTGAAAAAAAACATAGATCGTCTTGCCCAGGAGCATTTGTCAATGTAACACTCCCTCCCGACTTACTCTTCAATGACAAGCTCTGGGATTTATTCCCAACATTCCCAACAAAGTGTATGATTATAAAGAGTGAGACAACCGTGGATCTATGGATTGTAACAGAAAATGCATTGTTGACTAGTCTTGTTAGGATGAAACCCCGGAACTCGCCGGGTCGATATACTTCGTTTCAGCTTTAGGGTGTTTGTTGAGACAATCTCTAACGCCTGCACGTCTCTTTTTTTTTATTATTTCCGTGTAGGGTCACTCCAGGGGACCCTGAAAGTTAGGCTTCTATTGCCTAGAAGCCATGATAAGGGGCGGGAAAGAACCGACTTCTACGTTGGCGACAATTTCATTATCATATTGTTGCCTTTTCATGAACTCGGTCAAAGTCACAATATCGAATAAATAATCATTCTTACCGGATCCTTTTCCTCCCGGATAGACTATGGTGATTCCCTCGGGTATTGCGAGCCGATCTTGCTGGATACCTCCAAAGTGATATTTGCAATTGCTACCTGCATGGTGTTATAGAGCAATGCACCCCGAGGTCGGCATACACCAGCCACCAAGATTGAGCCCTGGTAATCTCTGCAGTAGAATTCATCACCATCCCACCCATGCCAATCTAAGTTTACACAATGCTCGTTTCAACGCGGTAGAATGTTGGCCGGGTCACATGCGTGGCAAAGCACCGCCACAGCTTATCTGCCTGAGGCGATCCGATAAGGCGCCCTCCCCCGTCATCAGGCACTCCCTTTCATCTTCCCCATCTTACTCAGGGTAAATACATCTATTGATCATCAGTATGGCGCCTCCGAATGGGCACCTGCTGCTCCCCAAGATATGGAGAGCAGCTAGGTACGTTCTCTAATTCACCCTCTTCATCGCCTTTGACTCATCAACTGACATCACCGCAGGTTCGCCTATGAGAAGGCATCCAGGGCCATAAGAGCCAAACTACCGGAACCTACGCAACAAGCTTCACTGCGATACCAACCTGCATATGCGCGAATCAACTCTCGCCAGCCGATTAATCGCGTCGCGGCCATCCGCCAGTCCCGCAGCCGGTACTTCTCGACCCGCGCTGCCAATGCCTTCGTCTCGGCCGTCCGTGGAGCACAGGCTGATGTTGGTGCTTACAAGACCTCTCGTGTCGCTTCCAACATTAGTCGGCTGACAAGCCGCGCTCCGTTCGCATCCACACTTCGTCCTAACCTCACCGGCGGAACACTCAGTCGTACTGCGGGTGGATATGCTATTGGAGCTGGTCGTTTCGGCGGTGCTCGGTATTTCTCCCATGGCCCTGCGGCTCCGGCCCAGGTGATCCAGAATGTCTCCCAGGGAGTTCGTGCTTTTTTCCTCTCGGGACAGAAAGTCCGCTTTGACGGTATTGATCATCGCACTGGCGAGAAGCGGTACAAGGCTGTCAGCGCTCTTCAGGACCAGGCTGGGCGCAAGATGACCGCGATCCCTCACAACGCCCCTGGATCGCACCTTGACTTCCAACTTTCCCCGACCATCACCGCCTTCGGTGCATTCAGCGTTCTGAACAAGAAGTCTGGCTCCGCTGCCGTCGAGACCCTGAACTCGGATGGCTTGATGGACCTGCTTTCTGCCGACTTTGCTCGCGCTTTGAAGGAATTTGCCATGGTGATGAACGATCTTAAACGTCTGTCGACGCTTGGTGACCTCCCGATCATGCTTCATGATCGATCCATCATTCGCATCCGGTTCCCTGGCTGTGATGCGGACACCGTTGAGCGCTTATGCGACGAGGTGGGTGTTCAAAGAGGCCGCATTGTGCAGGACGAAGACTTCGAACTTCGCACTGGCGCAGATCTGGCTCTTCTGTTCCCCTTCGCCCCCAGCGTTGCCCCGTCGTCCGATACAGAGTATTTCTTCGAGAAAGCTTCACTTCACAAGACCCAGTATTCCGATGATCTCGACTGGCATGGCATGATCACACCGGAAAGTCCATTCTCAAAAGACTCTGGTCTCGATTCCGGTCCTGCTATCAGCTTTGACGACAAGGAGTTGTTCGGCAGTAACCCTTGGAAATCCTCGTCTTCGTACTCAAGCATCAACGTCAGTGAGCTTGGTGATCGAGCGTATTTCCAAGAACTCTCGAGCGCTGGTCTGCCGGAGAGTTCATCCGAGTACGACGGCGCCGGGGGAATTCACAGGTTCCTGGCTGAATGTGATCGCGCTCGACGTTGAACCCGGTTAAATTGGGCTTTTACCAATCTTTTCCCATTCTCTCTCGCTTTATTACTTGGTTTTGATTTTATCCTGGCTTGCCGGGTCACATAACGACAGCGTGATACCACTCCACTCATTTGGATTTTCTTTTTATCAATAGTTATTTTACAGATTTCGTTGAATGAAACACCTTTTTCGACTTGAAAATCAGTCAATATTAGTTCACCCTATGAGAATTATCAATGCATGTGCAAGAAGAACAAAGTAAAGTCCCAAAACAGCCGTAGATCACAGTGAAGGCGGTGTAGCCACATCTGGCAGAACACCGCCCGCACTTTATCGAATTGATGGCGGGCGCAGTTGGTCTCCCCTCGACTCTCCAGCCCATCGACCCGCACAACATCGCGCGAATTTTGTCCGTGTTCTCCAGCTCCGACACGGATCTCCTACCGGAATTGCTCAGCAGCACCGCAGTTGGGGCTTCCAGCACCCCGGGGTTGATCCACCCAAGCTCTGTGGTTGCCACATACCCACCCCTCCGAGTGCGCACCCGGCCTGAACGGATCCTTTCCAGCAACAATCTTCACCATGATGGAGGACTTCAACAGCGAGACGGATAGTGACTACACGAGTTACTGGAGAGACTGGGTAGGTTCTTTGTGCTTTTGATGATCTGCGATGTCCCGCCCGGCTGCATCACGAGGTGTGCACTTGTGCTTCAGTGCCAGGTTCAGATCGACACTCGGCCCTTGCTTCGATTCTTCTTGGAACAGAAAGCTCCGAGCGAGTCACCTCTCGGCGTTACATTGTGCTGCGAGACAATCGGGCTACGGACTGCCTCTTTCATAATCTATTGCTATCGACTTTTCGCATGAACGCCGCTAATTGTCATATGTGCTCTTTAGTTTGTCTCTTCCCGAGGAAATGAGTATTTCTGCGAGATTGACGAGGACTACTTGACGGATCGCTTCAACTTGACTGGTCTGAACACTGAGGTCCCCTACTATCAATATGCGCTCGACCTTGTCACAGATGTCTTCGACCTCGATGCCGATGATGATCTGCGCGAGCAGATCGAAAAGTCTGCCCGCCATCTCTACGGTCTTGTCCATGCGCGCTACATCGTCACTACCCGTGGCCTTGCTAAGATGGTATGTCCACACCGGTACCTGACATCGGCACTCTTTCCCCAGCGCTCCAACTAACATTGTTTGAATAGCTTGACAAATACAAGAAATGCGACTTTGGAAAGTGCCCCCGCGTTATCTGCGAGGGACACCCGCTTTTGCCCATGGGCCAGTCCGATCTCCCTAACATGAGCACCGTCAAGCTCTACTGTCCCAAGTGCGAGGACATCTACAACCCCAAATCCTCCCGACATGCCTCCATCGACGGTGCCTACTTCGGAACCTCCTTTCACTCTATCCTGTTCCAAGTCTATCCCGCCCTGAACCCCGAGAAGAGCATGCGCCGCTATGAACCCCGAATCTATGGCTTCAAAGTGCACGCGGCGGCTGCGCTCGCTCGCTGGCAAGACGGCTGGCGCGAGGATCTGCATTGGCGCCTCGCTGAATTCGACATGACCCACAAATTCATCGAGGAAAGTGAGAGTGAAGATGACGCTTTTGATTACGTCGAAGAGCCGGAGGGCGCGAAAGTTGACAAGGTGGTGGCGGAGACTGCATCAGGCCGGATGGATCTCGGCAACTGATCCCATACGGGGATCTTATGAGCAAACATTTGGCGTACAAGGGACTTCCTGTAATTTGATCTTCCGTGATTATGCGTTTACGAATAATGGCGTTTCAAGGCCTACATTGTACCTACATCATACCTTTTAAGGCTTTTTGAAATATGAATGAAGAAATCTTAAGCTTCATTATATTAGTTGAAACGTCAACCTTTCATGATCCCCCCCACATCTATGCCAATTTATGAGCATTTTATAAGATAAATACTTGAAAATCTAACGTATATACATAATTCTGCCTCGATGCCCCTCTGCACAATGGTCAAACACATAACGTCCATCTCTATCTTTGATCAAGCCTGAGGAGCGAGTCCCATCTCCTGCAACTGCTCAAAGGCAAACTTGACCGAGCGAGCAATCCCATCACCATTGATCCAGGCATCGTCATGAGCACCGCCAATCGACAGCGTCCGCACACGACGATCCTTGTGAGTGAGTTCATCCGGAGGAACCTGAGCCTCCGTCTGCTCCCACCCCTTCAACGCGTCAACCATTGCCTCATCCTGGGACTGGTCCACAAGCTCATCGTCCGGAGAACGAGTCAAGACAACCAACCTGCCAGTCTTCCAACCACCTTCAATACCACGGGACCCCATCATCTGTGCCGGAGAAACCGCATCCCAGAGCAAATCATCCGCCCCAAATGCACCTTCAGTAAACTCCTGATACGCTGAGATCCCCCGATGGGTATCGACCAGCCGTCGGAGATCATAGATCCCCGCCACACCCACAATGGCCGTAGGCTTCGCCCGTAGCCGCGGCGGCAAAGGTTCCGGAGTCGTAGAGATAGGTTCAGCGCCAAGACCGCAGCCATCTGCACCTCCGTTGTAGGCCATTTCTCTGTGATTTGCGATAGCGCCCATGACGGACTGGAAGGCTAACGTTGCGCCGCAGCTATGGCCGACGAGAATGTACCGCGGGCCAAACCCATACGTGTTCTGGAGGAATGCGAGCGCAGCCTCGACATCCCGGATATGGTCCGGGTGCTTTGCAGAGCGGAATTCTCGTGGCGGAGTGGTCGATGGGGCTTGCGGGAGCTTCGGGTGCGGGCTCAGCCGGTAGGAGATAGATGCGAAGCCGGAGATGGGCAGATTTGATGCGCGGAGGATCGACTCGGCTTTGTCGAAGGCCTCTGATGTTACCGCGGGATCTCGCCAGGCGCCACCATGGATGTAGCTGGTTGTCAATTGTCAGTCCATTGTCTCTCGAGCGGAGTGGTGGAGGGGAAGTGCCGTACATCACCCAGTATGCATCCTTGCGAGGTTCTAAGGCGGTGATAGAGATGGTCTGTAGCGTGCTATGCCGACCGTAAGTCACGGTCCGTTTTCCTGCGGAGGCCATGTCGGGTTGCGTGTCTACAGGTCAACTCTTGATCGCAATCAGAAGCGGGACATGCGGAGGAGGATCCGCTATACATGACTAAGGTCTGCGATTGCCACTCAGTGGATCTGGTGCAGTTAGTGAGAATAGTACATGATTAGATGAATTAAAGAATAGACAGTCTTAAGGACCAATTGAAGCAGTGTGGAGCATTCCGACTTGCTCGAGAAAGTATCGAAAATGTCAAGAACTAAGATGCGGAGTTGAAGGCGGACGATGAAAAGGGTTCGTGTAAAACGTGTGTTTTTACCCCTCGATTCCCACCCACAACCATGTATGGTATTACATACGACGCTAAACCCAAAGGGAATCCTTTCACACAACCTTCCGAAACGCTTCGACTTGTTCTCCAACCCAACCCCCTCCACTTCCGGTGCATCACGCTTCAATATGGCCGAGTATGTATTGATCTCTGCCTTAGCGGAATCCCTATGCTAATACTCTTCCAGATCCCAAAGCCCCCTCGTGGCCGTCAAGGTCGAGGCCCTGGTACGAACTCCCCGAATCTTGAAAATCTGCTCTACCCTCGCCAGCGAGAAATACTCATGTCGGACACTCTAGGTGGTAATGAAAATCATCAAGCACTGCTCCCAGACCTTCCCGACGACTGCGACCGGTTCCCTCGTCGGCCTGGATAACGAGGGTCTTCTCGAGGTCACCAACTCTTTCCCGCTCCCCGTGGTCGAGACTCCCGCCGAGTCGCACTTCGACAACGCCGCCCCCAACCCTGCTGCCTCTGCTCCCCGCACCAAGGCCAACGGAGTCTATCAGGCTGAGATGATTCGGATGATGCGCGAGGTCAACATCGATGCGAACAACGTCGGCTGGTACACCAGCGCCAACATGGGCAACTTCGTGAACATGAACGTGATCGAGAACCAATTTTTCTACCAGAAGGAGCTGAACGAGCGGACAGTCGCTCTCGTGCACGATGTTAGCCGCAGCGCCCAGGGTGCCCTCAGCCTGCGGGCTTTCCGCCTTTCGGCCAAGTTCATGGAGGCGTTCAAGGAGAACAAGTTCAACTCGGAGGAGTATGTTATTGTGCCAAATTCGAATGCTACGTTATAATACTGACTCTTTTGCAGGCTGCAAAAGTCCACCCTCCGCTACCAAGATATCTTCGAAGAGCTGCCCATTGAGATCCACAACTCGCACCTGATCACCTCCTTCATCCACCAGCTGCAGTGCCCCAGCACCTCCGGGCCTACCGACCTCCCGCCCTCTCTCAGTGCTCTCGAGTCTAGCCCCTTCTCCAAGTCCTCTACCTTCACCCCCAATTTCGACAACCTGTCTCTCAGCATCGACCCCTTCCTCGAGAAGAACTGCGACCTCCTCCTGGATAGCATCGAGGCACACAACACCGAGACCAACAACTACCAATACTACCAGCGTGTGCTCGGCCGTGAGCAACAGAAGATCAACAACTGGAAGCAGAAGCGCAGCCAGGAGAACGCCACCCGGGCCACGCTTAAGCAGCCCCTCCTTCCCGAGGACGAGTGGCAGCGTCTGTTCAAGCTTCCCGCCGAGCCCAGCCGGCTGGAGGCTATGCTCAACACCCGCCAGGTGGAGCAGTTCTCGCGCCAGGTCGACAGCTTCGTCTCGTCGACTACCGGCAAGATGTTCGCTGTTAAGGGCAACATGCTGCCCGGTGAGACTGCGAAATAAGATGGAGATGGGGATTTTGGGATTGCATGACCTTTTTACGGCGTAGGGAGGGAAAATGTTCTCTTGGGATGTTAATACGACTTCCTCTTTTTTATTATTGTATGACGAGTCGAGTCTTCCTGTCTGATGTTTGATGAGATATATGGACTCGCATAGCTCATAGAAAACAGCGACCTTTTAGATATTTACTTTATCATTGCCTGCATACTCCTGCAATCACTATCTTGGTTTCTTTTACCTTTTACCCCAGAGTACAGCCAGCCCTAACCAATATAGGGCACTTATCAATCACGTGATATTGATATGACCTCATTCTGGATGAGTGATCGGCCCGATAAGATTGCAATCAGGGCAGTTATGAAGTCAGGAAAATGCCCTTTCCTAAAAGCTTATACTCCTCAGATCTCCTTCAGCACCTTGTTACCGTCATACACTTCCCCATGCATGCATAATGTACAATAGCCACTCCGACATTTGGTTTGTGAGTCCAGCCTAGATACCCGCATACTCCGAGCTTCCGTGATCGTTCACGAATGTCCAAACCAAGTATCTCTTTTCCAAGCCGACTGACAAGCTTCTTCCGACTCTAGGCTGGCGCCTTCGCCGCAATAACAGTCGACTTCATCGTCTACCCCTTCGACACACTCAAAACGCGCATCCAATCCCCGAACTATGAGCGAGTCTTCAAGGACGCGCGTACGGGGGCAATTCGACGCAATGTCCTATACAAAGGATTATACCAAGGCGTATGGAGCGTGGTATTCTCCACCATCCCATCATGTAAGTCACTTATGTGTCCCGCCTCTTTTCCATACCAAACCCCAATTGCTAACCCCATCCACAGCAGGAGCATTCTTCACAACCTACGAAGCCGTAAAATGCACCCTTCACTCCTCATCAACCCACTCTCAAGACTCCAATCCGGAATACTACGAAGGATCGCGAATAGTCATCCCACTCCCATTCACCCATTCCCTCCCCGTTCCCGTTATCCACGGCATCGCATCATCAGCTGGAGAGATGGTGTCCTGTCTGATGCTCACGCCCGCCGAGGTCATCAAACAGAATGCACAGATGATCGATAGACAAGCAAGTGGTTCGAACATTGCGCCTGTGCGACAAGTCCTCTGGAAATTCAAGGGTCGGCCTTGGAAGCTGTGGAGTGGGTATACTGCGCTCGTAGGGAGAAATTTGCCTATGACGGGGTTACAGTTTCCGCTTTTTGAGTATCTGCGTTCACGGATTCTGGATTGGAGGAGGGGGAGGAGGGATGTGAAAGGGAAGGGGGAGGAGGTGAAGGAACAGTTGATTGAGAGGGCTGGTGTTACGGGGATGAGTGCGGGTATGGCGGGGACGGTTGCGTCGCTTGTGACGACGCCGATTGATGTTGTGAAGACGAGAGTTATGCTTTCTGCTAGTTCGGAAAGTAGCCAAGGCCAGGCTGGTGGGAAGGCGAAGAAGGGAGCGTTGGCTGTTGGGAGGGAGATCTTTGTGAAAGAGGGAGTGAGGGGGCTGTTTAAAGGTGGTGCTATTCGGGCGGGGTGGACGGCTATTGCGGTTAGTTTGTATTTGAGTATGTATGAGGGTGGGCGGTTCTTTTTGGAGAATCGGAGGAAGCAGATTGAGGGTGTCGGAGGGGCGGAGGAGGGGGACGCCGTTATGTAGAGTTTGATATTGGCAGGGAATGCAGAGGTAAAGATCCCTGTTTGATTTAGACATCTGATACAAAATCCATTTAGAAACTCTTTGGGCCTTCGGAGCAACATTTACTACACATGGACGCTTGAAACGGTAAAATCCGGATAAACAAACATACGAGTAGACTACGAAAGTGCGTGAAAGTTCCCTGGCACGGGGGCAGGATAGAGTCCCCAGAATGTCTCTTGATCGATAGCCTGCCCGTTGACCTTTTCTCAGGGAGTAAATACAATATGATCACTTGGAAAAATGCCATATTCGTATCCATGCAGATAGTTCTGGCACCACGTCGCATTTCATCTAGTGGAGATCTCTCAGTGCTTTCAACTCTGCGTGCGCATTTGGCTTGACGGCGTGCCTCGCTCGATCTTTCGACTTTTTTTATCAGGTAGTAGAATATTCATCCCTCAAAGGCTAGTTCGAAGCGCTTAGAAAGACGGCAGAAACATGTCCGAAAAGACGCTTACAATGTCCAAAGGCAGGAAAGGAAGCCGAATCATCTGAACATAAATTAGGCAACATAGCCGATAACTCGGTATAATTCCATAGAAAACTAGAGTCTATCTCTGCGAATCATGCCGAGAGGGCGCCTGGAGCCTAGTTTTCGGCCCCATCTCTCACCCTTGTGTTAGTCATATGAGTCAATGTTTCGGGGTAAGCGCTAGTTAGGATCCAATTTACTATTAGCCTCGCTTTGAGGCTTACCTCTCTTTGAGGGGCATAGGCGCTCTTGTATCTACCATACTTAGCGATGTATTACTTTTACTTTTCATATCGCCTATACTGTAGAAGCCTTGTTGATCACGCATCCTCTTTCGGATATAGGTAGCGTTATCGCTTGACTGGAAGTATCGTCCAAATATATGAGAAATATCTCAACAACATCAAGAATGCGAAACAGGATATCCAGCTCTTTCGAGAGAAGATAGACGCCCTTACCCAAGGTGGCACATTTAATATAAAGTCCCCTATTCTATTCCGCCGAGTCACCACTGTTCGACCCCTTTGGAAAGCCCTTTTCCAAAGACGGCCCTGCGCGAAGCATACTCAATGTCTTGGTCTCCAAGGGTGTGGTTACATAAATGGCACCCAGGTTATCGCCGGTGCCGCATTTAATGAGGTAGCCTGGGGGCAAGAACGTATTAAACCCTTCGATCAAGACTGGATGACCATTGAAGAGAGTGGAAACGCGTTGAATCACACCGAGCGTATCAATTCTGTCATAAAATCAGGCTAAGAGTGCGAAGATTGGCCAACGGGAAAACTCACTCTTGACTTCTAAAGTCATTCATCAGGTCCACAAAACGAGTATGAACATCAGGCTGATCCGCGAATATCACCTTGACTTGATCCATATAGCTGAGGGCGTCCTGCGTTATGAAAAGACGTGTTAGGTTAAGGTCTTCGGAATCGGTGGAAACCCAACGCTAGACTTGCATTGAGAAACTGGCCTTGTGCGAGTGCCGTGATGTTTTCTGGGATCTGCTGTCCCGACCCGTTATCTTCTTCCATCATCAGAGGGCTACTGAGGTCCTGCATATGCTGTATCTACGGACTGAAAATCCAGGCTCGGAAGACTGCACACAACCTTCGGGACCGCTGGGTAGGTTGAGTAGGTTGAGTAGGTTGGGTTGAATGGGAGGGTCGGGAGGTAAGGATGCCTAGATATAGGCAATGCACAGACCCTGGGAAGAGTAGGAGGCTCCGAGGATGTCTAGATATTGACAAATGCACAGACCCTGGGTGGGACGAGCGGGGCCTGTGGAGCCAATGTATCACGCAGTTGCTGGAAAGGCGTCCTTACTGATCGGGAGAGTACGAGGCTCGATTTACAGGGCTACGTAGGCCGCGGGAAGTTGCATATATTGGTCAGGGCGATTTCGAGAACGACTGTACAAAGAAAACATAATCATATACTCCGTATTCGCCAGGGTATCAACAAATTCGTCGTACGTCAGGCCCTTGTGTTAAAAGGTAGTAAGCTTCTTAAACCAGCTTGACTTCTTATTTCCCGAAGCAGTCGGGGCTCCCTGCCGACTCCCATGAGACCGCATCCCACGATCACGCTCGTAGTCACCACTACCTGAGCTACTTTTCACGCGCGACTGGCGGCGTGAGCGAAGATCATCGATTTCTTCATCGGGAATGTCGCCGTATTTAGCGCGACGGCGGGCGCGACGGCGGACAGCGCGACGAGCTTCTTCGTCTGAGGAGAGGGAGTGGGCGTTTGCTGCTTCTGCAGCCGCGGTGCCTGCTGGGGGCATGTCGATGACTGTTTCTACGACGGGTGGTGGGTCTGGGGGGTCATCGGATTGGCTGTATACCCAGGAGGATATCTTGTCTTTCTTGGGTCCCCCTGTGTTTCCATGATTGATACCGCCTGTCATCAGGGGAGCGCGTGTGCGTTCTGGCGGGGTGGCTTTGGAGCGCCGATGGCGGTCTTTGTCGTCTGCTGTACGTGAGCCACGGCGTCGGTCGTCAGCTTCGTCAGGATAGACTTCTGGAACAGGCTCTTCGACGCGAGAACGGCGGCGTTTGGTTTTGGCGGCCAATTCTTCTTCACGGAGGCGGCGGCGCTCGCGTCGTTCGGCGGCCTTGGCTTCGGCTGCTGCTTCGGCGTCGCGCGCGGCTTGCTCTTCTTTGGCGCGGCGTTCTTCGCGTGCCGCGCGACGAGCTTGTTTCTCTGCAAGACGCCTGGCCTCTTCCTCTTCACGGGCCTGTTGCTCACGTGCTAGACGGGCTCGCTCTCTTTCTTTGCGTTTGGCCCGTCGTTCTTCCGCCTCTCGAGCTTCTATCTCGCGGTAGTCAGACGGGGCCTGGCGAGATGAGCGCTTGGCTCGCCGAGCAGCTTTGCGAGCTTCCAGGTCTTCGGCCTCCGCCTCACCTGCAGCTGCCCCGGCTGCATCGGTGGTAAATCCTTCAGCATCGGTCTCGGGTCGGACGGATTGACGGCGGCGGTCATCACGTCGTACACGTCGCTCCTCGCGCTCTGGCTCAGTCATACCCCCATCGCGAGTCGAGCGAGATTTTCGTCTTTCCGGAGGTTCAGGGCGTGTGGTCTTTCTCAAGGAGCCAAATAGTCCCATCAGTCCACCGGTCTCTTGCTTCTTAGGTACTGTGCTAGACCGCTTCACACGTCGTTCTTTAGGGGGATCGGCGAAGGCGAGATCGTCAGGACCCGATGCAACGTCCGCCCCTCCGCGCGCCTGCTCTGCATCGACCATGACAGCATCGTCATCGGCTGATTTAGGGCGCGACTAGAAAAAATCAACGTTAGCAGATATCGAGGTAGGCGAGTGAGGTGATTACTAACCTCTCGTTTTGACTTGTGCTTCGATCCCTTCGAGCCTTCCTTCGGCGACTGTCCATCGGCGTCTTCCATGTCGACCACGACCATGTCATCATCCTCGATGGCATATGGGTCCCTTGGGCCTGAAGAAGTGAATTAGATCTGGAAATGAAAGTAAATAGTGAAACGTGATTCTTACCTGACTTCTTCCTCTCAGCACGTGGACGATCCTTGTCCCGCCTCGACTTAGCCGCACTCATGCCCATCAACTTGGCTGCCTTATCAGCCACCTCGGGCTTATCGTCAGGGGGTGGCGTCGGCATGGCAGCTTCACCATCCGCATCAACAGAAGGACGTCTGGACGCCGGTTTCGATGATGGTCTTGTAGCTGCTGATGGTTTCTTGGTGGATTTGCTTCGTGGCGGGGGCGCGCCGAATACGAAGTTGGACAAGGTCGTAGCGCGTTGCTGTTTTGAGGAACGCGCTTCCCGTTCCCGTCGCTTCTCTCTGTCTGACGATGATCTTTCCATCTCCGCGTCGGATTCTTTGGGTCGGGATTTTGTGGACTTTGATCGTACAGCGGCTGAAGGAGACCGCTCGCGTGCTGCTTCTTTCTCCTTTCTCCTCGCTCTTCTCTCCTCCTTCTCTTTTCTTGCTCTTCTCTCCTCTATGATTTCCTTAGGCTCCTTAGGTTCTTTAGGTTCTTTATCCTCCTTCTCATCCTTCGGCGGCTCGGCTTCCTCGGGGGCTTTATTTTCCTTCTTGCTGGATTTCTTCGGTGGCGGTGCTGCTCCCCAGAAGCCCCAGCCAGAGCTTGTCCCAGTGCGTTCCACGCGCGGGCGCTCTTTCTTCGACGACTTAGCAGGTTCCGTCTCAACAGGCTCTGGGGCAGGTGTCGGAGGAGCACCACCATCTGCGTCTCCTGCTTCCTCAGGCTTTGGGACGGGAGGCGGAGTAGGCTCCTTGGCAGGCGCGGCGGCTGCTTTGTCGGCCTGAGCTTTCTTGTATTTCTTCAGTTCCTTCTTAGACATTTTAGAAAGATCTGGCTCTGGCTCTGGCTCCGGTTCAGGTTCAGGGGCCGGCTCCAGGTCGGCGGGTTCTTCATCTGGGAAACTCCCAGGCACAGAATCGTGCTTTTCCTCTTCAGGTTCGGGTTCTGCCTGAGCTGCCTCCTTAGCTGCCTCCTTCTCGGCTTGAGCTTTCTTGTATTTCTTCAGTTCCTTCTTAGACATCTTAGAAAGATCTGGCTCTGGCTCTGGCTCTGGCTCTGGCTTAGGTTCCGGCGCAGGTTCGGGTTCGGGTTCGGGCTCAGGTTCGGGCTCTGGCTCTGGCTCTGGCTCTGGTTCGGGCTCAGCCTTCTTCTCCTTGGATTTGCTTTTAGAGCTCAGCTTCTCCTCCTTTGCCTTATCTTTCTTGTTCTGTTCCAGGGCCTTGATGCGCTCGGCCACAGACAGCTTGGTCTTGCTCTTTGGCTTTTCCTCAACGGGCTCTGGCTCTGGTGCGGGATCCGGCTCAGCCTCCTTTGGTGGATCATCAACATCAATGAGTAGATCTTCCTCTGGGATAGGCTCGGGATCCTCTTCCTTAGGTTTCGGTTTCTCCTTCGTCGACTTGGTTTTGGTGGCAGAGCCACTAGTCAAAGATGCCCAGAAGCCCTTGGCGGCTGGTTTTTCTTCCTTGGCCGGCTCGATAGCCTTCTTCTTCGTAGACTTGGATTTGGGAGCAAGATCGGCCCAGATGTCGTCGGCATTGTCGTTTATAGATTCAGGTTCAGGAGTAAGACCTTGGGCGGGAGGTGTCGGAGCTGGCGGCGGAGGCTCATCGATGTCCATGCCCTTTTTCTTCTTTTTCTTATCCTTGGTCGTACCCCAGACACCACCCCAAGCATCGTCTTCATCCAGCTTTTCAGGTTCTGGCTTTAGCTCGGGCTCGGGCTTCGGTTTAGGCTCTGGTTCGGCAGGAGGCTCCGGTTCGGGCTCTGGCTCGGCGGGCTTGTCGGAGGGAAGTTCAAAGTCCTTTCCAGGAATAGGGAGCCCCTTCTGGATTAGCTTTTTCTCGCGCCTCTTTCGTTCTTTGGAAGATAAAGCGGCCCAGCCTTCGTATAAAGGATCATCTGGCACCGCAGGTTCAGGTTCAGGTTCAGGCTCAGGCTCAAGCTCAAGCTCAGGCTTGGGTTCCGGTGCTGGTTCAGGTTCTGGCTCTTTGTCCTTTTTCTTCTTCTTGTCCTTGGTGGAAGTTACATTCCAGCCATCCCAGTCATCCTCGGGCTCCTTCTTGGACTTTATGGGTTCTGGTGGTGGAACCTCAATCACTGGCTCGGGCTCCTTCTTGGACTTCTTATCTTTTTTCTTCGATGCGGTGCCCCAGCCGTCGACCCAGTCATCTTCTGCTGGTGGGGGAGCGGGGGCAGGCTCAGGGTCAGCCAGAAGGTCAATTTTCTTCTTTTTGTCCTTGGACGAGACATTCAAGCCCCAGTCGTTGTCCGGTTCGGGAGGGGCGACCTCATTGGCTTTGGCTTCCTCTTCTTTGGCCTTCTTTGCGTCTGCCTTGGCTTGCCTGGCATCCAGTTGGGCTTGACGCTGTTCTTCGGCTTCCTTCACCTTCTTCTCCCAGTTCTTTTTCTCCTTTCGCTGGTCCTTCTTGGAAAGGCCTATGAACCAAGCCTCCTCCGTGATAGGTTCAGGGATTTCAACTAAAGGCTCATCCGGTTCTTCAGGTTCGGGTTCAGGAGCAGGCTTGGGGGCCGGTTCAGGCTCGAGGTCGACATCCAGCAAGTTCTTTTTCTTCTTCTTGTCCTTGGTCGCGGCTCCCCAGACACCCCAGTCGTCGTTGCTAGGTTCAGCAGCCGGTTCAGGCTCGGGAGGTGGATCGTCCTTCTTCTTGCTCTTCTTCCCAACGGAGGTGAATCCACTCCAGTCATCGTCCACTTTGGGCTCCTCGACCGGTGTAGGACCTAAATCACCGAAATCAAAACCAGTCGTCGTCTTGGTCGTTTTCTTCTTAGAGCCTACGGAGCCCCAGGGATTCGTATCTTTGGATTCCTCTTTCGGAGCCGATTCGCCAATGGCTCCAAGGCCCCATTTGTTGCCGGCACTGGCACCACCACCACCACCACCACCACCACTACTACCACCACCACTGCCTGTGCTCCAATCTTTGCCCCATCCACCAAAACTGAAGCCAGTGCCACCGGTCTTGGTGCCGGAGTCGAAATTCAAATCAAGCTGCGGGGCCCCGTCACCCAGGCTCACGTCTTGGAACCCGCCAGGTGGAGCTTCGGACTGCAGTCGGGGTCAGACAGATTCAAAATGCCGTGGATTTCTAGACTTACCTTTCCTTTCTTCTTCTTCCCTACAGTCGCGAATCCGGCCCACGAATCATCGGCGCCTCCTACGTCCACGTCATCAGCCCAGCTGAGAGTGTTGCCAGCCGCGGCCTCTGCAGCCTTCCGCTCCTCCTCCTCTTCCTCCTCCTTCTTCTTATTCTTCTTTTTGGAGCCGCTCGTAGTCCAGTCGTTCCAGCTATCATCCCCTCCACCGTCCCCGTCACCATTGCCATCACCGCCGCCTCCATCTCCACCTCCGGCATGCCCACCTCCATCACCCGCACCTTGATCGTCCTCGGCATTGTCCGAGCCACCACCATTGTCTGGTGGCGGAGAAGCCTGGGTTGCCTTCTTCGTAGCAGTGGGGCCTTTTTTCTTCTTATGTTCGCGAATCCCGACAGGGTTCTCGAAATCAATGTAGACATCCAGCGAGCAATCTTTCAGCAGCGCAGATGACTGATCTTGAGACTTGGTCGCGGGAGTTCCTGGAGCATCCGAGACAATGATCTTTCGCGTCGCAAGCGGTGGGAGCGTAGAGTAATCCGGAGGCAGATCTGCAATCGCATCATCGTATGACGGCGGAGGAGTGGCGTACAACGGGAGCGCGGGAGAACAGAAATTTAATTCGTCCTTGCGCAGAGTTTCCAGCTGCGCAGAACCTCCAGGGTGTCCCTCAACAAGAGCGCTCCAGACATCATCGATGTGCCTATTCACTGCATCTTCCCAGCGGGTTCTCTCCGCAATGCCCTTGTCGCACTGTCCCACGCATTCGTAAGGAACCAACGCGCTTATCTCCATATCGAAATAGCGAGTGCTGAGTTGGCCTACGGCCGACTAGTGACCCGTCCGCTGGATTGCGGGGAGAGAACACATGGGGCGGCGGGTTGGAATGAATCCCCCGCGGGAGACGTCGATTGGGTAAGAGTCAAGGACAGGCTCACAGGCGGGAGGATAACGACTGGGCTAGGGCGATAGCTGCGAAGAATTCGTCGTTCGATTAGCGGTCTCGTATTCGTAAGCAAATAGCAGGACAAAAGCACAATAGCCACCCTGCACGACCGGCGCGAAATCAGGTGCCCGAGAGGGATCGGAGGGATCGCAGTGTTGACTGAGGCGATCGCTAGAATGTAGAGCGCGATAAGGGATCTCTGCAAGAGCAAAAGATGGAAGCACACGGAGGAAAAGTAATCAGAAGAAAAGGGATCTTGGGATGCGCTGGAGGCAGGGATAAAAAGTTTGAGGCGGTGGAGGTTGATCATCCGTCATTGAGTGGTGTACACTTCCCCGATTCCTCCCTGAGTACTCCTTCCTATGGACTATTGCAAGCTTGGAATTCCCCCTAACGTTCCCCTTCCAAGATCCAAATGAATAAAGGTTCGTATAATCTTTTACTCACGAACACCCGTTCGGCTCGACTCGTGGCCCTTGATAACATAGATAGAGAAAAAACCCAAAATCTAAAAAAGCGGATGGCTGGGCGAACGGGTGATCGCTTTCGCAAAACCCTCGATATACTTCGTACGTGCTAACCAAGAAATCTGAGCACTCGTGTAAAAACTT
Organism: Penicillium cinerascens; assembly: GCF_028974065.1. NCBI lineage: Eukaryota > Fungi > Ascomycota > Eurotiomycetes > Eurotiales > Aspergillaceae > Penicillium > Penicillium cinerascens. Next base: position 2,880,691 of record NW_026695290.1, on the reverse strand, counting down.
TGAAGTATACCGTACGATGCATTCCACCTGTAGGAAGCAAGCCACAAGTACCAAGCTCTGCATCGTCGCACAGACTTCGCGCATGTTGCAGCGACGGCGGTCCTATCGATAACGAGATTCCCCCTCCACTGAGCGGCCCAAGGGGCCGCGAAGTAGGGGAGTTCGCATGCTGGGTTTTAGCCATGGGTGCTATACTGGTGACATGCATACTCCTACATTCTTTACCTACCTAGGTGTGTATGGTGTACTCAATATGTTTGTACCTGTTGTTTACACCGCATCGTACTTCGTACCAAGGAACCTGCACCCCTCACCCACGGATTCCCGCTGCGTGGACCGTGGGTGCCCGACTAGCGGGTAGGCCCGTCTGCATGGAATCAACAACCAGGTTGCAGTTGCAGGAATCCTTTTTCTCGTGCCTTGGTACTTCGTGCTTTAGGGTGGTACTTGTACTTGATGTATGTAGGACTCGATGCGGGGGCCGGAGCGGCGAAAGCTCGTTCCGGGTGTATACAAGTATAGCGCATGTACATCCAACAACTTTATGTCTCTATATGGGGGATGAACACCTTCACAGAGAATATGTCTAGGTAGAATCCAGTTGGGCAAGAAAATTACACTCTAGAATCTTCTGCAGGGAGGGAGAAAGGCTGCTGCACGCGCAACACCAGACTCTCACCGCCACTTGTGATCCTCGGAACCGAAACCCACCGGTGCGGGGGGTTTCTCCGCTGTGGAGGAGCTGTGGCGCCTTCAAATGTTTGACTCGTGTCTTCGATCTGACCATGATCACAATGGCAGAATGGTTGGGAACGCAGTGGCAATTCGTGAGGTATAACTGAGATACAACGGGGTTGATCTGATAAGTTGAAGATACAAGTGGCAGACAGACACACTACAATACATTGACAAAGGAAATAGGGAATCGAGAGATTTAGGGCATTTGAAGCACAGGCGCGACACGAATCCAAACCCAACTCTTTTCCGACCCAACCCAACAAAACACCGACCGTGGCCGAACATGAAACACCTCCCTTATTCCTCATCCGCCTCTTCCTTGTGAGTGGGCGCAGGGGCAGGCCCGCCGTACACTTCCTTGTGCTCCCGCTCGTATCGCAGGCGGTCTTCGACCTGCTTCTTCTGGTATGACTACAGAGATGGTCAGATTTAAGAGAAGCACGTTGAAGAAAAATGGTGATATGTACCTCCTTCTCATAATCGGTCAGCTTCGACCACTCCTCACCGACGATACGGGTGAATTCGGGTCCGCCCTTGGGTTTGAGGTCACTGCTATCACGGCGCTCCAACATGTAGAAAAAGTAAGCACTCCTGGGTCGCTTCACCTGCCGGTCATCTTCAATTGGGGGAATGCGCTTCTTTAGGAGACGAGTCAGGAAGCGACGGGCACTATTGGCGTCTTTGATCTGATTCGGGGAGTATGAGTTAACCCAGGCTTCGTAGTTGGCCTTGTTGATGGCCCGGTTCTCGCTTGCTTGGGCTTCGAGTTTCTACGCAAGCCAGTCAGGAATCGTCGATAACGGTATTGTGAATAGGACGTACCTGGTACTCGTCGGGAGTGAGGCTCTTAGCTTTAGAGATAGCCTCTGAGAATTTCTCAACGGACGTGCCAGATCCTGACTTGAGCTCAGCAACCTGTTCTCTAACCGCGAGGGGCCAGGCGCTCGCTGTGAGCTTCTTGGGCGGGACAAGCGCAATCCCCTTGAGTTCCTTGATTTGTTCCCGGCGCTCGCGAGCCGCCTTCACGACCTTTTGCTTCTCGGTCAACCGCTTCTTCACTTTCGGCTTCTTGGCCTTGACGGCCTTCTTCTTTGGAGACTTCGCCTTGGTGGTAGAGCCGGGCTTGCGCCCACGCTTAGCCTTTGGGGTCTCGGTTTCGGTTTCGGTTGCGGTTGCGGTTGCCAAGGAGCGAGATTGTAGCGAGATGAGGGCAGACAAAGAGCCGGTCCGCGGGGTCACCAACCGGGGCTTGGCCGCCAAACATACACGGCGGAGCTGGTTCTGCACGGCGATCACGCGAGTTGGGCGAGAGAAGACCGCGCTGAGGCGCAGGTGTCGCAGGGGACCCGCGCGAGTCGCCCACTGCAGAGACATTGGAGATCGGGTGTATGTTTACCTGGAGGGTGTAGTACCAAGTAAGAAGGAATTGACAGGGTGTAAGATCATATCCTGACGCAACCGGCGAGATAAGGAGGCTGGTCAAGGGTCGCGTCCGAGCTTCGTTTGGTATTCTCCGCTTTGGGATTAGCGCGTATCAGGTGACGCACGTGACAGCGATCCCCCAGGTGCAAAATGCATCATCGCCTCTCAATCGCGGCAATCCCAACTGTGGCCCGCACGGCCGAACTACCCAGCTACATCGCAACTTATATGGAAGCGTGGTGACCATTCCAGGCCTCAGCTTAATATCCCGGTGCTCTGCAGAGTAATACTCACTCATCGTTGGCCTGCAACAATGGCTCGCCACGGGGATACTCGCTCACCATCTCCTGTAGGCAGCACATTCTCTTCATCTCGCCGCAGCCGCAGAGATGATGATCGTTATGAAAAAAGAAGGGACGAAATTCGCGGGCACAGAAGATCCCGCAGCCCGGAGGTATGTGGCAAATATCTCCGTTGTATCGAAAGTGAACGATCTAACCAATTCACTTATTTTCAGCGGCGTTACCGCGATCGCGATGCTGGTCGCGACCGAGATGGCTACCGAAGACGCGAGCGTTCCCTAGACAGACGCGACGAGGACAGCTATCGACCCGCACGGAGAGATAGGTCCCGAGACCGCCGCCGAGACGATGACCGTGATTATCGCCGCAGGAGCCGCGACAGAGATTACCGACCCAGGCGAGATGATTCACGCGACCGCGATCGCAGGCGCACAGATGATTCTGCTGACTTGAAGCACAAGCCTAGACGGGAGGACAGCCGTGACCGTGGCGCGAGCCGACATTCCACCTCTCGGGCTCTCGAGGTGGGTTCCCTTGTCCCCATGGATTCTAGCAAAGGTCATAAGTCTGATTCATATTTCCAGACATCCAAGCCATCGACCCCCGCACCTGCCGCTCAGACCGAAGAAGAAAAGAAGGCCGAGAGACGTGCTAAATTAGAGGCATGGAAACAGAAGCAAGCAGCGGAGCGCGAACGAAAGCAACAGGAGGAGGCAGCAGGTGGTCCCCGAAACATCCTGGACGCCATCGATCGGAGATCGGGCCTATCGCCTGCTGTTGGCTCGCCACAAACACCGACGACTCCCACCGATACTGCGGCTAGCACTCCGTACGCCGGGAAGTTTGACCCAAAGGCAATTGCGAAGAATGCTACAAGTAACACCGCTGCTGCTCCAGCTGTCCTTGGCACCGACGTCGCCGTCCCGCAAACGACCAACCCATCCATGAAACAACCAGCTCCCCTCTCTGCCCCTTCTGCCCCATCTACACCCGCTCCTGCTCCGTTGAAGGCTAAAGGCAATGTCAGTGGATTTGGACTAGGTGCAAAGCCTGCTTCTGATGCCGAGAAACCCTCAGCCACTCGTACCCTGGGATTCGGCGAGGAAGAGTCGACTCGTAAAAAGCTGGAGCGCCTCCCGACACCTCCGTTCGACGACAGCAAAGATGCCCAAGCGAATGATGACGCTGGAGAGGACGATGACGTTGACATGCAAGACGGAGATACCGAGGAGGAGGCCGCGGCAGCCGCTCGAGCGGCCGCCGAACGACGAGAGGAGCGGCTTCAAACCGAATCTCGGGCATATCAAACTCAGGGTGATGTTCCGGAAGGAGAGTCTCAAACCAACGGGGATATCGATATGACCGACTCCTCGAATCAAGAGCCTGAACCCTCTAAGATGGAGGTAGACGAAGAAGAGGTCGATCCTCTTGATGCATTCATGTCAGAGCTTGCCGATACTGCCCCGCCGAAGAAAGCATTTGGCGCCAAGTCCGGCAAGAAAAAAGAATCACAGGCTCCCCAAGCTATGTTTGGAGACGAAGATGACGTGGACATCACAGCAGTCGGTGAAGAAGATGCAGACGACGTTCTTGCCATGGCGAATAAGAAAAAGAAAAAGGAAATTCCCACGATTGACCATAAGAAGATTGAATATGAGCCTTTCCGCAGAAAGTTCTATAACGAGCCGTCCCATCTTGCCGATATGACCGAAGAAGAGGTAGCAAACTTGCGTCTCGAGCTTGACGGTATCAAGGTTCGTGGTCTGGACGTTCCGAAGCCAATCCAGAAATGGTCCCAGTGTGGTCTGGGTGTACAGACACTCGAAGTTGTGGACAAGCTTGGCTACGAAGGTCTCACGTCCATTCAGGCACAAGCAATTCCTGCCATTATGTCTGGTCGAGACGTGATCGGTGTCGCCAAAACTGGCTCAGGAAAGACCATCGCCTTCCTCATTCCAATGTTCCGTCATATCAAAGACCAACGGCCACTCGAAAACATGGAGGGCCCTATTGGCCTGATCATGACGCCCACCCGTGAACTGGCAACACAGATTCACAAGGACTGCAAGCCGTTCTTAAAGGCACTGGGTCTCCGGGCTGTATGTGCCTACGGAGGTGCACCCATCAAAGATCAAATTGCTGAACTTAAGCGAGGTGCTGAGATTGTTGTTTGCACACCCGGCCGGATGATCGATTTGCTTGCCGCTAATGGAGGCCGAGTCACCAATCTCCGACGTGTCACCTATGTGGTCCTCGATGAAGCAGATCGCATGTTCGACATGGGATTCGAGCCTCAGGTAATGAAGATCATGGCCAACATTCGACCAGATAAGCAAACGGTGCTCTTCTCCGCCACTTTCCCTCGCAATATGGAGGCATTGGCGCGAAAGGCTTTGAAGAAACCTGTTGAGATCGTCGTTGGTGGCAGGAGTGTTGTGGCCCCTGAGATCACGCAGATCGTGGAGGTTCGGAACGAAGACCAGAAGTTCTTCCGTCTTTTGGAACTCCTCGGCAACCTATATGCAGATGACGCGAACGAGGATGCCCGGGCCTTGGTCTTTGTCGAAAAACAAGAATCCGCAGACGATCTGCTCAAGGAGCTGATGCGGAAGGGTTATCCTTGCATGTCCATCCACGGTGGAAAGGATCAAATCGATCGTGACTCTACCATTGAAGATTTCAAGGCGGGTATCTTCCCTATATTGACAGCCACCTCGGTCGCCGCGCGTGGTCTGGATGTAAAGCAACTGAAGCTCGTCGTGAACTACGACGCTCCCAACCACTTGGAGGACTATGTCCACCGAGCTGGTCGAACCGGGCGTGCTGGAAACACCGGTACTGCAGTCACATTCCTTACCGAGGACCAAGAACGGTACTCCGTGGATATCGCCAAGGCTCTCAGGCAGAGTGGACAAGAAATCCCAGAACCTGTACAGAAGATGGTGGACGCTTTCTTGGAGAAGGTCAAGGCCGGTAAGGAGAAAGCCAGCAACTCCGGGTTCGGTGGTAAAGGCTTGGAGCGGCTTGACCAGGAGCGTGAAACCGCTCGTATGCGTGAGCGTCGAACCTACAAGACCGGAGATGAAGGCGACGAGGAAGAAGAGAAGGACGAGAAGACCAAACAGGCCGACGAGGATCGGTTCAACAAGGCTCTTTCGTCGGTGCAATCTGCCGCCGCCCCCTCGGCTCCACCAGGTCCCCTCGCTGGCGTTCCCAAGGGCATCGATCTGGACGGCAAAATCACCGTGCACAGGACCGAGAAGGATCCCAACGCTGCTTCAAAGAACCCATTGGACAAAGTCGGTTCAGCCGTGGCCGATATCCACGCCCGCCTGAGCAAGGCAGGCGTGATGAGATCAGGCGTCCCCATCGACAACCGTGGACCTGACGCTGGCGCGTTCCATGCGACGCTTGAGATCAACGACTTTCCCCGTAAGTTTTCACCCACCCCATTGAATATCTATCACTCTAGAACAGCTGCTAATCTTCTATTATCTGAACAGAGAAAGCTCGTTGGGCCGTCACCAACCGCACCAACGTCGCCAAGATCCTCGAAGCCACCGGCACATCCATTACCACCAAGGGCAACTTCTACGCTTCCGGAAAGGAACCTGGTCCCAACGATCTACCCAAGCTGTACATTCTGGTCGAGGGCGAAACCGAGATTTCCGTTACCACTGCCATGCGTGAGCTGATGCGCTTGTTGAAGGAGGGAACTATCGCAGCAGCTGATAGCGACGCCCGTGCGCCGGCCAGTGGTCGGTATAACGTTGTTTAGCCTCGTTCCACCGGTGGATTGGATTTAATGTAACTCGAATGAAATGTATTTTGTATCTAGGCCATCATTATAGTGTGGCTTTCATCAAGATTAGAAGTGCTAAAAAGAAGAGCAGTGGAAATGCCAACTGATTCTTTTCATCACGATTCATTCGGAAACGACCCCGCAAAGTGTCAGTACAGATTGCCTAAGGAGAGAGAGCTCAATATCAAACCAACCCTCAAATGTAAAACGCATCGCAATACTCAAAATATCATCGCCAAACGCTAGAAAACGAATGCTTCACATGAATCATTTGAGAAAAAGAGAACCAGCTCAATGCCCGCAAGTATGAAATAACGCTCAACCCTTCAGAGACCTAGATTTTACTGCCAACGCCTAGCCTCCTCGGCCCCATCCGCATCGCGCGCAGCTCTCTCATCTTGACTAACCTCGCCCAAAGTCTGCGTCTGGGTCTTGGCCTTTTGCGCCGCGAGTTTTGAGCCTAGTTTGCCCTTGTTCGAGGAGGCTTCCTCGGCTCGTTTCTGTGAGGGCATGTTAGTCGAATCCCAGAATGCAAGGTTCAGACCAAAAGGAAATCCCAGTGGACGGATGAGCCTACCTGCGCTGCTATGGCAGCATTTGACCGCGCCTCGTCGGCGCCCCCTTGCGTGTCTCTGCTGTCACCGAGTGTCCGCCCGGGTGTGTTCTTCCAGTTCTTGGCGGGGAGCGGGGCTCGGGGGGCGGCAGACGGAGAGGACGGGGATGCGCCGACGACGCGGCCGGGGCCGGAGAATGCCTCGGGTTCGTTCGAGGAGCGGGAGCAGATGTTGCCCATTGTTTTGGGGGACTAGAGCGGGGGTGTAACGGGATGGAACTCCGCGTGTTCGTGAGGGGATTGTTGGTTTGGAAGGCTAGGGTTGTAGGGAAGGAGTCAATTGAGAGTTGGGATGAAAGAGTGAAATCGATATTGGATGGCGAGGCGTGTCAGGGATATTTGATAAGAGAATATACTAGGTGTTGGAAAGTGGCCTGGTTATCGGACATGTTGGAATAGCGTTGCGATGGCGCGATAAGATACGGTCGATCCGGGGCACGTGGGATTATGTCAGCATTCTTGAAATCCTGCAACGTTGGGTATACCGCATGGCCAGTGATATAGTCGTATAGATCGAGTCGCCTAGTGTATGCGACAGAGTTAATGGCGTACATATACCATTAGAATCCTTGAAAGACAAGTATAGGGCTGACAATCGCAGTGAGGAGGGGCGGCGCAGCGGGGCGGAACCGGCTTTTTAGTCATCGGTGGAAGAAATTGTGGAAGAAACATCCACGGCCTCTGTTAACGTGAATGGGCAAAGATCTTTTTACTTCGACCTTCTCGCCGAGATCCAGACCTTTTCGCCGTCTTCGCCATGGTCGCATCGACTATCTGACCGCTTGATAACGGACGCAAGACCATTCGTCCGACCCACCATGATCCTCACCCCCAAGGTCCTCATTTCCCCGTCGTCCCAAGGGTCCTCACCACAAACTCGACCGATGGCTGCAGGCAACGCCCATTGATTCTCGCTCATTCACATCCTGAAATCGGCTATTCTTTTTTTTTTTTCGACGTCCCCAAGGTCCTCATGCCCCCCTCCTGCAATCTTGTGCTGCATGACGATCGTTCGTCTATTCTCCGATTACGTCGTTCCAACTCCGGCCGACGTAGCACACATCCCGCGAGTTAAACGCATGACACAATTCTTGGACCATTTGCGGAGGCGTTTTTAGTGCAGTTGACTTTTCTTTCCCTGCTGGAGTCCGCGGCAGACTGTTGATCGAACTAGCCCGGTTACGTGATTTGTTCTTCTCGCCTTGACGGACTTTGTGCCTGGCACAGGTTCACTTGCGGTCGCACATTCTTCTCTCGGTCTTTCAACCGTTCTTTTCCCCAAATTTTGCCTTGGTACCTGCTTGCTGCGGAAACCTCGGTCTTGAATCTTCCCGTGTCACCTTTCTTTTGCTCTTCCTTCGACCTGGTCCGCGCGCAATATGACTTCCCCAAACCAGGCAGATCCTTTCTGTCTCGAGTGCCATTGGGAGGGCTTCCATATTGATGGCAAAGACCCCACGGATTCCTCGGGCACATCCCAGCCCCAGTGGCCCTGCTCGGACCCTGACCATCACAACTCTCTAGGGTGTGAGGTCGACGAGGCTTGCTGTGATGTGGACGATTGCCAGACAGACGATTGCGCGCTAGACTGTGGATCAGTATGCGATGGCTTCGTGGACTGCGACGCTTCGAGCGTCTGTTCCGTTCCTCACTGCGATGACGCCCACTGTGATGAGCAGAACTGCGAAAGCACAGACCCCGTCTGCTTCGAAGACCATTGCTGCGATGCTACTGCTGCCCAGGATTGTGGCTTTGACTCTTTCTTCGGCCTAAATAACCCCCTTTCCCTGGACACTTCAACTCTACTGCCTTCGACAACAATGAACCACCATGCCGGCGAACCGGGCAAATTCTCGGAGCATACTATGCCGGGGCCTCTTGACCCATGCTATCATCATGACTTCTTACACTCCTACCAGTCTCATGCCAACCACTGTGATGAGAATGTATCCAACCACTTCGAATGTCATGACTTCCAGAGGGATCTACAAGTGCTGTTTCCGACCCAGCACTACCCAACCCAGACGGATGTCAACCCGGCAGAAGTCTTCCATATGATGGGCATGTGTTCGGACTACTCTGTTTGCGAGAACCCACATGTTCCCGAACAACAACTTGACCCTCATCTCGAGAAACCTACGCATAACCCTACAATGAACTCCTTGAATTGCGTTCACCCCGAACATCACCATGTCCACGGCTACTTCAAAAACCCTAACGACCTCAACCTTCACATCCCTCGAGGGCCACACCGCAACCATCACCGATGCCGAGGACACCACCACGTACATCCCTATTCTCCCTACTCTCGTCAGTCACGGTCCAGCGTGAGCTCACATCTCCTTTCGAGCCCTGGAGAGACCCCACCTCCGCTGGACGGAGGGGCATCCTCGGTCTTGACGACCCCGGACTTCTCTGCTGAGGACAGTGACGTGCATATTTGCAAGTGGGTAACCAAGATCCACGGGGTTCAGGCTGCCTGTGGTGCAACCTTTGCGGATGCAGGCGCTTTACAAGATCATCTGGTCGCCAGCCATATGAGTACAGTGGATGGAGCGAAGGGCAACGGATACTACTGTTGCTGGGAAGGATGCCATCGTCCAGATGAGCCGTTCTCGCAAAAGTCAAAACTCCAGGGTCACTTTCTCACTCACAGCAATTGTAAGACTCCCTTTGCGCTATTACGTCTACGGCTTGGCTTACCATACATAACTCTCTAGACAAGAACTTCAGATGCTCCGTGTGTGGCAAATCATTTGCTCGACAGGCGACCTTGGATCGACACGAGCGCAGTCATCGTGGTGACAAGCCCTATAAATGCAAGATCTGCTTGAAGACATTCACGGATAGCAGTGAACTGAGTATGTATTCTTCCTCTCATTGCTTTTGGTCCCCTGCTAATGGGTCCAGAAACACACTCGCGAACACATTCCGGCGAGAAGCCATTCAAGTGCACCTATCCAGGATGTAATTTCCAAACCGGAGATGTGAGTATCATACATTCCACACCCATTGAACATCACTGATCTCTTCACAGTCATCAAACATGTCCAGCCACCGACTGACCCACGGCGAGCGCAAACACAAATGCCCTTTCCCCGGCTGCACCAAGAGCTTTACTCGCCCTGGTACGTCCGCGCCCGAGCACTCAATGCGATCTAGTACTAATCCATCATTGTTTTAGACCAATTGAAACGCCATCAACGGACCACACACAAGGAACCCTTGTCTACCCTCCCATCCCCCAGCCCAAGTCACTTCACACTCACTCCCTTCGCTGTCGTCTAACGACCCCCAGCCTTCACTTCTCTGCTGTATGATTGTCATGCTCTTACGATCTACCAACTATCCGAGGAAACGGAAACGGCGCTACTCGTGACCGGGCGTGTTACGGCTTGAAATTTATAAAACCCTTTGGGACAAGTTTGGCGTTCTCATTTTGCGGACACTAAAATATACTTGAACTATGTCCGGGTCTGGACTCCACCTTCTCCAGACCTGCTATCATGAATCTAATCCGATATATTGTTTGACACTGCTGCGCTACTTTACGAGTTGCGGCTTTGTTCCCCTACTATTGATTGAATAATGGAATTGATATCCACGAAGACGTTGAGTTTCGATTTTGCTGCTACAAAATATGCCCCGGTACTTTCCTGTCGTATGGAATAGACTAACCCGTACATTGGATGATATACACTTCATCTCAACCTCACAACCCACTCCCAAACCACTTCCTATAGATACATACACATCTACCATCTAATCAACCATCACTCTAATTCGTCACCAAGAATCCGAATACAAAAATCTACTCAGCCCTAGCCCTCTCCTCCAAAACAACAACCGCACTCCTCAACTCTCGAACCCGCTGCCCGACCCTCCTCTTAACCTCATCCCGAACCTCATCCGACACTCCCTTGGGATTGTATTTCGTCTCAACGATCGGACTCCCCTCCGTGGTTGATCCTCCGACCCCAACACCCTCCATCTGCTCCCCGGGCTTCCCGCTGTACAGGTGGTAAACAGCGATGAACTGGTTCAGAGCGTCGCGCGCGGATTCCCGGTCCGAGGCGGCGTAGATGGTTGCGCTGTCAGTACTGTCGGTGGCGATTTCGAATTCGTCGGTAGCGATTTCGTAGAGATCTTGCAGTTCTTCAACTAAGAGGTCCGCTGGTGGTCTGCCGGTGACACTGTTGGCGGCGTAGGGTCTAGTTTGATGGTGGAGGTTTGTAATAGGGCCCGTCGAAAGTGGTGTGGTAAGAGAAGTTTTCTTAGAAACGGTGCTGCTGGAGATGACTTTGTGTAGAGGGCGAGCTTGTGTGAAGCTCGAGCTTAGTCGGGCGGGTTGCAAGTTGCGGAGGCGGAGGTGCAATGCTCGTGTGCGAAGCGCCGGAGAGGCCATTTTTGTGGATGATGACTTTATAGTGAAGGTTGAGTAACTGATAGGGGTAAAGGATAAGTAATTGCCAAAATTTTGGAGAGTTGAGAGAGCACCTTGGTGGCCCTGTCCCTGAGGCGAGGGTCCCATAACGATGACGTCAGTCACCTCGGCGATAAGATAAGCGTGTGTATCACGTGATGTTCAGGGCAGAGCAGCATTAATCACAGTTGAGGTCTTGGCAGTATGGATCAGATCGATTCTACGTGTAAATTTGTTTACATGGTCTATCTTGACTCTAATAGTCAAGAGATTGCGTAGCTTTATCACGATTCGACTGGAAAAAAATGGGGTTTTTGTCATTTCCGGGTTTCCTCTATTACAGTATATTTTGTACACTTTGGAACATGTGGCAGATTATGATCAAATATCAATCTTGCATTGGAAATGGAATGAGCAAAGAACTATCAGCAAAAGATACCAACATCGAAATCATGAAAGCATTCCTGCCCAAACAAAATACCCTCCAGCGAAAGAAACACTTCGTCTGTTGGAGGCTCCATAATGAAGGCACAACTTTCATATTCTAACGGAGCGTGACTTAGACCCTGACATTCCAGTGAATCTGAGCCCTGCTTATGAACGACTTTCTCGACTCGATGAACCTTGAATGATTCCTTCTTTTCGGGTTTCATCTTGAACCATTTCTTGATAGACCACATGGTGGGCCAGCACTGCATTGTGAGACGTTTGACTTGTGAAAGCTTAGTGTGTTGAAAGTGGTGGTATTTCAAGGTCAGTTATATTGTGTGAGGGAGGACAGGTTGGGAAGTGAAGGAGAAAGCGAGCTACGACACGACCTGAAGAGATACGCAAGGAACTTCAATTTGGTTTAGTAGCACTGAATGCTCAAAACGGAATGGTTGATCCATATCAGGTCAAGCTTCATGAGACTGAACGGGGACGGGAATAGGATCCATGGGTCAGGTAAATCTTATCTGAGGACTGAGGCTTTTATAAAGCTGGGACTTCGGTTTACGACCGTCCAGAAAACCCAAGGTGTTCACACTCTTTTCTGGAGGCAACGACTGTGGTAACACTAGAACGAAGATAAACAATTGTGGCATAGCGTAGTATGATGAACTCGTCCCATAGGGTACCGGGAAAGAATGTTAGTCCGACACCATTTCCTTGCCACTTGCACCGGGATTTATTTTCCATTCCTGAATTCGTAATTGACTGTCGGAGAATTTGCATTAGTTCTCATAGTACCGGAGCCGTGCGGGGGAACGGCCGACCAGCTTAGTGCGTGTACTTCCAGTCGCGAGTCAGGAGCATTCGCTTAGCGCAAATTGCAAATACGGAAACAAGATCAGACGATCCCGAATGAACCAGAGAGATGGTGAAATATGTCGCCAGGGCAGAGATGTGATTGACGGAAATTCATGGCCCCACAGCGTCAGCCTAGAAATAACCTCACGCAAATCCCAAACGAGGACAACTCCGGTGGGATGAACCTGCATCATCTATACCCCACAAATCTCTGAAGGCCTTACTTCAAGACTATAAATGCAGTAGTAACAATACGCAAATCCAATTGACATCTTGATCTCTACGGTTACATTTGGCAACCATGAAGCTCCACCATCTCCTTCCGGTTGCTGCATTCGCTGCAGCAGCAAGCATCTCACACGCTGAATCACCCTCCCCGCTCTCTGAATCAACCATTTTCTTCCCACCTTCCGACTACAACATCCCCAGAACGCTGTACGCCCGCAATGAGCAACTCCCAAATGGCGACCTTCTCGCCACATGGGAAAATTACTCCCCAGAACCACCTCTAGTGTACTTTCCCATCTACCGCTCCAAAGACTTTGGCAAAACATGGTCGGAAATATCTCAAGTCCATGATACCGTCAATGGATACGGGTTGCGATACCAGCCGTTTCTCTATTACCTCCCCGAGACCATAGGTTCCTTTAGCGCTGGAACACTGCTGTTGGCTGGAAATAGTATTCCGACTAATTTGTCTTCGACACATATTGATCTGTATGCGTCGCACGATGATGGGCTGACTTGGGAGTTCGTGAGCCAGATTGCGGCTGGGGGAGAGGCTCTCCCGGATAACGGGCTGACCCCAGTATGGGAGCCGTTCTTGCTTGCTCAGTAAGTTATTAAAATAACATTGAGATTGTTTGAGGAGGAAGCTAATAGCCTACAGCAATGGCAAGTTGATTTGCTATTATTCGGACCAGCGAGCCAATACCACCCATGGCCAGAAATTGGTTCACCAGGTGTCGCCTGATTTGACGACGTGGGGACCCGTTGTTAACGATGTGTATGGACACTTGCTCAATTCTTCCGAACATAACTGACCTTTGTCCGTTGTTTAGCGCATATCCAACATACACTGATCGACCGGGAATGCCAATCGTTACAAAGGTCAGTTATACCGAAAATATCTATATCTATAGCTCCACGATACTGATGGCCGTAGCTCCCCAACGGCCAATACATCTACTTCTACGAATATGGTTCATTCTTCAACACCTCAAGCTACTCTTTCCCATTATACTTCCGCTTGTCATCCAACCCCGAGGACTTTGCCTCCGCCGAGGGCCATCAGCTGGTTGTATCAAGCGGCACAGTTCCAACCTCTTCACCATACGTCGTTTGGACACCGTACGGCGGCAAGAATGGCACCATCGTCGCTAGTTCCGGCACGCAGAGCACGCTCTTGATCAACCAGGCACTCGGCGAGGGTGAGTGGACGGAAATATCATCTCCAGAATCCCAGAGCTACTCCAGATCTCTAAGGGTCCTGTCCGAAGGGAACGGCAAATATTTACTCGTGAACGGTGCGGGTGTACTGTCGGGGACAAACAATAGTGTGACAGTGAGCGTTATGGACCTTGAAGAGGCTCTGTGAAACATCCAAGCAATTAATGCATTTCTAGTACGTCACAGCTGAGTTCATCTATCAACTTCAATTTACCATGAAAGGAAACCCCATCTTCTATAGTAGATGCCAAATTAAGTGACTTTTACCCCGGGGAACTCGGTGATGGAAATCGTGGAATGCCGGCTACATTCCCCAGGGGCAGATTGACAGGGGAAACAGATCTCATCATTCACATTCCAATTGCCGTCCCCCTGAGACAGACTTTCCCGGGGCGCCAAACCTAAGGAATGGAAAAATGGCGTTTTGTTATTTGGGAGTTTATTGGAGCGCGATGTCTTCGATTTACATGAAACCACCGTATTACACTTTCGAAATGAGGACATATTAACACGTCAAAATAGCAATTTCACCAGACAGGTCGCCAAAAGGGTCTGAAAGTCAATACCACGATTCATCAACAATGACGCGAATTTTGTTGCTCGCGGTGGCCATCCTCCACCTAGTCCACGCGCAACAAATCGGGACGCCAGACATCCACCCAAAACTCCAAACATGGAAATGCACCAAAAAGCACGGCTGCACAAAACAAGCAACCTCCGTTGTCCTCGATGCTCTCTCCCACCCACTCCATCTCGTGGGCAACGCCGGTATCTCATGCGGCGACTGGTCAGGACTAAACAAATCACTGTGCTCCACAGACTCGGACTGCGCCCAGAACTGCATCCTCGATGGAGTCGACTATGCAAGCTACGGCGTCAGCACCAAAGACGACAAATTGGTCCTGCACCAGTACATTCAATCACACAATGAAACGACCGTTGCCTCGCCTCGAGTCTACCTGCTTGATGAAAGCGGAAAGAACTACGACATGCTCAGACTCCTAAACCAAGAACTCAGTTTCGACGTCGACGTTTCATCGCTCGTCTGTGGCATGAACGGTGCTTTGTATCTTTCTGAGATGTCTCGGTCTGGAGGACGCAGTGATCTTAACCCCGCCGGGGCGCAGTATGGGACTGGGTACTGTGATGTGCAGTGCCCGGCTACGGCGTTTATTGACGGTGTTGCGAATGTTGACGCCGACGGGGCGTGTTGCAATGAGATGGATCTTTGGGAGGCAAATGCGGTTTCTACGGGGTATACAGCACATGCATGCAATATTTCCCGGCTGTACGAGTGCAGTGGCGACGAGTGTGGGAGTGAGGGCGTCTGTGATAAGTCGGGGTGTGGGTTTAATCCGTATGCGCTTGGGGACCATGACTATTATGGGTATCGGAAGGTGGTGGATACGAGCAAAAGGTTTACCGTTGTGACGCAGTTTGTTACGGATGATGGATCGGAGGGAGGGAGTTTGAGGGAGATTAGACGGTTGTATGTGCAGGATGGCAAGGTGATTCAGAATGCTGTTGTTGAGGTGTCAGGGTCGGATATTGATTCGTTGACGGATGGGTCTTGTTCGACTTCTGCGAGTCGCTTCCAGCAGTTGGGCGGGCTGAAGCAGATGGGCAAGGCACTGTCTCGTGGGATGGTCCTGATTTTTAGTATCTGGAATGACTCGGGGGCCTTTATGAATTGGCTGGATAGTGGGAGCGCCGGGCCATGCAACAGTACCGCAGGAAATCCGAAGCTGATCCAAGCTCAGCATCCGGGAACTTCGGTGACATTTTCGAATATCAGGTGGGGTGATATTGGATCTACGTATGTCCATTGAGAGAAAAAGGGGTTTCATCGCAAATCAAAGCGTTTCCTATTCTTGCTAGAACTATTCTAACCACTCTTCCATTTTCCAATGCCAAATCAAATCCATGTCATGTAAAGAGCGTATACAGTTCGTGTCCTCATAATAATCATGAAGTGCATCAAAACATAAAAATCAAACATCAAAACATCAAGACAATCCGAAAATGCAATTATGCTTCCTCCTCTGGTTCTCGTCATAGCAAGTTAGGTTGTGGGCGCATCGTTCTGCTACTCGGCACCCTCTAGCACACCTAGGTGGAGGCAGTGGGGGTAGCAGAGGCATCGCTCAGGTGGTCACGCTCAGCGTCGCTGATGTAGCCGCTGTCCTCGCCGTTGTCGCCGTGGCCGTGGTTGTCGTGGTTGTCGCCGTGGCCGTGGTTGTCTTGGTTGTCGCCGTGGTCGCCGTGGTTGTTGTCGTGGTGGTCTTTGCCGTACTTGTAGCTGTCGGTGTTGACGGTCTTGTCGTAGCTAGGCTGGTTGCGGGCGACAATCACGCTGGGGGTGGGAGTGGCGCCGTAGCGGGTCCAATCACTGCGGCAGGACCAGCCACTGCGGTCGTTGTAGTTGCCGTTCTCGCAGCGGTCCCAGTTCTCATTGTTGTAGTTGCCGTTGTGGCGGCGGTTGCAGCTGAGGTCGTAGCGGTTGCAGGGACGGGGCCAGATAGAAGGCCACCAGCGGGCAAAAATACCGGCGGGGCGCTCAGCGTTGAGTTCGGCCTCCCTGTTCTGCTCTTCAATCACGCCTTCCTCAGCGGGAGTCCAGCGGCGAACAACCACAGTGGGGGTCACTGCGCTGGCAATTTCGGCGGCGTCACGGTCGAGTTGATAATCACCGTTGTTCTCACGGTCCCAGTCATCGCCGTTGCCGTTGTTGTAGCCATTGTTGTAGCCGTTGTTATAGCCGTTGTCGTTGTTGTAGCCGTTGTTATAGCCGTTGTTGTTGTTGTAGCCGTTGTTTCCGTAGCGTTCGTTCTCGGGGATCCAGCGGCGGACAGGGGCGGTGATAGAGCCAGAAGGGCCATCAATGTGGGCAATTTGGGAGGGATAAACTCCGTTGTTCCAGTTCTCGCCGTTGTTGTACCGGCCGTTGTTATAGCGGCCGTTGTTGTATCGGCCGTTGTTGTACTGACCGTTGTTGTACTCCTCATTCTCGTTCTCGGGCATCCAGCGACGAGAGACAGTGATAGAGCCAGAAGGACCATCGACTTGGGTGGCGCCAGGGCGGTCAACTCCGTTGTTGTACTGTCCATTGTTCCAGTTCTCGCCGTTGTTGTACTCGCCGTTGTTGTACTCGCCGTTGTTGTACTCGCCGTTGTTGTACTCGCCGTTGTTGTACTCGCCGTTGCTGTACTGGCCATTGTTGTAGCGCTCATTCTCCGGAATCCAACGGCGGAGGATGCCAGCACCGTTGGTGGCAGTGCCGGAGTGCTCGTTCATGCCGCGCTCACCGGTCAAACTGCCAGCGCCGGAGTGCTCGTTCATGCTGCGCTCACCGGTCAAACTGCCAGCGCCAGCAGCAGTGCCCATGTGGGGGACTCCAACACCGGGAACGCCAGGAACACCGACGCCGGGAACACCGACGCCGGGAACACCGACTCCAGGAACACCGACTTCGGGGACTCCAGGGACGCCGGGGATACCACGCTTAACGGGGATGCCAATGCGAGTCTCGGGAAGACGGAAAGCACCACGGTGACGCTCTCCAGGAAGGTCGACACCGGGAATCCAGCGACGCTGCCAGCGGCCGTTGTTGTACTCGCCGTTGTTGTACCGGCCGTTGTTGTACCGGCCGTTGTTGTACCGGCCGTTGTTGTACCGGCCGTTGTTGTAGCGGCCGTTGTTGTACTCGCCGTTGTTGTACTCGCCGTTCTCATAGCTGCCAACCTCACCACCGTTGTTGGGGATGAACTCGCCGTTCACGTAGTGGCCCTTGCGGTACTGGCCACTAGGATCCCATTGGCCGGCTTGGTCATTGGGATCAACAGGGAGAGCGAGAGAGGTGAAGGGAGAGATAGCCAGCATAAGCAGGCCATTGATGAGAGTGTAGCGCATTTTGGAGGATCGAGGTAAACAAATAGAAGTATTGAACTTGGTTGATCGAAAGAACTCTTTGACCTGTGAGGATCTCGGGAGTTGCTTGAGTTGATGAGAGTCAAGACAGTGCCATCACCCCGTATTTATATTCGAGTCGAGCAGCTCGCCGAGGTCCAAGCCTCGTCATTACGTAGCTTGGAAGAGCTCTCCAAGCTATTGATGCAGATGTCTGAGCTCGACTTGCGCTTCACGTCATCCAGCTTCGCTGGGACTTGAGGGAACCTGCAAGGGACGGCGGTCGAACGTGCAGAGAATCATCCTGCCTTGCGAGAGACAAGCCGGCGAGAGAACAGCTGCGAGATGATTTCAGAGGGCGACGATGGCTGGTGTCAGTATGAGCCATATACCTTACGTAACCTAAGGAACCCCCCGCATCAAATGTCTTACACTGCAGGTCTTAAGCTTTACATGATGAACCTCGCATTGAGATGCATCGAAGCGCACTCTATTTGTTTCTCGGGCTGTAGATCTCTCCCCAAGGGGCTTAAGCGCATTCCAGTCGATCCCAGGCGCTTACAATCTGCATCGTGCTGCAGATTGCATGTCTTTGACAAGACTCGGTTACGTCGCCGTGATCGTGGGTTGTCAAATGTTGTCAGGCCAAGTCGTGCCGCTCCAGCCACCCAAGGGGGGCCTGTCCGATCACCCACGCACCACGCTCTGGGGCTGCTCATGGGATCATAAAAACGTGTAAGACACGCATGGGAGACAGTCTGTCAATGCACTGCCATTACGACGGCTTGTTCCGGGTGAAGGTTGACATACTCGAGGAATGCGCGGGCCGCTGGAGTAGCGGTCTGGCTGGGATTGAGTTGAGAAGGTTTGAGCTTTGGCTTCTGTCTGAGTTTGCGCCTGTCTCGAGCTTGTTTCTGGCTGGCAGTGGACTGCTCAGTTGTTTGTTGTCTATTGGAAAGCTCTCCTCATCCTCCGACTCCCAGCCTGTCTCTGTTCTTCCAAGTCTCAACACCCAACCTTCTTGTTTTATTCAACTCCTAGTTTCTCTATACCCAATGGACATGTTCAGAGATAAGTCTCCCGATCTAGAAGATGGGGACTATGAGACTTGCGAAGGCCTTCTGGCCGAAGAGCAGGGTCAGGATTGGACTCCCGAAGAAGAAATAGATACTTACGGCGATTGGGCAACTGTTCTCCTTCAATTGACTACCCTCGGTGTCTTTTTTCTACTTGGAATACTGTTTGGGTTTATGTGGCAAGGTGATCTGGACAGCCAGTGCAGTGAATATGTCTCTCAATACTGTATGGCAAACCTTCGAATCTTCCAAGTGTTTGACTGATATATTTATCCAGCACCGGTGATGAGTGGGGTGGGAGTCACATACCACCTCCAGAAATTTAACAACCCCCTCTTGAAGGAGACTGTCTATAGACAAGAGGCGAGTCCTGAGGTAGATGCGGCCTGGGACGCTCTGGGAGTTAACTGTATGCTTCCACTATATCAATCCTATCGTGACTGGCACTGACCTTTTATTTAGATCGAAGAATACGAGTACCTCCCGAAGAAGCAGCCCGATCCGATCTCGCACCCGACCAGGTCAAAATAAACCAGAAATACGGCGGCGGATTTCCTGCCAACGTTGAGGGTCTTCAGCATCTTCAGTGCTTGGTTGGTACACTCCTTGCATTTAAGGCTACCACATCCTAACCAATGGCTTAGAACCTCCTTCGTCAATCCCTCTACTTCAACTACGACTATTACCACTCCAATGGGGAAGGCGCTTTCGCAAACAACGATTTTATCGCTCGGCATCAGATTGGTCAGTGTCCTAATCAGTTCATCATATCAAACCTTACTAACTAATTTTCAAGCCCAATGCGTCGATGTTCTTCGCCAACAACTCATGTGCACGGTAGACACCGGCGTGGTAGGCCAAGTCTGGATCTACCCTGAAAACCCAGAACCATTCGTCGACTTCAACACCCGCCAACGATGCAAGAACTTTGACGCGATCCGTGAATGGGCAGAGAAAAACCAGCTGCCGGAGAACCCACCTGCAGATTTCCTCCAACCTCCTGCGCCGGGGGACCATATCTACAAAGCAATGCCATGAAACGACTCAATGATTAATGTAGCTATGATCGCAATGAAATATCAAGTCCACTCCAAATTATCGCTGGTCAATTTCTCTACAATTCAAGCTTTTCCGTCAAATTGTAAGCCGTCAAATCCTCCATCGAAGGCAAAGCATAAACAGCACTCCTCTTCTCCCCAAATACAATCAAGTCTCCGATCCCCCTAAACTCCAACCCAACCTTCTCCAAAACCCTGCGACTACGCATATCCTCGGCAGCACAGAACCCAAACGCACCCTCAATACCAAGATCTTTTCGCGCATACTCCAGCATACCCTTCGCAGCCTCGGTCGCATATCCCTTTCCGCTCTCCTCGGGTAGAATTGCATACCCGACGTCCGGGGCAGAATAGTACGGATCAGGCGGAGTGCCTTTCATCAGAGAGACTGTGCCGATGGGCTTGCCGTCGCGTAGCGATACTAGGAATATCCCGTGTCGATAGCGGGCGTAGTCTGACAATATACGTCCTTGGATAAAAGATGCTGCCTTTTCGGGTGTGTCGACGGATGTGTGACCGCAGGAACTGATGAAGTCGTCTGTGTTCCATACCTTTACGAGAAAGGCGCAGTGGGTTTGGTTTGCCGGGTCGAAGGGTGTGATTTGTAGGCGCGGAGTGGAGATTGAGAACCCCGGAGGGAATGGGGATGATTCCGAGCCCATAGTCATGTATATCTTGGATTTCGGCTTGGAGTTTTGCTGTCCCGGAGGCCTCTATATATTTGTGTTGTCCGAGCGCGCTCGGGGACAGTGAGTCATTCGGAGCTTATCTACGTGGTAAGCCGTAAATCTAACTGAGAATGGCGCGAGTCTTGTACCCGGTTCGGAGTTGAGATAAATTACGATAATCATGGGTTCATCAAGATTGACTTCATAAACAATTGATCCGAATTGAGCTGGTTTTTCAATCTTCGGAATACATAGTGTGGCTGGCATTTGTTTACTGTTTCTTTCGCGATGATTCGCGCCCTTGATCGCTGTGGGTCGGCGATGGTTCCGTTCAACATAGGCCCAAGCGCCGACAGGCCATGAAGAGGCCCGAAGGCAATTTGCAGACTTCGGTAACAGATTTGACACTGTACCAGGATCTTTGAGGAGCAGGAGAAGCCAATCCCAAGGACGCCTTATGCCTGACTCTCCGAACATTCTGCACACGATAGGGTCAGATTGCCTACAATTTATTGGCCACAGGCTGTTCTAATTTGCATTACCTTGCATTTATCCTACTTGCATATATATATCAGCGATTCATCTCGGTACCTTTAATTTTGAGAAAGACGGATAAGCCTATTCATTGAACGTCCAAATGACGACGCAAGTCAAATGGCCATCACCGACCAAACCTCTTAAGTTCCAACCACCGCATCGGTGGATACACCAACATAGTCCACGAGATACCAACCCAGATACCCAAGTCCGCGCCATCCTCACCAACCATCTTTGCAATAGGCCCAACATACCACACTTGGTTCATAGAAACAATAGCGCCCGCCCAACCAATCAAGAAAGCCATCAGAGCCGCAAGCCCAACCGGCAACTTGGAGGGATCAGCCCAGTCATCCCAGTTAAAGCCCGTCCTTCGGCGGAAGATAGTATGTTCCTCCACGGCAATCATCAGGTAGATAGTAACCCAGTACCCCATCAACGCGAGGAAGTTATCAAAGATATCGAAGAGATAGTTCCTTCCGCCAAGCGCACAAGCCGTATAAATCACCACGCCGACGCAAGAATAGAACCAACGCGGCATCCGGGCTAATTGGCGGCCCATGATTTGGAATCCGAGAGAGGCGGAATATGTGCCGGGGATGTTGTTTGCAATAAGACCCAGGGCGACTAAGACGCCCATGAATTTGCCGAAGCCACCTAGACCCTCGTAGCCTGCGAGGATCAAGGACCCGGAGGACGTGTTGTAGGCTGTTTCCCAGGATGGACGTGTCAGTGCTCCAGAGCCCAGGCCAACGCCTAGGAGATTGGCGAATGTCAATGCTAGTCCGACGCCTAGGAATGTCATAAGGAAAGTCTTCCACTTTGACGTTGTGGGTGGGAAGTAGACGAAGAAGTCGGCGCCTGCAGGTGCCCACGCCACCGAGGCAGATAAGCACAGTGAGAAGAACGAAAGACGATTGCCGGCGATAGTTTGCGACGTTCCATTTGAAACGATCGAAGTGTCGAATTTGGGCCCAGCGCTGCCGACAAGAACGAAGGCGGCGATGAGCTGAGGAACCCATGCGTATCGTTCGTAGATATGGAAGAGACTCATGCCGAAGAGAACAATCACCCACGTCACGATGGCGATGATGATAATTCCCACGACGACGGTCATTCGGCCCCCAGCCACTGCAGAGAGGACTTGTCCGCCGACTAAACAGTCGATCATGCCGTAACCCAGCATGATGATGATGTTGAGAAGACATGCAATCTTGCTGGGGTAGTAACCCATGAAATACCGCGCAACGACCTATTTCACGCATTAATTAAACCTCCCAATCCACAGTGGGGCAGGACTAAACGTACCATAGTCCGATTGCCACTAGCAGGTCCAAACGTGCCCATATACGCAACACCCGCAGCACCAAGCAACGCGCCAAAGGTTGCACAAAGCGCCGAGTCAACAAATCCCAGATCATACGTCAGCGGCCCCATCATTCCAAGCGCCATGTTATTCGCGGTGATATTGGTGCTGAACCACAGCAGGCTCATCTGCAAGTAATTCGTCGCCTTGATCTCATGGCGCTCCTCGAGTGGAACGCGCTCGATACCGCGAGCCTCAAAGAATTTGATTGAGGTGAGTCGTTCATTGAAGCGGCCAAATGCACTTTTCGACACTGTCCCCGGAGATCCTTTCATAGGCCCGTCCGTGACGTGGGGAGAATTGACATTGTGGAGGTTCTCCTCATCCTGGGAGGTTTGATCAACGGAGACTGCCCTGCTATCGCCGGAGGCAGCTTGGACCTGAAGTCCCTTTTCCACGTCCGGAGACATGGCGAGAGTGGTGTCGGAGGGAAAATTCAAGCATATCGGGAAGGGCGGGTCTTATCTGCGCCCGCAATTGCTTAGCCTACTTTAGCTCCAAGTCCCGCGCGGCTGACATGTGGTGTCGGCGGATCCAATAGACTCGCATTACTCTTTTTGCTTTGCAGCTACTGGATAATTACGGTGTTGGCCCCGGTATATTGCATAGGAACAGAGATTACCCATTCTGGAATTCGTGGTTATTTGATGAAGAAATTGCGTCTAAAGCAACCAACCCCCCAAACCGCTCAGGCCCCGGTAACCTCCAATTGAATATCCCAATACGCAAAGGGTTCCGTACTACTCCCCCGAATGAGCTCATCAAACCGCTCGCTAATACGCGTAAAATTTTCCCCAAACCGTCCCAATTCCCTCAACCGAATAGCCACCCAATCCTGATAAATCTGATCCGAAGTCGCAATCCCAGCTAGGAACAAGGGCCAGGTAATTCTGACCATCAGATGCGGTCGGCTGCGATGGAGTTTCAGGCTCAGCTCGAGAACCTGGGACACGGCATCGGGGAGAGACATGAGATTGTCGTCGACTTGTGTGCTGGGATGTCTGTTGAGGATGCTTTGGAAGCAGAGGTGAAAGAATACAAAGGTGCTGTAGAATGTTATTGCGGACCAATTGACCGTTTCTAGGACGCGGCGGTCGCCGGGTGTTTCGCATGAGGGGAACATTTTCGCGGTTTTTAGGACGGTGTCGTATTCCTAATTCTGTTAGGTATGAAATACATGGGTTGAGATGGGGCACTAACGAGGGAGATTGTGTTGATTTCGTCGATTAGCTCCTGGTAGGGTGATATCGCGCCCGAGACACCATCTGCAACACCTTGTTTGAATAGCTCGGTGATCTTGAACTGGACGATATGGCTGTGGTGGTACAGTGTTAGACTGGAGAGATTCTCTATATCATCCAATTGGGCGGACATCGGGTAGTTCTCGCCCCAAAAGCGAGCGGGCGACCGTCTGCAAATTCGGTAGAGTTCGGGCAAACTCAAGTGCTCGGTGTTGCCGTTTTCAGCATTTATGAAGAATTGGTAGATGTTCGTCTCAAATTGAGTCGTATCGGGCTCGAGGAATAGTGCGACTGGGGTGAAGAAGTATAGTGTCCACAGAAGAAAGAGAGGTACTGACGTGCAGCGGAGTTCCTCGAGTGAATCTTGCGATCCACGATCTTTCGAAACTCTGGTGAGTGCTGCGCCGGGAATCGAGAGTTGCGGAGTGGTTTGTGGCTGAGGACCGGTACCCGCTTCATCGGACGTGATCGCAGAGGCAGATGATATATGGGACGCGGTGCTACCTTGAAGCAAAGGGACGATATGATTATGTACCAGGGTTTCAATGCCTCGGATGTGGATATTGATAGCCGCAGCCCCACTACCAAATCGATTCTCGTAGTCCATCATGAGCCACAGTGTGATAAACACAGCCTCCATCTTCTGCGGGGACTTGACGTCTTGCTTCAGTGCATGGCGAAGACTGGATAATGCCCGACCATAGTGCATTCGCCCATCAAGTTCACAGGAATCATTTTTCGAAGGACTGCTTGAGAAAGTCTCTTCGTCGTAGAGTTGTGAGCGATGAATTTCCCGCGCAGTACTGGCCAAAATCATGCTCATGACCATGGGCTCTTTGACGGCAATTTTGTTGTACGCATAAGATACGATGGACCATGGCCAGCGCTTCCCCAAAAGTATGACAAGTGTCGAGTTCTGTAGATAGCTCAGGCAGTCTCGGTCAAAGGCAGACAGAGTGAGAGAATTCGCTGCCTGAATGCTCTGGTCATGATTCGCACCGCTCAGTCTCTGGGAAGGAAGCAATGCCGCCTTACTGGAACTCGCAGCCTGCTGAGCGAGTTGTCGCTTGCGCACGAGCGTACTCAGGTCAGCACCATCGGGATGATGCTGTTTCTCGTTCCCCGAGGGGGAAGGAGACGATGCCGAAGTCGAGTTGCGCGGAATGGGCCCACCCTTCCACTCGCAGCGGAGGCGCGCTGATGTACAGCGCCTGCATTGCGGCTCATCTTGGCCTTGCACGCTGTTCTTTTCTTCGTCGCATTTCACCTTGCGGATGCGGCAGGTTCGACATCCTACCCTTGCTTAGCTTCGTTGGCAAGGAGTTGTGCGGATCCTTACCTGTCTTGGAACGTGTCTTTCCGCGGTGCATTGTGTCATTGCCCTCCCGGCTACATCTGGCCGAGAATGCAGATCCAGTTGATAGATCTGAAGTAATCCACACGAGGGTTTTCAATTGCCGAACCTATCGCTTGCCGATTGCGTGGGGGAAGTGGAATGGAGGTTTATGTGTGGAATTGGCGGGGAATGCCTATCGGGTGCCGAGTGGAGCATTTTGGAGGCAAATCGACGATAAGTGCCGCGACGAGGCGATTGGCTGCGTCGGCAAGTCTGCCAACCCCATCTAGTATCTCGATGCGCTTGTCTTGTTGCACCTCCAGGGTTGCGGAGCTGCTTTGACTCCGTCTCATGTATTTAATCGAGCCTTGATCCCATCATAGCGCCTATCTAGCATCCTTGTTGGTTGAATATCATATACACAATGCACGTTCCCGAAACACAAAGACAATTCCTGAATAGGGTACAGGAGTCGCTCGGCGATTGGGATGATAAATTGAAGGAGATCAATCACAAAGTAAGTACATCATTTTCAGTTTCGAGTCAATGCTTATATCATAAACTCATCTCAGATCTGGTCCAACCCAGAACTCGCATACGCTGAGCATGACGCTCACGATGCAATCTGCAGTTTCTTCGAGGCAGTCTCATCTGACGGGTACAAAGTCCATCGCAAGGCATATGGTCTAGAGACCGCTTTTCAAATTGAATGGTCTAACGGCAAGGGAGGACGTGTTGTGGCGTTCAACGCCGAATACGATGCCCTTCCCGGAATCGGCCATGCCTGTGGTCACAACTTGATTGCAACTAGCTCCGTCGCTGCATTTATCGCGACTTGCGAGGCTGTGAAGTCCGTCAAAGATACCGGATACACAGTCCGTCTCTTGGGCACACCTGCCGAAGAGTCAGGCGGCGGAAAAGTGCATCTGATCAATGCTGGAGCTTACAAAGATGTAGACGCTTGTCTCATGGTGCACCCGACCCCAATGGCACCTGGAAATCCCGATCTTCTGAGTATGGCGACTGTTATTGAAGGTGGTTCCCGGGCTAATGATAAAGTCAAAGTGACATTCACAGGCAAGCCAGCCCATGCTGCGGCGGCTCCTTGGGAGGGCATCAATGCTCTGGATGCCGTGGTTTCGGCCTATGTGAGCATCTCTATGCTTCGTCAACAGATCCTCCCTACTCAAAAAGTCCACGGTGTAATTGTAAATGGAGGTGATCGGCCAAATATTATTCCCATGACAGCCACGGTGGACTATTACATTCGATCGCCAACCAAGAAAACACTGAAACCTCTGACGGAGAAAGTAATCAAGTGTTTCGAAGCTGCTGCGACGGCCATGGGGTGTAAAGTGGAATTCAACTGGTACGTGCACGCATCGCATTCACTTGAATCTGCTAATTCCTGGTAGGGGTCCTTCATACGACGACCTAAAGAGCAACAGACCAATTTGCGAGAGCTATGTCTCGGCAATGCGAGCAATGGGCCATCACACTCTTCTCGACAACTCAGAGCAGAGGGACGCGCTCGCCGGAGCATCTACGGATATGGGTTCGTCTTTCCACGCCAATCATCTGAATTCAGCTAACAATGCCCAGGAAATGTATCGTACGTCGTTCCCGGATTCCACGGTATCTTCTGCATCCCAGCTGAGGGAGTCAATCATACACCTGAATTCACCAGCGGGGCCGGATCGCCCGAGGGCCATAAACGATCTATCGCTTGCGCAGCTGGAATGGCCGTTGTCGCATGTCAAATGCTGGTGGATGACGAGTTTGCCGAGGCCGTGAAGACCGATTTCCAGAGACAGTGATATAAAAATCTCTCAAATAGTCTATACCGAATAGAATGTTATGCGGTTCACCACCCGTACTTTGCCGACATCATGTTTGGAGAAACGCTTTCAGGACTCCGTTTGCGATATCCGGAGAGTGTAAACTTTAATATGATTGAGCTCCAATTGTATTGCTTGCTAACAAGGTCAAGATCAACTGAAGACAATGCTGGTGCCTGTGTCATCAAGCTTCTAGCTTGAACCGTTGCATCTGGTAAGTGCCTACTACGGGTATGTGATGCATAGCTACCCCGCTACTTACCCCAACGTCAGCCTTGTTCTCCACTTCTCTGACAATCTGCGTTTTCAAATTCGTCTCTCGCCTAAGCGCAGAAGAAAGACTTTCAGAGTTTCAGTGTCTGGATCGATAGACCGCCCGCTACAGAGGACCTTCCTTTTATGATGGATATGCTCGGAAGTCAAAGAAAGCGAACACGATCGGGGTGCTGGACATGTCGAACTCGGTATGTTGAGTATTTTGAGAGTTCCATTGAACAAACTTGGTAGTTATCCCCATTATGGAGCATGTACTGATCAGAATAAAGCAAGAAGAAATGTGACGGAGAAGTATTCCCATGCAAAAACTGCCTGAGGCTTGAGATTACCTGTAACTGGGGAACTAAACTGGTGTGGGAAGATGACACTCGGAGAAATGGCATGCAGAGGAGAGGCCCACGGAGGATAACACAAAAGACTTCAGCCAACGAGTCAGAAGCAATCAGGCCAAGTGACCGACGAGTGTGCAGGCGTCCAACCGTCGCAGATGACACGGCGCTGGGAAAAGACATCATTTTTATGCCACAACTGCCCTTCGGAAATAAATTGACCCCCAACGAATCATTCCTTCTAAATCATTACATCCAGCGATTCTCACGCACTTATCCAACACGTTGCGACCCCACCAACCCCTTCTTGTCGATTCTCTTACCTCTTGCAATGGAACATCGTGCCGTTCTGAACGCAGTTTTGGCCCTTAGCGGGGCTCAATTTGGACCTGATCACGACTTAGTAATCACCAGAGTGATACTTAAACTCCGGCATCGTGCACTGGAAGGATGTCGCAACCTAGTGGCAAAGTCCGAAGCCATCTTCGATCCATATGCCCAGCCGCCCGGCAGAGATCCGAGGGTTACACAGGGGGAAAAAAGTATACTCTTTACACTAGCGTGCTGTGTCTGTCTGCTCCTCTATGAAAAGATTGTAGGCGATGGGAAGGCCAATTGGATGCCTCATCTGGCCTTTCTTGCAGACTTGTTTGATCGACTGGAAAGTCCGGCGAATAGGAAGACCTTGGAGTCGGTCCTGCGTGGGAATCAACAGCGTTATGCATTTTGGTTCCTGCATAATATTTTCCTGTACAATGATCTTGTCCAGTCGACGGCTACTGGTGCTTCGACTTTGTCGAAGTATTATCTCCGCATTTCCCGACTGGACGGCTCACCAGACGTTTCATTCTCGGTAAATGGAGTCTATTCGATGAAGCCTGAGGAATCGGGCAATATGCGCAGACAAGGGCGATTTTACTTTCCGTACTTGATTGCCCAAATCAGTTCTGGGAGTGAAACTGTTTCTGATATCTGCATTGATGCCTGGGACGGAAGGCTTGATTGGTTGCCGAGTTTCTCGATTACTTTCGGGCTTTCCGATTCGTTTGTGTCACCGTCTATACCATCGGAAAACATTTCTATGGAAGGTGACGACACCTGCCCGGATGCCAAAATTACGGACTTGGATGAGAAGTTGTTAATATCAACCATCTATCGTTGTGCGGCCAAGGTTTACATGAGACAGATAGCATGTCGACGGCAAGCACACAGAACCGTGCCGCGGCTCGAGTTTGATATGGCCAATCTAGCCTGCCATGCAACCTTGCTTATTTCTCAGTTGAGCGAGGGCTCTAGCTTCGAGAATACCCTCCTGTGGCCAATCGGTATCATTGGACCTGAGCTCTTAGTCGCGCACGAAGCCGAAAGATACGGCCTACTTTGTCGACTGCAAAAGCTGGAAAGGAGGTTTCAAATGAAACATTTTGAAAGAATGCGAGAGGTTCTTCTCAAAAGGTGGAATCAGACTGACCGTTTAGTTCCCGGAGAAAAGATACAAGATGATGTATTCTTATTTGGGTAGAAATCTGAATGATACTATCGGTTGTCCCAGGGTGTATTGGACTGACAATTCTTCAGCACCTCGTGGCCTAGGGTATCCTTGCTTGAGAGACAAATGGCCATCTTTATTATTCGAAGCACAAGGGCCCGTTGTAACGTATCTTAGCAATTCTATCCAATCTTCTGTGGTGACACCCATGTGCTGGTGTTGAACTGAATTAATCGCTTTCATAATCTAAATGTATCTACTGGCCCATCTTCATACCGCCGTTCGCGCAGACCACACTACCGGTAGTCCAGATTCCATCAGGAGTGCACAGCATACCCACGGTACAAGCAACTTCGCTAGTAAAAGCAGGTCTCCTCCCACCCATTTTCTCCTTAATCAAGCGAATCTGCTCCTCATTCAATCGGCCCATGGTGTCCGGGTCACTCTCGACCAACTTGCTCATGGGAGTATTATCCTGGAATCCCTGAATATCTCCCCAGAAATCCTCACCCGCTTTGAAGTACATATCTCCAATGACAGGACCAGGGTTCACGGCGTTGACAGTAGCGCGGTCTGCCAGCTCGCGCGCCCAGGTGCGAGTCATAGACTCTAGTGCAGCCTTGGTTCCACCGTAGATCGACTGGCCTACGAAGCCAAGCGAGGACGAGACACTAGAGGTATTCACGATGCGGCCGCTGCGGTCGGTGGGGAGATATGGGGCGACTGCTTGGGTGAGGAGGAGCGGAGCAAGGACGTTGATCGTATACTGCCAGTTAAAGTGCTCCGGGGCGATGGGGCCGCGCGCAGCGTCGTTCAAGTTGCGGTCTCCCGCGACGCCGGCATTGTTGATCAGGATGTCAATCTGCAGCTTGCCCGAAGAGCTAAACTTCTCCTTTGCCGCGTTGAGGATAGCTGTGACGGCCTCTTCGGGCTTGCTCAGGTCAGCCTGGACAGATTCGCAGCGGATGCCGTGTGCGGAGGCCAGCGAGGCACACAGGTCTTCTGTGTGCGAGCGTGAGGACTCGGATGTGAAGTTCAAGAGCAGAGAGCAGCCCTTGGCGGCAAGGTTGCGAGCAATAGCTTCGCCGATTCCTGAAGCCGTGATTAGAGGCGTTCTTATCGCATGGCGGGGAATACACACCCCGCGATCCACCGGTGACGATGCCGAATTTGCCTTCCAATACGCGTGCCATTTCTTCGAAGATGTTCAATTCAAGTAATGAGAAAGAGAGAAGAGGTCGGGAAGACTGGTGCTACTTTGTACTCCAAGTCACAATTTAGCCGACAGGCGACTTCGGTCGAAGCAGGTCAACCCCACGTCTCCACCTGCGCTGGAAAATTGCCAGTTTGGGTGTCAATAGGGAAACCCGGTTAATTTTCTCAAATGACGTTCTCCTGGACTCCATCGCGCCCACTTTCCTACTGCAACCGCACCTTCAATCGTTTAAATTCTTCCGCGTTCTCTTTGATCGCGATCTCCACCGGCAGCCGCTCCATACTACTTGCGCCGAAGAACCCATGCACCCCAACCGTCCGCGATAGCACAAACTCCGCATCCTTGGGGCGCGCAATTGGCCCACCATGGCATAGCACCAGGATATCCGGGTTAACACCGGCTGCCGCATCGCGAATCTCCTGTACAAATCCAACGCAGTCATCCAAGGACCGGCCACTCCGCGCCCCGATCGAGCCGGACGTCGTCAATCCAGCGTGAGCAACGACTACATCTGCCCCGGCGCGAGCCATCTTGACCGCATCCTCCTTATTGAAGACGTACGGCGTTGTTACAAGCCCCAGCTTATGCGCCGTTGCGATCATCTCCACTTCAAGATCATACCCCATCCCCGTCTCCTCGAGGTTCGCCCGGAACTGGCCGTCGATCAGGCCGACCGTCGGGAAGTTCTGCACGCCGACAAAACCGAGTTTCTTCAGCTCTTCGAGGAAAGCGGGCATTGAGCGGAATGGATCGGTACCGCAGACGCCTGCGAGGACGGGTGTGTTCTCGACGACCGGGAGGACTTCGCTGGCCTGGTAGAATTAGCGGGGCGTAGTTGGACATATGATTGTAGACGTATCATTTCCACGACGACTTGGTTTGCATCTGAGTAGGGCATCAGCCCAGCGAGGGAGCCTCGACCGGCCATGCGGAATCTGCCAGAGTTGTAGACTAGGATCAGGTCGCAGCCGCCAGCTTCAACGGCCTTTGCGGAGAGTCCAATGCCTGTTCAAAATCTTAGGATCGTTTCAGGCTTGGAGGTGTACATGGCTTGAGTAGGCAGTCTTACCAGCACCAGCACCGACGATGATGGAGCCATCAGCTACAGTCTTGCGGAGTCTCCCGAGGACCTCCTCTCGAGTTGTCGGGCGTGGCATTCTATAACGTATGATGGGTTGAGGGGTTGAAGTTAATTTTGGACAATTAAATTAATCCAAATTTGAAACAGTACTGGATTCAAATTCTGCGTCGTTGTTGGAAGCTCTATAGATCATGTCCGAAGAATCGTTTGCAGCTGTCGCTCGTTCTCTCGTTACCCCTCACTGCCCCTCGAATTACCTCATTGCGCTTGTACATCCGGCTACCCTCGAGGGCACTGAGACATTTCTTAAGGAGATGAGCTGCAAGTATCAGCGTTTTAAATCCCGGCTGATTTTGTGATTTGAATTGCAAAACGAACAGCCAAATCTGCATCTCAATTTGGTTGTTTTCGGTTCACAACTTTAAGGAACTGTCACTCGAAAGACATAGTTTTTGAATTTCAAACAAACCAGTTAAACATGGATTGCCATCTGGTGATAAATATACCCCTTTCGTTGATTCACTGTCGTAAGTTCATTCAAGATTGATCTTACCATGAGTAGGGGAAAGCCGAAGATCAAAAAGGTGGTCGTGATGTGATCAATTGATGGAGGATGTCCTGGAAGTCTGCCCCTGCCTACATTTATTATCTAGCTCTCTCTTTTGTTCTTATTCCGTACATACTTTCTCGCTACAGTAGCTAAGGTTGTATTCCGTATTGTTCTGTTTCCGGTCATTGTACTTGGGCGTATGACAACGGGAACCTTAGTTTTCGAATACAAGAGAGGCAGAGTATGGTCCCATGATTACCTGACCAAAAGTAAAAGCCAGGAGGCTAGATTTACATTGAGATTGTCATCTTTAATTTTATAGGGTTCCCTGATTGGTAGAGTCAAAAGCTACCTCTGCCCTGTGGTCTAAATTTAAATGCCTCAAAATTGGGAAAGGCCCCAAACTTGAGAACGATCACGTTAGTCACGTCGAGACCGCTCGTGAAAGGCATTGCAAGCCATGGCTTCCAGCGACCCACAAAAACAAACGTAACCCGTCGATGAAACAGTTGTAAAACACAGGAGAAGCTCTAAACCCCCTAGGCCCCTGGTTCCCGTGAGACAAAACCAAACAAAGTTCCCGGCTGATCATCGATCGGCGATCCCTAACTAATAGTCGAATGTCATGGATTGTATATTTGGGGAAATTCGTGCCGAAGAGGCATTTTGTGTCATGGTAGTTCAAAGGTCTTATCCTCTGATGGATATGACAGCAGGTCTTTTCATTTAGATGAAGCAGTAAGACGGCAAATGGCTTGAGACATTCGCGCTAGCTGAATCTCCCTAGCTCAGTGCTGCTTGGGGCAACGGGCGTTCATATGTCTCGGGATTTGTTGTAACGCCGACACAAGGTGGGTTTCGAGAAGGGCTTTGGGTGGTAGGGTCGATTAAGGAATGGTTCGACGTCGAGTATGAGTTCTGTTGTCGATTGACTGGAAAAAGAATTTAGCCCCACGCTGAGCCAACTTATTTGAGTATCTTTGATGTTGTAACCCTGCTGTCAGTCAATTGGGAAATTCTTGTACTCGTGGAGAGTTCACATTGGAATGGCAAGACGGGAGGGTCGAGAGTCAACTTCCAATTGCGCTTGATTTTGTTAGTATGGCTGTTGCCCCTGTGCCCGTTAATTCAACAATGGGATCCTCATGAGCACTGCAAGGACCGTATCCTGTTGGCAGAGACCATGGCATCGACCAGATAATAAAAGTCGGTCTGGGGGCATGAGTACGGGTGCCCTGACCATTGATTCGCTAGGGCTTTCCCTAGCGAATCGACCACACACTTTGCTCCAGGAAGACACAGACCAGCTGGACCTGTTCATGAATAGTCTCTTTCCAGACCAAAACAAACCCCAATCCATCTCCCGTTCAAGCCCCACGCAAGCTAAAACTACCGATTCCCTGTAGGGGTGATGCCCAATTTCCCAAAGACATGCGAAAGCATGAATCCACGTAAGAAGTTCGTGGGCACCACATTCAAAATCCACTAAATATGCAGGGGCCAGCCTATCAAGCAACCAGCTAATTTCACTCAGCCTGGCGCAGAAGCGACGTCCCAAAATGACGTTTCCGCTTACGCAGCCCTCGAAGCTGGAACTAGCATGTCGCCTTGGTGGACAAGGAGTACGCTAGCCTCGTGAATGAGTCCGCGATTATTATCTACTTCGTAGCTTCCTCCACGTTTGGTCGGATCCATCAGAAACCTAAATTTTGCAGGAGGCTGGTTTAACACTTTCAAGGAATAACCCCGCAGAGCGTACTCCGTACTCCGCAGCAGAATCAAGGGGATTGAAACAGCGGATAAAGTCAAATGCAACTTGATACAGCTGCACTTCGTATTTTTCACCCCACGGTAGGATTACGTCCATTGTGTCATAGCACTGGGATAAGACACGTAGATTTTCGATCGTGATATCCGCCACATGAACCCAGATGGTGGACGTACGTGTACCCCGTGCCCCAATACTGGAACGTCGATCCACCAAGCGAGAACCAGGGCGCTAGCGTCGTTATGTCAGCGAATATAACGGGATACCCGAATAGGTAAGGTATTCGTTGGTAGAATGCACGCAGGGTCTAGAAGCCACGCAGTGGTAAACAATTCCCACAACCCCCGTCCGTCTCCATAGATAACAATGGAGTAGAAGCCGAAGACAGCTACAGCTCCGGAGGTTAAATATTGTACCCCTCTCTTAACGCCGTAGTCGAAACTCATGATGTTATTTACAGCAGTCCAAGCGGGTCCGCCTACTATCCCCAAGACCACTTTGTTACAAACTATTGAAAAGCACAGACTCCACGAACCAGAAATAGCCCAATTCTGGATGCCATGCGCCACAGCGATCGGCGGTGGTAGGTAGGCGTGTCAGGCTAGCAAGGCAGAATCCCGGCCCCATAGCCAAGATCGGCTGCGACAGCAGTCGGAAGTACGGGTGCCGGATCGTCCATGGAAGTGGGCGAAGTGCCGAAGCGGGTTAGCTGTCGAATAGGATTCAATAGTTCCGGTACGTTGGGTCTCTGGAAAACCAGGCAGCACTACAGAAAACCAGGAAGGGCAAATAGGCCTGTGGCTGTGTACGCATAAAGTTGTGCTTGGGACTGGACTTCGTGATTGCCTGGACTAAAGAAGACTGGGCAGTATCGTCGGTCGGGTTTTTTTAAATTTCTCCGACCGACATTTTTGTCGTACCGTAATGTTATGTAAGGGTGTAATTTGGAATTAAGATTGCGGCCCCAAAATGAGTTGCCGTAAAGCGAGTCCCTGGATGTTCGTAGTTTAACATTTCCGAAAGTCACTAAGCACAAAACAAAAAAAATAGACCAGTGGTCTAATCTTTTTCAAGCCACCCGATCCTTTCAATGGCGTAGATGGCCCGAAGGCCGCGTGGGCAGGCATGAGCAGGCGTGGCACAGCGACCGTAAATAAGCGAACTTCAATACGCTAGTGGAAAACAGAGTGACCAACCGGAGCCCGTTGCAGCCGAGCTAGTCTGATCCCAGCAAGTGGGAGGGGAATGGCCACGAGTCCCTGCATTTCGGGTGCACAGAGGAACGAAACGAATCCGAGCAAAAAAACGCATTACAGTAAAACAAGGGTCTAGGGAGGCGGCACGGACGGCACTACTGTAGAGCCCTGACAAGTCAATCATGTGGCGTAATTCTCGCAGGGCTGGGATGTACGAATCATGACAGTGGTGAGGGCAAGCTAGCGTACTAGTCAGGTCAAACGCGGAAGCAAAACTGCTGGATCGGGACGGGCTGGTCAGCCCAGCGTGTGGATATACGTAGTCTGCGTACGTATACCCCGTCCAGAGCTTCGCGCCGAGCAAATCATCGCTCGGCTTGAGACGCCCCAAAACGGTGTCTGCGTCGACCCACGAACAACCTTTTTTTTTTTTTTCTTACAGGGTCGAGATCGGGTTGCAGAAGCTTGGCTGCTGATCGGCATTCACGATGCGTGGGCTTACAGTTTGGCTGACGCGCGAGGGGTCCGTGGCTGGGTCTTGGTCCAGGAGTGGGCAAGGGCGGTGGCCTATTCACGCAATTGGAATACTACGGATGTCAACCATGCACGACGGAAGCAGCTATTGGCAGATGTCAAAAAGCTGGAGATTCACCCTTGAAAGAGAAGGAGAACAACTAGAGATAATCACCATCATTCATACGTCGCCCTCTTACGTACGTTGAGCGGAGAGTCCCCGCGCGAATGTTTCTCGGGGCGGGGCGGCACCAAGCGTGTACGAGTACGAGGGGTCGTACAAGCCATACTGCTCTCCTGAACCCTAAGCTTTCAGTCCTACAGTAGACTAGCCTTATCGTAGCTTAGTATGGGCCCGAGTACGTATGCTGTTTTACTTCGGCGATTCGGGGTTGAAATTTTGATCAGAGGCATCTCCGCCACGGCCGGAAACTCGGTGCAGAATGCTGTTTGCAAAAGTCTCGGTGTAGATCGGGAAATAAAGGCGCCCACGTCGTGAGAGGGAAAACCGGACCGCCGGAAAACTCATCTAGGGTTCTGGCATGAGTTCATTGCACAAGGGGGGGGAAAAAGTCCCCGCCCTCCCACGATCGGATTTCCAGGGCCCTGCAGTAAAACCCAATACCAAGACGAAGACACGAGAACGGCAGGAGGATCATGAAAAATACAGGTTCTCCACAGCCCGAAATCTCGGAGCCGGAGGTTAGTTCCCAATAGGGACTGGACAACCAAGCGCAACATCATCGCCTTACGTATGTCCCCGGACTCCAGCCCTAGGATTCCTAGTCTGGCACGGCATCTCTAAATCTTTGGATCTGCTTGGATAGTGCACGCAACAAGGCTTGTATCCCGTACAATACGGCCTGGCACATAAGGTTTTTTCATGTTGGGTGGGTATAAATGGCTTGCCCGAGTGTCCGGCAAATCCGGGCTCGGAATCCCTGCGGCCTATTAGCGAGTTATCTTTCCCAGGGTCCATGGAACAGGAGCGAATGGCCGGCCCAAACGGCCTTTTATTCGCCCGCAGTTCCTACCGTCATGCTTCTTGAATTGTACAAGTGGATCCACAGGCGCAGGCTTCGTTTGCGCGGCCGAAGCCCTTAGTTCAATGCGTAATCGTAGAGCAGAGGAGCAGAGGATCCTTCTAAGACACGTATAGAGAACGGATGATGATGATAAGCTAGGGAAATAAATTACGTGCCAGAGCAGATCTTGCTGACGACTTCGTCCCCGTCAGGGTCGCGATGGCGCGGGCCGGATCAGACGGCGCAGAAACGGGTCTGTGTCTGCACAGAAACCGCCGTACAGTAGTTTCCAGGGTGGGTAAGGGACCTCTCGCCCTCTTTGATACATTACGACGAAAGTATAGGCGCCACTCTTCTAGGGGTAATACCTGATATGGTTTTTTAATTTCTTTTTTTTTTTATTTAATTCCGTATTCGACGCCCTGAAAGAGGATTCCTGATCCGCCCGCTCCACTCTCAACGACCCGGGAGTGCGATAGCGCCCTCGATATTGAATGACAGTTAATACATGGAGCTTCTGGGGAACCTCGCCGTACAAATCTTGGAAGCTTGGCTTCGCGTATTTAGTATTGGCACGTCCTGAGATATCCTTTTTTTTTTTTCTGGTTCTCGTTATTTCCTCTCCTTCTTCCTTTCCCCTTCTCGACTACACTTCTTGCTCTTGTATTCTTTTGCCTACTTTGATACCCGTCTTCCCCTCCTTGATTATCTGTCACGAAATCTCTCCCCCTACAATCAACCTTCTTATCTCCCCATCGGCTCTCAAACCACCCACTGGTCCTGAAATTCATCTCGAACTCCCGCCTCTGGCAGGCCTTTCTTTTTCGACTCTTGTATTCTCGTGTCGCAGTGCACTTTCTCTGAGAGAACGACTTGTGCTCGGCAGGCAGTTAGACGACCGGTATTGGATTCTAAACCCCCCTGCAATATCCCCAGGCCATTTCGCAACTGCCGTTAAGGATTGTGTTCCCCACGTCAAATTAGTGGAGAAAGGAACGAAAGTTCAACCATTTGAAAAGGGGTATCGGAACTTTCTGGGCTGTGGAAGTCGACCAGCACGGGTACGGAACTGTTCAGTTGCGTGCGTGAGACTGTGGCATCATCCTATCGCCTTCGCCTTCAATCTCGGTGGCCTCCCGTTTCTCGAAAAGAAACGGGAAACGTAGCTCGAGTCATCGGGCTTTCTGGCAGGTCTGCAGGCAAGCGCCAACTTAGGGCCTAATGTTGTCGACGTGTTGTACGACGCAAAGGACAAACATCTTTCGAGAACTGGTGCGTTTGCTGAGTGCCTCTCCGGAGACATGAGAGCCTCTCCCTTTCCCTCTCTCTGCCCTCTTTTCCCTTTCCCCAAACGGCCTTTTCGGCACATCCCAATTCCCTCGAGTCATCTCGAGCTTCCAGCCCGACCGAGAGGGCCTACCGAGTCAATTTCCGTATCAAATTACTTACTTTCGTCCCCTCCGTTCAGTATAACTTTCCAGCCCCGGTGACCGCTCATTGGGGTTCAGAGGAAATGTCCAGTAGCAGGACGAGCATTGTATCGATCCTAAACAATGACGATCATCCGTCGTTTGCTGTCCGGTCCAACCTCAGACTTAGTCGAAATCAGTCTTCATCATTGTACTCGCAATCAGACCAGGAGCTTCCTCCACCCGCCATCGACTCCCAGTACGTCCGCCCGCATGCATCGTCTGAGTCGCCCATGACCTCGCCGCGAGCCACCCGGCACACGTTGGACCCGGTAACCGAAACCGCGCAGCCCACCTCGCCGGGCTCTTCGGAAGGCTCTGTCTATGACTATCTGACGAGCCAGTCAGTTTCGGGATACCACCCGTATGCGCAGCAGGACCATCGACATGGCTCACGATATCCGTCGCGCGGGCCCGCGGCGCCCAGGACGCCGCCCGAGATGCCGTCCAGCTCCCAGGAAACGAAATCACAGTCGGGGGGATCCCGGGGTACCGGGCGAAAGAACAAATATCCGTGCCCTTATTCCGCAAGCCACGGGTGCTCCGCTACTTTCACGACGTCTGGTCACGCCGCTCGCCACGGCAAGAAGCACACGGGCGAGAAGAGTGTGCATTGCCCCATCTGCAACAAGGCATTTACCCGCAAGGACAACATGAAACAGCACATCCGCACTCATCGCACCCACTCCCAAGATATGCGGTCAACCTCTGAGCCCGAGACGGATGGCAGGTGGGCAATGGGTCGAGCCGAGTCTAGCTATGCGCCCAGCACGCACAGTCGGACCGTCAGTCAGTCAACAGATGCGAGTGTCATGCCTCCACATGGCAGTGAACAGCAGCAGCATCCTTCATGAAAAGTTGCTCCAAGACGGTCAAACGATACCGCTCCTAATACCCGATTCCTTCTCCCTCAAATCCCGCATACGAATTTGATTCGTTTACCTGACGACCGTGCTTTTCAAACACTGCTGCGCAGTGTGATCTAACTCTTCGATCTTTCGCGCATTTCCTTGTCATGGATTCTCCATTGGATACGCCGAAACCAGACCTACGTTTACGTCAATGGATGTTCCCGGATGGCCCACCCTCGGGATTTCATCTCAGATCTGCCGAGAGGCCCAGGCCCCAGATGTTCTATGACGGCTTTTTCTTATTGGTGTCATTGTGTTTCATTCCCTGCTGTATACTCCCCATGTATCATTGCATCTGAATTTTTGAGTCGCTGTGTGGGAAGATTTGGCGCAGTTCCGGCATGGAAAGGGAAAGTGTTGCCATGTTCTCATGTATAGTACTTTGCAAGGATGACCATGAAAGAAAGGACCATGTGTGACCAGTTCTGGCTGCACCAAGAGACATTTATGTGCCACAAATCGTAGGGAAAAGAATTCTACGGAATCGCGGGGCCGGCCGAGGGTTGAGCCGTGGAACGAGGACTTTGCCGGATCTATAACCCCATGTAAACATTCCTGGATCGACACTGCGTTTCAGCATGCCTGAGAGGTGCGATGAGCGGTCAAGAGCGAACACGACTGTAGGGCTAGCAACTTCCCTGATGGTCCAGCCACATTAACTGCAGGATGACGTCGCGCGCTATGGCTGATACAGGGCCTCGAGCGCGCGGCCGTCTCATTCGATGGGTGAATATCTCCAAGACATGTTTCCAGACGTCATTGACAACACATAGCAGGTAGATATATGAATGGAAGCCCCTGATCGCGAATGTCAGTCTTCGTCTCACCACAACATGGATGGTATATTCCCCGTGAAACCGAATTCTCTCAGCCACTGCCAAGTGACGACCAGCCCCAGCTGATCCCTGCGCCCGAATCGACGTCACGCCACTCTGCCCCGCTTAGATCTGACTCTCGCCTGACTCTGACTGCTTTGTTCTTCATCAACTACTCCCAGTGAACGGTGGAAAGTTCTCACTTCCGACTTTTGTCTTTGCTTTCTTTCCCCCCCCCCTTCCACAATGGCGTATTACGAGGATCGTCGGTACTACCCGCGCGACCGTCGCCCGGCTGCAGGTTATGCTGCAGACTATTATAACGACCCGCGGGGTAACTCGCGCCACGAGAGAGAGGTTTATCCTCGCGCGGGCAATGACTCCGTCGAGGAAATCCAGCGCGATTATCCCCCGGGTTCGGACTATGTCTACGAGCGCGGCTATGACTCCAGACGATCGCGACACCCTGTTTATGAAAACGTGCGACGGTCATCGTCGGTTGGTGCCTACGATCCCTATAACTCGCGTCCGAGACGGTCAAAGAATTACGACGATCGCCGTAAGTAATCTCATTGCTGAAATGAGAGACGAGTGGTTTGCTGACAACAATGGTGCAGGTCCGCGTCGCTCCAGATACGACTCTGCTTCTTCTTCTTCTTCCGGCCCTTCCCCACCGCGTCACAGACGCCGCAAGTCTTTCGGCGAGACTGCCCTTGGTGCCCTCGGCCTCGGCACTGCGGCTTCATCGTCCAAACGTTCAGACCGCGACCGTGATCGCCGTGGCCGTCAAAGATCCTACTCGCGCCACGGTGACAGATCATCTTATT
This sequence comes from Penicillium cinerascens, assembly GCF_028974065.1. Classification (NCBI taxonomy): domain Eukaryota; kingdom Fungi; phylum Ascomycota; class Eurotiomycetes; order Eurotiales; family Aspergillaceae; genus Penicillium; species Penicillium cinerascens. The sequence goes on along the minus strand of NW_026695290.1, from coordinate 2,840,161 downwards.
CGTCATCCAGATCTCGCAGCCGTGATCGAGGTGGTCGCTCCGGTCGGAGCCGCCAGCGCAGTGAGCAACGAATCGCCCAGGCAGCCCGTGCCGCGTTGACGGCTGGTGCTGTCGAAGCCTTCCGATCCCGCAAAGACCCCGGCGAATGGACCGGTGACAAAGGCAAGCGCATCCTCACTGCTGCTGTGACTGCGGCCGGCACCGACGGTCTTGTCGACAAGAACCCCAACAAGCACGGAACTCGTCACATCATCGAATCTACCCTTGCAGGCCTGGCCACCAACCACTTCGTCAACGGGGACCGATCCCAGTCTCGCAGCCGTAACAAAAATGGCCGCAGTCGTTCCTCCGGTGGTGGTCTCAAGGATCTCGCCGCTACTGGTGTTCTGGCAGCTGCGGGCAAAGAGATATATGACCGAGTGTCTCGCTCACGATCCCGGCATCGCGGCCGCGGATCTGAAGACAGTGATGATGACCGTCGCGGGTCTAAGAAGCGCAGCAAGAGCGTTTCAGACTACATCAACAAGGGCATGGCTGCCCTGGGCATCGGAGAAGAATCCAAAGAGCGGAGCCGAGACCGCGACGATCGCGATTATGATCGTCGTGGGGAGCGACGTCGTCGTCATGACCCCCAGTCTGACGAGTATTCTGATTCGGACGCAGATAGCGACTATCGCAGCAGAGTCAGCAGGGACACGAGAAGGGGCAGAGGCTCGAGAGATGTAGGTTTATATCGTTCCATGAACGAACGAAATTCAATCCCCCAAGATCAAAACAGTGCACCGCGCGGCGCGAATGGCACACGCGCTCAATCGGCTGACGACGGTTGCGACTGCTCCGACACCAATTCTGACTTAGGTGATAGTAATGATGAGAAGAAGCAATCGAAGAAACTGAAGCGCGACATGTTGCTAACCACGGGTCTTGCTACTGTGGCGACTATCCACGCGGCGCATGGAGTGTACGGCGGCGTGCAGAAGCGGAAGCAGCGCATGAAGGAATTGGAGGAGGGAAAGATTACAACTGAAGAGGCTCGCAAACGTCGCATGAAAGCGAATACCATTGATGCCTTCAGTGTCGGTCTTGCTGCCCTCGGTATTAAGGGTGCTTATGGAGAATGGAAGGAGGCCAATGAGAAGCGCAAGGAAAACAGTCACTTCAAGCACAAGTGCGTCGAACGGGCTGTCAAGCGTCAGCAACGTCAGCAGCGTGAGCAGAAACGATCTCACAGCCAGGGTTCGGCGCCCGGCCGAAATCGCTGGCCGGATGAGATTGAGTACCCTGAGTCCCCGGCTCACGGTTTTTCCTATCACGATGGAAATCCGTATGGGGCCAGCACGGATCCAGCGCAGATCGCCTACTAGTGCACTTTCTCGCGTACGATGGGTCATGATTTATGGATTGATGACAAAATTGATTGCACCCGTGCTTTAGCACCAATTGTTCTTTCTTTTCTCTATTTTTCGTTTCCGTGTCATTCTTACTCCGAAATGTTTCCCCGTTTCTAGACGAGACATGTCCTGGGTCAACACACGAGCGATTCGGTTGCAGCTTTGTGTCTTGTTCTAGCGGTATTTGACAGCGACGGCTTCTACTTTTCTGCCTTTAGAGGCCATGATGTATTACGAATAATGGTACTCTTTGATAACACGTGTATGTTGCGAAGTAAAGACCACTCGGCATCAACGAACGGAGGGCATGCCGACTAGGTGACTAAGCGCCAGACCCCCGCTATGGTGGGGCTGATCACAAGGTACCGGTACCTTATTATGTATGGTTGATGCCACATGAATGTGGGTACCATTACTTGTCAACGGTCCCTCCCCTTAGTAACCGCAGAGAGTTTTCCAAGGTTCCCCCTCCTCTGGATCTGCACCTCCCTCCTTTTCCTCTTTTCCTTTTTCCCTCTCTCATTCTCATCCTCATCCTCATCCTCTTATTTCTTCGTACGATCCCTTCAATTCCATTTCCATTCCCGTCACCTAATACTGACAGACCTTCTCCAGTATCCTAATTCCAACCATACATCATGGCTGCCCCCGCTCAGAAGTTCAAGGTCGCTGACATCGTACGTGCCCCTCGTCTCACCTCTCATCATCCCATTGTCTAACAACACCTTTCACAGTCCCTGGCCGCCTTCGGTCGCCGGGAGATCGAGCTCTCCGAGGTTGAGATGCCCGGTCTCATGGCCATCCGTGAGAAGTACGGTGCTGACCAGCCCCTCGCCGGTGCCCGCATTGCTGGTTGTCTTCACATGAGTATGTGGCCCCAAAACACAAACAGAAAGGCACCGAGCTGACCCTTTTACAGCTATCCAGACTGCCGTCCTGATCGAGACTCTCGTCCACCTCGGTGCTGAGGTCACCTGGACCTCCTGCAACATCTTCTCCACCCAGGACCACGCCGCCGCCGCCATCGCCGCCGCCGGTGTTCCCGTCTTCGCCTGGAAGGGTGAGACCGAGGAGGAGTACCAGTGGTGCCTTGAGCAGCAGCTCTTCGCCTTCAAGGATGGCAAGAAGCTCAACCTCATCCTCGATGACGGTGGTGACCTCACCTCCCTCGTTCACTCCAAGCACCCCGAGATGCTCGACGACTGCTTCGGTGTCTCTGAGGAGACCACCACCGGTGTCCACCACCTGTACCGCATGCTGAAGGACGGCAAGCTCAAGGTCCCCGCCATCAACGTCAACGACTGCGTTACCAAGTCCAAGTTTGACAACCTGTACGGCTGCCGTGAGTCCCTCATTGACGGTATCAAGCGTGCCACCGATGTCATGATCGCCGGTAAGATCGGTGTCGTCGCCGGTTACGGTGATGTCGGCAAGGGCTGTGCCCAAGCTCTGCACTCCATGGGTGCTCGCGTTATCGTCACTGAGGTTGACCCCATCAACGCCCTCCAGGCCGCCGTCCAGGGCTACGAGGTCGCTACCATGGAGGAGGCCGCCAAGGTCGGTCAGATCTTCGTCACCACCACTGGCTGCCGTGACATCCTTGTCGGCCGTCACTTCGAGGCCATGCGCAACGACGCCATTGTCTGCAACATTGGTCACTTCGACATTGAGATCGACGTTGCCTGGCTCAAGGCCAACGCTCAGTCCGTCCAGAACATCAAGCCCCAGGTGGACCGCTACCTCCTGAACGGCAAGCACATCATCCTGCTCGCCGAGGGCCGTCTGGTCAACCTGGGCTGTGCTACCGGTCACTCCTCCTTCGTTATGTCCTGCTCCTTCTCCAACCAGGTCCTTGCTCAGATCGCTCTGTTCAAGGCCGAGGATGCCGCTTTCGGCGCCAAGTACATCGAGTTCGGCAAGGGCGGCAAGAAGGACGTCGGTGTCTACGTTCTCCCCAAGGCTCTTGACGAGCAGGTTGCCCTGTGTCACTTGGACCACGTCAACGCCAAGCTCACCAAGCTGACCCCCGTCCAGGCCGAGTACCTCGGCCTCGATGTCAACGGTCCCTTCAAGAGCGAGATCTACCGCTACTAAGCGCACTCTACCTTCCCCTTTTTTCCTCCAATTGCGTCCGCTATTTCTATGATTCTTTCTTGAGATATAGACTTTCAACATGATTCGACGATGTTACGATTGGCATTTATCGGGTTCTTCATCAACATTGAACTCAAAAGTGGTTGTCTTCAACGGCATAAAAGTGTGGCTCCCTCGGTGGTGAGGGAGATGAAGTGTGCTTGTTTTCTGTTTACTGGCGTGGGTTGACCTGGGATGGTCTTGCATTCAACACTGCGTACGGATGGGATCCTTTTCTTTTCTTGATACCTTAGTCCTGTGCTGGTCTACTTGGCTGCACAGTTGAAATAATGAAAGTAGAGTACAACTCGCTTCTGAATCTTTTCTTCATCCGTAATGTAAAAGCTGTTCTCCAAGATGTAGAATTGTTGGCCATGGAAGTCTCATATTCAGTCAGCAACCTTGGAATCAAATTGTCCCATACTTACATCTGATCCTCAACCTCTCGGACGCATCTCCCATCCCGTGCCCCACCGCGAAGTATAGCTGCACCCTGCACCTTGCACCACCGCGCGTGACGTTGCAACCCCTCACCTACCTAACTGCTCAAAGCACACCATTTACTCCTTCGCAATGACTCATCCTAAGATATTAAAATGACACTCCCAACAATTCTCCTCCTAGGAACATGCGACACCAAACTCCCCGAGCTCCTCTACACGCAATCCCGCCTCTCAGCATGCAAGACTCTCATAATAGACATAGGCCGCAACGCGTCCACCGACCCCTCAATTTCAATCACCCACGCCGACATCCTCGCCCACGCCTCTAACAAAGAATCCATCTCCCACCTCGACCGCTCCGACTACATAACCGCGCTAATACCCCACGCCACGGCAACCGTCCAAACCCTCTTCCAGGAAAAGCGCATCCACGGTGTTATGGGTATAGGAGGGTCTTGCGGCACTGCACTAGCTACAGCACTTATGCGCGATGCGTTACCGGTGGGATTCCCGAAATTAATGGTCTCGACCATGGCGTCTGGGGATGTGGGGCCTTATGTTGGGGAGACGGATATTTGCATGATGTATAGTGTTGTTGATATCGCGGGGCGGAATCGGGTGCTTGAGACTGTCCTTGGGAATGCGGCCGGTGCGATCTCGGGGATGGCGTCTTTCTACTTGTCAAAAATGGACGAGGATGAGTCTGCCGCAGAGGGGCCGCGGATTGGGATTTCGATGTTTGGTGTTACCACGCCTGCGGTTACGCGGGCGAGGGAGTATCTTGAGGAAGTGATGCCTGGTTGTGAGGTTTATGTGTTCCATGCTACTGGGTCTGGGGGGAGGGCTTTGGAGAGGTTGGTGCAGGAGGGAGTGTTGGATGCTGTGCTTGATTTGACGACGACGGAGATTTGTGACGAGGTTGTTGGGGGGGTGTTGAGTGCTGGGGAGAGCAGGTTGTGTGCTGCGACGAAGAGGGATTTGCCGAGGGTTGTTAGTGTTGGGGCTTGTGATATGGTCAATTTCGGGACGCCTGAGAGTGTTCCTGGGGAGTTTTTGAAGGGGGAGAATGGGAGGGTGTTTCATCATCACAACCCTACCGTTACGCTTATGCGGACTACACGCGAGGAGTGTGCGAAGATTGGGAAGGTTATTGCGAAGAATGTACGGGGTGATGGCGTGAAATGGACGAGGATTTTGCTTCCTACTGGTGGAGTGAGCATGCTTGATGTGCCTGGACACGCATTCTGGGATCCTGAGGCGGATGAGGTCCTCTTTGCTACGCTGGAAGATGAACTGCGTGACATTGGGATTCCAGTCATCCGCGAAGAACGTCAGATCAATGATCCCGACTTTGCGGTCACTGCGGCTGAGATGTTGCGCCAGTTAATTGAGGAACATCGAGCCAAGTGAGGTCTGTGGATATGGTCTGTGGATAGTGGAATTACCTCGAGAACGTATTGGGGTTTTGTGGGTTGATACTTTCCCGTCAATCCCTATCCATAGTTATTGGTTTGTCGCCTCAACATAAACAGCAGTCAAAACATGGTACTTTATAAAAAGGTCTATTCTTCTCGGCCTTCCTCTAAGCCCTTGCTGTTGCTAATCTAGAACTGTGGATCTCGGAGTATTATCATCTTCCTATACATAAAATTCGTTAATATTCCTTGTCTTGAATATCTAATTTCAATAGATCATATCCTTCCAATTCGCCAACAGTATATCCTTAGCATTTTAGTATAACGGCCAAGGACTAGTCGATAGAAGATCGCAAAGCTATTCTGGAATAATTGAACACGTGAATACCTAAAGCGTTATGATCTAGGGCTATCAGCAAATCACTCAACAATTCTAATGCTGAACAGGACAAGCAATAAGCTTCACCGTGTACGTAATTACCATGATCCTCGCGGCTTTCCGTGAGATCCAGGATCTAAAAGATATGCTTTTAGACTGCAGTCTAGATGTATTTCCGAGTCTCATGTTGAACATGTTGCATAAACTAACAGTTTACTATTAAAAAAGAACTGGGCTTGAAGAGTAGATATTCTCGTCCGCTTTAAATGATAATTATAGAAAGTTAGATGCTCACGTGCCTACCAATGGCCGGTCAGCTTTATTGTTGGTTTCCTACTTCCCGGTTGTTCGCGCTTAATGCTGATTTGAACAACGCCATTCTAGATGCATGAACCTTGCAAGCTCGCTCGAACTGGCAGCTATTGCCTAGCGCTGTCACACCCAGCAGATTAGCGGCTGTCTAGTTCTGGGAAAGATAGGTAGTGTCCAATAAGACGAGCAGTTCATACCCTTGTAAGTGCGCAAATTGGGGGCCGTAAAGTGGACAACGTTATACTCGATCGAGAGCCCCCGCCGGTGATCTGAGCACTTAGCCCCGTAGGAAATTCGGAAATTAGCTGGAGGGCATGAGTACTAGACCGCTATTTTTGTCGCGCTAAGCTGGAGTCTAGCCTGGGCGGAGACCTTCAAATGAAGGGTCCCCGCATGTTTCGTTCCCTTTTCGTGTTCCTCGTACTCAGGTCCAGGTTTGTACCTCCCATGGCTGAGTCGCAGCATTCACTCCTCTCCGAGGCCGACCTCATCACTGTAAAGCCTCAGCGAACATGGAATCCATTGGGTCGTACTTCACCCGACTCTGAGTACGCTTATCTCCCGTCGTATCGCGAGGATCGGCAGAGTTTCTCGGAGGAGGTACTTCGCGAGTTCGGATTGGGCATCACCAACCCGTCTGGTGAGACATTGCCTCGGAGTAAACGAGACTCCATCTCAAGCGAAACGAGTCCAGAGACGACGCCAGGCTTCTTGAAGACACATCAGGGGAGACTGGCGACTCCTCACCACCACAATGGCAATTGCCCGAGCCGCACGACCGTCCTGCAGCGACGCCTATCGTGGGTCCCGGTGACGATTTTCGTCCTGGCGTTCTATGCGACTGTTTTCTCCGGAGTGTACCTGGCCGTTGCGATTCGAAAGCCGAGATGGCCGAATCTCGGGTCCGGCGAGTCTGTGGCGGCATCGACAGCCAATCTGCTATGTGCCTTTTTCGCGAAGACGATCGAATTGGCCTATGTCACTATTTGTGTTGCGTTTCTGGGACAGGTGTTGAGTCGTCGGGCAGTGACCAAAGACTCACAAGGTGTGAGTATTTCAGATATGAGTATGAGGGCTTGGATCATGCAGCCCGGTTCCATGATTGTCCACTGGGAGACACTGCGCTACTCAGCGCTCACGTTTCTCGGTCTCATTGCCTTGATTGCGACGTTCGTAGCCATGCTCTACACGACTGCAGCTGAGGCTCTAGGTAAGTCGGCATCAATGCAGCCTGACATGTGCAAGCGCTAACACATCGCCAGTATCACCAAAGCTCTCCATGGGTCCACTACAGCCAACCATCCTCTGGGGCAAAGTATATGCCAGCTGGGGCAATCCCGAGTTCCTCGCATACAGATGCCAAACTCCAATTCCTATCACCATGGATCCTGTGTATCGCAACACGACATGTCTCCAGATGGAACATGTCGGCCAGGCCTATCACAACTTCGAGCAGTGGCTGTCAGCTTGGAACGATCTCATACAGAGTAGCAACCAAACATCCGATCAACTACAGTCACGACCCAAGCCCACTGGCTCTATCTGGGATAACACCACTGTCATTGGTACCTGGATCGAAATTCAGAATATCACGGAGCTGTCCTTGAAGCACGACCGCATGGTCAACAACATTACCATGGCCATGCCTCACGCCGGAATTCCCGCCGCAGCAATGGATCCCAAGAACAACATCCGTCAACCACAAGACGCATCAGGCGAAGGCAAATACAGCATCGAAGCCTCAGTCCCCTCTCCCGCTGTCAACGTCCTCTGCGTCGGCATGAATAAAACCGAACTAGCCCCACTAGTATACTCCTCTTGGCCCGACTCCAACTTCAGCGCAACAGAATACAGTATCTCCCCGCCATCCAACATCCCCACATATCCATCCTGGCTAAATAGCACCGTCGTCGACGACCTCTTCGGCTTCGGCCCAAAATATGGCCAACGCCCACCAGTCTTCGGCACCTACCCCGTACCCAACAACACAATCCTCAACACAACAGGCATCTGGCCTACGGACGCAATCTACCTCCTAGGCAAACCCTCCATCTCAAATCCGGATTACGTCATGTGCTCAATCCGCGCCAAAGAAACAGGAGTCTGCTCAACACGCTACGACACCGCCTCTTCAGGCGCCTTCCTCTCCTCGCACTGCGAAGACGAATCCAACCCCCTCCAATACAACCACAAAGACCCCTCCTTCGTAGAAGGCCTCTGGTCCCCCGACTGGAAAAACGTCGCCACAGAATGGGCCAGCGCTCTAAGTCTCGGCTCGGGAATCACAGCCTCCCAAGCCAGCACAGAGCGTGTAATCATGCAGATGATGCCATCACACTCCAATTCCAGCAACACATACACCCTCAACCCAACCCTCCCTTCCGTTTCCGAGGCCCTCGCCGTATTGGCAGGCAGCACCTTAATCCTCAGCTCCCAAGACTCCCCCTTCGTGCAAGGCTGGAATTACACCGCACCACCGGATATGCTATCTTCCCCAGCCTATCAACACTTCTCCGCCACACTACAGGCCGTCAACTACGCGTCCGGCGGAACAGAGAAATGGCAGGGCGTCTTCTACGTAATCCTGACCTTCGCCTTCCTCACGTCCGCCGTGTGTCTGGTCTTCATGATCGTCGAGGCCAGGGGCCACCAGATAACGGACTTCACGGAGCCGCAGAACCTCTTCGCGCTGGCGGTTAATAGCCCACAGAGTTCGAGACTGCAGGGTGCTTGTGGGGGTGGGCCTGTGGGCAGGCAGTTAAAGGAGAGGTGGGTTATTGGGATGGAGGAGCTGGATGCGCATTATTACATTCACGCTAAAGGAGAGGATGTGGGAAGCCCGGGGAACTATGCAGATGGGAGGGAGGATACGAGTTATAAGGGGCTTCAGCAGATGGAGGTTGATGATGGGCTGAAGGCTGTTAGTCCGGCGGTTGATGAATTCAGGAGGGTTTCGAAGAGGCGGAGTTGGTTGGCAAGGTTTTATTAGGGGTTTTTTGATGCCCAAGTGCTGGTTCAGGTTTAACGATATCCATTAATCAGTTGAGCATTTCCTTGTTATGCATGGTTGTCGAAAGTTTGCATACACGACATTAATATTAATAAATGAGCATGAGAATACAGTTAGGTACGTTTCTTGTCTGCTGGAACGAGTCCAACACAGAGCCGGTAAAAACTGCATAAACTACGATAATACAGTTCCGTATTGGAAAATTTGGAAATGATCAGATATAGGGATACCCAGGTACCCTGAATTTCAAAAGTATATACAACATGGCGCGAACCCAAAGGATCAACCAGCACGCAAGACAGAGGGAAACCAAGTTATCGACGTATCGACACAGCGATAGCAGAAACTATGAGACAACGCTAAAGAATCGCTCGGCACACAGTAGGAAATGCAGAAATGCGGCGGGATGCACCACCGAAACAGAAACAAACATGTGGCTTTTGCAGAGTCCACCCGGAGACGCCATGCAAGGAAAGAAAGAGAGCTAGAGATAGGGACAGTGAGAAATTTGGAGGTCGGGGAAGTGAGTGACGAGATGACGGAGAAAAAGAGAGAGTATTTTAGGTTAGGTAAGGAGAGGCAGATGCCGAATGGATATGTTTATCGCCCAGCGTGGAGGTTAAGCCAGCTCATATCGGAGTTGACCTGATCGGACCGGCCCTGGATAGGGAGCTCATCGATGTCGTCGCGTATGATGATGCTGGAACGGCGGGCGTTTGATTGCCGGGCTGCCTGTGACGGGATATCTTGCGTGCTGGTGTTGTAGAAACTAGTTGTATAGTTGCTGCTGGTCGGGCGGCCGAGCCAGCTGCTCTGGCCCCTGCTAGTCCAGTTCGTGTCATGAGGATCGTCCTCGGAAGCAACACTGATCGAGTCCGCGCTGGAGATGCGTGCAGACTGGCCTTCGGGAATCACGAGGCTGCGGCCCGGTGATGGGTCTGCGGTGGTTGGGCTGCCACTGTGGACACGGCCAAGGGGCTGGGGCTGGTCGAGGAAGCCGAAGTTCAGCGGGGTCAGGTTTGACATGGGCCAGGCGCTGCCACGGTAGTCGGATTTCGTGTAGACGGAGCTGACGGTTGAGCGATCGGACTGCATTCCAGCCATGTTCGTCGAGCGGCTGTCTTGGAAATATTTGCCCCATCCTTCATCCGTGGTGCGATCTCCGGGCTGGTTGCCTGGGGCGGTACTGGCGACTGACTGGCGCACATCTTCCGAGTATATGCTTGACGGAGCAAGGCCGCTGGATGGTATTGTGGAGAGCGGGCTGGTCCTGCCTTTGCCAAGTCCGTAGCCGACATTGCCAGGGGGAGGCATCAAGGACTTTTCTCCTGTAGCCCGCCCGGACAGGATGGCGAGCGAGTCGTTCGACATGGAAGCCACGGGTACCGGACTCCTTGCCATGGGGTAGGCGCCTCCGGCCAGGGGTTCTATGCCCTGGTCCTGGAAGCTAAGTCGGTCCTTGCTATTTCCGCCCTTTGCCTGACCGTTCTGCTGTCTCTTCTGCTTCTCGCGTCGGAGCAGGAATAAAATGGCAAGTAGGATCAAGACCAACCCGCAGACACTGCCGAGAGTAGCACCGATGATTGTCTTGTAGTTATCACTGGAGTCACTCCCGGAAGCAGCAGCAGCAGCAGGGGTGGGCGATGTGGTGTGAGAGGTGACTGTCGGAGAAGATGTGGCCGTGGGCGTCGTCGACGTCGTTGATGTATTTGTAGTGGTTGTGTTCAAAGTATGTTGTTGGCCGCTTCCGTAGAAGAGCACAGTGGAATTGACCCAGCCGTTGGAGGTCGAGTTGAAAATGGCAAGTGAATTATGACCGCGACCACTGGAGAGCACAACCAAATTCTCTCCTTGGGCGAGCGCGTAATCTGATCGCGTCGAAGTCGGGGACAAGGTGCCGTTATATGTCGGATAGTCGCTCAAGCTTCGCTTTCCAGATGAAGCTCCCACTTGGCCTGCCGGGCTCTCAGGCTTTCCATCGTTGACCAGAGCGTAGCTGGTCACGGTATTAGGAGAGGCGCTCATATCGAAAGCTTCTAATATCTTGCTGTTGCCCGAGTTGACCAGAGCACAGTGAATTGATGACGGGACAGGATCAGACAAGCTCGCGCCTGAGGCTGCCCAGCCCCCTGATAGACTGTAGACATAAATTGCCGTATCGGTGGAGCCACCAACCAAAGCAACTTGTGAATCACTCCACGGCAAAAGCATGGGATCGGTTGCCGCCGGGGCACCCTGATCGGGCTTGGAGTCAATAGCATATGGGGATTCCGTAGAGAACAGAAACGTCGAAGACGAGGGAGCATTGGTGCCCACGCTACCCCCGTAGACCAAGATGCTCGAACTTGACTGGATGTACGCAGCCCCATGGTACTGACGGTTTGTCAAGGATGTCGCGCTGGACTGAAGCGTGGTCCACTTCTTGTCCGCAAAGGAGTACCGCTGAAGACCGGAATAATCGGACGAGGCGCCGGCCCCGCCGATCACGTAGAGCCCCTGGTCGTTTTCTTTGCCCTCAATAGCACCCGTGACGCAGGCTGCACCGGTTACCCGCGCTTTCGGGGGCTCCAACGTTGTCCAGTTGCCATTTTCCTTGAGCGGGATTGACACAAAGCCGTTGGGCGAGTAGGCGTATAGAGTGTTGCCGTATATGACAGAGCAGTGCCCCGAAAGCTCGATCGGGGGTGTCGGAACAGTCATGATGAGTTGCGAAAATAAATGTAAGGTGATACCAGACCAAAAAGGATTGCGGATGGCCAGCCGTCAGGAGAAATCGGACCGTTGAGGGGAATGAATTGTGACTGCCAGAGTACTATCTCATATCGGTCGGGTGAGCTAAAAGCACCACTGTAGTATCCGGGGATCGAAGAAATGTTTGAAAGAGGTTGTGCGAGAGCAATTGACGGCGGTGGATTGGGGTGGAATCAATATCGGAATTGCGGGTCGAGCTGGGAGTGTCGGGAATTGCAGTTCGGGCTTCTCCAGGAACGAGATTGAAAGTTGCAGGCGTGAATCGGACCGGTCGAGGGTCTGACGGGCGAAAAAGATCGAGTTCAGGCGAAAGCCAAAAAGAGGGTAGAGAACGGGGGGTGTTGGCGACAGGTCGCGGAAAGAAAACTGGGGAAATGTGAGTCTCACCACCCACCGACACACCAACACAGAGGACTGACCGAAGGACGAGTGCACAGCACGAGAGAAAAACAGAAGCAACGTCGCAAGCTGGGGAACAAACCTGGGAGACCTGGAGCCGAGAAGGAGAGGTGAAACCAAGTGAGGAGCCCCCTAACGGAGGTTAGCGAGTGCCGCCATCCCTTTTCGGCCCGGGCGTCAGGTCGCGACGATTTCGTCATTTTTCATTTCGTTTACTTTGGTTTCTACGATCGTCCTCCTTTTCTTGATTTTGAGTACCGGTTCCGACTAGCAGGGCTACCCTCACGAATTATTGTGTCGTCCGTTCTGCGTAGAGCTTCTCCTGATGTGGAGCCCCTTTCTCAGGAACCGGGCCAAATTTTGGGCCTCTCTTATTTCTCCACCGGGTCTCACTGGAGAGGCCCGAGTCCCTGCGTTCGGATGTGTGTCCCTAGAAACAGCCCCAGAAGAGTGTACTATATGCAGGACTGGAGCCCATGCAAGGAGAGGGGAAGTCGGGTAGAGTAACAGACAAACACGAACTGCCCCTTTCTCACACACGAGGATCTCAGGGTTGGGTGGATTCGGACCCAGGAACCATGGAACCACGCAGTCACACGCCTGGCTCGTGCGTTGATCGTCCCGGCCTCGGACGATTCTCTCCGTTTGTGGAAATGTGATGGTTGGTGGTTCCGTTGGTATAGATGGGTGTCGTGCCTCGGGACTTGCTCCTCAACTATAGGTGTCCACCATGATCATGGTGTTACCGTCTCTCACTATCTAGACACTAGACCGTTAAAACACGCCAAGAATAGTTCACTAGAATTTTCATGGAATCTTCGGCCCCAATTTTTGCCCCGAATCCAGTCGACTCCTCTCCACTTGGGCCCCTCGTGGGTTAACGGTGGACAGGCCATTGGTGCATACCACATCAGATCAGGTCATTTCATTTACCTCTAACCAGACCTATCTCAAATAGTACTCGCGTACACCCTAGATACGAGGTCATATATAGGATAGATTGCAAATATATCTAGATAGATCGATGATAGTCTGGCACAATGCCGGCACGAACCGCCTTCCATGCTTCCTGGTCCCGCGAGCCCCCCCTTTGCCGTCAAGAAGCCCGTCGTACAACGCGAGTGTTTTATCCAGCCGACCTCCGATACGGTAGGAACTCTGATGAGATCGGGTGGTTGTTCTCTACGCGATCTAATTCGATCGGATCGGGTGTGATGCGACCAGAGATTGCTTCGGTCTCTCATTGGAGAAAGCCCGGCGTTTCGGGAAATTATTATAACACGTGAGGATATCATTTTCTCCAGCCCTGCGACAATCATGCGATTCAACGTACACCAGTCCTGCACTACGCTTGACCCTGCTTCCACTGGTGCGCCTTCTGGAGCAGCTTGGACAGATTGGCGGCGGACTTGTCGTCGGCGGGGAAGACGTAATCCATGTACTCCTCGTAACGGTCGTCCTCCAGCTTGCGACGCTTCTTGACCCGACGGGGCATCTGTTTCTCGATCTTGTCGATGTCCTCGGGTGAGCCGTGTGTGTGTTCGAAGGATCGCCAGGCGTTGAGCAGTTCCACTCGCTGGATGGCAGTTAGCGCTGAGTTCAGAGTGCATCGGATCTGGACGTCACATACTTCTTCCTTGAGCTCCTTGTCCTTGAACACCTTGTGTGCCCGGTCGAACACCGCCCGCGCCCGACGCTTCGCATCTTCGCTGACTGGCCGCTCTTCTTCCTCGTCTTCCTCCTCGTCTTCGGGCACGTTGATCTCGAATCGTGCGTAGTTGATCCACACCTTGACGTGGTCGGTCTTCTCGAGGAGACGCTCGTACAGAGCCCGCACTCTGTCGTACTCGCCCTCCTCCTCTTCGAAATCAATGTAGGACTTCCACACCAGCTCGGGCATGTCGAGGGTCGGTTGCTCGATACCAAGCTCGTAGAGCGCCCGAGCCCGGTCCAAATCATCCAAGCCACGCTCAAGCTCGGCGTACTGAATCCAGGACTGGCTGTTGGAGGGGTTCCACTCAATCTGCTTCTCATAGAGGGTGCGACACCGCACGAACTCAAACAGCTGGCGCTCGAGGTCGATGTAGCCGCGGAAGAGTTTATCTTTCGGGCACATGCCAATGGCCTGGCCCATTGTTTTTCGTGCAGCCTGCAGCTCCATCTGTCGGATCTCGAACTGGGCCTTCATGAGCCACACCTTGGCGAATGTGAACTTCTTATGAGGGATCAGCTTGATGCACTCTTGGTAGATCTGTCGCGCACGATCCGCATCCTTGGCTTCCATTTCCTCCCAGATGGCATAGAAGATCCAGAGGTAGATGTACCGGCGCCAGTGCCTCTTTTCTTGTGATGGGGGGATTTGAGCAATCGCTCGCTCGTAGACGTCCCGAACCTTCTCCGGGTCGCCGGCCGTTTCTTCGAGTCGTGCAAAGTCAAACCAAATATCGTAGTTCCGAGAATTCTGCTTGAGCTCCTCCTCATATTGTACCCGGCGCTTGGACAGAATCACATCCTCGACGCCTTCCCGATCACCAAACTGCTTCTCAAAGGTTGTGTAGGCCTTGTGCAGGACCATTGACTTTGACCGCGGAAGCCGATCCAGAGCATATTTGTAGATAGCCCGCGCGCGCTCATATTCCTTCAACTTGGCCTCGAACTTGGCGTAGGCGATGAAGAGCTTCTCATCCATAAAATCCTCTCCCAGTGTCTCAATGGCCAAGCCATAAACCTCTCGTACGAGGTCACTCGTGCCGGATTCCTCCTCAAATCGAGCCCATTTAATCCAGTTCCGAGGCTCGGGGTGGACAATGGTGAAGCGCTGGAAGATAGCACGCGCTCTATCGAACTCATTGTACCGCTTTTCCAACTTGATATATGCGCTCCATGCACCCTCTTCGGGCTCCCACGACATCCACCGCTCAAACACCTGGCGGGTACCGGGGATATTACCCAGCGTCTCTTCCATGTAGACATATTTATACCAGAGCTTGTCAACGCGGGGCAAAATGGTCACGGCACGGTCGAGGAGGTTTCGGGCGTGGTTGATATTCCGGGTCTTCATCTCGGCTTCGATGTAGCGAATCCATAGAACCACAGAGGTCGAGTCGACGTCCAGCGCGCGCTCAAAGATCGACCGGGCTCGGCGGAATTCCTTCTGCTCCAGTTCCCATGCTGCATAGCGCATCCAGTTGTTCATGTTAATGCGGTTGCGTCGCACATAGTCCTCGAATTCCTTGCGCTTGCGACCCTGGTATTCGTGCAGCTCCTCCAGGTCCGCAAAGCGCTGTGTCGGGGCTTGAAGGCCGGGCTCTTGCCGGTCGACAGCCTCTCGCAGCAGCTGCTCTGCGGAGATCTGGATCGGCGCGGCGGCCTTGTTCTTGACCCGGGGAGGGCCACGCGAAGCCTCCATTGTGGGCTGGTTGGAGAATTGGATTTGAGGTGTGGTTCAATTCAAGGTGTCGGCGGATGGGGGAAATTTGCGTCCGGGTTCAGAGGCGATGGATGGGGGGGACGTGGACGAAACAAAAACGTGAAAACAGGCGCACTTAGGCGCAAAACGAGCAATGGCGTGATAGGGCCTTCCCAGTCCAACCCAACAGTTGCTAAGATGCTGTCCAAAGTGTCGCGATTCGCCGATGAAATCCACGGCCTGCGCTTATGGTCGTTGTCGCCACCCGCAAAGCTCTCACCTGACTAAGCGCAGCTTTGCTTCTCGAAGAATTCCAACCCCATCTCCAACATCCACTTTCCAACTGCCCCGGTGGCGTCCTGGAAAAGTTATCTTGCGCGCTTTCCTCCCATATACATCCCGACGGCTCTCACTTTATAACAACATGTCTACGGCGGAGGAGCTCCTGCGCGACTTCGAGGAAGATGAAGATTTCCAAAACGAGGAGGATGTTGATCAAGAGCCCGAGGAGGACCAAGGCCTTCAAGATGGCGCGGAGGTGACCAACGAGTTCGACCGCTCAGTAACGACTACGGACGAATTGACACGACTACACAAAGTCCTCCGCGATCACTACTCCGTTCGATTCCCCGAACTCGAGACCATGGTCACAAATCCAATCAAGTACGCGAAAACCGTTGCGATTCTCAAAAACGGACCTTTCGATGATATCAAGGCCCTCTCCTCGTCTGCGGATAACATGGTTGGGGAACCGCTCAAGACTGTTCTGGATGGGCCGTCTCTTATGATTGTTGCGGTCGAGGGCACCACCACTCGTGGCCGGATGATGAGCGAGACCGAGCTCAAGCTCGTTCTTGATACATGTGAGAGGATTCTTAAGCTTGATCGTGAGCGTACAGCCCTCACTCAGAGTATTGAGTCCCGTGTGAACTCGATTGCGCCCAATCTAGCAGCCTTGATCGGATCGGAGACCGCAGCTCAGTTCCTTAACCAGACCGGTGGGCTGCTTGAGCTGGCCAAAATCCCTGCATGTAATCTGGGAGCTCAAGGCTCAAAGAGACAGGAGGGATTAGGATTTGCTACGAATCACGGAGTCCGTGCACAGGGCTTCCTGTACGATTCGCCTCTCATCCAAGAAGTACCGAACGATCTCAAGAAGCAGGCTATCCGCATTGTGTCTGCTAAGATGGTTCTTGCCGTTCGCGCAGACGTTTCCAACTACAGCAAGGATGGCTCTCTCGGCGACGATTTGCAGGCGCAATGTCTCCAGCGACTGGAGAAGCTGACGGAGCCCCCGCCGAACTCCGGCGTCAAGGCCCTCCCCGCCCCTGACGACAAGCCATCCAGGAAACGTGGTGGACGACGTGCACGAAAGGCCAAGGAAGCTGTTGCCATGACCGAATTACGCAAGGCACAGAACAGAGTTGCCTTTGGCAAGGAGGAATCAGAAGTCGGCTACGGCACCGGTGAAGGCACTGTGGGTCTGGGTATGCTTGGTCAACAGAACGACGGCCGTATCCGCGCAACACAGATCGATCAGCGGACTCGCGCTAAACTCAGCAAAAATAATAAGGGCTGGGGCGCATCCACCCCTGCCGGTGGCACGGCTTCGTCGCTGCGTAGCTTCGGTCAGGGCGGCGTCGGTGGCACTGCTAGTACCCTACACTCCAGGGGACTTCGTTCGTCGGGTGTTGGAACGTCTCTGAATGCGAACGCTGGTACCGCTAGTACCATAGCATTCACCCCAGTCCAGGGTCTCGAGCTCGTTGATCCCAAGGTGCAGGCTGAACTGAACCGCAAGCGCAAGGCCGAAGAGGACCGCTGGTTTAACTCTGGAACATTCACTCAGGTCGGCAGTCAGAGCAAAGAGAAAGACGGATTCAAGGTGCCAGCGATCCCACCCAAGAAAAAGGTCGACACGGGCGATGGCAAGATGGGTCCACCACCCAAGCCATAAGCAGTGCGATCACTTGCTATTACGACTATTCATTGCTTATTGCGGATCTGGGCATTTGGACGGCGTTCGGGAAAGAAACGAGGGCAGTTTTCAACGATACCATTTTTGTACAGTAGATCCGATCAAGGCCAATTAAAGTAGCCGAGAAACAAATCAAAATACCCATCCATTGCCGACCGAAGGACTCTACCGTGTCTCGAAAATTCCGACAGGTTGGAAACCCGTTGCAGGATCGCATGTCGGAGCGCAGTCGGCCGCCGTTATCTTCGTAACAAATAGGGTTTACAAACGCGTGGCACTTTCCGCACAGTGAGCAATCTATAACATAAGGAATATCACATCGGGGTAAATTAGTGTTGCGGAAGGATCGGGTTCGATCCAATGCAAGGCGTCTTTGCGCAAACCGGACTCCAACTCCAACTGCGGCACTCGGTGTATGGCGTGCACGAGCGTGTGGCGTGCACGAGCCGTGACCTTTGCTCGCCAGCTCTTCCGCAATCCCGGGGAATATGGTACAAATTACAGATTGAAAACTAAGTGGCGGTGTACTGAATTATGTACGAATATTTATACTTTATGGGCATGATCCGAGCAAAAAGCTTGAGTTACTTAAATTCGGCTTGTTCTTGCACTCTCTTCGTCTTCAAATTCACCTGGTGCATCCAGAATTGTTAGACTTCCAGTCAGTTAATGCACCATAAAGGGCTATCGTGCAAAACTCCTTTCGTTGCTTCTTGCTCTCGCATCTCATCTCATCTGGCGTTCAATCATCGCAAGCATGACTGTCGACGTAGCCCCTTCGACCATCAACGCACTCGACAGACTCGCCACCGATGAGACGAAAACAAAAAAATTACTCAATCAGCTTCTTCACCACACTCTGATTACAACAGACTTCGAACAACTCAAATTTGCCGCCGCCGCATCAAGGCAGTTGCAAACGCAGAACGTCAATCCTTCAGCGGACGCAGACACACGCCTCATTTCCTCGCCATACAACCAAACAGCCCATCTCCTAGATCTAAACCATCTAGACACCCAGAACAGATTGCTGTCGTTGGCATTGGCATCCTTCAAACCCATCCGCGACGACTATGCCACAGCACCATATCTCGATTCATTCAACTGGCAAGAAGTCTTCGATCTGGTGAAAGCGTACTCACAAGCAGAAGGCCATGTTTGGACCGCACAATCATTCTACGTGGTTGAATTCCGATCGGTGCTTAAGCCGGGTGTTGACCAGGATCGTCTGCATGCTTTGGATGCGTATTCCCATCAGGAAGCTACTACCAGTGGCGGGTTGTTGAAGTATTGGTTCGGGACGAAGAATGGGAAGAGGGAGAATTTGGCTACTTGTAAGTTATCCCTTAACTTCTCTGAGAGTCGGTTTGTTGATGTTGGGGTTAGGCGTTTGGCGCAGCCGGGAGGATGCGAGGCTGGGTGGCCTCGGACCGTGGCATGCGAAGGCGAGAGCGGCGGCAAGGGAGTTGTATGAGCAGATCATTTTTACTACCATGAGGCTGAATATCGAAGATGGGGTGACGTCTTGGAAAATCAGTGCTTGGCAGGCTAAGGGTCACGTACAGAAGCATTCACGGTGAAGACCCCCTGAACCCTCGTTAGACTACCCTATGAATGATCAACTTAGGTTTTTAGTGTCACCAGTTTCTCAATGTATTTCCGGGAATTTTTGAAAATATGGATCAGTGGAAACCTGGATCAGTTTAATCAGTTTACATGCTCAAGTCTGAATGGCTACTGAATCGGATGTAGTGGCTTGTGAAGCATGTGCCGTGCAGCAAGTATAAAGTGAGCTCAATTGCACTTCGGCCCTAGCGCTTGGTTTTATTTTGAACGTCAGGAAATACCCTAGGCCGACATTGCTTCTGCGGTTTTTGGTTTATTTTCGTCACTCTTCGACATTCGAGGACCTCGGACGTTGTTGAATTCCAGGTCCCTGATATATATCTGCAGTGATCAAACCTCCCCGAGTAACCTCACTAGCAGCTCTTGAGGTATAGTTTTGGGCGGTTTAGCTTCGGTGCTACAGAGTTCAAAGTCCGCAATTATCGAGATGGTGGTATTGTAGACGATGTCGGGGCCTGGGAGATCGACAAGCATGGATGGGGAATATAGGTAGCAGTGTATAGGAATTTCGTCTAAGATAGAGTATTGCGCGTCACATAGGCGCTCCAGAAATAGAAAGGAACTGGAAAAAACCAATTACGACGTAACAAAATGTACATTAGGGCGGTTTAGGTATTTGGTTCTTCAAGACCAAAATAACATGTTTTCTTTCACAATATTTTCGGGATGAAGATAAACATTAGCAACACGAGGTGGTAACAGGACAAAACTGCCTTACAAACTACCTAAGCCAGCATAAACGCCATCCTCTCCCGATAATCTCGGGCCACAGCATTAACAGTCCACTCCCACAGATCCTCCTGCTTTGCTCGATCATAGCTGGCCTCACTAGACTTAATCTCGTTCAAACCCTCATAGTACACACCACTAACTCCTTCAACATCATCCGCCACAGCCAACCTAGCCAGCGCAGCCCCAGACTCCTGAGGAGTATGGATATTCGGCGAAATAAGCAGCCGCAAAAGGGGAATAATTTTCGGCAAGACACGCAGCCAGAGGAACTTTTCTACCCTGGTCGCTCGTCGTGCCAGGCCAGTCCCCGGCATAAGACCAGGATCCATCGACGTGACCGTCCAGTGCTTCCCGCTCTTCTCATTGACGGAAGAAAAGCGTTTGTGTAGGGCATACATGTAAAGAATATTAGCTAGCTTTGCGCTGGCATATCTCTGGCGCCCTTTCTCTTTTGCTGAGAGAGGAGAAGGGTGCGCGAGGTATTCGGCGGATGTATACTTCGCGTCTGGTAGACCGGTTTTCTGAGCGGGATCGTGTGTTCCACTAGATACGATCACTATGCGCGCGGTTTCGGCGAGGTGGGGCTGTAGGAGAGAGAACAGGAGTGCATGCCCGATGTGGCTGACTGCGAAGGTTTTCTCGAATCCATCTTCAGTGTACTCCACGCTCCCGGGCAACTGTAGGGCTGCGTTGAAGACGAGTGATTGGATTGGCGGGAACTGGTTGGTTTCCCAGACTTCTGCAAAGGCGCGGACTTGGGAAAGAGAGGAGAGATCAAGACGTAGGAATTTAACATTCTCTTGATCGAGGAGTTTGTTCATGGCTTCGGCGGAAGCCTTAGGGTCTGAGCGGGATGCGATTATGACTTGGTAGTACGGACATTCACGAGCGATGGTTAATGCGCAATGATAACCTAGACCTGCAGTGCCGCCGGTGACGAGGACGCTGCGTTGGAGTTCGGAAGACATTGGTTGCTAAGTGTTCGGGAAGTGAAGAAAAGAAGTGTAGAAGATTAAAACAGAATGTGGACTGTACGAGAATTATGGAGCAGCTGTAGGATTTAGATTTATACCTACGAGCTCGGACAAGCATATGACTTACCATTTCATATCGGTCCAATTATCTGCCCGACGGACACACGGGATAGACTATGATGGACTCGAATCCAGTGAATTATGAAGTGGGGAAATGCTGAACGGTGCCGTTCGGGGTTAGCGCGGAATGAAGCGCTGAACGGTCCCGTTCTAGTCCGCATCATCCAAAGCGAGACACACTCACCTTACTTTCATTATCATCATCATCACAGCCATGAAGACAGAATGGAGGCTGACACCATTCCATCTATACTCCCAGAGAGATTACTTCACTATTGCTCCGCCCATCAAGTCTTAATATGCACCGCCTGCCACTACGCAATCCAGCCAGCAGCCATTCCTCGGCACTTGAAGGATATCCATCACATCTATAGCAACAAACGACATCCGTTCGTCACTTATGCAAAAAGTCTCAAGTTGAGGAAACCGGAGGAAGTAAGGCCACCTAGTGCTAGCGAATTCCCTCTGCCCTACCTGCCGCTTGAGCAAGGGTGGCGCTGCGAGGCGCCAGGATGCAACTACCTCTGTGCATCTATCAAGCGAATGGAAGGCCACTGGTCTGCTCAGCACGGTCGAAAGGGGTGTTCAAATCTTGACTGGAGTGCTGCTCCCTTGCAGACTTTCTTCCGAGGGAATAAGCTGCGATACTTTACCAACACGGATTCTTCAACAAGACTAGATGGCAACATAGCCAGCATGTCTAGGAAACGAGACCATATACGACGAATCCAAAAAAGGCACAACCTGAACAAATTGGATGCCGAAGCTTTGGACCATTACTTTTCTTCTTCCTACAAAAGCTTCGTGACAAATGACCAGACAGAGAGAATCTGGCTTGACGTCGTGCCGGATCTGGCATACAACCATGTATTCCTGCTCGAAGGCATCTTGGCTTGTACGCTATTACATATGGGATACCTAAATTCTACAAAGCGACAGATATATATCCTTCACGCCTGTGCTCACCAAGATTCAGCACTTCCACAATTTCGTCATGCAATTCACCATCCAGACGAAAAGAACTGCGACGCAATATTGTCATTTGCTTACTTACTGATCATTTATTCCTTTGCGACGGATACCCAAAACGCCATCAACTCACTTCTCATTGTGGAAGATAACTCGGACGAAACGGAACTGATTCTTCCTCAATGGCTGCATTTCATTCGCGCCGGTTGTTCAATGCTCTGCGATGTCTGGGACCGAATCGAAAATGGCCCGGCAAGCGCACTGGCTTTTGCATGGGACGAGTACGGAGCGAATAAGTTCGAAGATGAACGCGAGGACCTGCCGTACTTGGACTACTTCAAGTCTCTCGTTCCAGATGACGGGTCCTGGTCAGACGAGTCTATCGAAATCTATCAGTCTGCTGCAAATACATTGACTGAGTCATTTGCCCTCCATGGGCGTGCAAAGAGGAAGTCCCATGCTAACCCATGGAATATTCTCGGCGTGTGGCCGGTACGTTTGGAGGTAGCGTTTATCTCCCTGATATCTGAGCGACATCCCGGGGCGCTTATTCTACTTGCGTATTACTGTGTTATTCTGAAAGATATGGAGAACTGCTGGTATTTTGAAGGGAGACCAGCGAAATTACTTCAGTCCATTGCAGATGTGCTGGACCCAAGATGGCATCCTTATATTCAGGGGCCAATTGAAGTTGTTATGGGGTTGAAAATTATAGCCAGATGAAAAATTGAGTATCACATTTAATTACCATGAGAGAAAGAAAGTCGAATCAACAAAACAATTGTGCCTAAACCAACCGCCCGTTGTCTACCTCTTCCCCCTGGGGTCTAGAGACAAAAAGGGCCAAGCTATTCAAGCACATGAAATTCATGTTTGAACTATTTGCAGTGTTCTGCGACTTCCGCAGGGCAGACGAAAAGAGTATTCCTTCCCGCATGGAGCATCAACGACTTCTCCACCTTCGCCCGGATGAGAAACATTCCCCGCTCAAAATGCGGAAACAAATGCCCAAATCTGTGCCTTGCGCATCGACCGTGGCATCACACAACCATAAATTGTTCCACGCGATTGAACGCTCCACGAATAAAGCCGAATACCTTGATCATGCGGGGCAGCGCTGACAATCTTTATGATATGGTTGGATATCTCTCCGGATTAGTTCTTGTTTACCCCGCCATCATGGAAGTCGACTGTAGAAGACAGGATATAAAATCGTCCTGAGATCCATCCTGAAGATAACAACTTTTCATCCCCGTCTTCTCCCCATATCACTCTGGACATCCCATCCAACTCCAGAATGGTCGGCGTCACAGCAGACAACCTCGCCGTCAACGATGGTCCCTTAACCTCGGAGAACGCAGCTTTCCTTCGCCCATCCGATCCAAGTCTTCCTCTCGAGGAACTTCGCAAACGTTATGAACAAGACGGCTATCTCTTCCTGAAGCAAGTTCTCCCCCGCAACGATGTTCTCGAAGCCCGTAGCCAATACTTCACCTCCCTACAATCAACTGGCGTCCTAAAGCCTGGCACTGAGCCCGTGGATGGCATTTTCGATCCAGCGAAGAGTCACTTGGAGTACCCCGGCATTGGAGCCGGTCATGTTGATGGGAACGGGAAGCCAGGCGGTGATAAGGCAGCACAGTTCGTCGACCTCGCGCTGGACGCTCACTATCAGGATTGGTATGCGGAGAAGTTCTGCAACCACCCTGCGCTGTACGATTTTATCGCGAAGTTTTCTGGCTGGGGCAAGGATACACTCAGCCTGCGTCGCACATTGCTCAGGAATAATATTCCAGGATCGAAGCCGATTGGAGTAAGACTAGAGATGCCATTGCCTTCTCTGAAACCCTCAGCCTTTCTAACTCAATGAAATCAGGTTCATTACGATCAGATCTTCCTGCGATACGGTGACCCCACCAGTGTCACAGCATGGGTCCCGATGGGGGACATCAAGCTTACCGGCGGCGGACTGATTTATCTCGAAGGTGGTATGTTTTTTCTCCTCACTTCATCTCCGTCTGCGAAAGAATGCTAACTCATGTCCCACAGGCGATAGCATCGGCATCGAAATGGAGCAAGCATTTTTCATCAAAGGCAAACAAGCCGGTCTATCAGATGAAGAGGCCAGATCAGCTTTCAACTCCAACATGATGGCAACGGGCCTTCTTTCAGAATTCCCGGCTGAATTTGCCCGCGAACATGGTCGGCGATGGCTGGTTTCGGCATACGAGGCTGGCGATGTTGTCCTGCACAAGCCTCACATGGTATGTGTTCTTGCGTGGGTGATGTGGCTTGGATGATTCTTATTCAAGTGACAGATTCATGCATCGACTATCAATCATGATCTTGATAATGTTATTCGACTTGCGACTGATTTACGTTTCTGTGATTCGTCGAAGCCCTATGACAAGGTATGTTATTTCGACTGATCGAAGCCTTATATTGCACTTCGCTGATCTTTTCTAGCGATGGATGAACTATTACACCTTCAATGATGGTGTTTGAGATCTTGGTGTTGGTTACTGACTACGAAATCGTTGTAATATTGTTCATGCACCATTGTATCTATTTTGAATGGATACTTCTGGCAGATACGCCCGATGAATGATTGATTATTCCAACTATCAAGTCTATAATGATTCAAACTCTGGTTGTTATAGATCATAAGCAGCCTCAGGGAAGGCTCGCCGTCAACCTTGCCCCAATTTCACACGGGCTTGCGTGTCAATAATAGTGATTGGGCCGACTTCTCTCACATCTTTTCTAACAGGGGAAGGTATCAAAAAAGAAAGGCATTCATGAGTGGTCTATCTTGATAAGGAGAGCATTTCTAGAGAGTACATACAATGAAGACTGAGCAGAACAAACACTTGTCATGCACCAGGGGTAGATAATACTTTTTTTTTTCTCGGGCTGTTCACGGCCCTCATCGAGTCGTTCGGGTCATCGTCCGCTCCATTCTAATCAAAGCATCTTCCTCCTCCGCTTTAGCAAGCTTTTCACTAGGCAGCATAATGGCCTTATCAATAGCCACCGGCAGAGCTCGATGACGCCCTCTGATCATCACAGCACAAAGAACAAGTTTGCTCAAGGTACGCCAGCCCCCAGAAAAACTATAGAATTGGTTCGGAAGGCCTGTACTGATCCCGACACAGCCGTACGCACTGACGGTCTCGAAGATGATGTTGAAAGCCGAGTATGTAATTGGATCCCGGGTGAACTGGCCGGCTTCCACAATGCAAATTATTATGACGGCCAGAGCGATCCACCACAGGTCGTATGCCATCTGTGCGCGGAGTTGGTGCTTGATGAAATACAGTCGTCCCGGGGAGGGGGGTTGGTGTGATAGAGAGGAGCTCAGTGAAGAGGTCTCGCTGGCTTCGCCCACGGTAGGGTCGTCGGCATAGATTCCTAGGCTCCTTTCTTCGTAGATGTTGGAGTGGCGCATCGTAATGACAACAGGGTACACGGAAATGTACATCATTACCACATAGATCATCTGCGTTCCTATTTGGAGGGCGGAAATGTTGGTTATGTAGAAGCCTCCACTTCGAACGCAAAGTGCTTGGAAGAGGCCGTCCAGCACACGTGGACCGACTGGGACGATATCGACTGCTGGATTGTTGTACTAAAAACATACATCAGTCTTTCGATCTGGAAGTTAAGAAAGTGGTGGGCTCACATTGAGGATTTCGTACGCCACCCAATCGATTCCGTTCAATACGAGCACAGAGAGTAGAAGCCACCAGGTATGTGCAGAAGGAAACAAAGTCGTGTAGCAACGGCGTGGATGATCCAGGAGGAACGTCAAGGTCTCTCGAAAATAGTGAAAATACTCGCCCTGAGGCAGAAGGAAGCGTAAAGCGCATAATATCCACCGCAAAAATACTGGATAACTGCAAGTGAATAATGAGTATACGGATCAAGCAACTCGGAGAACAGGGAAGGACCTACCACGTGTTGCCAGCGAGCATGAGAAGGCCCATCGTGATTAGCATATACGTTGACCTTTGGAAGGGAACCTTGAACACAAAATTAAACCTCAAGCAAGTCATTCGAAGTGAAACCGCGTGGCACTAACCATATTCGCATCAAGCACGCTCATCCCAGAATTGTTGAAAGCAGAAATGGCGAAAAAGAAGCCCGTCCACCTAAATTCAAGCAACAATTGGAAAGAAACTCAAGAATATCAGTTGACATGAAAACTTACCAAGGATTCAGTCCGTTCGACCTAGCCACGGCAGCTTTGTTCCTTGCAACGTACGCAGCGACCCCAATCCCGCCGAGAACTTGCCATAGCAGAAAGTAAAGTGGAACAATGATAGACAATAGAGACACAGCTCGATACTCTGCACCGCCGAGCCTTTCGCGTTCTCTTTCACTCAGATGATGAAACGAGGAATTGCGACTGAATTTGCGTAGAAAGTGCAGATGACTGTCAGCCTCTCCATCAAAGTCCCCGCCATGTCCGCCTTCCTCTAGCCCGTTCTGGGCAGCGGCCATGCTCTGGACGTTGATGTACGGAGGACGCATGCGTCGGCGTACTGGGCTCGAGGGGGATTCCTCGGGCCTATCCCGTACGTCATGGGTAAATGCGATGTGAGCATCAGTTGCTTCGTCATCTGGCTCCCCAGGAGAGGCTTCATCCGGTATTCTTTCGCCAGTGCCTACAGATCCAGTTTGATATCTAGTCATTGGTTGAGTATCATCTGCTTGCTGGCTAGATTGTCTGCTGTGAGCTGAACCATTTCTTGAAATTTGCCCCAGGCTCTTGGTCCGTGACTTGATGGGCTGGAGCGAGAAGGTTGTGGAGTTTGGAATTCTATCCGGCTGCGAGTCGATTGTTTGTCGCGATAAAGAGCGCGTCCAGGACATTCGACGGCCAATACTGGACATTTTTCGGAGCCTCTTTCGCCGGAGAGTTTCTTCTTGCACGATCTCTTCAAATCTCTTCTCAAACGCTCTCTTGCGGACCAAAACTACTGCAATCGAGACCCATATCTATAATGTAATTAGCTTTCTTATCCAGAAGCCAGGTATGTCATTATCTCAATCAAGGGGACCGGCGATATGCAGAGACTCTTACCGTGGACCCAGCCATTATCAGAAAAAACAGCAGGATCTGCTGGAAGGTGTTTAGTGTAGACAGGTTGACTGTGTTCAGACCAGCGAGGGTCATCGCGCTGACCGTCAAAAACAACGCGTCAATGTATCGTACGCTGTAGGCCGGAGTGGAGCTACCCCAGAGGATAGCGGAGGTGACGAGGGACACTCCGATGAAGTAGGCATAGTGCACTGTGAGGAATCGTATTCGAGGCAGATAGGACTTCATGACACCCCAACTGAATGTCATTTTGGAGGGATGAATCCCCATACTTCTAAGCCAGAGTTAACGTCACGACGGGGTAGATTTCCGGGTGAAGTGAGAAAATCTGAATCCTGATTGGCTGATTCCACCTCGATGATTAGCTAACCATCCCCTATGTAGTTAGGCAACTCATTTATTTCTGAAGTCCGTCCACGTATTTGGTCTTCGTTTTTTTAATTGAATCTAGACAAAAGAGAGTTTTAGAGTACTTGTAGCATCTATATAATACAAATTTCATGCTAAAATTCTGGCGACTGTTGAACCATACAATGCCTGGAGAACAGATGTTGTAAGATATCAATGATGGATGCGATGGAACTATGTAGAACTACTATATAGCCTTTTGAGCTCATTTTCTGACAGAACCAAACCACGGTAAGGACCACGCGCAATACTTAATTCAAACGTAGCTCCGGTATGCTGATAAGCAACCTTTTTCCAGATTAGCGAACCCCTATGCTCCGGGTGAAAATGATGTATATCACACCAGGTGGCTTTCGCTGTCTCGTTTTTGAACTCTTACTCGAAATTGTGCTCTCCATGGCCAAAATAAGTATTCAAATGCTGTTCTTCAACTGGGGCATTCGTAGCGCCGCTAGACCAGCAGACATATGAAGTTCATTGAATAAATTTTGATGGAGGCCCAATGCATGACAGGACATGGGGTGTCAGCTCCGGGGTGTTGGTGGGGGGAGAGGCCGTATGTTTACTAGGGTAGTCTGGCAGGAAGTTGGAAAATTGAGACGGTCACTACTTTAAGTGAGCCGTTAGTCCTCTTCTCTTCCACGTGATATTATCACGGGCCGGCGGGTTTATGGATTATATGAGATTGAAAAGGTTAATGGGGTTTAAAGCAGTCACCTTGAGCATCAGCTTCACAGGTCCTGATATTCTACATAGGATAGCTTCCCGATTCGACTTGCTCCGCACGCCAACTTTGCGCCCGAGACCACTTCAGTCTCCTGAATGCCGCATCCAGGTGCTCATGTCATGACCTCGGATGCAGGGAGACAATATTCAAGCGGGATATGGCCAGTTGGTGGGGCTGTTTCGGAGGGAAAGTATCGTGGCGAAGACGATTGTCGAGACTTGACATCTGATCGCTTCCTGGAACCGAGTCGTGCACGGTAGGAGTGTCACCCCGACATTCCAGGGTCTGCCCTAAGCACATCTTCTCGGTAACTCTCGTAATTATTTCTCGGCATTGTCATTATGGTATCGCTATGACAGCCCTTATTCGCGGGGGGTGGCGTGTTTGGAATGTTGATCTGCCATTCAAGGGATCCACATCCAGCCCAAATCCCTAGATCGCGCCAGGACACCCCCTCAACGGCCACCGTTGCTGGAAAACGCCTGGCTTTTTTCGAATTACATAGAACATTATTGAAAGCAGAGGCCGAGGCCAAGCTATCTTCTATTGATGGCTGGTCAATTAAGTGGCTGTCCCGGAGGCGTGGTTAAAATATTCGATGGCTGGCATTTGTGTCCAGCCCTCATTCCACATCACTGCAAAAAATTCCCATCTCCCAAATAATATAAGACCTCTGAATCACCGGTGAATCCTGAATTATCCTCGCGTGTTGAACGTTCTTCTCAGACGCATCTTTTGGGTACTTTCCCTCGTCATTACCTCGAAGTTCGCATCTTGAACCTCACCTGAGACATCCAACCCGACCCGCACCGACCAATTCAACATGTCTTTGCTTTCAATCAGGTCCACCTGGTCTATTATTGCGATGTTGGCTATGCTGCCTTTGTCTTCAGTTTACGCGCGCCCAACCCGCGAATCAGGCACTGTGAGCCAGGTTCAGCCGGCAACAAATATCCAGCCTCGTGACCCAGTATGTTTCCTATGCCCTACTAGGCTGGAGCGATGCTAACAGAGATACAGAGACTTATCCCTGCTGCTGAGAGATATCTCGCCGATGCCTTCGCTGTGCTAGGCGTGTCAGAACCCGAAACTTCCCAGACGCCTATTCCTCTCACTTCCGTTCACATCTCGCTCTGGCAAGACACGCCTGAGAATATCACAGCAACACCCACTGCCAGCGCGACTAAAACCACGCAACCTGCCATGTACACCACCAACATTCGTCACGGAGACGACAAACCCATCGAGAACATCCAGGTCGGATCCGGATGGACCGGAGGAAATAAGCTCCAAGCGTCAGACCTGCCCTTTATCTTCGATGCTCTTTCCAAGGCACTTGACCACCGGTTCCGCAACATGATCGATAGCTCTGACGAGCGAGGGCTGGGAGATGACTCCGGCTCTAATGATCTCCGTTCTGAGATCGGGTTCCTGCGATGAGGGGGTAAACTATGGTATTATTAAAAAGGGGAGTTTCTCGGGATGAACTTATATGATTTGTATTATGTGATGATCTTCATAACTGTATTAGTGTATCGCGATATTCTTTTTTTCCTAGGCAAGGTTGAATACTATAAGAAACTTTGGACTTCTGCCATGTGAAGAGTGACTGTTAAGTATACAATACAGGATAGTCTAGGACGAAGTGCAAAAGGACGAAGGCGGCCGATATCAAGGTTTGAAACGACGCTTCTTCTTAGTAGCACGCACTAGCTGATCTCAATTTTATGAAGCCAAAGGGGCTGCTGGTCCGGCGAAGCCTTGGTCACTGCTGCACCTTTGGGAGTGGCGGCGGCCGTTGCTATTTCACTGCAAGACCTGAATTAATTTTGACCAGGAAATGTCTTTATGAACTTGTAGGTCTCTGAATCGAGAACTTATGAGTCGTCTTCTCCCTGACTGGTAGTGAGGAAAGTTTCCAGGTAGTCTGCAGAATTTCGCACCGTTTTATTAAAGCGCTGGGTTGATCCATACACTCTGCGCGCAGGTCATAGTTTGAGATAAAATGACATGACCGAGGGCGGAACCTTAACTCCGGCGTTGCGTCAGCTCCTGTGGCCGCGCTACCCTTACCTGCCAACGCATATAGCTCGGACACCGATCGTAAGTCCTGAAGAATGTCTGAAGAATTGACCCGAAGCTTCTAACAGTCCACGTGTAACTGAATAAGCGCAAGCGAAGTTGTCGAGGCCGATAGAAGAGGATCGGGGTTAACGATGTGGGCCTAGCGGATTTTGGACTTAGGCCACAGAGCCGGCGATACCGGTTCTATCTCCTTCCCCTCTATAAAAGACCCGTCTGGCGCAAAGCTCAAACTTCATCGATTATCCCTGTTTCGTCAACACCCGATAATATTCCTACCGCCGTACATAATTCCCGTCACATCTCCACGTAATGCCTACCCTCGTCGGAAAGGAAGTCGGTGCCACCGGCTACGGCACCATGAGTACAGCTTCCCCTCCACCTATCATTGAGAAGCCGTCACGCTGACCCTAACGCCAGGAATGACATGGGCCAGCCAGCCACCGGCGCAGGAAGTGTGTTTTGAGACCTTGAACAAGACCCTGGAGCTGGGCGCCAATTTCTGGAACGGTGGCGAGCTCTACGGTACTCCGGAGTACAACTCCATGCACCTGTTGAACAAATACTTCACCAAATACCCCGAGAACGCCGACAAGGTCGTTCTCAGCGTGAAAGGTGGACTCAAGCCCGGCCAACTTATCCCCGATGGCTCAGAGGAGAACATCCGCCGCAGTGTGGATGAGTGTTTGCGTCTGCTAGATGGCAAGAAGAAGATTGATATCTTTGAGTGTGCGCGTCAGGACCCTAACTTCCCCATCGAGCACACGATCGAGATTCTCGCCAAGTGCATGAAGGAGGGCAAGATTGGAGGAATTGGTCTGAGCGAGGTGGATGCAGAGACTATCCGGCGAGCGTACGTTTCTGATTTGTGAACTCCATTTGGATATTTTATGCTGACTACTACTCTAGAGCCAAGGTGCACCCCATCGCCGCCGTGGAGGTCGAGATGTCATTGTGGTCCACCGACATCCTCGAGAACGACATCGCCAAGACCTGCGCCGAGCTTAATATCCCCGTCGTTGCCTACTCGCCTCTGGGCCGGGGTGTCCTGACCGGTGCCGTGACTTCGCTGGCCGACATCCCCGAGGGTGACATGCGGCGACACATGTCCCGCTTCCAAGAGGAGAATCTCCAGCACAACCTCAAGCTGATCAATGAAGTCCGGAGCCTGGCTTCTCGCAAGGGGGGTTGCCCCGGCTCAGATTGCTTTGGCGTGGATTCGCAGCTTGAGTGGCAAGCCCGGCATGCCCACTATTATTCCCATCCCTGGAGGCACCACTGTCGACAAGGTTGTTCAGAATATGAGCGGAGTGCAGGTGCTCTCTGATGAAGAGCTGGCGGAGGTCGATGCGATCCTAAAGCAGCACACGGTCGCTGGGCCGCGCTACTAAGAGAGAATTCTACAGTTACCATGACAGTTAGCTTTGGATCGATTTTTAATATGATGACAATGTCACGTTGATTGCATGAGTCAGATCAAGTGTAGAAGAGTCAACAGTCAGTCTCACAACGCATAAGCCGAAACAAATGCATGGAGACTGTCAGAATTGCAGAATTCTTCTTTGTTGTTCATCTTGTGCATAAACTAGGTAGAATAAAGAATGAAGCTTACCATGATTATTCATAAGATCAGCCAACTGTAGGTTAGTGCAAATAGCGACATGGCAGCAAATCAATTGTGCTGTGTGTGCGAGAAGAGAGAACCGAGAAACGAGAAAAGCGCGAGTCGCGGCTGCGTCTCCTCATCACGTGATGCCATATCACCCGCGTCGGGGAAAGTAAACGCTTCACCCTTGACGTCGCCGTGGCGATACAATCAAACCCCTCGGTGACTTGAGATCAAAGAACCAGGGATCAAAGAAACCCCATCACAATGGCTTCCCGAGACGGTTCCCCCTTTTCCTCAGTCGGCTTTGCCGAGGAGTCAGACCACGAGTCCATCAAGCAAGAAAGCCGCGCCCAGTCACCAACAGGATCCCACATGCCTGCATCCAAGCGCAGACGCACAGGCGTCGCTTCCTGGGACCGACAGACACCACTGTCCTCCGTCCAAGATGAAATCCCCCCACCCTCCCCCACAGCCTCCATCTCCTCCGACAGCTCCGGAGACGTCCCAAACGAACCCAGCCTCCTGGGCGTGCTGGGTAACAACCAAGACGACGATTACACCGGCCAGAGCACCGACCAGGTCACCATATGTCGCTGGGATGGATGCAGCGCAGGCGATCTGGGGAACATGGATGGCCTGGTGCAGCACATCCACAACGAGCATATCGGCAGCCGACAGAAGCGGTACTCGTGCGAGTGGACCGACTGCTCCCGTAAAGGCCAAACGCACGCCAGTGCATATGCACTGCGCGCTCACATGCGGAGCCACACTCGAGAGAAGCCCTTCTACTGCACCCTGCCCGGTATGTTTTAGACATCGCTCCTTGACCCAAAATTGCAAGTCCAGCTGCTAACAACAACCACAGAATGTGACCGTAACTTCACCCGCTCAGACGCCTTGACGAAGCACATGCGCTCCGTCCACGAAACAGATACCCTACGCCCATCCGACCTCAAGGCAAATGCCGGCGCCCTCGGAAATGCCGCAGGCACACCGGCCTCGAAACTGCAGCGCATTCGCCTGAAGCTCTCGCACCCGCCCAAAGAACCCGGCGCCGAGTCCGAGCCTCATGAATCCATCCTATCCACAGGCGCCGCCGATGACGAGGACTCAACAATGCCAGAGTTCGGACCCGAGCTCGGCTTCGACGACCACGAGCTGGCCATGCGCCCGCACGACTTGTACCGCCTGCTGCGGCGACAGATCCACTGGGCGGAGAAAGAGTCCGCGCAGCTGCGCGCCGAATGGGATAATATCCGGCCAAAGCGCGAGCAGTCTTGGCTTGAGAAGGAGGCTATCTTTGACGATGTCATTGACGGCGAGCTGAGGCTGTTCAGTGCTATTGTCGGTGGTATTGGCGGTCCTGCTGCGCCGACGACGAATCTTTCAACTAGTCTGCAGAAGTTGCAGCATCAGCAGCAGCAGTTTAGGAATCAGCAGGAGCAGGAGCAGATGCAGGCCAAGGCTGCGGAGGCCGCTGAGGTTAATGCTGCTGCTTGAGTGCTACATTAGTCCCGGGCTGCATTCTCCCGATATACTTGGGTTTGTACCTCTGCCGTGTTCTTGATTTCGGGGGTGTTTCATATGGCGCGAACGGAGTTACGGAAGGGCCTTGGGTCTGTTTTATCTCATGGTTGAAAAGGGAAAGGGTGAGGGGAATGGGACATCAACTGTACGAATAGCTCTTTTATATGTTGGTGCGCTATTTTTTGCTGCAAACCAGGATGCTTTTTCCTACCCACTCTGGGTTTGATGGGATTGTCAATATTAATGACTATATTCAAATTTTCTGTTTTACCAATTGTAGCCCTGTATAAGTGCAAGAGCAATGATTCTGGACATTACAGTAGATCGAACTGAATTTGAGACCCAATGAGAAACCCCCTGGGGGATCCATTCGATTCGTTCTAGGAAGAAAAAGAAAGGGACTTCTCGAACGAGCTCCCAACCAGCTGAATGATCTTGTCAGATCCAGAAACATCAATCGACGCCGTGGTAGCCACTCCATAGGGTACATGTGCTTCAAAAAAAAAAAAAAATGAAAGGGACAAGAACACAAAATGCCAGCTGCACCACTAGCACTGAAGCCAAAGTGAATGCAAGGATGCCAAAATGGTAAAAAGAAACAAGAATAAGAAAAGGGCAGATCCAGCTAACCCCATGCCGACCTTTCTGAGGCCAAAAAGATCCAGGTCCAGCAAGATCTGCCAGGGAAGGAAATGAAGATGGAAATGAAAACTCCAAAGCAAAAGAACCCCAAGCACGCCATGCAAATATCGTCTGATTCGAATCATATTCAAGTCGGAAGGTCTCCTTTCTGTGCTGGTAATTTTTGGGTTGCGCAATTCATTTCGACGCCTTTCGCAATGCCATGCAACGAGTTGCATCAGTATGTACTTTCAATAGTCATCCGTTTGAGGTGTCATCTCGGTGACGGATGACGAGATTCTGATAGGTAACCGAGAGGGAAATCACTGAACCGGGGTATCCTGCCATTGAGGACTAAGGCCAAGATGCTTTATATGTAGTATGTCATAAGCCCGTGAAAATATAATCTCAAAGCAAAGTGAGCCGCCGACGGCGCGACGGGCAAGGCTCCTTCGCATTATGCTCCGTTGGAAGACTTGGCCTTGTGTTCCTTCACCTTATTGAACATTTGCTGGAGTTTGGAACCGCTGGCCTCCTTGTTAGGCCAGTAGTTGACAGAAACGTAGTCCCTGCGAAAAAAGTTAGTGAATGGAGCACGTCGACTGATAGTCGATAAACTTACCACAGGCGTGTTTCGAGGGATGCCATAGCTGACCCTCCGCCAAGGTTCTTGTTGATAAATTCTCCAATGTCCACAATTGTTTCGCGGAGTTTTTGCGCTCGTTCGGACTTGTTCGGGTAGTACTTGGCCGTGATCATGGGAGCTTCCTTCAACTTCGGCACAATAGGCTTGAAGAACATGAAAGCCATGTCCTCCTTGCTTGAAATACCATTCTCATGGCCCTTGCGACGCCGGAGCTCTTCGTTAGCCGCATCAGAGAGACGGTGACGTGGACGGTCGAGATCATGCCCAGACTTTGGACGATCGTGGCTGGGTGTGTGGTGACGGTCACCCTCTCGGCTGCCATGAGTGTGGGAACGCTGTCGTGAGCGATCGACCTCGCGCTTGCGAGAAGATGGGGCGGGGGAGGCGGAGACACTGCCACTTCCAACGCGAGAATTTCGTTTGTTGTTCCGGTGGTGATTATCCACTGCACGTCTTGCGGTGGCATTGTTTCCGTTGCTGTACTTGTTTCTCAGAACGGATAGCAAGTAGTCAGCGCGGCGGACAAGATGAACGGCGCCAGGGGATTTGGTCGTTTTCTCCTCCCCTTGCGCACGCTGCGTTTTCCGCTCTACCCGGTGCTCTTCCAAAAAGAACTTATCGCCAAGGCCCAGGTCCGTGTCATCGCGAATCTGGGTCCAAGCACCGAATCCGTGACGTGCGATACCGACTAGAAGCATTCCATCTTCTCGTGCACCCCATGGGCAACTATAGTCAGCCAACTTGGTAGCTTCTGGAAGGCGGAACGTCCTGAAATCGGCCAAAGAGCTTGTGATCTTCCTGACGAGACGCATATCCGGTGGTCGATCGACAATTGTCCAGGCATTGAGTCGTTTCACCCCATGATGATCAAACAGAACAGCTTTTTGCTCCTTCTTCGTGATGTTCTTGCCTGATTGCTTAAGAGCATCGATCTGCGCCATGTTGTCGTTGACCAAGGACGCCGCTTTGTCAGTCATCTCGCGAAGAGCAGCGCGCACAGTGTCTCGGTCACGGTTTTGCAACCGAGAATCCTCAAGAATGAGTTCCTCGCAGTCAGCCATGTCACCGAAGCGCAGGAAGGCTCGAGAAAGAGCACGGTACTCCTTCTCGCCAAGGGGACGTCTCGGATCTAATGAGCTATCATCCTCGCCATCATCGACGACAACTTGCGCTCTAGCTTGGCGTTTGGCTTTGCGTTCTTCCCGCGAGTCTTTAGACTCCTCGATGGGCGCTCCACGCTTGCGAGGCCGATTCTCCTCTATTACCTCCTTGAGATATCTTTCATCTGCCTTACGCTTCTCAGCTGCTTTAATCTCTTCGAGTTGCTCTTGAGGAATGATGTCGTCCCAGCTAAGATCGTCGACCTTGATATCCACAAAGTCGAAGGCCTTCAAGAACTCTTCACCACCGTCGGCTTGGATCTGCTCTGATTCTTCAGTCTGGTGCAGCTCTGCATTGGCAAGAACCGAATCGATATCAAGCTGCTCAAGCTTTTTCTGATTGTCAGTTTGCTCAAACATCTTCTGGCCACGCCGCTTGAGAATCCGGGAGATGTCCTCGGTCGAGTTAGGTTCGCCGATCACGCGGGCCATCTTGTTCTGCATGTCCGAGGCCTCTTTGTCGGTGACACCACGCTGGATGGTGATGAACTCGAGCAAAAGCTTGTTGCGGGCTCTCTCGATAACCTCTTCCTCGATCGTGTCTTTCGAAACAAGACGGTAAACACTGACAGGCCTTGTTTGACCAATTCGATGGGCTCGGGCCATGGCCTGCAAATCTGCTTGCGGGTTCCAGTCCGAGTCGAAAAGGACAACTGTGTCAGCAGTCATCAAGTTGATACCGAGACCACCAGCGCGAGTTGATAGAAGGAATGAAAAGTCGGTACTCTCCGGAGCGTTGTAGTGTTCAATGGCCAGGCGACGAGCAGCAGACGGAATGGTACCATCGAGTCGCTGGTATTTGTAGCCCCGGTACTCCATGTATTCGCTGAGGATGTTCAGCATGCCAACCATTTGGCAGAAAATCAAAACTCTATGGCCATCTTCTTTCAGCTTGCGCAGCAGCTGATCGAGCAACATCATTTTTCCACTGCTGGTGATCATGGCCCGGAGGATATCCTCTCGTCGATGGCTCCCCTCTAGAATTTTTGCTTCTGCGTTGGGGAACATAAAAGGATGGTTGCTAGCCTTTTTCAATTCCATCATGATGTTCAGGAGCGATTGCTTCATTCCCCTGGCACCGTCATTCAACGCGGCGTAGTTCTTGGTTAAAATGTTTTTGTAATATTCCAGCTGAACATCGGAAAGCTCAACACGGATAATCTTCTCGGTTTTGGGAGGGAGGTCGGATTCGACCTTGGACTTTGTACGCCGTAGCATGAAAGGTTGAATAGCATCGGTTAACTCGGCCAGTTTCTGGGATGCAGCCTCGGAGTTGAGATCCATGTCGACATCAACCTCAATCTCGCCAGGATTGAGGAAGTCCATTAGGGATGCCAATTCTGCAAGATTGTTCTGGATTGGTGTACCTGTTATGAGAAGCTTGGCCTGGCATTTCCACTCAGATAGCTTCACATAAAGCTGAGAGTCACGGTTCTTGAGACGGTGCGCCTCGTCGATAGCCATGAACTGCCACTTGAACTGTCCAAGGAACGAAGAGTCATTCATGGCATACTCATATGTAGTCAAGAGTACGTTGAACCTCGGCCGCTTGGGATTGTCATCCACCATCAGCTCATACTCGCGGAGGACCGCGCGCGATTTTTCGCTGCCATTGTAGACGACATAATTCAAATCGGGCGTCCAATTATCGAAGGTGTCGGCCCACGCGGGCATTGTAGAGAGGGGAACGATGACGACGAATGGGCCTTGTTGCCGTCGGACATGGCGCAGCCAGTTGATGAAGGAGACGGTCTGCACGGTTTTTCCGAGACCCATTTCGTCTGCTAGCACCACGTTGCGATCTTTGACCCAGTTGAAAGCAAGGAAGTTCAGGCCCTTAATCTGGAAATCCTTGAGCTCGCCATTTTCCAAGAAGCTAGGAGATCCGTGGATAGGCTCGAACGGCTTGCGAGTAGCGGGATTTGATTCATTCCGATCAGAGACAGGGACTCGAGCAGACCTATCTAAGAAACGGTCGACCTCACGCTGTGCGATGTCACTGACCAAGTCTTCCGGTTCCCAGGTACATGAATCGTAGAAGAGTCGCTTCCACTTGACGAGATACTCTGTGCCATTCACACCTTCCCGGTTTCCAATGATGCGCTCGACGTTTTTGTAGTCCTCAATCGCCTCCACGTCTCTCTCGCGATCAAGATTCCACTTTTCCCTGTCCTCAGGAGGGGCTTCAGGGTCGTGTTGAAGACGTAGGTCTTCATGAAGTACCTTTCGAACATAATTATCAACGCGACGCGTGCTCCGGTAGTCGCCGAGAGCCTCATTGGGCACCCAGGTGGCATGGTAGTGAGACTGCTCTTGCCACTTGATGTAAAATTCAAAGTCTTCTCGATCGACAGTAGGATCGCGGGGATCCACGCCGTCCTTCAAGCGATGGTTGAGGACCACATCTACGGCAGGGCGAGTATCCACGTAATCCTGGGGCCAGTAGTTGTCCGCAACTTGATCTGCGCCGTCTTCGAATATGTCGTCCTCATCATCATCTTCGTTGTAGTTGGACACCCTGGCAGCGGTTCTGGTCGAGAAGCGGACTTCAGAAAGTGAAGGCTCCATGCCGGCGCTTTGCTTCAGCGCGCGGCGACGTCTCGCCTTGCTTGCTTTACCGCCGTACTCGTCACTGTCAGATTCCGAGAATGACGAGGCCGTCGCCGACCGCGAGGTCTTCGAAGGATGGTGGGACATTTCCTTGCGCGGACGCTTTGCACGAGGTGCAACGGCATCGGAGTCAGAGTCGGAAGAGTCGGCGAGATGACGCGTTGTGCGCGCTCGACCACTCCGGCGAAGTCCATACAAATCGGGGTTCTGTCTCATGTACTGGGTTTCGTCGGGCGGCGACGATTTGCGCTTGATACCTCGGTCGGGGTGCGGTGATGAAGAGTTTTCACGGCTGGACGCATCGAACTCATCACCACTGTTTTCCATCACCACTTCATCATCTTCGCCGTCGGAGGCCAGAGACTCGGCATCATATGAGTCGTCCGCGGCATCGGGCTCGGGGGAGGACTCGGAGACGGGATGGGACTCGACGGGCTCAGATGGGCTGCGCTCGCTCTTGGCGACCACATCGGATTCAGCTCGTGTATCATGGAGAGCTGGTGAGTGAGGGAAGCCGTTCGGCATTATGGAGGTAGAAGAAGGTTCTTGACCCGATGGGATCACCATGCTAGAGGCTGTGACAGAGGGGCAGTCAGCATTGAAGCTCAATCCCGGCAGGCGGGCACGTCAGATATGCAGAGGACGGTAGACGAGTGGTACGCGACTCGGATGATGGGGAAACCGAAGCTCTCAGGCAGTATATTGGGGTAGAATATCAAGTCGAATGGGGAAGGATGGTTTTTGATGACGGGTAGCAGAGACGCGGGCACGATAGGCCAGGGAGGCCTTGAGAAATTGACATCGATCACGCACCCAGAGAGAACGGCAGCACCAGATTGATAGGACACAGGTCGAGAAGCTTCTCGATCTCGAGTAAAAAAGGTAGATTCTGGATCTCGTGCAGTGGGTCGAAGAACGCGGAGAAGTACCCGGACAAAGAGTTCGGACAGAGCCTCGGCGGTAAAAAAAAATCAGAACCACTTACATTCCATAGCGTGGTGACCCCGCAAGAGGGGGAACTAAATTATCAATTTGTAAAATGAATAGTGGGCGAAAGGCAGGAGGATGGACGAGGTGTGGGTGTAGACGAGACGAGTGATGAAGAACGAGAGTTGGGGGAGGGTTTGATTCGGTTTGGTTTGGTTTGCACGGCCGATCTGTTGCCGCCTGAGATGTCAGGCAGACACAGGGCCCCCCCTTCGGGGCTAGCGTATTCGCTTGACGTCGGACAGGTGGTAGGTCACGTGAGACGAATCCGGGAGTCGGATTATCTATTCAGCCGACCACCCAATTAGAAACATTCAAATTCCCATTAAATAAGAATCGCGGCGCGGGCGGTCACTGGATGCCTCAGGTGCGACAGCCCACAATAAGAAAGAAGTTCAATTCTGCCCCCCCATCACTCATTGCTATTGTTCTCCTGCATTTTGTTCGCTCGAGTCTGCGACACTTGGTGCTCTTCTGCACCCGATTCACTTGGCTGCGGCGGCCTCATATTGCTCGAACTTTGCAGGCTTTCAACTTCATCCTCGAAAATCTTTTTTGTTACCCGCTTTTGATACCTGATTCTGGTTCCTCGAACCGTATCCCGCCACCATGTCTGACAAGCTCACTC
This sequence comes from Penicillium cinerascens, assembly GCF_028974065.1. Lineage (NCBI taxonomy): Eukaryota > Fungi > Ascomycota > Eurotiomycetes > Eurotiales > Aspergillaceae > Penicillium > Penicillium cinerascens. The sequence goes on along the minus strand of NW_026695290.1, from coordinate 2,800,011 downwards.
GGTATGTCTTGAAGAGGGCCCTTTCAATGGCGCATTGCTAATAGAGTCATTTCTATAGTATTGCGATTATCAACTCTGATAAGGTTCGTCCCAAATACCCCGCTAATCGCGATTCGCACATCCCACCTACGTCTCGTTCAAAGCCGGCTTACACAAAATCTTCTCGAACTACAGTGCAAGCCGAAGAAATGTCGCCAGGAGTGCAAGAAGTCCTGCCCCGTGGTCCGCACGGGTAAGATGTGTATCGAAGTGACCCCCGAGTCGAAAATCGCCTTCATCTCCGAGCAGCTGTGCATTGGTTGTGGTATCTGTCCGAAGAAGTGCCCATTCGGTGCCATTCACATTATCAACTTGCCCACCAACCTGGAAACCCAGGTTACCCACCGTTACTCGGCCAACAGCTTCAAGCTTCACCGTCTGCCCATGCCCCGTCCCGGTCAGGTGCTTGGTCTCGTCGGCACCAACGGTATCGGCAAGAGTACTGCGCTGAAGATTCTGAGCGGCAAGCTCAAGCCCAACCTGGGCCGCTACGATAACCCGCCTGACTGGGAGGAGATTCTGAAGTACTTCCGTGGATCCGAGTTGCAGAGTAAGCCCTACCAGTTGATATCGAGTTCTCGGCGGATAAAATGCTGATCAAGTATAGACTACTTCACCAAGGTACTGGAGGATAACCTGAAGGCTGTGGTCAAGCCTCAGTATGTCGATCAGATTCCCCGTGCTGTGAAGGGCCCTGTCCAGGGTGTGGAAGAGCTGATCAAGGCCCGTGCCGGTCTGGACAACATGGAGGAGATCATGGATGTCTTGGAGCTGCGCCTGGTCGCAGACCGTGATATTGGCCACCTTTCCGGTGGTGAGCTTCAGCGTTTCGCTATTGGTCTGGTGTGTGTTCAGAAGGCCGACGTGTACATGTTCGATGAGCCTTCGTCCTATCTGGATGTCAAGCAGCGTCTGGCTGCTGCCCGCACCATCCGCAGCCTCCTTCGCCCTGATGACTACGTCATTGTTGTTGAGCACGATTTGTCGGTTCTTGACTACCTTTCCGATTTCATTTGCGTGCTCTACGGTCGCCCGGCTGTCTACGGTGTGGTGACTCTGCCTTCGTCTGTCCGTGAAGGTATCAACATCTTCCTGGACGGTCACATCCCTACCGAGAACCTGCGCTTCCGTGACGAGTCCCTCACTTTCCGTCTGACTGAGGCCGGTGACGACTTCATTGCCGACAAGGCCCGTGCTTTCAGCTACCCTACCATGGAGAAGACCCTGGGCAAGTTCCACTTGAAGGTTGAGACTGGTCGCTTCACTGACTCCGAGATTCTTGTCATGATGGGTGAGAACGGTACCGGAAAGACCACTTTCTGTAGGATGCTGGCTGGTGCTGAGAAGCCCGATCACGGTTCCTCCGTCCCCAAGATGAACATTAGCATGAAGCCCCAGAAGATCACCCCCAAGTTCCAGGGTACCGTCCGTCAGCTCTTCTTCAAGCGTATCAAGGCCGCTTTCCTCTCGCCCCAGTTCCAGACCGATGTTTACAAGCCTCTTAAGATTGACGATTTCATCGACCAGGAGGTTCAGAACCTGTCTGGTGGTGAGTTGCAGCGTGTTGCCATTGTCCTGGCTCTGGGTATCCCCGCCGACATTTATCTCATCGACGAGCCTTCTGCCTACCTGGACTCCGAGCAGCGTATCGTGGCTGCCCGTGTCATCAAGCGTTTCATCATGCATACCAAGAAGACTGCTTTCGTCGTTGAGCACGATTTCATCATGGCCACCTACCTTGCTGACCGTGTCATCGTATTCGACGGTCAGGCGTCCGTGGATGCTCGCGCCAACACCCCCGAGTCCCTGGTCACTGGCTGCAACCGCTTCCTGAAAAACCTGGACGTCACTTTCCGTCGTGACCCCAACAGCTACCGTCCTCGTATCAACAAGTACCAGAGTCAGATGGACCAGGAGCAGAAGTTGGCAGGCAACTACTACTTCTTGGAGGAAGAGAACTGAAGAGGGCATTGTTCATGAGTATCACCGCCGCCGTCACAACCGTGACGGCCGCGATTATGAGCGGCGGCGCAATCGGCGTCGCGGCGACAGACGGGTCGGGTGGTTAATGGCGTTTCCAGGCGTTTGCAGAACCGCGACGGTTCGGGGCAGAGGACTGTGCTGCCGCGCCGGGCATTTTCCCGGCGATGGAGAAAGTCTTGCGGAGGATGATGAGGGTGATGTGGACGATGATGATCATGATGGCAATGAAGACTATGGCTAGAAGTTGGTGATTGGTTTCAATCACTCCTCCTCAGCCCATATGGCCTTCTCCGGCCTCTTGAATTCATCGCCCATTTCATCACATGCCTCCTCGCCATTCGCCCTGCAACCTGCTCTTTCCCGGTTTCCGGTCTTATAAATTGTCCGGGTCTTTGGCAACCGGGCGGGAACACCTGATCCGTCGCCGATCTTATTCAAGATCTTATGGGTTGGGTTTATTTGCTTGGCATGGTTTTCACTGGAGTTTATCGTTATGCGAGGGTCGGTTCCCAAAAAAGCTCTTCCATGATACATGATTGATAGAGATGGATTCATTATGGCTGGGGAAGTGGCCAGGCTGTGGTCACTACTGAATAGTTGAGGTTTTCTTGCATCAGTTTGGATATCATGTATATGATTCTAGGCCTGCTATTTGCACATTCTTATATCACTATTGAATCCTTGTTCTCGTTCAAATTGTAGTATCTATCGAAACACTCGCACCCGCGAATCCGTGCACCCAGTCGCAACGGCACATCGAATACCCTTCCCTACGCCATTCACCGTCCCCAAAGCATCAGCTTCCACAGCACTCGGCGCCCATCGAATACAACTCACAAACCCACCATGCCCTTCCGTTGTCCTAACCAACCTCCCTTCCTGCTCCAAATCCCAACACCGCATAGTCCCATCATCCCCAACGCTAAGCAAATACCTCCCAGCCGGATGAAACGCAAGCCCACGAACCCAGTTCTCATGTCCATCCAACGTCTTAATCAACCCACCCCTCGAATCCCACAGCCTAATACTCTTATCCCTCGATCCCGTAGCCACAAACTCCCCCAATCCCTCCGGCCTCTTCGTTCCCGCCATCTTGGCCAAATATCCATAACTAGCCACCGGTGCAAAAACACAACACTCGACATAATTCTCATGGCCATCCAAAGCAGCCCTCACACCACCAGACCCAACATCCGAAATCGTAGCAACCCTATCCCTCCCCCCAGAAACAAGCCACTTCCCGTCAACCGAAGGACTAACAGCATAAACCCAGTCGCCGGCATGTGTAACCTTAACGCAGAATCCAGATTCAACATTCCAGATCCTAATACTCTCGTCTCGACTCACAGAAACGAGTAAATTCCCTCCCTCCTGTAGAAACCGTACACTGGAGACGGAATGCTCATGTCCCGTTAACGTGCGCACATTCGCATATCCGTTCGCCGGGTCCCAGATCTTGATTGTTAAATCACTGGAACAGGATGCGAGAACCGTTTTGTCACGCGTTCCGCCGAAATCGACGCCGTTGGTACTGCGTAGGTGTCCGCGGAGTGTTTTTTCGAGTTCGCCGTGCTCGTAGTCCCAGATTTTGATGCTGCTGTCGTCGGAGGCGGAGGCGAGGATCGAGTGGACTGGGTGGATGGCAATGTCGTTTATTGCGCTGCGGTGGGATTGGAGGGTGTATGTTGCTGTGCCTGGGAGCCAGGTTTTTGGGTCGCGTTTGGAGGCTGATTTTGGATGGGGGAGTTGGGATTGGAGAGTTATTAGCTGGGATTCTAGGTCCATTATCTGCGGTGTGTTAGTGGTTTGGTTTGTTTTTGTAGTTGGATCATGCCAATTGAGGTGATTTATATCAGAAATGTCGTACTTTTCTCTGCAAGCGAGCATTACTGGTCCACTTTCTCTCCAGAAGTCCTTCGTATTTCTTGACCGAGGATTCGGTGAAAGATTCACTTATTCCGAGCTCTTCTCGGAGGGCATCAATACTTTTCGAAGCGTTGATTGACGATAGATAACCGACCATTGCTTTGTGTCTGTGTCCGCATTAGCCGGAATATCGCCCGGTTTTAGAGTACATCCGTACAGTTCTTCGGCTTGCCGCTTTGTCAGTATAGGCGCCATAGTGGAGAGTGGCGCTTCGGTGAGCATCGAACGTGATGAATCAAGGTCGGAATGATTATTTAAATGGGCAGCACTCGCTGCCCCTGGTTTTGAGGAAGCTTCCGACGGGAGATGCATGGACTGCAGCACAGATGCACAGACAAGGGGTCACATGTTCGAAGTCAATAGTGTTATGCGAGACTTATTCTTCTCTTTGTCTGGGTAACCATCGAATTGAACATTATCGCGATTGCTCTATCGAAATAGGGGTTACAAAACAGGCGCCAATTATCTACATGGCTTGCAACTATATATATCGCGGCAGACCCACCTGGCACTACAAACCACTTGGCCACCAAATTAAGAACAGAATACTATAAAGCACTTCAACATGTTCCGAGGTACAAGACAAACTAGAGGGGTAAAGAGACAGCTTCTTATTTAACCCTAGCGTGACTGGCAAGATAACGAGCCAAGCTAGTGAATCCATAGGTTCGTAGAATGAGACAATGCACCTAATCCTCCTCGATCTCCCCCTCCTCACTGCCAGAGTGGATGGCTTTCTCATCCTTCTCCTTCTCAGCACCCTCCTCAGGAACCGCAGAGGGCTCCTTGACACGATCTTTGCGCGGGCCCTTGCTCCGCTCTCTTTCCCGACTATCCCTTCGGTACCGCTTCACTGACCGACTAGCCACGCTCTCTGAATCGCTTTCACGTCTGCGCCTGCGATCACTGCCCGTGCTACGAGCATCACCACCGTAGTCAAGCTCATCGCGACTACCGCGCGGATCTCCACGAGCACGATACAGGCGCTCGCGCTCATCCTCGCGCCGGTCGCCGTCTCGAGGACGCCGTTCATGGTCGCGGCTGTCACGCTCACGGTAGCGATCACGATCTCTGTCGCGGTCATCGCGACGATCGCGCGTTGGTGAGAAACCGCTGGTCTTGCGGTAAGATCGCTCACGATCTGCCATTGCTTTGCGCCGGTCTGCCTCGTAGGCGTCGGGTTCTGGGGAGCGACTGACGCGGCTGCCACCTCGTCGTTCACCCCGGCTGCTGCGGTAGTCGCGGTCGCCACGGTCGTAGTCACGGCGGCTTCGGTCTCGGTCACGTAGCTCGCGATCCTTGTCGGCGTCTTCTTCTTTCTCCTTCAGACGGCGGATGACCTTGTCAAACGCCGATTCGCGAAGCTCGTCCGATTCGAGGACCTTATATTCTTCGTACTTTTCAACTCGAGGTTGCACCTGCTCCCATGTATCTGTAATGCGCACGGGAGGTTCCAGGCGCTTGATCCGAGAGCGCAGAGCGTCAACTGCGCGGCGCTGGTGGCGATCAGCAGCATGCTTCTCTTCTTCATCTCTGCGAAGTGCTTTGTCTTGAATGCGCTGGAATATGAGCTCAAGAATATCCGGATCAATCTTCGAGGTGCGTCGGTCAGCAACCATGATAGAGTTGAACTCTTCATAGGTAGTCTTGGAGGTAACCTCAAAGCGTTTGTCCTTTGGAGAAATGTTAGCGCGTGAAAATTCGCCATTAGGGTAGTCACTCACATCAAGAACGTCCAGCACATCATTGCGAGGACCACGGAGTGCGCGCTCCTCTTCCTCCACCATATCCCAGAACAGGTCCAAGGGAGTCGATCCAGATTGACCCAGCATTGCATGGTACCTGGGATCGTCTTGAATTACCGGGCGGATGTTCATCCACTTACTGCCAGCTTTGATTTTTCCTTGGGACTTCAGCTCCTTCAGGAGCTCCAGATACGCCTCCCGATGGCGGCGTTCCTTCCTGGCCAGAGCGGCCTTCTGCTGCTGGCGGGCATCGTTGAACGTGCGCTCCAAATTCTTAATGTGATTTTCAAATGCGGTCAAAACATCGGACTTGCTCAGGGTCTTGAACTTATCGTCGCCCTGAAACTTGTCACTCGACTCAATAGTCGCTTGAGCCTCCGACCAGCGCGTGTACGGCTCCAGATCCAACGAGTTAAGAATTCCGACCAGCTCGTCCATAGCAGCCTTACGTGTTGCAGATTCCTGCTCCACGTGAGCCTTTTTGAGCCCGGTGACATACTCTTCGAAAAGCTGGCGCCTCTCGTTCTCATCGTCGGTGGCCCGGAAGGTAGTCTCTCCCTCGATGATGGGACGGATTGTCTTCCAGCGACTGTAGTGCTTGATTTCAGGATGCCGTTTCAGCATGGTATTGAAATCTGCACGGAGCTTAGCGAATCTTTCTTTCGCCCGATCCTTTTCCTGCATGCGAACCTCGACCGCATATTTCTCAAAGGCAGACTTGCGGTCTCGCGGGTCTTTGAGGGAGCGGTACTGCGAGTCCTTGATAGTAGCTCGCATGGTCTGTTCCCAAGTCCAATCGGGCTGAACATTGTGTCGCTTCAGCATCTTCATGAAAGCATTCTCGGCCTCTTCGATCGAGCCGTAGGCGGGATCGGGACCGGTGTCCACAGCTGGCGCAGCCACCATGCCGTTTGTGTCAAAGGATCCATACCCACGCCGTTCACGTTCGCCGTATCCTCGATCATATTCATCGCGTTCACGTTCGCGTTCGCGCTGCGGAGGTTGCGAGGAGTAGGAGCTGCCGCCGCCTGCCACGAAAGCGGGGGCACTTCAATGGCATCAGTATGGGTTCGAGATGGGCTTTCCAGGACTAAACTTACGCAGCTGGGGGAGCCGGAGCGGGGGGAGCCTGTGCCAGCGCATTCTTGTAAACCTCGGGCATCTCCCATGTGCTTTGCTTGCTCTCCGTGTTGTACCAGTACTTGCGCCCTCCATCTGCGGTGTATTCCTTCCATGGTTGGTCTGCCAGAGCACGCTATGAGTATCAAAAACAGTCAGTTCACGTTCAAAGAAAGTGGTCGTAGAGTAACTCACCTCAACGGGTGTCATCAACTCCACAGGTTTCGTCCACTGGGTCGCCTTGGTCTGCACGTTGTAGTAATAGACCCTGCCATCGGAATTACGTGCCTCCTGCCATAAGGCTGAGGTACCCGATGAAGCGTTCATTGGGTTCATGGTTGACACTGAAAGGCGAAGGGTAGCGCCGAGTGAAAAAGAGCGAGCGCGCGGATTAAGCTCGGTTTGGGGTGTTTGCACTCGTTTGCACTACCGCGTTATCATCCCCCGTATCGCTCTCCTTTAGACGAATGTTTGTTCACGTATGCGACGACAGCTGTCGCAATGCCTGGCCTGGAGATTCCCGGCGAGTTCCTGCGGCATGCTGTGCTAGACACAGTTGTGCCTCATGCGCCCGCGCTCGACATCGAGGGTGCCCTAACTTCAGCCCTGGAGGACGGCGCCGACGATCTCCCCTCAGTTCTCTCTGCAATTCCGCAGCGATCCCTGCTCTTCTTCGGTATGTAGTCATCCGAGCTCATATTGTTCGATGTCTTGCTAATCCAGAGCTTTGTAGACGAATTCCTTCCCGTTCGCATTGTTCTGAGACTCTCCGACTGCACAGAGTCTACCCTAAAGCATTACCTGCCTCGTCTTGAAGTCAAGCTTGATGTTTTCGCGGTCGACCCTGCCGAGTCTGTCGCGGAGAATCCGACTCCGACCCGAGAGATTATCTTCTCTGGCTTGGTGAATACCGATGAGGAACCGTTGGTGGTGTTCAATGAGTTTGAGGGCGACGATGGGACGGGGAACCATGTATACCTCATATGGAATATCGAAACCTTTGTCAGTGAGTTAAGACTTGAGGGATTGGCGGTGGAAAGCTTGCTAACGAAATCAAAGAGCGACCTCGGAACCGCATTCAGCATCCGTCGCTATTGTTTATGGCCTCGGCCAGCTTGAACCCTTCTGAGGCCTGCCGACCCGAGGAACCCGAAGACGATTACCTCCCTCCGCTCATTCCTGCCTCGACAAATATGTTGCAACCCTTGTCTGGCGACAAATCCCTCTCCCATAAAGAGCCCTTTCTCCCCGCGTCAAGACTATTGCGCGTGGTACCGACAACCTCCAACGAGGACCCTATATACAATATCCAGCAGAGCCATGGTCATCCATTCCGCGTGGTACCTGCTGCAAGTGCAAGGATTCGATATTCGCGACTCAGCTCTTATAATGGTCTTCCCCAGACTATCGCCAGTCTTGATTTTGAAGTGACACCGTTCTTAAGCTGCGAAGTATCATTTGATAAAGCAGATATTCGCCTGTCCGAGGGAACCATTGAATCTCTTTCAAATACTTCAGGCCTTACCCTTCCTCTAACCTGCCGCCCTCGAGACGATGTGACCTTAATGTACAAGCTGACCCCCGAGTATGGACCGGAAACCAATCCATCCTCGACTGCCATCATTAGCACGCTGGACATCTCTCTCGGAGCGGCCATCCTTCTATCCGAAGACTGCAAGCCACGCATTGCGATGGAATGGAGGACCAATGTTGATTTCTCCATGGCCCTTAATCCCACTTTTGGCGGCCCCAGCCAAGCTCTGCAGAGAACCAATCGACCTACCAGCCTACCCATGAACTCAAGCCAGCCGGGAGCGGCCCCGAACAACCGTAGCTCATTACGGGAGCGAGCCTACTCTGTCACAGATGTGGGTGTTACTATTTCATTCTCCGGACCGAGCCGCGTGCAAGTCGGGTCACCATTTGCTTGGGGCGTGTTCATTGTGAACCGCTCGAACATCCCTCGGAAGTTCGCACTGATTGCCATTCCGCGGCGGAAACGTATCGACCCTCGGGGCCATGTTGCGCGACCGTCATCTTCGTCCATCTCGAGCCGAAAGGAGAACGAGGTGGCCGAGGCCGTGACAGACGACAATATCGTGCATGCGATGCAGAAAAATGTGGCAGGACAAGAGGCCGAGCTTATCAGTTTGAGTACTGATATCCGCGTCGGGTAAGTCGATCAGTCTCCGCTTTCCACTGATTCAAACGAACCTTGGAAGCTGATATACAAGTAGTCCTCTCCTGCCAGGAACCTGCCACTCGACTGAGATCAAACTCCTTCCTTTGGCCACCGGCCCTCTTCACCTAGAGGCCGTGCGTCTTGTGGACGTGAACACGAATGAAACGACCGATATTCGAGACTTGCCGGACATTCTCGCCGACGATCAGCCTCGAGCATCTACATAAAAGAAGCACTGAATTACTAAACTATGTACATTGAGCAGTAAATGAAACTTCAGTAAGAATAGGAGCAAGTTCGTATGCCTCTAATCTAGGGCTTAAGAGCCCAAGGCTGCAGTTGGCCAGGTGACTGTGATGGAACGTTTAGTCATAAGCGGAGACTCGCGCATCCTCCGCCTTCGATCTGGGGTAGATCTTCCCAAACTGCTCGTACAAAAGATTCAATAAATCCCTTTTGCTAACCATCGTCTTTTCCAGGGGGAAAAAAAAGGCCGACCGGTGGTGCACCCCAATCATTCTGAGTGGTTCGTTCTAAATTTGCGTCATACTGGCGCGCGACAGCCCAGAAATTCGGCCAGAATTCTTTTGCCTTCGCTCATCATTCCATAAAACGGTTCACGCCCACTCCCTTCCCTCCCCACCATGATTACAGCCATGAAGCGAAAAGTCCTCGATGGGCTAAACAGGAAATATATCCATGGTCGCGTGGTGAGCACTCTCTCCTTCTATGGGATGCCCGATCAAACCCAGACTGACCCGGTCGCCTCCTATGCTATAGCCCCTCCTGCACACGATCATCTTCCTCATCGAGATGGCTGTAGCTACTCGCCTCGCGGCCAAATTCAACACCTACTATGCTGAAAAGCCAGGTATGCCATTCTCCCCCGCCGTCCCGCCCCATCCGGCCCCCGGTGCGACCGCTCACTAACGTGTCTGCTTTGTTAGTTCTCACGACCATGGTCACCAACGCCGTAAGCCTCCTCCGACCTCGACAAACATATCCCGTCGCAAATGGAGAAAGGTTATTGACAAGCAGACGATTATAGGTGCTTGGTGGCGTGGCCGACACCGTTGCCCAACTTATCACGGCATTCCGATTCCGCTCGCAGCAACGAACACAAGAAGATAACGATTTCATTTCGATAGAAATCAATGATTTGGACAAGCAGAAGCCCCCTGCTATCGGGGAGCTGGGATATGCTCGATCCTCGCCACCACCATTCGACTTCGAACGCCTCACTCGATTCATGGCATATGGTTTCTTCATGGCACCGGTGCAATTCCAGTGGTTCGGCTTCTTGTCTAGGACGTTCCCTCTTACCAAGATGAACCCTAGCGTCCCAGTTTTCAAGCGCGTGGCCTTTGACCAGCTTATGTTCGCGCCTTTCGGTATGTGGTAGTATCGGCAATCTCGAGGTTTGTACTGACGCGATCGGGATAGGTCTGGCTTGCTTCTTCACCTACATGACTATTGCCGAAGGTGGAGGCAAGAGAGCGTTGACGGCAAAGTTCCGAGATGTGTACCTGCCGACACTGAAGGCCAATTTTGTGCTGTGGCCGGCGGTACAGATTCTCAACTTCCGGGTGATTCCCATCCAATTCCAGATTGTAAGTCGCTTTCGTACCATCGGTGTGTCCGGACTAACAGACGAACCAGCCATTTGTTTCGTCCGTTGGTATCGCGTGGACCGCATATCTATCGCTCACCAATTCCTCCGAGGCGTCTTGAATACGATCGCCTCGGCGAATGTCACGATAACACGATCCTCATACACTGCTCTCTTCCATCTCCACGGATTCTTTGTTCAGGCGTTCCGGTTGCTTCGGCCTTTCTGGCTTCGTGTACAGGGGTATAAATTCTCGCGCGGGGCGGACCGGTTGCATCCAAAAGGCCTTCTTTTGCGCATTGGGTGATCATTCGGGGTACACTTGTTTATTGCGGTCATTTGAGATACTTTTCTCGTCGCTAGGTACCTTAGGGCTATTGCTGTTTTTTATTCAAACCCTCGGGCCTTTCACAAGCGTGGCGCGGTCATACTCCGTAGCGGCTATGGACACTTCCAGCCGGACCAATCGAATATCAATAGCGCAGCGATCTCCCCAGAAGTCCCGGACTCCGAGGCTATCGAGGACCCCAGTGTGTCCGGGCTGTTCCGCATCAACGGGAATCTCTGACATCAGTCCCGCATCAGCCCGATCTATGAGGCCGGACGATGTCGGGTTACTTAGAAGCCCGGTACTGGCGCTTTATAGACTACCTGAAAGTATACACAAACCTCTATACGCGATCCAAGTACCGACCACGGGTCCAATACATCATCGGTAAGTACCGTGGTTGCTACCACGCTGGCTGCGGACGGCCTCCTTCACCGGCTGCCCCACCACAACTGCCCCTCCAACCTTTACCTGGCGCGACTCACCGTGACCTGATTAAGAGTCCTTCCTATATTCCAAATCCCCTCTTCCCTTCTGGCTTCCTTATTCTCTTTACTCCGTATATTCCGTCCGTTGTCGAGGTATTACCTGCACACTCTTTGAAGCTTCAAACACCCCACTGACATCACAGACTTCTTCCCGCAATGTCTCTCTCCAACAAGCTCCCCATCACCGACGTCGACCTCAAGGACAAGCGTGTCTTGATCCGTGTATGTTCCCGGAGCCCCATAACTTCTTCCTGGGATCCAATGGCTTATAATTACTCCCCAGGTCGACTTCAACGTCCCTCTCGACGAGAACAAGAACGTCACCAACCCCCAGCGCATTGTCGGTGCTCTCCCCACCATCAAGTATGCCATCGACAACGGCGCCAAGGCCGTCATCCTGATGTCCCACCTCGGTCGCCCCGACGGCAAGGTGAACCAGAAGTACAGCCTGAAGCCCGTCGTCCCCGTCCTGGAGAAGCAGCTCGGCAAAAGCGTCATCTTCACTGATGACTGTGTTGGACCCCAGGTTGAGGAGACCGTCAACAAGGCCACCGGTGGCCAGGTCATCCTCCTGGAGAACCTGCGCTTCCACGCCGAGGAGGAAGGCAGCTCCAAGGATGCCGAGGGCAAGAAGGTCAAGGCCGACAAGGAGAAGGTTGCTGAGTTCCGCAAGGGCCTCACTGCTCTCGGTGACATCTACGTCAGTACGTGCACACTCGACCCAATTCACTTCCAACCATATGCTAACTATTCCCTCCAGACGACGCTTTCGGCACTGCCCACCGCGCCCACAGCTCCATGGTCGGCGTCGAGCTCCCCCAGAAGGCCGCCGGTTTCCTTGTGAAGAAAGAGCTCGAGTACTTCGCCAAGGCTCTCGAGAACCCTGCGCGTCCCTTCCTCGCCATCCTGGGTGGCGCTAAGGTGTCCGACAAGATTCAGCTGATCGACAACCTGCTGCCTAAGGTGAACAGCCTGATCATCACCGGCGCCATGGCCTTCACCTTCAAGAAGACCCTCGAGAACGTCAAGATCGGTAACTCCCTCTTCGACGAGGCTGGCAGCAAGATCGTCGGCGACATCGTCGAGAAGGCCAAGAAGTACAATGTCGAGATCGTCCTGCCCGTCGACTACGTCACCGCCGACAAGTTCTCCGCCGACGCCACCGTCGGCACTGCCACCGATGCCACCGGCATCGCTGACGGCCTCATGGGTCTGGACGTCGGCCCCGAGTCCGTCAAGCTGTACCAGAAGACCATCGCCCAGGCTAAGACTATCCTCTGGAACGGTCCCCCCGGTGTCTTCGAGCTGAAGCCCTTCGCCAACGCCACCGAGAAGACCCTCGACGCTGCCGTCAACGCCGCCCAGTCCGGCTCCATCGTTATCATCGGCGGTGGTGACACTGCCACCGTTGCTGCCAAGTACGGCGTTGAGGACAAGCTCTCCCACGTCTCTACTGGTGGTGGTGCCTCCCTCGAGCTCCTGGAGGGCAAGGAGCTGCCCGGTGTTGCTGCTCTGTCCAGTAAGTAAATGGCATAAGGATATCCTGTTTGAATCTTTCTTGAGATTTGAATCGGGGTTTTCCGGGCCTCCTGGGTCATTTCACGACACTGTAATGTACACAGCCTACATCGCTTTATAAATCAAAATTCTCTTTCAAATTCACTCTGCTCTTTTATGGCCTGTCACTAAGTTGCTTGTGACTGGTAGATACGAGACCGAAGTTGTGACGGATCGCCCTGTGAGGACCGTGGAGTCGAGTTAAGTACCTTGGTAATCACTTGGCTGGGAATACGAGGTAGCTTTGTACATAGCAATAATAGCCATACGAAACCCAAGTAGGAATAGGAACAGCATAAGGTATGCACTTGATTGTAGCAGAGGCGCAACAGGCCCCGGTCGTCATTAATTCATCCTTGTTCTCTCAGACCAGCTCCACCTTGCCCGAGCAAGCACGTCTCAGTACACCCGGACTGGTCAAAGATCCCTTAGGCGCAGTCTCATCAAGCAGTCTCAAAATGCATGCCTTGGTAGCTGGATCCCATTTTCTCCCATCAATCTAAACAAGGGGGGTATAGTATAGTGTGTATTGCGCGAGGTGCTCGATTCGTTCTTTTTTTTTTAGCCTTTCGTCTAGCTTAGTGCGATGCCTCGACTTTCTTGAGTTCCTCCCTGTTCATCTGCATTAGCCTTTGTCTTCACGGTATATTGGCGCTAGGGATGGACTCGTTGGCAGAGCTGGAAAGGGAACAACAACGTACTTCAACTGCTTAGAAAAGTCCTCCGCGGCATCGTCATCGTCCCAGCTCTCCTCCCACAGATGCTCGCTTCCACCGTTGGCTGCTGATCCGGCGGCCTGCTCCGCTTCTTCCTGGGGCCAGTCTGTCGTCATTGTCAGCGCGGATTCAAGGTTGTGGCTGTGGTTGTGGCATATGGGTGAGATGAATGGACATACCCTCAACGGGGAAATCTTCAAACTCGTCGTCTTCTTCCAAGACCTGGGGCTTCTTTTGCTGTTGGGGCTGGTCGGAGGGCTCGGCCTTGTTCTGGGTGGTGGAATTGGACATGGTGGGCGGCGAGTGTGTGTTGTTTGTGTGGGATCTGAGGTGGTGGGAGAGGTTCGGTAGACCGGGAGGTCTAATCGGAGAGTAGAAGAGTCGTGAGGATGGGGTTGACGATGGGATGCGTAGATGGGGTTCTGGAGGGTTCGAGCTTGAGGAGGTCGGTGACTTAGTCAGAGCGATAAGCGATAAGATCTGTGTGAAAGGTGAGATCGGGCACTTGGCGTAGGACGGTTTTTATAGTAGTAACAGTAGCTATGGGTAAGTAGTATAGTTAATTGATGCTTCATTTCATGTCTAGGTGGTCTACTGGCATGTGCTGTATAGCTAGTAGCTAGTAGCTAGTAGCTGCCCCATCCTCCGGTGCAAGTTATGCACAGATAACTCGCCCCTCGGAGCCGCCGGGACGCGGCGCCTCACAAAAGTGTGGAAAAAGGCGGCTGATTCGATGCACCAGATTTGGCCTGTGAGTCTACCCCACGACTGTTCCTCTCTTTACCATCTCGCTCTCTCGCTCTCTTCTTATCCCCGATGTTCTCGGAAGCCTGTGCCGCATCGCATGGAACCGTTGACATTCTTCCCGATCCGTCGCTCTTGTTTCGGGCCGTGAAAGTAGTGCTTTGATCTTTGATCTTCGGATTTTCACTTCTCTTTTATCTCGGTGGCCCTGGTGATCTTGGCGATCTTGGAGTCTTGGAGATCTCGGGGTTATTTCACGATGCTGCGCGTAGGCTCCTGGTTTTACGGCAAAAAGCCGGCCAATGGCTCCACGCAGTCACTGGACTCGCTGTCCGAACTGAAAGACTGTATGTATTGCTGATCCAGCCCCGGCTATCATGGCGCTACCAGGAGCCGTTTGGGGCACACGTGGTGAACTGTATGCTGACGGTCTCGAGCGGGAAGTGGATGATGCGATGAGAGGTACCGTTTTTCCCACTTGCGTCTTTGACCAACCCTAACAGAAAATAAATAGCGGCCACCTTAATCCTCAATGACGATGTGGACGGCGCTGAAGCTGGCCTCGCCCAAGGCACCTCGACTTTCCACAATGTGTGTGCTCTATGACGTAGCACCCGAATCAACCTTGGAAGTATGCTGACGGGCATGACAGTTGGGAAAAGGTGTCGTGGCATTCGTTCGCGCGACCTTGGGCTTTGAGCAGGAAATAATGCGACAAGGTCCGTTGTATTATCCGGTGGCGATGACCGTGCTGACACCCAACCAGCGTCCGAGCGGCTGTATGAGGCCGAGACGACCGCCGCCAGCGCACAGCACCGCGCGCAACACAACTCTAACGCCCCCAATGCTTTTCGGTCGGAGATATATGCACCGGGAACGGAATACGCTCTATCTCAGGCCATCGCGCAATTGATGAGCGCCGTTGTCGGCGTCCTGAACGAGAGCTTGACGGAAAGTATCAAGGCTTTCTACCGCCTGCGCAAGGCGTATATCGCACTGGATGCCATCCTGAAAATGGAAGAGAAGTTTATGGAGTTGAGAGACCCCAGTAGAGAGCTTCTTACTAGCTCGAGTGATCTTTCAAAGGTCGGCGCAACCAAGTCGAACTCATCTAACCGGTCACTGGGCAAAGACCCCTCTATGGCCGCTCATTCCATTGCGACGGACGAGAAGGATCTGACTCAATCTCTCTCCGGCTTGAACGTCAATGAACCCGCTTCAGATGTCTCGGGAACCTCCACTCCCAATGGATCCAACATCATCAACCACGACCCGGACTCGGACATCTTCAAGAACGGGGTCGACATCTTCGTGCACTCCGGCGCTAACTTCTGCTTCGGTATTCTCCTTCTTCTCATCTCCATGGTTCCTCCAGCATTCAGCAAGCTCCTTTCCATCATCGGCTTCCACGGCGACAAGCAACGGGGTCTGCGCATGCTCTGGCAAGCCAGTAAATTCCACAACCTGATCGGCGCCATGGCTGCGCTGGCGCTGTTGGGCTACTACAACGGCTTTGTTCGATACTGTGATATCATGCCCGATCCCACTCCCGGCGAGGATGATGTCGAGGGTTACCCGCAGGAGAGACTGGCTGCACTGTTGGCTGAGATGCGGTCCCGATTCCCGAACTCTCGGCTCTGGCTGTTGGAAGAGTCGCGGATGAAGGGTGCTAATAAGGACTTGGATGGCGCGTTGGAGCTACTTTGCTCGAATAACAAGAGTCCGTTGAAGCAGGTTGAGGCTCTCTGTGTATTTGAGAAGAGCCTGAATGCCTTGTTCCTGCATAAGTACGATGTGTGTTCTGATGCATTCATCGAGGTGAGTTTCCTTGTCATCTTTATCACTTCGTCTTCACTTCTTCGTCATTTGCATCTAGTCAAGTGAAAACTAACTGGCGCAGTGTGTGGACCTCAATTCCTGGTCTCGTTCCTTGTACTACTACATCGCCGGATCCTGCCACGTCGTGCTCTATCGCGACTGCATCGACAAAGATCCCAAGCAAGCCGAGAAGCACGCCTCGACAGCCGCCGAATACATCCGTAAAGCTCCGCCGCTGGCAGGGAAGAAGAAGTTCATGGCGCGCCAACTGCCATTCGACGTTTTCGTGACCCGCAAAATCGCCAAGTGGGAAGCACGTGCCAAGGACTGGAAGGTTCCTCTCGTGGATGCGATTGGCGTGGATCCAATTGAGGAGATGATCTTTTTCTGGAACGGGCATAGCCGCATGACGCAAAGCCATCTGGAGGAATCTTTGTCTCGACTGTCATGGTGCGAGAGCGACGCTAACAAGACGTGGTCTCGCGAGGGACCCGAGGAGAAGGCGATTCTCGAACTCATCCGAGCTGCGGTTCACCGGTCCCTGCACAACTACGAGGAGGCCCAGCAGATTCTCAAGACCCGTGTCTTGAACCATGATAAGTCGCTCTTCAAAGGCCATCTGAAGGACGATTGGGTTCTCCCGGCTGCTCACTTTGAAATGGCTGCCAACCTCTGGATGGAGCGCCCGACCTACCAAGCGCTTCACGGGTTATCCGATAAAGCATCCACTGTAACTGGAAGCTCCGAGGGAAAGCACTCGGGCAGAGAGAAGGAGTTGGTCCGCGAGTGTAAGGACTACCTGGACCACGCTGCTCGGTGGGAAAGCTACGAGCTTGATGCTCGTATCGGCCTGAAGGTCACGGCTGCTATGGAGGCAGTGAACAAGTGGGAGAGCACACATTCATGATAGATTGGCGATTTGTTTGAACCTTCAATATCGGGCCTGCATTGTCTATAGCCCTTCCGTTGATGTACCATAAAAGCCAGTAAACGCACGAAAGTAGACATTCTATAGAACATCGAACATGGAATTTGATATTATGTCACTCTTTAATTCACCGCGATCGGCGCTCGTTACTTGTCAAAGCTTTCAACATCACCGACTACAGTATACATTCGGATCAGCAGTGGCGACCCATTCGGAGACCCACTCGTCCCTCTCCGTACTGTATCGGCCGTTGAAGTTGATGCCGATCCGTTGACCACCGCTAAACCGTCACACAATAAGGCTGAAGGCACAAATCTCGTGTTGAAGGATGTACAGACCGACCTCTTCCATGCCCTGCCATCAATTTATCCAAAGACCCTCATCTCGGCCAGTAATCCAAGAAGCCGAAATCGGGTTCCCTCCGCCAACGCCCCGCAGCAAGCTTCGCGCCTCCCGGGTAACACGGCTCGGCATCGGACGTCCGACAGCAATTGGATAAAAGCAATGGACGGTTCCAACCGCCAACGAACAAGCCTTGAAGATTGCAAATATTCTCCGTTTCGGGCATGACGTCGTAACGGCTCCGCGGTTCCTGTCAAGCCAAGAGCTTAGGCCCGGGCTATAACTTTTCCCACCACCATTCCCTGGTCTTTTTTTCTTGGAGATTGTGCTAGCAGGCTCGACCTGAGCTGGCGCTAGCTTTGGAAATCTTTCTTCTCCAAATACCCTTATCGCCCGTTCCCACTCATACCCGGCGCATGCCTACATGACACCAAGCCATGGCGCAAACGGAACGCGAACATGGACATGAACATGAACACTCCTCCCGCAGCTCAACGGACGACATCGAGTCCGGGTCGCACGACGACAACATCCAGGATGCTACGGACAGACTAGAAAAGCAGAGCACGGCCGCATCGGGGCTATCCGTCTTCGAGCAGCGCGCACAGTCTGTAGTATCGCGAATGCGCAGTCGCGAGCCGGGCCAGACGGCGAAATTCACACACCCGCTAACGCATACGAAAACGAGTCCGGATGTTATTGTTGATTTCGAGGGGCCGGATGATCCATACAGGCCGCTGAATTGGAGTTTTAAGAAGAAGGCTGTTACGACCGTTTTGTATGGATTGACTACGATGGGTATGTGATCTGAAACCCGTGCGGGGAATGGGAATGCGGTGGTGCTAATTTGTTTTCTTTGCGGGGATAGGTGCTACTTGGGCGAGTTCTATGTGAGTTATCCCGTCCTACGTGGGATCTTTGGAGTACTGATGGGAGACTAGATACTCGACGGGTCAGACGCAGATCAGTGAACAATATGGTGTTTCGACGGAGGTTTCTACACTCGGTACTTCGTTGCTTCTATTCGGGCTGGGACTTGGTCCTCTCGTTTGGGCGCCGCTGTCAGAGGTCTTTGGTCGCAAACCTGCTGTTCTGGCACCGTACTTTATTGCCGCTATCATGTCGTTTGGTACCGCGACGGCGAAGGATTTGCAGACGATCATGTTGACCCGATTCTTCACGGGCTTCTTCGGTTCCGCGCCGGTGACCAATACCGGTGGTGTTCTGAGTGATATCTGGCCCCCCGAACAGCGCGGTGCTGCAATTGTTGGATACGCCATGGCAGTGGTTGGTGGACCTGTGCTGGGGCCTATTGTCGGTGGTGCGATTGTCCAAAGCTACCTCCGTTGGCGATGGACTGAATACGTGCGTCTACTCCCAAAATAGTTCTCAGAACGATACTGACATTCATACAGCTTACCGGCATCATGATGATGTTTTTCCTTGTCATGGACCTCCTCTTCATCGACGAAAGCTACCCACCCGTGCTACTAGTATACAAAGCCCGGCGCCTGCGCTTCGAAAGCGGCAACTGGGCCCTCCATGCCCGTCACGAAGAATGGGACGTAACATTCAAAGAACTGAGCAACAAATACCTTATTCGTCCGTTCCAGCTCCTCGCAACCCCAATCTGCTTCCTCGTCGCCCTCTACGCCTCCTTCGTCTACGGCATCCTCTACCTAAGTCTGGCCGCCTTCCCAATCGTCTTCCAAGAAGTGCGCGGATGGAACCAAGTCGTCGGAGCCCTCCCTTTCCTCGCCTACCTCGTCGGCATCCTCATCGGCGCCGTAATCAATATCGGAAACCAGCGCTTCTACATCAAGCGCTTCAAAGCAAACAACAATCGCGCCGTCCCCGAAGCCCGTCTCCCTCCCATGATGCTAGGCTCGGTCCTCTTCGCAGCGGGATTGTTCGTCTTTGGCTGGACGAGCCCGAAACACATCCATTGGATTGGCCCGATCATCGGTGCTGTAATGATGGGTTTCGGCTTCTTTACTATTTTCCAAGCTGCCCTCAACTACCTCATTGATACCTTCCAGCGGTACTCGGCCAGTGCGGTTGCGGCGAATACGTTCCTACGCTCGGTCTTTGCGGGCTGTTTCCCGCTTTTCACTAGCGCCATGTTTCATGGCCTCGGCGTGCCCTGGGCTGCGAGTGTGTTAGGGTTCGTTTCTGTTGCGCTGATTCCGATCCCGTATCTGTTCTACACGTACGGACGACGCATTCGAGCGCGTGGGAAGTGGTCACTTGAATCGCTTTAGACGCTGCATAAAAGTTTGGGTGTTCGTTTTGGTCTGCGAGAGGTACAATCGCCGAGCCCTGAAGACCGACCGAAGGATTCTGTGCCCAGGGAAGCCTTAGATACCGCAGCCGCTCCAGACACCATCACCCACGAGGCATCGGCAGAACCTCTCCACCCAGGAACATCAGAACCCGCGGTAGAACATCTATCCTCCGTAGCCGATCATATGCCTTTAAGGACGGTCGAGGAGCGCACCCCTCAAAATCACATTGAGATCTAGCTCTGGTCCCTTGAACGAGGAGAGTGGAGACGGTCTGATCGTCTCCGCATGGATCAGTCGGATCCATCGCCGGTAGAACGAGTGGCGGAAAAGTATTTATGGAAGGATTATTCACTGTACGATAAGAATTTACACAACCCCAGGCCGGCCCAATGCTGCCGCGCGGCGACTGCTGATAGCAGTAATGCCTTATTTGTGGTTTCCGAGCATGAAGAGAAGAAGCCTGCGGCAGAAGTTCGACTTGTAAAGGAGAAAGAACTTCTATGGATGGCATCTCGAGTCTTATACTCGGTCTAAGACGGAAGGGATCCTAGGCGATCATGAGATACCTCTTTTAGATCATGCATAGACCTATGTTGCTTGAAACAAGAGCACAATATAGACAAGACGTATGGTGCCCCGAGAGAAGTCTAATAGAAGTGGTAGTCTAATAGAAGTGGTAGTCTAATAGAAGTGGTAGTCTAATAGAAGTGGTAGTCTAATAGAAGTGGTAGTCTAATAGAAGTGGTATTGGAATGAGAGACTGCTCTTGTATCTATAATGGAGCTATGTAGAGCATCTTGTAGGTGGCAACATGAGAGGACGTTGAAAAAAAAAAAGAATTTTTAGCTAGCTCATTTCAAGAGCTAGGGTCACTTGGAAATTTCGAAACAGGTGTACTCCCCTGGGAGCGGACACCTCTTAGAGAAATTGTCTTGAGAGGAAATCGAACATAGTACGGCCCACTGGAGAGCACAGGCGACACAGTAAGCCACACGCTATATAAAGGGGCTCTTCGCACCTATAGCCTCCTGATCCAATCATCTTCGGCTGAGCCCAGTCATGAGAGAACCACGGAGGTGACCAGGTGCTGGGGACAGGCGGTTCTTAGCTGTAGGCAGCTAATCCTACTCCCAGTGAGGATGGATTCCGTTGGCCGATTGATCTGCTGAAGGAGTGGGTCTCCGTAGTAGCCCGCTATTCGATGGTCCTTGCCGTAGGCCTTAGCGATGAACTTGTATGAGCCTTATCTATCTTCTGAACAATAAAATAACTTCGGTGGTGTAGCCAATTAAATTGGCACCGGTAGATGGTTTCCGTCAGCTGCTTACAGCAGCCCCAGTGATGCGACCGTGATCTAAGCGACACGTGTGGGTTTAGCCGTTCGGCATATATATGCCATGACTCGCATACATTAAAGCCACACATCCGAGAACACGTCGCATACTTATGTACCCTACACTTGCATGCTTAAAACAGCATCACTCTTCTTTCCCCTCACCATGAGGCTCAGCCAACTGGTTTCTTAATTTTTGTAGGGGAACTAAATATCTCCGTCCGATAGCTTTTTATAAATAAACCGTACCTTCTCTAACACCTTCTTTAGGCATGAGCCTACACTCGACCTTGCAAAACCTCTTGAGTAAAGAAATTGAATTTATAATATCCTGGAAATATTATCTCCTATCGAGTCAAGTTCTTTGAATTCAGGAAAGCATGACTCCCCAATTGCAGTCAATAGTGGTAGCCTGGAAGGCTTTTTCAAGTATATCAGTGCGCTGGCTTCGAGTTCTGAATCTTAGATTGCATTAGCGATGCTTAGCGAGATCTCTAAACTGCGCGAGAAAATCCATACCCGAGATGAAGAGCTAAAGAATGTCCGAAACGAGGTTCTTGATATCAAGGAAAGAAAAAGAATCGCTATTAATGAAAGAGAAGACAAGATTGCAGAGTACTCGAGAAATTTACTGGGTGCTGAACAGCAGATAGTGGATCTCAAATTAGCCCACTCGCGAGAGGTCGCTAAGATCTCCTAATCTGCTACAGACATCAGCACACTCCAGAACAGTTTAAAAGAAAAAGATAAGATGATTGACAAAATTAAGACCGCTGGCTCGAACTTGAAATCAATGCTTTCATCGGAGCAGAGGAAAAAGGAAGAGCTGGAAGTTGCCAATGTCTTAATGAACAAAGATCTGAAAGCAGTCAAATCTCGACTTTAAAGATTGGAAGCTTCCTGTGTCCAATACTCAGCTATCGACGAAAAATCCATATAAGTCGAGCGTAAGGATTCGCAGACCTCTATGGGCTGACTGCTTTTGCGTCAAAACACAGCTCGATGAAGTTTAAGGATATTTGGATCTTCGCTGCTAGCGAATTATCTGCTTTGTTGGAGCAAGATGTTGCAACAGAAGTCTTGAAGGTTTGTGCTCAACCTCTTATGTACCGCTCTTCACTCACAATACTATAAGGAAAACCCGATTTGGGAGAAGCTTAGAAAAGCCGACGATATAATGCTGCCACCAAACTTCTCTTTGATCCCTTCTAACTCGCCGGGAGCCAAAACGATGCGCTTTACTATGACCCTGGCGGTTCTATCCGGAGAGATTCGCCGGCAGATATTTCAGCCGATATACCTTCTTTCAGGATTTACCCAAATTTGTGACGCCCTCGCTCACCTTGTAGAGACTAACGGTGAGAAAGAAGCCTTCTGCCGTCGAATACTTCTCTCTATAGATCCCAACGCCGAAGATGAGGCTCTCCAGGCCAAAATTCGAGTTGTGGTCCGCAATATGTCATCATACGCGCGGGGACTACTCTCCGAAGCATAGCATGGTGTATTTTCCACGAGCATCAAAAGAATAGTGCAAAGCGCGGTTGAAGTTTGGCTACCGATCCAGCGGTCACAACAGAAATATGAGACAGATTTTGAGCTATGTGATCTCGAGGATGATAAATGGAGCCACTTTCCTCTCCCTAGTGATAATGCACCGGCAAAAGGACAAGACCTTAATCTTCTCACTATATTCCCATGTCTCTCGCTAGTACAAGATGGCGATCATGAACCGTTGACCGATATAATTCAACTTCGTAGCTCATAGGCATTGTGCTTGGCAGCGCAGCATAAAGCCACTCAAATGGTAAGCTATACCATCACCAGAAGATCTTCGACTCGTCCGAGGAGAAAATCAACCTCTCAAAGCAACACGGGCTCAACCGGGAAGTCTTTTTTAGGTGGAAAATTAGCCAAGAACTGACTGCTGGGCCGTGGAGAAGCTCTCGTAAACACGGATAGCTTTTGAGATTTGGTAGGTAGTATGATACAGATGGAGCGCACGACTGATATTTATCGATCATGGAAGCTTCACATGTATTCGTCGTTATATCCTTCTACCAGACTAGACCCCATCGCATAATATTCTTCCCCTATTCGTCAACCGTATTTATACGAGCGAAACACCGTCAGTACGTTCACAGAGCGTCTCCTCTTTTCTGAGCTAGTCAAAATAGAGATATGGGACGCTGCAATCAGTCAGGTGGTGCAATAGGGCTACAGCGGTCTTGGGGATCTAAAGCCTCGCTCCCAGTGTGAAGCAATCCCATTGGCTTTATTAAGACCCACTACTACGGTGGAATACGTACTAGCCGTCAATTGGACCTCAGTGAGTGAGAGGATGCCTCGCGGAAAGTACACTGCGACTGAATACCAAGCTAGGGGCAAGCCACTTATTATAAAGAGCCGCGGAAATTAGTTGAAGACGGGCCGTACAAAGCCTTCGTTGCTTCTGTGGCCATACCCTTGATTCGAATATCCCTCACACTACATCTGATAACTTGTTCTACTTTTCTGCGTCGGAGATCAGCTTATTAAATATCTTCGCCCCAATGCGGCCTAGGTATCATACGGATATTATACACATAGAGTTCTAATCGCTGACAATTCGAAAGGATATTGCAATTCGGTATCTTTCATGTCTTCACTGGGAAAGACCGAA
The DNA here is from genome assembly GCF_028974065.1 of Penicillium cinerascens. NCBI lineage: Eukaryota > Fungi > Ascomycota > Eurotiomycetes > Eurotiales > Aspergillaceae > Penicillium > Penicillium cinerascens. The sequence goes on along the minus strand of NW_026695290.1, from coordinate 2,776,210 downwards.
AGCGTTTCTTAATTCATAGGGTGTTAGAATGTTCGTTCCCGAGCAAGGCCCTTCAGCCGTCTATGATTGAGGACATTGATGAGGTGGTCTTTGGTTGTTGTTGTGAGTTTGTGTACTCTGACGATTACTCCGTTACTAAGAAACCCAGTGCCAGAAAACCACATCTTCAGAAATGGGTGGGACAATGGCTTCAACCTTAGATCGGAAAATCTTCCATCCAACGAGGCTTCCCGGTATCTATGCGCTTCTGCTAGAAAGGCTTGACCAGGCTCCACGATCGGAAGACGAAGAAGACTTGAACACCGAGTCTCTAGATAGCTGTGCCGACTTATTATTGAGTCACGCTAAAATGTATCGTTTCGGTTTCCGAATAGACTGGCTTTCACTGTGGGCTTCTCCGTTCTATTGGCTTATGCGGTCGCTTGAGAACTTCACCCTGCTTGAAGAAGGAACTAAGGATATCGTGCAACTTTTACAATTCTTTTTCGAGGACAGTGAGCACATAGAGAATATGCGAGGTGTGTTGCGAGACTATGTTGTGTGGAAGGTGGAGATTATGGTGCAAGATGCCGACTTCCAAAAGCTACTGGAGAGAATCCCGTCTTTAGAAAAGGCAGTCTTTCGTTCAACGTGGAAGTATAGCGACATAAGAAATCAAATCCTCGGGTCGACAATAATCTCCTTGCATGTATAGATCTTGAATCAGCATAATTGGCGACCTCGAACACAGCTATCAGCCATAGCAAACGTCCTTGGGAGGTCAGCTAATAAGCCGCGGTCTGGTTGCAGCTTCACACTCAGTCTTAACTAATTTTAGCTTGCTTTTAAATCAGGAACCTAACAATCTTAGTACACCCTTCAGCTGCTGCTGCTATGAGTGTATTACCAAAATTATCATCCTTAAGAGGCATATTCACTTAAAGTTTCATCTTAATTAAAAATTCTAGAACCTTAGTCTATCTCGCTGCTGCTGCAGCCAAGGGGCACTTCTAAAGCTCCCAATTGTCAGTACGGTAACAGAATCAGGATAGTATAATCTGTCATTAGATCCATAGAAGATATTCTGATTAAATTAGCTTCTAGTCCTAGAGATATGGATAATGCTCCCCATTGATTGAGTGAGATACGGGATAGGGAGGGGGATGACTCGCTAAAAATCCCGTATAACGGATTATTCACTCACTGACCAGCCCTCCTGGCCCTCGCTTACCCTCGTCTAACTCTAACCCTCGCACTGCCACAATGCACCCACCTTTTTTGTATTGGGGGGGGGAGGGGACGCGTTTATAGTGTAAACGATGAAGAATAATATTAGGTTGATGTGCTGGGTGCTAACTTTGGCAGCCCCAACCCGCTGGTTTTGGCGGTGCATTAACATCTGATAGTACGGTATGTATTTGATCCCCCAGACTCGATTCCTCCCTATCAGTTTCACCTCAAACCCCCAGCAGAAGACTCTGGTTAATCCAATCCATCTGCTCCGGCTCCATAGAGAAAGTAAGCGTCCCGTCCCCCCACCCAGACGCAAGCATCTCCACGTCGTCGTCTCCGAACGGCTGGCCAGCCAGACATGCCACGTCGAGATCCCAGCCATCGCCGATGCCCGCCACTTGCTGCAGCGGCGGCGGAGGTGGCGGGGGCGGGGGCAGCTGCGCCGTGTCCACGGCTTTCGACAGTGGCTGGCCGTATGCCAGCGTCGCGGACGAGTGGCTAAACGGGTTGCTCCCCTTCTCGATCGGGGTCGGGGCTACGGGGTCGATGTGCCGTCGCGAGGCCAGCGAGTTCTGGATCCGGCCGAAGGTGCCGTATGTGCGCAGGCTCGGCGAGAGAGGGGGCGTCGGCGCCAGCTGACTGTGACGCTGTCGCGAGGTTGTGGAGCGGGACCTAGGGAGATACGCGTTAGTCAACTGTGGTTCCAGAAGAGCTGTGTTGAACAGCGTCCATAAGGTGGCGGTTCACTTACGGTGGTATATCAGTGAGGTCTATTTGATATCCATGCTGAATCGCTAGTCTGCACACGGAACAGAACTAGGAGGTTATTCACACCAAAGTCAGCTTTTCAGTTGACGGAACCGGGTGAAAGAGAACCGGGAAGTTAGGACAAGGTAAGCCTCACCAAGTCTCGAATCGGGACCGACCGTTTCGCAGTCTCCTTCGCACACCCGACCGCAACGTCGAGATTCGCATGGATCATCTCATCCGTCACCCCGAGCCCGCCGCTGTCCTGCGGCTGCCTCTCGATGACCAGCACCCTCAGAGCGAGCGAGAAACATATAGTAACGACGGGGTCGTGGCTCGCACTGAGCATGTACCGCGTGCTCTCGGCGACGACTTTACAGATCTCCGCCGCATGCCGCAGACGGCCGTGTCGGCAGGCCTCCAGGAACGCGGCGGGCGGCACGCAGCCTTCTTCCGCCGCACCAGTCCGCCGCGACGCCGCCAGGTACGACGCGATCCAGTACAAGTCGCAGTAGCAGCCGTGGAAAATGCAGTGCAGCGTCACCAGATTGACGAGGTGCGGCTGCCGCCGGTAGATCGCCTCCGGCTGGAACCGCAGCCTCTCCGGAAGACAACGCTGCCACTGCTCCAACTTTTCCTCGTACTGCTGGAAGGGCGACCCTGGATCCCACGGATGTATCGCCGGAGTGCTGCTCCCAGTGTGGGGGTGATATTGCAGCGTATATTGCAGGATCTCCGTCCGTAGCGAGGCTAGATTGACGAGGAACGCTGAGATACCCGGTCCGGCGTCGTCACCATCTAGAAGCGGGTTGTGGGGGTGGCTGGACGTCGACGAGAGTGAGGCTCGGCGGTGGTCAACCAAGTGGCCTAGAGTCTGCATGTTGGTCTCCAAGCCCAGGTGAAATGCTCGCTCGTTACATGGAAGGGGTACGTCGATGGACGACACATTCAGACTACCCAGCGGCTTGCAGCCGCCGTCTATCATTGAATCCATGACGAAGCAGCTCCACAGGAGGCGGTGCCGGGTCTCGCGCATCGTTATGGCGGTGCCGGCCTCGTCGGACAGCTCACGGTGCAGCTTTAGGCCGTGGGCCAGGCGGACGGCCAGGCCCGAGATGAACCAGGCACTGATGTGGTCGGCACGGTGCCAGTCGTAGCGCTGTAGCAGCAGGAGAGTCTGCAGGGTGGTTGTCGACGGTGGCGAGAAGATGTCGGCCATGACCAGACGTCGGCACTCATCCGCCCAATGGTCTGGGAGTGGATTGTCCGGCTGGACAAAGTGCAAGCTGGTGGCGATGACAATCAGCAAGAGCGGGCTCAGGACGGTGCTGTTGTCGAACATCTGCTCCACGGTTGGCCGGTGGAGGAAGGTGTAGAAGCAGAAGTAGTGCGGACCGTCAAAGTAGAGGCTGAGAAGCTGTCGCAGTTCCGTCCTGGAAGGCACCCCGCCGAGAGTGCTAACGTTGCCAGTTGGATCTGCCGGGCCTGAAGTGTTGCTGCCCCCGCTCTGACTCCATTTGGGGTGCTGTTGCTTCAAACTGACGCATCTTGTGAGTGCGTGTTGGCACGGTTCGCAGGTCCAGCGTTGGATGTGGAATTACAGCGAATCTGAGGCCCCGATCAACGACATGCGCCAATAAATAAGCACACACACCTGAAAGATGGACCGCACTTTTTTCTTCCGGCATCTGTCGCATGCATTGTTCACGCGCGAGCGCTGAGAGAACTCGGAGTTGATGTACCATGAGCAGGCCAGATCTAGGCGCGAGCAGTTGCCGCATATGTCGCGACGCTCATCGCAGCGCACCTATATGTGTAAAAGGAGCGTCAGTAAGATAAAGCCTCCAGACTTACATGTCTGATGTAATAGGGACAGCATAGTACCTTTCGCTTCCTGCAGGTAACACAGCCGAGCCGGCTGTGAGTTGATCTTTGTTTGACTGAGCCGTCGCTAGCTGCGATGCGAGTGGCTCTGGTGAGCGACGACGATTGCCTATCCCGCGACGCCATTTGGGCTCGCCGATTTGGATCCGGCTGTTGGGACCCGTTCCACTGGGGACCTGCGCTGTTTAAATGGGACGCGGGGCCGGTGGCCCACCCCCAACTTGAACCTTGAACAAGAACGCTATTTCCAACTCCTTCCCCGCTTAAGCGACCAATTACTTATCAGCGCCTTGCTAGGCTTGCTAGCAGGGCCACGCCGTGGATATCTCGACTAGACCTAGCGAGAGTACGCATACTCCATACCTAGCCTACTATGCAGTAGTGTCAGAAGCTCAGCCCACCTACGCGGTGATTTTGGGGCCGTGTGGCGCGCATGTACTGCGAAGAGGTACACTACAAGTGCGTACGACGACTCTACGTGAGTCTAGACTTCGACGATCGTAGGGTAAGTATTCCCAATCGCATTAAAGATACACATATAGAAAGTGATCGGTATACGTATACTTCTTTGAAACACACTAGCATACACAGACTCTCCTCGCGAGAACGAGCGAAAAGGAGCTGATGATGGAAGCGCAAGATAACCATTCAGTCCCCCACACTGTATTACTCGAAGGACGGGTACTCGACACACGAAACCTTCTACGCTGTCACACATCTTGAAGGTTGATCGTCTCGACGCGCTCCTCGTGTTCGACCGTGGGCCTATCGAGCTTTTCGTTGTACGATGCGTTTTCGAGATCCGTGACGCTGAGATGAACCACATATATTCAGTATGCGGGTTACGAACGGAGCAGTGATGCTGGAGGGAGTAACATACCGGCTTCCCGCCCCGTAGGTACGGGTGGTCTTGAACTTCCGCGCTGGAACATGAGCCTTATAGTCACGTCAGCTTCGTGTAAAAATCAATAGCGGCGCTTGTCTCCTGACTCACCTTGAATAATTCGTCCAGTTCCTGCAGGTGTAAGGCAGCGTGTTAGCCACTACAAACATAGTATCGGACAATACGCAGAGGCCAACCTCAAGAGAGCGATCCTGTAATTCATGTCAGCTTGCGTTCTGGATGTAGGTGTAGTGAGTGTCAGTTTAGGGACTGCTTACCTTTGTCTCCGGCAGCACAAAGTAGACGAGGATCGCGGAGAAGAATGCGATTCCTCCAAAGACGGCTCCGATGGCGGATCCGATGGCGTCGAGAATATATGGCACGGAGAAGCTCACAATAAAGGCGGTGATAACGCTAGAAAACGCAGAAAAGTAAGTATAGGATACAGACCAGATGACACATCTTCCCGGGCACAATAGACAGTTCAAGTTGAACTTACTTGAGCGCGACACCCAGAGACAGAGTCTTCTCGCGCAAAGCTGGATTTCCCGCTTCCGAACAGACCTATTTGTTTCGTCTGTGAGCTATGTCCAGGGATGATGGTTCTTTTGCATAGTAAATATAACAACAGTAGTGTTAACATACCGTGAAGAGTAGAGGTCCCCAGGTCCTACGAGTCACGTCGGCTTGTCAGCATATCAAGGCAGCTTTATGTGACGGCCGCTCGAGGACTAGACTCACCCAGAGTAGAAGAAGAAGTAGAGCATCACGCCAGCCACTAGAGCTCGCGCATCAGTTGTGGTCGGGTTGCTCTGGAGTCCCACGCCGGTGATGAGGAACAGGAAGGCAGACTGTATGACGGCGCCCCAAATGAGGACATCGCGACGACCGAGGAAGTCGCTGAGTAATATTCCCAGCAGACTTCCGGCCCAGCCAACGGTGGCAGACCCAATGTTATAGTTGAAGGCTTCCTTGGAGAGGCCGACAGTAGCATAAAACCGTGGCGAGTCTGAATCGCCCAAGTTAGCTTTGGCAACTGTGTTCCTACGCACTTGGGCGATGATTGGCCAGTTGACCGTTGGTCGGTGGGAAAAGAATCCCTTAGAACTTACATCCAGAGACGAGGTTTTGTCCAAGGAACTGCTGCAAGCCCAAGAGCCCACTACCAATTAGAGTCCGGCGTAGGTTAACCCCTCTCTGCAAGACACGACTCTGTGAGAACGATCGAAGAGACATACATCTGCCAGGTACATCCACTTACAATCAGTTCAATCCAAGGCGCCTTCTCAAGGTCGTTGCGAACGGCCTCCTCGATAGCGTCGACCTCAAGGCGGTTCACACCAGACCGCACGTCCTCAGCAGGCCGCACTATATCAAGCACCTTGACGGCATCTTCCTTCCGGTCCTTGCTGATAAGCCATCGAGGGGAGTCGGCTGGGAGATATGATGAGTTTTGCACTGAAATCCTGAGGTAGAGACGCGGTAGGGTCTTGTGGAATCTTACGAATGAAGAAGTTACAGACGAAGACGATAGAAGGGACTCCCGCCTGGATTGCGACGGGGATGATCCATCTAAACAGACGTGTCAGTGCTGGGCCACTGCCCCCGAGGTCTGAGAGAGAGCCCACGGCATGCTAGGGCACATACCCGCTTGGGTGTGTGGACGTGGAGTATGCGCGGTTCACACCAGCAGCATAGATTTGACCGATCTGGATAAATAGCTGAAGTGATCCGACGATGGTACCACGCATGGCTGCAGGCGAGATCTCGGATTGGTAGCTCCTGCAAGAAAGAGGTTATTTAAAAGTCGTGTCGCAGCGGGAGCCAGATAGCGTACGTGGAAGTGACTTCGGCGAGGCCAACGCTAGATTTTGGGAGCAACAACGTCAGCTGTGTACCATGTGATGCATCATGCCGGGGCCGGACACCATGGGAGTAGCAGCACCTGAAGTAAATAACAATACGGCCGATAATGAACTGGGCAATCTCCTTAGAGGTAGACTCAATGACAACGCCTATCCAAACGATGACGACGAGGGCCCAGATAGTCCAGCGGTGTCCAAAGCGCTCGATGCCGAAGGGCGCCATCTGACACGGATAACGTTAGTATTAGATGCTGTGGCCGTGGAACAGGACGAGGATAACCTACCAGACTGCCAACCAGTTTACCCACAAAGGCTAGCGAAGCCGTGTACGAGGCTCTCTCAGACGACAATTCATACTTGCCCGACGCAGTCTTCTGTCCAAACTGCTTTGCAAATGCCGGAATGCTTTGCACACCGCCGAAGCTGGTCACCTCGTAGCCGAAGATGACATTGATAAGCGCCGTCACCATCCAAGCCCAGAAGAGCCGCCACGTCATCTTGCGGAAGACATACTTCATCGAGTATGTTTTTGAACCGAGGCGTTCCGAGGTGGTCATCGGATTGACCTGTTGGGTCGTGGACTCTGCCGTCGGACCCATCGGGGCGGATTAGGCGGAGTTGCAGTGCGTTGTGGACGTTTGAATTTTGAACAAGACGTAACGGGACGTAGCTTCAAGCTTGATGATATAGGGTAGTATTATCTTAGGGAGAAGAGAAATGGGGCGAGGTTTCTCCTTTGAAGCAATACAGCGACTGGGCTCGTCGCGGGGATCGCGGACGCGAGGCAATCATGGCTTGTAAAGTAGCTGACATTGGCCTTCCGAGTAAATATCCAATTTAATCCCATGCCTAACTGCGGGTATGCCTCTCTCGCCATTGTATCTGCTGTGCAAATATGGGAATGGTGGCTTGTATTCCATTGAGCTGGTTGCGCTGCGAGGGACAGGAGATCGTGGAGATCGCGGAGGTCGCGGTAATCGTGTAAATTCGCCCACTCGCGGACATCGCGGGAAGTGTAAGTGGTCAAGAAGTAGAAAAGGATTCCCAAGTACGGGCATCACTCCGGCGTCTCTTGATATATAATAAGTCACTGCTTGTTACTTGTTAGTTTGCTAAGCACTGAGCAGGCTATCTACTGGTAATAACGACCAACAGACAGGTTGTCGGAGTTAAAGATCGCGTGTGAAGTGGACATCGCCTACAGCAATTTCCGTTGCTTGCAGCTCGGACGTGCCACTCTTCGAGACTCGCCCTTCTTCTCGCATCCTAGTGCTCTACAATCAAATCGATTTTACCACCCCACCCCCACCACAAGGGAATAGATAGCAAATATAGCGGCCCCTACCGGCAAGCGCCCCAATTTCCTCATCATCGTGGCAGATGACTTGGGGTTTTCAGACGTGGGCTGCTTCGGCAGCGAGATCAGGACGCCTAACATCGATAAGCTCGCCAGCCAAGGCGTCCGATGCACCGGCTTCCACGCCGCGGCCGCATGCTCGTGAGCTACCATCACCCCAATTTCAGAAGAAAGCACAATGCTGACGCTGGGTTGACATGACAGACCTACCAGGGCTATGATCATGACTGGCACCGACCACCATATCGCGGGCCTGGGAAACTTGATCGAGTTCACCAACTACACCGGCTGGTTGCGTTTCGACGGGGAGCCCCTTACCGAGAGTGGGAAGCCTTACGACACGAAGCCGCAACGGGGCATGCCGGGGTACGAAGGTTACCTCAACGAGCACGTTGTCACTCTCGCCGAGTGCCTACGGGACGGCGGGTACCGCACTATGATGGCCGGGAAGTGCCATCTCGGCCTCAAGCCCGAGCGCTCGCCGCACTCTCGGGGCTTTGACCGGTCCTTCGCGATGCTTCCGGGCAGTGCCAATCACTATAACTATCGGCCTGAGGGAGAGTGAGTTTCTCCTACCGCCATTGATTGTTTTTCTGTGCGAGCAGTTGCTGACGAAGGGTGGCAGAATCAAGAATGGCACACCCCAAATTCTCGACACCAGCCTGATCTGCCTTCACAGCGAGGATGGCGAGTACATCCCGCTTGACGAGCTGCCAAAAGACTTTTACTCGTCCAACACCTACGGCGACAAGCTGATCGAATACCTATCCGAGTGGAAAGAGGGCAACAAAAAGGAAGGACAAGAAGACCGAGACCAGCCCTTCTTTGCCTACCTCCCCTTCTCTGCGCCCCACTGGCCCTTGCAGGCCCCCAAGGAGTACATCGACCATTACCGTGGCGTCTACGACAAGGGTCCCGAGGTGCTCCGGCAGAAGCGGCTGGCTAAGCTGGTGGAGTTGGGGCTCATCGACAAGGACACGGAGCCACACCCGGTGGTAGACGACGGACGCTCCGAAGCGTGGGAGGAGTTCAGCGACTTTGAGCGCAAGATGTCGAGCCGCGCCATGGAGGCCTTCGCCGGCATGGTGGAGGCCATTGACGTCAACGTCGGACGCGTCCTGGACCATCTCAAGTGCATTGGCGAGCTGGACAGCACCTTTATCATGTTCCTGTCGGACAATGGCGCCGAGGGTGCCGCGTACGAGGCGTACCCACTAGTCAGGGACTCGATGATGGGGCATATCCGCAAGTACTATAACAATTCTCTCGAGAACATCGGTGCGGCCGACTCCTTTGTGTGGTACGGCCCACGCTGGGCGCAGGCATCGACCGCGCCGTCGAGGCTGTACAAGATGTTCACCACCGAAGGCGGCATAAGGGTGCCCTGTATCCTTAAAGGACCCGGGTGCACTAGCAGCACAGACGGTGCCATCAGGCACGAGTTTGCCACCGTCATGGACATCGCGCCGACACTGCTCGACATGGCAGGAGTGAAGCACCCCGCGCCGACATACCAAGGCCGCCAGGTCGCGCCTATGCGCGGCAAGAGCATGAGTTCGTGGCTCCGCGGCGACGCACCATCTACGCACCCTCCAGACTTTGTGTACGGCTGGGAGTTCTGCGGACGAGCAGCCATTCGCCGAGCACAATGGAAAGCGGTCTTCATCCCCGCGCCCAAGGGCCCGCATAAGTGGCAGCTGTACGACCTGAGCAAGGACGCCGGCGAGATCCACGACCTAGCCGAGTCATATCCCAAAATTCTCGAGGAGCTGCTGGTGCACTGGGATAAGTATGTCGAAGAGGTCGGCATCATCCCGCTGCACCCGGAGCTCGGCGCCTATCTCGAGGCTACTGAGGACCAGATGGAGGTAAGCAGACCGTTGAGCAAACAGGATTGTAGGTGTTTGACTAACACTGCCTTTAGGAGAACGCTTGGATCGAGTACGAATACTGGAGACCTGGCGGTCTTGAGGAACCTGGAAAGTTCTTCCGTAACCCCCAGCGTTTCCCTGATGGTATCGCGCAAGCGTAAGTCAGAGTTGTCTCTGCTATCTTAATAGACATACATTCAGCTCAGTTGTTGGCGTAGTTGCATAGCTAGAAATATAGACTGTCAAGTACTCCGAATTTGTTCTAGTCAAAGGGAGGCAAAGAAATTGCGGCGGCCGTACAATTTGGTCAACCCGAGGAACTTTTTGGTTCCCTCGGCAGTAAGTTCAATCATAGGAATGGGAGGCCCTCCACGAGGATCCTTCTGAAGGGAGATCTGCAGGTCCTTCAATTGCAGACTTAACAAGGCATTCCTCCGGTGCACGGTGAATAGAGCGAGGGAGTTAAACAGGCACACCTGGATGCGTTGGAATCCTAGGTGGAACTTCTTCTCCTGAGTCGACAAAATGGTTTCATTAAATGGGCCGATATCCTCGATATAAACCAGCGTCTTCTTTCCCGGTTGTGTGTCTAACCCATGCTCTTGGACCAAGTACTTCATACCCTATAAATCAGTGGTTAGGCAAGATGATCAACCATATTTAGAAAGAATTTAGGTTCATGTTACTGACCCTCCGTACATCTAAGCCATCCGCATCGTTGATTTTGATCTTGGTAAGCTTTTGGTAGTAGCCGCGGAGGTTTTTCCAGTCCATATTCAACGAGCTAGCTTTGTGGGTGCGTTTTAACCATCGACCTTCCTTGCCGCGCTCGAGTTTAAGACACCAGCCTAGGAACCGATATATGTCATTGTTCGACGCCTAGCGTAGCGCCTCTTCAGGCTCCCGCCATTTTGGCTCATTGGGCTTGTTTATCCGTTGGCTGGTACAGTACCTAAGCATATATTAGTAGACAGAAACAAGGTGAATTTCGGCTATAACTAACCGTTTCCACCGGCCCTCAATCCGATCTCGTCGTTCAAGCGTACCAGGAGCCTTGTCGAAATCCTCGGGGATCTCGGAGAGATCAACTCCATCATTATCTAGTGGATCATCGTAGAATTCTCCCAAGTCGTTAGAGAGCCCTGGCTCCAAAGCAGAGCAGTTCTCATCCGACCGGAGACGTTTTCGTGAGCTTAAGTAATCGTCCTGCTCTGTCAAATCCGTTTCATAGGTAGCGTCACTCTGCTCGTCCAAGTTGCTAGTGGTGGTGGTGGTAGTGATACCGTCTTCGCCACGGTCGCTTCCCTGATTTCTATTCCGTCGGGACCGAGGACGCTTCATTGTTGGGATCGAGGGAAGCCAAGGGGCGGCGAAAAACGAGCAGAGGAAGCGGGTAGGAATGAGGCCACGACACCACGACACGGCCAAGCAGGCCGCAGCGCACTAAGAGACGGTTGAGTGACTGGTTTGTGAGGAGATACACTTGCGATCGAGGGAGCAGGAACGTTGGAAGAACAAAGAATATAAAATGAAAGGGGAAATACGTTACGAAGATTGTACATAGTTTACATTTGCTGTTGGCTTGGGATACTAGATAGATACCCTTTGTTTGCATCACACCTGAGATTGTCCACGAAGAGCGGTGGAATTCTGAACATATGATTGAATCTTATGAACATACTATGGGTTAATACCAAAAGCTTGTGAACTTCAAGAAGACTTTTTGTCATGTTGACTTTCCACCTCGCCGAGTCCTTAGAGGTGTTTCGGGCCGTGTGCTATACTTAGACTACTGATCCTTCATCGCTCTTGCGAGAGGTCCTTGCTGTGATTCCTTTCTCATCATCAGTTTTATGAATGCAGATGATTCAGTATTTTATCCGTTTCACTCCCGTAAGGAGTTCTTTATTCGGTTGTCTACTGTTCCTGCTTCCCTCTATTTCTTCGGATTCCATTCCCAACCAGGGTGGGCCTGTTAGTACCCAAACATTCCGGAGAACACCACTTTCCCTTACGGTTCTCCTAGATTTTCAGGCTACTCGGAGGTAAAATACTAGAGATATCTACGCGAGAACTTTTCGGATAGCGACGAGTTTCCATTATATTAGGAGATGACAAAGAGAGAGACAACCAAGGTAGAAGTAAGAGAGAAGCGAAGGTAGAGATGAACGTAAAGAGAGAGAGAACGAAAGTGAAACCAAGACAAGTAAGGAAATAAAGGACGAAGGCCAACGCATGATGCATCTATAGAGAGCCCAAAACAATAAACACTAAAGAAAAAAAGAGAGAGAGAGAGAGAGAGCTGCAGTCGCAGCGTTATAAACTAGAAACACATGGCAAGTAAGGAAAGAACAACAATCGAATGTTTGCTTTTTGCAAACACCAACAACTTCTTTTCTTTTTTTTTGGTTTTTTTTGCGCGCATGGTCCTTGGTGGAGTCTCAGGCTCGGCTGGATACCATGTTGTTGCGGCGAGTCAACTTCCTTGCGAGAGTCATCGCCTTCTCCCATGTCTTTTTCTTCTCGACCGGGCTGCTATCAGCCACATCAGATGATACGGCGCCAGTGGTGTACTCGGCTGGGTATTCGTCCGGGTGCTTGGAGTTGTGCAGGGCAAGGACGGCCATCTGACCCAGGAATGAGGGGTGCTCCAGAAGGTCTTCGAGGCGGACCTTGAGGCCTTCTTGTTCGAGGAGCCAGGTGAGCTGGGCCATGTTGAAGATGTCACCACCAAGGTCGAAGAAGGACGAGTCCAGCTGGAAAGCTGCTTGGGGATGAGAGGGCTTGTCTCCGGCATCAAGGCCACCAGTGTTGGTAGATGCGCGGGTAGGTAGGACCTGGTGCCATGAGCGGGAAAGAATATCCGAGTGGACAAGGAGCTCGGCAATAGAGCGCGACTTGAGGTGGGCGCTGAGGAAATGCTCGTCTGAAGAACGGGGTAGGTCGTCGATGGTCTGGGATGGCAGAGAGCACAGCATGGTTGGGGACGGCAGAGCAGTGGATGGGTTTGCGACGAGGGACTGCGTCATCTCACAGACCATGTCGAGAACCTTGGCCGCAAAGGCTGGGTGAACAGGTCCCTTCTCAGAGTAACCGAGAGTCACGCTGAGGTTGCGCTCGTCGGTGGGGCGTGAGACCATAGTCAGGTCTGCGAGATTATCGTTGACGCCGGCGCCACCCATGCGGTACGTGGTGCTGTCGAGCTCCAGGGATCCTTCGTAGTCGACGTTCTGGTGGAAAACCGACGTGGTGAAGTAGGTCCAGGCCGGCCAGTCTGTGCACTTCTTGATGATTTCACGGAAGCCGAGAGACTCGAAGGGCATGTTGGAGACTTGCTGGTCCTGGAGGAACCGGAAGAGATCCAGGCCTGTCCACTTCTCGTCGAACTTGACACGGACGGGAACCACATTGACACAGGGGCCGACAGTGGTCTCAATGCCAGGAACTGTCGCATTGCGGCCGCTGATCGTCAGACCGAAGACAACATCCGACTGGGCAGACAGCTTGGCGAGAGTGAGAGCCCAAGCAGCCTGCATCACCGTTGCGACGGTAACGTTGCCCAGGGCCGTGGGAGGGACCTCAATTGTCTTGCGAATTTCGGTGAAGGCACCGACGTTCTGGAACATGGTAGTACCCTTGCGACGAACGACCTGTGTCATGCGCGAGCCCTTAAGGAGCTTCGACCAGTGGTTGTAGTGATCTGGAGTAATTGTTCCCGGAAGCTGGCGAAGGTAGCTAGCATAAGGGGTCACCGGAGGCAGAGGGCTGCCCTCGTAACCAAGCTTGAGAGCGGTCATGATTTTGGACAAACACACTCCGTCGTACTGAGTGTGAGACAGGCGGATCATGATCCGGTGCTGGTCGCTACCCTTCTTCTTGACAACATAGAACTGAACATATTGTTCACCCTCGCGAGGCCCATACTCGCGGTCACGCTGCTGCAGTGTCATGGTAAACTCATCCAGAGCACGATCAGTCTCGTAGACGAAGATGCTGGGACGAATTTTGCGCAGGACGACCTGGAAGAATTGGTCGTGGAAGCAGACAAAGACAGTCCTCAAAATATCAAAGGCATCAACGACCTTCAAACAGCTCTCTCGGAGACGTCGAAGATCGACAGGCCCATTGCCTTCCAAGAAGAAATAGTTCAACATCCATCGGGACTTGAACAGAGTCGCAGTCAAGGACATGGCTTGGAAGTCAGTGACAGGAAGGACATCGGCGATGCCACCCTTGAAAACACCGATCTTGGGGCAGATACCATTTTGAACCGAAGCATCGTCGACAGCCGGGCTGGGTCTGAGGACAGAGATGCTCTCAGAGGATGGCGTCGGGGCAAGGGTTGTAAGCTTTCTGCCAGTGAAGGAATCAACCTCCTTGTGCGCAGGCTGCAGATCAACGTTGAGCATCTGCTGCGTCACATTGGCAGCGCGCACAGTTGCAAGCATGTCTTCAAACACAGGGTTGTTGAAGACATCTGCAACGGTAAGAACCAGGCCCTCCTCGCGGGCCGCACTAACCATCTTCATTGCGGTGATACTGTCACCGCCCAGCTTGAAGAAGCTGTCCTGGTGTCTCACCACATTGGGTGAAAGACCGAGAGCAGTACTCCAAAGACTCCAAAGTTTCCTCTCCACATCAGCCGACATCCCCTCCTCGCTGGAGCGGGAAGTCGCCGAACAAACACCCGAATCATCCGCTCCTTGAATCACGTCCGATGGGTAAGGTGAATCCACCCCATCATCAGTATGACCATAGTCGGACAAACCAGTCTGCAGGCGAGACACCTGCGGTACCATCAACTTCCCATCCCTCAACATCTGTCCAATAATCTCGTTCACGCGGTTGTCAATCATCTTCTGAATAGCAGGGCCATCCAAACCCTCCGACGCAGGCTTCATTTTTTCGTTGAACGTGGCCTGTGGGTTATCCCAATCAGATCCTTGCTCCTCAATCTTTTCACCGAACTTGGATGCGGAAAGTGTGGCAGTGGGAGACTCGATGAAGCCGGTGAACACCTTCGCGATGGTGTCCACCAGGCATTGTGCGTGCTCATCGGAAACCACATCATTCCAGTATCGCAGCATGATTCCTTCATTTCCGCGAGAAATGTCAACATTGACAGTGACAGCGTACTAGAAGCTTTGTTAGTGGTCTGAATAACCACAAGGTTTCCGGAAATACTTACCTCGCTAGGATCATGAGCATGTTGCAGATCGAAGGATAAACCCTTGTCCTTGGTACCACCAGCAACAGTGTGATTCTGAATGGACAGGGTCGTGTTAAATAGAGGCTGGCCCTGCATGCACAGGTCGTGCTGGATGCTTGCCAAAGAGCAGCTCTGGTGGGGAATGCTGCGGATGTAGTCATTGTTGACACGCTTGGAGACATCGGCTAGAGTCTGCTGTCCAGAGAACTGAACACGACAGCAAAGCATGTTGATGAAGATGCCGACCATGTCCTGGATACCGTTGACAGGCGCATCGCGACCAGCAGACAGGTAACCAAAGCACACATCATCGGATCCAGTGAATTGTCTGAGAACAATAGCCCAAGCAGACAGAGTGAGGTTGGCTAAAGTGACCGAGGCCCGCTCACAGAAGCCGAGCAGCTCGGGGTAGCGCTGGAAGTTCATCAGGATGCCCTTCAACTCACGCTTGGCTTGGGACCCAGAAGTGGGGGCGAGGTGACAAGGGCTAACACCACCGAGGTACTCCTTCCAATGCTCCAAAGCCTCGCCCTGGCTTTGAGCTCGGATATACTTGATATATTGACTGAACTTGGGGCCATCGCCCTCAGATAGACGGCGATCGTAGGCCATTGTCAGGTCGCGCAAGAGGACATCAACACCACCGCCATCGATGATAGCATGATTGATTTCAAGCTTCACCAGAACACGGCCGCTTGTTGTCCGGCAGACAGTGAGCTGGTGAGAGAGCTTGGCGGGACGCATGGCGTTGAGGTCTCGGAGAGAAATTGCAGCCAGCTTCTCTTCAACCTGGGAGTCAGAGCATTCAACCCGAAGGACTTTGTCCGTAAGCTTGGCGAGGATGAGTTGATCGAAAGAACCTCCGCTGTAGTTGCTGTCAATAAAAACAGTTCGGAGGACTTGGTGGCGATCAACAAGCATCTGCCATGATCGGGAGAGCTTCTCGGGGTCAACCTTGCCGCTGCGGGCATCCTTTATCTCGAAGATAGTGTGGAACATGTAGGCGCTGGGGTCACGCAGCTGGCTGAGCAGAAGACCCTCTTGCATAGGGGAGCAAGGGTAAATATCTTCGACCTCGGTCTTGCTGTGAATTCCAAGTTTACGGAATGTGCTGTTGGTGAGAATTTGGAGGCCGTGATAGTTGAGGGGCAGCAGAGGATAGTCGCTGAGGGTAGGCTCCGGACTGGCCTTCCTCAGCACCGACATATCCCGCTCCAATACACCCTTGCACTGAAGGATCCAGCGGCGGATCTGGCCCTCACGCTGCATCTTGCGGTTGTACGTGAATGCAACGTTCAGGCGCTCCTTGACCACGATGGCGGAAACCTCGAACAGGGCGAAGCGAATAGTCTGAGGACCCATGTCGCCAGCGACAGCGAAGTCTGAGCTGTCGAATACATTGCCTTGATGGCGGAAGAGCGAGTCAGCCCGCTCCAGTTGCTGAAGTCGACCGAGATAGTTGAACAGAATTTCCAAAGGAACCTGGAAATCTTGGTGGTCGGTCTGAAGCATGCTCTTGGCGAAGTAAGGCCGTCCATTGTCGGCGATCTTGCGACGAGTATCCTTGACACGCTTGATAGTGTCCATGATTCCAACTGCTATATGTTAGCCGCTGATCACCAGTAAATTGGAAAATCAAGACACCTACCGTCTTCGCCCTCAACAAGCAGAGGAGCCATGGTGGTGAACCAGCCAACGGTCCTCGAGAGGTCAATACTAGCATCCCAAGGCTCGCGACCATGTCCTTCATTGTAGATTGTCGGTACCTTCCGGTCATTGAAAACCTGGCGGAAAGAGTGGATGACAGACGCAAGCAAGATATCAACGGTATCGGTACCGAAAACATCATGGCACCCATCAAGAACGAACTTGGTAGCATCTTCACTCAAAGAGAACGACTCCATCTTGATATCGCCGTACACATTGGGTGATTCATGCATTCCCCAGTACTGCAGATTGGCCCGCTCCGGAGTGAAGGGGAGAGTGAGGGCGGAGTCATGGGTCTTGGCTCTCTCCTGTTGCATAGCACACCAGCTCTGGAAGGAGAGGGCCTTGTCGTCGGACAGGGAGCCAGATACGACGAGCTCCTCAAGGTCCTGGAGAATGATACGCCAAGACACCATGTCCACACACAGGTGGTGAGCGACCAGGAACAAGACCTGGCCACCGCTGCGCAGATTGAAGAGATCAGCTGCGAATATAGGTCCATTCACCGGATCCAGGCAAGACTGGCTTTCGGCAACCTTGGGGACTGTTGCGCGGGTATCGCTGACCGAGTGGACTCGGAAGCGATAGGACTCGTCAACCTCCTGCGACATGTTGTCAGTAAAATCTTTCTCTTGGGTGGAGCGAGAACATACAGCAGCAGCCCTTTGCTGCCAAATTCCATTGACAGTGCTGAATCGAGCCCTGAACATAGGGTGCTGGCTGGTAACAGCCTTGATCGCACGTCGAAGGACTTCACCCTCGACTCTCCGGGAGATCCGCACAGTAATACTCTGGTTGAAGCGAGCAACACCTTTGAAAGAGGCCGACGACTGGATGTAGAGTCTCTGCACAGGGGAAAGAGCAAAGCCCTCTCCAGATTTTTCCTCACGTTGAGCAGTGACGGGTGCCTTGGCAGTGGCAGTCTGTGCCAATTCTTTGACAGAACGGCTCTGCAAGATATCATTGAGAGTGAGAACCAGGCCCTGTTTACGTGCCCTAGAGATCACTGCCATGCCGGTGATACTGTCTCCGCCTGCATGATTTTGTTAGTGGACTAGAATTTGGCATCGGGACTAGGTCTATTGGAAACTCACCCAAGCTGACGAATGAACGTTCGATGTTGACCTTCTGCTGTGAGATGTTCAGGACTTGTGAGAAGATCTCACGGATAATCTTGAGGGAGCCATCTTGTTCTTTCTCCTGCGGCTTCTCGATGTCACCGCGCTTCATGCGGTCGTAATCTTCCATAATGCGCTCGTAGGATGCGTCGTCGATGTTCTCGATCCATGCCGTGATCTTTTTCCGATCAAGCTTTCCGGAGACAAGCATGGGAAGCTTCTTAATGAGAGCCCAGGTTTGGGGGACCATGTAAATGGGAAGCTGGGTTTCAAGGTTCTTCTGGACCTCGACGAGGCCAGCCAGGCCTTGACTAGACAGGTCCTCTTCATCAACAAGCTCGCAAGCCTTGTCTGAGATCAACTTGTTGTCTTGCGCAATCTTGTTCAATGACATGACAGTAACAAGACGCTGCTTCAAGGGCCCTGTCTTAGGCAGAATGACAACTGCGTGGCGGACAAGTGGGTCCTCGTAGAGTCGGTGCTCAATTTCACCAAGTTCCATACGCTGGCCGTGCAGCTTGACTTGGTGATCCTTGCGGCTGATGTACTCGATCGAGCCATCGGGGTTGTAGTAACAAAGATCACCAGTCTTGTAAATTCGACGTGGAGAAGGCAGGGTAGATGACTTCTTGAAATCCTTGATCCAGGCGGGGTTGGTGATGAAGCACTCGGCATTCTTCTCGGGGTTCTTAAGGTACTCTCGGGCTAAGGCAACTCCTTCAAGGGCAAGTTCACCAACAGCGCCAAGTGGAACCAGACGATCATGGTTGTCGGGATCCAAAATCCAGGTGAGGGTACTTGGGATACCGTAGCCAATACGGGCAGGGTCACGGCTAGCAGCCACAGCAGTATCGATAACGGCGAAGACACAAGTCTCAGTGGGCCCATATCCATTCATGAGCTTCACGGCATTGGCCCACTTGGTGATGACGTCTCGAGACATCTTCTCGCCACCACAGACGAGGATCTCCAGCGATGGAACCGACGAGGGCTCAATGATGCTGGCGATGGAGGGCGTGAGGAAAGTCCAGTTTACATTCAGACGTCGGATGGCACCAGCAACATCATTGAGGCGGTCATCTTCGCTGGGAACACAGATACAGCCACCAAGCATCAAGATGGCAAGAGTCTCCATGATAGCTGCATCAAAGGTCAAGGATGCAAATTGGAAAACACGAGAGGAAGCACCCATCTGAACCCATGGAGCAAAGGCCATGATACTGCTGACACAGTTGCGGTGCTCAACAATGATACCCTTGGCTCGACCAGTGCTGCCAGAAGTAAACAAAGCATAGGCCATATTGGCGGGAGTCGCCTCATTGCGGTGTTTAGTGGAGACATTGAGGGAACCATAAGCCTTGAGGGTATCTTTGCTGATGGGAATGACGGTCTTGACGACACGAGTGTAGCGGTTGGTATAGTTTGGCGTGCAAAGAATCATGTTGGCACCAACATCCGCGAGAATTTCTTCATGTCGAGAGACAGGGTGGTGGGGATCAAGAGGAACGTAGCCGCCGCCAGCAATTAGAATACTGATGAGGGTGACCATCGCCCAAGCCGACTTGTCAAGGCAGACTGGAACAAATACTTCGGGGCCAACACCACGGGAAACTAGGTAGTTGGCGAAGGAGGAGGCAAGTTCCCAAAACTCTCTGTAGTTCAGTTCTCCATCCCAAGCGCAGACGGCGGGAGCGTTAGGTGTCTCGATGGACTTCTCCAGAATAAAGTCGTGCACAGTGCGTTCCACAACGAGCGGATCACGACCGTTCCAGCGGGCGATCTCCATCTTATCCTCGGGACTCACAACTTCCAGGTCAACAATCTTGCCAGTGCTTGTCTTGGGAACAGACATAAGCTGCTTGAGGACATGGCTGAATTGCTCCGCAAGGTGCTTCGACTGCCAGCCATTGATGACAAGCTCATCGTGGTGAACAGTGAAATGAATGTGGGTCTTGGAGATACCACACTCGAGCACAAGGGGATGAGTGAAGAAGTCTTCGCTGGTAGCTTGTTTCTCGTCAATCCAGATCTTATTGTTAAGCTCACCCTCGGTAGGCTGGATGACCAAAAGATTCTGGAAGTTGCAACCAGCCGCCGTGTCGGTGTTCAGCTGGCGGATGCGCTGCAGACCAGTATGAAGATGGGGAATCATGTCAGTGGTCGACTGGTGGATCTTATCGAGATACTGAATGATAGATGTCTCATTATCGACAATGATGCGGGTTGGCACAGTAGACAGGACAGGACCAGCGATATCACCGACTCCTGGCAGATCGATATTGCGACCAGACAAGGTCTCTCCGAAGCAAACATCGCCGGATCCCGTGTGGGTAGCGACAACGATGGCCCACGCAGCACGGAGAAGAACAGGCAAAGTAAATTCGACGCTATCAGCAGGGCGTGAAATACCCATGCTATGGTATTGAGTGTTTCCAGCACGCATGGCATCAGCAACGGCATTCTTGTTCTGTGGGAAGGGAATGTTGGAGAAGCTCGCGAAGTAGTTCTTCCAGAAGCTATCGGACTCGTTCATGTCCTTCTTGTTGAGATATTCGATGAAGAGGCCATAGGGGGTGGCAGGCTGCTTGTTCTGCGCAGCACTGTAGTTTTCCTCGAGCTTTCGGTAAACCAGAGGAATACTCCATCCATCATAAAGGGCATGGTGGACGGACCATACGAAGTAACTAGTGCGCGATCCATGAGGTTGGACAATTGCGTAGCCTGTTAATGGAGCACCGTTATGCTTGGGCAGCTCGATTGAGTCACCGGGCAACTTCTCGAAGGACTCGGCATGCACCCAGTGGATGGGAGACTCCTTGAGGACGACCTGGGCGAAGTTCATGGCTTCGGTGTGCACAATGCGAGTACGGAGGATGTCGAGATCCGACACAGTCTGTTGCCACGCCGCCTTGAATTGGTCAACATCGGTGCCGTCAGCGAGGCGAAAAACGGGCTGAGCAACGTAAGCTCCGTGATGCTTGACAGACATAGTCAAGAGACCCTCTTGCACGGCGCTGCACGGGTAAACATCGGAGACCATGTCGTTGGACACACCACAATTGTCAGTAACTTCATCCAACAAACCCTCAAAGTCTACACCATTGGGGAGAATTGAGAAAGGCTTGAGGGAGACCCGCTTGGGAGCGGGCGCCTCCGTGGATTCCGAGCAGGTCTTGGCCATATCAGCCAACACGGGGGTCTTGAAAATGATTGCGACATTAAGTGCAATGCCCTGAGCTTGAGCAGCTCCAACAAGGTTCATCGCAGAGAAGGAGTCACCACCAAGAGCAAAGAAGCTGTCGTCATTCGTCACTGAACCGTCTTCCAAATCAAGCGTCTTCTCCCACAGAGTACGGAGCTTGGCATCGACGCCACCCGAAGAAGCCTCTTCCTTCTTGTTGACAGCGTTGAAGGTAATGTAAGACTTCAAAGTTTCCTTGGACAAAGTCTCGACCATTGAGCGAAGGCGTCGACGATCGATCTTGGCCGAAGAAGTAAATGGCAAATTGCGCAGCGGGAAGAAGAGGCGCGGCATCATGCTCTGTGGGAGTAAATCAGGCAGCGAGCTCTTCAGCTTTTGGATCGCATCCATGTTTGACACAGAGATAGGAAGCAGGAGAGGGTCAGCACCAGGAACGGTGGGAGCAAAGTCATCCGTGCTGCCACCTTGGAACGAGTCCTGGTCGTAGACTGTAAAGAATGCCGCCAGCCCCTTAGCGACCGTTCGCTCTTGAGGAACAACAACATCAACAGCAACCTGAGAGCCGTCGGGAAGAGCGCGAACGCACTGGTGCTCAATTTCCTCAAGCTCAATGCGCTGACCGTTGAACTTGATCTGGGTATCCTTGCGGGAGATAAAAGCAAGAGTGCCGTCGCTATTGTACCGGACTAGATCACCAGTGCGGTACATGCGGTCCTTGCGCTTGAAGAGGCCGTGGAGTCCGGTGTGGTGGCTCCATACAGGATCATCAACAAAGGCAGCCTTAGTCTTCTCGGGATTGGCAAGATATCCACGAGCAATGTTGCTACCCTCGAGAAGCAACTCGCCAACAGCACCGACAGGGAGAAGACGGTTGTAGTTATTTGGGTCGACGATCCAGACTCTGCAGTTTGGCGATGTACCGATGCAGGTTGGGTCATCGTTCACGCGGTTACCGTCCCAGTCAACCTTGACACCAACAGTAGCGACAACGGTCGCTTCGGAAGGACCATAGGCATTGATAACGAAACGATCATGCCAGCGGTCAATGTGGCTTGCGGGCATCTTCTCACCGCCAGTGATGATAGTTTTCAGGGTTGGGACAGACTTAGGCTCGAGAGTGTTGACGATAGCGGGAGGTGAAGACATGTAGTTTGCCTCCATGCGACGAATAGCACCGCCCAAGTTGTTCATACGCTCCTCTTCGCTGGGAATACACACACAACCACCAGTCATCAGAGTCATCATAATCTCCAGAACACTGACATCGAAAGTGTAGTTCGAGAATTGAAGGGCACGAGTTCCAGCGTTCATATGCAGAGCATTATTCATTGCCATCGCGGTTGTGCTGAGAGCAGTGTGTTCAACAACAGTGGCCTTTGGCTTGCCAGTGGTACCGGATGTGAAGATAGCATATGCAGCATTTGCAGCAGTGGGGCGGGTACCAGGCATGGCCAGAGGAGAGTCAGGAAGCTGAGAGATGGAGCTTTGGCAGACAGCAAATGCCTTCTTGCAGAGATTAGACATCTTCGGTTGAAGGGAAGATGAGCAGAGAACCAAGTCAGCACCAATCTCATTTATTAGCATCTGGAGTCGCGAGTCGGGGTGGGAAGGATCAATGGAGACAAAGGCTCCGCCAGCCTTGAGAACTGCCAGTTGGGAAACCACGGCCCAAGAGGACTTCTCGAAGGAGAGGACAACGAAGACCTCGGGCTTCACACCCATGCTGGTCAGGAATCTGGCAAGGCGGCTGGAGACTATCTCAAGCTGGCCATAGGTGAAGTTCTTGTCCCAAGAGCAGATAGCTTCGGCGCGAGGATGAAGCAGCGCTTGCTGCTGGATGAGTTCATCCGCACACTTCTCAACTCGAGGAGGAAGGCCGGCGTTCCAGTCACGAATTTGGCGGCAGGAGCGTTGAGGGAAGATATCAAGGTCCCCAATTGTACGGTGACGAGGACTGGAAGACATAATGTCATTCAATATGTGATCGAATGCATCAATGACATGTGTGATTTGGGTGGAAGAGAGAGTATCCGAGGAGTAGCTGAAGTGGATTTCAGCAACAGAACTGGACACTGCTGCCTCAACGGCAACCTTGTAAACATGGGTTGAGGTGGGATCGCGCACATCTCCTTGAGGAAGATGAGAGGCGGTGCGATAAGTCAAAAGTGTGTTGAAAACCTCGGTATCCTGGAGGCCCAGTTGACACTTGACAACGGCAAGCTCAGCGAAGTTTTCTCTGCTCTTGTCAAATTGAGACTTGGATTTCTGAAGAGCTTCATCAAGCGGACGGTCATTGTTCAGCAAGATACGGAAAATGGAAAGATCTGAAATGTCGTCTTCTCCCATGGAGAATCCAAAGCAGACGTCATTGTTGCTGGTGTAGCATCGCAGCACGAGACCCCATGCAACTTGGAAAAGGGTTTCGACAGAAACACCGGACATCTTGCTGAATGCATGAAGCTTATCAGTCTGCTTGTTGAGTGTGCGGGTCGAACGTCCCTTGCCATTGGCATGGAGGGAGATAGAGGGGAAACTGCAAGGTTCAATATCCTCGAGATAGTTCTTCCAGAATTCCAGGGTGGTACCGGTCAAAGAGGATCCACGGGAACTGCGAGTTCCAGAATTGTCTGCAGTCCAGTGCTTGATGTTGAAAGATTGGACGATACTGCTGGACAGGCTGGCGATTTCAGATTTGAGGCCCTGGTAGTCAATCTTTCCAGGAGGGGTTAGAGGGACTGCGGAGATGGGGATGTATGTACTCGGGACCTTGCTAGCAAGAAGCTTGGTGCTGAGGTGCGTGTGCAGCGCAGCAATTGTGGACTTCATGTCCTTAGCGGAGGTCTGAATGACTCGGTCGACAAAAGTTGATGTTATTCCATCCCCAGCGCCGATGAATGTGACGATGGATGGCGAGTTCCCGTTGAGGGAAATAATATCCACAACAGACTTGCGCTTCGATCCAAAGTAGGAATCAATAGAGTTCTGGATAAGCAGGCGGTCGGCGCATGGAACGAAAGCTTCGTGGGAGTTCTTCTGACCGAGCCAGACGAGGGATCCATCGGAGTTGTAGCGGGCAAGGTCACCCGTCTTGAAGAATCGTCGGGGCCCAGTCGCGTCCATATTGTCGGTGAGTTCCAAGGACCAAGTGGGGTTATTCAGGAAGTTCTGGCCACTCTCCTCGTCGTCGAGATAACCACCAGCAAGAAGGGGGCCTTCAAGGACCAACTCACCAACCGCACCAACGGGTACAAGAGAGTTGGCATTCGTGGGATCAACCAGCCATGAGACACATGAGGCACCCGATCCGATGATAGCTTCTTGGCTCTCCTGGGTGACCGCGAAATGCAAAGCAGCAGAAGAGGATTCAGCAGTACCATAAATAACGTGAAGCTTGAGGTTATCGGACTCCCAGGTTCTCATAACACCCTGCGGGGAAGCCTCTCCGTGAAGCGCAACAGTGTGCAGCCCTGGAACATCCTTCGGGGACATGAATGTAGCTGCAATCGGAGTAATGCAAGCAACATTAGCATGGAGAACACTGATAGACGCAAACAGATTGACAGGTTCGACATCGGCCGGAATGCAGACACAACCACCGCGCATGAAAGTGCCGAAAGTCTCCAGGAGAATCAGATCGGAAGTATTGGCAGCAGTCTGCAAAGTTCTCGAGGTATCGGAGAGCTTCATGGAATTCGCGAAAGCCTCGGCACGAGTCACGATCGCGGTATGCTCCAAAACAACACCACGAGCATGTCCCGAGGTTCCAGCAGTGAACGCAACATAGGCTGGATCGGACGGAGAGGCAGTAGAGATGAGACTCTCATCATTGAGATACTCCAGGAGAGACTCGCTGATAGGGATAACATAGGGGATTGTCTCCTCAAGAACCTGTGCCTTTTCGGGGGACGCCAGCGCAACTTGAACGGCATTGTCGACCACCCACTTCTCGATGAGACTCATTGTCTGGGGGCTGTCGACGGGAATGCAGCCACCACCAGCCTTCATGATGGCCAACATGGAAACTGTATTCCACACGGACTTCTCGAAGCAGGTCGGGATCATGGTACCAGGACCAACACCAAATGTGACGAGGTAGCTGGCGAGGCGCGTGGAGTACAGATCCAGCTTGGAATATGTTAGGTTTCCATCCCAAGCAGTTACAGCCAAGGCATCGGGAGACTTCTTGACCATATCCTGAACGACCTGATGGGCACACTTCTGGACACCGTGAGGGATGGTGTCGTTCCAAGAGAGAATATCAGTCTTATTCTGCTCACTGAGAGTATCGATCTGGCGGATCTCGGTGTCGGCATGGGTTAGAATGTTCTCCAGGCACTGAACATAGGTATTGGCAACATTGGCAGCTTGAGCATCCGACAAGTTGGTGGTCCAATAGTTCAAATCAATATTGGCCTTCGTGTCTTGGGCCTCAATATTGATGTAGACAGGGAATTCAGCGGGATCATGAATGGAGCCAACCTCCACACACTCAATGTCACTGCTCACCGCGTCCTTGGCGCTTGGAAGACGGCGGTAAGAGACACCTGAGTTGAACAAATTGGCGTCAGACAGCCTCAAAGCATGTTGGATGTCAATGAGCGAGGTGTGGCGGTAGGGAAGGCTCTCCATGTAATCATTCTGGATCTGGGTCAAAACATCGCTGAGTAAAGAATCGCCTGAGATCTTCATGCGGCAGACCATCAAGTTGATGACTGGACCAACAACCCGCTGCACGCCGTCGGCGGCAACGTCGCGCAGGGACGCCATGTAGCTGAAGCTAACATCTTCCGAGCCACAGTAGAGGCGCAAAGTGAGGCCCCAGGCGGCGTTGAAGACATTTGACAAAGTGATGCCCTTCTTTTCGACAACACTTTGAAGCTGGGCCAGATGGGTGAACTTGACGGGAATGGAGCGCAAGGTCTTCTGCTGAGACTTTTCGCCATCGGTGAGGACGGGGAAGAGGCATGGCTTAGCGTCCGAAAGATAGGATCGCCAGTAGTTAATGCTAGCCTCTTGCGGGGCATCTTTGAGGTACTGGATGTAGTCCTTGAACAAAGACCGGGGGCTTTCTTCTAACCTCCCGACATAGGCTAGTTGCAGATCGCGAAGGATAATGGAAATCGAGTTACCATCCATCGCAGCGTGGCTCAGCTCGATTCGGCAGAACAGTCTTCCGTTCAATGTCTGACAGATGCTGAAGCGGTAGGCAGGGCGCATCTCACTGTAGTCCTTGGGTTCCTGCGCGTCGAATGTAGCCAGAACATAACTCTCACTGGCGGATTGGAGAAGCACGGGCGTGGCATCATATTCCTTTAGCACAACCTGGCAGAAGGGATCCCGGGGAGTCAGGTTCTCCGCAAAAATGGTTCGGAACATAGCGTGGTGCGAAACCACCTGTTTCCACGCATTCACGAGTCGGTCCAGGTTTGGCTCGGTCGATCCAGTTGCGCAAACCTCAAATGTATCGTGAACAGCATAGTAAGAGCTGTCCCGAGTACGACCAAGCAAAATACCCTGCTGCATGCGTGAGCAAGGATAAATATCCTCGATCATATCCGGCGAGTTAATCCCAATAGCCGGCAGCTTTTGACTGAGTAGCTTCTCAAGGCTATCGTAGGTTAAAGACAACATGGGGAAGGAGCTCAGCGTCAAGCGAGGCGACATGGTCATGAGCTGGTCAGACATGGAAATAAGCTGCTTCTGGCAGTTTGAAACCCAAGTATGGATGCGATCTTGGTGCTGCATAAACTTGTTGAAAGAGAATGTGAACCGAATCTTTCCATGCACAACCATTGCCGAGATCTCAAACAGACCAAACCGAGGAGTGTCTTGACCAAAGTCGGCGTCGCCACCACCCTGGCCTGCTTCTCCGGCCATTTGATCGACCAGTTGAAAGAGACCATCTTGTCTCTGCAGATCACGGTGCTGGCCGACATAGTTGAAGGAGATCTCGAATGGGTGTGGGTGAGTGCCGCTTTGCTTGTCCGACCCAGGAAGGACACGGCTGGCGAAATCAGCACGGCCGTTGTCAGAAACGCGGCGACGCAAGTCCTTGACTTGCACCATAGTGGCTATTGGGCTCTCGGCCTTGAAGGCGGAAACGAAGATCGGGTGCAGGATGGTGAACCAGCCGACTGTGTGTGAGATGTCGATGGAAGGGTCCCATACTTCCCGTCCGTGGCCTTCGTTATAGACCACAGGTAGTGGGCGGTCGGTGAACGAGCAACCGAACGAGTGAAGCATTGCTGCGAGGAACAAATCGATTGGCTCTGTATTCAAGGCCTTGTGGCATTCCAGCAGGATTGCATTGCTATGCGCAGTATCAATCTCAAAAGAGGCACAGTCAACATCACCATAGGTGGTCGAAGTACTCTTCAGGCCCCAGTAGCTGTAGTCCGTGGCAGGCAATGTGTCAGTTGAAGCTTTGCCCTCTTCGATCAAAGACTTGCTATGCTCAGCTTGTAGACGGCACCAAGTCTGGAAAGGAAGGGAGCTATCCTCGCTAACTGATTTCTGAGGATTCAAAAGCACATCCTCCAGGTCTTCAAGGATAATTCTCCAAGAGACAATATCGACGACAAGGTGATGGGCCGTCATGGACAAAACATGAGCCTGCTCTTTCCCCTTGACGCGGAAGTAGTCCACAGCCAACAGGGGCCCAGTAAAGCAGTTGATGGAGGACTGGCTATTCGCCACGTGAGGCTTGATATTCCTCATATTGGACACGCTGTGACTCCTCCATCGGTATGAGCCCTTCACATCGTGAGAGACGCGCTGAGCGGACGCTGTCGCAACCCCAGTGTCATCGAAGCGAGCACGGAGCATCGAGTGCCGCGAGACAAGGGTTTCAATTGCCTTGCGAAGTGTCTGCTCGTCAAGAGGCTTGCTCAAGCGAGTAAGAATACCCTGGTTGAAGTGGCCTTGACCCTCCTTCCGCACACCGAAGTGAAGAATCTGAATGGGCGAAAGCTCGAACGGCTCATCGACTGCTTCCTGGTAACTAGTGCCGTGATCGATTGCCTTCGCACGCGTGGCAAGCTCCCGAATAGACTTGCTCCGCAGAAGCTCCTGCACAGAAAGACCAAGACCACGCTTTTTGCACAGTCCGATACAAGTCATGGCAGCGATAGAGTCACCACCCAGACTAAGGAAGCTCTCATTCAAGCTGACATGGCTCTGAGGAATATTCAGAACACGGCTGTAAACCGCAGCCAGAGCGTCCTCCTTTTCGTTTGCGGGCTGCGACATCTGTTCTTTTGAGACAGATACGGTGTTGGCAGTTGTAATGTCTGGGTCATGTTCTATACCACCAACCCAACCAGCAATACCCTTTCGATCCAGTTTCCCGGACGGGAGTAGGGGCAGGGCTTCAACACACAGCCAAACCGCGGGAACCATGTAAGTCGGTAATCGGGCCGACAGACGCTCGCGAATTCCAGGGACGATCTTCGCTTTCTCTAAGGTGGAAAGTAACCGGAGGGGCTCCAGCTCAGACTCGGACTGCTCAGCCAGAAGACCAGTGGAAGAAATGACAGCGGCCAAACGGCCCTTGGAAAATCCGGTCTTGGGGAAGAAGACGGAACAGTGCGTAACGTGAGAGTCGGTGCTCAACTGATTCTCGATTTCGCCCAACTCGATTCGCTGACCGTGAACCTTCACCTGTGTATCTTTGCGACCGACGTAGTTGAGCGAACCCTTGTCGGAGTTGTATCTCACCAAATCCCCTGTCTTGTAGAATCTCCGAGATGTGGCCTCTCCCGGATCTAACTTGGTCCAGGCAGGATCGTAGATGAAGGATTCATTAGTCTTCTGGGGATTGTTGACGTAGCATCGAGCGAGAGACGGGCCTTCCAGTAGAAGTTCTCCAGGGCAGCCGACGGGGACAAGCTCGTCGTGGTTTTCAGGATTCACCAGCCATGCTCTGACACCGATTGGCAGACCGATGTCCTTGCAGTCGGTGTTCGGTGTGACATTGGAGTTAAGCACAGACGCAACACTGGCCTCGGTAGGCCCGTAGCCATTGACCAGTTGGATTCTGGACCAGGTTTCCAGTTGTGACTGCGACATTGCCTCTCCAGCCAGGACGAGACTCTTGAGCCCTGGCACGCTGTCGATGTCAATAAAGCCGATGAATGACGGGGTAAAGCATGCTTGGGTCACCCGCATGTCGTTAATCGCGCGAACAATGTCATTTAAGCGGGCCTCCTCGCTTGGAATGCAGACGCAGGCACCGTGAATCAAAGGTGTCAGTGACTCTGCCAAACTTGCATCGAACGTGTGAGCTGCAAACTGCAGACATCGAGAGTCCCGGAAAACAGTCAGCCCAGGTCCATGAACCATCGAGCTCGACAGGAATGCGCGGTGTTCCAAAAGGGTGCCCTGCAAGAAGAAGAAAAAACTCAGCCCTAAATCCCAAAAGTCTACCCGGTTGCACGATGGGAACATACCTTGGGCTCACCCGTGGAGCCGGAGGTGAACAGAACATATGCCGCATTCTGGCTAGTGACACCCGATACAAGGTCGACACCCTCGGCGGGGTCCGACAGTCGTTCCAGAGTATCGGCGCAGAGAGGAATTAATGTCTTTACAATGGGCCGGAGGGCCTCTGCGCGAGTCTGCGAACATAACACGACCTGCGCCTTGACCGACTCGATTAAACGTTGCAAACGCGAAGTTGGGTGTGTTGGATCCAATGGGACGAAAGCTCCCCCAGCCTTCATCACACCAAGCATTGCGACAATGTTCCATTTCTGCGCTTCTCAGTCATTCTGTCAACTAAATACGGATATAGCAGAGAGACTTACCGACTTATCGAAGCACAATGCCACTCGCACTTCGGGGCCCACACCCTGCATACGCAGATGGCATGCAAGCTTCGCAGCCGACTCATCCAGCTCACGATACGTCAAGTTACCATCCCAGGCGCATACGGCCTCCCTATCGGGGCCATTCAGGGCGTTATCGCGGATAGCGTCGTGGATGCAGCGATCGTAAAGCTGAGGGACGTGGTTATTCCACTTGCAGATGCGTTGCCAGTCATTCTCCGAAAACAAATTAAGCTGGCTAATAGCGGTGTTCTCTGGAGAAAGCACTTTGGCAAGCATTTGCTCAAAGATGTGGGCAACACTCTTCATCTGCTCCCCAGACATGTCGCCGTTTCGCCATTCGAGGAAGACATTGATGTCCCGGCGCAACACCTTGACATGAAGACGAACTTGGCACTGTGATTTCTTTAGCTGCGCACGGAAACCAAATTTTGTATTTTATCTGCGTACCTGGTCTGGGAGTGCGGATGCGAGGATTGGTTGAGAGGAGGAAGAAGGCGGGTCGTTCGCCTTGCGGTATGTGCGCAGCATCAAGATGGTGTTGAAGGGCAAGTATCCCTCGGTGTGCTCCACCCTTTCACCGTGCTGTGGTTCTCCATCGCGGTACACTTTATCTACAATTGCCTTGATGGAGTCGTTCTCGTCGACCGCTAGTCGGACGATGGACAAGTTGGCGACGCTCGAACGCTGTACAGGCTGTCGAGAGGAAATGGAGTCGCCGTCGATGTGTTGGTAGCCGAAGCAGATATCCTCGGAACGGACATAATAGTGCAGGACCAAGGCCCAGGTGGCCCGCAGGGCAGATTCGAGTCTCCCTTCGTGCCATGCGGTTAATAACTGCGCATGTTGAGAAGGAGTCGGTCTCGTCTTCATCGAAACCGGGCGTTTGTGCCCGTCGACCGCAGTGGCGAAGCGAGGAAGGTAACAGTGGGAGGATTGGGCCATGTTGTGTAAGATTGGACGGGGTGTTCGGTACGCTGCGTGAAGTCGAATGAAGATGGGCGTGCTGAGAGCCTTCGAGTATTAGGGATGTAAGAAATTAAGAAGTAAAATCCAAGTGAAGGTCTCGCACAGTGTCCCGCGCAGTTGGATGGTCTCAGTTATTTTAAAGAGGTTTTATTTTTCCCACCCAGGTCAAAATGCGTTACGCCATCGGACCATTGGACTAGAAGCTGCATGGCCATGCTCCAGTTCGTTTACGAACATCTCCTATGTACGAGATTACAGTAATACGACCCAGCCACCAATGACATCAAGTAGGGCACTGGTAATTTCAGCATGCCCCAAGTATCTTCCTTGCATACCTTCGGATCGAGATGATGAAGGGTTGGAGACGCCACAGCGCATCGGCCATGAGTGGATCAACTTGGCCCCTGTGGAACCGCGTCAGGCTCAGACAGCCCAGATTGGGCTTCCCAATACGGTTACGACCCACATTCTTTTCTTAGTCTTGCAAGCGTAGCACCCTTCGGTTCTTTATGCCCGGGGTCTACTTGGTGTAGGAAAAGTCTCTGGTGAGAAAAAAGAAAAACAAAAAAGGAAACATATCAGGGTTACTCCTTCTGTGCCGGTTTGATCTTGCCCCCGACTGACATATTCTAATTTTCTGATTTTTTATTTTTTTTCTAAATCCCCTATCCGATTGAGTAATCTTCTCTCTTATTTGTTCCCATCATCTTGGCCAGTCATATCCAGCTGCGATTCACGATCAGACCCCTCGGTATGCGGTCTCAAACGTGGTTCAGCAAGGCGGACGCCAGGTCGTCATCGGGAGGGGAATCATTCTTTTGGGCTCACGCCACAGTAGTCATGAAGGGCGCTGGATTTTTCTCACAAGCCCTACTGAATCGATTCTTCTAAGCGCTTAAGTCAGGTGGTGTGCTGATGACGAAGGCTCCGATTGTCCATAGGGTTTGTCTGGTGAACAGGTACACCCGGGATACCCCCATCGCATCCATGTAGGGTCCTCAGTCCAATGCATCATTGGACCCACCAGACACCTCGCTTGGAGGCGATTTCAACAAGTTACACCGATGGTGAGCAAGATGTAAGATGCACACATGGCGAGCTCCACCCATTGCTAAGGGCTCGCGGTCTGTGCCTAGGAAGCTTAAGGCTCAGCAAGGTTTGAGCCGGGACGGGATGATCATTTCAGGAACCTTCACCGCGAGAGTTGCCGCGCTGGAAGTTCCGTGGATCACGACGACTCCATCTTGTCTCGCATTCCCCCTTCGTGTCTGAGGGATTTCACTTTAGTTTACAAAAACCTTAGTCGGTGGGGATTGTTGCAGCGGCTTAGTTGAGATTTCTATGGATAATATTTGCATCCCTGTGATGTACGATTCTAAAATGCCTCCAATATTATGGGATTGGACCAGTCGGAACATTACTACGGAGAAGGTAGCCCGGTTCGCAGTGGAAGAACGAACGGAGCGTCTACATACGTAATGAATACGGTTAGTAAGACATCATAGCATAAGTCCAAGGGAATAGTACGATGTGTAGCACAGAAGAGACCGCAGTTGTGCTGGGAACATCCAGGTGTGGGGTTCGTGGCGCAGAAGCAAGAGACGGCTAAAAGGCGCCCTGTCCACTAGCGTTGGGCCTTTCCCCATCGGGCTCTGCAAGGGCTGAAAGGGATAATCGCGGCCACATCGATCCGATACCCTGGACCTATCGACTACCGGGACCCACATCCACCCCCCCCCCCCCCAGCCTGCCGGGCTCCTTTTTTTGTACCTATTACTTCGCTAGCCCTTCACTATTGTTTTCCCCTTGTGGCCCTGCCTTATTAGAAATGCACATCAGACAGATATATTCAACATTAGAGCCGCGCAGGGGAGAGGGGAAGTGTCCATCAAGCTGTTATCCGATATCCAATTCACACGCCCGAAATAGGAAACGCGATCATTGAACCCGCTCTGGAAGGGCGACTCGCGTACATAGCATTCCTGGAATGCGGCACAAAAGCATGGTTCGGGGTCAGCTTGTATGCGAATTTCTCCGTCCATGTGGCAAATTTCTCTCGCTCGTTCTCGTTTGACAGGTTTGACAGCCGGTTTTCGATTTCGTTTTTTCCTTGGTTTTGCGAATCAGGGCAAACACGACGTTCTAGAATGCCGTGCCGATTAAGGATGCTCCGACGAAGAGGGTTTAGCCTCATCCGCCTTCCGATCGGGCGCCAGGCTAGCACCAGATTCCGGTTCGGAAGTCCGTGCCCGCAAGTTTGGTGGTCCTAGCAACGGATGATCGCCTGGCCGTCTCGTATATCCACGGAGACTAAAGGCGGAGGGCGGCGGAAGAGCCGGTTGGCGGTGAATCGTGGAACAGGGGAAGCGCCAACCATAGAACCTCGCGGGTCTCGCCGCCGTGTACCACTAACTAGATGAGGCCATAAATAGCGACCAGATGAAACTAAACTACAGTAGTTCCCGGACGGAAGGCAGTTCACAAAGTTTCCCAACAACAGTCAGCCGTACGGCATTGTGGGATCGGTGTGATGAATTGTGATCGCCCGGCAATCTAGAGCATGACAGGTCACCTCAGCAGATCTCTGGATTTTCTCCGTTTTCACCGTTTTCACCGTTGCTTCGGATCTCCCTGAAACCTTTATCTGACACTTTATTCATTAATGCGTAATACACGGCCGAGGGATTTGCACTGGGGACAGATTGGACTAGTTGTACGTACATCCAGGTAGTTGGTCTAGCAAGAGCCTGGCGGTAAGTTGAAGTGCAAGTAAAAAGTACGAAGTACATGCAGTCCGTCTTTGCCACCCATCAACCACGCTTCATACTGCCACGAAACCGGATCATCCTGGTCATTCTGCATGCATCTCGCTTACCAGGTTGCTCGTCAGGCCCTACCTGTAGGTACCAGTCCAGAGCCTGCAGAAGGAGTCCACGGGCAATCCCACGTCGTGGCGCCATGTCGTCATCGAAATGGGCCAGGTCGAACCTCATCCCGAATTTTGCCTGCTGCCAACTTTTCTAGCGCAATTGGTCCGGGGCCGATCATCACTCAGCAAGTCGGGGCGATTGGGCCTGATCGCTCTGAGAAAAACAGATTTCTTGCGTTCCCGCCGCTAGTGAGCCTGGGAAAAGCAAATCCCAGGCCTGGAGCTCAGAGTGGAAACGGAGACTATCCGAGCAAGTCTCCCCCCACTTTGGCCCCAACGCTAGTTAATCGGTGCAATGACACGTTGTATATCCCTTGGAATGGACTCGTCGGCCAATGACGAATCCTCTTTGCGGCTGAGGCTGTCGTTCCCGGACACCTGACACGCATTGCCATTCACACCGAGTCTCGTCATACAAGTCTCGTGAGTTTGGGCATCATTGTCTGACTTGCGGACTTTTTTTCAGCTTCTGCGGTCAAGGCTTATTAGGAATTCTACTTGTCTCAAAGCGCGTCAGCGGTGGTCTCCAGGAATATCGCAGGGATCATACATCATACAGAGGCGCCCTCGCATAATGCTCGATATTATTGCCCTCGGGGACGGTAGACACCACCTCAAGGGGACCGGGAAACTTTCAACCTGCACAATTCAGTATCCACATTGTGGCCCCGAACAACTGTTCCTGCAAGGTTGCACCGCGTTTCCCTCGTGTTGGCCCGTAGATCTATCCGCTTTGAACCTCACCAGGCGTATTTCACTCCAGGGGCTTAAGCTCTATTGACGCCTGTGCATCCCCCACATCCCCAAGGGGGAAATCCAAAAATATAGAGCAAAAAAGAAAATCTCGCAAAAAAGAAAATCTCGCAAAAAAAGCATGGCCAACAGGGTCCACTAAGACTAATCAAGTCGTCCGACATACCCAAAAAAGACTAAATCTATGGAGAATAGAAGAATTACTGGGTCAAAACGCCCGATTACCTGCAAAGAAAAGTCTAGCGAGAAAAAAATAACCCAGTACACCGGCAGTAGTACAGCTGAGCACCGAAAATGACCGGGCTCTGACGCGCTCACAGGCCATTGTCAGTAATGAGATTGTAAGAGGGTTGCATTGGCAAAGTCCACTCTATTGCAGGGGCCCAGTGAACAGTCCCATAGGAGCTCAGGAGTGTACTTCTCCTGCAGTAAAAGTAAGCTCCTGCCCCGAGGGATGCCGCCTAGCAAAGTAGAGGGAGTTCACCCTGAGTCTTTTTGGATGAATCCGATCTAGACCATAGACTCCCCATTTCGCCCCCCTAAGAATATGATCTCTCCTACCTCTCTCTAATCCGACTCACTCGACACTCGTGGCGCCCGTTTCGACAAACTCTCTTGCCATTCTTCATCACGGATGGTTCCTGGAGAGTAGCCATGGCTATCTCGCGTTCAGGGCCTTCGTGCCGTGAAATGGACAACACTGTCCGCGTTGGTATGGGTAATTGCCGCGGAGGATTCGACTTTTCGCTTTTGTTCGAAGAAACTATCTTGGGGATTCTGCCCATCTCATTAATCCTAATCACTATTCCTTTTCGCGTCTGGCAGCTTTCGCAAAAACGGCGCAAAGTTGTCGGCTCATGGATGCTTCCTGTCAAACTGGTGAGTTACCACCGCCCAGATTGCGCATAACGTTGAAGTTGTGTGACTTTCCCATTCGGAGAATTGGTCTAACAAACATTGCTTTTGCGACTGATAGGCTGCTTGGTTCTTTTTCCTCGGACTTCAAATTGCTCAAACTGTCCTTTGGGCTATGCCCGATGCCGATAGAACTTCGGTTTCGGTTGCGTCCAGTGCTGTTTTGAGTGTTGGAACACTATTTCTGGTTGTGCTCTCTTATTCAGAGCACACGCGATCTGTCCGGCCATCGTTCATCCTAAACGCCTACCTTCTCTGCAGCCTGCTATTCGATGTCGCGCACGTCAGAACCCTGTGGCTACGGTACACGAACACGTACAATGAAGTCATTGCAGCTGTTACTACAGTTGCCATCGGCGTCAAAACGCTCCTGGTTGTTTTGGAAGCCGTTGAGAAGAGAGACATCCTGAAAACCGAATTCGCTGGTTACCCTCCTGAGGCTACAGCTGGATTCTACAACCGAGCACTGTTCTGGTGGTTGAATCCCCTCTTCCGCATTGGTTACAGAAATGTCTTGTCCATTAAAGACCTCTTCGTTTTGGATAGGGTGTTGAGCTCGGAGAGGCTTCTAGCCATGTTCGAAGAGCGATGGAGCAAAGGTAAACCGCCCTGCTACATTGCCAATGGACCCAAACTGACTCTCCCAGTAAAATCAAAATCGCCCAACACTTTGCAATTTCAGTGTTTCAAGGCTGCCAAATGGCCCCTTCTGGCTGCCGTTCCTGCCAGAGCCTGCGTCGTGGCATTTAACTTCTGTCAGCCGTTGCTTTTGACGCGGTCGCTTCACTTCTTCGACGAACCAGTGAACAGCGCCACTAATAACACTGGCTATGGCTTGATCGGAGCTTACATCCTGGTCTATACCGGTCTTGCAGTAAGTTACAAGGATAATTATTAGATTCGATTCCCACTAACACTGATAGATTGCAATGGGCCAGTACCAGCACATGACTTACCGTGGCATTACTATGGTGCGCGGTATTCTGGTCACGATGCTCTACAAGAAAGCCAGCAGTCTGAGCCTCAATGAAGCTGATCCCGCCAACTCACTCACTTTGATGAGCGCTGATGTGGAGAGAATTACCAATGGCTGGCAGACTATGCATGAGATCTGGGGTAATACTTGCGAGATGGGATTGGCAATATTCCTGCTGGAGCGACAGCTGGGCATTTCTTGTGTGGTTCCCGTTTGCGTTGCACTGGGTAAGTCCCTATCCGGATGTATCAATCGAAGATACTAACAGTTATAGTGGCCTTGGTTGGCTCTCTTGTGGCACTGTCCTTCGTTGTGTCGCGTCAGGCCAAGTGGCTTGAAGCCATTGAGCGACGCATCTCATCCACCGGAAGCATGTTGGGATCCATCAAGGGCGTTAAGATGCTGGGCCTACAGGACTCCTTCATGAAGTTCGTGCACGGCCTGCGTATTGAGGAACTGGACATCTCCAAGAAGTTCCGTACCCTCCTTGTCTGGAACATGGGATTCGCCTGGTTGACTCGCATTTTTGCTCCGATTGTCACCTTCGGCGTTTACGTCGCTATTTCCCCTAATTCACTGACTGTCTCAAGAGTCTTCACCTCGCTTGCGCTCTTCTCTCTATTGTCTGATCCTCTTCTGAGCTTGGTGATGGCTCTGATGTCGTTCTTTGGTTCGGTCGGCTCATTCGTCCGTATTCAAGAGTTCTTGGACAAGGAAGAACACGTTGATCACAGACGCGATGTCCCTCGCATCCCTTCTCTTGAGGACCTGGGCGAGGCTAAGCTTCTCTCCAAGTCGGGCGACCTAGATCTCTCGAAGTCGGGTGACCTGGATCTCTCTAGCAACTCCGGATCTGTGGAGTCCTTCAAGCGCGGATCTACTTCTTCGACGTTGTCCAACGCGGCTACCATCCAAAATGGAAGCTTCTCGTGGGATATTTCTAAGGAGCCTGTGCTCAAGGACATCTCGCTTACTGTGCCTCGAGGCAGTTTTACTATGCTTATCGGACCCTCTGGCTGCGGAAAGTCTACACTACTCAAGGCTCTTCTTGGAGAGATTCCTTGTGCCGAAGGAAAGGTTTCGTTGTCTTCCCCCAGTGTGGCGTTCTGTGATCAGACCCCATGGCATATGAATGGCACCATCAAGGACAGTATCGTTGCCATGTCGGAGTACGACCCCAAGTGGTACGCAACGGTGATTCAGGCCTGTGCGCTCGAAGAAGATCTTGGTCAATTCCCCCGGGGCGACGCAAGTATTATCGGAAGCAAAGGCATCGCTCTCAGCGGTGGTCAAAGCCAGCGTATTGCTCTCGCCCGCGCTGTGTATGCCCGCAGAAAGATGATCATTTTGGACGATGCTCTCAGTGGTCTTGATGCCACCACTGAGAGCCATATCTTCCACTATCTGTTTGGTCACTTTGGACTTTTGCGAGAGACTGGCACTTCCATCATCATCGCCTCTTCATCCGTGAAACGCCTTCCATACTCCGATCACATTGTGGTTCTGGACCCCACCGGTCGCATCATTGAGCAAGGCAGCTTCAGCGCTCTGAACAAGACTGGCGGATACGTGTCGAGCTTCGGCCTCGGTGGCCCCGATTGGGAGTACAAGTCGAAGCGGTTCTCCGAGTCTCCCAGCAGCAGCACCTTGGACTCGGTTGACAAGGAGACGCAGCTTAAGGAGAAACAGCCTCTGGCTCCCGAGCCAGAGCATCGTGAAACTGGCGGTGACCTGTCCATCTACACATACTACATCAACGCTATCGGCTGGGGTCCCGCAATGGTATTCATTGTTGCCATGGCCGTCTTTGTTTTCTGCCTCTCGTTTCCTAGTATTTGGTTGAAGTGGTGGGCCCGATCTGACACGGCCGAGCCCAAGCAGCACGTCGGCTACTACTTGGGCATCTACGTGATGCTGGGTGTTGCCGCTATGCTTGCTCTCATCCTTGGCTGCTGGCAAATGATTATCACCATGGTTCCAAAGTCCGGCGAGACCTTCCACCGCAAGTTGTTGACTACCGTACTCAGTGCCCCGATGCTGTTCTTCTCTACTACCGACAGTGGGGCTATCCTCAATCGATTCAGTCAAGATTTACAGCTAATCGACATGGAGCTTCCCATTGCCGCCATCAACACTGTCGCTACTTTCTTCCTCTGCTTGGCTCAAATGGTACTGATTGCTGTTGGCTCTGAATATGCAGCCATCTCTTTCCCTCTCGTGCTCGGTATCCTGTTCCTCATCCAGAAGCTGTACTTGCGCACTTCCCGCCAGCTCCGTTTCCTGGATCTTGAGGCTAAGGCCCCGCTCTACTCGCACTTTACCGACTGTCTTCAGGGACTTGTTACCCTACGCGCCTTCGGATGGCAACACGGCATGGAGAAGAAGAACATCGAGCTCCTGGATCAGTCTCAGAGACCTTTCTACTTCATGTTTGCCATTCAGCGATGGTTGACCCTGTCACTTGATCTCCTTGTCGCCGGCATTGCGATTCTCCTGATTGTCCTGGTTGTTATTCTCCGTGGAACCAGTCTCGGCGCTGGCTCCGTGGGTGTTGCGCTTCTCAATGTTATCCAGTTCAGCCAGAGCATCAAGCTTCTGGTGACTTTCTGGACCAACCTGGAGACCCACATCGGTTCGATTCTACGCATCAAGCAATTCACTCAGAATGTCAAGTCCGAAGACCGGCCGGGAGAGGATGGCGACGTTCCTCCCAACTGGCCACAAAATGGCGCGGTGACCTTCCACTCAATTTCCGCCGCCTACAGGTATGCCACCCACATCCACGTTTCTTGGAATACAAACTAACTCTAATCACCAGGCCCGAAGAGCCGGTCCTCAACGAAGTCTCACTTTCAGTGAAAGCAGGAGAGAAAGTGGGCATCTGTGGGCGAACAGGAAGGTAAGACAGCCCAATGCAAATCTACGATCTAAGCTTACACCTCACGCAGCGGCAAAACCTCAATGATCATGAGCATCTTCCGCATGATCGAGATGACGAGCGGCACGATAACCGTGGACGGCATTGACATCACCCGACTTCCACGACGCGAAATTCGCTCACGCATCAACGGAGTCTCACAAGACTCACTCCTGTTCAAGGGCAGCGTGCGCGTCAACGCCGACCCAGCGGGGTCACGCAGTGACCAAGACATCCTGAACGCACTCAAGTCCGTAAAGCTCCTTCCTGCAATCGAAGAGAAGGGGGATTTGGACACCGACATCGACGAGATCCACCTGTCGCACGGCCAGAAGCAGCTCTTCTGTCTTGCGCGGGCGCTCCTTCGCCCGGGCAACATCCTCATCCTGGACGAGGCAACCAGCAAGTGAGTACATTCCGAATTATTGACTCAGCCCCTGACGTTGTTCCCTCGCTTCCTTGTGCTCCACTCTGTGATTTTGTTTTTTACTTTATTTTTGGATTTTCTTTGCATCTGGCGCCTGTCAGCCCCCTGCATATGCGGCTGGATCCGAGCGCGGCAATTGGATCTATAAGCGTCGCACCACCACTCATCGGCCCCTTGCAGGACAAACAAGGCTAACCCACTCCAGCATCGATACCAAAACAGATGAAATCATGCAGCGGGTCATTCGCGAGAAGTTCTGCAAGCACACCATTCTTTCGGTAGCGCACAAGCTCGACACGATCCTTGATTACGACCGGATAGTGGTGCTGGACGCCGGGCGGATCGTTGAGACCGGCGAGCCATATGCACTCCTAAGCGAACCCAAGTCGCACTTCAGCAAGCTGTACTCGAATGCGCTGGCGGCCGAGGACGACGAGTAGATACTTTGACCGTGATTTTGTTTTTTGGGAGTCTTTTGCATTTGCACTGCACAGATTGAAGTGACCTGGCGAGTTGTATTGCGTTGTTGCGCTCGACTTTTTCCCTTTGGTACATATCGTCGTCAACGTACAGAGTTGTTTGCAGGGCGTTTTGCTTTTTTTGAAACTCCTCTTGACTCTCATTCATTCGCATTTTGTTTATGGCCGGTCTGGCCTCACCGTCCTTGCCCTCCCATACTTGGGGTGGAATGTCTATAATCTTGTTTGGCGGGTATCTTTACATCTATACTTGGCCTACCGTCTACTCTTAATGATAATCAAGAGCAGCTTGAATATCAATGGAACGATTTTAAAATTCGTCTTTTAATATCTTGTAAAAAGTATGTTCCCGTTTTCAACGCAACCTTGAATGTTAAGTTTTTATATGTCCTTATGTAGTTTCGGTCTCTACGACACCAGACCCACATATCGGGGCACTATCTTAAGAATGGCAATACTTTTGAAGGTGGTGCTTTTCAAATGTTAATCGCTTAAATTACCCCATCCTATCCTTTATCCAGTCTGGATAATGAAAACTAAACGTGGCACTGGTGATGGTTAGGTGGTAAACCTGACTCTGGCTCAATATATATTTGGATTGCATGCTGCGCACCACTCACCCTCATCGTCAGAACATTGGAAATCATTTGGTCTCAGAAAAGCTTTGGAAACCAATTTACTTCTATTAAGCTCAAACACCTGAAAGCACCTCTAAATACTCAGTTCAAATGTCCAGTACTCAGGGAGACTCCGATGGATATCATGGAACTCGCCCGGCGTAGACCCGCTACATAACCTCGGGTTTTTGCCCGGATGCTAGTACGCGGCGCGCGCGGTCGGTCGGAAAAACTTGTTCTGGAAATCTTGGAAACTACCCAAAACCGAAAAGTTCCATGGCT
Organism: Penicillium cinerascens; assembly: GCF_028974065.1. Taxonomy (NCBI): domain Eukaryota; kingdom Fungi; phylum Ascomycota; class Eurotiomycetes; order Eurotiales; family Aspergillaceae; genus Penicillium; species Penicillium cinerascens. The sequence continues at coordinate 2,735,066 of NW_026695290.1, read as the reverse complement.
GGAAACTCCCAGAAACATAACTAGAAAACATCTCGTGTCCTATTTTGCAGCACCAGACTACCCTAAGAAAACAAAGATACTATGGAAACATGCTAGAAACTCCTCCGATGACAACTTCCAGCATCACGAGAACAAAAGAAAAAGAGATGATAAACCACAAATCTCCTCACTACGACAAAACCATCGTATCATCGTTATTGTCCTCGTCCTCATCATCCAGAAGACCAAACTCCCAATCGCCACGCTCAATACGACTAACACGGTCAAGTTCAGACTGATACTCGCGGCGCAGATGCTCAAGGGTAACGATGACGCGCTCCTGGAGCGGCTCGATAGGTGCCTTGGACGAGACGCTGAGGCCGCCAATGGAAGAGCGGCTTCCTCGACGGCCGGATGCGAAGGATGCGGCGCTGGAGGAGCGGCGGTGGGCGTTGAATGGTGTTGTTGAGCCCTCTGCGTCTTCCATGAAGACATTACCGTCGTTGTCTGTGGAGCCACGACGCTTTTCTTGGCATTGGGAGGAGGTGAGGGGCCCGGTTTCGACGAGGATGTAGGCTTCGCTCTTGTCGACGGAGCCGAGAAGGTTGATCAGCGAAAGGAGCTCGTGGCGGATTTCCTTGCTCTCGCTGTCATCTTCTGGCACGCCCGTTTCTTCACTTTCCTTCTTTGATTTGAGGGCGACAGCGGAGGACGGGGCGTCTCGTGCTTGGCGTAGACGCTGGACGTTTCGGTAGGCGATTTCGGCGGCGCCGCGGAAGTCGCCGCGTGCGATGCGGTATGCTTGCAGGATACGATGGTAGTCGGGGGAGATGTTGGCCTCGTTGTTGTCGATGTCCAGCCATGAAGAGAAGGTGCCCTGTTTCCGCGCGAGGGAGACGAGGATTTCGTCGATGTAAGAGGCGATGTTGGGGACGAGCGAGGTGGGAAAGCGGAGGATCTGCTTGAGACCGGCAGGTCCTGGTCCGGAAACGATCAGGATGGTGGAAACGAGGGAGCTGAGTGCAGATCTCTGTAACGCAAGATCCTGGTAACGGGACAGGGCGGAATATGCTTGATCGAATTGGCAGGTCTTCAGAGATGCATGGAAGAGCCGCGAGAGCAAGTCGGTCCGCATGCTTGTGTATTCCGCAGCTTGTTCAGCCCAAACTTCGGAGTCGAGGGCCTGCAGCGCCAGGCTGGCAAAATCCGCGACATGCGAGAAGGAGCGCACTTTTTCGAACACTGAAAGGATATGCTGGTAATACTTCGGAATCCCGTCATGGAAGGACTTCACAGAAACAAGGTCCAGAAGTGTCGAAGACATCTCGTGGAGGTTGCCCAGGGCTTTCCCGCTAGCTACAAAGGTAATCAATTAGCTGACTGAAGTTCCATGGTCAGTGAAGGAATAAACTTACAAAGGAGGTATGCTGCCTTCCGGAAGTAGATGGCTGCAGTGTCAAACTCGGCCATGGCCACATGCAGGCGACCCTTGACATAAGTTGCCCAGGGTGTGCTTGCTTGAAAACGGAGGAAATCCCAGGCGAGGTCAATGTTATTCTTGGCGATAAGGTCACACTGGATGTAGGTGAGAGCGTTGGGATACGCCACTTCGCCTTGCCTGGTGATCCAAGCCAAGACATCCCTGATCCCCAGGGTTAATGTGTAGCTTTGCGGCAGATTAATGGGTGGCCGGGGCTTGATATCCGAAACGAACAGATCCTCGAGGATAGTCGCACTCCTCTGGTGCTTGTCTTGAGACTTGTTGCCCTTCAGTGAGAATGCCTGGGTCGAATCCCTACCAGTGCTGGCAGACCGATCAGGGCATTTCCGGACATTTGAGCTCAGCCAGTACATCATTTCATATTCACGGAGAAGGTCGATTAGCGTGGAGAAGAGATCGGGAGCATCGAAGTTGGAACGTTCTCCTTGCTCAATCTCGCCATCCACAAAGACAACCAGGATTAACAGGTCATAGAGCATCTTGCGCGTGAGTAGAATACTCTCAAGCGCACCACTGACAATAACTCGTGAACCGAAGCAAGTCGAGCGAAGTTCCGAATCTTTACCGTTGAATCCAAGAGGGGCGGTGTTAATAATGGCGTAAAAGGCATCACTGGACAAGTTCTCGGCCTCGAAATAGTCATTCAAGGCCGCGACGAGGCTGTCAAAAGACTTGTTCGTAATCTGGTCAAACTCGCAGCGCTCCCGGAAAACATCCATGCGGTCAGTGATCGATGAAAATGGCTCACTGAAGATCTCAGCCTCAAGAGCAGCACGACATGCGGCGTCGAGTTGAGCAGAGAACCTCTTGCGGAAATCGGAAGCAACCTTCATCAACGAAGAGGCCTCTTCGAACAAGTTACCAAGTTCAGAACTCAGGTTGCGGTGCCTCCAGCGGTCCACGATCTTGGGAACATCATCGCGGAATTCTGAAGGAGGGTTGTTCAAGAGCAACTCGGCAGTGTTGCATTCCCGAATCACGGCACAAGAGTCCGAAAGTAGCAGCCATGGCATCTCAAAGTATGAATCGTAGGCGAGAGAGATAGGTTCGAATCGACGCTTGTTGAGGTCATCCGCAACTTGCCAGAACTGACGCCACTTCGCATCTGTATCCATTCGATACCGAGTGTAGTCCATCTCATCATCGGCGTATTTGCGCAGAGAGACAGTCGCTGCGATAGTCGAGCAAAGCCTCTCAGGAAGTGGCACGTCTCTCTTCAATACACCAGATGAGGCTGCAGACAAGGGCTTGAGGGCCTCCTGGTAGACCGCCAGTGCGGTCTCAAGAACCTCGGGCAGGTACCTATTGGGATGCAAAAGGTAGGCAAGCCACCTCTCGGTCGGGTCCGCCACATCATCTAGTGTCGGTGTAGGTAAAGGCTCTTGTCGATGTGTTTCGAATGTCGTCGACACCCAATTGGTCTCCCAGTCGGTTACCAGGGTCTGTAAATCAAAATGAAGGGTGTAAAGTTGATAGAGACCATGGTTTCTCCACAGCACCCACAACTCCATGCCCTTTCCTTCCTCCACAGACTTGACCTGGAAATCGGCGATGCTCCAGAACATGTTCCCTGTGGTATCTGGGTCCTCCGGCCGGAACACAGCATCCGCAAAGAGGTCTTCAATGACGAGATCGGATGTCAGTCCTCCCTTGACAGCCCAGAACTTGAAGCGTCCATCCTCGAGCGGGGAGTATGTGACGACGTAGAAACGATGGCTCCCATCCAATGCTCGCTCCGCGTTGAACACCCGAATAAACGAGGTCTCTGCCGGGTTCAAGGTGTACGGTACAGTATCAGAGTCCATTGGGCGGTCCAGAAGATCCTTTGTCCCAGCCAGTTTGTTCGACGCTAGATTCCAAATTTTCAAGGTATGGTTCAAGCAGATCGCGAAAACGTACGTCTCATCGGAGGTGGTAGCGATAGCATTGGCGACATTCGGGTCAAGGCTGCGTCCATTGTGTTTGAGGGAGGAGGGTGCGTTCCATTTGACAAGGCCGCGGATAGAAGCGCCCCATGTCCGTTCGTCAAAGGTAAGAGGAGTCCAGTGCGAACCTGTTCAGGCCTAATTAGTTCCTAGTTCGAGGGATCATGCGACAGGAGACAGCTGATCAAGGGGGCTTACCATCATCACCGGCCCTCCGTGTCAAGCGCAGAAGGGCGCCACTGTCGAGAGAGATGAACAGTTCCAGCGGGCTGCTCGCGTGTAGTCGGTGAGGATAAGAGAAAGACAAAGGCGCAGGGACACACGACTTGCACCAGTCGGACACGTTCTCGTCGATTGACTCCGGTCTGCGGAAGAATTCAGGGCGAAGCGCCAGAGTGTGAAGCTGCTTAGAGGCGGTGATCACGAACACGGTGAGAATCTCATGATCCTCGCGGTCGGCCAATGCAACGCCAGAAGGGATGATCTGCTCGTTGAAATTGAGCCGGAGAGTGACATTGTATTCGAAGTGTTCCAAGCCACCCTTCGTCAAGTCCGCGCATTGAATCTCCAACACCTTGTTGTCATTAATGACCCTCCACAGGAACGTCCTCGGATAGGTTCTGCGTTTGCGAAAGTATACCGCGCCCTGTGTGGCAAGATACCGTCTGGCGAATTCGTCTTCATCCTTAGCGATCGGGGGTTCAGGGTCGGAGGCAGAGCCAGAGGAGATTGAGAAGCGCGGGCGACGGAGCGCGCTCTGTTGGGGCGAGACGTTAATGGTGGCAACCGTGGCCGGCGAAAAGGGCCGAAGGTCGACTCTCGTATCTTTGTAAATTTTGGCCATGATGAAAAGAGCCAGGTCTCAGACTTCCATGGCTGATGGAGAAGGTTGCAGGGCGGAAGCTGGAGCTCCCAAAAAACAAAGTCTTGGCGCGGGAACTTCTTTGCGCCCACTCCACCTGAGTCTACACTTTATACCCTATTGACCCCGAGAACTTCAATGGGAATTGGGAGCATTGATTCAAAAATGCAACTTATATTCCATATTATAATATCATACACAGAACCTTCTTTTCGGCCGCTAGTTACAGAGAGAATATGGAAATATTGGATAATAAAAGGTTCAGGGCTCGTCAAGTCACTAACATCGTGTCAACAATAAACAAACATGCACTTATTCGTTCTCCATATCCTTCTCATTGGGGTCGCCGATGCCGTCCTCATTGATTGCAAAGAGACAATCACTCTCAGGCAGACAAGGGCTATCATAAATCTTGCAAACACGAGTCTCACCACGGCCCTTCTTCAGACTGAGTCGAGTCGTACTCGCGTGAGCAATGATATTACCTCCGATAGGTTTTTTAGGATCAGGATTGAACATGGCGCTCGGCCCACCATCGACCTGGGCCACGACCTGGTTGGTAATGACAACCGCGATTCCGAATACATCGGCGAGGCGCAGCAGCGTGCGCATGAACTTGGCCAAATGCGTCTGTCGTGACGAGAGCTCACCACGGCCGTTGAAATCCGTTCGATATAGCGAAGTCGCCGAGTCGACGATAAGAAGCGAGAACCGGGTTTCACACATCATCTGCGATGCCTGGTTGAGTAGTTCCAGCTGATGGTCTGAATTGTACGCGCGTGCGTATGCCACATTGTCGAGAACTTCCTCTCCGACAAGTCCGAACCTCTGAGCGACTGCTAGGAGACGGACGGGCCGGAAGGTTCCCTCGGTGTCGATGTACAAACACTTTCCTTCGCCTCCGCCCATATCGAAGGGAAGTTGGCAGGTCACCGCGAGAGTATGGCATATTTGACTCTTTCCCGTTCTGAATTCTCCAAAAATCTCCGTAATTGAGCCAGTTTCAACGCCACCTCCGAGCAGGGTGTCAAGTCGCTTCGATCCGGTGGTAATTGAGATGAGCTCACTTCGTCGGGCATGCATTTCAGTGGCCGTTGTGAAGCCCATCGGCACGAGTTTTGCAGCTGTTTAGAATGGTTTTGTTAGTAACTCGCTCTCAAGATAGGGCGGCATTGCCACGCAAAACGAAACTCACCCTCCACCAAGACCTTGGTCGCCTTTTGCTCTGAGATACCCTTGATCTGCTCCAGCAAACGTTTTGGTCTGCAATTAACCCATCATGTCAGCCCACATCCATCAAAGAGGAACCCTGCAGGCATCGAGTCGTTGTGACAGGCAAGTGTATGGCGGGACGCGTACGTATAGGCAATCGACTCAACAGTGTGGTATCCAGCATCGACAAACAGCTTAATATCTCTGGCCGTCAAGCCCGCAAGTCCCTAGCACATCAAAAGAGTCAGACACCTCGCAAATCGGCTAAATAGGATGGCTCCAAAATATTCACTTACCTCCAGTGCGGAAAGAGGGGTAGGCGCACCTGGGCCAGGCAACCCATTCTCATCGATCTCGCCTTGAGTCTCCATGTTATCGGCGGTCATTTTCGAGAGGCAAGCCGACGGTAGCAGCCGTATGCACGTCTCAATCGGGTGTTTGAAGCTCGATCAACACGAAAACACGCGTCCGGTCTTAGGGTACGGTTGGTCGCGCAATGACAGGTTTCTCTCTCGGAAGGTCAAGGGAAAACAGTCGCAGATGAAGAACCGAGTCACCAGGCAGCCGCTGCCGAAGAAATGGAATGCTCGTGGCGAAATCCGGGATCTCTCGACGAGTCAATAATCGCCTTCGTTTTCGACGCGTCGAGGCCGTCGCGCGGTCACGTGTGTGTTCATCCTTCCTATTTGGGCTCAGGCAGCAACGTCCAAACACAGTATAATGCCCCTCGCCGAGTGTTTATCTTGTCGATCTACGTGGCTTCCCTTAGTTTACATGGCCATGGCCATGTTTCCTTGACGTAAAGGATACATTTCCTGCATCTATTCAAAGATGAAGAGAATTGATATTTGCCATCCTCGTCAGTCTCACGGGAATCACAACCGCCATTTCACTTTAAAGTACTATCTACCTCTTCCAACTCGAAGACCAAAGCACTGCGATCAACACAAAATGGCGAATTTAAGAACGAAAAGGCCCGAGGAGAGATTTCCGAAAAGTGCGTCGCTTTTGTTGCAGTGTGGGGGGGTCTTGGGTTTGATCGCTCGGCGTATTCATATGGATTCTCTCGTTGAAGATCGCACTCATCTTGCGTCTGAACTCCTCCGATGACCGCCTTCGAAGAAGTCCTATAAAAGCCGTGTTAGTACCTGGGAACCGTCTCCTAGTATGACCGGGATAGGCACTTACTAGTCATCCGTGAAGCCTGCTGCTCGTCCCCCGGCCGAGCACCGACGTCATTGCCAGCTGAACCCAACCCTGCCTCGTCGTGGTCGTTGGGACTGGCGCGACCCTTGGTATCGGACAGTTGGCTTGCACGGAAGACTCGACTGTGGAAGCTGGCGCGCTTGTCACTAGTGACCAAGGTATCACTGCGGCGGTGGGAGGTGCTGGGTGGAATCGGGAAGCTGGATGCCATCATGGAGGAATACATTCCTCTGGGTCGTTGTGATTCGTGAGTGTAACTGTCCCCTGCTAAGACGCCTGCGTTGGAGTGCATTGGAGCCGGGGCGAATGGCGGCAGAGAGGCACGAGTAATCGCAATGTTCTCATAGACCGGTGATGCCAGTTTCATTTCAGAGTGCGAGGGGATTGATTTTGGTGCAGGACTGGGCGAGCGGCTTTCGATGGGAGTTCCCGGCTGATGAGGGGTTTGGACTGGAGTGTTGTGGTTGGAGATCCAGATACCTTCGATTTGCACTCCTCTCTCAAGGGCTCTTGCTCCAAAGGGAATGTCATCATGTGCGAGCATGGGATACCGCTCAGAATCCTCCACTTTCTGGTGAGCTTCGGCTGCTGCGTATCTGCGCGTCCTCCATTGCTGAAGTTGCAGGACGAGAGAGGCAGCAATGAGCACGAGTACCTAAGAAATCTGTCAGTACACCAGTCTCCATCACAGGATGGCTTGTCGCACGAGCAGAAACACCAAAACCTGCGAAGATGAGGTGTCAGTGGATGGCCATATTTCTCGGGGGCGAGGTATGGATATACCAAAGTCAACTTCTCCCACAGTGCCCAGCCAACCCAGAATGCCATGTTTAGATTCGTGTTGCACCTTCAGCCGAGACCGCTTTGGGGGTGGGAGCTGTTCTGATATCACGCCGAGTTCATTTGAACAGAAGATGGACTAGATGGAAGTACCTGGGGATATTCAGAGATGGGCGAGCGAAGTTCTCATCTAAGTCGTGCGAGGGAACGGACAGTGCCTGCCTGTTCTGGCAGTCATGATGATCACAGGGAAGCCACTAAAACTTCTCTCAGTCCAGAAATTTTCTGAAGAACTTGCATTTTGACTTTAGCCTGGTGTATTTCCTCGTTTGTTCGTTACTTCCACTACCCTATCTATGCTTGTGCTTCCAGGTGTACTCTCGTGCCACTGAAGACCAATGTAATGTTCCTCGCTGCGTCCATTCTCGCAGCTGTCAGCCAGTGATGAGATTTTAATTCGATAGTTCTTTGCGAAGAAAAAATAAGAACTTATCTTTCCTAGGTTGTGATCAAAAATTGCTCAAACCACACACTTGGCAGTTGATCAACATGGAAACTGCAAAAAATAAACTCTCCCTCGGGGAATCGAACCCCGGTCTCCCGCGCTTATCGGTGTTAATGACAAGCGGAAATCATGACCACTAGACCAAGGAAGATGCGATAGCCGAGTTACTGCTCGACCACTTGGATGGCTGATGGAAGTTTTCGGCTTTTTACACTTCTTGAGCCACTTCCCTCGGTTGCCCATTCCACCCAACAGGGCTTGTTCTGGTATAAGTCCACACGGTCGCAACCATAGTTGGATGGGTTTTTCTTTTGTTAGTGTCAAGCTTATAGGTGCCTAGGTGATTTAATATTGATTTCGAGGCATTTTAAGTGCTTGCCCACGGTTTTGGCGAAGTTGAAGTTTTTCTTCATAGAGATATATATTGGGTCCACTATATATCCAGTGACGTGGGCAAGGTTTTGCTTCAAACACAACTGAATATGTTTGAAAATGAAAGACATGATCATGAAATCGCTCAATATATACAGCAATAAACACCTAGATCCACACGCGAGCACTCACATCTCCGCTATAATCGTCAGGGGCGTGCTTGCGTACAACCATGTGGTGTTTCCAGCGACCGTGACCGAAAATTCCGCCTGCAGCGTATTCAAATACCGCAAGGTATGAGTAGTAAAGTTCGGCGTAATGAGTCCCGTCGCCGATAGCTCTTTTTCACCAGCCTTTAGACCGGTCGTGTGGAGAGTAAGCTGAAGCATTTTGCCGATATTGAGAGTCTGGCTTCTCTCGGTCAAGGGAATCATCAAAGGAAAAGCATCGAGCTGTTTGAAAGCCTGCTCTATTCCAAGGTCTGTACGAGAGCCATGTATACTGGAGAGCGAATGAAGTGCAGTTCCTGTGGTCACCTTGGTCTCAGATCTTAGGATAAATTTGGCTGAGTTGAAGAGGACTTTTAACTCGACATCTCTGAGTGCGGTGCTTGTCTGCGGTAGGATCTCAAATTTCAGTTTGTATGGGATATTTGACGGGTTCCCGAGCTGGACGGTTGCTGGTGCGTAGACTTCGACTTTGTAGTGAAGCTCGGGTGCGTGATTCGAGGGATGGATGAAGAACTCTCGTGTTCTTCGTCCGAACGAGCGATCCTCTTGGTGCGCTGGGAGCAAATGCTGGCCTCGGATGCTTCGGTTCAATGTTCTCCGTTGCTTGCCAAACCCACTGAAGATAGTTTCCGGGGTATGTCTCACTTGAATGGGACATGTTGAAGTGTGGACTTTTTGTTCGCCCTTCTGGACATATCGCATCTCGGCTTCGAGATAATACTCGACCCAGCACGCTGATAGAGAACTGGAAGGGTGGCTTCCGACTGAATAGAAAGTTCCAGGTAGTCGAGAGCTGCATATATCGTCCCAGCTCGGAAGTGAATCTCCGTTGACTTGAAATGCTGAGTCCTGGGAGAAGGGCGATATCCCGACCTCGAAAGGCCAATAGACGGAGTCACTGATATCTGGTATATGAAGAGGACCCTGGAACAGAGTATGGCATTTGGGGATCAGAAGTTCTTTATAGACCGGCCCGGGGCGATCGTGGGATGCGCCGAATCCCTTGGGGACCTGGATCTTGACCCGTCCCTTCAAAGCGAGTTTCACGGTAGCCTCTGATGTGATTATTGGTGCATGGCGAGAAACCATGCCAATGACGGTGTCACCGGCGATATAGCTCCATCCCTGAGGTGCAGCGAGGCTGATGTCCAGGGCACCGTTGCCACGGTTCATGGTAGGCTTGCTGTTCATCTCGAACTGCAGACGAAGCCGCCTAGCGGAGACAAACTAGGTGAGAAACGCAACGACGATCATAGACGAAGTGGGGATTGGATAGAAAAAAGACCTAAAGGGGGCAGAGCAAAGGCTTTTACTGCGTTCTACCCCGGATTATGACGAGAGGATCTAGATTGACAGGAATAGCCGAGCCACGCGAGCTCCGCACGGTCCCGTGCGCCTGGGCCAAAGCTCGCCACTATACATCTAATTTGCCCCCGGGAAGCGAGACAACTCACCCGCCTTCGACCCCGCTCAGGGAGAACACCGCTCTGGTTCAAAAGCCTTATTCAGCGAAAGCCTAATTAATTGTTCATTACCTCTCCGTCTGCGCAAATCCAACGGACTCCCACCGCCTTGGTCTATAGAGTTAGGATCAGCTCCAGCTTCGCACAAATGTCGCACCAGTAAAGCACGTTAGGATGATCTCTCTACACCGCCAAAAATAGCGGGACCATTACATTTAGATCCCTAGAGTCCACGTCTGCCTGTCCTTTAATCAAGATTTCAACCGAATGATCAATAACTGACCGTGCGGCTAGGTGTAGAGGAGTCTGACCCCCTGCAAATCCTTCGCATCCGGGTCATATCCATATAAGATTAAGTGTTGAGCAGCTAAATGAAACCGGCAGGACCCCACGGGCATGTGCAATGGGGCTTGGCCGGAGACATCCTTCGCTGCTCGATCGGCGCCTCCCGCCAGCAGCAACTCAACCAACGTTCAGGAGAAAACCTGAAAAGCCGCTTGATGCAATAGGGAGCGACGGAGTGAATCTCGAGACCCAAGATTTGAGCCTCTCTCCAGAAGAAACTCGACGAACTTCTCACAGTCATGCGACATGCCACTGCGACATGACTCTTTTCTAAGGCAATGGACTGTGCATGTTCACGGTCATCACGCAGGTAAACGTTAGGATCGGGTTTAAGCAATCCCGGCACGACTTCTGCATATCCTCAAGATACCGCAATAGTAAGAGGAATCTTTCCATCACATTTATATTCCTCACTTCTGCCCGTTGATGGAGAAATTTGCGAACAGCTACTGTAGCCGGCCATTTTCGGCAGCCTATAATAACCCATACCTTTTGTGATCCGCGATTTTAAGAATATCTATTAGAGATGGAAATCAACCACGGAGTAACAACTGCGATTGACGCTGGCCAGGGTACTGACGCCACCCAGTGACTCGAGCTGATAAGCTATGCTCAACAGGAGTTCATTGGGCAAATCAAGGAAGGGCAATATCTGCGGAGTGGATGACAGGGATGAGATACCGGAGCCCCGGTGCAGATATTGACGTATGGGTAGAGAGCCGGGAACATTTACAGTACAAGGGAAGGGGCGGTAATCTGATGGGAGAAAACAAGGACGGCCGATCAGGGTCATGTCCGGGGCCACTGGTCTTGGTCCTCAGGAGTTCTAAACCCAAATGGTTCTAGTGGCAGTTTGGAGCCGGGACAACTGTTCCAAAATGGGAGACCCACCAAGGGTCTTTGGCGATCATCGTGGACGCGTCAACTGTACCTTGGCTCTCGAACTGAGATAAGGGGCGGAAACTAGTCGGCGATCATCATGGAAAAGGGAGATCATCCTTATCGGGAGGCCGGATCGTCATCACAAGGGCCAAAAGGGGGGATAACGCGAATGGTTGAGGATATGACGAATCTTTAGTTTATGAAACTACCGGCCCTTTCGGAGGTACGGCCTTAATTTTGAGGATCTTCATTGCCGAAACTATCCGGTCTAGTTCGTTGCTTAGCAGGTGCTTCTGACCGATAACGTGCGGGGATCTGCTCAGGGTCTGCTCAGGGTCTATTCAGGGTCTATTCAGGGTCTAGGTATTTCATCAAGATCACACTAGATAAAGAATCAAGTCAACCAGAGTCTGAATATGGACATTCTCGACTACCAAGATACCAAACACCCCATATTAGGGTGATGAGCATGGGTTTCCCGACGGCTAAAGAACTTTCACTATCGACATGTCTTGGCTGAAAGCTGGCGTAAGCTCTAATCTCCTGCGTCTAGTAGAAATTTCCAAAAAGCATATCGGCATCCACATTTTTCGGGACAATGCCTGTTCCGACCACCCATGAGGCGTGGGAGGTTTCTTTCTCGCAACACTTGCACTCCCTGCTGCAGAACCCCTCCCCCCCCTCGTTTGACGCAACTTTCACGATGATCATTGAAAAGGTACCTCTGAGATAGTGTCCGATCGGAATCATGATCACGCCTTACTCACATGCTTGTACAGCGCTCGATTGCGTAACGCTTTCGCTGATGGTCTCTTACTTTGGAATAAGAGTTGTTGGTTCAGTTGGAAACTTCGTAGCCGCTAGTTATCATTTAAGAATTGGTTGATCGAGATCAGCTGAATTAGGTTGCGGTAAGTTGTCTTACGCTTAACTAGTGCGCAAAAGAGAACTTTAATTTCAACAGTCGGCATTATCTAGACCATTGCCAGATGAGCTACGCAGTGATCCTACCAAGATACCGTCTGTGACGTAGGCTTTGGGTGCAATGTTAGAGATCTATCTTCTCCAGATGCGTTTCAAGCCAGCTTAGGGAATGCGGGACCCTCCGGAGACACATGTGTTTCGACTGAGCAGACTGAGCATATTGTGATGTGCGAGAGGTATTCAGTCTCCACTTTCATGATGTAAAACAAAAGATGACATTTTCAAGCGATCTCAGAGTGGATGGTGGTACGTCAAACGAGATGGCTATGGAATGACAAAGAAAGGGGGGAAAGGAGGACAGGTGTCTCATGTCTCCGATTTTCATACTGCGGCCACTGATTGAGCATACAGATCGTCCAGATCATTAATCTCCCACACATCCCGCGAATGTCCGTAGTCGAAAGATATGGACCACAAAACATGCAGATCTTAGAGTAGTTCGGGTTGAATTAAGAATTAAGAAAAAAGAAGCTTCGTCGATGCCCCATTTCGTCAATCTTGGGGACTGGACTCGAGTATCAGTGAGGCATTATGATAGTGACTAGTGAATGAGTTTCCCAGAATTTAGAAATCAGGTCCCACATGAGCTGGACAGTAGCGATGACTCGCTGGTAAAAAGCCGCGGGAGTCAGATCATTGCGTGTGCTGGTCCACACGGATGTCTCCTGAAGAGAGCAATACCCACTGTACCCGCTTTTATCCATCGCAGGTCCATAGTTCGGATTTTTTGGAAAGGATTTTCTTTTTTAATTGAGAAGCTATAAATGTAAGGCATCGCGTCCTAGATTCTTCATTTCCATCTGACACGAAACAATGGCGATTATCGGTTGGTTTAATCGGCTTCGTGGCCACGCCACATGGAACAATGGGGATGGCTTGCGAGACACTGTCACTCCTTTAACTAAACACCCTAAAACTACCGTTATCTCTGTTTCTGAGTCTTCTTCTGGCTCAATTGCTTCTACTGCAGTCGGTACCCCGACTGACAACGAAAAGGCCATGACTCTGGAGAAGCTTCCTCAAGAGTTCGGTCGGCTTGCTTCTTGGAGAGGTTCCTTGATTTTGCTGGTTACTTCAGGATCCCAGTTTCTGGACAATGTTTTCATGACTAGTTCAAACATGGCGTTGGCGTCGATTCAGGATGAGTTCGATGTGTCGACTACCAACTTGCAATGGATGATCTCGGCATACACCTTGACCTTTGGTGGCTTCCTTCTTTTGGCTGGAGCTTTGTCCGACCGGTAAGGACATTGTTTTTGAATTTGATTGAATTATCGCTTACTTCTATATTAGCTATGGGAGAAAGCTCATTCTCTGTCTTGGCCTCTTCTGGCTTTCTATCTGGACATTGGCTATCGGATTCGGCCAGTCGTTTATTCAGCTCACGGTCTTCCGTGGTATCCAGGGCATTGGAGCTGCAATGACAGTACCTTCCGCGATTGGAATTATCAGCTCCTACTTTACAGGTGTTGATAGAACTCGCAGTCTGTCGATTTACGCTGCTTCAGGGACCTTGGGCTTCTGCGCCGGTCTTATCCTGGGTGGCTTCCTCACCACTTCACTGGGCTGGAGATACATCTTCTACATCGTTGTTATTCTGACTGGCTCATTGTGTACCCTGGGATTGATTGTCCTGCCCAGCGATCGCTCCGTCAAGGAAGTGAGACCCAAGATGGATTACATCGGGGCCGTCCTATCCACCGTTGGCCTGATCCTTCTTCAATTCGTCCTTTCGAGTGGCGGTGTTTATGGCTGGGGCACCCCATTTGTCATCGTGCTCCTCGTCTTGTCCATTGCCCTCCTGGTTGCATTCGTCCTTTTGGAGAAGTACATCAGCAACCCTTTGATGCCCTTGTCTTTGTGGAAGCTTCCCAACTTTGCCGGTCTCTGGATCGCAGGTTTCACTTGCTACGGAAGCTACCAGAACGTCATTTATTACATCGTCTTGATCGCACAGCAAGTCGACGGGCTCTCGGCTGGCGAAACCGCCCTTCGCTTCTTGCCCATGGGTGTAATCGGCTTCATCGCTTCCATGGGAACGGGCAAGCTGCTCGAGTACATGAACGGAAAGTACACACTTTTCGTTGGCCTGATACTCTCCGTGCTGGCACCAATCCCGAGTGCCTTGACCGCGACTGGAACAACAAACTTCTGGGTGAACAACCTCGCAACTTCGCTCATCAGCATTTCCGCCGTTTCCTTCATCTTCGTCACAACCAGCACCACCATCCTGACCAGCGTGCCCGTCGAGGTCAAGAGCTTGTGCGGTGGAATGCTCAACACTGCATTTCAAATTGGCTCTGGTGTCGCTCTGGCTATTTCTGCCGCAACCACCGAAGCAGTCGACATTAAGAAAGGACACGGCCTTGCCCAACAATACTCCACCGGTCTCTGGTGCTCTACTGGCCTTGCCGGACTCGGCATCATAATCGGATGCTTTGCCGTCCAAAGAAGAGGAATCGGCCCGAAGGACAGAGTCGGCGGAGACGACGTTGCTATTTGATTTGATTTGTCTTCAACATTCTACTATACAGCATTTTTGTCACGGATAGAATATAGATACGGAATTGGGATACAGGTACATAATGATGGGACGACTTTCTGATTTTTGTGGCGCATGGACACTTGGTCCGCAAACGATTTACCGGGGCGCGAGCTCAGAACATACTATTTGTTTAAAAATCTTTAAAACCTTTACCTGATCTCGTTAAGCGTCCGCAGTGGAGACAAACTCAGTAGAGAAATGACCCACCCGGACAAGGTTGTCCAAAGGGCGACGAACCAGTTTCCGTCCACAGCCGCCCTGTGCAACCCTTATCTCCCCAGCTGGAAAATTTTGGTGCAGGTGGCGATTTGCATATCAGAATATCAGCAATCCGGACCCACACGGCCATTCCAGCTGGCATACCGTGTGTCCACTCGGCCCGTTTTTCCACTTCTCGGCCCGCTTTAAAATTCGAGCAGGTCTGCCGAGCGGCGAAGTTAGCTTTGTAATGTCTGAGCGGCGACTGGTCGCACGAACGACTTTCAGAGCTACAGAGAAATCAGAAAAGCGATTAATTCAAGAAACAGGACTTGATTGAGCCACCGGTCGGTGGGATCCCGAGTCCCAAGCTCCCGAACCCGGAACTGGGAGTCCCGAGGGTCGGCATCCCCTGGCAGAGACATAAACTCTATTGCATTCCCCTGTGCGCACATATACGCACATCCCACAAAATAAAGTACCAAGAATTAAAATTCTTTGGGATCCGCCGGGCACGGCAGTTGGGGGCCTACTGTCCCAGCCGTAGATCATTGATTGATCCATTCCATCCTTCTCTCCCTTGTGTTTGTACCTAAGTTTCACCAACTGCTTACTGCCTGATTCGAACCACTGGCTCCGAGTGAACCTTCTTGGAAACAAGATAATGAGCCGGAGCTTGTTTCTTCCAAAGTTTACCTGATTTTGGACCTAGTGGTCTAGAACGAGTCTGCTTCGAGCGGTCCTGTGTCACCTACAGCAGTCGAGGTCATGATATAGCAGACCAATAGTGTTGCGAGGTCAAAGCATGGGCCATGATTTTCGGCCTTGTTTCGGTTCCGAGGTTCTAAACATAACAAACAGCTACCATCGCAGACATATGTACCGGATAATGTCTGGTCACTCTTGGCTTTCCCTTTCCGTTTTAGTGCTCACCCCTTGCCGCTTTTTAATCACCGAGTAGAATTAAGCACGCCGCTAAGTAGTCTGACTTCCATGGTCGTACACCAAATTCGATAAAAACCCCTTGGTCATCAAAAGGATGTAGTCACTCATCTATTCTGGGATGATGGAAGTTCGAATTAGCGCCGCCATACACAAGTGCTTTAGCGTCGGTATAGACTTGGGGGCGTGCATACATGAGCAGCAAGTAGTCCACCTAATAAAAGCATGGAAAAATAAACATTTGAATCCAATTTGAAGAATTGAAGGCGAAATGGTATACAAGCTGAAATATACAGCGTATAAATTTTTCGGTGTTTATTTTATGGAGCGGTTCTATGCACATCTCTTGGGAACAGGGTAGTCTCACGGACATCATCCAGACCAAGGAATCCCTGGAGCAGCCGATTGAGACCCAAACCCAGACCACCATGAGGTGGCATACCAGACTTAAAAGCCGCCACATAGTGCTCCCACTCCTTGCAATCTGGGTCCATATTACGAGAAGCCTTAGCCTTGCGGACCTCCTCGTATTTGTGGATGCGCTGACTGCCTGAGCAGATCTCGCGACCTCGCACAATGGTATCCCACGAATTCGTGAATCCTGGAGCATCCGGATTTGGGTGCGTGTTGAAAGGGCGACAGAATGCCGGGTATTGATCAATTGTAAAAAGGTCAGTTTGGCCGAGGTGAGGAGATTCGCGGAAATGCCGGCCCAGGGCGGCTTCCTCCTCTTCACTACAGGGCCGATGCTCCATTAGCCGTGGAAAAGATATAAAGACAAACAAGAATACGGATAGCGTCGCTACGCACCTTAAATCATCTGTATCCTCTGTCTTGAAGCCGAGCTCATCCCGAAGCATCCGCTTTGCTTGCTTAAATGAGATCCGAGGAATTTTTCCGTGCTCATCCAGACCGATACGAAAATCCTTCGAGGAGGGATAGTGATTCTTAACAGTTTCGATGAGATCCTGATATTTTTTTCGTTCTTGAAGGCCCTTGAAGACAAAGATAATCATCGAGTCCATCAAATCCATCACTTCATAGTAGTTTTCCTCGAGGATCATACCCGTGCCTAGCACAGTAAACTAGGAAAAAAACAATATCAGCAACAAGTCTCATGACAGACATGCAATGATGCGAAACACAAATAAGTCAGGGGAAAATTGCTCACCTCGGTCAGATGCCTCGCTGACGTACGAGACTTCACCTCAGCCCGGAAAGCAGGACCAAGATCGAAAAAACGTTCCATATCCGCAGAAAGAGCCATCTGATTCTGATACTGCGCGTTCTGCGCCAACCACGCATCACCTCCAAAATAAGGCAGGTGGAAGTATTCTTTGTCCCCTGCGACTGTATGGCTGATGATACGGGGCGAATGAATCCAGTGAAAGCCATTTGAGCCAAGAAACTCCACAATCAACTGACACATTCCTGAATGAAGCTTTAACACGGCTCCGCTTCCCGCATTCCGCAGGTCTAAGAGGCGATTATCGAGTCTTCGTCCAAGGTCAAGCTCGTTTCTGTTGAATGGGGGCAGATCAGAAGACCCCTCTGCGATTATTGTCAAGTCGGTCACGTTGATCACGGAGGCGGCTGTGCCGTTGTGGCTTTTGCCATTTACCACACCGTTTTTGGATTCTGCTTCGGCACTAGGCGAGAAATAATTGGTGATACGGATGAGAGATTCAGGAGTGAGACCCTTCAATTTTTCCCATACTCATGCGTCGACTGAGCTAGCGTCAATATTGGCTTTCACGACGCCTTCATTTGTTCGGAGCTCAAGGGTAACTCGCTCTGGCGATTCAGATGGTAGGGCCGAATTTACTCGAGCATCGAAGCTCGAGTACTGTCACTCAAGTTCTGTGAGGCCGAAAAAGATAGAGAACCCCGTTCCTCACTCGCTTAGCACCCGGTGGCGCAACTACACGGTGCACAGTGGAGTGCAAAGACCCATTAGACCTAGCCGCCAGCTCATCAGCAACATTCACAAGGACCGAGCCTTCCACCACGGGAATCGTTAGCCATTCCTGTGTCTGTTTCCCATTTTCATCGTAGGCTGGTACTTGTGTAGTTTCCTCGTCATACCAGAGCAAGGTAGCAAGACCAAAATCGGTGTGAGCGTCGTTAATCACCTTTCCGGGCTCATGGATGGGGAACTTGTAGACGAATTTGAGCGCGGTGTCGCTGGGAGTTGAGAAGTCGTCGCTCAATTCGGGAATGTTGATGCCGACACTGGCACACAGCTCGGTGAGAACTGTTGCACGGCGCCATGGAAGGTTCTCATTGTTCGGGTGATGCGCTCTTGTTCCGGTTGCAGGGTGGCGGGCAACTCCCACTTTCCAGCAGCGTACTCATCGCGAGGAATCTAGAGCTTGTTGATCAGAGACAGTCTATCGGTAGTGCCTGATGGGTATACGCACCTCATAATACTCAAATCCTCTACTGGGGTGGTAACTAAAATTCATTAGCAAATATGAACCAAAAGCTGGGCAGGATCGGTTCTTACCCTCGCTCTACCCCCGTTCGAAGGGCTTTGGTCTTTTCCTCGCAATCAGCGGGGAGACTGAAAAAGTCGTTCCCAGTTTTGAATAGAATGGGGATATCTTCGAAGATTGCTCTCGTCCGAGAGCCTTGGAGGTTCAGATAAAACATGCCCTCTGTCCGGCCCGCTTGAACGAGCTTTTGAATTTCGGCAGCATCCTTGTTGGCGATAGCTTCGAAGTTGACGATGGGCAGAGAGGCCAGATTTTTTTTGGGAGCTTGGAAATCCATAATGATGACTAGCAGAGCTGGATGGCAAACTTTTTTTGGTTTCCAGGATGTTGATAATGTCTAAGTTAATTATTTGCCCACTCTCGAACGCTCCTCCGCGGGGTTCAATTGTCAATCAGGCACCCTATGCGGGCGACTTCAGCTTCAGTAGCTCGTCCGAGCCAGTCTGTGCTAGATTAGCTATAGGTATAGATTTCGCGAACGTGATTTGTTCCTTTCTCTGGAGCAGATTATGCGAAGTTACATCAGTTCCAATTTCTCATTCTTCCAATCTATCACGTAACAATTTGACCTGTTCCTTTTATTTCAGTCTAGCCAGTCACGTTTCGGTTTCCACTCGACAGGATTTACCTAATTTGGGTTTTCAGGTTAATCTCGCTACTGCACAGTACTTTGTTCAGTAGCTCAGCTCCACTGGTATTGACGACGCTAGCAAGTCGGGCCGGAATCCGTTGACCATACACCGCGGACCTTGGGTTTGAGAAGTTTTCAAGGTTGTGCCCGAGTATGCTCGGACCCCCTTGGTCCCTACATGGAGCCCTGCCTTGGATGCAGGTGCCGCATCTGCATTTCGATCGATCAATTTGACTTACAGCCTGACTGCAGATGTAATTGAAACCTACCCGTACCTACCGACCGCCTGCCTACCTAGACAACTGATATGTGGGTTTAAATTACATCTACAGTCAGGCTGTACATATGACTTCATTGCGGGCAGGATTATTTTTCTGCAGCGCTCTCAGGCTGGAGTCCACATTTAGTGTCTGAATGCGGATCAGATCTACCCGTCCCGCCTCATTGCCAAGAAGCTATTTATCTTGGTCCATCAAATCAGGTTCACCAGGTACGGATGAGCGGTGAGATTTTACTTTTTAGATGAACCCAGATCTCCGGACCGGGCCGTGCTTGAGTGAAAAGGCTCGGGTTACGTCGCCTGTACCGATACGGTCACGTACGTATATGCGTTACGGGTCATACTTGATGTGAAAGGGGGTGCTTGTTGATGTAATTCTGGTCTTAGCAATTCCTTAAGAGCTTCAGAGTAAATCACTACATGATGGATGCTGAGACGGCCTTGAAAACAGCCTGTGTAACAGGGGCATAAACCGTCAGGCATCAAAGCACGGAGCGGCGTAGCTAGATGCAGCTTGGCGAAGGTGAATCCTACTCTTTTCCACCTCAAGAAGACAAACAATCTCTAGAGGATCGAATAAACACCAAGATGAACTTAGTAGCGAATCAAATTGAATTTTTTCTAAGATGCTAGAAACATCTTAAGAATCTGGCCACCGAGAGGAACACAAGATTTGCGCCATTATTGTTGGATCACAGTGCACACCCAAGATCCTCCACGACTTAAAGCACAAATACGACCGGGGCCGCTGCGCCAAAGTCCAAGACCGAGGAACACACCATGCGTGATATGGAATGTTCCAATGAGAGGAAAGTTCCCAATACCTTTCTCCTCCTCGAGCAGAACATCATATCGTCGTTGCTGAACTTGCGTTTGAACAACGTATGTCGTTTCCCCATCCTTCAGGAACGGGTCTCGCATACTCTGAAGAATAGACAGCCACTCATCGTGGCTGATTTGATCACCGAATAAGATGCCCTTGCCCTTACCGCTGCGGACTGGCTTGAGCATATGCTTGTCCTTGAACAGGGTATCGGACTGGCAAGTCGTAATAAGGTTCTTCAGCTTGGTCGATCCGGGGATAAACGTGTGGACGAGTCCCCTGTTAAGGATCTTAGCTTGGCGCGATGAAATCACGTTGCGCGAGACGAGGGTATTCAGTTCTTCGAGGACGAGGCCTAGCATGCGCTTGTCATGAACGAGGGATACAGTCCGCAAGTCGTTGAAACAGCGAAGACTGATTTGTTGGAGCATTTCATAGCTCATAGCAAGCAATTCTCGTTGATGGAGTTCCAGTCCGAGCTGATGAATTCTTCTAAACACTCGCCAGCTACATTGGTTATTTGTGGTTGCTTGCTATCTGTGCTAGACAGACAGTAGAGCTTGTAACCCCCTGGAGCTGCTGCGGGTACCAGCCGAAGATTTTCGGGTGGTATGACTTTGACATCCATGTCCAGATTTTTTTTGCAGATATGGAACCCACATGCGAATATCGAATCCGTATTCCTCGCCCTTTGCCACATGTAAGGGGAGAGAAGGGTCAACAAGCTTACTCAGTCCGGTGATAACCTGCGTTATGTTAGACTTGCTTGTCTTGTACAACGGCACGGAAGATCTTACCCTTTTAGGGTCGGCAGCTCCCTTGAGACCATGTTTCTCAATGCCCATATTGATAAGAGCCTGTTGGCCAAATGCGATAAAAAGAAAGCCATTTGGAAAGAACCGAGCGTTAATCTCACAGATCCGATAGTTCTCAATCTGCTCCGGATCCTCGGAGGATTCAAGCAGAAAGTCTGGCCTCCAAGAGCCTTGCACGAATCTGTATGGGCGGAGTACATCGGTTCCCAGCCCTTCCATCCACTGAGTCACTGTAATTAGCAAATATCTATCTCACTCATGTCGAAGATCTAGACTCACCTGCAGCAGCTTCTCCTCCACGGGATCGATCGGCATTCGCTCAGGAAAGCGAGCATCGACGTCCGACCACCATCTTTGAACAATATCGGTGATTGCCAGTACTAATGCCTCGCTCAGGTCTGCCAACTGACGCTGATGACCCACACTACCGAGAATTGGATAGGGTGCCGATTTCTGGTGCGCATCGCCAGCCCACGTCTCTCGAGGACTACACTTCTCAAGCTCGCGATGATACTGTTCAAGCAAAGCAGATCGCGTCTCAGGATCCACCTCCCCTGGGTGATAGAAATAGTCACTATTTTCAGGAAAGCAGATGCTGCTGAAACTGTCGACTGGCTTCTTCATTATTGCGCGCGTGGTGACCAAAGAATGTTAAGAATGTCTTTACGGATATGGAGTTCGAAGGACCGACCTTTCTTAAGTGCAGTCCTTGATACATACACGATCCTAGTCTTTCAGGCCAAATACAGCTAGTTGTATCAATTACCCGCAGTTGGAAACATTGCAGAAAGACCGATCATTCAGGAGTGATCTGCTTTTCGAGCAAGTAATCCTTTGCCTAGTGGCAAAGGCAAGGATTGGTACCGAAATACCGCGTTAGTGGATGAAACTAGTGAATACCGCGCCCCGCTGGTATCCACGGTGACCGATGTATCTCGAATATGGCGTCACGAATATTTAAAAGCATTAAATTCCGCTCGACACTTGATTATAGGGATGAGCTCTCGATTTTAGAAGGTTTTATCCAATCTCAATATGGCGAACGGTTTCAACTTAAGCGATGTTTTGCGCATTGCTAGCATCCACCCTTTTTACTCCGATACTGAATATCCCCCGAACAGGGACGATTTGTGTAATTTGCTGGCGAAACAATGGAGTCCAGAAATAGATTTGAAGCTATCTTCGTTTCCATTGACCTGGAAAGACGCTCTGTAAGATTTCTCACTTCAATTCCCTCGGCTCTAACTGAATATCTTAGGTACAAGGAGATCGCTCGATTGACCACTGATCGAGACCCTCGAAATGGTTATCGGCAACAAACATACATCAGTACGACTGGAGGAGGATCCGGAAAAGGCTCCCCTATGGTCTTTGCAACGGATTCGCAAGAGACTCGTCAACAACGAGCAGCCATTGGAGCTCTCCTGCGCTCGTGTGGAGTCACGGGGCCCGGAGACTGGGTTATGACAATGCACGTCTCGGGACACTTGTACAGGTAATGCTTAGTGTACGTTACGCAG
Organism: Penicillium cinerascens; assembly: GCF_028974065.1. NCBI lineage: Eukaryota > Fungi > Ascomycota > Eurotiomycetes > Eurotiales > Aspergillaceae > Penicillium > Penicillium cinerascens. The sequence continues at coordinate 2,712,571 of NW_026695290.1, read as the reverse complement.
GACGGAAAAATTGGTTAACAAAGAGAATAGAGCTTTAGATCTCATGGCCGAAACCTTCGAGGGGTCCGGCGCCTCGGTCCTTTGCGCTGGTAGCATGATGGAACAGGACCAGATGGTTGAGACTCTGCTTGAATACCGAGTCAATGCCATTGCCGGGGATGCAGGTCAAATCATGCAGCTAACAAGATACATCTGCACCCTGCCAAACGAGACAAGAAAGCGACTGTTGATCAATAAAATTATATACACCTCGGAGCCGATGACTCCAGCTCAGCGCAAATTTCTGAGCTCCGTTTTCCCCAATGTAGCTGTCTCTTCGGTGATTGGCAGTGCAGAGGCCGGGCCTTGGGCCACTTCACCAGCACAACTGACGGAGGCTTCAAAGGGACAGAATTATGCCGATTTCGTGTATGACCAGCGGCTGATGCATCTTGAGGTATTCCCCTTCGACATCGAAGAGTCTGAAGGCCCAGGGGCTGCTAGTGCTCACCCTGTTCCTGATGGTGAGAAGGGACTACTTATCCAAACCTCACTCCAGAGAATGCGTCATCCTCTCATCCGTTACGTCTGCGGTGATGTCTGCTCGCTTCATCCTTTGCCGGCGTCAATGATAAACATCATCTCGCCGGAGGATGTAGCTCACTACAAGGTTGCGCGTCTGTATGGACGCGACCGAAGAATCAGCTTTGATTGGTACGGAGAGTACTTCGAATTCTCCGTCATCCAGGATGCAATGCGAACCGAGTCATGGGGAATCTTGCAATACCAGATCATTCGGCGGTATAATGAAGGCGACAAGAACAATCTTGACATTGTTCTTGAGCTGCGTGTGCTGCGACATAATGAACCGGGCACAACTAGCAATGATGAATTGACACGGGAGCTACGAAAGCTGTTTTGGGTGTTTGAAAACAATGAAGAGTTGTTCGATTTGAAATATCTACCGAGTTATGCGGGATTTGTCAGGAGTAGTACAGGACGGAAAGTCATCAATTTTATTGATAAAACACAGACATAGATCCGCTATTCACTGCACACCGATGACTGCATGTGTCATCTGTGCTCAAATTCGGCTGCATGTGCATTTCTGACTTGAAGCTCCTCAAGTTGACAGGCGTGGCATTGGAATGCCGGAATTGTTTCGACCATTAACATTGAAGTGTATATACTACACAATCGTCATACATTGGCATGTATGGATCCTATGCAAATACAGATGTACTTGCACTTATAGTCACTTCGAACGTTCCCCAATGAATATATACGCACAAGCACGCGAAATTCTTCCGAGGTTTGACAATAGCTTCGGGGTACGGCCAACATTCGAATTACTACGCCATGGAGCCGGGGCAAGCCTGACCTCCTTGCCGGGGAGGATGCAGAATATGACATGTGTCTTAAGATCATTGGATACTGCTAGAGTGAATACAGATTGAGACGTGAAATTAAAATCAAAATAAAATAAATAATATCGCTAAGATTCAAACAAAAAAGCAAAAGAAACTCAAATCTCAGCTCGGAATCCCCAGGAATATCCGCCCGGTTTAATGGTGTACATGGTACATTACAATACTGATCGTATCTTACCCGTGCGCTGAGATCGCATTCCATCGTGGCGGATCCCTGTACCGCGAATCCTTCGTTCAATGCATGTCTGATTTCCCTCCAGACTTTCATGACGAAGCAAGTTTAACCCCTCGATTGTCACTGCCCGGTTAAAACCTTCAGTCAACATGGGGAATGTCCATTTCAAGAGTGAAAAGATGGGCACAAGCTGGAGGTCTTCACAATGGTTCATCCTAGTGACGATCGCGATCGCCTTATTCTCGGGTTCGTATGCCTTTGGTCTTCATCCAGCAAGTATCTGATAGCGATAGAAACCTTCATCTATGGCTTCCTCGTGCCCTTGTTCCCATACATGCTTCGAGAGCGACTACACTTGGACCAAGCCAGAATCCAGGAACTGACCTCACTTGTCCTCGCCGTACATGGAATCGTCTCGGTTGTGTCGGGTCCCATCATCGGCCACTTCGCTGACAAAATCTCGAATCGAAAACTCCCACTACTCTTTTCGCTTTTCGCCTGCATCTTCGGTACTGGCATGGTCGCTGGCGCGACTTCACTTTCGGTGCTTTTTACCGGCCGTGTGATGCAAGGCATTGCTGGATCCTCGGTCTGGATTATCGGCCTCGCAACCGTGGCTGGCACTGTGGGAGGAGACAATATGGGCAAAGTTGAGGGCATTATGATGTCGTTTCTATACGGTGGACTGATAGGTGGGCCGTGTATTGCTGGTTGGCTTTTGGAGTATGTTGGCTATTGGCCGACGTGGTCGGTGCCGCTCTTGCTTCTTGTTTTCGACTTCATCGCCCGTCTTGCCATGATTGAAAATCGTGCGGTGCAAAATTTTAGCAGTGAGTCAGAAACACCATCGAAAGTGGACGGTGCCACGAGGCCGTTGCTATCTCCACGCGAGGTTACTCCCACAAGCTACCCCGCGGAGAACTTCTGGCGCATTATACTTACGGATGTTCGGGCGTTGATTGCTATCTTCGTTGCCATTTCGGCAAACACGGTTGGCACCAGTTTTCATGCTACCCTCCCTCTTCATGTACAGGAAATATTTGGCTGGGGTTCCGGAAAAAGCGGCTCCTTGTTCGCTTGTCTCATTATGCCGACTCTTGTAGTTAGTCCAGTGGCCGGATGGCTACGAGATTGTTTCGGAGTCCGGTACCCTGCCAGCATATCCGCTGTTTTCCAAGCCGCGATGCTCGGGATATTGGGCCTTGCGGGTACTGATCTTCTCCCTTGGACGAGTGCTCAATCTGGAGGGGGAGCCTTGTACACGGGGTGCATTCTTGCCATTGGTGCGGCGCGACCATTTACGGCGAATGTAGGCCCTGTCGAACTTTCTTGTGAGTGGTACCTGATTTAGATTCTCGAGCATACCGTTAACCCTCGACAGCCATTGTCAGAGAATATCAAGAGAAATCACCTGGTATATTTGGACCTGAAGGGGGCATGTCTCGAGTGTTCTCGCTTGACGACGTTGCTGCATCGCTTGGCACCGTTTTAGGCCCGATAATTGGCGGCTTCCTCACGCAGCATAGCGGGTATACCTTTATGTGCTGCACTTGGAGTAAGTTATCTCTTCGACTCTCTGGACATATATTATTCTAAACTCACCCCAGGCGCCTTATATATTGTCCTTGCTACTCTTGTGATGTGCTTCCTTGGCATAGACCATGCCTCCGAGTCGGACATCCAGGATGAAGTAGCGTAGCAAGAGAGACAGATCCATCCATGGATATGCTACAACACGATACGTAGTTGAGAAATCTCGTTTTCAAGGTTGAGAAGGAGCCCATAAGAGAGCTCAGGCCATGTATAATATTATAAAAATAACTCGTAATTTAAAAGGTGTATTGTATGCAGATTGTGAGAGGAAATTCTTTTAAAAGAACCTCGAAGCTGTGCTCTAAAGCTCAGACTCGCTTCAAAATTAATAGGCATGAATCGTTCATAGCGCAAGGACTCGCTGGCAGGGAACTTAACTTGCACAACGTCAATTTCAAATCTAACTTCTCAACTTGCACTTCGGCATACCATGGCCAGCTATCCTTATTCAAGGCATTATCGGCTATGCTTGCTCTCACGATAGTCAACGCTATGGTCTCCTGGAATTTGGTGGACCCTGCGAGTGTAGTTCCGCAGGCAGTGGGGAGTGTCGTACGCTACGTACATATAGGACCGTTTCAATCGTACGTATATACACCCACAGACCACTTTCGGTCCAAGACAAAAGTACACCCTTAGTCCCGACTTCCCACGAAGTATATTCCCTCTAGGGTCTCTTGGCAGCTGTATTTTTGGCTTAGTCGCCAAGAAATACTTGCCAGACAAATGTATTTCCAGTACTGTATCCCTTCAATACACTGAATGCGCCGACGGGGGTCCATACTGCACAATACATAAGGTGAGCTAGCGACTTATGATGTGAACAGCTTGCAGATTGTGGCGAGCTGAAATCGCCGATCCCGTTCATCTAATGGGTAGGAGTTCACGGTATTACAGGAGCATACGCTGGCCAGCGTAACGCTGCAGTGAAACGCTACGAGCTAGGATTTCAGAACCTTGTTTGAGCAGTCCGAATGTTCAAGTCCTTCTGTTTACAGCATACTTCTCTCACCCAGGAGTCATCATCCAAGATGGGAGTTCTTATGAACTTTCCGGGACATCTTATTATGGCCAATGAGTACGTTTTCGTCGCCTTGGCCGTGCTCTTATTCCTCGTCACGCTCTCTAGCCGTTTCCATTCAAAAAAACATCCTTCGACGTCAGCTTCGCGCTCCCTCAATTCCACTCGCAAAGCATTTAAAGCTCTAAAAATGCCTACTTTGGAACGAAGAATTCCCAGGCCCATCCAATGGTACCAGGATATGTACTTCCAGATTCACAATTTGGATCAGCATCCGACCGTGCTGGAACCAGCTCGCGATGAGCTCTTAGCTATGATGGCAGAAGGGATTCCCTCGCCCTCGAGGACCCCCAAAAAGGAATTCTCCGCGTTGAAAGCTATGATGCCGAACGACTTCGATTCTTCATCCACGATGAACACGAAAATACAATGAACGAATGGGCAAGATACCATGATCGAAGGGAACTGGGAGTGGGACCGACACTTTTTGGAAACATCGCGGAAGCGAGGACCTGGGTCGCTCAACGAGCTCCAGCAAAAATTGTGGACGGCGCTTGGCTGAGCCATATACACAAAATAACCACCCCTTTTGCACTCCGCGGAGTGACCAAGGACGCATGGCAGATATTGTCCGAAGAGCTTGGTGACGGAGATGTCACCCGAAACCATGACTTGGTTTATAACCAGCTTCTGAAAGAGATTGGATGCCCCCTGCAAGACCCTCAAAGCCACGACTTTATCAAATCATCCAATTTGAAAGCAATGGATGATCAGCGCTCCTGGAAAGGCGCCGTTGCCCAACTTCTCATCTCACTCTTTCCCAACGAGTTTCTTCCTGAGATCCTCGGGTTCAACATGCATTACGAACTTATCAGCTTGGAAGCACTAATGGCTGCCCGCGAGTTGAAGGAACTTGGCGTCAACCCTTCCTACTTCCTCCTCCACATCTGCATCGATAACGCGGATTCTGGACACACTGGAATGGCGTTACTAAATGTGATTGATTATCTCGAATTTATAAAAGCGACTAAATCACCAAGCGTTCTCGAGGAACATTGGAGACGCGTTCAGGCCGGGTACACATTATCCCAAACATTGGCCGTGTCCCCTTGCGACGGCAACGGGTTTTCCGAGTCGGGCATTCAAGCCTCGCGATGTGTCAGTCAAATAGTACCGACTGATTCACTGTCTCGTCAAACTATTGAGATTTTCAAAAGCAAGTCCACCGTCTCGCCCAAGTACCATTGCCAAAGCAAAGTGAAGATCGGAAATCGCACACTGGCCGAATGGCTTGACTCTAGCTTATGGAAGCACGAGGATGAGCAGAAACATATAGAAGCTTTTGGAGGCGCTTGCCCAGTCAAAAAGATGGGTTCAGCCAGGCATGGGTAGTGAGAGCAAGCTCGTACAGGAATTATCTTGGGGCGGACGAATGTTCGGGGCTTTCACGAACGAGGAACTGGATGCTCTCATTGCATGGATTGACCTCCTTGGCCCAGAAAACAGCACCTGGTTGTATTACAGATTCACCTTCCGAGTAGCGGTGGCCTCTAGAGATGTTGTAGGCGGCCTCCAGGATCCGGCTTGCCATCATCCAACCCTGGCAGCTCGGAATGCGGACGAGACAATTAACGGCGCATTCATGGAGGAGCTCCCAAATTGCCGTTTGGACGCAGAGTGCCCAGCTGGAAAATTACCTTTGAATCCACCTTCCAAATCCCAACTGCCGGATATCGTGGCACTCTGGTTTGCCCACATCGGTCTCCTGGAAAATATGATCAATGTACCCGCTCGAACTGCCACCTCGCTTTACTCAAGTATCTTACTTGCTCTACGGGCCCAAGCTGGCTTTGCGATAGAAGCACATATTCCAGCTGGCATGGCCGAGATAAGCCGTCAACCAGGCTATAGTCTTGTTGACATCGGCCTCGAATTGATATCCAGCGGTCAATGGATCAGGGATGCGAACCCATCATGTCTGAAAGATGTGTTTATTCTCGCTAGGAAACAAGGACAAAGTGCGGAAAGCATCGAACTATCTGATAATATGCTTCGATGGGCAAATCGCCCCGATGAAAAGTTTGGGCTTCTTGTTGGTCTGGCACTGGCATTCCTGGGATTGAAAGAGGCTGTTGCTAGGTCACATGAGTTGCTCAGCGAGGAAATTCAAGCTGCATTGAAGGTGATCGTCGAAAGGGAAGAAAAGAGTTTGTTCAGCTGCATGCAAGAAATTGAAAATACCGATGATGGGTGCTATAAAGACATAGAAAAAGGCTATTGCCTTGGAAGATCGGCCCTAGAGAAATTATTGGGAAAGACAGCTGGGGACACAAATACATTGGGGATGTGCGCCGCTTAACGAAAGTGCTGAATAGAAGCTTAATTCAAAATTTCGGGCTATGGAGAGACTATTAAATCCAATCAAGTGATTTTATGGGATCTAGGCATCTGTATCCTTGCAGGAGATGAGGGGACCTAATGAGCATGTCAAATAATCCTCAGACAGACCAAAGAATCTCGCGTCTGCTATTGCCAGTTGCATCCTCCTCCTATACTCGTCCCTAATGGTACCGGGCGAGCTGTACATGGGGGTGCTGATGTAGACCAGGGCTTCATGGGATCCTAATTAAGTGTGATCTGTCAGTACGTCTACAAGATCCCATCTCTTTGAAGGGAGAGTACCTGGAAGTCTAGTTTCAGCCTGGCATATCTCATTTGAGCGGGCTGGCCTCATTGTGGCTGAAATGTCGTGTTGTCCATGGTCAGAATTCTGCTTTGCCAGCACTTCAACCACATCAACAGTCTTCTGACGGCTGAGCTCCGGGTCCGAGATGGCCTCTAGCTCAATAACAAGCTTTTGCTCCACGAAGAATTGCTTGTCGACTCCTTCGTACCGCCTTAACGCTTCAATTTCGCACGAGGGAATCTTGAAGACGATACCGTGCACGACGTCGTCAGCGTTGCCCAGTAGAACGTTTCCCCCGCCACGGCTATTGGTCTGCCATTTATAGTTGCGAAGTGCTCCTTTCGCAAAGATGACACTTTCTGGACATCTTTGTGCCATTTGCTTAAGGTGCATGTTGCTTCCGTAAGCAAAGTGAAGGTACCCTGACTCTGGGTCCGAGATAGAACGTAAATGACCATCTGGAGCCATGATTATTCAAACTCTTGTCTCACTATAACAAGGCCGGGGGCTTTTTGAATGCTTCCGGGTGTGTGGGTATTTATATCCGCGGATAAGGAGGACACAACTGAATGCCAGTTTGCAGGATTGTCCCAATGTGACTTGTCACATGATTGCTTGCAGTCAACCTGTCGACCTGCATCTCGAAGTAAAAAGAAAAATTCAATTGATAGACCTGCGGTGATACGTCAATCGGTCGAGGCCCACCTTGCAGTTTCCTGACTCGTGGCACTGACTATAGGTGAAATAGGGAACATTGGAATCCTGGAATCCGTTCGAGGCCGAGTACAGGGCCCACCTAAAGGATCGGGTATTTGCCTGTATGGGTTCCGTATGGTAACCGAATCCTTCGTATTACTTGTTTGCAATTTGGGCTCTTCCAGTTGGTAGAATGGCCCTTGGAATGAAAGGAGGTCGACCAGTGGTGGAAGTCTCAGGTTTGGGCCTTGAACCTTGGTTTTCTCCTCGAACAGACTGAGCTTGACCCCACCAGTACAATAACTTGGGTCTAGATAAAACTGGCCATCGGTGGAGGAACGTGTCTCGCCTTCTCCTCACGAACCTGGCAGCGGGAGGTTTCTTTTAGAACCCTGTTTATCAAGCACAAACCCTCCAATTGCGCGCTTTCGGTGCCTTTCCCGTTCCTTCTTTTCAGCTACCAAGATCAACCCTCAATAGTTACGCTTGAATATTGGCTGAGAAGTATCTGAAGATCCATTAGAACTCATTATTACCCTCTCTACTCCTGAACACGCTAGACATCATTCGGGTTAGGAGACGAGGTTCGTCGGCTATCATGGCCCTGGTGGCCAAGGCGCTTGACTGACTTGAGCAAATAGGAGAATGCCTCTATACATTATTGGCTATCGCCAAATTGAGCCGACGTGGCCATCTCACAGTACAAAAGTACATATTTCTTGCTCCGGCGTTTCGCAGAATTTGGAAGAAAATTGCATAGTTCACTTTCGAGGCTTACTCTCACTTCACATTTCTCAGAAGTACCAAGTAGAAAAATGGGTTTGAGTTCAAGAGAATTATATTTGAGTGTTGCTTTTGCCTGTATTATGCTTTCTTGCATACTAATGATTGGAAGTCTTATTGGCGGCAGTCTCTGGGCTACTTGATTGTTATAACCGTACAAAAGATTTGAAGGTGCTACATTTGCGTGAAGCATTTTATTACCTGGGCTCAAAATTCAGATACTCTAGGAAACTGATAACGCTGTAAAGAGAGGATAAGCTCTAGCCTAATATCTCTCGGAATTAAACTCGGGCGTACCCCTTGTATTTTGCCTCGATAGAAAAAGAACAAAAATTAAGGAAAACCCATCATCTGGTCGTAGTTCTGGAGAATGGCAGGGCTTGATCAGTTCAAGCCCAAGACCAGCGGGAGAATGGCCGCATTGCAAATCTGGATAGCGAGCGGACCTATCGCAATGCTAGCGGTTGAGTATTCACCAGGCTTAATTCGCCAGCCCCAGGGAGTGCCGAGAGCCATATAAATCATCACTGAAAAAAAAACAAGTTAGTCAGCCATATTTTCCAAATGACAGCCAGAAGAACATACCGACTGCAAGGAACAAGCAAATAGCCCAAGTATACTTGAACTTCTTTACCATTTTGTCAAGACCAATGAAGAAACCAGATGGACCGGGCTCTTTGGCGGTCGAAGACCACTCGATGTTGATGCTAAACGCGTGGCACAAAATAGCCTTTGCACAGTTGAGACTAATGCCGCCGAAGAAGATGATCAAGAATGGGAGCCACATAACGGAATTGAGAAGCGATTTCCAGAAAACCATCTCCCTCAGCTGGTGACGGGCCATGCTGAATGCGACCGAGGCAACACCGTTGAAGACAACAACCAAGGAAATCCAAATACCCCAAGATCGCAGGTAAATGTGATCGATTGAAGAGTTGAAGAGACCGACAATGACGTAGTTGACTGTAGCCAAAAGCATACCGGAGGCGATTGCATAGTCTATTGATGTTAGGCCGTGAGGTAGTCATGAAGGCTCGAGAGAGACTCACAGGTAAATATGTACGCAATGATGGTTACCTTACTAGTGACAGGCATGTTACTCCATAAGAAACGAAGGAAGAGTCTCGTCACTGGGCCCTTGTAAGGCCATTTATAGCTAGCTCGCGCATTAGTAGGCGGAAACTGTTCAAAGATCACAGAATTACTCACAAGGGATGAAATACGAGCTCGTTACAGCCGTAGGCATACTTCTCCCAACGCGTCAACTCATCGTACAAGGTGAGCGACACGCCCTCCTTGAAGTCGCGATTGTGGTATGTAGCCAGACGAACAGTCATGCCATGCATCTGCAATCGAAGACTAATATCAAAGTCCTCGGAGACGTGCGCATCAGACCACCACTTCGTCTGGCCATCCGAAGGATCCACAAATTGAATGCTCTGGATAGCCTTCCATCGGAGAAAGGCGTTGTGGCCGACAAAAGGAGACACATCGCCACAGCCGACACCGTACTTAATAGCTGTGTAGACCACATCGGTGAAATAAGCGACTAAGTTTGATGGGTTAGTCAGTTACTCATAAAGCAAGATTTGGAAGGGACGACGCACTACCATTCTCAAACATGTTGTGAACCACTTGCATGACACCGGAGCCGTGTTGAATAATTGCGACCTCGGGGCTCTCGTGCATTTCCAATGCGCCGTAGAGGAGGCAGTCAACGGGGACTCGAGTATCACAGTCGATACTATTTGTCGTCAGAGCTTGTTACTGGAGGATTATCAAAGATCAACATACATAAGGATGTGTTCACCGATACGAATGTTTCCTTCAGCCCCTGCCTAACGTTAGCAACAATTTCGGTGCGACGATTGGGAAATAGTACTGACAAGTGCGACCCTCGTCTTCAGCGAGCATGTTAGCGAGACCCTGCCGGTAAATCCGATCATCATCCTCGATAGTCAAGTCATCGTTGGCACACCCGCGTTGTTGGCACTCCAACCCAGCCAAGCGAACCATTTCATCTTCAACCCGATTCGAGAAAGCGAGACCGTAGTTCATGTTACTGGCCTTCTTGAACTTTCCCTTGCGCTCGAAGCCAATCTTGTTCACTATAGCCTGGGGAGTGGTAGGGGTTTCTTCCTTCTCGGATTCGGTATCTTCTTCGACTGATTTGGACTTCCGGAGCCAGTTGAAGCCTGAAGACTTCTTCTGAGATGCCTTCTTATTGGGGAGACGGGCTGTGTAGCCGATTCCGTTTTCACGGTAGTATTTCCTGCGGGCTTCAGCGAGCTCGGGCTGGATACACTGCATACCATCATCGTTGATGAAGACAGATGCAGTTCCCCCCCGCTCCTCGTAGTACTGAACCGCAGCGAGGACACTAATCATGGTCGGGACAATGACACTATGAAATATTAGCTTGCTGTCTCAGAGACCGCTATAGTTACATACCCCTTGAGACCCTCCTTGTACACGGGCATTTGGATGGTGATATGGGGCAGTTCATAGTCACGGTGGAACTTTGGGTTTGGTTTGATGGCTATGGTGGGATAAGCATTTTGGTGAGCAAGTACTCGGGCAGAAAACCAACCTGAGTGGAACTTCGAGTTCTTCAAGCAGAAAGTGGCTGGGAGGAAAAGCTGGAAGGCGCTGGTAACAAGGACAATGAAGAAGAACTAATTCATCTTAGTAGTATTCCAAAAAGCCGCCGAGGAGGCTTACCAAAGAGAACAGGGCAAGCGGTGGAATGGTCACAACCTGTTCCGCGTTAGTATGATGTTGCGGCCATTTGCATAGAGATGAGAGAACCCACCAATGCAAAGCGAGTGAAGTCCCCGTCCCATGCGTATTCATTAATTAACTGCAAAAAGAATGATTAGCCTTGGACCGAGTTGGAAAGCTGAAGTGATGTTCAAACTCACCCGAGACACTCCAAGCGACTGCGTCAGAATCACCAGCATGATAGCAAAGCTGATCTTGAATGCATGGACTCGGTTGGCTGGTCTGGGAGCCAAGTTACCCTCCAAATCAACAGCAGTCTCATCCTCGTCACCGCCCTCTTCCAAGGCGACGGCCTTGCTGTAGACCTCGTGTTTCTCATCGAGTGCTCCCCGAATGGGAGTAGTGGTGCTGTTGGCCGTGGTGGAGACCTGCGCATCGGTGTCCAAGTCAAAAGGAGAAGAGCATCCGGAAATGCGGGGTGTGGTGGCATTTGAGATACGAGGGCCCTGCAGACAGAAGAAAAATTAGTCGTTGGAGTACAAATGTACTAGGCGCTCAGTGTGAGCACTCACCTTCTTGCCGAGCTGTCTCTCAACATCAAAGGCCACGTTGAGAATTGCGCCGGCATCATGAGACCAGACCAGGATAACCTTCTCTTGAACTACAATACAGGCTCGTGCAAAATGAACCATCTCAGAATTGACATCGTTCAAACAGTAGACAATAGGGATACGAGCGCTGGTGCTCTCAATAATGAGGCTCTTTTGACCAGGCATAATGGAAGCGATCAGAGCAGATGTGAATCGAGACGACATGGCGACTGCAGCTGTCTCACCAAGCCGGATGATGGCGTCGCCCAACGCAGGATTGACATTATATGGAAAGAAAGAATAGTCGTCGTCCGAAAGGCGAACAGCGACGCAGGTCGACGGCCAATTTCGGAGGCCATTGTCAACTTCGCTTCCGTCAAACCAGCCGAGAAGGGTTGCCCGTCGAGCGAGATATCTCGCCATCTGCGGAAATGTTAGTGACCCCTGTTAGGAAAGTTGGAAGGAATTTGGAACACACCGAGCTAGGATCTTCTCCTTCGCCCGACTCAGAGATTGACGGAGAGGCTAGAGAATGCGCAACTGAAGGCGGGCCTCGCCTTGAACGAATGGAGATTACAGGATGCACAGGGCCGGGCGTGAGAACTCGAGCAATCTCTGCCGTGTCAAGGTGCGGTGTAGACGCCCGCGATTGCAAGTAGCAAACCTCGAGAGCTTCATGCTGGGCACGATTCTCAGTGGAAGGGAGCGGCCACTCTTCCGGCTTGGTCAATTCCTTAGTGAGGGAATCATCTGCTTGCGTAGTATCCATAATTGTAATGCAAATTGCGCATGAGAGAAAGAATGGATGTCCCCGAAGAGGAGTAGATCTATGGGACCGCTATATCCCTGAAATAGAAGTTGGGAGGACCCAAAATACTTAAAAAGAATGAAAGCTCAGCAGTCCAAGGTAAACAACGCGACATAAGTTGATAAGCAAAGAAAAGAAAATGCCGGTCCAGACTTCGCTATGGACAGGGCGGCGAACTAGCACGGCCATCGCCGGCGCATGGTGATTTGCAATGCGACAGATAGTCGAGGCGACTAAACACTATTGAAAAGTGGTTCGGAAAGCCGATGCTCGAGTGCTTACTACAGCTGAAGAGTGGCATCCAATGCTCGAAACTAGAGGTAGGTCCATTGCGGGCATGGGCTAGGGCTGGCACGGCCACCTCTGGACTTAGGCGGGTCCGTGGGCGGCATTGAGCTACTGCACTATTCGGGTAATCCAGCTCGTCCAACTCGAGTACTTAGGTTTTTTTTTTATCAGCCGAAGCTCGGATGCGCCGAAGAGTTAGCGTGTCGCAAGCCGACCCTGAGAAGCACCATTTGAAGGGTACTTTGTGGACCAGCAAAGCAGTTCGCCGTGATACAGAAGGGTTTGCTGGCCATGGGCAAATTTATGGCGAGGGTTCGTGCCGCTATGGCTTTTCAGGAACAGTTTGGGAGGCCCAAGCACCACTAGGAACGCCCCATTGCCCCGCTTAATTGGCAGGGCACAAAATGACTTTCCTATCCGAGACTGGGAGTTCTAGATTGCCGTGGGGGTTAATAACCTAAAAATTTGACATTTCATCGGCTGGCTTGGCAACTTCGGCATTCGTAAATCAGACTTTACGGGTAATACCGCCTTTTAAATTTAGTACCGACATGGAATCTAGCAACATGATAGGATCACGGTATTTTAGCGCGATGAGTTGGCTGCCCTTCGCCACTGCCCGGAGTTCATGAATAAAGCTTCCGTACACCGACGATTTTTATAAAGCACAGATCCCCCTAGCGCCTGCAGGAAACCTAACCATCGAAGCCCCCCAGGAGTTTATCCTCCAATCAGTAGTATCCAGTGAATCTCATTGATGGCTATGTTGTACAATCGTTGATACCGTTGCAATGTCTTTCATTGTGTCTCTTCAGCAGCCTTTAACTCACTCTTAGCTTCTGCATCCAACGCTGGATCATCTTTATCGAATAGTAAATTCTTTCTATCTCCTGCTTTCTTAGATACACGGTGTGACGGAGAGCGTCAGGATCATAGGTACTGTGTAAAGCTTGGCGGAAGCGTACGCAATCACTGAGCCCTACAGAGATGACATAGGTGATTGATCACCAATCGCATCTCGAACATAGTTTATGTTAAAGCGCCAGCCCCAAGACCGACAGGGGTCTTGCCAGAGATGGCATGGGATAACCGAGTGGCTTCATGGCTTGGGTTCATCTCCGTCAGGTGGAGGCTGACTAGTTTCGCATCCGAGCACCTGGAACTTGGTGAATACAGCCAGCCAGTACCATGATGGTGCCATGTTTGCCTTGCGATGTGGTGTTAGTAAAGCCGGTTGGAGGAAGTGACAGATTAAGGACCACATGGACCTCTCGGCGCTAAGGAGAAACCTCTCATTGCGTCGGTCGATCCAGAAGTATGCGGAAGCCTACTAAGCTTGCTGACTGACGACCCTTTTACCCAGAGAACTGGTTCTAAATATACCATGCACTTTACCTTCCTAACAAAGAAAGCCTCTATTCAAATGTGGAAGCTATGATTCACAAAAATTAAATTCATTCATTGAACGTGGGAAATCTAGCCATCTCTCCATATTCGTGCCATATCCAAGGAAATTGTCATTACTAAAAACAAACGAAAAATTCAAAATTCGAAGATTTAGCTCATGCACAAGCTCCTTGCTGCCACATCTTCACCGATTTGACGATCATGCCGCGCTCTTCGGGGGTACCCCATGTAGGAAGCCAGGAGCTTTGGGCCAGGTAGAATTCCTTCATAGCACTGGGGCTTGCATCAACCCAGGGTTTACCACCAAGTTCATCGCTGTAACATCACTTTTGTTAGACGGGATTAATAGTATTAGGTTGGGACACTTACGGGAAATAGTTGTTTGTGCCACCAACGGCCACATTGAGGATAAGATAAAACTCTTGGTCAAAAGGAGTATTTCTTCGACCGGTCTGACTCCACGGGTCGCTGGGCACGGTCTTGTTTACCGTACTACCCGCAAAGTCGCCATAGGTCCACATGTTCACATGCTTGGTGAAATCAAAGTAAAGAATTTGCTATGTCATGATCAAAATCAGCTTCCGTTGACCACAGCCATTCAACGTTAATACGTACCCGTAACCGTCCAATTGAATGGCGACAAGGACCTGGCTGGGTTCGCCAAGGAGCATGAGCGGCGGATGAAGAGCGGTCTGGTCAAGTGTGGGGGCTCAGTGATACGCTTCGTCGACTACCCTCCTCGCGGAGTCTCGCCTATGCACCGCACCGTCAGCTGCGACTACGCTGTCGTGATCTTTGGCGAGCTGGAGTGTCTGTTGGATTCGGGCGAGACACGGACGCTGTGCCAGGGCGACGTGCTTATTCAAAGGGGGACGATGCATAAATGGATCAATCACAGTGACGCCTGGGCGCGCATGGTATATGTCCTGCTTGATGCTGAGGAGGTGGAGGTAAACGGGCAGCGACTGGGCGAGGAGCTCGGCGGGATGGAAGGCGTGCCTAATTCTCACTAAATGCGACATGCGTATCTCCCGCCACCACGCTTGCGGCGCGGTAACGCTGGGTTTGCAAGACTGCTTCATTGGTCCTTAATGCCAGAACGTCCATTTGTTGCTAGACACAGAACTAGTCGAAGTGGGTGGAAGGAAGCGCAGAGAGGAAGCTTGGGAAGATGATACAGCTCCTTGGAGTTTCAGCGGTCGTATCAATCGTAATGCCACATAAATTCTTGATATAAAAGTAGGGAATTGCTAATCCGAACCTCCCCCCCCCCCATTAGATAATGTAATCCACAAGCGAGCTGGACACAGAAGCGAGCTAGGCACCCAACCCCACCTAATAGGTTCTAACCTATTTTTAATAACTAAAACACTATATAATTGATAATATAATCTATCTAGGCCTATCTAGACAGGTAGTTCTTTTATGCCCCTGAATTCTATATGCCCCACTAGACCTGGCACTCACCCGCGGGTGAACCTAAGGGACTGACTTCTAGACCGAAAGGTTGGGTCTTCAAGGTGCCAGACCCATCTTAGGTGACCCGTAGGTGACCCATAAGGTCCACAAACAGGATAAATAGGTAGAAAACGTAACTTACTCGTTTAAGTATAAGTTATATAGATTTAGGGAGCTTTTCTATATATTTATTTATAATATTTAATATAGGGTAGGTCGAGAATTCTAATAGTTATTAGAATTATGGTCTTTGACTATAGCACTGGTTTTTTGATGGCCGTTAGAAATTACGCTTCTTTAGCTATATATTAGCCTTCTTGAATTCGAAGAGAAATATATAGATATATATTGTTGCTATAGCCTATATATCGCTTTGCGAGCGATCGGGGTAAATGAACATGACTACTACTACTACTACTACTACTACTACTACTACTACTACTACTACTACTACTACTACCGTAAAAGGAATGACTTTCCGTCACGGTAACACGGCCAGTGGATGAATCGATATTATTGAGTGTACTGTACTATAGCTAGGACTGAAATCATTCACAGCAACCAACCTGTAGACCATTCTTTCCATCTTTGCAGGAGCTGTGCAGTCAGACTTTTGAGGGTAGATTCTAAACGGTGTATTCAACAGTGATACTGTTGCTGCTGGCTGAACTTGATGTAAGAACCTACCCGCTGCTTGACTGGATATCCATGATACATAGTATCACTAGAACGTTTAACGGTCGAGCTGCCATCAGCGGCCTCGGCGCGTAAGTGCCCTATGTTTAATGTTTGAGACCGTAATCTCTATAGATATTCGACAAGATTAGAATGAAATGCGGTCGGTGAATCAGGACTCGCTGAAACAATCTATTATACCCGATACATTGGCACTAAAGTCACCGTGTATATATGGGTTGCGTATCTAGACTACGCGAATGTGGCAAGCCGATCATATGAACGCCGATACGTATCTAGATAATGTAGAGAATCTAAAACTTGACTAGTCTGAAGCTATTTAAAAAGCGTAGCAACGGAGTGATAGCATTATATCTAATTGAACATCGTGGCCGTTCTTTTAAATCTTCTGGTGGTATAGATCGACACTAACAATAAGCAAAACTTCACATTAATCAATAATTGTGACTAAGGCCAAACTGCGTGAATAACTGTATAGTACTATGTGAAGCCTATGGGTCATTTAAATAAATTTTCAATCGAAAAAAAGTTAGTCAGTAGTGCACGGAATACTAAAATGAGAGGTCAAGGTTTCTGCCCGACTAGGCTCCGAGGCCTTATAGCTTCTTTTTCTGTGTAGTAAGCCGCTAAAGTCTAATCAGTTCAACCTTTAAAGCAATAACTACAAGCCAAAGTGTAATAGGATACTTTTCGACATATATAAATAGGCCTTCTAAGTTAATATGATATCCTAGACTATAGCTACCTGAATAAAACATACCTAGGGCTGAGATATCAAATATACGTGACTGTGCTATTAGCGTGGCCATAAATCTTTTTGGTCTTGCTTATTTCGCTGTTTTGAACTCCAACTATTACTTTTCTATTTTCTATCTCCGCCTAAAGCTATTACAAAGTTCCTCTTAGTAATTTATTTTGGTGGCGGGGCAATTTTCTGGTGCTTATCGAGTATGTTTTCCCGCCTATTATCTGCGTTTTAGGAGGAAAGCGGAGGTGACTAGCAAAAGCTTGAGTTTGCTAGCGTATTGTGCTTGATTTACACAACCTCTATACCTTCTATTATGTTGCAATTTACGACCTAGCCTTATGTTTAAATAGCTTAATCTATGCGTCTTCCAGGTTTCTCCCCGGTATAATTTCGCACGTAGAAAACAAGGCAAAGTCATTTTTCCTAGAGAAATGGAAATTTCTTAATAATGGTGGGATGATCGTTCCTCGCTGATGTCGAGAGCTAAATCATGGGAATGGTTCCAGGCTATGGAATTGCACATTACTGTTAAATATCAGAGCGGACCAGGGCAATCATTGGATGCTTTAGCTGTTCCTAAATTTAGCAGACACATTTTGGTTGCCAACGAACACGTAGAAATCCTCATTTCATCACAGGAACAACTTCATTCAGATTCTGTAGCTTACCTTCCGTAACGCTTTCGCGAAACTTGAGACGTTTAAGGAAACTGTCAGACTGGGACTTTCTGCTGGTAGTATACATCATAAAAGACGTTTACCTTGAGTTCTATGTCAAATGTTAGGAAAGGACCAGAATAGGGGCAGCTGGTACTGTGATTAAGAGAACATGGATCACAATTCAATAAACTAAGTAGTCACAAACGCGAAATCTATCGTATTAATAATAGAAAACAAATTTTGGAATATAAAAAATTGCCAGACAAACAGGCAAAAAGTCTCATTCACGTGCAGGGAGTAAGACTCTAACGCAGTGATAGACACAAAAAGCCCATTGCCAGGACTGGGGAGGTAGAAGTGAAGAGCAACCAAAACCGAAAACAATTCGGATGCAAATTAAAAAAATAAACAAGCATAAATAAGTTCAGAACAGATCAGGTCGTGAGATCAATTTTACAGGACTAGGGCGAAGAGGGCCGCAAGCGAGGCCATGCCGAGGCCGGAAGAGACAGTCATAGGCGAGGCCGCGTTGAAAGCGGGAGTAGAGCTGGCCGCCGGGGCGGTAGTGGGCTCGGACTGGCTGGTGCTCATCGTGGTGGAAGAGGCAGCGGGGCCAACGGTGGTGCTCATGCTGCCCGAGGGCATGGTGGCGGCAGGAGTGGACACAGTAGCAGTGCTCGCCATAGAAGGGACAACGACAGAGCTGCTCTCAGTCTCGGTGGCGCTGGGGGCAGGGCCAGTCACGGTCATGGTAGACACAGAGTTCCAAGTGGAGGTCATGGTGTGGGTACCGGAGGTCATGGTCTCAGTGACGGGGCAGATAGTGGTGGTCTCGTAGGTGGTGTCGGTCACGGTCGACTCCTTGGAAGGAGTAGAAGAGGCAGCGGGAGACGAGGGAGCAGGGCCAGTAACCGTCATGGTGGACACGGAGCTCCAGGTGGAGGTCATAGTGTTGGTGCCAGAAGTCATGGTTTCAGTGACGGGGCAAATAGTGGTGGTCTCGTAGGTGGTGTCGGTCACGGTCGATTTGCTAGGAGCAGAAGAGGCAGCAGGCGACGAGGGAGCAGAGGTAACACCAGTAGCAGCAGGGCTAGAGGAAGCAGGGCCAGTAACAGTCATGGTGGACACGGAGCTCCAGGTGGAGGTCATGGTGTTGGTACCAGAGGTCATGGTCTCAGTGACGGGGCAGATAGTGGTGGTCTCGTAAGTCGTGTCAGTAACGGTCGACTCCCGGGCAGGAGTGGTGGACGAGGTCTCGGTCACCGGACAGACGGTGGTGGTAACTGGGATAGTCGAAGTGATCACGGAAGTAGAGTGCGCCGGGCAGTTGGTGACAGTAGGAGCACATTTGGTGACGGTGATCTCACTAGTGGTGTAGATAGTGGAGGTGGTCATTTTGGGGGTGGTAGCGCTCGACGAGACCATGCTAGTAATTTGAGACGAAGCAGGGACGGTAGAGCTGCCGGCGGGCGAAGTGGCCGGGGAAGAGACAGGCACCGAAGAACCAGGAGCAGTCGAGCTGGAAGTCGGGACGGAGACCGAGATCGAGCTGGAAGTAGCCGTCTGATGAGCAGGCGACGAGGTCGGGGTCATCAGGTCGCTGGAGCAGTCCGAAGTGGACGACTCGGTAGTAGAAGTAGTCTCATCACAGGGAGTAGACGACGACACAGGCGACCGAGTCGGGGCAACCAGGGGAGTGCTAGAAGTGATAGCTCCCGGGGGAGGAATGCGAGACGAAGACCCAAAGTGGCGCGCCTGGACACCAGCGGGAGCCTTGACGTGCCATGCCTACTGTAGTGAGCACAAGGGTACTGGAGAAGAAGACGTAAGACAATACTAACCTGAGAAGCAGTCAGGATCGACGCGAGAGCAATGGCGGAAGTGACCTTCATTGTGATAAGTTACTGCGAACGAGCAGAATTGCACAAACGTTTATAGAGAGTGATATAACTGCGACTTGGCAGAAAAGAAACGAGTGATGAGGATTTCAGGTCAAACGAGAGATACCAGAAACCGTGGAAAGCAGAGGAAGACTGAAGTCGTAGATGATGGTGAACGCAGAAAGCGGAGGGTGAGGATGCCCTAAAAAGACCGCCGAGAGACCACTGACAGCAACTCCACCAGAAGCTCAGCAAGGAAATGAACTACAACAGAGATACCCACGGATCCGGCGGCGCACATGGAATCCACTTAGCCCCAGGAGATGCAGGAACCGGTGGATATCCTCGAATACATCTGAACCAGTCAGAAGCTCATCGTGGCGAGCTGGTTCGGGAAGAAGGGTCCAACCAACGGTGAAAACGCCTTCCTACGTCATGTTCCTGGTGATCCGCCACGTTCGACTGGAAGCTCGGAACTATCTATAATTATAGAACGTAGATCAAGAATTGATTTGTTCAGTCAATTGATTCTTACGCATTTTTACAGTCCCCTCGCCGGTTTATGGCACGCGGGATCTATGTACAGATCGAGAAACCCGATCGAGTCTGACACTACGACGCTGTTAGAGTCTGGCTAAGGAAGTCTAGGAAGTCTAGGTCCTTGGACGGATCCCATTCGGTTTTTATTGGGCCCTTCTCTTGGCCAACCCCAACGATCTCAGTTGATTTTGACATGATATTGCGATCAGCACAGATTTTGCCGGTCTCCGCCGCCTCGGCCTTCTCCGGACAGATTCTGTTTCCTCCACTGCCCTCGATCAGGGGTTTGAAATTAACCCGGGTTCTCCAGAGTTGCAGAATCTCCCAGCCTTAGCGATAGTAGTTCATCCCGAAATGATAAATTGAAATAAATTGATGCGTTTGTGTCATCTTTATTACTATGATCGCTCGGAGAATGGCGGCTCCGCTCGAACCCCTCTGCGCGATTGGCCCCTCATCGAGAATACTTCGAATGTCATCTTCGCAGACCTTCTGGTCGAAATCTTGATTTCGCCCAGCGCCGGAGAAAATCCACTTTCTGACTCAGGCTAATCCTACAGTCTTGTCATTTGTCACCTCTGAAGGGAAATCTGATTGGTATCTCGAATGCCGATCGCAATGTCGACCGTGGTCCGGGCCAGACATTTGATAGAAATAGCATATCGGGCACCACAATTCATTTGACAAGTGGAGCCGTGTGGAAAAACGTGGTTCTCCTACCGAACCCGAGCCCCGAGCCCTGGACACTCGGGCTATGTAACTGTTAGGTCAAACCCACAGTCGCGCCCACCGAGTGGGAAATTTGTAATATCGTTTCCTTGATCTGAGTTCTGAGGATTTCCAGGTTATCTAAAAGATAACCAGGCTTCCCTCTCTTCTAGATCGTCGAAAATTTGGTTTAGCAAGGATCAAGGCATTGAGGAAGACAAATGGCGGATGATGCCGTCAAAAAGCTACGTCAAACGGTCAAACGAAGTCCCCTTTCGACGCCACCCGCCTTAACAGGGACGGGATTGGGTGCTGTCAAAAATGGGGACAGTCCACCCTGGCAAAATCGGTCATCATCGCTATGGCCTTGGAAACCTGAGTTTGAAAACACTCTATAGCGAATTTCCTATGCACAACGACGCTGCCCGGCTGTTGAACCGGCAGGTCTAGCCTGCCAAGAAAGCAGAAAAAGCCTACAAGTAGCGTTGCCAAAGAGGCCAGCATTCATGCCGATCCCCGTTGTTCCGCAGCAAATGTACATGTAGGCGGCCAAGAGACCCAAATCGGATCTTGGCATAGTCCGCCCATATCCACGTGAGGGATTTTTTCGCTTTTATTTGGGACTTCGTTGTATGATTCATCGCATATGACAAGACCGGGACTGATATCGTGACTGAGCGCTTCCTTTTATAAGACCAATTTTCTAAGACTACGAAAATCCGGATACTCGGGCTTCCCGAAATGTTACCTTCGATAAAAGGCGGAACGGACCCAAGGCCATTTGCATTGTGGAAAAATGCGACATCTTTGTTGACTCTTTTGCGTGTTCCCAAATAAGGCTAAAAAGAAATATGACTGCTGCTGAGATGAACCATGTCAGCCGGGGGTTTGTTCTGCTTCGGTAGATGCATGCCCATAATCCATATTCCAGATACCGAATATGAGTAGTACGCGGACTCGCCACTTTCTATATTACTAACGGCTGTGTATCTGGCTGAATTCCTTCGACTGCATCGTATCTTTTCGGCTCTTTGAAGAATCTGAATGGCAAGCGAGATGAGACTTGCCGGTGATTTTTGTTTCGTCTCTTCCCCGCACTATCACCATTGTGGGGCTTCAAGTCTCACTTCGCCGCGGGTAAATACAATATTTGCATATCGGATAATCTATAAATGCACAGGGTTGCATTCTTCCGTTAATTGAGTAGCTAAAATTTAAATAAATAGGTTAAGGCCCCGCGTTGTGGACTTGCGGGCCGGGTCTATCACCGCGGGTATCAACATGATCGTCTCTCTACTTTTCTGCATTGTTGGGCTTGGCGACTTAGCAGTCGCAAAATGGCTCTGGTCGAGCTCTCCAGCCAGCACCTCAGACATCGAAAGACAGGCATATCCCTTGGGCAATGGGCGTATGGGCCTCTTGGCCGCCGGGAAGCCTGGATCCGAAAGCATCAACATCAATCTAGACAGTCTATGGACGGGTGGGCCATTTGAGAACCAAAGCTATTCCGGTGGCAATCCAGCAGAGGACCGATCTCATTTTTTGCCCGGAATTCGAGACGAGATTTTCCGAAATGGAACAGGCAATGTCAACGCTCTTCTCAGCCCAATTTATTCCCACGGCTCCTACACGCCTCTTGCCAATTTGACCGTCGAGATTGACGACGCCGATGATTATTCTTCTTACTTTAGGGGTCTAGATCTCGATACTGGAGTACACACGGTCACATTCTCAAGCGGAGAGAATCACTTCAATACTTCGATCTTTTGCTCTCAACCTGATGACGTCTGTGTCTATCGCATCGTATCGGAGTCACCATTGCCGACTATTAAATTTGGGTTTCAGAACAAGTTCTTGAATGAATCCCTGGTAACTTATACCTGCTGCCATGGTCAGCTGCAAATGAGTGGTCAACTATCCCAACCGGGGATGAAGTTCACGGGAATAGCGCAGTCGATACAACCAAGCGCAATGCAATGTGAAGGGAATTCCCTCGTCTTCTCGAGCGACGCAAAATCCACCAATGCAGCAGTTGTAATCGGAGGTGGAACAAACTACGACCAAGGCCACGGTAACAAGCAATTTGGATTCTCATTCCGTGGAGAAGATCCAACGCCCTCGGTGAAGAAGACTATTTCCGCTGCGGTCTCCAGATCATACGAAGAGATATTAGCAAGCCACATCGCAGACCACCAGAGTCTTTTCAACAGATTCTCCCTGAACCTACCGGACTCGTCAAATTCCACCGCCATAGAAACAGCCAATCTAATCTCTACCTACGACCTCAATCAAGGAAACCCCTTTGTAGAATCCCTCTTAGTCGATTACGGCCGCTACCTTCTGATAGCATCATCCCGTGACAACTCCCTACCCGCAAATCTCCAAGGCCGATGGGCAGCATTGCAGTACCCAGCATGGGGTGCAGACTACCACGTCAACATAAACTTACAAATGAACTACTGGGCAGCGCCGCAAGTCGGACTCGGGTCCTTGCAGCAAGCTCTCTGGAACTACATGGAGCAAACATGGATACCATACGGCCAGGAGACGGCACGTCTATTGTACGGGGCAGCAAATGGGTCGTGGGTTATTCATGATGAGATAAATATCTTCGGGTACACTGGGATGAAGAACGATGCAACTTGGGCTGACTATCCTCTTGCTGGAACGTGGATGGCTTTGCAGATCCCAGAGTGGCTTGATTATTCCGGAGACGAGGATTGGTATCGCCGTCAAGGATATGTGATTCTCAAAGGAACGGTGCAATTTTGGTTGAGCCAGCTTCAAGAAGATCGATATTTCAATGATGGGACTTTGGTTGTCAATCCTTGTAACTCGCCTGAGCATGGGCCTACTACTTTTGGCTGCTCGAACCATCAACAGGAGATATGGGAAGTTTTGGATCGAGTCCTCGCGTTTCGGGAGGAGAGTGGGGATTCCGACGTGGAATTCTACCGCAGGGTGGAACATACTTTGAATCGCCTCGATCGTGGAATCCACATTGGGTCCTGGGGACAGCTGCAAGAATGGAAACTCGATATCGACGTGAAGAATGACACGCATCGACACTTGAGCGGGTTGACCGGCTGGTACCCAGGGTATAGCGTCGCCAAGGAAGCACACAATCAAAGTGTTTCATCGGCAGTCGAAACTATGCTATGGTCTCGCGGCATTGGAAAAGGCAGCGACGCAGATGCCGGCTGGGAAAAGGTTTGGCGCTCAGCATGCTGGGCTGTGCTGAATGACACCGAGCGCGCGAACTTTGAATTGCGTTTCAGTATCAGCGAGAACATTGCTGCCAATGGCCTTTCGCAGTATTCTGGGCATGACGCGCCATTCCAGATTGACGCCAATTTCGGATTGGTTGCCGCTGTGGCTGCGATCTTGATCCGCGATCTGCCCCAGGTTCACGACGATCAGAGTATGCATACTGTTCTACTGGGTCCTGCAATTCCTTCAACATGGGGCCAAGGCTCTGTAAAGGGATTTCAACTGCGTGGCGGAGGAAGCGTAGATTTTTCATGGGATGCAGATGGGGTTGTTCAGGATGCAACATTGCATGGGCGAACCAAGCCTTTGCGAATGATCAACATCAAGGGGAGGACGG
Source organism: Penicillium cinerascens (assembly GCF_028974065.1). Classification (NCBI taxonomy): domain Eukaryota; kingdom Fungi; phylum Ascomycota; class Eurotiomycetes; order Eurotiales; family Aspergillaceae; genus Penicillium; species Penicillium cinerascens. Next base: position 2,688,098 of record NW_026695290.1, on the reverse strand, counting down.
TCGCCAATTGAAGGAACGAATCCGTCTTATGTTTATATATCTTGGACTCAATAGTAGAGTTTATTCGTTCAACCGCCTTTTTAATGTATTCACATCGTGTTTAGTAAGCTAGCCCCTGTGTCAAGGGTGTCCAGCGGTAGAGTGAAAGCAGTTCCCTTCGTCGAGCTTTATGCTCATCCCACGAATGAGGCCCAGCCTGTTGAGCATCATACAACATGGAGCGGAACACTTTCCGGAAGTTTTTCTGGTGAAGCCTCATCAGTACTGTGAAGGTCCTCGAAAAGATCCAATCTTACCTGAAACGTGGTATCCAAAGTGACAACGCTCACTTCATGGGCCCGGATAATAGTCTCGCAAACCTCTTCGACAGATCGATTTGGACCAAGTTCCGGCATGCGGTCCACGAAAAGGAGCAGGATGAAGCTCCCTTGGAGAAGATAAATACCAAATAGATACGGCATGAAGGCCATTTCCGGATCAAGTGCGAGGATCTGCGATACCATGCTGGTCGCACTTAACGCATGGGAGGCACATGTCAGAAAGCTTTCTGATGTGATCCAGTCGTCTTTGTCTTCAATCATCGAGATCGGGTCCCATTTGCCGTGGAGCAGAATGTAGAAGACATGTAACAAATAAGTGCTGTAGGCTTTGACCAGGGGTAGTTTGACAGCTAATTCTCCAGGAAACATTAAACTGGGCTGACTATCCAGCTCAGTCAATTCTTGCTCGCGACGGGAGATCATGTCCTCGAGTCGGCGAATCGCGTCTTGAGAAACGAATTCTCCTAAGGTTGGGTGGTTGCGAATGTGGTGTAAGTCGATGATGTGTCCCAAGATCCGAGCGAGGGGGAGAAAATATTCGAAGAAACCGGTACCTGATATTTGTGTCGGAGGTCCCAGTAGACAAGCTGGAATGCAGTTCAGATCGGCGGCATTAAGTGTCCGCCACAACCGCTCGGGTAGAGGAGTCCGCACACAAAACGTGCCTTCTGGTATAATCAGACGCATATTGAAGGACAGAGCCAAATGGCGGTCTAGGCAGTAGGCGAGCCAAAATAGGCGCCTGCGCTCTTCTTTAGCAATAAACCATCTCCTGAAAGTCGAGTCTCCGTTATAGAGACCGCAGAATACAGGACCGAGATCGATGTCTTGATCTTCCATAGTCAATCCACTGGCTCGAATTAGCCGAAACAACTTGTCGCGCCATTTCAACGCATCTGCTTTGTAATGACCACCCGATATTACGATTGTCAATATGGCCACTGCCAGAATAACATCCGTGGAGCCGAGTTGTCTCGGCAGTAGGCCCTTTCCACTGGGTTGTCGATCCTGGGCCGAAGGTGGGTTACTGGGAGAGTCACTGGCGTGTTGGGGATGGTGAAACTGCCATCCATCTGAGAAAAAATAAGCAAACTATCGGTAGTATTCTCAGTACCGCATGCACTCTACGCACCAGATGTTCGAAAGTAGTTGTCTGGATCTTCGCGCTCAAGAAGATTCAACGAGAGACGATAGAGATCCACGCTCATACGCTCCCTGGCCCCAGGGGTATCAAATATCCTCATGTCAGCAGTCTGGGCAACGCAAAATAAAATAACCGCAAGCAGAGCTGGTGATATTGGGCGAGGATCTGTCGGATGGAGCACGGAAGACGGATGGAGGACATGGGCCAGCATGTAGGGCGAGGATGACTTGAACACGGAATTATGTTCTTCATTGAAATAAACTTCGAGCATCTCCGAAGCCTCGACTGGGGATAAAATGTCTCCTAAATGAGGCAGCACCGAGTCAAGACAGGGGTACGGTTGATTGATGACATTGTGCTCTGGTAGAGTGTTTGGGATGTCATCAAAGACCTCTTGATGAAATGGTAACGAGCCACCCGGGTCCATGGAGATCTTTCGAAACGATGGTCAGTACACTAGAAAAGTTCAGGGAATAGCGAGTTTCCCCTAGACGGATGTACTTACATGAGCTGGTGCGATCGCGGCTTGGGATGTCTCCAACTGAGCGTCACCCATAGTGCCTGAAAGAAAAGCGCCCAAGGGGCTCTTTGAGTTGCCAAAAGGCGGATTTGAAGATGCGAAACCTTCCGAACCATTTGGGCTCTTAATGAGTGCTGGCTCGTGTCGACGTTCTGTTGGTGACAAGGGATGGGAAGTCTCATGTGTCGATGCACTGCTTGAAATGACTGTGCCTACAGGACTCCCAGCTGTGATTTGAGGCGACCCATGCTCGAAGAGAACTTGGCTCTCTCGCCTTAAGTCCCGGGTGCTATCCGAGCGCGGTCGACGACCTCGCTTGCGAACAGCTTTGGTATAATTACATAGCTCTTCACGTTCTAGTCACACAGTTAGAGAGCTGGGATTTGATGAAACCTTGCAATCAAATTTTAAGTACCTGCACATCGACGGCTTCGGACAGCTGTTAGCTTGAAATTCGACCCATATCTTCTACGGAACTTACCACGGATGCTGCCCATCACAGCGTTGTTTCGAGTGGGTGCAAGAGTCGCAAGCTCGTAGCACCCGAGTCTGATTCCGATGATGCGTGTTGCTACCCGGCATCACGTACCATGCTCTGCGTGGGAAAAGGAGCAAGATGGTGGGGAGGCGGCGATGCGGAGGCGGAGATGCGGGGAGAGCGGATGGGGACAGGGACTCGGTTGCAGAACCCAGTTGCAGAACCCAGTTTGGTGCAGGAGTGCAGGGACGGGCCCTTCCAGATGCTAGCTGTACCCTATGAGAGAATCTTTATGGGTTTCGTTCCATCGTCTGTGACATCATAATCCTCTCTAAATTTTCTTATTTGTTTGTCGACCACTTATCGGGTTCTACTTATAATCTGGTCTCTGCAGGCCGCTTTCTCGCCACGTCCCACCCATTGCCTGGACTTGGAAAGCTATAGTCTTTCCACGGCCCCAGTATTTTTTGCACGGATTTAAACAACATCTCATCCTCCTCAAACTTGCGCTGACTTAACTCGACCGATGGTCCAGCATCTGCAGTCCAAAGCCATCGCGGCTCATCCGACATCGGGAGAACCTGCCGGGCCGTACCGAGGTTGTCTTCAAGCTCAGCGATTGACGTGATCCCCATGATGGTGGTCACCCGGAAATCGGCATCGGATATAGATTGTGCCCGGATGATAGAATATCTCAACGCGAGTGTCGCAAGGGACTCACCCCGCGCAGCAACATAGTCCGCTGCTTCTTTTGCAGCGCGTCGCAACCCCTGAGGTGCCGGGTGGAAGTCACCCAGGTCACCAACCGGCACGCCATTGGACCGCAACAGTCCTATTGCAAGTGGACTAGAACTGCAGACACAAGAAACGCCAGCCTCTCTGAAAGCCTCTAAGCCCTCGCGGGCCAGGCGATCGTTCTGCAAAGTTAATTGAGCCCAATTCTGGACTATATCAAGCGGCCGGGAGTATATTTCTTGGACGCGTCGAGCGATGTGGGCGAGAACGTCGATACGATATCCCGATATTCCAACGTATTTGATATGCCCTTGGCCAACCATCTCGAACAGAGCGCCCACGGCTTCGAGCACTTCGTCCTCAGGGACGAATTCCACGTCGTGGCAGAATACCACGTCCAGGTAGCATGTGCGCAGCCGTTCAAGTGAGCGCGTGACTGATTGTCGAACCCAGGCTGGCGAATAGTCGAATTGGGTAGCGGTGATGCGCCCTACCTTGGTCATCAAGATGTACTGGTCGCGAGTGTAATTGCTGGCGATGTCCGGATGAGAAAGTGCTTCGCCGAGAAGCACTTCCGAGGGGTGATAATAAGAAGAAGTGTCGATAGCACGCAGTCCGAGTTCAAAAGCGCGCTTGAGGACTTGGAGTGCCTGGGTCGAGCTCGGGTTCGAAATTATCTGGTAGGAGAACCCAGCACCGCCCAGAACAAGCGGAGGTAACAGACGCGACAAAGGCGTCGTGGTCCGGAAGGTGGTCATTGTGAAGGAGGCTGCAATGTTGAGAGAACTGAATTGCAAGATAAGGGAGGGAGGGAAAACCCTTTAATCCGCTCGAAAAGCAGACCTGCGCTTATCATGGCCATTCCCACGACAGCCCACTACAGCCTACTACGGGTGGAAACACAGACTGGTCTACTAATGGCCAAGCCAAGGAAAACATAGAGCTTGAGTTGGAATTCCCCGATTTAAATACCCGTCGGAAAATTGCTGATTGGATTGCGGGAGAGACGATCGTTGCCATCTCCGCCCAAATACCCGATGACGTTGTACCTGCAGCTCCAAATATCCTTAATTCGCAATTTGAAAATAACATCCAAGTCCTTCAAACTGCACGATCGTACTCAGACAGATCTACCGTGGACTCGAGCACAATGACGACTATCACTAGCTTCACTTCTCACGATGTCCGATTTCCGGTGAGTAAAACCTGCCAAATATACATTTTGACAAAAACCTTGGAACTAAATGGAATAAAATTTGCCAGACTTCTTTGGACAAAACTGGCTCGGATGGCATGAACAGAGGCCCTGATTATTCTGCAGCCTATTGCATCTTACAGACGAACTCAGAGCACAGCGGCCATGGCATGGTAAGCCCCGACGCCCGGACCCTGACAAGCTGATGTTAAGAAAGTATCTAATACAGACATTCACAATCGGCCGCGGCAACGACCTTGTATGCAATGCTATCGATTTAATCGCTCCATTGGTAGTCAGCCGAAAGTTGGATGATTTGGTGCGAAACTGGGCGCAAACCTGGCGATACCTCACATCCGATTCCCAGTTGCGATGGGTAGGACCGGAGAAAGGCGTCGTTCACATGGCACTGGGGGCCGTCGTCAATGCAATCTGGGATTTATGGGGTAAGGTCGAGGGAAAGCCCGTGTGGAAGTTGATAGCAGATATGACGCCCGAGGAGGTGGTACGATGTATCGATTTCCGCTACCTCACTGATGCTCTCACCCCGGACGAAGCTCTCGAACTACTGCGCGAGACACGGGTCGGAAAGGCTGAGCGGATGGAAAAGGTTCAGCAGAATCGTGCAGTATCTGCCTATACGACCAGTGCTGGCTGGCTGGGGTATGGAAAAGATAAGATGCGCGCGTTGTTGAAGCAGACTCTGGCGGAGGGATTCAAACACTTTAAATTGAAGGTCGGGGGGTCTCTCGAAGAGGATAAAGAACGATTGAGCCTCGCTCGGGAGGTGATCGGTTACGACCAGGGAAACGTGTTGATGGTTGATGCCAACCAGGTCTGGTCTGTGCCCGAAGCAATCGAGTATATGACCGAGCTGGCTGAATTTAAGCCCTGGTTTATCGAGGAGCCGACGTCGCCTGACGATATCCTGGGACATGCTGCAATCAGAAAAGGCCTCAAAGGCAAGGTGGGCGTTGCGACGGGTGAGATGGTGCAGAACCGCATTGTGTTCAAGCAGTTGTTGCAGGCCGGAGCTATCGACGTCTTGCAACCCGACGCCTGTCGCGTGGGCGGTGTCAATGAAGTTTTGGCTATCCTGCTACTTGCGCACAAGTTCAAGGTCCCAATTGTCCCTCACTCCGGGGGTGTCGGTCTTCCAGAGTACACTCAGCACCTCAGCACCATCGATTACCTGGTGATTAGTGGGGAGAAGAGTATTCTCGAGTACGTGGATCACCTCCACGAACACTTCCTCGAGCCTGCTCAGACCGAGGCGGGACATTATGTTACCCCACGAGCACCTGGATACAGTGTTCAGATGAAGCCGGAAAGCCTAGAGGAATTCAGTTTCCCCGGAGGGCCGAAGAGTTGGTGGAGAAGTGAGGCAGCCAAAGGAATTCTGAATGGAGATCGGGGGCTAGCTCCGCTGTAGACACCAGACACCAGATACCTGCACAATAAAAGAGCCACTATCTACCATAGTACAGTCCAAACACCGGCCAATTTTCGCAAATCAGATAAACTCCGCCGAATATACGGTAGAATATCCGTGCTCCGGATGGCGAGCCACCCAAGCTGCACGGAAAGTGGACCCGGGGCCCCGGATATTTGCAGCTTCCCCCACACGCTGTAACGGGTTAATTACCCGTCACCCTTTTGAAATAAATAAATGGGAAGCTCCCCACCTGGGCATAGCTGCCAAGCTGGATATCCACCCTTGCACTATCGTGTCACCTTCAAGATGCATGCCTCATGGGTAAGCTACTACACCGCGAGGCATCATGATCGTCGCTAATACCTCCAGAAAATGTACCTTTACGGCATCGCGCCATGCACTGGCGGCGTGGCGTTTGGCTATGTGAGTCCCCAAAGCCGAACAAATGATCAAAGTACTGACCCTTGCAGGATACGGGCTCGATGAGTGAGTCGGAAGAAGGAAATAGTCCCGGACTCCATGCACTGACCAGTTTTAGGCGGTATCCTAACGATGCCTCAATTCCTCAGCTATATGAATTACCCGGGAAACTTCCTCCAGGGTGGAATCACCGCTTCCATCCAGGCTGGTTCTTTTGCCGGATCGCTTCTCACGGGCGCGTTCCTGGCGGATCGACTGGGCCGTCGCAAGACCCTCCTCTTGGGCTCTTTGATTTTCACCATCGGCGTGGCCATCTCGTGCGCTTCTAACGGTGTCGTTCAACTTGTGGCTGGACGTGTGATTAACGGATTGGGTAACGGATGCCTGGCGATGATGGTATGCCCTGAAAAAAAGGACGGGATGATTGAGTTTCAGTATTCCGGACTAACAGCATTCTCTTGCAGGTCCCACTATACCAGAGTGAAATTGCCCCTTCTCAGTAAGTCCCGGCATCCATCACTGATCCGCGAATGAGCTAATTAATGAACCACCCACAGAATCCGCGGTCGCATCGTGTCTCTCCAACAATGTTGTATCAACTTGGGTATCCTTGTCGCTTTTTGGATCCAATATGGATCAAGTTATCTTCCCGGTGACGCGTCATGGCGACTAGCAATAGGTCTCCAAATGGTCCCGACGGTTTCCCTTCATATTACGATGTGGTTTATGCCCGAATCACCTCGTTGGCTGGCCCAGCGAGATGAGCACGAGAAGGCGTTGAAGGTATTGGCTCGGTTGCATGCGAATGGCGACGTCAACGATCCATTTGTCCTGGCAGAGTTGACTGAGATCGAGGCCAAGATTCAGTGGGAGCGGGAGAACCCGCCACCGGGGTATCTCGAGATGCTGTTTGGATGGGACCGCCGTCGTACGTGGCTGGGAATTGGAGTGGTACGTATACGTTCCTGAAGGAGATGAATTCGGCTCTGACCGATCTTGCAGCAATTCTGGCAACAAGTCACGGGTATCAATGTGTAAGTTCCCCCTCTAGATATGAATGTGCGACAGATAGCTGATACGATCAAACAGCATCATGTACTACGCTGTTTTCCTATTCCAACAAGCCGGTATCCAAAAAACGCAAGGCTCGCTTCTGGCCAATGGTATCCAGGGAGTCGTGCTCAACGTCTTTACCTGGCCCAGTATGTTCTACATGGACAAGTGGGGTCGTCGGACGCCCATGGTGATTGGTGGTATTGGCATGGGCATCTCCATGATGTTGATTGGAACCCTTATGAAGACGACAGGTAAATTATTAACCCTGGTATTGCTTGAACTTGAACTTACGCAAACATTAGGTAGTCCGGTGTACGATTCGCTCACGAAAAAGACCAATTTCCACTTCAGCAACAAATCCGCGTCAAATGCTACGATTGCTTTCGTGTATATCTATGTCATGACCTTTGCTCTGACGTGGGCCTGTGTCGCTTGGGTTTATCCTCCAGAGCTATTCACGACAGGCTCCCGTGGACGTGGAACATCCATGACCTCGGCGACAAACTGGTTTGTGGTAGGTTCAACCGCCCGATAATGGAATTGACTAGTACTAATTCCCATCAGAATTTTTGGTTCGCTCTCTACATCCCCACCGCGATGAATAAGATTTCGTAAGTTTTTGAACTCCCTTGGAATTTGCCGATGTTCTGACTTCATCAGCTGGAAACTGTACATGGTTTTCATGACTCTCTGCTTCACCATGGCTATCGCGGTGTTCCTTTTTTATCCGGTGGGTGCCAAAATACTGTTTTCAAGACAAAAGACAATATTGACTTCAAACAGGAAACTGCCCAGAAGTCTCTCGAAGAAGTGGATTTCCTATTTGACAAGAGTCGGACTGTTTGGGTATTCCGCGATCGACAGGCCCGCAAAGTGGGCGCCATTTTCAAACGCGACATGGCTCATGGCGAGGCTCTCACCGAGTTCAATGACAAGAGGATTGATTCCGCTCATATTGATCATGTTGAAGTGACCACCAATTCCTCCGATGCCGCATGAAAAATGAAATTGATTCAATAGTTTGTCGCATAAATTGGAATTTGGACTACTCAAATGGTCGTTATTTAGATAACGTAGTCTATAATTCACTTTGGCCTAATTTCTCCTCTTCTCCTCTTCCTAAAGAACCAAAAGTCATCAAGGTTTCCATTCCTCTCGATAGAGAGATTTAATTGCCGATTAGATAGATCCATTGCCTCGGTAGTAACCAAAACCTCGCGTCCAAGGCTTCTGCCGCTTAAATGTCCTGTGGGCGGGTTGCCTGTATACCCCACGGCTAGAGTTAACATTCTGGTCCATCGCCCATACCATGGCACGGGATGAGAGTAAATGTCCTCTCCTCAGGTACTCCTTAGTCAACGTCAATGCGCGATGTGAAAGAACGACCAATTACAAAATGAGGTATCATGCTCGTGTGACCTGGTTGAACGAGTACGAAAATGTTCGTTGTGAATGTTGCATTTTAGAAATGACTCTCGGAAGAATAGCGGGAGTCATGACCACATAGTAGTCATTCAAATTGTCAAGTCTAACTTCTCAAGTCAATGATCCACTATAACTACCTATCAATGATCACGAATCCTGTCTCTTAGTTGTCTTTGGCCGATAGGATGCGAGAGTCAGCCAAGAGAAATTCGAGGACGGGATTCAACACGGCATCACGTAGCCCGAGAGTGTGCAAATCACCAATTTGCAGCAATATGGAGTTAGAGCTTCCAACGATCCCCCGGATAGCGCTTTTTAAATCCATTTCAATCTGGGCACCGTGCAAGAACTCGACAATTTGAACCGAAGGTTGATTCACATTCAAAGCAGGATAGCCCTTCAACTTGACCACAACTCGGAAATTGTCCGGATGAGATCCCAAGTTCACAAGAAGGCCATTGCTAGCCTTCTCTCCATTTATAATCTTTTTTTCTCCGTCGGCAATAACTTGGATGTGCTCAGATGAGGAATACCCGAGAAATCGTACGTTCCACTTGCGGGTATGGGGAGAGAGATCCCCGCCACTTGTCGGCCCAATGTGTAATTCGCCAGCCTGTTGATGGAAGGAGATGCGCGTACGACGGAAATTGATTTTCTCCGTATACTGGCCCTGTCCGTCGTCTTCTACAAGCTCAAAAGTTCCATCCAGTCCGACAACGACCATAAGTTCAATCATGGTCGAATCTCGACAGCCATTCTCGAGTATTGGTGTTGAATCAAGTGGAATGATAGCTCCCTCCGAAGCGAATACCGGGTAGTCGTTCAATCGCCGATTAATCCAGATTCGACGGTCGCCGTCGTAGACAACGCCGGTGAAGATATCCACATGTTTGCCAGGAGGAAGCCAGGCAAGGACTTGGGATCGGCGGGTTTTCGGATCCTGGGGAGCGTTAATCGGAGCTACAATGAGTTCGGAACCGAAGAAGTATTGGTTCGGAACGTTGTAGGCTTCATCGCTCTCAGGATATCCCCAATACATAGGCTGGATAAGTGGCAGTCCATCGACTGCCGCACGGACGTTCATAGTGTAGAGGTATGGAACTAGGCGGTGGCGGAACTGTAGGTATTCTGTCATAATCTGATCATATGGAGCGTCAAGATTCCACGGTTCCTTAATGCTGAAAATATTATTCGACGAATGCAGACGCAGAATTGGTGAAAATGCACCGAACTGCACCCAACGGATGAGCATTTCGTCGCTCTTTTCGCCGTGGAAATGGCCGCCGATATCATGGCTCCACCATCCATAGCCAATGTTAGATGCCGTCGCGGTGAACTCTGGCTGGAAGTGAAGCGAGTTCCATGAGACAACGGTATCTCCCGAGAAGCCGATGGGGTATCTGTGACTGCCAGGGCCTGCATATCGGGAAAAGGTGAGGGGTCTCTTGTTATCGAGGGCGCTGTCCAAGAAGTGGAAGTGGTTCAGGACCCAAAGTGGATCGATGCCGGGAATCCGGGAATGCTTTCCTTGCTGCCAGTCTACCCACCACATGTCAATTCCTTCTTTCTCAAATCGTCGGTGCAGCACGTCGAAGAAAGCATCGACGAATGCCTGGTTGGTGATGTCGAAATGGATGGGGTCGCCCATCGAGGTGTCTTGATTCAGTGCAGCTGCCATTTCTTCGTAAGGATCTTCGTAGCTCTGAACTCCATCGGCGGGATGATCATTTAGAGCAACACGTAGACCACGATTGTGGAGTTCGTCGAGGAAGGCCTTCGGATCCGGGAACAGTTGTCTGTTCCAGGAGTATCCAGTCCAACCAGTGACCCCAGTCTTCTTGACTCGATCATCATTGACAATATGCCAATCCATATCCAAGACAGCGACGGAAAGTGGAATCTCGCTTTCGTGAAACCGACTCATGAGCGCCAGGTATTCTTCCGCAGTGTAGGCATAGTATCGACTCCACCAGTTGCCCAGTGCCCATCGAGGAAGAAGTGGCTGAGGCCCAGACAGGAGATAAAATGCCTGGATGGCTTCTCGATAATCGTGCCCATAGGCAAATAGGTAACCATCCACCCTGTTTCCGGGCGATCTTGTCGCTACCCATTGACGATCATCGAAAAGCATCGACTTGGAGTCGTCAAAGGTCGCAAATCCTTGCCTGGAAATCACTCCTGGCTCAAGGGGGACCCTTCCATCAGCCTCATCTAGAGTCCGAGTTGTGCCACCCGGATTCGAGGCCTGCACTCCATAGCGCCAGAGGCTGCTATGAGGCCCATGGTGTCCCTTGATCGCGGCACTGAGACCGTTTGAAGAAAAGACTTGCTTGTTGTATGTGAGATGGAATCGAGCGGTAATGATCTGGAGACTGTTCGCGTCCTGTTTGACTCGGAATTCTGGCACAGGCAGCCGACGGTTGATGGCAAAGGTTGAGGCGCGGTCTTCAAATGGTTCGTCGTCCTCGGACCATTCGTAACGCAAAGGACCGTCGGTGAGAACGGTGAATCGGTTTGTCACCGCCAATGATCGCCTCCGGATTAGCGACGGGCGTGTGCGGGAAGCAATAGCGATGCATGACGACGTCTAAGGGTGGGAAATGCGAAGTTATTCACTTCTCTGGAACGGTTCTTTTCTTTGTTGTTGCAGAAGTGCTGGGTGATATGTAGCGGCCAGGTAAACCATGGTTTCTCTTTCCATCCATGTCTCGGTGGGAGGGATAATCCCCGCAGAAATGAAACTCGGCGGAACTCTCGCTGGAAAAGTCGCGAGGTGCCATCACTCGGTCGCTCGTATTCGTGGCTTTTGTCTCTTGAGGCACACCCCGCATGGACGTCACCAGATAAACGTGGCGAAGGCGGGGAACGGCACTAAACAGACTCCATGATTTAGTTATCGCTCTAATTCCCGGCTTCGTCGATATGCACCGGAGAATCACCGAGAATCATGGATAGTCCCTGCGATGGATGTTTTGTTCGGCGAGTTAGGTGTGATCGGCAGCGTCCCTGTCAAACCTGTCTGACCAGATCCCAATCATGTACTTATTTGAGGGTGCGCAAAAAGCCGGGTCCAAAGGGACCCCGATCAGCTACTAATCGCAAGATCGAAGAGCTCCGAGGAGGAGCGGCAGCGGCGCCCGAAATGGTAGCTCTACAAGAGCAAAGCTTGATATCGTATGCTCCGAATTCTCGGATTTCTATCACGAGTTACTGCACAGTGCTCGATATATTTCGGAGTCGTCTTTACGATATTTGGCCCATTGTTGATGTCGAGCATATGAAATCGCAGCTAAGAAGTCAAGACAATGATCCTACTACCTATGTCTTGGTGGCAGCCTTGTGTGCCGCGACGTTGGCGCAGATACGCTTATGGCTCACACCGGCTCCATGCCCTGAGGACCTTTCCGTCACAGCAGAGGACTTTGTTAAGGAGTGCCTACGTATTCGATTGGAAAACTACCATCACCAAGAGCCGTCGCTTCAGGTGCTCGTGACATCTATATTTCTTCATATGTACTATGCGAATCGAGACCAGATCACACCAGCTACCATATCGCTGCGGGAGGCGATCACCTATGCGGACTTGATGCATCTGTGTCACACCCCTCAGTCTAGTTCCACACCATCAAAACAGTGGCAAATGGAGCTTCGATGCTACTGGATTCTGTTCATTACCGAAAGGTGAGTGAAATGAGAAAAGGAACCTGGGTCCTTTTAATATCTTCTGATCGTCATCTAGGACGTTTTGCATCCAACACGACCTTCCTATCACACTCCACAGAACGCCCAACCTCCCCGAGATGGAACGAGATACATCACAAGGTAATTTATATACAGGGTTTTGTGCACTTGTCAAACTCTTCCTACATGTTCAACGCCCTTTTATTCTACCCATTCGTAGTGGCAAGGATATTGGGACGCCGGAGATATACTCGAAAAGTAATATATCGGACATTCAACAACGCATTCAAGTGGACCGACCGGGGCTCGATCTCATTTCTGAAATTCAATACGTGGATATATTGACCACATCTGCCTGGGTTCGCTCTTTGCTATGGCAATACTCTGCTTCTCGCTTTATGCTTTCTTCATCCACGTCCGTCGAGCCTTTGTCATTTGACTATCCGCTAGCAATTGCTAAGGATTATTTGGAATCCCTTTCAAATGTCTCTATTGAATCGCTGCGGAGCCATGGATATGGCATGGTAAGTGAATCATTCACCTTATTCCTGAGTATACGTGCAAAGGAACGTGGCGCTGACAACGATTTAAATGGGCAGGAAATCAAACTTCTTCAAGTCGCGAATTCTGCCCTCGACGTTTTATTTTGCATGCCGAACCTCCTTAGCCATCAGACCTCTCACTTTGGGCCATTAGATACTGTTATTGCGATTGGGCAATTGTTGTCTCAGATCGGAGGGGTCAAGTCAGACCGACTTTACGTGTTGCAGCAGCGCCTGTCGCAAATGCCTTCTTCAATTATAACGCCCCCTAGGCTGGAATATCCAGAAGAGGAGATGTTGGGTGATTCTACTACAGAGCAGCAGTGTTAAGAATTAATTGACACAGCGCGAGCTAGTCCCGAGCAGGACGACACGCGTCATAAGTTGCGATGTTTATGGATCATCCCCCACTGTGGGATAGGCATGCGCACTATTTCATTTTTTAAACCTAGTCTCTCATGTATCGGCAACGTTCATCAAGTCCTTTTCTCGCTTAGTTTGAGACGAAGACGTCAGTGTGTAACATGATACTCTTAAGTTGGCTTGGCAGATTCCACTTGTCTTTGCTGCAGTGTGGTTCATCCTCATTTGCTTTGAAAAGCTGATCAAACTTCACACCGAGTTGGAGATAGTGTGGAGAACCAGGATCAGAAGATAGAATGAGAGTGAAAAGGTTGCGTGGTAATACTAAAAGGAATGGAGCAACGAATCCTATCATCTATTCTATCCTGAAAGGTGGTCAAGAACATTAAAGGAAAACTCATTGAACTCCAATTTGGATGGCGATAATCTAATTATGGTGTATTGTAGTTCGTCTGATTGAGTTAGTATGAAAGATGCGCCCCCGAAAATTGTTATCACCCATTGTATCATCAATCCTACTGCGTTTAGTGTCCATAGGTACAGACAAGTACAGATTCAAAGTAGCTACAGTTTGCAAGGTCTCTTGATAGGAAAAGTTCTTGTCATTCTGGTGTTATGTGCTAGATGTCCTAAAAGATAACTGAGAAACGGAGAAACGCAATTCCTTAGCACTGCCGATTAAAGCCTCGTGAGATTGACAAACTCTCCGGGGGCATGATAGATCGGCACATCCATCTTCAAAGCTTCTCCTGAATAGCCGAGATCTTCCGCAGTCAAAACAGCACATTTCTCACCGATAAGAAGAGCCGTCTGAAAGTTACTATATTAGCCTTGCGGTCTTGTAATAAAAAGGAACAAGTACTTACGCTGAAAGTATTGCAGCCCACATTGTCAGGGCAAATCGACAGGTCACAGACCTTCAGTCCTTTCACTCCGTGGACATTCAGGCGCTCATCTAGAACACCGCCATGTGGCGCAATGGAGCTTCCTTCCCGCGGGGCCATGCTACATGTTCCCAATGAATGCCATGTTGTCTCGACATGACGTTGAACTGCACACGGTTAGCCGTTGATTCCCAAAGGCAGATGAAGCTACCCAAGGCTTACCCCATTTCTCAATATGCGCAATATCTTCCTTGGTATATTCAAGGGTATTGTGGGCTTCATGTCTGTTAGAGCTAAGAATAGAGGATGCTGGCTGCTTCCCAGGCTTCAAGGGTTGCGACCAAGAGCCTATGATAGTATTAGCCTTTGCTGACAAATTGCCTCAATGGTCAAGAGGAGCCCTTACCGTGTTGGATGCCTGCAGAAATATGATTTGGACCAGCGTAGGCTTTCGTCGTTGCAAGATCAAGATCCCGCGCACTAGCTGGCGAGTTAAAGGCGAATTGAGGGTGCATTCCTGTCACTTCTCCGGCATATGATCCCATTCGTCGAGCAGTCTCACGGGACTTTATATAGGCCCAGACCATGGGTGCCATGTCTCGTTTGTCATTCATAAAGCCCGCATCGAAGTCGGGTACCTCATATGGATCAGCCGATTGGATATGGGTCGAGCCACGAGAAAACGGATACTCCTTTTGTAGTTGTTAGAAAAGACTTGGGGGCAGCAAGGCCCTTTGGAAAGTTGAAGTAACTCACCAGGAAATGGAACATAGTAAAGAACTTGCCCGGTGGCATGAGCATATGGTCTCCGAACCAGCTGAATATGTGTTAGATACTTCCATGCGAATGAACCTACTCTACTTACCCAGATATGACCGAATAGTGCATCACTGGCTTGTCTGGTTTGTTCTTGAAGTAAGAATCCCACCCACTCTCAAACTCCGGGGTTGGCCATTTCTTCATATCCTCAAGTTCCTCTTCCGTGGGTCGAATCTTGACTCCAGCATCGATGCCGTTGGTTGCCAATGGACCGGTGCCCTTGATATTCCATTCTTGGAACGCATTTTCTTGGACTTTCGGATCTCCTCGGATGAAATCATCGAAGGTCTCCACATCTGGCTTTGCTCTAAAAACGGAGAAGGTGAGATAATGATCCTGGAAGTTACGCCCCACTCCTGGCAAGTCCACCAAGGGCTCAACGCCTGCGCGGCGCAGCTTTTCTGGGTCACCCACTCCCGACCGCTGCAGAATTAGTGGGGAGCTGAGTGTACCACCACTAATGATGATTTGCTTGCGTGCTCGGAATATCTTGCGAACTGGCTCCCCGCCATTAAGAGGCTTTGTGGGGACTGTCACGACCCCAACTGCACGACCATCCTCGATGATCACCTTGTCCACTTTGGTATTGCATTGCAAGTGGAGGTTAGAG
The DNA here is from genome assembly GCF_028974065.1 of Penicillium cinerascens. Lineage (NCBI taxonomy): Eukaryota > Fungi > Ascomycota > Eurotiomycetes > Eurotiales > Aspergillaceae > Penicillium > Penicillium cinerascens. The sequence continues at coordinate 2,672,471 of NW_026695290.1, read as the reverse complement.
TGCTTTGACCTAGTACTATGCACATACGCATGGGCAGCATCACTTCGTCTTCCTATTGTGAGAGGTTAGAAGCAACCGGTAATGAAGATTGCACATGATCAGCTTACCGGTGTCCCGATTGATCCACTTGAGCCAGTGCTCAGCTCCATGACTATCGTGCAATAACCGTTAGTAGAGTTTTACTTACAGCGGTATGTGTGCTTCTTACGCGGTTTTTAAATCTTGAAGATCGTCGGTAGTTGGAATTCCTTGGGATTCAGCGGCACGGAGGAAATCCTGCGCGATAGGATAGGTATGGTTGCCGAAAGACACCTTGATAGGGCCCTCAAATCCATGCAGGTCGGGGTTATTGCAAGCACGCTGGTAGGTCTCATGCTTTTTCATCAGAGGAATCAGGTCTTTTGTCTTCCAACCTTCGGCTTGAAAGTCATCATAATCCGAGGCAGACGCCCTCGTATACATCTTTGTCGAATTCAGCTTTTGAGCACACTTATATTGTAGAGGTAGAATGACATACCATGAAGTTGATTGAGCTCCCTCCCCCGAGAATATTTGCACAGGGGACAATGGCCTGTCGGCCATCCAGATGCTCCGAAGGGCGAGAATGATAGAAAGATGCAGTTTTCGAATCAAGCTTCATGTTAATGGGGTAGATGCCAGGACGATAGACCCTAGCATTACGTGAGTACACAGCCCTATGATTTAGATTTGATGATAAACTCGTACCATGGATTATTAAGATTGTTCTCTCCCGCCTCGATCAGCAAAACAGAGAGATTATGGTCAAGGTTTGCCAGACGGCCTGCAGGGACACATCCTGAGCTACCACCTCCACAAATGATGATGTCAACTTCTTCCGGGATAGTCATAGCTATGAATGTTTTTCAAGATTGTCTTTGGGTTCAATATATTTTGAATCGAAGGCGCAAATTGGCGGGATTCAAGTCTGGGGGTCAGGTTGCTCGTACCTTTATATAGCTCTCACTGCCTCTGCTTGAAGCCCCTCACGAGAGCAAAGCTAGTTATTGGATATTGTACAGGTCCGCATGAAGCTGCACCTCTTGCAGGGTTTGACCCCGCATGCGGAGGTTGGGCCAATCTGGTGGTAAGATCAGAAACGCGATGTGTTACAAGGGCTTTACACTACTTGGTCTGTTCTCACATTCCCGAGCCCCACGCATTTATTTGGAATATTCCCAGTACCCCGTGGTAGCGGGCTCACTTGTATCATGCCATATGGCTATAATTAGGAAAAATAAATTAATTGGTATTGTTTTTATTCCATGGGTGATCAGCTGGTCTCTCAAATCACGAGAACATGAGAGATTGTGTTGCTTAATGAGCTACAACTTCCACAGGCCACAGAGGCCTAATTCTGCGACACATATGAGCAGAAATGATTGCTTCTTAGCTCCCTGTTAACTATACACCTACATTATGTGAGGTACATAGTATATACATCAGCCCCACTTCTCCAAGAGCAATTTTGCCTGATTCAAGGCGCGGATATAGGAAATCATGGTATCTCCAGAGTAGTGCCTAGCGAAAGATTCCCCGCTTTCTGTCTACTAATAGATCGTAATATTACCATTGCATTCAACGCAGTCATTCAATTATGAGCTAGGGAGGTGAAACTCTGATCGCTTTCCCTAGAACGCTTTTTTCGGCTGTTTACTTCCGTAATGGGTACTCCGAGCGTTAGCGGATTCAAAATAAAAGCTAAACACTGACCACATCACTGGTATCTAGATCCAATAATTGGAGGGGAAAACACGCTATTTGGCCAAGCTCTGGATAGCACTTGTACGTGGCAATTGATGAAGTGTTCTTGGTCTGGAATATGCAGATCCCCCAGACTGTGTGGGGAAGGACGCGAATCTCCCGGTGCGGGGAAATCTTACTTTCGGGTCATTCCCCGGTCTCCAAGTAGCAGATACAAAGAAACCAAATTCAATTGAATATTGACAAAGTGATAGCATTGTCTTCTCGTCAATATCAAAAATTGGGTCTATATTACATGAATATGCATTGTCGTTTCCTACCAACAACATTTGAGCCAGTTGTGATCATCCCGTGTCGACCTCAAATACCTGTCATATTCCAGGAGAATTACCGCACTGAGGATTTGGTGTTAGACTTCAACTCCACATACTGGCCCCACATATATCGTGTAGGTTTTACTTCGCAGACATCCCCGATCTCCTCACGCTCGAGACCATTGTCAATCTACAGGGGGTCCAATGCAACCTAGCATAGTACAAGGCCAGTCAATTGAAAGAACCAAAGTTTCGAGGACCACAAGCAGACTCTAGAACCAGGACTTTGGTCACTACCCCATTTTCAAGTTTTGCCGCCCAGCGGGCCATGGTGATGCCCGCACTTTTGGCAATTTCTTGCGCTCTATCAATGATCCCTTACTGGTTGTTGACTGGATAGCAAATGATGCTCTTCTTGCAATCAACAGTCGACTCGTGGATAATCAAGCGAGCGCTTCACGGCCTGGTGATCACTCAACAAGAGGCGGGGGAATATGGAAAATGCTGATCCCTGTATGTAGATAATAAGGAATCATTTCGCTCTCTTCCTCTCTGGCAATCAGATTGTTGCAGAGTTTCCATAGAAATGAACCGATGCAATCAGCTCTGGAAAGCTTTGTTTTGGAGGGTATGGATTTCCCATACTCCGCATTGTCCATCTTCGCCACCGTAGCCATCCCGGGCCGGTATTTGGAGACAAAGCTCGGAGGGATCACGCCACTCGAAGCATTGAAATGGAAGATACACGGCCCGTTGGCACCGCTACAAGTACAAGGGCAAAATGTGCAGTGGGAATCAAGATCTGCATTCGTGCTCCCCCCATGGGAGACACGGATCAAGTGCGTCATAGAGACTGCGGAAATCGCCATCCAGACCCACGATGGCATCGAACTGGACGCCGCACTCGCCGACGGAGCGATCCAACGTACCTTCACTGATGGCAGTGGATACGCAGGACTCGTGGGTGCATCCGCGGTGGATCCAACAAGCACGGACTGGAAGCAACGACACCTTGGATCGCTGGACCAATCCAATGTGTACGTTGCAGAACTCTCGGGCATTAAAATGGCCCTGGAACAACTGGCAAATCGACCGAACCATCCAACTAAGGACAAGGTCAGAGAACTGGTGATCTTCTCTGACAGCTAGGCTGCGATTAAATCATCGCAGAACCCGCGACGACCGTCCGGCCAATACGTGCTAAAGACCATTTACAACCACGTAAGGGCTATCCGGTCGCGTGAAACACCCACAGGGATCACCCTTCGGTGGATTCTAGCCTATGTGGGGGTTGCTGGCAATGAAACTGCAGACGAGGCTGCAAAATTAGCCGCTTTGTGGGGAGCGGGAGATTCTCTAGAAGGTGCGGGCGCGGGCTCGGAGAAACACTTTGTCTGGCTCGCCTCCACCGCGAAGCGAAACACGCGCAAGCGCATCAAGGAGAGATGGAAGAAGCAGTGGGAGAAAGAGAAGACGGCCAAACCGACAAGGTGCCTAATTAAGGCACTAAGCCGCAAGGCCTTAGAGCTATATGAGGGACTGTCTAAGCCGTACGCATCAATTCTTATTCAAATGAGGTCTAAGCGCATCGGCTTGGGGCATTTCTTATACAAAATTAAAGAAAGGGAAACAGGCCATTGTAGCTATGACCAGGGATCTCAGACACCGAGATATATCCTACTCCAGTGCCCGCTGTACAACGGTCTACGGCGAACTATGCTAGATAAGATCGCTCGCACCGATCTTGGTAGCACCACGGAATACGACGCAATCGTATCACACCCGCGCGCGGCCCGCTACGCCGCTGCGATGATGCATCAAACGGGTCTCCTAGGCTAATTCCGGAACGTTGAGCCGGAACCAGACGACGACCACGAACAAATCGGCCTCGCGGCTATGGGGTAGGTTGTGAAGACGCTGTGCATTCACCAATAAACACTAAGACTAGGCCACCGAGAATGGCTAGGATATTTAACAAGCACTGATTCACTACGCACCGCGTAACCAATTGAGAATCTGAAGCGCTGGGAGTTCCCTAGGCCCGGGGAAGAGAACTAACGAAAGAGAGGCGGAAGCATGACACGGGGACGAGGGGATGCAGAAGGAGTGATTTATCGTGGGCTTTGTTGCTTTGGGTTTGACTTTATATGGGCTTTATTATGTGCGGGATTTGGATTTGGGACACTCTCTACTGTGCCAGCCTCCTGCGAGAGGCTGGTTTTCCTTTGTACGACTGTTTATTGCAAGCCGCGAGTCTGGAGTTAAGGACACCGAGTTCTGCTTCGGATTTGGACGAAGCGCCTGCATAGCCTCGACGCACCTAGTTAGGCTCCATCAGGTTAATAGAACTTTGATTGATTGATTGATTGATTTGGCCCTGGGACTGGCTACGGCCTTTACGACATCTCCCCAGGTATCGCCGCAACCCTCGGAAACGATATAGACCAGCGTCTGACTGTGGGTCTTGTGTTGTCGCTCGTCGGAAAAGACCGCTACGAGTCTGCCTTTGTTGTCCATATAAAGAAAAGGTTTCCAAATTTCTGAATGGGCTTGACCACCATTTTGCCATTTTCCTACGGCCTCCCAGGTATCGCCATGGTCTGCGGACCGCCAGGTGAAAATGTTTGTCGTGGAGGAGTTTGATGGTGGGAGGTTACCGACTAGGAGCAACGTGCCTTCAGGATACTTGCCCATCTTGTGGGATAATTCAAAAAAAGAAAGGTTGAAAGAATCCAGTATACCCGGATTTGGGGTCACTTTTTATGTCGTGAACAGTATTCAGGGTACTCCAAGACTTGCCCGCATTTCCCCTTTCGCGAATGATGAATTTGCCCTGCTGTTCCGTTCGTCGCGCGGGTTTTAGGACCCTCTGTGTATGTATGTTCCCAAGTAAGCCCACATCATTTACTCTAATCATCATTGTTAGATCTTTCAATTACAAGCCGCTACATCCGAGGGATTGACTGATGATATCATTTACCCTGGCCCTTCGCTAAGCGATACGCAGGCTAATACAACTAGATGGATCAGGGGATTAGCCCATCAGGTCACCAAGTCAGGGCGCGATCCGATGTATCCGTGTACGTACATGTGAAGTGCACAGTTTCCTAAGGAGGAGGCTAGAGCCTCGTCAAGGCCTTTCTTGGCCGAGTTGCCGTTCATGCTATTAGATTGCCTTCTGGCTCATGAATTCGAAACCATCGTGATGGCTAAGCGAACTCCCAGCAAGAGCAGGGAAACTCTCGACCAAGCAATTTCGCAGCCAGCCCGTAACTGCAACACAGTTCCCGTCAATTCTTTCAGTCAGCATTGCCAGGGAGAAGTCACGATAATCACGCCAAAAGGGTAGCCTGATGAAGCGAGCGGCAATTGGGTCACAGGAATCCTTGCCGAGGGTTCGAACAAAAGCGTGATCGACCTGTCTCTTCATGGACTAGGAGATACGGGAGCGCGGCGCGAACCCAGGTCTGGATGTAACCGAGGCTGGGCTCGTGTTTGTGAGGCTGAGTGGCCCCCACCTTGGATGACGTGAGCCAGAGAAGCTCCTTTTTAAACCCGTATTCTCCATGCATTCTAAACATTCGCTATCCGAGTTGTGTAAGGAGATAGCAGCTTCTTTTCAATTGCACTATGTCTAGAAAAATCGACAACCTACCTGAGCCCGGCAATAGACAGCCAATCAAACTGATCGTCGCTAGCCCCAGTCGGTGAGACTAATGCCATCGCATGTGGGTACCCCACAAGAGTTAACTTTGTTCTAGAACAGGCACTCTAGGACTCTACCGGGCATTGCAGATCTTGGATTTCAAGCCATATCACATGTTTGAATGCGTAATGGTACACGGCGTGCCCCATATCGAAGTCCTGCAAGAGGCTGTCTTAGCCCAGCATAACAGACTCTCTGGCATTACACGATATTCCAGGAATGAGTTTGACAAGTGGTTCGCAGAGTACGACGTAAGTTGCTAGTTTAACAGCCCGCATACTCATTTGTAGCCTGATCAGCTGACCTCAATGAGACCTTGGTGGAAGTCCCAGCTATGCTAGGCCCTTCGGTCATTGAGGCTTATGCGACCGATCCTGATGTGAAGTTCCTCCTCACGGAACGAGAGCCTGAGAAATGGGTCGCTTCTATCAACAATACCGCGGGTCCTATTGTCAAGAAAACCAAGAGTTTCCCTCTCAATATTCTGAAATACTTCGACCATCCGTTGAACGTGTTTTTGAGTCAAACAGTGCTTGTTTACAATGTTTTAGCCGACAGCACCCACCCCGGTGGGCCTGGTAACGAGGTTGCTTTGCAGAGGAACTATACAGAATAGTATGTTTTCCCTCTTCACACCTTATTAAAATTCTAACAATAGTAGTATTTCGATGGTTAAAAGGGTGATTCCGGCCGATCGTCTCTGTCATATCAGGCTCGAAGAGGGGCTAGGCTGGGAGCAAATTTGCCCTTTCCTGGGTGTACCCATCCCGGACCAGGAATACCCCGACCGCAACGAGCCAGAGAAATTCCAGGCCCTCGTTCAGGGGCTTGTGAACCCCATGCTCACCAGGGCGATGATCAGATTTGCCACGGTCTGCATCCCGGTTGTGGGAGTTCTGGGTTGGGGAATTATGAAACATGGCTCTTCGCTGCCCCGTGCGATTGCCAAGCCTGTATTTAACTGGATTGAGAAAGCTTGACCCTAAACATCGTGGTAAGAGTGGTGCCATTTAAAAAATCGGAATCCACACTGGACAGGTCTGCTGCATATCATGCCCAAATACCTGTTGCCAGCCACTACTTGCGGAGGGGCAACTGAAGAGTCCTCTACGACTATGTTAGATTATTTTTAGCTTGTCAACCCCGACCTTTTGCATTTCACGGCATCCTCGACGGTCCGTGGTTTCTTCTAATGTGGGTAAAAGAAATATAAATAAATTGTAGCGCTGCCCGATGTGCTTTCCTCACCACATCACGATTGCAGTCTCATGTGGATCCTGGACAAGTGGGTCTTTCTCCCCGCCCTTGACCATTGGACTGGTAGTTTAATATATTGAAAAGTGGGCAGCCTCCGGTGGCTTGAGCCACCATGCGTCAAGCCACCGGGCGCCACGTCATATGTGCCCAGATCTTGTGTTTTTTCATGAAAAGTAATCATCAGAGGTGCTTTGACACTCCAGGGTCGAATTCTATGACGACGGCCGTTGATGTCATCGGGTAGGAATTTCTTGTAAAATCATTCACATAAATCGAGACCGTAAGACCTGATACCGGTAAGCATCGAGCACTTTTCATCGGCATCCGCCTCTTTTATCGACCCCCGGTTGAATATCGCAAACATTGGCATCATGGCCACTCCAAATAACCCGAAAAACGAGCCCACGTGCAACGAACAGTCTCAAAAGAAACAAACATACTCTGAGTGGACGAAAGAAATATACAATGACCAATATGAGAAATGGATGCCATGGGTAGAGGATCAATACCTCAAATGGTTCGGAAAGGGCGACAACAAATCTTCCTACGCAACAAAAGGTAAGTTGACAGGCATCGTGAAAGTCTCATGCTCAACGTTGACACTGAGTGAATAAGATACCCTATCGAAAACAAAAGTTACTGGCATAGATCAAGTAGATCAAGTCCAAGATGATACTGCGAATATCGTCGGAAACCAAGTCGGGGACAAGGGACTTCGCTCCAGTTGGGCAATTCGGTTCAAAGGAGGGGATCAACCGAGCCGAGAGGAACGGCAAAGATAAATCAGGGTCTAAAGCAGGACCCGCTGCAAGTTACCTTGATGCTGGCAAGGAGAGAGCTAGCAATGTGGGATCAGGTTTGGCCAAAGGCGCTGAGTCTGCTCAGAATGTTGCCGCGGGAAGTCTAAACAGTGTCAAGGGCTTTTTGCCAGGAGGTAAATGAAGTTAATCGGTCCTAGCTAGGTGCCTACAATAGAGATTGGGGTATGATTTTCCACAAACTTGCCATTCTGGTTTTTTTTTGTATGATTCTTGAACGATTCCAAGGTTCACAATAGTATCGCACCAGAATGATGGTCCTTGCTCATGTTGACTACTCGTTCGCCTTCTTCAAGGTATCCCCATAACCTCATAGTTCCAGTACAAGTAGCATTCCTTCTCACGTTCAAAGTTGGACTATTTCACCGTGATTTATATACTTTCTATTATATCTAGGGACGGCAATCTTAAATTCTACAACCAAGGCACAAAAACCCCACAACAGCCTCCAGAAAATGTGACAAATTGTGGGGGTTTGATTCCAAAATGTCTTAGCTACAAAGCCTATCTCTAGTTCCGAATGCTGAAGTAACCTGCAAAGACAAGGGAGACAGCATTGCGACTCGCCAATTTAACAAGGTTACTCCAGAATTGGCACCAGCCCACCAGCCGCGGCACTAGGTCGCACCTAAAAACACAGCGAAACACAGGCCGCAACGACCCAATCACGGTCTCTGCTACTTCCACCTCATTATATCCAATCGAACCTAGTTACACGATACCCGTGCAGTCGCCATTTTCGTACACGATGGAGGAAAGGTCAATTGTCAACCGTATTTCCCCACAATCACCCCGCAAAAATTAGAGCGACCGAATGGAGTGGCCCCTGCTCAAGCATTTGTTTACTGCAGGAGCGCATACCGACTACAAGTACTTCCTTGAGTAGTCGACATAACCACCATGTGAACCCACCTTCAGTTACACCACCCGGAGCCCATGTTTCACCAAGGCACGTCGATCTGAGTCCGATCTTCTTCCACCATTTCCTCCATCCAGCAGCTTGGTAGAACTTCAAGAGCGCAGGAGTCATGGAAGACACCAAACCTACCGACCATATCCAGCATCAGCTCGCAGTTCCAGCGCAAGCACCGGATGCGAATACCATCGGAATCGACGATGAAGTCCTCCTGCAAATGTCCGAGCAAATCCCCGAGTTTGCTAGTCTGGTCGAAAGAGCTCGTCGCGCTTCCAATTTTGAACACAATCTCACCAACCGAGAGGCCTTCAAAGTATTCCCGAAAGCAATTCTTTTCTCTTTTATTTTGTCCCTGGCAATCATAATGGAGGGATACGACACTTCACTGCTCGGCTCTTTCTATGCCTACCCGACATTCCAGGAGCGATTTGGAGTTCCGGTGAAGGGAGGGGGCTACCAGGTCACTTCAAACTGGCAAACTGGCTTACAGAATGGAACGAACGTCGGTCAGATCCTGGGTCTTCTTGTCGCTGGTCTTATCGCGGATCGCTGGGGCTACAAGAGGACTATGCTTGGCGCTTTGATCTCTCTGATCGCCTTTCTTTTCCTGATGTTCTTCGCCAACAACATCGGAATGCTCTTTGCTGGTGAGGTTTTCTGCGGTATTCCTTGGGGTACTTTCCAGAGTTTGACCACTACATATGCCGCTGAGGTTAGCCCCGTCGTTCTCCGCCCGTACCTGACCACATACGTCAACCTGTGCTGGGTTACTGGACAGTTCATCTCTACAGGAGTTTTGCGAGGTCTCTTGGGCCGTACCGATCAATGGGGCTGGCGAATTCCCTATGCCATTCAATGGATCTGGCCTGTGCCGATCATCATCGGTGTTCTTTGTGCACCAGAATCCCCGTGGTGGCTGGTTCGCCACGGCAAGGTCGAAGAGGCAAAGAAGTCACTCAGTGGGTTGTCTCGTCCGGGTGTCTCGTATTACGACACCGAAGATGCCGTAGCACTGATGATCATCACCAACACTCATGAGAAGCTGACCCGAGAAGGAGTGTCCTACTGGGACTGTCTGAAGGGAGTCGATCGTCGACGCACTGAAATTGTCTGCTGCGTCTGGATGTGCCAAGTTTTCTGTGGTATCTGGTACGGTGGTAACATTGTCTATTTCCTCCAGCAAATCAGCTTCAGCAATACCCAAGCCTTTGATTTTGGTCTCGGTGTCAACGCGATCGGCTGGTGCGGTACCGTCTGCTCTTAGTTCGTTATGCAGCGGGTTGGTCGACGAAAGTTGTTTGTCACTGGTCTGGGTATCATGTTCACGGTGCTGATGCTGGTGGGTTTCCTGGGTATTCCGAGCCACACATCTCCCGGACTGAGCTATTCGTCCGCCGCTTTCCTCCTTATCTTCATGTTTACCTACGATCTTACCGTCGGCCCCGTCACTTATTGTCTCATCGCAGAGATTCCGTCTACCCGCCTTCGGATCAAGAGTGCAGTCCTCGCTCGTAACTGCTACAACATCGCTAGTATCTGTGCCAACTTCCTGAATCCTCCTATTCTCAACCCCACCGCCTGGAATCTAAAGGGCAAAGGAGGCTTTGTCTGGGCACCTCTCTGTCTGATCTGCTTTCTGTGGTCGTTCTTCCGCCTGCCGGAGCCCAGGGGTCGCACCCCCACTGAGCTCGATATTCTGTTTGAGAAGAAGATTTCAGCTCGCAAGTTCTCAGAGTTTGAGGTTACTCCGTTCCGCTCGAATAATTTCGAGGTTGTATCCGAGACTGCTGCTCTTACTGAGAAGCTTTAGCCTTCGGATGAGAAGAATGAGTATGCCGTTCCCTTGCATCCCTACTTGGCATTTGCGTGGATCGAGGAATATGAGAATGTGAAAATGACTTACGTACGGGCTATGCAAGAAAATATCTAATCTCGGTAATTGATTAAGTTAATATCCAGTCTGTTGAAGAAATCAAGTTTCAAATGTTACTCTTGCCTATAAATTCAAATGTGAGCGAAGTTTTTACACTAATTCCCTCTCACTCGCTGGTATTGCACAAATGCCGGGCATAGACCGATAGACAGGCTCGAGCTGGAATTGGAAGCCGAAGCCCTCATTCTCGAGTCAGGAACTCTCTGGGGTCCCGAATTAGAAGATGTAAAGATATTAGAGCAAAACATAGTGCCATACACGCATCGGCAGACGCTGAGCTTCTTTTTTTTTTTTTTTTTTTTTGGCTACTTACTGGTTTCCTGGTAGATAAACACATGAGTTAAAGAATATCCCCGCTTCTCTTCCTTGTTTGTACTACATCAAAAAGCCAGTTCTGACGATTCTCGGCAAGAACGCCGCAAGCTTGGTAATATTAATGGAAAGACTGCCGGCCTCGGCCAGGTATCGGCACTCGGATTTCGGGCGACGTCTGTGTTCCGAAGGCGCCCCCGGAGCGGAAAGCTTGTAGAATATTCTTCACGGGGAGGCAGAAGAAACAGCGATTGGAGCAACATTCATAATATCCTAGGAAATTAATCTTGGTTGGACTCGTGCCGAATATCACCCCCCGCACCGCACGGGCGCGGTACGTAGCCCCGAAATTGATGTTCTGGAGCATATTCGCATGGACTAGGCCAGTCAATGTATGGTTATTTCGCAGCGACTGGAAAGAATTGGCCAATTATTTTGCTGCAGAATTACACGAGGCAACTAAAGACATTTGATCAATCAAATTCCGGACCTTGACGTCGATCAAGTTCCACGTTAGTGTTAGTGTCGCGGTCGAGGCCGTTATTCCCATTCTTGGCATTTGTTGATTTATGTTTCACGCAGATCTGTTCCGGTACAACTCTTCCAACGGCATGTCTACGTGGATGGAAGAGGAAAATGATCAGCATATCGGCCGCGCAAGAGTATGCATGCAACGTTGATAGACGCTAGCACTTGGGTCTCGTTTTACCCGATATTTGATCGAAGCTGATCCCACGGCTCGTGGCTGCTTAAATTGATCTTATTGGAGACGATGTTTAAAATTCCCCATCGGATCTCTCGGGGGAATTATCCGAGCCCCAGTTCCAGGCCAGGCTCTCGTGTACAAGCATTTCTGATGCAGGCTTGAGTCGTTGGGCATCCATAATACCCACGTGGGCTGAAGAAACCAACTTCCATCATGGCTTCCATCCAAATCTCAAGTATAAAGGCACCCAGGCCCGTCGCTGCTGAAGACTCGTCCATTTTTGTAACGGCAGATTGTAACTTCTTCAGGAGAATCAAGAAAGATAGTCTGCGAAAATGCATCCTAGTGCTCTTGTCGGCCTTTTGGCCTTCGCCGCCGCCGCGACGGCTGTTCCCCACAAGCCTCGCGCTGGTCACTCGACTTCTTCCCTTGAGAACTTGAAGTCCCACGTCAAGAATGTTGTTGTTCTCGTTATGGAGAACCGCTCTCTAGACAACCTCCTGGGTGGTCAGACCCATCCCGGTCTGGAGAACCCCATCAACAGCGGTCCTTTCTGCAACCCCTACAACGTGACCGATCCTTCTCAGGGTTACCACTGCGCCGTTGCCAAGGATTACGACTCCGTGACTGATGACCCCAGTCACGCTGTCACTGGTAACACGATGGAGTTCTTCAGCCAGTGGACCCCCGACAATGCCGCGATTGCCGATGGCAAGTTGGTTCCCAACAACAACGGTTTCATCCACGAGCAGATCTATAACTATGGCGAATCTGCCAACGAGACTGTGAAGGCTATGCTGGCCAAGCAGGTGATGAACTACTATACCGAGGACCAGACTCCTGTTATGACCGCTCTGGTTCAGAACTTCCTTACCTTCAACCACTGGCACTCTGATGTCCCCGGTGTAAGTGACATTATCATACTTATATTTCGAGATCCATATACTGAGTCTGATTTTAGCCTACTGACCCTAACCGTTTTGCTGTCGTTGCTGGTACCTCCGGCGGCCACGGTACCAACGATGATACCTTTGGTACCTATGCGTTCACCCAGCGCTCCATCTTCCAGCAGCTGGGCGAGACCAACCACACTTGGCTCAACTACTGGGACACCGCTGGTGGCACCGGCCCCGAGGCCCATTGGTTTGCCTGGACCAAGGCCACCGGCAACCAGAACAAGGTTGTCCCCATGGACCAATTCTATACTGATGCCGCCAGCGGCTCTCTGCCTGAGTTCTCCTATCTGAACCCCTCCTGCTGCGGCGTTGGTACCACCTCTATGCACGACAGCGGTCTTATCTCCGACGGCGAGGCCTTCATCAAGAAGGTTTACGAGTCTCTCCGTGCTAGCCCACAGTGGGAGGAGACTCTCTTCGTCCTGACCTTTGACGAGAGCGGTGGCTTCCATGACCACGTTCCCCCGCCTCTGGCTCCTCGTCCCGATAACCTGACCTACACTGAGAAGGCTCCCAATGGCCAGGAGTACACCCTCGACTTCAACCGTCTGGGTGGCCGTGTTCCCACTCTCCTGATCTCTCCTTGGGTCAGCCAGGGCTACGTTGAGCAGAATGGTACCAACTACCGGGGCCAGACTGTGTCTTACTCGGCTGCCTCCCTGCTCCGCACTCTTGGCTATCTCTGGAACTTCGAGCCTTTTAACCCCCGTGTTGAGAATGCTGCCTCGTTCGATCACCTGATCCAGAGCACTCCCCGCAAGAATGCCCCCGTCAAGCTCCCCACTCCCCACACTTTCTCCCGCTAAATGCGCAGGCGAAGGAGCTCCGGGATCTGAGGGTTTGGTGAAGTAGAATTTATTTCGTTTGATAGAATTTGAGAGACAACATACAAAGTTTTTTGGTCATGACAAGAAATCAACACAATCGAGACGTAGTTGCACTTAAACGTACCAGATCTTCCCTGTCAGAATTTTCTTGTTTAGTTGCCACCTTATTAGAGCACTCAGGCACACGGAGCATTGCACTGGGCATATCTCAACACGAACTCATGGTCAATGAATGCTCAGCGACCCCCACTGATATACTTACTCCACTTTAGCCTATACCCGGGATCGGTTTTAAGTCAATCAAAGTCGTTCCTAAGCTGATGGCCCGTTAATTATGCTTAGTGACATAAATCCGGTAAATATGCTCCGCACTTTAACGCTCACTTTCGGCCCCCAACGAACTTCCCGCGTCAGACCCGACAATTGGAAGACTCGTGCGCCACGAGGAATAGTCCACGTAAGCCCTGCATGCTTTTACAGGAGGTCGAGGATTTAGAATGGAGACTGCCGCTATAGAAACCCGGCATTTGACGAGGCTGACTGACGCAGTGATACGGACACGAGCCTCCGTACTCTACTATTCGTCAGTGGCAGCAGGGTATTGGCTAGTGATGACAAGAGAAGCAATTAAATGCCGCGTAGTCTGTACATACGGCTGGGTGAGTCTACAGCCATAAGGCTTGAAGGATCGAAAAGGAAAAAGGAACTGTGAGCCGTAAGGATGTTGAGAAGAAGCACATTTACTGAATCCTGGCCATTCATTGAAGCTGTACTTCCGACACGAACAAGAATCCCTGACAAGTAGATTTGAGAGCTGGTTAATGACCCATCTACTGCAATTGCGTGACCAGATCAGGCCGCATACAGGGGGAAGTACAAGCTGTCATCCGCTCAATGCATACAAGATAATCTCCGAGATGCACGTTTGCCAACAGACCCCTAGGAAATGGAAAGTAAAAATGCTCATCGTCATCCGCGCCGGGACCAAGCAACTAAGCATTTAGGGACCGGAAAGAAGAAACAATAACAACCTGTCGATAAGAGCCCGAGCTACATAATCCCTGGTGGTGGGAGTTATCTTCACAGTCAGCTTGAGCGGGGGTCAACTGCACTGGCCACCAACAGTTGGTGATTGCGTACCAAGGCCCCGGTCCGGGTGCTAGGTTCCTGTGTTGGTGTGTGATGGAATGCAGAAGCTCCATTGAGAACACGACCAACACGAGATGGTGGTTGGTGGACGAACGCCTCGGCGGCTACGGGTGATTTTAGTTCATTTGGACTGTGATTTGCTTCGTTTATTTATAGGGCGCCGATCCTTGCGCGTATCGATTGGCTGTCGTGTGCTCCACCAAACAACCGGTTGTCACACCTGCATCTGTGATTGGTCAATTGTTGGTGGCTTTTACTATCATTAGCAACAATTATGCAGCTAAAATAGGGGTAATTTGGGAGCTTTCTATGTTAAGATGCCGGAGTGCGGGGAACTGATGTTGGTAGTGTTGGTTCTGCCCCTGGCTCATTCTCTATCTATATCAAGGCCCCCGTCGGTTGTACCTGGATTCTGTCAACCTGGGCTTCTCCAGAAAGGGTCCCTAAAGATCTCTTGGTGGACTCCAATCTATTCAAATCCTACGCTCATAACATAATTTACAATGGGCGTCATCCGCTTCCCACGCCCCACGGGCATCTATGTACCTAATTCTCCTACACGCCTCACCAACGATATGATCTCTCCTCCGCTTTCATCGGACTTCAATTTCGATGCCGAAACCATAACTCCCTCCACGTTGCCCGCTCTTGAATACATCTCCACCAAACTCCAACAACGAATGATGCACGTCACCTTGCTTGTCGGCCGGGGCAAGCCCTATCCGACCGGCGAACCCTCCGACCTGATGATCATTCCCATTACATCTCTCGATGCCCTAGGATGGCGTATTCTCGAGCGAGCTATCGCCAAAGCCGCGAAGAAATTCTCCCTGGGCCAGAGTTGGTCTGATGCATTGAACCGCAGCCAGTACGAACGCCATGCAAATGAGTACTTGGTCCAGCAATCAATTTTACAAAACGAGGTCGTCTTCAGCCAAGAGGGTCTGACCCTGCTAAACATGGACCGCATCTACACCTTCAAACGCCGACTGTGCATTCTCTCCAATCGACCTTTCTCGCGCACAGACGACCAGTCCATGGCCTCGTGCGTGAAGCTTCTCCACCGCCTCATCGACGATTTCCAAGGCCGTCCATTCAGCAAGGCATTCTTTCACCGCGTATATGAGCAGCTCAATGTGCGCGACGACCTTCTCACTGCTATTGCAGCTGCTTACAAAAGCGCGCACAAGTTGGATGCGATCATCCTGCCTCCGCAACCTAAGGCTGAGCAACAGAAGCCAGCGATTCAGAAGCCCGCTGTTCGGAAGCCCGTCACTCAGAAGTCCGTCGCTCAGAAGTCTGTCGCTCAGAAGCAGGCCCCCAAGGCCGTGCGAGTTAAACGTCCGGCTCAGCCTGCTAAGTGCAGCATCCAGAGAATAGGCGCTCCGGCGAAGCGAGGGCCCAAGACTCCCCCTCTCGGCGTCAGATGTGACTCCAATCACTAGAAATGAGTGGAATATCCTTGTCAGCCAGGATATTCGCTTGCAGCCGACTGTCACCAAGTGGACTCCATCACCCACTGTCTATGCTGTTGCGTGAATAAGTTCTAATGTCAAGTGAAACTTGAATTTTCTATCAATCACTTCAATTTTATTGAGGCTGTCTCGGAAATCTGCCGAAAAGGGCAGCCACGGGCCCCACAAGAGTGCTTGGTCAGTTGTTCTCCCAATGGAAGACTTTTTCGAGAACATACGTCTAACAAATTGTCCCAGGCCTTGCAAAAGAGACACAAGTTACTACCAAACTCAATTGGTAACTGCTTCGATGTCCCTTCAGAATATTTAGCGCAATAATTTGACCTCGCGAGCCTCCACTGTCTTTCACTCGGCTGGGAGCCACCGCATTATAGTCATGCAATTATTAGTGCAGCTTTTATGGGAACCAAGCGATGGACCCAAGTCCAGATATGTGAATGGATGGGATTGATTAAGAGACCTTCAGTCTCGAAAATGTATCATACTGTTACGACGTTATGAAAAGCAAAAGCGAATTCTATAACCTCCGTTTCACCTTGCCATAAGATATCCAGTAGGCTATTTACCTAGGTATCCAGTTCTTCCATAGCTAGCTCATTCTTGACGCCCGACACGGCCGAGCGGCCACCAACGAGAAAGACAGGCCCCGATCATCGCCAAACTAGGCCGCACGGCGTTCTTCACAGGCCGAGCGTGGGAACCCCGATTGCAAAAAGTGGATACATTATCTTATCAGAACGATCGAGTTGAGTAATTATCAACGAACGCATCGGGCCTCGCCGTAACCCCGCCACATCACGTGCAATCCCGATTACCAGTTCACTCCATGGTCAAGCACTAAAGCACGATTTGAGGTAGTCAAAAGTTCATTCAAGAAGTGTGGAGAAGTCGGAAATGGTGTAGGGCTTGCTCGGCCATTGCGGGTGCAACCCTCCTTTTCTCCCGTCCGATCGCAAGGAGTTCTCCGTACGCCGACTACTTCACTGCCAAGCGGATCTAAAGTACATTGTCGAGCTTGGCGACACGGCCAGACGACCGATAAGCCTAGTGGGAAATTCACTCACGTGTTTAAGATCGGCGAGCTTGCGTTGCAGGTTATAATCCAACCCCTCTCGCTTTTGACCGTTCCAACCGTTTGTTTTCTCTCGACAACTGTCAGGAAAATTTATCCGTCGCCCCACCCTAGGTGTCACAGGGCTGACGAAGAAGGCATTTTGGAACGCGATAGGAAGAGTGCCCAAAAATGACTTCTTTTGTTGATGACACGCCCACGGATGCGCGGAGCGTGGATAGCGAGAGGACCTGGATCTTAAAGCCGCTTCTGCGCCATGCTCAGCGCTCGCATAGCAAGATGCCTGGCATTCGCAAAATTCCTCTTCGAGCGATCGGTATCATCTTGTTTGTTGCATTTTTGAATGTCCTTGTATGGATTGCTGCCGCAATTGTATTGGTAAGTCGAAGCCAACTTGGGAATAATCATTGTGTTTGGATATGTGCTGATATCTCCTAGCGTTATCACCCGTATGAGACTGTCCTTGCACATCTGACAGAATGATTCGAACTGACCAAAAACAGAACGTTGGTGTCTACTGCTGTGCTCGCTTATACTCTCGGCTTGAGACATGCATTCGATGCTGATCACATCTCTGTACGTGCTTTGTATGCAAGCTCGAAGATCACAAGTTCTGATGCAACTATAGGCCATCGATTTAATGACTCGACGACTACTCGCTACTGGGCAGAGGCCAGTCACGGTGGGAACATTCTTCTCACTAGGCCACTCGACGTGAGTCCGTAGGCCCCCGATGTTTTTATACATAAACTGATCAACTGCTAGTGTCGTCATCATCACCTCAATTGTCGTCGCAGCAACTGCAGCAGCCATTTCCTCACGATTTGACAGCTTCAGCACCATCGGCGGAATCATTGGCAGCTCTGTCAGTGCCACATTTTTGATCCTACTGGGTATCATGAATGCCTACATTCTCTACAAGCTGATCAAGCAAATGCAAAAGGTGTTCAACTTGGCCGAGGATCAAGCCGATGAAGCCTGGAAGATTGAAGGCGGCGGGATTCTCTTCTCCGTTCTGAAGAAGATGTTTAAACTTATTGACCGGTGCGCTGAGAAATCTTCAACATCAAAAATAAACCTTTAGCTAACTCACGAAAGACCATGGAAGATGTATCCACTCGGAATCCTCTTCGGACTGGGCTTCGACACCTCGTCCGAGGTAGCCCTTCTGGGAATTTCTTCCGTCGAAGCAGCAAAGGGGACCTCTTTCTGGGTAATTCTAATCCTCCCCGCGCTCTTCACAGCGGGCATGTGTCTCCTAGACACCACCGACGGCGCCCTCATGTTTTCGCTCTACATCCAACCCTCCGCCAACTTCCTCCCCCCGAAAAGGGACAGCACAGTCTCCGATAATGCATCTGACACACCAGACGACGAACTGCCCCAATCACGAGACAACCACCGTGACCCGATCGCCTTCCTGTACTACTCCATTGTGCTGACCACATTGACGGTGATCGTCGCCATTGTGATCGGCGTCATCCAATTGCTCACCATGGTTCTGAGTGTGACCAATGCTACGGGCAGGTTCTGGGATGGTGTGCAGACAGCCGGTGACTACTACGATGTGATCGGTGGATCGATCTGCGGATGCTTTATCATCGTTGGTGGGCTGAGCGTGCTGCTGTATAAGCCGTGGCGTAGGTGGATGGCGAGGCGCCATGGGCAGAGTGTGATTAATGACGAGGAGCGTTATCGGGATGATCCTCG
Organism: Penicillium cinerascens; assembly: GCF_028974065.1. Classification (NCBI taxonomy): domain Eukaryota; kingdom Fungi; phylum Ascomycota; class Eurotiomycetes; order Eurotiales; family Aspergillaceae; genus Penicillium; species Penicillium cinerascens. The sequence goes on along the minus strand of NW_026695290.1, from coordinate 2,653,598 downwards.
GGAATCTGATGATGACACTGGCATTGTGGTCCACGAGTCTGGGAGCAGTGTCGAGCGTGGGCAGACCGAGGTGGTTGGGAAGGGGGGCTCGCGGGTTGCAGTGAAGGCAACTGATGAGCCCCGGGTCGAGGAAGAGATTTTTTAGATGGTACTGTGGCGTGGGTTTCTCCCTAATTCAAGATTTGCATAGATATACGATTCATAAACAGCGTTCATGTGAGTTAGCGTTGCTCGCAACTATATTTCGCTTTTGGCTCAGGCAGAAACATGTGACGTCAGAAGCTTGAATATCGTACATTTTGAGGGTGGTCGTAACCACATTTAGACCTCTGATATTGGCCAGTGCTTCATAATGTGGCGGCGTCACGCAGCTTCTCAGATAAGACGTGGTATTTTCGAGCTTCGTCGAGGCGTGAAAATCCTTCAAAGTCCTTATTAAGCGATGATATATTGTTTTACGAGGGGTGTTAGAGCTCGGAAGACGTTTGTTAAAAGCCAACTGTGCCTGACATATTCAGGAGTTGTGGAGCGATTGCATGTTACTAGACAGGAAGTGTAATTCTTTGATTCAATGTGCGAATAAAGAGTACTCGGTCTTCCCGATACTTGCGTCTTCTGTGCATACATCTGGGAAAATACAGGGCTTTGATATTCGCGTTCCATGCGTTTAGCGCTATATCATTGGATTTCCCTAGCGAAAACACAGCTCTGTTGAAAACACCACCCTGAATGAAGCTCTCATTTAGGGATATCGACTATCTATCCTTATCGTATTGAACAATGCGTGGCACAACTTTTTATTACAGAAGAATTGTTGACCTAGAGTGAGCCCAATTTAGATAAAAGTTTTTTTGAGAATGAGTACAATTGAACAGAGAAACCAGCATCACCAGTAATACGAAGAGCTTGTCAAGGCGGTCAGTGCGCGTTCACATTTCAGTTCGGCCAAATACGCGCCACCCCCAAGGTCGATAACGAAGTTATACCACCAGAAATCCTCTCGTGTGAACCGCAATGCTGTAGTAAAGTCCCAGTATTCAGGATACCAGCCTGCTGATTCCCAGTCAAGAAAACCTGTGATCCGACCCCCCATTATCATAATATTATGGGGTTTAAGATCGCCGTGGGTAAAAAGAATACGGTGCGGCAATTTCTTTATGTCCCTAGCAACGTCGTAAGCTTGGTGATATGCGGAATCGGATTCAAAACCACCCGACCAAGCAGGCTGTATAAGGTATTCGTTGAGTTCTTCCTCAGACTCAAATAGGCCGATAAGGTGGTTAGGAACGCGAATGCTTCTGATAGCAGTACCTAGTAATGAGCAAATCCTAGTCTTGCCCCATGGATTTGACCACCTACGCATTACCACTAAGTAGCCTTTAAGCTCTTCTAAAATCGACTTCCTTTCCTCGACACTTAATGACTCGTAAGCCTGGCCTAGTTCTCGACCAGGAATACGAGTCATTAAAATCGAAACCGGTGCATGCGGTGTATTGGGATGCTCTCCATAGCATATTACTCGCGGTACCGGAAAACCGGCCTTTCTTGCGACTTGCATAGAGAGAACTTCCTCTATTCGCGTGCCATCCGACCATTTCAAGATAAGCCCAAACGGAAGCTGAGCAATCTGATTGTCGTAAGGGATGCCAACCCAGCCGCAATATGATCGAGAGAATCGTCGTATATGTTTATGCAAGAAACCCCAAAAACGACGGAGTAGGGGATTTGTTGGTCGAGGCGTCGGTGGTATTTGTATTTGTTCGTTTGCGATTGGACGAGTGTCGTCAGGCCATGTAAATTCGGGGAGCAAGAGGCGAGGTATAAGCCAAGGTGTCATATATGGAGAAGGCAACACGAACACGGTCGCGTGTTTTGGGAAAGAAGGGGGAGTTATGCAGAAGATAAACAGGGACAGGATAACTACGGGGGCCAGCTGACTGGGTCCCAGATAGAGTTAGGCTGGGACCCAGAGAAATCATGACTAATCATGGGTCCCACTCATCTCCCGCACGTGGCTGGGACCGGTTAGTTCGGCGGTGCATTACGTCAGGGTTTCTTCTGCTTGTATAAGGAGATATTACTTCGGATCATCCTTTAATCCGGTCTCCATAGGCTGTTCGTTCCGACAGAATTCCATTGTGCCTTATATCCATTTCCCAAGATACAAACAACGTCTTGCCAACGTAATGATTGCATTATGATCAACTGTACTTGATCCTCCACTGCCATATGGTTCTGGTGCTGCCCTCCTTTCCTAAGATGGTTTGAAAATCATGCCGGCCCTCGCGACTTGGTTCATGACAGGGGCAGGCGCACTCGGGTTGCCATTGCATATTCCTCGACAGTATGCATATGCGGCTGGAATCAATATAGTATTTCTTACATGAGCATAAATATTTATCATCAAGATGGATTCAAATCCTCTATTCGGAAGTTCGTCTCCCGTGGAGCCAGCCGAGAGTGGCCAGACGATATTCTCATCGCAACCACCGACCTTCATTCTGCCCACCCATTTGACCCTTGATCAACTACACGAGACGGAGAGTCGTCTCGTTGAACATGGTGGGAAAATCACTTATGACATTTCCGAGGCCGGTTTGGTTTTGGGGAAGATTGGCCAAAAGAAACGTGCGGCATTAGAGCTTCGTTCCCGGGGATTCTGGACAGAGGAGTCTCCGTCTTTCTCTATACCGACTCAGACGGTATTCTCGGAGGATAAGGAACCTCCGTTGAAATGCAGGAAGGCTGAACGAAGCATTTCAGCTGTCACTGCTGAAAAATCAGAGATAATTGACCTCAGCACTGAGTCCGAAAGTGAGGAAGATGGGGTGACAAACCGACATGGTCAATCCCAACGTTTGGTACAAGTCAAAGATCCGCCAGGCACTATCACCGTCCTCAAGTTAGAGTGGCTAGACAGTTCCATCCTAGCTGAGAAGGCCCTCTCCTACGATTCGTTTATGGTATACAAAGGGCGAAAGACCCAAGTGCCTGGGAACGAGGCCCCTACAAAATTATCCTCAGAGAAGCTCTCCACCCGAATCCTCGAACGCGCCAAAATCGATGCCGCGTCGCAACCTCCACCAATACCCGCCAATCGATTCCACTCTCGGCGCTCAAAAGAACCACATGATGGTCCTTCCAGTCAGCGGCCACCAACCCTATACCGAACAACCACATCCGAGAACGACGAAACCGCTACCCTGCCAACGCAACCAGATTGGGTTCGCGACCACGTTCTATACGCATGCATGCGCTCAGCACCGCTGCACCCACCAAATGCAGATTTCATAGCCCAGCTCATGAAAATCCGCCGTATCCGCGAACTCACACTCGACGAGATCGGCGTTCGAGCATATAGCACATCAATAGCATCTTTAGCAGCGTACCCCTATGTACTCAAACGGCCAAGTGAAGTCCTCACACTACCCGGCTGCGACGTGAAGATTGCAAACCTCTTCTCCGAGTTCCAGCAACATGGTGGCTGCAACCACACCGACGATGATGGGAACATCGCTGCGGCAGATGCATTGGATACGGACCCTGTGCTGCGCGTGCTAAACACGTTTAATAAGATCTGGGGCGTGGGCGCAAAGACGGCCAGAGAGTTCTACCACAAGGGATGGAGGGATCTGGATGATGTTGTCGAGTATGGATGGGACTCACTGTCGCGGGTACAGCAGATCGGAGTCAAGTTCTTCGATGAGTTCGAGGCTGGTATTTCGCGCAGGGAGTCGGAGGTCATTGCCGACATTGTACGGCATCATGCTCAGCGCGTGCGCCCGGATGCGGACAATATCGATTGCATTATTGTCGGCGGCTACCGTCGTGGAAAGGAAATATGTGGTGACGTGGATATCATACTGACACACCGCGACGAATCGGTCACGCGAAACCTGATCGTGGACGTGGTGGCTAGTCTAGAGAAGGAGGCGTATATCACACACACCCTCTCCTTACATCTCACCTCGACACTGCGCGAGCAGGCGACTCTTCCATTTCGAGGCGATGAAACAGGAAAGAATTTTGATTCGCTCGATAAGGCGCTGGCCGTATGGCAAGATCCTATCTTTGATGCTACGGAGGCGAGCGACGTGGATCGGCGGAAACGAAATCCGAATCCTCATCGTCGGGTGGACATCATCATATCACCGTGGCGCACCGTGGGCTGTGCAGTGCTCGGATGGTCTGGAGATACGACTTTTCAGCGAGATCTGAGGCGATATGCGAAGAAAGCGCATGATTGGAAGTTTGATTCTAGTGGGGTGCGGAAGCGTACTGCTGGTGGGCAGGTGGTGGATTTGGAGCATGGAGGGGAGACGTGGGAGGAAAGGGAGAGACTGGTCATGGAGCGGTTGGGAGTTGGGTGGAGGCCTCCGTGGGAGCGATGTACACGATAGACAACGTGGCATTTCTACCGGTGTCACCAACACCCGTTGATTATTTCCCGAGTAGTAATGCGAATATCTACATGTCCATCAAAGAATGGCTTCGGAATAACAGTTTTACTGCAATCACCTTTACAGTATCGTACGGCATTACATTGACCGTGCTTGGTAACTGTATGGGTGATCCGTGGTAGCTATAATCTTCTGCGGTGCAGGTTTAGCTTTGGTTTACAAGTCGATCATTATCCACCTCGGGGCTTAGGATTTAGCTTCTCATATCACATGAAACATTAAATAACTGTGCCCTTGTTCTGCTTCTTGTCGACGTTGAAGTTTTTCCACAACATGATCGCAGGGATGCCCAAAACCAGAATACAAGTGGAAGCAATGCAGTTCTGCCGCTGAGACCAGCTCCAAGCATAGGCGGCAGCCTCGCGCTCTGGAGAACCAAGTGCAAAGCCCTGCTGCTTGGTGACTCCACCTAGATAAATCGCCATGGCTTGAGACTTCATGTCCGCAGGGAGACGACTCCGGATGGCCGGCAGCCAGACGTTGTTCACGATAGCAGCGCACACGGCGTATCCGATCGACGAGCCCACACTTGAAAACAAGCTAATAAGGGACAGAGCCATGGGAATGCCTTCACGGTCACCGCCCGCCATCACAGCCATGTCTTCACCGATGACCAGGGTACCTCCGGCGAAGGCAATGAAGATTTGACACATGACCACATAACCGATTCCATGCTCGCTGCCTCGGAAGTAGATCATAAGACCGGACCCGAGAATCATAAGCGGAAGCCCAAAGAACAGACAAAGATACTTGAAGTGCTTGGTCTTGTAGACATAAATTCCGACAACAACCGACCAGAAGCAGGAGCCGACGTTATAAGTCGACATCAAGTATCCAGCCGTCGTGTAGTCAAGGTTGTAAATAACGAGGAGGAAGTTCTGGAAATATGTGTTCCAAAGGTCGAAGCTGAAGAAGACAACGGCAGATAGTAAGCAGGCGCCGGCGACAGAGCGATTTTTGAATAATTCCCATCGAATAAAGTGGATGCGAGCGAACCACTTCTCCCAGATCGCGAAGACTGGGAAGAGGCAGATTCCGACAACAATCATCGCAATGAATGTAGCGCTGGAATATTGAGATACGCCGTTGGAAGTGATGCTAAAGGGAAGAAGGAACAAGATAAAAGCGGCCATGATAATGAATGCACCGATAACTATGGTTTCTAAATTAACTCGCGCCAAAGAATCACCGGCAGAATAGACTCACCATCGAATTCATGAAGGTAATGAACTATCGACTGCCCAACAGAGCGTCCGCTCCGCTCTCTTCTGAGGATACCCTTTTTCTCGGCCTGCTTCTCGTAGTATTTGAAACCCAACGCTAAAGGGGCGAAGACAAAAGGCTGAACAATGGCGAAAACACCAAATGCCCAGCGCCAGCCCGATGTGTTAATGAAAGAAGTCACGGCCAAAGGCGCCGTAAAAGCGGTACAGATAAAAGGCGTTTGAACGAAAGCAAAAGCCCAAGCTCGGTTGCGTAACCCAGTGGTATCGGCAACGAATATCTGCAGGGTGAGATAGAGACAGTCGTAACCGATCCAGTAAAAGATATAGCCTGCGCAATACGCGTTGGGACCATCACAGGCAGCCAGGATAATGATACCAAGTATATAGACTAGCAGCGAGGCCAACAGACCCTCGGCACGGCCCCAAAGGTTCAGAGTCTTACCCAGAGGGAGCTTCATCACACCGCCGATGATGGTCGAGGCAATATAAGAAGTAGTCACCTGAGGCGCAGACGAGAATCCGGCGAAAACATAGTTCGTGAGGTTGGTCAACATCGTCTCGTGGAAGGATAAGACGAAAAAGCAGACCCATATCCTGGCGAATCAGGCCATTAGTACTCTGAAGACATCCTACAAGTTAACCCTGCTAGTTAAACTCACCATGCATAGATTCCAATGAGTGACTTCTTGCTGTAGACTAACGCAGCAGCCTCAGCTTTCTGCAACCCGACAGAAGCATTCGCATTGACCTCATCGGGGTGCTGCTTGATTTCCGTCTCGTCCTGCCACTCCAGAGAGCTGGTCTGAGCAGGGACTTCACTGACTTCGTCGCTTTCCTCTGCAGATGACCCTGAAACCTTCACAATTCGGCTGTTCTCATCGCGCCGCCTGATGCTGTCGAAAACACCCATGGTGGAATTGTTCCCACACCGGCGATCCGCTAGTTCCCCGATTTCGCCTGCGGGTTTGAGAGCGCAATGCGCGCTGGAAGAGATGAAGCGATAGCTGAAAGGACTAATCAAACAGAAATAATGGGCGACATTGATTTTTCTAACCCGAACAAGATGGTAAAGAGGGTCCGAAACTTGGAAATGGCGTCCCCAAGCCGCGCTTAGTTAGCCCGGCCCCTCTCAGGGTCCACAAATTCCTCTTCCACTCGTGCGATTTCAATGCGCGCGACCCTGCTCGGGAGACCGCGGAATCAGATTATTAAAATCTGATCCTTTGGCCGCCAATCACTGGACGCCACAAAACTTTGGCTTGGTCTCAGACCTCCGTCCGACCTCGGGTCGCAGGAACAGGAGAAGAAAGCCTGTTAGCTTTTGAGACCCTTGAAAAGTGTCCATTTGGCGGCATCAAAATCAAATACGCGATCTTTTGATGCTACATTCGGTTCTAAGTCTTTTTTCTTGTGAAATTCGTTCTCGTACCACCTGGAGTTGGCGTTTTTCTCATGCGCTCTCTGACCCCTGCGGGATGAGCCGCTGCCAACTTCCCTAGAAGGTTATCAGATTGATTATAAACCGTGATGGGATATCCGTCCCAGACAGTGCTAATGTGAGAATTGGGGTGAACCCATGCTCCCGGTGAATTCCGACGGGGGCAACGTAAATCAATGTCGTATAACGCGCCCAACCATGGTGGCTCAGGGTCAAGATTCTGATCTTGCTTATCTGATTGATATATCCCAGCCAAGTCCATGAATAGTACAGTCCATTCAAATGCCTATTGTGCCGGATCTGGAGTCGCTTTGGATGGTTCTTTGATACACTTCAAGCCTTACACACTTTTTTCATTCCCTTTTGGTAGATGAATGCACATTGTCGAGCAGCCGGGGCCAGCAAGATGATTCCTAATGCAAAGCAATCGGTCTAGATACAAACTCCAATCTGTTGTGCTCATATGTGCAGGTAATCTCACCCATTTGTGATCTTTAGCGGCTGCGTTTGATCATTCTTCTCGAAATAGGTTTGCGCCATCATAGTAAGGAGCTAAGACTCTAGTTGCGCCTCCCGAACCAACATCCGGCGCTACCACATGGCGGCACGTGCTCACTATGTTTCTCTCAGGATCAGGATTTAAATTTTGGAGATAATTATTGGCAATAACATATACTCAAGGGACAACTCCGGATTCATTTCATACCCCATGTGATTGGTCCGTATCTTCCATCTGTGTGCTGGGCGCCTTGCGTCGACTCGTCCGAGCTTGCTCTAATACTTCCGGGGAATCCGGGTATAGCTCTTCGCCCGATAAATCAAGAGGTTGGCTAGAACAGAACCTATGTAACAATCAAAGCATGCCGGCAGGTCTAAGCCTACAAAATACATATAGCATTACAAGATTTGTACAAGACGGTTTGCAATAAAAAGGAGTGACTTTCGGTGAGCTAAGATGTAAAATTATCACAGACTGCGTCCCATTCGAAACGAACAATATCAGAAAGGTAACCAAAGCGACAAACCAGCAAAAGGAGCGTCCATATTAAGCAAGAAGCCAAAAAGACGAGAAATCAATGAAGGTGCACAGTCAATGTCCATCACCTACTCGTCGTCCTCGCTCTCCTCGTCGTCGTCACTCTCCGCAGTCTCCAGCCACTCCAGGAAGGGCTGGGCAGCCTTGTGAATCTTCTTGCTGGTAGAGATATCGACGTATTTTTTGCTCGTCTTGGAACCCCATGCCTTGAGGGTCTCCTCACTCACGAGATCATTCTGGTAGTAGCCAAGGAGAATGGCAGGGATCTGGGCAATCAGAGCCGGGTGGTCCTGACCGACGAAACGTTCGGTACCGCCGAGGAAAGCCTTCTCGTGGCGCTCAGAGGTGATGAGCGTCTTGAGGAGACCAGCACGGGCCCCGATCTGCTTGACAATCTTGTCGTCAAAGATGCTCTGAGCCAGGACGGCGCAGGTCTTGTGCTTGGACTCGATACCGAACTCCTTGGCCTTCTTGTAGATGTCGATGTCGTCAACGTTGGCCACGCCGCCCTTCTCGGCAGCAGTCTCGACAATCCAGCTACCGAGTTGCTCGTACGACGAGGGGCCATCGGCCTCGTTGTCGTCAGCATCCTCAAGAACAAGAGAGCGCTTGAGGTCCGAGGGGAGATCCTTGGCGCGAGCCTTTACGGCCTCCTCGGAGACATCGACGGCCCAGTCGTCGTCCTTGATCTCGACTTCCGCCTCGATGGCCTGGGCCTGGCGGGTCACCTCATCATCGCTTCCAGCCTCAAGAGCGTCATCGCCGTTCTCGTCATCGTGTTCCGAACCATTGCTGTCACCGGGGCTAGCATCGTGGTCTCCGTTGGCTTGGGCCTTCTTGGCCTCACGGCGAGCCTTCTTGTCCTTCTTTTCCTTTTTGCCTCCCTTGGGGTTATTACGGACGATGAAGGTGCTCAGCTTGAGGCGGGGGTCGACATCGGAGCGCTGACCGCAGGCCTTGCAATCCAGGATAATCTTGTCGTCTTTGATGCTGACGTCGGTCTCGGGGTTCTTGCACTTCTTGCAAAGCACAAACTTGGAAATGAACCCATCGAGATAGTCCTGGAGCTTGGTGGCATCGTGGGCACCGTTGATGATCCAACGTTCATCGGTTGGCTTGGCGTTGGCCTGAGCACCGAGCTCAAAGCCAAAGTATTTGATGACATAGGCAGGAGGACGGCTCAAAGACTGGGCCACCGAGTTGAGGTTGACAATGACGGTCTTGATACCGTTGCCCTTGCCCTCGATCTTGGACTGGATTTTCTCCATCTTGTAGCGATAGAAGGGATCGGTGATATCCCGGCGAATGTTGACGGTAGCCATGTTGGCGGTTGGATTTGTTTAAACTTGGTGCTCACGAGAATGGAACGGGGAAAGGTAGCGGGAGGGAATCTGGACCGGAAATCTTGTTGGCGGAACAAGACATGCGTGTCGAGTAGAATTTTTTTGAATTTTTGGGTGGTTCTGTTGACGAAACAACGCGATTTCTCACGGGTTCACAGCGGAAACGGGCAGACCAAAGGGCTCAGCCACAAGATCTGAGGTGTATACTGCAAGGTTTCGACGCGCGAAACGTTTGCAGCTTGAGCGGCAGGTGATGTTCGAAATGTTGCACGGAGGACGAATACATAGACGAGTTCGCAGTGGACGTCTTGGGCGGTTTTCTCTTGGGGGCGAGAACGACCGAAGTTGTTCTTTTGGGAATCCGAATCAAAGGCCGGAGACCCGGGTTTTGGGGACTGAAGAAAGTGATGATGGCGATACCGATATCAATCAGTGATGGACAGAAAAGCGTAAACTGTGTGGAACAGTTGACGCAGAAAAGGGCTTCACTGGGGTGTCAAAGCCGATGAGTGATGGGTGAGAAGTGGGAGAAGTGGGAGAATAACAACGGAGAGGATTTTTGCGGTCCTGCTTATTCAGCTCGGCACGTGGTCTCGGAGTTAAACCCTCCGTTGAGAAACACTTCTCCTCGTGTCTCTAAGAATAACCTGATTAGTTTCCCTCTTTTTCGGTCTTAGGTTCACCCTAGTCGTATGGTCCTCAGTCTAGTACTTTGTTCAGTAAAGAAAAAATCAAAATGCGTCTTGCGCTGCATGAGGTCAATTCTCCTCGGCCCCACTAAAACCCCAACGGCGACCGGGATCGCCCTGGTTCGTGATAGCCAGACGTGCCTCGTAATCTCACTGTGCGTGTTACATACTCTCTTCAGTGTAACCCCGCGCTAAAATATAAGCGTCTTTCCTTGACATCGGGCATTGACTGGGTGTCTAACAAACAGCCATGGTGGACCTTTCCCTTTATCTGGTCACGGACTCGACCCCCGCCATTCTTAAGGGTCGAGACCTGTGCACGGTTGTAGAGGAGGCTCTCAAAGGAGGTACGTGTAATGCAACCTCGGAGAAGAAGTCACTAATGCGGCGCTAGGTGTCACGGTCGTGCAATACCGGGACAAAACCAGCGATACCGGGGTCTTGGTCGAGACGGCCAGGAAGTTGCATAAACTTTGCCAGGCCTACGGAGTTCCCCTGTTGATCAACGACCGAGTGGATGTCGCCGTTGCCGTTGGCGTTGAGGGCGTTCACCTGGGTCAAGATGATATGAGTTTGTCTTCTCGTCCTTACTGTTTCCAAGAAGGGCCTGACCATTGTTCCAGAATTCGAGGAAGCTAAGAGGCTTTTACCCAAGAATGCCATTATCGGCATTAGCGCGTCCTCCATCGAGCAGGCCCAGAAGGCCATTGCCGACGGGGCCGACTACCTTGGGATTGGGGCGATGTTTGCCACTCCGACGTAAGTCCGGCGGATTGTCGCCGCACGACGGCAGCAGACTAACACCCTCCCAGAAAGACCAACACCAAGTCCATTATCGGGACGGTAGGAACCCAGGCGATCTTGAATGCCATCAGCGATGCTACCAACGTGGGCACCGTCTCCATTGGCGGTATCAACCACTCCAACGTGCAGCGAGTCATGTATCAGTCCCAGTCCCCGAAGAAGAAACTGGACGGGGTAGCCATTATCAGCGCTATCATGGCAGCAGACGACCCTAAGGCATCCACCGAGGAATTGGCCAGACTGATCAAGTCTCTTCCCTCATTTGCGCTGACGCCGAGACCTCCGCGGGCCAACGAGGCCGAGGCATTGATCCAAGAGGTACCTCAGATTGTTCGCAAGATGGTCGAGGTGCGCCCGTTGGTCCACAACATGATTAATTTTGTGGTAGTCAACTTTGTCGCGAATGTGGCTCTCTCGATGTGCGTACTTCATTGATGTATACCATTCGTTTTGCTGACCACCAACACAGCGGCGCATCACCTATCATGGCTCCCCACGGCGACGAGGCTACAGACCTGGCCAAGTTGGATGGATCTCTTCTCATCAACATGGGCACTTTGAACGGCGAGAGTGTATCCAACTACCTGAAAGCCCTCAAGGCTTATAACCAGCGTGGTGCACCGGTTGTCTACGACCCAGTCGGCGCAGCTGCAACTGAGATCCGCCGTAACGCGGTCTCCACCCTTATGGCTGGAGGCTACTTCGATCTTGTTAAGGGTAACGAGGGTGAGATTCGGCAGGTCTGGGGTAGCAGCGCCGTGCAACAGCGCGGTGTCGATAGCGGGCCGAGTACGCTCGATGGCCCACAAAAGGCTCGTCTGGCTCGCGATCTGGCGCGGAGAGAGCGTAAGTCTGTTCCTCTTCTCCATGGCTTCTTTTACTAATTGGTTGCAGGCAATGTTGTGCTGATGACCGGCGCTGTTGACTATCTCAGCGACGGCGAGCGCGTAATTGCCGTCGAGAACGGGCACCACTATCTGGGACAAGTGACGGGAGTACGTATTTCAAAAGATATCACAGCCGCACTGGGCAACCGATAACTAACTCCGCATAACATTAGACCGGCTGCGCCATCGGTACCATTTCAGGCTGTTTCCTATCTGCTCACCGTTCCGACAAGCTGCTTGCCGTTCTGTCGGGCCTTCTGATGTACGAGATCGCGGCCGAGAATGCTGCATCTAAGGAGTACGTCCGCGGGCCCGGCAGTTTCGTTCCCGCCTTCCTCGACGAACTATACGCCATCCGGACAGCCGCGGCTAAAGGCGATGACAGCTGGTTTGTTGGTCGGGCAAAGGTGCATGAAGTCAAACTTTAGATTAAAAGCTTGCATTATGGAAATGAAAGCCAAAAGTGACATTTCACGATATGTTCCAGGTGTCTAGATCGATCGCGCGTAGTAGTAATGGCTCCCGCGGTTTCCCCTCGGCCGCTTCCCCGCATCTCCGAAAGTTCCCCGCCGCTCTGTTCTTCACTTCTTCACTTCTTCACACCTCTCTACCTGTCCCTCCATCTACTAGCAGGAATACAATCTACATCATGGCTGCCCTCTCCCGTGCGAGTCGAATCCGTAAGTATCCCATCCAATTCACTGAACCAAGCTAAACAAGAAATAGGGAACCCCGCATTGTTGTGCGTCGCAATATCCCAACCCAAAAGAGTCACCCAGCCCAGCAACTAACAAATCCTAAACAGCATATGCGACATCCAAGAGAAGTTCCGTGGCATCTATGAATTCCCCAAGCTGTACGCCCTCGCACAAATACCCGAAACAACACCCCACGAGTAACAGTAACCTAACAAACCACCAGTATTTCAACAACCTCCAAAATGCTCCGCGCAGCATCCAACCTCCAAATGCCAGTCTACATAACGACCCAAAACCGCGCCAAACTTGGCAACACCGTCTCTGAGCTGCAACCTCATCTGGTCGGCCCCCACATCCGCGCCGACATCGACAAAACGCTCTTCTCAATGATCACCCCCGAGATCGAGGCCAAACTCCCCTCCGATCTCGACGTTATCATCGTGGGCATTGAGACCCATATCTGCGTTACGCAGACGACGCTTGATCTTCTGGCTCGTGGGCATAGGGTCTATATCCTTGCTGATGGTGTTAGTAGTATGAATCCTGAGGAGAGGGGGATTGCGCTGTCTAGGCTGCGGGATGCGGGGGCGATCGTGACGAGTAGTGAGAGTGTGCTTTTTGAGATTCTTCGGGATGCGAATCATGAGCAGTTCCGTGCTGTTAGTGGGTTGGTCAAGGAGACGAAAGAGGATACTAAGGGTGCGCTTGGGGCTTTCTCAAAGATTTAGTGTTTTATGGGTTGGGAAAGGTGGATGAAGGTATATAGGGAATGTGATATAGAATGATACTTTGGATTACGGTTGGATGTGTAGTTTAGTGATCATTTGATTTCCTGTCGTGTCATTAAGTCCATTTTGAGGCACTACAAACTCAAAGAGTTCAACGTCGAGGGAGCTTCAAGGTGCCGGCTCCTTCTTATCCCTGAAACCACATCGCTCGTGCTGGATGATCCGTAGTGCCGAAACCAGATGTCTGGTCATCACAGAGAACGTCCAGTCCTAGTTTGTTTCATCTAGGACTGACGAGTGAGGTTGTTGCCAGACGAGCTCGAGTTGAGCCATCCAAATGCAGATGCGCCTCCAATGGGGTTAGATGCCGGTGCTTTGCCGGATCGATTCTCATCGGAAAACCTGCGACCTACAGGTTGCGCAGGCGCGGTATTCTCTGACTGACTGTTCTGGAACTCAACGTGTTCGGATGTAGCGCTAGAAGGAGTCGAAGCAGAGGCCACACGGCTGCTGGACTTGGCGGGTCGAAGCACTTTCATTGTGCGAGCTCGTGCGGTGGACGCTTTGTTGGCGGCGGCATTGTCCGGCTTGGACTCACGGCGCCAAGGCCCCCACACACCAGCTCCTTCTGATTTGGCAGCTGAGGCATGCGCTGAATCGGTAGCTGTAGCCGAAGTAGAGAAAGTAGATGAACAGGTGGGTGACTCGCCCGACTCTTGCAGATGAAGCTTGTGGGCTTCATCAGACTCGCCCATGGATACAAGAGTCGACGCAGGCGCCGAGGTTGATTGCGCAGCTGGAGCGTGTTCGCCAATAAATCCCACGGTAGGCTTTCCATTCATGCGCGAGGGCCGGAAATCCCGGGCCGTGGTATCGGGGCCCGTACACAAGTGTTTAAATACTGAGTCCTTCTCGGGGCGCACCAGCGGAATGGAAACCCGGCTTCCCTCATCGTCTACTATTGTCATCCTGTCCTGGACAAAGGAGATTTCGGCATTGCAAGAGCGGAGCACATCACTTCCAATGATAATCTGGATTGAATCGTCTTCGGGTCCTGTTTCGCGTACCAGAAATTTGACCTTCAACGATGGAAGCTGGGGTTGGGGGCTGGCCGGACGTGATGATGGCGTTTGAACTCTAGCTTCGGTAAGATACAGAGGAAGCTTGATGTAAGGCCGCTCTTCATTGTGCATGATAGACTCTTCAAGTCCAAGCTTGGTGATTGTTGTTGTGCCCAGCGATGACACGTAAGAGCCTGAACAAACAGCCGCGTACAGAAGCGCTTCGTTCGAGAAGGTTTCCGTCAGCCAGCAGCGAATGATAGACGGTACGGGCCCTATCAAGAACAATCCAGGGGGCGGAGTGATAGGAGACACTTCTAGCGAAGAGCCTGACAGACCTCTGCTTTCCAGACCTAGACTATTGGTCCGGGCCGACTGATGCGAGAATCCGGAGGAGCTCATCCTACCGTCAGATCGGTGGGACAAGGACCTCTCGGTCAGCGGGTGGCTTCCCATCCCACTGCCAGTTCTCACAGGTAGGTCCGTGCTTGAACGATTCGCCTGTCCGTAGTATCCATGATTCGCGCTCTCGTCAAATCGTACGCTGTTCGCTCGTGAGGTTCCACGTCGGGGCTCCTCCTCTCCGTCGAGGCCAACTGTGGAGGCAGCCATACCGTGATGGTGTCCTTCGTCAAAGCCCTTGAAAGGGTCAGGGGGAGAATTGAAGGTGGTTTCTGCAACAAAATGTTCAGTCAAGAGCGATAGAGACGGAGAGTCAAAATACTTACCGGCAGGAATAGAGCTCGCCACCAAAGTCGGGAAAGGCGACGAAGGACCCCAGAGACTTCTCAACCTGGCATCATCGTCACGACGACGTTCCAGTCGTGCGAGCCTCTCGCCCTGCTCGTACTGGGCGACCTGGAGCTCCTTGAGCTCATCGAGGACACGCCAGATATCGTCGCGCGAGGCAAAGGGATACTGTGCATCCATCACCACCGAGAGTAAAAGACAACGAGATAATCAAGGTTCCACGAGGTAACGTGCCGTGCATTCCACTCGATACGTTGACCTGGTCATTCAGCACTTAGGACGAAAGTTCCAGGTATGATCACCACCCGGCGTCTCAACTCTCCTCATCCACCGACTTATTCCTCCCTCCTTCAATCTGTGCGACGGCCCCCGGGGCCGTCCACCAGGCTGTGAATTGCACGGTCTTGTGGTTCAAGTCAAAGTATGGGCATATGGGAACGTGAAGCGGGCAAAACGGAGTGAATTGGGTATGCGTATCGGTTACCGAAGTGAGGCAGGGATAAGTAGGCTTGCTCGCGATTCGAAGCTAACGGGGAAGCGTGATGTTGTCTTCGACGTGGAGGGAGCTGGGTGCTGCCTCTTTGTATGTGGACCGAGTTGAAGGGAGGGCAGGCAGCGGTGGTTCGAAAAGTGCCCAGGTGAGGGATTTAAGCAAGTGAGGTTTGGCAATAGGAAAGGTGGAGAAAATCTCGCGACGATAATTTCTGGAGTTGATGTGAACGCGAGCAGTGTCGCTGCACCGGCATCAAAGATTGGGGGTGGAGAGGAGGGCGTCATGCAGGAGGGGAGAAGTTGATCTAGACCGCCCGTGCTCCACCAATATGGCTCCCCGACACCAACTATTAACGATTGAGGATCACATTCTCCTTATAGTAGAAGGATTGATTCTTTACGGTCGTCTACTCACTGGAAACGGATGTCCTGAATTGGCCTTGTCTAACCGATCGCTAATTCACTTGCCCGAAGCGCGGGAACTTTACACGTTTCCCAACGCAATCTATACAAAACTTATTTTGGAGCATCAATCCACGCAGGGAAAACCATCGGGAGTTTCTCAGGGTCCTGCTCAGGCCAACTGGTTCGAATGACCTCCAATACCTCATCATAGACAATTCGGTATCCAGCTGGGGCCAGATGCAATCCTGTAAACAGGGGGTTAGTATGAAGGGCATTGACCGGGTTGAGCATGCCACACATACCATCGGTAAAAAAGCTGCAAAACTCCTCATTATTAGGTAAGTCCCGCGATCCGACTAGAGGTTGGCCCTCTTGCCAACCAGCCCTTGCCATAAATGCGGTCCAGATATCCGCCACTGGGACCTTGAGCGATGCCCCAACCTCACGGGCTGCCTCCGAGTACATTTTGGAAAAAGCCGCTGTCCGACTGGGATGCGGTGTGTTTTTCTCATTATCGAATCCCTCGAGCTGGTACTCATTGATCGGTGGCGGAGTGATGATAATGATGTATGGATTCTGAGCGCGTGTGGCGGGGTGCTGGATGATGCTTCTCAGGTTCTCCTTGTACTGCTCCAGAGGAACGTGCTGAACATGACTTGGAACACATGCATCATTGGCACCGAAAAAGATGGTCTGTTGCCACTTTAGTACTCTGAAATTGGGCAATGAAGTTGCAAGGACAGCTTACCATGAATCGCACATTGGCGATTTGGGGAGACGGGAAGAACTTTGGGAAGACTTTGACGGCGTGCGCAGTGGTATAGCCTCTGTATCCCATTACATTAGAAACAGTCCGGACATCAAAGGATCTCGCCAATATCACTTACGAGAAGCCTCGGTTGATTACATCCAGCTTGCGACTGTAGGCTGAATACAGGATTAGCACGAGGACTGAGGTGGACGTGGGCTATGATCTCACCTTCTTGCAGCTCCGCGGCAAAGGCAAAACCAAGGGCTTGATTGCAGGACATCTGGGTGATGGAGTCCCCGAAGAGAATGAACTGGTCGTATGGCTTGCACGCATCCTCGCTTTCGTGGTGAGCTGTGATGTCAGTCATCATGGCCAGCGCTTGAAGATGAATCCCAAGCGCGATTTTCGTGATCTATGGAATGTCTGTTCTTCCAATATTGTGGATATCCCCAGGTATTTCAAGAGGAACGTGGTGGAGTGGACTCCGTGGACAAAAGGGAAGTGGATCTCGATCGTAGCTGCGGTTGCACGAGCTTATCGCCCCGTGTTTATCCACCAATTGTCGCGTGGTCGGCTTGGACCTTGGGATGCGTTCAACGCTGCACACATTTGTATACGGTTCGAATAAACTGGAATCCCTAGTGATGGTTTACATTCTCAACTAAACTATCCTCGAAGCGCTGGTCCAATCTCGTGTTCCCTCGAACCAGGCAACACTTCCGGACAAGTAATTGTTTTTTATTTGACAGGAGGTTCCTAGGATATGCGGGGTTGTCTATCTACCTGTGCGGTAGCAAAATACCGGCTCACCCCCGTTTAACTCCGATTCTTTAATATCCTTGCTCCTGATATCAACATCCAAAACGCATTCTCTATACTCATCGATTATTATCTCCCTGATTATTTGCACAGGACTTGGAGAACGCCAGCCTACGGTGCATTGTTCGACCTTGCTTTCACACAGAACCAAGCCGAACTCGTTCAGATTCCGGTAGAACTCATCGGTGATATCCTGGGAGCTGTGGTGAAACCCGGTCGATTTTTCCGTGGCCCAATAAACCTTCTGGGTGGACCAGTGAGTCAAGAGAAAAACCTCGAAGAGCCTTTCCATCCGTATTCCATCGTGTCCGGATTCTTGCATCTTTAAATCTGCCTATATCCCACATGTTAGTCTCTCAAGACTTTGAAATCAGATCATGGTGGTAGTTGGAAACTGACCGGGATACTAGAGCTTCTGGCACCATCGCCTGCCCTTGAGCTGGATATCTTGAAAATTCCAATCTCGAAGATTGGAGGCTGTCGGACTAGCATCTTACGCCAGCTTGCGTCCTTTCGTACGAGTCGAGCCATCAATGAGGCGTCTTCAATCATAGGCAAGTTACACAAGGGTTGCCAGCTGCCCGGCCGTCCGTCTCTGGCAGGAAAGAATGATGTGAAAACCTCAATCAACAGCGGGTTGAAAAATTTTCTATTCATTCCCCATTCGGAGTTCCTAATCGGAGTGAAGAAAAGGGTCTTTTGGATGGACGGCGAGTTGCTGATCATGTCTGACCAGCTACGGGAGACGCGCTGAGCAGACGTGAGAAGCGTGCGTATATCCACCCGAGCCAGAATCATGTCCAAGATTTCTGGAGTATCTAGACATTTTTTGGTTGCAGGTCCATATTTGAGACATTCCTCAGTATGACTTGGCATTGTTTCTGGTTGGGATCTCGATGCCACAAAATAGCAAACGATGGCAAAAGCGGGGCGAAGACCGAGGATGTATCTGCATTTCCGGTAATAACCAGCATCTCACGTCATCAAGTCGTTCTATAAGTTAAATAAAAGACAAGTAGATTTGAGAAATGATTATTTACCGCTAAGCGAAATATGGATAAGGGTGGCTTCAGATACGTGCCGACAAACAACGCGAGTGTCCTTCGGGGAATCTGTTCCGACTTTCACTGTATTTACGGTAATGAAATAAGATATCGCAGTGCCAACTATGGAGTCTAGGTGGGAATCAATTATGGCACAGCAAACTTCCATCTGCCTCCACAAGGTCAGGATCGACTAACCACTACTTCCCGCCCTAGAGCGACCGGAAACTCCGCCGAGCCCTTTGACAACTATCCTATTCCCACGCGATCCAGACTTTGTCAATCGCGACAATCTAATAGACCAGATTCGCGATAAAAGCTTGGTCCTAGGGTCAAGGATTGCGCTTGTTGGCCTTGGCGGTGTCGGGTTAGGGTAGAGCAACCAGTACGCGAACTAGTGCTAATAACAAAAAGGAAATCACAACTGGCTATCGACTACTCCTACCTAGTCCGATCCCAAGCACCGGTAACATGGGTTTTCTGGGCCACGCAGGCTCAATAGCATTTAAATTAGGCGAATTACCTAGCTATAGCAGTCGCTGTACGCCAGATATATTAAACACGCGCTGCTGGAACTGATGCGCATACGTAGGGGCTTTATCTTCCTGAACTAATGTTCTAGGCCTATTAATCATGTAGGCTTAGGCACAAGGTAAAAGCTTCGGAACAAGGATTATAGTATTATAGCGATACCAATCAATCCCACCTTTAGCTTTGCTTCGGTGTAGCTTCCCCGTCGTTGAATTAAAGCGCTAAATAAGTCGTTTACTAGGCGTTTGACGTCGTAAGTAAACACGTCGAAGCCGAGTCTCTAGCTCCTAGATTCGACGAAGCGCAGGCTCTATTTCAGCATTCCAAGCCTCAATTAAAGCCTCGGAAACTCAGCGTTCAGCAGCAGTTTCAGGGGTCCAGCAATGATAGGGGCCTTTCTTATCATAAGAAAAACTACCCCAAAACATAAATTCGGAGCTTCCTTTCCAGCGCTCACGAATATAGCTTCGAACAAAAGCCTCATCTATTATACGCTATAAGCGATAGCTTCCACGACGATGTAATAGGATCGTAGAGGTTTCATCAGTCCAGATTACATGTTTCCAGTCTTCTATCGTCCAGTGTCGATGCTCAAGACACTAAGCTAATCGCTCAGCTCGCATTCGAGCTATCAAACTAGGTTTTCGCGTTGGTTTAGTCATTTTTAGACCAGCATTTCGTAGGACACGCTATACAGTCATAGCCGAGATATTGGATAGCTCGCCAGCAATATCAGCGCAGGTTTTCTCACGCCCATAGCGATCACGTCGAACCTTAGCAAGAACTGTAGCTTCTAGCTTAGGCGTTTGCTTCTTCGGGCGACCAGAACGAGAGGTACCAGCGATATAGGCATCAGTAATTACTAAAGGCCGCCACAGAGGGTCAAATCCTCGCTCAATAGCACGATCCCAAATAGTATTGATTGTTCGGGTAGGCATATCGGTCATAGCAGAGATAGTGAGAGGCACTATACTAAGCGCTTTCATTGTAATAACAAGAGTACGCATAGCGATATCGTACTTAACCATCGTGTAGGTTTAGTAGGTAGGCTTGGTAGGTAGGTTTGGTAGGAAAAGGTAGGAAAAGGGGGGGTAAGGATGAAAGGAGATGTGTATAGCCCAAAACAGCACTAGTTAGTAATAAACAAAAATATTGAAAAAAGCAAATATGCAAAGACTTTTGGGATGGACCTCCGTACGCATCCTGAGACCGACTCATCTGAGCGACCGGACCGCTTCGTGCTCGGCGTGGCTGACTGCCCCAGGTGCATACCGGCGAATGAGGTGATTAGGCCACAACGTTGGAGGGCGGATATCCCTTCCGTCTGGCATGGACGCATGAGCGACGAGTCACGGAGAAGATCAGCGGGAAGCGCGGGGTGTAAAGAGGCAAAAGATAGACTTCCCCTCCGCACTGGAATGCGAAGGGGAAGTGGAAATGGATGAAACCGCTGCAGCGTGAACGAATCGATCAAGTGGATCCGCTGATTACACGGGAACCGGGGCTCTTTCACCTGACTCGTCTAGTAGATCATCCGCCTCCCTCTTTCCACCTTTCTGCCTTAACTTTTCTTTTTAGTTCTGAGATGTCTCGTCGGTAAGACTACCCTCTCGTCCTTTCTACCGTGGCTGTTATACCCTCTGGACATGACCAGGTCTCTTTGCCCTGCGTCATTGTGGGCCGGTCCCTTCGACAGAACTGACAAACTGCAGCAGGCCCGACATTCCCTCCTCCGAAGCGTAGACGCTTCATTCACAGCGCCATGCCTCGCTCCGTTCCCCCGTTCATCTCTGCTTCGCACAATGAGCCGGACGAGGGCGGCAACTCCGGTGCTCGCACAGCTCCACCATCCCCAACAGCGTACCGTCGATCTCAGAGCTACCTCTCCGAACCGCATACGGGATACCAGTCACTCGAATCACACTTAGAAATCGGCGAAACAACCAGTCTATTAGGCCCAGAGAGCCAGCGCAGAGCCCCGCGGCGCTCCTATACCAGCACGTCGGGTATCTCAGGCCCGGACTCGCTCCGCTATCTCTTGACCGCCGGAAGTTTGCGCAGGACTCGCAATCACAGCCGACGAAACTCACAGGCTCGACAATTCAGTCGACGAGGGAGTAGTGGAGATGAGAGCAGACCCGCTAGCTTACCGCCATCTGCGAAGGACGGTTTGACCGCCTCGTCGTTCCTGGACGAGCGGATGTGGTACGACCAGTTCACCTCGACAGACTGGGTCCACGATAGCATTGCCGATGGCGAACGTCTCCGCAAGCTTCGGCGTCGCAAGGACTTCCGCGGTCGAATGCTCGCATGGTTCGACGGCGCGCAGGGGTGGGTTCTGGTGGCTCTCATTGGATGCATCACGGCCGCAATCGCCTACTTTGTCGACGTTACGGAGGATGCGATATTCGATATGAAACTCGGCTTCTGCTCGACAAATTACTTTGCGGGGCGGGAGAAATGTTGCGACGGGCTGCACAGTTGTCCCGAGTTCCTTTCTTGGGCGCAAATCTTCTGGCCTTCCGGTGTGGACCATCAATGGGTCAATTACGCCATGTTCATCCTGTGGGTGGTTGCTCTAGCCATGATCTCTTGTGCCTTGACTCTCCTTACCAAGACTGTTGTCCCATCATCCATCTCCTTAACTACACTTGACGAGAACCTTGGTGCAGACAACCGCGGCGCCAAACAAAACACTGACACTCCTGGGTTTGGGTCTCCTTCGTCTATGACGAGTCCCCATGGTACGTTTCCCAACGCTCCCTCACGCCCAGCCATGGTTTATTATTCCGCCGCCGGCAGTGGTGTGGCAGAAGTGAAGGTCATCAACAGCGGGTTCGTACTTCACGGATATTTGGGTGTGAAGACCCTGGTTGTCAAGACGATCGCTCTCATTTTCAGCGTTTCTTCTGGCCTTAGTCTGGGCAAAGAAGGCCCGTATGTGCACATCGCCACCTGCGTCGGCAATATTTGCTGCAGACTTTTTGCCAAATATAATCAGAACGACGGCAAGCGACGAGAGGTCTTGAGTGCCAGTGCTGCCAGCGGTGTTGCCGTTGCCTTCGGTGCCCCCATCGGCGGTGTTCTGTTCAGTTTGGAAGAAGTCAGCTACTATTTCCCTCCAAAGACCCTGTTTCGGACGTTCTTCTGCTGCATCGCGGCTGCGCTGTCCCTGAAATTCCTCAATCCGTACGGAACCGGAAAGATCGTCCTCTTCTCTGTTCGTTATCTAACCGACTGGGCGATTTTTGAGATCTTCTTGTTCATCTTTCTCGGTGTGCTCGGTGGCGCACTGGGCGCCCTGTTCATCAAAGCATCCAGCTGGTGGGCTCGTTCATTCCGCCGTATTCCAATCATTAAGCGCTGGCCGATGCTGGAGGTATTCCTCGTCGCATTCCTGACCGGTATCGTCAGCTTCTGGAACCGGTACACAAAGTTGCCTGTCACAGAACTCTTGTTAGAGCTTGCAAGTCCTTGCGAGCGAGTCTCGTTCGAAAGCACGGGATTATGCCCTCAAGAAGATGGTATTCTGGATGTCATCCGATTACTCCTTGTTGCCTTCGTCATCAAAAGTCTCTTGACTGTTGTGACATTCGGCATCAAGGTGCCAGCCGGTATCTACGTGCCGTCCATGGTTGTCGGCGGTCTGATGGGACGGATTGTCGGGCACACGGTGCAATACTGGACGATCAGGTATCCGACCTTCTTCCTATTTGACTCGTGCCCCAACATTGCGGGTATGGAGTCTTGTATAACCCCGGGTATCTATGCGATGGTTGCTGCTGGTGCCACTATGTGCGGTGTCACTCGGTTGTCGGTGACCCTCGCCGTTATTCTCTTTGAGTTAACGGGGAGTCTCGATCACGTACTGCCCTTCTCACTGGCGGTTCTCTGTGCCAAATGGACTGCAGATGCCATTGAGCCTCGCAGTATCTATGTAAGCTCATGCTTATCTCCCACTATGCTTAGCAAATGCTAACCATTCCCAGGACTTCTTGACGGACATGAACTCGTATCCCTTCCTGGACAACAAACTACAACCGCTCTCCGACGCAGAGCTTGGCGACATCGTTCGCCCGGCCCGCAAGGATCGCATCATCGATATCTCACATTCGCCCTTCGTGCCTGCCACGGAGCTTCGTGCCAAACTTGAAACTCTCTTGATGGCCGGAGAACTTGACAGCGGCCTTCCGATTCTGCGCGACGGTATCCTGAAGGGCCTGATCCCGGCACCGGACCTGGAGTTCGGGCTGGATGAGCTTGGCGAGGACGAAGATAATACGTTGTGTCTAATGGCAATGGACTCATCCATTGCGGTTTACGACAGCGATAACGACGATGCCATCCAGGAGGACTTCACTCGTTTTATTGACCCAGTAAGTCAACCGTTTTCTGGCTTTGTGGCTCCACCACTAACCCACGACTAGGCTCCAATGGCTCTGGATGTCCATTCGCCGATGGACCTCGTCTACCAGTGCTTCGCAAAGCTGGGCTTGCGCTACATTTGTGTCGTCTCGAATGGACATTACACTGGCCTTGTGCATAAGAAGGCCTTTGTAAAGTTCATGAAAGAGAACGAATAGGCGGACTCGAAAGAGACACTGCGCACTTTGCATACCTGAGTTCTTAACCGCATCGACTGGAGTATTCAACGGTTTGGGTTTTCTCGACATTCATTCGTCCATGGACTATTCGTATTGCATTGCATATGATCTCATTTGCATTTCCCCTCGGCTTTGCACAGCTGCAAACGGGATGGCATCTTATATAGAGCCTTTTGATGTACACTTCATTTTCCAGGCTGTTTAATTGTACAGCAAATACAACTACAGACATTCTATACCCAACAACTCCAAGTAAACGTCATATCTCTCCTAGCTCAGACTGAATCATTGAAGCCGACATCGGGATGCATTTTTATCTATACATAATGGGTTCTACAACCTCAATGTAACCGCTCATACCCAACCATCTGAACCTCAACATCCCCCTCCTTCTTCCACTCCCCTGAAACCTCTTCCCCAACCCACTCCGAAACCTCCTCTGGACTAGCACTCCGCCACCCATTCTGGGCCGTCATCCCATCCAACGGGAAAAACGTATCACATTCAAACGACGCCTCACCCTCAGCACCCTTCCGCAGCACATTCGTCATAACAACCCTAACCGGCCTCCTCTGCAGCGCCTCCGAGCCCTCCTTCGCATCCATCCGCAACGCAGCGCCGTAGATCTCAGCCCCACCAATAAGCCAAATCTTCCCAAGCTTCCCTTCCTTCCCATACACAGAATCAAGCTCACCAATCGCCGCATCCAGACTCGGCGTAACAATGGCATCCGTAATCGGCTCCGGCACCACATCCGCGGGCGCATCAAGACTCTTCTCCACATCCGTCTCAGCCTTCGCCTTAGCAGTCGCAGCCATCTTCGCCTTCCGCGCCTGGAGTTCCTGCAGAACGCCCTCCTTCACAGCGCCCGTCTGGTCGCGCGTAATCACAACGCTTATCCGCTTCGCTAGCGGGCGTAGATGCTTCGGGACGGAGTCGTACGTCTTGCGGCCCATTATGATCGCGTTCGTGGTGCCTGGTGTTGGGGGGCGGGATGTCACGCGCGCGAAGAAGCTCATGTCGGCTTTGATGCGAGGCCAGGGGAGGGTTCCCTTGAGGCCGATTCCCAGGCGCGTTGTTGGTGTGTCATTTGGGTCTTGCAGTTTGAGGGGTGTGGAGGACGCGACGCGGATTGGGGTCGTTGCGACGATTAGGGTGAGGGGGAGGGAGTGCGGGAGGGAATGGTTGGCCGGGGGCGGCATTTCTGTTGATTTCGCGTTTTTTTTTCAATGGGAGTTTAAATTGGGCTATTGAAAGAGGAGAAGAGTAGAGGGGTGGTGGGTTGTGGAAGCTGGGACGTGTAGACGTGTTTTATCGCGTGTGATTTGTGATAGTTTATCGCCGGCCCGGAAGGCCTTTCTATACGATGTC
Organism: Penicillium cinerascens; assembly: GCF_028974065.1. Classification (NCBI taxonomy): domain Eukaryota; kingdom Fungi; phylum Ascomycota; class Eurotiomycetes; order Eurotiales; family Aspergillaceae; genus Penicillium; species Penicillium cinerascens. The sequence goes on along the minus strand of NW_026695290.1, from coordinate 2,628,462 downwards.
TAATCTACTTACTTCATTGCAGCACTGCAACGATAGAGATCTTTTTTCTCTGCATAAAAGTGATCCAAACAATTGAGAGAGCTATCAATGTTAGATTAGTTCTCAAACACAAACTATTCAAGAGGTCTAGACTAAATCTAGGATGCGGCTCTAACCGTGGGTCTCGTACAGGCTAGTCATAATAATAGGCACCGCCCTCACCATCTCTGTGGGATTCCCAGGACCCTTTCTCCAATTATCGTTCTTTTCTTGGTGAAAAGCTCCTCTATCAGCCAAGATGGTCAAAAATCGGGCTCAATGTGCCCTATCGATGAGCTGTGGTTGGGGCGGACCTGGTATAGAAAATGATTTCATGGCCCGGGGTCATACAGTGACGCAGCAAAAGTATTAACACCCCCCTGGACCCACGCCTACACCGCCCTCTCACCGCCTACCTAGGAACACGCTAGTAGTAGCTCAATAATCTCGCGTTTTTGCGCGTTATTCTGTTTATACCTCCTGAATCTCCTTATTTTGCTATCTATTATGGCACCGCGGTCTGAATTGACACCTGCGCTACGTGAGCGTATATGTGAGCTGTCCCAAGCTGCGGGATGGGGCTATAAACGTATTCAAAAGCGCTATCCTTGGGTCTCTCTTTCTAGTATACGCTATACTATTAAAAAGGACCGCGAACGACTCGATGGTGTCTCTAAACCACGCTCTGGACGCCCACGGAAGCTTGATGAAGCTGATCGTGAGCGTTTGTTAAACGCTATTGAGGAAAATCCTAAGATTACCCGCGTTGATTTGCTTGCAAATGTGTCGAATAAGGTTAGCTATATTCCTTTAGTTTTAAATGCTTACTGACCTAAATTTTTGGTTAAATATGACTCGATCCGACGCCTTTTAAACGCCGAGAATATGCGAAAGTGGCGCTGTAGCTGGCGGCCCTATTTGACCGAACAAAATGCGCTAAAACGGCTTCAATGGGCGCATCGCTATCGACACTTTATTGCTGAAGATTGGGCTCGTGTCTATTGGTCTGACGAATGTACAATTGAGCGCGGTATTAGTGTTCGTCGTGAATGGACTTTTATTCGCCCTCGAGATCAGCCTAAGGAGAGACAATGTCAAGGTCTTCCTATAAAAGGAAACCAAGTTAAGCAGATGTTTTGGGGGGCTTTTTCTGGCAGCACACGACGCACTGGCCTTATCCCTCTATTGGGAAACCCTGAAGCACCTCGCGGAGGCGTTGATCGCTTTATTATTCGAGATTTATATCTCCGAATGCTGCCTACATTAATGAATCATGAGGGTGGTATCTTTCAGCATGATAATGCGCCTACACATACTGCACACGTTGTCCGCGATACTCTACGCGAGCTAGGAATTGAGGTAATGGAATGGCCGCCTCATTCGCCTGATTTAAACCCTATTGAGAACCTATGGGCGCTCTTGAAGGCTAAAATCTATGAGTTACGGCCGGATCTTATTGATATGCGTAATAATAGCGCGTCCTACGCTATTCTAGTGGAGACAGCACAGATAGCATGGGAAGAACTAGAAATACAGCACCTAACGCATCTATCTGAGACGATGCCGCACCGGGTGGAAGCTATTATTGAGAGCCAGGGCTGGTATACGCCCTACTAGATAGAAATTCATGGAGTTTTAGGCCGGCAGAATATTAGGTAATAAGGGGGGGGTGGGTCTAGGGGGTGTTAATACTTTTGCTGTGTCACTGTATAGATGTCTCAACGTCATTGGGCTTGATGGCTTCTGATTATACCATGAACAGAGAAACTTAGACTCTGTTTCACATTACTCTTACTCCCCTGAACAATTAATACAAGATTCCCAACGCCAGACTCAAGAATATATCGAGCTTCTCTCCCGTAAACGCCGCTGAGGTACCAAGACCCATGCAAATGCTGATAGACCGACTCAACACTCTATTTCTCAGGGGACACCTTCAACAGCCCTCCCTCTTCAATGGCATTCTGTACTGCAAGCACGTCCTTCTCCAGCTTCTCGCGGCGCTGGATATCACGGTCATCTTCACCGAGGGTGTCGAGTTTGCCGAAGAGCCAGGTCTCTTTCATTGTCCGGGTCAAGGCGAGAATGTCCTCCGCGGCACGAATCTGCAAGCCATAATGTCAGATGACCGCGTTTCAATCAAGAAAAGATCACTCGGTGGGCGATATCTCTTGGTGGCTGGGAGTTTGGTGGAATTGCAGTAAAGCTTACCAGTGCAGTCGACTCCACGTCCAGTTGATACGTCTCCACAGCAGTCGCAGTGTAACTGGGGTTCTCGACCTGCGGTTTAACAGATCAGTAAATGCTCAGAGCAAAGGGCACGGTCCGGGTCAAAGGCTTACCGTTGCGGTGGCCATGATATTCTCGAACCGCTGTAGCAATTGCGAAATATCGGTGTTGATGCGATCTGATGAATGGCCTCGTGTTAGCAGAACGATTCGAGGACAAGGGTCTTAGGATCAATCTCCCGAGATTATCATCTGGTGTGACATACTATGCAGCGCCTTCGCAGTTGGTTGGGACTCCATCTCGAGGGGTTTGAAGTCTGAAAGCTTGGGGTCTGCCATATCGCATCGATAAGCTGCGGGTGGGCGGTGAATGCGTGTGGGGGCGGTGAATGCGTGTGGGGACGGCGATCCGGGAAAGCACTCATTGACTTCGAGATCTAAAAAGGTTCTGGAACGAATAAAGGGAACATTATCCAATCTCAGATTATTTGAATCGAATTCTCGCATGTAAATTGGCTATTTATGATTACAACAATGTGTCTTTAGGGAACGCCAGGCGGTAACAACTATTAGACGCATCGTGCTGTCTTGCTAAGGTCTCTTTAGCAGTGCCCTCTGATTGACATGGAAGCGCCTTCTGCGCCATGGGTATCTTGAGCCGATTGATTGAGCCGATGGCTCACGCTACCGTGTAGCTTCGATTTGACATAGTGGGTGTTTCAGATTGACACGTTTAGCGAACGTATTTCGACTAAGATCGAGTTAGCAAGAACATTTCAAAATGGCATCAGACCATTGTACATACCATGAATCTCTTGTGGAAATCAGAGCGCAGCAAGTCCTGGGAAAATATTAGCTTCATTGTCGATAATGCCCAAGACTCAAAGTGGACTCACGTTGACAAACTCTTTGCCATCCTTCTTCTCGGTGCCCCGAGCCTGGTTCTTGAAAACGACATCGTCGTCCCATCGTCGCTTCATGCTGAAATCTTGCGAGTTAAGCAAAGGGTTGCCCCGGGCGATATCGACTACGCGTTGTTCTTCCTCCTCCGCGGCCCGCTCTTGTTCCTGCAACGGTTTAGCATTTGTGCTGGACTTCTGCCCCATTGACAGTGCATACCTCTTTCTCTCTCTGTGCCTGTCGCTCCTTCTTGATCTTCTCCAGCTCGCGCATTAACTCGGCTGACTCGTCCTCATCGTCACTTTCCTCGTCGCTGCTCTCTTCTTCTGACCCGTCAGAGTCCGCATCTATATCGCGTGTCTCTTCTAGAATCCGCCTTCGTTTCGCTTCGGGATCTTCTGCCTCGCCGCCTTCATCGCCATCCGCGGGCGCAGATTCAAGTTGTCGCTTCGGGGCATTCGGCTCGGCGGCAGCTTGTCCATCGACGGGGACACCGTTCTTCTTCGCGAAGTGGGCAGCCTCGGCCTGGAGGAGCTCTGCGCGCAGGTCGCGGACGTCGTTATCGGCATCACCACCCTGTCCAGGTTGTCTGGGTGACTGTTAGCACTCGCCGAACAATCCTCCCAAATGAAGGGCTCTCGTACCGGACTTTCAGATGTGTGTATGCTGAGAGAAGTCGCTGGTGGTAAGCCGGACCACGGAGGGCTTCTTTCCCTTGTGCCTGCTCGAATTAGTCTTGCGCTCATGAGGCGTCGAGAACGTAGTCAGAAGTGGCCATACCGGATCGAAGGTGGGACGATGAGCTATAATGCATAGATTAGTGCCTGGAAAGGAGGTCCGTGAAGACTTTTACAAGCATACCTGTAGTCATTTTGAGAGGTGAAGTGAAAGTTGAAGAGTCCGCTGGCGATGATCGAAGAGGCTTCTGATGCACGCCCCCGTCTCCTCTCACCGCCAACCCATCCCGCGCTTTCTATTGGCGCACAGCAGCAACAATGCGGCCAGTAACGGCAAAATGGCCGCGGCCGCCCAAAAAAAGCACGTTTGATCCCCGCGGAGCTCTTGCACTTGGCTCTCCTTCACTGGCCCTGTTTGGAAAAATGTCAAAGGAAGCACAGCTCTCAGTTGCAGAGCGCGACTTCATTCTTGAGGCGCTCCGTGAGAATGTGCGTCTCGATGGCCGCGGGCCTGACCAGTTCCGTCCTCTGAACCTGTCGTTCGGTGATGAATACGGACATGTGAAGCTTCAGGTGGGCAAGACTAGGTGTGTTCCTATATCAATGGCCATGATATAAGTTGCCTTTACTAAAGTTTTGTGCCAGCATTGTTGTCCGCATCTCCGCTGAGGTCACAAAACCCCGCGACGACCGTCCCTTTGACGGCCTATTTAACATCAATCTCGAATTGTCCGCAATGGGCTCACCAGCTTGGGAGAATGGACGGTACGTTCCAATTGATTTCTTTCTGTCGAGGGACCTCTCAGCTAATTAATTGGCGGTTCTGTACAGCTCTAACGATCTGGAAGCCTACGTTACCCACGTTCTCGACAGCGTCATCCGCCGCTCGAATGCCCTTGATACCGAGTCCCTTTGCATCCTTAAAGGTGTCAGCTGCTGGAGTATCCGCGCCGATGTACATATTCTCGACTACGACGGCAACCTGACCGATGCGGCCTGCATTGCGATCATGACCGGACTTCGACACTTCCGCCGGCCGGATGCTGTGGTGAGAGACGGGCAGGTCATCGTCTATGGTGTGGAAGATCGGGTTCCCGTCGCGCTGAACATCACCCACAATCCACTTTCCGTCACATTCAATGCCTTCAACGAGGGCAACAATATCATCGTCGATGCGACTCGCAAGGAAGAACAGGCATCTGAAGGAGAACTCGTGATTGGTATCAACAATGGAGGTGATGTTTGCTTCCTCTCCAAATTCTCGGGTGCGCCACTAGATGCGATGGAGGTGGTGACCAAGTCCGATGTTGCCCTGGAGAAGGTCAAGGAAATCAATGCCAAGGTTGACAAGATAATGCAAGTTGACCTTGCTCGGCGGGCAAAGTTGGGAATGGCAGATGAATCACGGGCAGAGAATGACAGGTGATCCAAATTCATGCCCATATTGTATGACTAAAACCTTTACGATCCTGGGATGGGAGTTCCGCATTGCTTTTATCAGAAATTCCATAGCATTGTGATTAATTTGCGTTTTCTTTCATCTGCGTAGTATATACCTAGATGCCGTAAAGTGCGCTTTATTCGAACCGTCCAGCATTTGAAGGTTGTAGTGAAATTGTGTATTATCTCGAGGGAAATGAAATGACAGATCCTATGGACCTTCTGTTGGAAATTGGAGCCCTCATCCCAAGGCGCCAACATCGGTCGGCATCTCTCTACACCCCGACGGCTGCTGATTGGTCAGCTAAGCCCATAAGGTTATTGAAATTAGGCGCCCGTATATGTAGGTTCCTTATCTATATCACCTTCTTTGTTTCTTCCTAGGGGAAGTTCTCTCATAGACACTAGGTAGCGGTGTAGGAGAATATTTTTGTATATATTTCCCTTGGAAAATAGTTCTTAGGAAAAAGGTATAAATATCCCCCTAAGAACGAGTAGAAAATATTTATCGGAATTTACTATTAATTACCTATCTATCTTCTTTTCGTCTAATTATTTACCCCTTAATTTCTTAATAGATTATAAACCCGGTTATCTAAACTATAGACACCGGATACTCGCCTAGTTTACCTCACTCCTAAGAGACTAGACTGCGCCAAAACCCGCAGGCGGGTTACGATCTTCAACCCGAACCCGAACCCGCGCGGGTCATAGGTTATAGATTATAACCCGAACCCAACCCAGCGGGTTATAAATCTAGATTTAAAAACCCGCAAATAACCCATCTTAACCCGAATTTACATAAAACCCTAGGTCTTGGCACGTATAAAATACTTAGATATTATACACTGGTAATCTTTAATAGACTTTATATTACCTTTCCACTAGTTATATACTTGACTAGCTGGATGTAGCACTTGCCTTTCTGATTGCTTGTTGCCTGTTCCAAGACCACGCTAGGTACCGAAGGCGGAGATAGTAAAGAACCATCAGGACATCTGTACAACGCGACGCGGTGTCGCGGTAAAAACGGCAATCCTCTATATCATAGTATCGACGACAGACGAGGTAATCGAATAGAAAAGGACATAAGCCAAGACAGAGCATGTACCTAGACAGTACAGAATTAGTGCTCCATAATGCAAAGTTAGAGTTGTAAGGGGCTCGTACATGGCATTGTACTTGTACTCAAAGAACCCAACCCTTGTCAAAAAGCGCTCCAGCCATGAGCACTCCAGCCATGAGCGTCCCAGCCATGAGCGTCCCAGCCATGAGCGCTCCAGCCAAGGGAGAGGGTCATCCTTCGCGGCCTTTGTTTGGGCCAATACTGGAGAGCGATCGGGGGGCTGTTTTGAGTCCATTGTGAACCCTAGAAGGCTCTGTAGACTGGGCAGGGCTTGGGATAGGGATTGCTGAAATTGAAGGTGTTTTTGAGTCTAAGGAAAAGAACATCGGGACGGAGTTGAACGGGAGCCTAGGGTGATGTGGGTCTGTTTGGTTTATGTAGCTCCTGTCTACACGATCATCTCTGGCTTGGCCCTTTTGCGGGCAATGAAACGGACCCGCGTACGTGGATGGGCGGTGACAAGTCTGCCTGACTGATACTATAATACCCACCGATTAAAGGTCGAGCCCTCACCGCTCGCGCTGATGAGGGCCCAACAAAGCACAATTCACATTCAGCGTAATAAAATTTTTGCCACCCTCCCTGTTAGGTCAGTCCCCCGGGGTCGTCCTGGTACGATATTCTCGGAAGTGGTAGTATATAAGATAAAAGAGATGAATATATGCCTAAGGGTCCCTATGCGGCAGGGCTGTCCTTAGGACAAATACTCGTAGAGAGAAATACTACCCTCCCGTAGAGGTAGGCTACTACTGCGGCGTAGTAGCTTACCCCAAGAAGGTGGATAAAAATAAAGATAGAGGATAAAGGCCTCTCTGGTCTGCCCTTATAGAGAGAAAGGGTAGTGAGAGGAAAATTCAGATGAAAGCTCTTGTTTTATTCAGTCTGGGTTTTGAGCCATATTTATAGACAAAAATATTCAGTTCACATAAACAGAGTGTGCTGATTGCCCGAGGATAGAGATGTCATAAAGTAAGGATATAGACGTCATAAAGTGAGGGGTAGGCCTAATAACTAGGCTGACGTAGATAGAAAGCATAGTAAATACTGAAGTAAAAGAAAAGTAAGAGATAACTAGGAGATCAGATAAAGGCGGTGAGAGATGACAGAACGGGAACTTCAACAGGAACTTCCATGTTGAATTGGAAGCTCTTAATATAATGCTTCATATATCAGATGAAACTACGTGTGCTGATGATGATGATGATGATGATGATGATCATATATATGAGCCATCGCCAGAGGTTCCATCTGATGCTAGTATTTTTGCTGCTTTTGATGACTTTACATTATGGGTTCAGAGCAAAGAAAAGGGCACATCAGAGCATATTCGTCGGGTTGATGCATTAATAAAGGATTTCAAAAGATTACAGGTGGATGAGGGGAAACAGACGACATTAGATAGCTTCCTAAAAAAGGTAATAAGGGCTTAGGGCTATCTAAATTTGCATTATGTCATCATTCATATTTTACATAATTCACTCATAACATACGTTTTCTCTGCAACGGAGGGCTTGATGTCAATACTGGAAGTTGACTGTATTAATTACCTGTCTATCTTCTTTTCGTCTGATCAGTTACCCCTTGATTTCTCAACACCTTTTTCATCGTATGCAGGAGCCCAGTACACCGGGCAGAAATATATACGTAGTTCGATTACCAATGATGCCAGACTGTTAATGAAATTAGAGACCGTCTGTGAAAACCGCGACTACGTACTCCTTGGTCACAGTCGCAAAATATGAACGATAACCTTATTTCGGGAGATATATCGCCCGAGCTTGGAACGGTGGCCAGGAATGGAATGTACGGTGCCACCACTATATTTCCGACCACGGCGCCAAGAATGCGCCTATTCTTAGCCCACGACGTTTCAGGTCGATCACAGCCAAAAGAAATGGAGCCAACTCTCCTGGAACACATCGAAAACCAATCTGATTGCTCAACTTTAAAAGTGGTTAATCTGTTTAATTTATTGATTGTTCCTAATTTAAAGGAGGTGGTTTACCGCCCGAATCCGAAAAAAGCGGGACGATCGTCAACACAGGCGAACTTGCTGCCTTCACCCGCTAAGCGACCTCACTCTCTCTTGCCTTTGCACTTTTTCTATCTACGCTCTCACATTTCATTTTCTCCGGTTTCTGATAACCCGCCCTTGCTTGACGACTTCCCCTGTAGATTCAGCCGCGCTCTCCCTTTCGACTCCGTCCTTGTTCCAATCAATGCCTCAGGGGCATCATCGCTTCGCTCAGTGAGGGTGTCAGCTTCCTCCGCGGTAGCATGGCCAGCGGTAGGCCTCCCGGGTCGCATCAGCCTGCTGGCCACGATGATGACCTGCTACTGGACTCCGGTTCGATGTATAACTCCGGTCAGCCCCCGCCAGTGAATGATGAACACTTATTGCAACGGTTCAACATCGATGACTCCGATGAGCCCCACGCGCAGCCGCGCCCTTCCGTATCCTACGATCAGTTTGTCGGCAGCAAGGCGCAGCATGCTGGGACTCATCAATATGCAGCACCTGGCCCGGCGCATGCGGGACACCTCCGCCCTTACCCAAACGATCCCTACTCCGACGGTTCCATGAATCGTTCCTACTCGCAGACCTCCGGGCTCGACAACTACAACCGCTACTCCTTTGACGAACTGGAGGATTCACACTCCGGATATTACGATCTCGATGCAGATGACGACCGTATAGCGAACGCGCACCATGTCCAGAAGGCGAACGAGCGGAATAGTATCCTGGGATTGGGTGGCGGGTTGATGGGAAAGGCCAAATACATGTTTGGCATGGGGCCGCATGACTACTCTGAAATGGATCTTCCATTGACAGAGGCCGGTGCAAGGAGAGCTACAGTGGATAGCACTGACGCGCCGTTAGCTCCCAAGCAACGCAAGAAGTCCGGCGGCTCTGGTCTCAAGTCTTTCTTTAGGCGCAAGCCCGACCCCTCGACCCTGGGCCCTCGTATGATCCAGATCAACAACTCGCCCGCCAACGCGGCGCACAAGTTCGTCAGCAACTACGTGTCGACCGCCAAGTACAACATCATCACCTTCATCCCCAAATTCCTCTTCGAACAATTCTCCAAATACGCCAACCTGTTCTTCCTGTTCACCGCCGTTCTTCAACAAATCCCCAATGTGTCCCCGACAAATAGGTACACGACAATCGTACCGCTCGCCATTGTGCTGACTGTATCGGCCATCAAGGAGTTGGTGGAGGATTACAAGCGACGAATGTCAGACAGGGGATTGAACTACTCAAAAACGCAAGTGCTCAAGGGCTCCTCATTCCACGAAACGAAGTGGGTGGATGTTTCAGTAGGCGACGTGGTTCGAGTCGAATCGGAGGAGCCTTTTCCCGCGGATTTGGTTCTCCTGGCATCGTCCGAACCCGAGGGTCTCTGCTATATTGAAACCGCGAACCTGGATGGCGAGACAAACTTGAAGATCAAACAGGCCATCCCCGAAACCGCGCATCTTGTTAGTCCCAGTGACCTGAGCCGTTTGAGCGGGCGTGTCCGATCGGAACAACCCAACAGCAGTCTGTATACCTATGAGGCTACGGTTACTATGAATGCTGGAGGCGGCGAGAAGGAATTGTCTCTCCAGCCCGATCAGCTCCTGTTGCGTGGTGCGACTTTGCGGAACACACCTTGGATTCATGGTATTGTCGTCTTTACAGGCCACGAGACTAAGTTGATGCGAAATGCAACGGCCACGCCTATCAAGCGGACTGCTGTGGAGCGGCAGGTCAACGTTCAAATTTTGATGCTCGTGGGTATTCTTATTGCTCTGAGCATCATCAGTTCTGTCGGCGATCTTATTATTCGTCAGACAGCATCCAACACGTTGGCCTACCTCGACTACGGACATGTCAACCCTGTCAAGCAGTTCTTCATGGATATATTCACCTACTGGGTGCTCTATTCCAACTTGGTTCCGATCTCTCTCTTCGTCACTATTGAAATCGTCAAGTATTTCCAAGCATTCCTCATCAACTCCGACCTGGACATCTATTACGACAAAACCGACACTCCCGCGACCTGCCGTACATCCTCCTTGGTGGAAGAGCTTGGCCAGATTGAGTACATCTTCTCCGACAAGACAGGTACACTCACGTGTAACATGATGGAGTTCAAGCAGTGCAGCATTGCCGGTGTCCAGTATGGTGATGATGTTTCCGAAGATCGGCGCGCTACCGGGGACGATGATGGTGAGTTTGGTGTTTACGACTTCAAGACACTACGACAGAACCTGCAATCGCATCCGTCACAGAACGCTATTCAGCAGTTCCTTACGCTTCTGGCTACCTGTCACACGGTTATTCCTGAACGCAATGCCAAAGATCCGACTCAAATCAAATACCAGGCTGCCTCACCCGACGAGGGCGCCTTGGTAGATGGCGCCGCTTCCCTGGGATATCGTTTCACCAACCGCAAACCACGCTCGGTGATATTCGAGGCTGGCGGAGAAGAATTCGAATATGAGTTGCTCGCTGTTTGTGAGTTCAACTCGACACGGAAGCGAATGTCGACAATCTTCAGGTGCCCAGATGGCAAGATCCGGGTCTACTGCAAGGGCGCTGACACGGTTATCCTCGAGCGATTGCACCCTGACAACCCGACCGTGGAAACCACGCTCCAACATCTTGAAGAGTATGCCTCGGAGGGTCTGCGAACGCTGTGTCTCGCAATGCGCGAGGTCCCGGAAGAAGAGTTCCAGCAGTGGTGGCATGTCTTTGACAAGGCTGCCACCACCGTTAGCGGTAATCGCGCTGATGAGCTTGACAAAGCTGCTGAGCTGATTGAGAAGGATTTCTATCTTCTCGGTGCTACCGCTATTGAGGATCGACTGCAGGATGGCGTCCCAGATACCATTCACACGCTTCAAACAGCTGGAATCAAGGTCTGGGTCCTGACTGGTGATCGGCAGGAAACGGCCATCAACATCGGCATGTCTTGCAAGCTCATCTCTGAGGACATGACCCTTCTTATCATTAACGAGGAGTCATCCGAGGCTACGCGCGCCAATTTGCAAAAGAAGATGGATGCAGTCAAGAGCCAAGCTGGATCCGGTGACATCGAGGCCCTGGCTTTGATCATCGATGGAAAATCCTTGACCTATGCCTTGGAAAAGGACATGGAAAAGCTGTTTTTGGATCTAGCTGTTCAGTGCAAGGCGGTTGTCTGCTGCCGTGTGTCTCCTCTCCAGAAGGCACTGGTTGTCAAGCTTGTCAAGAGGCACTTGAAGTCTTTGCTTCTGGCTATCGGTGACGGTGCGAACGACGTGTCCATGATCCAAGCTGCCCATGTCGGTGTGGGTATCAGTGGCATGGAAGGTCTCCAGGCTGCTCGATCTGCCGACGTGGCGATCGGTCAATTCCGTTTCCTTCGGAAACTGCTTTTGGTCCACGGAGCTTGGAGTTACTCTCGCATCAGTCGAGTCATTCTGTACTCGTTCTATAAGAACATTACATTGTATATGACCCAATTCTGGGTAAGTTCTGCAGATTGGTCGTTTCAACGCTTTTTCTGTTGTCTAACCTTTTCTTTAGTATTCCTTCCAGAACGCCTTCTCCGGAGAAGTCATCTACGAATCCTGGACCCTCTCCTTCTACAACGTCCTCTTCACCGTCTTGCCTCCATTCGCCATGGGAATCTTCGACCAGTACATCTCCGCTCGGTTGCTTGATCGCTACCCTCAACTCTACCAGCTAGGCCAGAAGGGTGTTTTCTTCAAGAAACACAGCTTTTGGGCTTGGGTGTTGAACGGATTTTTCCATTCCCTGATTCTCTATCTCGTCTCCGAGCTCATTTTCTTCTGGGATCTCCCCATGGCCGACGGCAAGACTGCCGGTCACTGGGTCTGGGGCGAGGCCTTGTACACTGCCGTCCTCGCTACCGTCCTCGGAAAGGCGGCTCTGATTACCAACCTTTGGACAAAATACACCTTTATCGCCATCCCCGGTTCCATGATCATCTGGCTGATCTTCCTTCCGGCCTACGGTTTCGCTGCTCCCGCCATTGGATTCTCCCATGAATACTACGGTACCATCCCAGTGCTCTTCAAAACACCCATCTTCTACCTGATGGCCGTCGTCCTACCCTGTATCTGCTTAATGCGTGATTATGCTTGGAAGTACGCCAAGCGCATGTACTACCCTCAGCATTACCACCACGTCCAGGAGATCCAGAAATTCAACGTGCAGGACTACCGTCCTCGAATGGAACAGTTCCAGAAAGCTATCCGGAAGGTTCGGCAGGTCCAGCGCATGCGCAAGCAGCGCGGCTACGCCTTCTCTCAAGCCGACGATGGCGGCCAAATGCGTGTCTTGAACGCCTACGATACCACCCAGGGTCGTGGCCGGTACGGTGAGATGGCCAGTTCCAGAACTCAGGCATTATGATTGAATTGACTCTTCTGCATTCGCCTTGCATGGGTACCAAAAATGTTGGTAGCGTTGTAACTTTGTACCTTTTATCCTTCTCCTCCGATCTTATAGCCGTGCTATTCTTCGGGGGTCTTGTGACATACTCTTCGTCGATCTGATGTGTTTTCAGCTTGATTATTTTCAATTGGACATGAAATCATATATTCTCTACTTCTCTGTTCTCTGTAGCCAACTAGAAGCTTTATGGATCTGATTTCATCGGCGATCAATTCGCCTCGGCCAAGGACTCCGAGGCTTCGGGCGCTAGGATCTACCGCCGACCTGGTCGACGTCGGTACTTTTCAACGGTTAAATGCAAGATACTTTCTTCAAGATTTAAGAACATCCGATGGCAGTAAACCACTGCCTCGCCCTCATAAAACATTCACAATGATATAATGCACACGCGCCATGAAAAAGACCCCTCCAACGTAACCAACCCCACGGACTGGACCAACGACCAAACCAACCCGCGCAACTGGACTCTCCTCCGCAAAACCACATCAACTCTAATAATCTGCGCAATCGGCTTCACAACAACCCTCGCCGCCTCAATTTACTCCCCAGGACACACTCAAGTCCAACATGAATTTAAAACCTCAACCACCGTATCCCTCCTTCCCCTCTCAGCATACTCCTTAGGACTCGCCTTCGGCCCTATGATCTCATCCCCATGTTCCGAGACATTTGGCCGCAAATTCGTCTACCTGCTCACTCTCCCCTTATTCGACATCTTCATGATGGGATCCGGCCTCTCGCGCAGCATCGCATCTCTAATTATCTGCCGCTTTTTCGCCGGGCTTTTCGCTGCCCCGGGTGTTTCTGTTGCTGCGGCTACGATCTCGGACTTCACGGAGCCGAGCCAGCGGGTTGTTCCCCTTGCGATGTACTATTCCATCCCGTTTGTTGGGAGTGCGATTGGGCCCTTTATTGGTGGATTCGTTGTTGAGGAGAAGGGGTGGAGGTGGACGGCTTGGGTTGTACTGATGATGGCGGCGGTGTTTCATCCGTGTGCTTTGTTTTTGAAGGAGTCGTATAAGACAATAATACTTCAGCGGAGAGCGAGGAAAGCGGGTGTGAAAACGGAGACGAGTTCTGCGGCGCACAAGTTACGGATGTTGGTTACTTCGACGGTTGTCAGGCCTTTGCACATGCTCTTGACGGAGCCTTTGGTTGGTTTCCTGTGTCTATACACGGGCTTCCAGTTTGCTCTGCTCTACACGTTCGTCGTGGCGAGTCCGTGGGTGTTCAAGACGGTCTATGGCTTCTCGCTCGGTGCGCAGGGTCTGTCGTTCCTCGGCCTTGTGGTGGGTTGCATGGTGGCTCCCGTGATTTTGATTACGGTGGATCGGGTTCTACTTCGATATAAACCAGATCAGCGAGATGGAATCTACAATCCGGAGAGAAAGCTATACACGGCGTTATACGGAAGCTTGACTCTTCCAATCGCACTCTTCTGGTTCGGCTGGACTGCCAGGCCTTCGATTCACTGGATCAGTCCTATTATCGCGCAAGGAACGGCCCTTCTTGGGAGTATACTCATCTATGTGCCATGTAACTTCTACATGCTTGATGTGTATGGCTCGAGATATGGGGCCTCGGCGAGTGGTGCGTCCTCGTTGTCGAGGTACACGATGTCGGCAGCGTTTCCACTTTTCGTTACTCAAATGTACGAGGGGTTGGGCGTGGGTTGGGCAACGAGTACTCTGGGATTGGCAGCATTGATTATGGCGCCTATTCCTTGGCTGTTTTATTGGTTTGGTCCGAGGTTGCGCGCGAGGAGTGCGTATGAACATGGCACTTGACTTGATATGGTATGACACAGCCGGAATGCGATGATGATCTTTAAAGTATGTGAAAAAGTATGTATGATATTGAGAATGTACATCAATATATCCAAAAAGCCCGTATTCTCCATAGGTCAGAGAATTGCAATGTCTCAACCCAAAACGCCTCATGATGTTTGGGAAAACATAACCCAAGCCGTAAAGCTCTATATATATACAGTATATGAAAAAAAGAACAAACAATGCACTATGTAGCATGGAAATAAACAAGAAATTCTCTCAGATCATCTGCCAACGTTCTTCGGAGCTGGACTATACCCATACCGATTCCAGTTTTCCTTCACCCACCAATTAGACACATACACAGCATCGAAGAGCCAGTGAAGAAGTTCATTATCATACTCCTTCCTGATCGTGTGTGCCAAATCAGCCAGGTTGAACCGCATAATGGGCTTATCTTCGTTCGGATCTTTGGTGAGATCGGTGAAGCGCCACTCGACATCGTTGATGAGCGGGATTACGAGTCGAAACCGCGGCCGTGCTGCAGAGCGCACGCTGAGCCAGGTTCCGCCGGTGTTCATGACGGTGAATTGCCAGTCTTGTTTGCTGTCGCGCTCTTGAATTAATGGCCAGATTAAGGATTGGCCTTCGTAGAGGGAGCGGATATCACTGGCAACGCTGATGCTGTCTTTTGGTAGGGATCTGGATTCGATGAGGAGGTCGATGATGCTGGGTACGATCTGGATGCTGGAGACTGGGGCTTTGACTTCGATGGGCGGGAGTTTCGGGTGCGCGAAGACGATGGGCACTTCGAAGTTGCCGACGTGTGGGTTGTCGTAGGGTGTGATGCCGCCGTCGTTGGGGAGAGAGAGGCCGTGATCACCGGCCATGACGAGGAGGGTTTCATCAGCTACACCTTTCTCCTCCAAGATATCCAGGATTGTCTGGAGCCAGCCGTCCACGAATCCGATTGTGTTCAGGTATCGGTTCAGGTCCTCGTTGTGTCCCTTGTTCGAGCCCATGATCTGCTCATATGTATTGTTTGGCAGTCCCCATGGGTGGTGCGTGGTTCCAGTCAGATGGGTCAAGAAGAGACGCTCGTGGTTGCTCTCCGCGTCGTCGATGGCATCCCGGATGTACTCCTTGAGCTCAGTGTCTGCGTAGCCATAGTAGTTGACTTCTTCGGTCTTCAACGGGAAGTGCTTGGCGTCCGGGTCCTCAATGGTCTCCTTGGTTTGCTTGTCAAAGTAGCCCAACTTCGGCATCAGTTTGTCCTGATTGTCATAGGTCTCGGTCACGAACTGCATCCAGATGGAATGCCACGGCCATAGGGTGAAGTTGTCGGTCTGGTTGGTGATCTCGGCCTGCCGGGTCAGCATGTCGAAAACCTGGGACGAGCATGGCTGATAAATGTGGTGCTCGAACTCGCGGTTCAAATCGGCAACCAGCGGCGAAACGCCGCACAGGGTGCCCTCGAGACTCTTGAGCGTGTAGGTGGAAGTCGTGTAGGCGTTTCTCGCACTAAGTCCACCGTACGCCTTGCGACTGCGCTGAATACCATTGTCCTGACCAAACCCAGTAGAGAAACCGGTCAAATATTCGGCGGTGGGCGTGAGGTCTCCGATGCGGTCCAGTACGTCCTCGGGGATCTGATTATCCTTGTAAGACCTAGCAATGCGATTGCGCATGAATGAATCGTTCCTCAGAGGAAAGATATCAGCCCGCGCGCTCTCGAGCTTCAACAAAACCACATGTTTAATTTTGAGGTTGTTGTCCGCCACCGCTTTTTGTACCGGCTCCAATAGCGGCTCCTGCAAATTAGAGATATGGATCGGGTTCTTGGCATTATCATAATGGAGATCGTGATTATCGGGTTTCCAGTCAGTGAATCCGGGACCTGGATCCTTGGGCATCCATGACCATTTGGGCGGCGGCTGGAGAGTTTCCGCCCCGTCGAGGTAACTGTACCCGAGCGGAACGCCGGTGAGATCGATAGGCGAATCCCGGTGACCACCCTGAAAGACGGTGGTCAAAGGCAGAGTTCCGGAAAGGAACAGTAGTACTGAGTCCGGAGGGCGGAGCAGTCGCAACAAGAGGAAGAGGGAGAAGGCGCCCACAATGAGTGCTCGCGGTAGGGGTCGATCGGTTATCGGCCTACTGTCACCTTGGGGAATGGTGGTCGTCATATGCATAGTCAGACTCGTCATCGGGTGAATCATTAAGGTAGTCGTCCTCGAGGGCGATTCGTTCATAGACTTCCGGATCGGGAAGGTCTTTGTACTGGTTCCGGATCGGGAAGATGTGTAGTCGCTGGCGCAGAGGGCTCAGACAAGAACTCACACGAGCGAAAAGCCAACGAAGGGGCCACGCCAAAACGTGCAAGAGACCGCCGGCAACCCGGTGGACGAAGCGACCGGTTAAAATGGCAGCGGCGACAATAATTGCTTCGCCGACAAGGAACCCGGTCAGTCCCGTGAGTAGAGTTCGAATGGCGGCGGCGTCGTTGGTGAAGGACTTGGCCTGTTTCCAGTGAATTTCGGCACCGGTGAAAATATAGACGGAGAAATTGGCCGCAGCCATTCCCGAGACGATTAAACTACCTGGTCGTGAGTAGATGTCGAAAATATTGAGCCACGAGGGCACTTACCTAAACGGGATAAGAACGAGCGCCCCCAATGCAGCAAGGGGCCGTGTGCGCCCTCGCTGGGCAATGATCCGCAACAACAGGAGCACCACGACATCTTGAAAGAAGGTGACGCTCCAGACGATCAACTGGCTGGCCGGGAGAGAGTATAGGTGGGCGTAGAGATGTAATAACTTGGCGGAAATGACGGACCAGAAAGCGAGCGCGTAGAAGTAGCAGCGAGCGAAGTTGGAGAAGGCATCCAGGGTCTGACCGGTAGACGTCTGCGAGCCCCTGGCCTAACGAGAAAAGGAGTGTCCTGGCACCCTTCATGGCGATCTAGAAAACTTCACCATGATTCCAAAAGATCGGAAGACCGCGTCGCAAGTGGCGTGTTAAGAGAAAAAAAGTGTGCGACAAGTGTCTCCAATTGCCAAGAGCCAAGAGCCGAGTGTGATTGACTCGTTCAGCGGGTATGAGAGCCAAAGGGTCCGAGTCTGGGTTGCGTAACGGCGGTTCCGACAGGTCTTGGCCCCTTTACCGTCTCCACAGTAGACGACTAAGAGGAGAGGGAGGCGGGGGAATTCTCCATTCACTCCCATCGCCATGTTGGGTCGGTTTCTGGGATGGATTCCCTTGCTTTTCGGTCTTCAAGACACCTATATTCCTTCAATTCAACCGCAGGAGCGCTTGAGGCCCGAGAACCGACCGTGGCAGGACATCGTCACCGGTTTATACGGCGTCCCCCCCCTCTTGAAGATCCATAACCGTGACGGGGACGTGAAATGGAGCTTTACACGCAAGGACGTCACCCAGAGTCTGCCCCCGGGCCTGCAGAGGTGTCTCTATAGCAATGCGAACGACGCGACCGAACTGAAATGGATGAATAATGGTACCAGCGTCGGCGCTATCTACAGCGACCTGGCCCTCGTCGTCAACTACACCCCGGATAACCCGGAAACCGACAAATTGATCACTTTCGCGCTCTGCCGAGATAATGAGTTCTTTTGGAATGCGCATACGGTGGAGCCCTTGCCGGGGCAACTACTCGCTGTCGCGACTACCGGCCAACGACCCTGGGACGACATCATCGTGTACAATGCTAGCGCCGCCAATCCCCTCACCGACAACCCTCCCATCGTCCAAAATGTCACCGGACTGCGTGCCATCCACGGCATGATCTGGGACGAAGAGGGCCAGATGTTATGGGCTGCCGGGACGGACGCCGCCGCGGACGGCTCCGATCATATCCCTGCGTACGGGACCATCGTCGGCTATCCATGGAACGCCACGACCGGCCTGCTGAGCAAGGAAGATCGCTATACCTATAAACTGCCAGAGGCATACGATATCATGACCGAATGGGGTCAAGGCTATCCCTGGTGGGCCGGGTTACACGATCTCGTGCCGGTTCCCAACCAGCGCAAGTTCTTGGTGTCGGAGGATCGCGGGCTTCACGCGTTCGATATCGAGCTCGGTCGATTCACCGAGCACTACGAGAACGTGACCGATAAATATATGCAAGGATTCGAGTGCACCACCAACGATCGCCACGGCTATAATAGCGACGGAGAGTGGGAGGAGTTGCCGCAGTCCGACCTGAAGAGTTTCAACCTCGCACCCGATGGAAGCTTCATCTACGTGCAGTCTCTGTGGACCAAGTTCCGTGGGTTCCATACCAGTTTGGTGGTTAATGGAAAGCGACGCAAGATCAACATCGGCGATGAGATCTATCGTTCACGCTGGTTTGGAGACATTGATGGCTGGCCCAAGCCCAAGTTTTAACTTGGCTGCTAAAAGAGATACGAATGTATATTGTATATAGGACGGACACAGCATATAAAATGTACAAGGCATAAGCATTGTCCAAAGTGGTCGATTTCTTTTTCTACTATGTATACTAATGTTTGGTTCCGCCACGGTCGCATCGGCGCTCGGGAATGCGAAAACGACTACGAGTGGAACAGGCACATCTGCAAAGGCCACGTCGGGTGCTATATACGACCCTATCGTATCGACTGCTACCTAGGGCCAACGGCCCCAACTCAGCCTCGTGATCCACTCCTCAGGCTAGTGTGACGCCACAGGTGTCAGTGGCGGGCGGGGTATCCGTATTCGCA
This sequence comes from Penicillium cinerascens, assembly GCF_028974065.1. Classification (NCBI taxonomy): domain Eukaryota; kingdom Fungi; phylum Ascomycota; class Eurotiomycetes; order Eurotiales; family Aspergillaceae; genus Penicillium; species Penicillium cinerascens. Next base: position 2,609,110 of record NW_026695290.1, on the reverse strand, counting down.
GATGAGATCGATACGAGCCAGCTCAGCGAGGCCTGATTTGATGCCACAGTGCAGCCCCTTTCCCGCCAACATTTGGGCCACCACGCTCTAAATGAGGACTAGCTTAATAAATATATCACCTCCTATGATTGGAAAACGGCTTAATCGTTTGTAAAGGAGCGTCGCTATTAATCTGCGTACAAATCCGCGTACAGAACATGCTTATTCTAAAGAAACCGGGAATTCAAAATCTCTTCGGCTGCAGAAAATAGACACCTTAGAAAATGGGCTGTATTCCTTCGGCACAAAAGAATCTGGCCGAAATTCACGCGGCGAGAGGTTGATCGTATCAATTCCCTTTTCGGTGTGCAATTAGTGCAAAATAATATTTGTCCCTTTACGACTGAGTATATATGCTATTTGGAATATCAAGAAGTAGTTGTAGTAAGTCAAAATAATATGAACTTGTTGAAATTTGTACCTACAGGAAGTGGCATTTAATATGGTGTTTTCGGTGCGTCACTCGCCTGGGGAATACGTTATTGTACCCGGGTCTCTGTTCTGTCTTTTTCCATACTCAAGTGTCGTAAATCAGTAGAAGACCTAATCTCCCAACGGATAGCAGTGCATGATCTGCCCATCTATTGTTCTCATCATTAGCATCAGCACAGATTATAGATCGAGTCAAAAGTCTAACACATACAGTAAAAAGAGGCATCGTTGCTAGCCAAGAAGACAAAGCTAGTAGCAACTTCACTAGCCTGACCAGGGCGACCAAGACCTTTGTTCGCGCCCAAATTTTCCATCCCCTGGGGGTCGCGAGTATCGGCCTGAATAGGAGTATAGATCACACCGGGACTTTATTTCATTAGCATAAATCCACCCAAAACGGATAAATTCGTGTAAGACACTCACGCAACAGCATTGACGCGAATACCCTTAGGCATGAGCTGTTGTGCCAGGGATCGTGTAAAGCCAACAATGGCTCCTTTCGTGGCAGCGTAGTCCACCATACCGGCCGTGCCGCGGAACGCAACCACCGAAGTATTATTGATGATCCTGACGAGCAGTTAGTCACCTGGTAAAGCGTGCCACAAATTATGACGGGAATGCATACGAGTCACCTTTAGACATATGCGGAAGGGCGTATTTCGTAATGGCAATCATCTGCAGGATATTCGATTGAAAGGTATCCTCGACTTTCTCCATGTCGATTTCGGCAAGGTCTTTGCAGGAGTATTGCTTGGAGGCGTTGTTGACAAGTACATTGAGGGTCCCGAATCTGTGCGAAGGTTAATACCTTTCCTGGCGTGCAGTGAGTGACAACACGTACTGCTTGACATGTTCCTCAACTGCGCGGCGACAGAAGTCATATTTCCTGAGATCTCCAGGAATAAGCAGACAAGTGCTGTTTTCTGCCTCGACCATTTTTTTCGTATCTTCTGCATCGCTTTGCTCCACTGGTAGATAGACAATTGAGATGTCGGCGCCTTCTCTGGCCATCAGGACTGCTACTGAACGACCAATGCCGGAGCTTTTGTATGTGAGCACAAATCCAGGACTGAAGGGGTATTAAATGACATACTCGCCACCAGTGATGAGGACTTTCTTGCCCTTGAGCTTATTTGCACCGACATATTCAACGAGTCCTTCACTTGTATCGAGTTTTGTGACTTCACTAGGCGGTGCCATCTTCTGTTCCAAGCTAAGGGCCAATGTCGGTTAGTATAAATGTTGAATGATGAGAATGATTCGGTCTTACCCAGGCTTTGGTTGGCTCTGGCTTGCCTGGGGCGGCTCAAAAGTGGCCTGTCCTTTTTGACCCGACATTTTGCAACGGTAATTCTATTTGAAGTTTTTTGTCTTTCAAAATCGATCCTAAGTCGAGTGAGGAGAGGGTGCTAAATCGTCATTCCTCACTATATATTTATGTAGGCTTTAAAAAGGGAGACGTAGCTACTGTGGCTCTCTCCGTCATCCGTGCGTCAATTATGTGGATGTAAACTGGAGCTGGTGTGCATTGCTCCCAAAATCATGTTTTTCATTGGGTTGTACCTTGAGACCCTGGAAATGTCATGACATCATAGTTCAACATTTTATCACCGCTTATTGTTTTCTAAGTCACTCATGTAATAAGTACGGGGAAACCATAATTTCGTAGTCGTAGTATGTGAGAAAACTATCTCAGAGTTACAGTCAGGGTGTTTTGATGAACGGGTTCATCAGGGACGGGCACCCAACTGTCCTCCACCCAAGCAAATTTCTGCAAAACATGTGATGGATCCAAACAGGTATAACCACTTCCAAAGCACTCCATACAAATATCAAAGTTATCGTTGTGACAAATTACGCAATGAAAATGGGTATCGTAAACGGAAAGAGCAAATTGGCACTGATCACATCTGGCGTCTACGGCTGAACGGCGTGCCTTGTGGGACGCCTTCTTTGTAGCCACGGTATCGATGTTGGCATAGTATGGACAGGCGAGCCACTCCCAAACAGATCGAAGGTTCTTTTTGCCTTCCTGGTGGTCGTTGGCAAACGACAATGGACTCCGACCGGCGCTAGTTGTTTTCTTTCTTGCTAGACTGCCCTTGGTGAGGAGTATTCGAACGATTTGTTCGTGTCCGTATAGAGTCGCTAAGAAGAGAGGTGTGCGACCGCATTCATCCGGTGTGTCGATAAACTGCTTGCGAGTGTCTGCATCTCCGTCCAGCATCGCCAGGGCAGAATCAGCGTGACCGAATCGAGCCGCGAGTGCGAGTGCAGTGCAGCCATCGGCATCTTTTATAGTTGGATCGGCGCCTTTTTCCAATAGAGGTTTGATAGCGGCCACAAAGCCGACAGAGGCAGCAATAGCTAGTGGCGTTCTGCCATCACTCAGTCGCCGATCGACCTCGACATTGTGCTGTAAAAGAAATGTGATGCTATGTTCAGAAGGACCTCGAGCGAGACATGCGCAGTGCAATGGTGTTTGACCGCGCCGATCTGGGATGTCAGGTGCGGCGCCTTTTTCAAGTAGAAGCGCCACGGCCTTTGGATATTCCCCTTTTACTGCCCAGTGCAGGACGGTTGCTCCATCATCGGTGATGGCCTCAATATTCGCACCAGCCTCCAGGAGGGTTTTCATGACCTCTTCCTTCCCAGATCGTGCTGCCCATGCTAATGAAGATCCTCTTCCACGGATAATAGTATCTTTGGAGGTACCTCTCTCAAGAAAGACAGATACCACATTCGCGCGACCCTCAAGAACTGCCTTTTCAAAGGCAGTATAATTATCATGATCTAGTGAGTCGATATCTGCCCCGGAATCAAGAAGATCCTTCACAATTTCCACATGGCCATGTGCAGCGGCACGGTGTATTGGTCTGCAAAAGCCACACCAGCCCGTCCCGTTAGGATCAAAGTCATGCCAGAGAAGAGTCTGTATAACGTCTTGGTGGCCGGCCTTTGCCGCCGCGAGAAGCGCCATCGTATCATCAGCAGGACTGACACCGGCGTTGAGCAGCTTGTGGATGGTTCGCATTTGACCACGTTCCGCAGCCCATTCTAATGCGCGGACCCCGGGCGCTGTCGATTTCACGGTGCCCCGGTAGAGAAGAGAGTTGAAATTAGAATAAACAAAATGGCATGTCCTGACGAGCGCATTCCTGGCTCCCTCGTCGCTTGTAGGATCTAGGGTATCCCATATCTCGAGGAGAAGCTCAAGTGGTAAATCGAGGAAGAGCGGCATGACCTACCCAGTCCAGGGTCACTGACCTTTGGAAGGTGCAGCGACGAAGACGGGGTAGACTGGATACCTCGAAGCGACAAGGAAATTTAAACATCAACAAAATAGGGCAGCGCGTTTATATAGGAAAGCGGGCTCCGCACTTGGATGTCATCACAATGCCAAGGCGCTAGTGGTCATGCAATGAGGCTGACGCTTTTTGCTCAAATCGGTGCCCGAAACCGATCTGAGTCAGAACAGAATTGTCTAGCTATAGCACAGCCTCAGTACGGCTGTGCATAAGTGGCTTGCAGACAGAGCCTCTTACTCATTAATTATTGGCCAAGTAGGAAGAGATTGCTGGAGAGAAACGAAAACCGTTTGGAATGTGAACGCGTGGAGATAAAGATTCATGACTCTTTCTATACAATTAATTATAGACTATTCGAATGCGACCCGGGCCAACTGCATTGTCTCTCCAAAGACTTCCGTAGTCAAAGGCCCAGAAATGGGTCTTTGGGCCGGATCTGTAATTTTCATTCTTTCACGTACAAACAAGAACCAAGTAAGATCCGCATTCCATGTCTCCATGGCCCGAATCGCATCCTCAGCCGACTCAAGCACACTTTGTTGGGCCTCATCCGGTGTCACAGGATCAGTAGTGCGTCTTGAATAGCGGAAGTAATACTCCGGGCCAACAAAGAGCGCGATCCATGAGGCAAGGTTCTCACAAATCTGATCGCCCACCTCCAGGGGTAACCTGACATTTGCAAGTACGGTCAAAAAGAGGGAGACGAGACCACGCCATAGAGTATGGTGCGGCGTAAATGCCCGGGAACCAAGTGCGGCTGGGGAGAGGGTGAGAGAAGAAGATAGTGCCAGGCTAAGGTCGGTGATCTGGGCAGAAGAAGCTTCCTCCTGTCGATGCTGCCGAGCGCGTCGCTGGTTAGCTGCCTCTGCATCTTGTCGCACCTTACTCCATACACGGCGGTAGAGACGCTCCCAACGTGGGAACTCGGCGTCGATGCGCGATGCCATGAAGTCGCCCGCGCCCTTGCACATAGCTTCAATGGCTTGGCAGGCAGTGATCATGACAAAGGTTTCTTCTTGGAAACTGTGGGTATCAGACCGATTGGGGCCACTGTCGGGCTCAGTAGAGGATCCGGTCATCAGAGATCTTGATGAGGATGGTTCGTTCCCAAGTGACGAGGGGAAGATGATTCTCGATGCTACTGGAGACCAGAGATCATTGATCAATGGCAGGAAGCTATTTTCATTCCGAGAGAGTGCTGGTAGCACTTCAATAAGAATAGAGAGCAAGGAGCGCCGCAGGTATGGGGATGGTGAGGAGAGGTGGGATGGGATCGACTTGACGATGTGTACCAGTAGGGAATGGGTTTTGCTCAGAGGCATTTCACTGTCGTTCGGCTCTTTCGGTGGAGGAAGTGGCTCATCGGATTCAGCTTGATTCAGCATCTCTTCGATAGTCTCCGGCTCTTTCGGCGGTTTTTGATAGGTCTCAGACCAAGGTTTCTTTGGGTGGGAAACACTTCCATCAATATCTGCATCTTCTTCAACCGTTTTGTCGCGCTTCGACTTGCGGTTTGCAATATCCGCAGCAATGATCGCAATCGAAAGATGTTGATTTTGAGATTTGCGATTCTCGCGCGGGCCGCTTTCTTGACCACTATCGATCGTCAAAAGCGATGACTTCTTGGCCCCCTCCTCGACGATAGCTGCAAGGGTTTTGAACATGATTTCTACGAGCTTTGGGTAGCCGTGGTACAAGTCCAAAATACCAAAGACAGAGTCGACGAGGTCATCCAGGTACGGAATTAGCCGTGCACCACACAGCTTGACCATCATGAACAGAACCTGTGGAGGGTATGGTGATACATCGAAGGTGTTCAACTTGAGTGCCACCGAGTTCACCAGGTAGTCCACGTTGTCGATGACCATGGAACTTGTATCCGGGTAATTACATGCCGAGGTAAGGATGTTCAGGCATGTCATAGCGTGTCGCTGGAGGCTCGGATTATTTGAAGCAACAAGTTGCAGCGTCGGGTACAAGGCATCCAAAAGCTCGGGCCGGAAAGCTTCACCGAGCTGTTGGGCTTGAAGAGCCACCGCCTCCAGCGCAAGTGCTGACGTTCGCCAGTCACCCGAGCCATCGGTGGGAACATCGTTCAAGATCGTCAACGATACATAGTACAATTCTTCGATCATGCCAGTCCTTTTGGATCTTGACAAAGGCTGCTCCACGATGTCATCGGCGATGAAGTCGTCGAAGCTAGCCCCGACTTGCGATTGGTCACGAAGAGAAGATAATGCCAACCAAAAGGGCGCGACAACAGAGCCATCCGACGTGGCATGGAGACGGTTGACGACCAATCGAGTAATTGCGTTGCCTGATTCGGACATATTCAACCTTCTAATCATAGACTGCAGGTCTTTCAAAGTCTGCTGCTGACTTCGATGCTCCAGCAACACGGGTGGAAAGCTCATCGAGTCAGAGGCAGAACGAAATACATCCCAGCTTAAATCACCGGCCCCAGTAGAGCCCAGAGGCTGCAGAGCACTGGTGCTAGTCTTAACAACTGCACTGACACTATCACATAGCCCAGACGCCAAACTGCCCGTGAGAAGATCTGATTGAGATTGAACTTGGGAAAGGACTTGGAAGACAGTTGAAATTTGACGGATCCCCCACTGTTTTGCGGTCTCGTCGTTGTTTTGCATGATGCGAGGGAATGATGTAAGCCACGTATGGAGCGACTCTTTGAGAGATTCCAGCACGATCGGATAGGCAGTGGCAAGATGAAGGACCGTATTGTAGGCCATATTGGAGGCCTCCTCTTCCTTGTCTCCTAGGACGACAATGGTTTCCACCATCATAGAGATAGCATCATTGAGGGTAGTCTGGCATTCCTCAACCACCATCACGCAGAGCTCCAGCAGAGCTGATTGAACCTCTATCCGCTGGTGGCGCCGAATCTGAATGACATTTGCCAGTGCAAGCTTAACCTGTGTGCACGTTGCCTTCAGCCAGGAAGCATCAAGCGCCAGGGTATCATTTTTGGACTCGACCAAGGCAGGCTTCTCAGTGTTGGTGGCAACACGGTCACTTATGACGGTGCGGAGAAGATATGTCAATATATGCAACGAGGTCTGCAATAACTTGTATGACCGACGAGCTTGTGTTGTAGGCCTCACTACTTTGGTCAATGCAGACACAGTCCGAGGCATGATGCTTGCTAGGACGACACGATCGGTGATCCGAACATAGAGGGCTTGCATAGCCTTCGCAGCCGCTAGACAGAGCTCATCGGATCTCTCGTCCACGATTCCCTCCAGCAAAATATAGACGGTCTGATCGACAACAGTGGCTGTGCCGATCTCATGAAAGATGGTCTTCTCCGCTACCGGGCCCTCTAACACGTCGAAGATCGTACGAAGGCAATCGAAGCCTGCGATAGCAAGCTCTTCCGAAACCTTCGGGGTAGGCAAGTCTTTCTCTTCGGCCTTGCCCGGTGACCCTGCCACGATCAGCGTCAGCAGGATGATCAACTGTTTGCCCATGGCGGGCGACAATCGCTGTCGCCATCCTTCCGCAACCAATATCCGTAGGCAGTGCACCGCCAGTTCGAGGCAGCGTGCTGGTAGTCTCTGTGACTCGTTGAAGATGTGCGAGAGGGGGAAGAAGGCATATTCGGCAAGCTTCTCGTCGAGGACCTTTTTCCCCGCCAAATCCACCAGGGCATTGTGAACAGGTTCAAGGGCTTGGATTACTTCAGCTGATGAAGCTTGATTGCCGCGGAATCGTAGACCTATCGAGCTAAGCTCCACACATGGTGTGCGCAGCTGTATTGACTGTCAGAAACTGAGCATTCTATAGCTCTCGCGGCGAGAGTGGCATACCCGCTTGAAGGATTCCTGCCGCTGATTGTCCATTGCGGCCAATGCAGATTATCGAGCGCAGCAGAGGGATTCCGTTCTCAGCCATATACAGATGCAAAGTCTGCAATCAGATCAAATGCAATGTAAGCTGTCCATTTTTGCTGTGATTTGTGAGCTCGTCGTGACGGAGTCCTCGTCTAGACAAACAGCGGTACACCGCTTTGTATTCTGCACCTTCAAACTGGCGGTGAATCACGTCCTTATCGGGCAAGATTATTTGCACGTGACTTTCGCGTCACGTCGCGTGGATCTTGGAGCCTCAACTTCCCGAAGGTTGCCTGGCGTTTGAGAGTGTTCTGCCTGGTCGCATCGTGGTCTAATTGCGCCTATTTATTCCAGCTTCGCCCTGGTTTTTATCTCTGGTAAAGTGAACCACTTGCCTATGCGCGCCTTGCGAATTGCAGTCGCGCCTTCGTCTCTCTCGCGCTCCCGACCCGTCAGCACTGGAGTGGGACACTCTGCTGCATCATATCTTTGCTGGACCGCAGACCTATCTCGACGTTTCTCCCACAGCTCGGTTCTTGATTTATCAGCAAAGCAGCACTTATTTGACGCAAGATCGCCGGCATTACGCTCGGCTTCTCGAACAATGGCAGATGATAAGAGCGGAAAGCAGGCTACACTGGGGTATGTTCGCGATTCTCAGATGACGATAGGGTGCGTCCATCTTGTCTCAACACGGGCGGCACCTGTCGGCCTCGATATGCTTCAATCAGTTGCAATGATTGCCACAGACTTGCTAACACCCTTCTTTCATGCGCCGCAGGAGATTCTTCGGCTCCAATTCCAATGGCAACCAAGCCCCAAAGAAGCAGACTACGTTGTCATTTGGTGGAAAGAGGTCAATAGCTAGCAGCGATGCTGAAGACAAATCTACCGACGTCGCCCCAGTTAAAACTGAATCGGGTGACATGAATGACGGAAATGGAGCCAATCAATCGAAAAGCTTGAAACGTGAGAAGGTGGAAGAGGTTGAGGAAAGCGACGACTCTGATGTCCAGCCCGTATCCAAGCGTCGGCGCAAGGCGTCGAAGGATGCTTCCGCCACCCCGACGAAACGATCGACCACACCCAAGAAATCCGCCTCCCCTAAACCCAGGAAGATTAAATCACCCTCACCCAAACCTGTCATCAAGGAAGTACCTGAAGAGAAGAGGCCGTCAGAGCATGACGAGGAGGAAGCACAATCTGCAAGTGAGGAAGAGGAAGAAGCGAAACCTGAGGCCAAGAAGAAAACCATTGCAAAGGTTCAGGCGACCTTGAAAGCTAACGGCAAGGACCCGTATCCGGACTGGAAAGCCGGGGATCCCGTGCCGTATGCCGCGCTCTGCACCACTTTCTCCAAGATCGAGATGACTACCAAGCGCCTGGAAATCTTGGCACATTGCTCTCTCTTCCTCCAACAAGTTCTGCGTCTGACCCCCAATGATCTTCTCCCGACCGTCCAACTCATGATCAACAAATTGGCCGCCGATTATGCGGGTATAGAACTTGGTATCGGAGAGTCACTGATCATGAAAGCCATTGGAGAGTGTACGGGCCGCAGTCTGGCTGTCATCAAAACTGACCAGCACGAGATTGGTGACCTGGGACTGGTTGCTGCCAAGAGTCGATCCAATCAACCTACCATGTTCAAGCCCAAGGCTTTGACTGTGCGAGGTGTGCATGAAGGTTTGCTGGGCATTGCTAAGGTCCAAGGCCACGGGTCCCAGGACAAGAAGATCTCCGGCATCAAGAAGCTTTTGTCTGCGGCCGACGCTGCAACTGCTGGAAAGGGCAGCAAGGGAGTCGACATCACCAAAGACAAAGGTGGCCCCAGTGAAGCCAAATTCATTGTCCGCTTCCTGGAGGGCAAACTGAGACTGGGACTTGCAGAAAAAACCGTGCTTGTGGCCCTTGCACAAGCAATTATCCGCCACGAAGCTGCAGTAGACGGCAAGAAAGATCTGTCTCTCGAGAGAATGGCCGAAGGCGAAGCTATTCTCAAGCAGGTATACAGCGAGCTGCCTTCCTACGAGGTGATTATTCCAGCCATGCTGGAACATGGCTTGTTCAACCTACGGGATGTATGCAAGTTACAGCCGGGTATTCCTCTGAAGCCCATGCTTGCCAATCCTACAAAGTCCATCACGGAGGTCCTTGACCGCTTCGAAGGAAAGGAGTTTACCTGCGAATACAAGTACGATGGAGAGCGAGCTCAGATCCACTTTGTGGCGCCAGATAATATTCACAAGTATCCGGAATCTACTGCCACCCTGCAAAAGGATAGCAAGGGTTACGCCGCAATCTTCTCTCGAAACTCCGAGGATCTTTCCAAAAAGTACCCAGATATTCTCGCCAAACTTGGCAGCTGGGTAAAGGACGATGTGAAGAGCTTCGTCCTGGACTGTGAAACGGTCGCTTGGGATACAGTCAATAAGAAAGTGTTGCCGTTCCAGCAACTGATGACCCGTAAGCGGAAGGATGTGAAGGCCGATGAAGTCACGGTCAAGGTCTGCGTCTTCGCTTTTGACCTGCTGTTTTTCAACGACGAGGTAAGCCATCTGCTACGAACTGTCTATCTCTCCACAGCTAATCAAGTTCATAGCCTTGTGTAAAGAAGTCCCTTCGGGAGCGTCGGGAACTGCTGCATAATTCATTCCGGCCTACGGAGGGCGAATTCCAGTTTGCACAGTTCGGTGACACCAATGTACTCGATGAAATCCAGAATCTACTGGAGGACAGTGTCAAGGCCTCATGCGAGGGTCTCATGGTTAAGATGCTCGACACCCACGAAAGTGGCTACGAACCGAGCAAGCGGAGTCGTAACTGGCTCAAGGTATGACGGACTTCTGAGGTCTGACTTAAACGTGCTAACTCCTTCATTAGGTCAAGAAAGACTATCTCGCCGGCGTGGGAGACTCGCTTGATCTAGTCGTTCTGGGTGCTTATTATGGTCGCGGAAAACGCACATCGGTGTATGGGGCTTTCTTGTTGGCTGCTCACAACCCCAATAACGACACATACGAAACCATCTGCAACATTGGCACTGGGTTTTCTGAGGCAATTCTTGAAGAGTTCCACAAAGCGCTGACTCCCTTGGTCATTGACCGACCCAAGCCCTTTTATACTCACTCGAATGTGCCCAAAGACCAGCCTGATGTGTGGTTTGAACCACAGCTTGTGTGGGAGGTCAAGACCGCTGATCTGACACTGAGTCCGCGGTACAAGGCTGCTGCAGACGAATTCGAAGGAACTACAGGAGGTGGAAAGGGTGTCTCTCTCCGCTTCCCTCGGTTCATCAAATCGCGCGATGACAAGAAGCCCGAGCAAGCGACCACAACTCGTGCCGTTGCGGAAATGTACCGCAAGCAGGAGGCGGTTTCCCAGGAGAAATCCGGCAAAAAGGGCGTTGACGATGATTTCGAGTATTAAGATCCTTCTGAACTTTTTGCAAATGGGCCCATTGAATATTGGGTTTCCTGGGTTATTTTGTCGAGCATCACACCATTCACGACCTAGTTAGTATACACCATCCATGGAATAATCTCCGTTGTTATGAATGACATCTTAAAACATGCGAATGGCATCACTCAATCATTTCATCACTTCCCCGCTCCAAACAACCCTTGTAACACTAGCTCCGGCAATTGATACCGGCTATCACCGGGAGATAAGAGACGCGCTGCTTGGCGCATATGGCGCTGCTTGGCGCTTATGGCGCTGAAACCCAAGACGGTAGCGAGTTCTTTGTTTCCTCAACTCGAGCTAGCGTAGTCCAGCGGGCCATATAGAGCTGCAGCAATGGTCTGCCCAGCTCCTCCGCTCCCTGTTTATCTCTCTTGGCGCAGAGGAATGTAGCATTTCTCCCTTGGGGAAGCTGCCACCCCGATGTCCCCGCAGAAGCGCTTAAATACACTCGGCTTGTTCGTCAATCTGGTGCTCAGCGCGTTCATATTTGGCAGCGTGTGTGCGTATCTCTTTGTGAACATGCGCACATTCCAATTGCTTGCCATCGGATCGGTGGTGCTTCCTGCGGTTGCTCTGACGCCAGAGTTAGTTAGGATTGTCTGATCGCCCTCATTTATTGCTAATCCCGACTTAGGCAGTTGATTACGGCTCCGCGTCGCAGTGATGCTGTACCTAATCCGTCGGGCGTGAGTGTTTTCTTTGATAAAGGGACGAAAGTAGATAAAATTGGTGTTGATGATGTATAGGAGGCCGCGTTGTTCTCTACTGGACAGTATTCTTTTGAAAGCCATGAATCATCAACAGTCTGGGATCTGATCGATCTCAAGAGCGGGAAGATCTCTCAACTTACAAATGATAGCAATGTGGCTGAGATTGTCTGGTTGGGATCGAGTGACTCGGGGTTGTTGTACATCAACAGCACCAACGCCGATATCCCTGGCGGTGTTGAACTATGGGTTTCTAACACAACTGACTTTGAGAAATCGTATGTACCATTCCAGGCTTCTGTGAACTCACTGACATTTCTTTCAGTCGATATAAGGCAGCCTCACTGCCGGCTTCCTTTTCAGGTTTGAAGACTGCCATCACCGAGTCCGGTGATATCAACTTCCTCGTGTACGGCCAGTCCTACGGTAATGGGACCGCCTACAACAAAGAGTTGGCAATGAAACCGTTCAGCACCGCCCGCATTTATGACAGCATCTACGTGCGTCACTGGGATACATGGCTCACAACCACCTTCAATGCTGTCTTTTCGGGGACCCTCGAAGAGAAGAAAAGCGGACAATGGGCTACGTCCCGCTATATTTCCAAGGGTTCTTTGAAGAATCTTGTCTCCAGTGTCAAAAACCTCGAGTCACCCTATCCTCCCTACGGAGACTCATCCGATTACGACATCTCACCAGATGGGAAATGGGTCGCTTTCAAGAGCAAGGCCCCCGAGCTGCCCAGGGCGAACAACACCGCTTCGTATATTTACCTTGTTCCGCACGATGGCTCTCAGAATCCCGGAGCAATCAATGGCCCTGATAGTCCAGGCACGCCGGATGGTGTCAAAGGAGACTCCAGCGGCCCTGCATTTTCACCGGATAGTGAGCGCCTTGCATACTTGCAGATGACAGATGTCGCCTACGAGGCCGATCGTCGCACCCTCTACGTCTACACAATTGGATCCAAACAGACAATCTCCGTCTTGGCAAAGGACTGGGACCGCTCACCAAGTGCAGCAAAGTGGACGGCCGATGGTAAAAACCTCATTATCAACACCGAGGATCGAGCTCGCAACCGGCTATTTATCTTGCCTGCTGATGCAGACGATGAATTCAAGCCTCGTAACTTCACCGATGGTGGCTCTGTTGCCTCTTACTACAACCTTCCTAATGGCGAGATCTTGGTTTCCGGCTCGGCTATCTGGACTAGTCGGACGATATACACTGCGACCCCGGAAAAGGGCGTTACCAACGTAATCTTCTCTGCAAATGAGGTTGATCCCGGTCTCAAGGGGATCAGTCCCGCGGATGTCGATGAGTTCTACTACGAAGGAAACTGGACTGATGTATGCTTTACCCCTCGTCTTTCGTGTGCAGTACTGATCTCTCTAGATCCACTCTTGGATTATCTATCCTGCAAACTTCGACAAGTCCAAGACCTACCCGCTCCTGTTCTATATCCATGGTGGGCCTCAAGGTTCATCGGCCGATTCCTGGAGCACCCGTTGGAACTACAAGGTGTGGGCGGATCAGGGTTATGTGGTGGTTGCCCCGAACCCGACTGGCAGCACTGGCTTCGGCGATAAGCTCACCGACATGATCACTAATAACTGGGGTATGTCAAGCGATGTGAGCTTTGCTTCATGGAGATTGTAACATTGAACAGGGAGCTATCCATACGATGACCTGGTGAAGGGCTGGGAGTTTGTCCGTGACAACTTCGACTTCATTGATACAGACAACGGCGTTGCTGCTGGCGCCAGCTACGGCGGTTTCATGATCAATTGGATTCAGGGTAATCCTCTGGGTCGAAAGTTCAAAGCGCTGGTCAGCCATGATGGAACATTCGTTGCCGACGCCAAGATTTCGACAGAAGAGCTCTGGTTTATTGAACATGATGTATGTATCTTGAACTTTGACTCTTGAAAGTATCACTGACGTTTTTAGTTCAACGGCACCTTCTGGGCCAACCGAGACAACTATCGTCGTTGGGATCCCTCTGCCCCTGAACACATCTTGCAAATGGATACGCCGCAGTTGATCATCCACAGTGACTTGGATTTCCGCCTGCCCATCTCAGAAGGTCTCAGTCTATTCAATGTCCTGCAAATGCGTGGCGTCCCAAGCAGACTGCTCAACTTCCCCGATGAGAATCATTGGTGAGTATTTGATTACTAGAGAGCAAAGTCTCAGTTCCAAATCTGACTTTTTTATAGGGTCACGAACCAGGAAAACAGCTTGGTTTGGCATCAGCAAGTGCTAGGGTGGATCAACAAGTACTCTGGGATCGGGGCCAGTAACCCCAATGCCGTGAGTCTGGATGATACAATTGTGCCGGTGGTGGATTACAACCCCTGAGCGTGGCCAGGCTTCATTGTCTTTGTTGGTAAATACGTGCTGTTGTCTTAGAGTGTATATACTCACACAATGAATCCGTACGCCGTCATTCTTTTATGCGTGTCAAAATGTCCCACCAACTATATCATTTTCCAAATTACAGGCTACGTCCCTAGTTGTCAGTGAATGTGTTTGCTGTATCCTGCTTGACTAACAGTAAGCATAAATACTGGCCAACCCTTCATCTCTCACTCTTCTTCATCTTTCCCCCACTTCCCCAATCTTGTTTCTTCATCCTTTATCCACTCCATCTATCAACCCTCAAGTCTGCATCTTGCTTTTACTGCACAACATGTCTTCTCCCTCTCGTAAGAAGATTTCGCCGCACCCGCCAAGTGCCTCGCTTCAAAAGACTGCTACTCCCAAGGTCTCAAAGGAAGGAAGCCCTTCTGCTTCGGGCCCTACAGATGTCAAGCCATCTCCTCCTCCCAAGGATGTGTCTCAGCCGACCGGTTCAGAGTCTTCCAAGAAAGAGAACTGTATGCACTCAACCCAAAACTCATCCTCCACCTCCCCCCAGCCAACCACTTACACCTACTTCATGAATACAGACAAGGAACCCGAGCATCAAGAGTCCCTGAATGAGACCGTTCCAGCCCCCAAGCCAAAGACCAAGCCCACCAAGCCCACCAAAGAACAAGAAACCGAAAGAACAGTCCGCTACGTCAAAGCCTTCCTCGACAACCAGCATGACAAGCACATCATCTCCCTCCCATCCATCAAGCTGAAAGACCACACCAACTTCCGCGAGTGGCGCGCCAACGTGGAGCTGCGGCTCCGCATGCACCAGGTGTGGTATCTTTTCGAAGCTTGCACTTACTATCAAGACAACAGCCGGATTAAGCCCCTTGACAAAGACCACGAGCTGTACGTGTGGTATGAGCGAATGGTTGATGTGGCTATCTCGATTATTTTCGTCAGTGTCTCTCCTGAGATCCGGAAGCATTCGTGCTTCCTGAGAGCGATTGAGTTTCATAGCGTGGATGACCCGATGCTGTGTCTTATGAGTCACTATGATCGCGCCCCCGAGGACATTTCGGATATTGAGGACTTGCATCTCTAGATATCAAGTTTTTCGATATCGGCCTCTGGTTCGACTTTTGCTTTTTTGGCTTCAAAACTTGCGATTTGTGTTCTTTGAGTTCTGATCTACTTGTCTCTCGTTACTTGGGAGTGTGATATGAATTTGAAGAATGGAAGCACTCGCTAGTGTTGATAGCATCATTATCTGAATGAAGATTCTTGAATTACATGCTCGTTTTTGTAGGCTGAATGATTGCTTAGATACCAGTGCCGCGGCTCCGTTCCACCTGTGTGCATATCTGCAAAGTGTTTTGTGCCATTTCCCCAGCCTCCAGTCTCCAACTCCAAGATGTAAACATTCCACCAAGCTGAGCCCCCAAAGATCACTGCTGGGATCGCGACTGCTCCCCGGTCCTGTTGTTAACCAGGTAATCCCGCAGCCAGGTCAAGAGAACCTGCTTCAGATCCTGCAAGGTAACAAAAGTAGGTTCTTGGAGATTCATTCTTTCCTCCAGAGCCGTGACTTTGGCAGTCAGCGTCTTGTTAACGCATTGCTCTGCGATGGTCTGTCCCCGCAGAAACTCATTCAGACATCTCTCGACCTCGAACTGCGAGCGCAGGATTTCATTCTGCTGTTTCTCGACGTCGAGATCGAGTCTCAGCTGGGAAAGCTCGGCTCGGACCTTCACAATCTCGAAATCTCCTTGGAGATTGCCGGGCTTCTGGGCTTGGTTCCTGGTAGGTAACATGAGCGGATGGCCAGTATATGAATAGATTGACAATAGACGTACTGTACAGGAGGGGTTGTCAACTCGATGAACCTGGGCCCAGTGCCAGATTTGTCTTGGGATAGAGACTTCATGGAACGGTAGTCAAAGTCCGCGCTGCCCAACGGGCTGTTCAACGGAGATGACCGAATGCGTTTGCGGGTTGGGCCTTCATCGTGGAAATTCTCATGGATGGTGGGAGGACCCATGTTGATGTTTGTGTCGGAGGGTGTGATCGGCAGGTCTTGGAGCCTGGCTTCGGGCTGATCAGAGGAGGTTGTCTCGTAGCTCATGACGGATTCAGACCGTTTGATGAGACTAGGCTCCGAACCCCGGACAGGCATGATGCGTCGAGTGCTTCGAGTGCGAGGAGTTGACATGGTGGATGTTAGGGATAAGAGAAGGATTGAACTGGATAAAGGAGATGTGGAAGGTTCTGGGGGATGGAGAGGCTTATTTCGAGGGATAGGGTGTTGTTTTGAGAGGATCAGAGAGTGTCAGTCCAAGATGTAGTGGTGGCTCACAGATCAAGGCTTCGATCTATACCATTCGGAATGACCAATTCATACTCGTCGCTACGTGCCTCATATGGGCACTTTACTTTACGTCCGGGAAGTATTGTTATGAATGTCAGTTCATGTACTCCGTTAGAGCCTCTTCATCTACCTATGTGATCCCCGGTAATCGAGTATCTCAGACCCAGCGCAAGTGGCGCCATCTACTCACGGTTCATCTCCTCCGCATTTTCCACAAGTCGAGTGTATCGAGTCCTCAGCCGCTCAGCCATAAGCAGTATCTCGAGAGCCTCGATTTGCACCTTCTGACTAGTGCTCTCGTAACCTTCGACAACCTTCGCAAGCTCAACAACCGACTCCTTGATTCTAGTTATCACGTTGTTCATCTCCTGATCAGTGTTTTTTTCACCACAGGATTCAGTCACGAGCTTGGTCACGACGCTTCGCAGCTGTAAGAATTCAGCTCGCGATACAGTCTCGTTGGCCGTGGCATTCTGCCTAAAAAGGAGATGAAGTCAGGGTCTGCTTTGCAAGTAGATTGGGGTTTATGCTTACTGCCGTGGAGCGTTGTCCTGGAATGCAGGAGTATGGGGGGTCTGACGCTTGGGAGGGGGTTGATTTTCGTCGTCCGAGGAGACAACGATGAAGTTGCGCTTTGCAGATCCGGGAGCCTTCCTCAAGGGTAGAGGAGGACGGACGTCGATGCTGGATTTTTTGGTCGAGGGGGTTTTGGTTTCCTTCTTCGTAGAAGTTGCGTACTGATTGGTTATGGCATCACGAGCGTTGAGAGCAGCCTCTCGCTGTCGGATCACCTTGGGATTTTCATGCGCTGCTACAACCATGTTGGCTGGGGGTGGATGATCAAAGAGGAGAGGAGGAGCGGGGGAGAGGGGGATGAAGAGTTTTGTAAAGGTCGGTCAAAGGTTGGATGTTGAGGAGAGAATAACTTTTAACGAGGAAGAGGTTGATGCAACGATCGACTATATTCATTGTCGCTCTAGAAAATTTACATCCAAGCGCCCAGGCTACCAACCAAAACGCCGATAGGTACAAAGTGCCCTGAGGCCATCATACATCAATATATGCAAGCCGAAAACCTACAGCTCATCACCATGACGGCCAGGCTTCCCATCTCCAGCCATGAAGCCACCAGCACGCACACGCAGGCCAAAGTTAACCAGCACAACGACAACGAGACCCACGCTAACGACCGTGGGTCCCCACTTTTCATAGTACACACGCTTCACATCGCGGCGCTTGCGGATCTTATCTACGCGCCAGATGTACAGAACCAGACTGTAGACAAGGGCACCGGCGGCGAGAACGGTGAATGCCCAGGACGAGGCGAGGGAGACGCTGTCGACACCGAAGTTGAGGAGGGTGGCGGCGATACCACCGAGGATGATGGAGAATTCAAGCCAAGAGAGAAAAGTTCGCTCGGCAGCGAAGTAGACCTTGGGTTCGACGCGGACTGGGACGAAGATTCCTGGTTTGGTGGTTAGTGTTGGGTGCGTTAAAGTGGGGTTAAAGAGGCGCTTACGCTTTCCTGGAGGAGCCTGGAATCGCCGAAGAGAGCGCTGGGTACCCTGCAGCACAGCGATTCCACGCTGTTCGGGGGGTGGGAGGGAGGTTGGTGTTGGGCGAGGGACGATGGCGAGGAGACCATTAAGTACTGCTTTCCCGGTGCGGTACGCGTAGTACTTGACGAGCTGTTCGGCATAGTAGGCACCACCGACGCGACGGGCTTCCTCAAGCTCGTCAGAGCCGAAGGTTTCGTCGTCGGAATCGTACAGAGGGTAGTCCTCATCACCGGCCAGAGGCTGCGCGGCGATGCGCTCCTCAATATCCAGCTCATTGCCGTTGGTCTCTGTGAAGAGACCACCATCATGTTGATATTCCGAGTAGTAGCCGTTCTGCGGACCGTGCTCGGACTCTGGTGTGTCATCGTCGTCCGAGTCCTCCTCGTTCGCGGAAATCGATGTGCTGGCCAAAGGCCGTTGGATGCCGTAGTGACGGTTGACGGGCTTGCGGATATCGGTGTCCATCTGGGGGTACCAGAATGGGAGAAGGTTGATGCGGCTGGGGAAAAGCGTGGCAGTACCGTGGATGAACTTGCTGAACTTGGGCACAGCCTCGACCAAGTGACTGGCAGTCAAGTCACGGATCCACTGGGGCGGCTCCTGGCCAGCCTGGGTCTGCAGCTTCACCTCCAACACGGCGTAGGGGAATCGATCAATGTCTTCCGGGGGCAACTGGGAGAATGGGAAATCGACACCGATGTCCATGCGGCGCCAGTTGTTACCAGCGCGACGCCGACCATCGAGGTTGTCCTCCCGAATCATAGTCAACTCCGTGTCCAGTGAGATACGCACACGAGCATCACCAGGAAGTTGGAATGCGGTTCGGTGGTAGAAAGTGCGGGTGACGGGCACCAGGCGGCGGGTGATAACGCGGTACTGAATCTCACGGGCCAGCTGCTCCAGGTCGTCGATCTCGGCCTGGCTCTTCTTGCCCTCCTTGCGCATCTTTTCAAAAATCTGCTCCACGGTCATGCTGCCATTGAGGTACGCATTGACGTTCTTCTCTTTCAGCGAGAAGCGAGCCTTGACGGACTTTTCTCCAGTCCAGTCCTCGCGGTGAGTCTTTCGCTCCACGAAGATCTGATCACTCTCCATACCGCCGTACCAGCGGAGACGAATGGCCTCTGCACCCTCGGTCTTCTTCAGTCGACCCTGGTACAGCTCCCAGGTATCGGTGTTGTCATAGTAGATGGAGGAGATAGCGGTATCCTTTTCCTCGAACTCCTTGCTAGCGTTGAAGACCAGGACAGGAAGATGCTTGAGAATGACCAGCTTCAGCTCAGTGATGTTGTCGCGGTGTACCCAGTACTTGGTAGTCTGGCGGACGAAATTCTGCTGGGTGCCACCGGCGGATGAATCACCCTTAACAGGGTTACCCTTGGTCCGGACCAGATCATATAGCTTGGAGAGCTTCACGACGAAAGCATCGTAGTTATCCTTAAAAAACGGCTTGGCGTTAAGACGAGCGGCGAAAACAGGCCTCAGGAACCAATTTGTCTCTTTCTGTTCCGGAGTTAGCTATCTAAGAGGGACTCGGGACAAAACAAAATGAACTTACATCATGCTTCTTGATAATCTTCTGGAAACCCGTATAGTTCAATTGAGTGAACTTGGCAAGATCATGGACATCCGCAATAATGTCACTGAGCACCTGCTCGAGTAGCAAGAAGTCCTCATCGGTGGGCGTGGGCCGAGACGAACGGCCGCTTTGACGGATGGAGTCTTCGAGACGCGAGACCACGTCATATACGTCGAACTCGCTAGCCTTGATGCGGTCGACGATCTCCTCACTCTTGCGCTTCTGGAAAAGGAAGACCTTCTCCAGCTCACTCTCCAGCAGGGTCACAAAGTGCCTCTCGTCGTCTTCGGACCATTCGAGGCGGTCGGGCTTCGCATTATCGGGAGTGGGTTCGGTGACAAAGTCGGTCTTGAGTGCCTTCTTGAGCTCGTCATATGCAATATAATGAGGGTCGTACTCTCTGATCATAGAGGAACGGAGGTGCTCGCCGAACCTGGTGGCTGGGTCAGCATGCGGGGAAGAGTACATTCTTAAGAGTCGCCGTGGAGGGAGGAGGGAGAGTTTGGGCGGGAATGTAGGGCAATTACCTCATGATGGGCAAGGAGACTCGAGGAGGGAGACAGGAGAAAACTCGAGCAAGTCAATGGTGCGCGTTGAGAAAGAAAAGTGAGAGAAAGGCTCGATGCTTTATCGGTCGGCGCCCGAGAACGGCTAGTTCGCCTCCGGAGGCCCGCTCAGTACACAGCGTGGAATTGTAGGCAGTGTTAGTGACTAGCACGGTCGCATATTAAAACGCACGCCAAAATTAGAGTTATAGAGCTATATACACCGAAAATACCCCGTGGTACAACGTGCGACGCATCTTTTCTCCCATACAACTGCGCATCCCTGCACACGACGCGCCCTGATTGGCCTGCCCGATGCAGCTGTTGCTTCATTGTGCTGAGTCATCCAGACCCACTGACGTCTGCGACCAGTCGCTGCGGCACGTGCGACGCTAACGCATGCGCTAACGTTGGTACGATACACTTAGTTTGGTCAATTAATTAACGTGGCCCGCGTTATCCTCCGACCTCATGAGAAGAGGCTAACTAGGCAGCTTTTTCTGAACGTGAATTTATGGTTCATGCTTTGCCGCATGCAATATGAGGGTTCCGTCCTTGCGTGGCCGCTCTGTGAAGAGACAGATCATCGAAGATCTCTCTTGGCATTGGTGTCTCGCTACAAGATTGACGCGGGTGTAGTGGGTATCAACGGGAACCTGTGGACCTGACAGGCGGCTGCTTCTGGACCGGTCCTCGCAAGTCTACGAGGAAAATTTTATGCGATCCCTATACGGAGTAGATCCCTGGGTACCCAAAATCTAGACGGAAAATATATATGGGGCTTGCTTAAATAACCTTAAGCAAGTGTCCAGCAAGGGAAGGCGCCGGCACATGGCATATTTTATCTCCCGAGATCCTCCTAGGGAGATACTGGAGCCGCGATTATCGGTCCAGGGGCCGACCAAGCCGATGGGAAAGCCGAGCTGGCGGGAAGAAAGCGGCCGAGAATTATTTAATGTGATTTCTTGTTTCAAGGCCGTTAAATAAGTTTGATACTTTATGTAGCTGCCATACTCTACAGGCCCGAAAGGGAAATACCTCACGCGACATGTCGGAACTCATATGATTCACTCGAAGTCTGAAAAAAATAATACATAATGCAGCCCTCCCAACACCAAAAAACACCTGCAAATCCAGGCGGGGAAGCAAGGACATGCATCCTCGGATCATCGCATCGTGGAGTAAATAGTAGACATGAGTCGATGTAATCACGACATGCCGAGCGCGGCCCGACGGATACTTCGTCGGGCACCCTCACCCAAGATGTGCACGGCACCCTCTGCCTCCAGAGAGCGAACCGCGTCGCCGAACTGGTTGTGGTCCAGCGGCATATCACTCTGCTCGCTCATGTCCCGGAACAAATCTGTCCAGCGGACGGCAGTGCCGCTAACGCCCCCTCGCTCATCAAGACGGGCTAGCACTGCGCGCTTCAGGTCCTCGCGCAGACGGCGCTCGCTCGCACTGGTTCCCTCGGTCAACAGACCCATGTCAATCAGACCTGTGCGCGAGTCTGTCGCGGCCTGCTTGATCGCCGAGCGAATCAGACGCACGGCTTCTTCAACATCGGCCGCCGTAACCTCGGTAGACAGGCGCATACGGGCATGAGCCTCGGAGAGTCGAATCATGGACTCCAGCTGTCGTGTGGTGGCCGTAATGCGGCGTTCCTGGGCCCGAATGTCGTCCCCAAGCTGGCGCATGGCCACATAGGCGTCGGTGAGAGCCTTTCCGGCCTCTGGGGTCAGGATGGGATTGATCTGAGTCTTGGCGTAGGTGATGTAGGCCGTTAGGAATTCAATGGGCTGGAATGGTATTAGCAACAGAGGCGAAATGTCAATGGGTGTGTGGTCTTACCAGAATCTCCTCGGAGCTAGCATTCTCCGGAGTATCCTCTAGGTACATGCCGACTAAGTGCTTTGCTAGACGGCGATCCTCCGTCTCGTCCACGCGATCCAGCACCAGGTACACCAGGTCGAAACGGGAGAGCAGGGTCGGAGGAAGATCAATGTTTTGAGGAACGGGCAGTCGAGGGTTGTAGCGACTGCCAATGGGGTTGGCGGATGCCAGGATAGAAGTGCGGGCGTTAAGAGTCGTAATAATACCCGCCTTGGCAATGGAGACGGTCTGCTGTTCCATCACTTCGTGGAGGACGGAACGGGTCGCCTCGTTCATCTTGTCAAACTCGTCAATGCAGCAAGTACCGCCGTCAGACAAAACCAGGGCACCAGACTCGAGGACCATCTGACGAGTTTCCGGGTCGCGAGTCACATAGGCAGTCAGACCGACAGCCGAAGAACCCTTACCGCTGGTGTAAACACCACGAGGGGCAATCTTGTGGACGTAGCGCAGCAGCTGCGACTTGGAGGTCGAAGGGTCACCGCAGAGGAGAATGTTGATATCTCCACGGTAGCGGGGGTTACCACCCTTCTGGAAGGTCTTGTTGGTACCACCAAACAGCTGCAGCAGAATACCCTTCTTCACGTCATCCATCTCATAGACGCTAGGAGCTAAGGAGCGGGCCAGCAGCTCGTAGACATCCGGACGAGAGGCAGTGCGCTTGATTTTCTCCTCCTCTTCAGCGGAGATCTTACGTGCCTGATCGGCTTCAGCGGCTTGCTCAGACATCTCCTGCTCCACTGTGGACACGTCGATACCCATTTTCTTGCGGTCGACTTTCTGAACGTGGAGAACATCGATGTATGTTTTAAATAGGGCCTTCTGGGAGCGCTGGCGAGCACTCACGCGCATCGGATTACAGCGGAATATACCGGTCACCTCGACACGATCACCCGCCTTGCACACGTCCACCAGTTCATCGTACACGCAAAGAGAAACGGAGTGAGGGGTCTGGCCATCAGGGACATTGTCGGGGGTTTCCTGAAGCTTGATAACCTGCTTGTCCGAGAATGAGCATCGGTTGTGAATAAGCTGCATCGAGTTCTTTGACTCGCAGCCACCACGGGGACAGGAAGTGGGCTCCGCAATACGACCACGGTCAATGTCGACCTGGACGCCGAAGCTGCAAACGTTGCAACGGAAGAACGCCTCCTTCATGTCGGGAATGATAGGAGTAGTCCGGATAACCAGACCCTTGATGCTGACCAGCTTGTCCATATCAGCTGGATCAAGATCTCTCATGTTCACAGTCTCATCGAGGCCGAACGGGAGCACCTTGTACGACACGGCCTCGACCTCGCCGATCAGATCAGGCTCATCAGTTGGCTGAACGACGCCATCGGAAGTGAGGATGGACTGGCCGCGAGGAGTGCGGGATTTCCGCAGAGCATCCATCTCATTGATAGCCAGTTCAACCATCACATCCTTCACAGTCTGATCCATCAACGGAATGATTTCTTGGGGGTATGCGGACAGCTGGTGCCAAAGCTTGAGGGTTGGGGGATATGCTTTCAGGTTCCGGGCATCCAGGTTGAAAGTTGTCATGCCGAGGCGGCGCATGTCGTTAAGCATTTGAATGTATTCGCGCCTATCAGCTGCCTCGCCCATGATGCGTGTCTCATCTTCGGAAGCACCGTCGGCCCAAAGACGGTATTTTGAAGCAAACGAATACAGGAACTGTTTGAAAGCGGACATGGAATCCTGGATCGAAATATTAGTGCCCCAGATAACACGTGATGAGTTACCGGCCATAGCCTCAGCCTCGGAGGTATCGGGGTTGATGTTTTCGAATGTAGCATCGGAGCGAGGGGCATTGCCTTCGGAGGGCATGCCATCGGCGCCGACAAACACTCGGTTGCGGCGAGCGGGAGTTGATCCAAATCCATTTGAGTGGAGATCACTTCGACGAGGGGCAGACCGGCGGCCCTGGCTCGGCGATACGAATAGCCCACTGCTTTCACTCAGGGCGTCGGAGCGGAGATCGGAACGGAAGTCTGTTCGGGCGAACCCCCTGCTGGGGCTAGAACTGGGGATATAGTTGATAGGAGACGAGTCTATCGCAAATTTAGATTCCATTGATCGTAATTGGGCGCATTGAATCCATCCGGCTGAATAACATACCTCGAATACCGGCTTCGGCAGCCCGAGGGGTTCTATCACCATCATCGGCTTGAGAGCTGGCTTCGCCCATGCGAACATCGGGGGTCTCTGCATCTCTGTGTCCTCTTGTAGGCGAGGAAGACTGGAAGTTCATCGGAGAGGACGATGGAACATTTCCTTCAGCTGCCAGGCGTCGGGCGGCGCGGGGAGTGGCTTGGCGAGTCGGGCTGCTGGGTGGCTCGCGAGCTGTTCGAGCCGATGAGGCGGGCGATGCCGTTGATTGTTTGGAGGCACGAGTCCTCCGACTTGCCGGAGAAGACATGTTGTGGGTTGGGGAGGAATAAGGAGGGCGGGTGGTTGATGTTGTTGGTGGTGTTGAGGAGGTCCAAAGAAGGGAGAGCAAAAGCTCTGCCGGGACGCGCTCGGACGCGCCTCACGCGTAAAGTGGTTTCCCTTTTGGGACGCGCGTGTTGAGCTACAGCACGTGATCAGACACTATCGTTCATGCCTCAGGCTTTAACCATCGCCACAACCGATCTCGAGCCAATCAGCACGGTTTCCCCTTAAACTTGTTTATACCGGGAGCTAACACCTGAATATAGTAGGACCCAGTCATCGCTACTTTTGTCTTGCTTTGTTTGAAAAGCCTTGCAGCGTACAGGAGGAGACCAACCAAGGAGCGTCGATGGTCTTTCATTTCCCTGAGCCGCCGGATTCTCCTTGGCTGTTTCACCAGGCGCTTGATGTCATTCTACAGCCCGATCCGCGTTCCGCGATCCCTCCAATCATCCCCACGATTCCTGATTTAGTGGGGGACCTACCGAAGCCCTGAGCGGCAGCCCAAACACCAGCCACTGGTGTCATTGTGGATAGGTCACAGGCAGTGTTTATCGCTCCACCGCTGATCAGGCGTCTTTGAACTTTCTTTTTCTGTCCTCCTACCTACTTCTCCCCTCCCCCCCCCTGTGCTGGGTCATGTTCGACTCTCCCATCCTTTGGAGCAGCACTTGAGTCGGTGACACGTGCAGGCGAAATCGCGGGATGCTTGTGGTTTGAAGATCCCTAATCCGACATCTGAGGGACCTTGCTGCCTTTTAACTTTCACATCGTGCTCCTCCGCTAAGCACCATGACGGGGTTGGAGAATGCACTGGAGCACACGGCCGGCCACGGCAAAACCGCCTCGGGTGTCTCAGTCAAGACATTTGTGGCCTCGCTGACAACGGCTATCACTGTTTTCGTGGTCGAATTTCTGCTTTTTCTGCTACTCAAGGGTAAATTGACCCGCATATAGTAAGTCCATTTTGTTGCTTTACACCCAGGCGTCGAGGAGCGAAGTTGACCGTTCCTTGCCTACAGTCAACCACGAACTTACTTAGTCTCGGATCGAGAACGAACGAAACCATCACCACCGGGGCTCCTCCGCTGGATTGGCCCGGTGTTTCGAACGTCCAACTCGGAATTCATTCAAAAATGTGGACTAGATGCATACTTCTTCCTACGATATTTGCGTATGCTGCTCAAGATCTTCTTCCCTCTCGGAATCTTGATTTTACCCATCCTGCTTCCAATTAACCGTATCGGTGGAAAGGGTACAACTCACCAAAATGGCACAAACTCGTCCTCAACGTGGAAAGTCACTGGTTTGGACCAGCTGGCTTGGGGAAATGTCAAACCTGAGAACACCAGTCGGTATTGGGCTCACCTTGTCATGGCGGTCATAGTCGTTTTTTATGTCTGCGCCATCTTCTTCGACGAATTACGAGGATATATACGCCTACGCCAGGCCTATATGACCTCCCCTCAACATCGACTTCGTGCCTCCGCGACCACCGTGCTGGTTACGGCTATTCCGCCAAGCTGGCTGGACGTTGATTCTCTCGACTCTCTCTTCGACGTCTTCCCGGGCGGTGTTCGAAATATTTGGATCAATCGGAACTTCGACGACTTGAACGAAAAGGTGAAGGAGCGGAACGAACTTGCGCTCAAGCTTGAATCCGCCGAGACGGACCTCATCGTCAAATGTAAAAAGGCCGCGCTGAAGAAACTGAAAGCCGAGGCAAAGAAATCTGGGAAGAGCAAAGTTAAAGCCGAAGATCGAGAAAAGGTGGCCACCGATGAGCGTGCGGCGCAAATTGCGATGGGACCCGGTGTCAGTTCCGGTGATCCACATCAGGCGCACACGCTGCATGACATCCTTCACCAACAATCAGAAAACCACAAGCGAAGCACAGCTGAGGGATTGAGGACCGGTGTACTAGACCCAGCTCTCGCAATTCCTCTCGCAGCAGCGGGCGCAGCTGGCCAAGGAGTCGGCAGACTAGGCAAGTCAGTACTGGGCGGCTTCAAGAAGGTCGAAGTTGGCTTTGACGGCAAGTTGTCACGAACGGGCGGCTATGTCGATACTACAGAGGAAAGCGTGCCTTCTCGAACAAGTAATCCGACGGCCAATGAAGAGGACTCCCCTACCAACGAGTTTTCTCTTGGCCCTGTTTCCTCCGCCACCAAACTCCCTACCCCCGAGCCCCCAATCGCAAGCTCCGTATGTCGTGATCCGCAGCCGCCACCGAAGCGACCATCTTGGAAACAGCGACTGTCCTCTCATACATCTAAACATTCTGCACCAGACCCTGATGAATATCCTCTAACTGGCCCCGATACGCCTGTCGATGCTGCACCCCGTCGTGAGTCAGCTAAGTCTTCTGAAAAGGTCGATGAGAAGAAGGAAAATTGGAAAAATCTCAAAGAGGGTGACAAGGTGGAAGGAGAGGAATATCCTGTCGCCTACAATGAGGATTTTGACAACGAAGACTACGGAGAGCCGATGTGGCAGAGATACATTCGCCAAAAAGACCGGGATACGTACCGCCTTCCTATCTTTGGTTGGAAGTGGATGCCTTCGCTTTGGCTCATCGGGAAAAAGGTCGATACGATTGACTACTGTCGGAAGGAAATTGCTCGGTTAAACCTGGAGATCGAGGTCGATCAGCAGCACCCAGAACGATTCCCGCTGATGAACTCAGCATTCATCCAATTCAACCACCAGGTTGCGGCGCACATGGCATGCCAGTCCGTTGCCCATCATCTGCCTAAGCAAATGGCACCCCGCATCGTGGAAATCTCTCCTGACGATGTAATCTGGGACAACATGTCTATGAAATGGTGGGAACGCTATCTGCGTACCATTGGTATCATTACCCTGGTCTGTGCCATGGTTGTCGGGTGGGCATTCCCCGTTGCCTTTACCGGACTGCTTTCCCAAATGATATACTTGGAGGGCGCATTTCCATGGCTGGCTTGGATCGGCAAGTTGCCGGACTGGTTTATATCTGCTGTCCAGGGTATTTTGCCCGCAACCTGTTTGGCCATCCTTATGGCCCTCCTGCCCTTGATTCTCCGCTTCTTGAGCCGGACACAGGGCCTCCACACGGGCATGGCCATTGAGCTGACTGTCCAGAACTACTATTTTGCGTTCCTGTTCGTCCAGCTGTTCCTGGTTGTAACAATTGCCTCCAGTTTCAGTACGGTCATCGACAATGTCGCTAACGTGACCAGTTGGCCGGAAATGTTGGCGAACAACATTCCAAAGTCAAGTAACTACTTTTTTTCGTACATGATTCTACAGGCAATGTCTGTGAGTGCCGGTGCGCTTGTGCAAATTTTCGGTCTGCTCAGCTGGTTCGTTCTCGCTCCTATCTTAGACTCAACTGCTCGAAAGAAGTGGGCTCGGACGACCAACCTCAATCAGATGCAGTGGGGTACTTTCTTCCCCGTCTACACGACGCTGGCCTCTATCGGTATGTACAACCTCTAACTCTTCTTTTAGAAACCGGGCTTTCTAACATTCTGATAGGGTTGATCTACTGCGTGGTTGCGCCTCTTATTCTCGTGTTCAATATCATTACGTTCAGCCTGTTCTGGTTCGTTTATCGCTACAACACGCTATACGTGACAAAATTCCGCTTCGACACCGGCGGTCTGCTGTTTCCTCGTGCCATAAATCAGCTCTTCACCGGGTTGTATGTGATGGAACTGTGTTTGATCGGCCTGTTCTTTTTGGTTCGAGATGAGCAGGGCAAAGTGGCCTGTCAAGGCCAGGGCATCTGTATGATTGTCATCACGGTCTTGACTCTCGGATACCAAATCCTTCTGAGCGACGCTTTCGGGCCCTTGATTCGGTATCTGCCCATCACTTTGGAAGACGAAGCCGTCCGTCGCGATGCAGAGTTCGAACGTGCTCAACACGCCCGGCTTGGACTCGGCGTCGACGATGGCGAAGAAGAGGATGAGCATCTCGAGAGGCAGCTTGCTGAACAGGAACAACACGAACGTGACCAGGATCAGAGCGGACGAGATATTGAGTTGGACAACTTTGAGGCCGATCGAAAGGCTCAGCTGCATCGAAACAACTCGAGTGGCCTACTTTCGACGCCAAGAAGTGCTACCAAGCGACCATCGTGGGCCGATCGCTCTCCAAACCGAAAGTCCAAGTTCTTTGGTGTCAATTCAGGCAATTCCAACCCGACTCTTAAATCCTTGCGCGAAAAGATGGCACAGGATGTGGAGGCCCAAGGGCCATCCGCCAAGGGTGGCCATGCCTTATTCGCAGGCATCCATGACGAATTAGAGGATCTAACGCCCGATGAACGTGACCAACTGGTGCAGCGTGCTTTCCAACACCAAGCACTCCGCGCCAAGCGGCCCGTCATCTGGATCCCTCGTGATGATTTAGGGGTCAGTGACGACGAGATCTACCGGATACAGCGGTTCAGCAAGCACATCTGGGTCAGTAACGAGTACCAAGCGCTGGACGGTAAATGTCGGACTATATTCAGTCGCAGTCCACCGGATTTCTCAGAGGTGGACTTGATTCAATTATGATCGATACATATTATGAGCGTTGTTTGTATTCCCCTGCATAGCATTTTTCTGGGCGTCGCATATCTCTGTATCATAAAGCGAATCATTTTCCCCAGCAAAAGAAGGGGGAGGGTGTATCCCGTTGCTTCTTATATATTTGATGTCCCATATCTCATCTTAATCCATAAACTGACACAGCGGCAGGCGATAGTTATCAACCACCCAGTAAGCTCTCCTCACGCCCTCCCACTCGCCCTCCAGTTTGGGCACCGGAATATCCTCCCACTCAACGTCGAAGCCCGCCTCAAAGATATCCATCTCCGAAACCTTCTGATAGACATCATAGGAGATCTGGCGATCAGCTCCCATCCCATTAAAGAATCCCCATTTGCCATCTTGCTCCAACAGTCCAATAACCTGTTCCGAGAAAAAGTCCCGGAAATCGGCATACGACTCCGCAAACGTATCGTAGTAGATCGCATCAAACGTCTCCCCATTGCCTACAAGAACAGGCAGGATATCCTGCCAGCGGCCCTCATGAATCACAACACCAGGCTTGCTATCCCAGCCACGCCGTTTCATCTCAGCCACAACCTCCGCATGCGCTTCGATGATGTGGTGCGATGCGGGTGCCTTCTCCTGCAAGAACCCGTCCACGATACCCATTCCATGACCGATGTTCAAAACCTTCAGGCCTGGGGTAGGAAGGAGCTTTTCTGCGGATTTGCGCATAATCTCACTTTCCCACTCCATCATGACGCCGTTCTGGTCTGAATCGAGAATCCGGTCTTTTTGGATAGTTAGGTTCGAGTCGAGGTAGCCCCGGTTAGTGACTTCTGGGTTTGCCGGTGCGTCTGTTGAGGTGCTTGCTTGCTCTGCGGAGGCGTCGACTAGCTGTGGTGCTATCCTGGACTCTTCGTCGCCTTCACCCTCCTCTTTCTCTTCGTCTTCGTCCTCGTCGGAAAGTTCTTCGTATCCGTCCAATCGGTTCATAAGCATCTCAGCACGCACACCGGCGTCGACGATCAGATCGTACAGCTCCATTGCGCCGATGCGCCGGGCGAGACAGCCTGGTGTCTCGTTGTTCTTGTCGAGGTCATTCCAGATTGCGCCCTCCTGGAGGAGGAGCTTGACTGTTTCAACGCCGGATTTCAACACCTCGGGATCAATAGTGCTGGTCGCGCCGTTCGCCTTGTCGTCTGTTTCGGGTTCGCAGGCAGCGATTGCGGAGTGCAGAGGCGAATAGCCTGTTTCCGGGTCCTTGACATTGGCTGCGTCAGGGAGCTGCGATTGGGTCCGCACGAGTCGGCGCAGCTTCGCAAGGTCGTGTTGGGAGGCAGCGAGTAGGATCTCTTGTACGTCGAGGTCAACGTCGATCTGGGTGAAGGTGATTTGGGGTTCTTCGGTGGTGGGGTCGGCCATGGTGACAGGTTTTCTGGTTTAATTGTTAGCTGCTGCGTATAAGTAAAGGACTATTGATCCTATTGGAGCTAATCGAATACTTACAAACGCTGTTTGTCCTTGTCGTTGTTAACCTCAAAAAGTGGCGGGCAATAAAAAAAAGTTGCGGTGGAGTCCCGCTCGCCGCCTTCGCCCCCGCGTCAAAATATATCGCGGTGGACGATGACATTAGACTACGATCAAGTGATCAGCTAGTCCAAACATCGCGCAGATACTTCAGGTGTATATTGGATATGCATTAAATGCTCTTCCAAGGTCCTACCATCTCATCCACCTAATCGGATAATCACCATGATACTACCTAAGTGAGTTCCGGGTGATGGGTACCCTAAACTTGCTACACAATTGGTCTACAACCTTCAAAAATCTACCGGGACAATCTCAAAATGAAGTTCAGCAGAACGAAAAGAGAAGAGACCGCATTCGGATGCTCCTAGAAAGCTATTTGTACATGATTCCACAACCTGCGCCTGATTAATGTAACTTAGTTGCCATCCTCGGTCGATGCGTGGACATTCAAGCCTAGACCCTGGTTGTCAAGGTACAGCTTGTTCCTGCCGCCGCTCTCCTGGAGAATAGTGGCAATCTGTCTGGCATTCTCAATCTTGCGCAGCTCGATGTAACTCTTGCTCTTCTTGATCGCGTCACCAATGAGCTGGGCTGAACGGGCCTCACCCTGTGCGCGAACAATGAAGGCTTGCTTCTCTTGGCGGGCCTTGTCTACCAGGAAAGCAGCACGCTGCGCATCCTGCTGAGCGACTTGCTTGGCCTCGACGGCGGCGGTAAATTCGGGGAGAGAAGGTCAGATGCTGCGGAGAAGGCCGGAGTTAGCGGGGCACATTTCGAATGGTCCAAAAGTAGCACTTACAGTCAAAGAGACATCGTCCAGAGCGATGTTGAAGCGCGCGGCGCGGCGGGCCAGGTTCTCACGGACCAGACGGGCAACGTTCTCACGCTGAGTGATGAGCTGGCTGGCGTTGAACTGAGCCACAACGCTCTTCAAGACCTCATTCACGATCGAGGGAAGCACACGCTCGTCAAAGTCTTGACCGAGGGTACGGTAGATCTGAGGCAGAGCATCGACGCGGGGTCTCGACAGAACACGGCAAGTGATGTTGACCATCTGCAAATCCTTGGTGCCGGTCAAGGAGGCAATGTTGCGTGGTTTGGCGCGGACATCGTAGATAATGGGGGTCTCGAACCAGGGAATGCGAATATGAGTACCTGCATTTGTTCCAAGATATTATTACTAGCTCATTCCAGCTCCTAGGAAGATGTTTTACCTTCACTGTAGATTTCCTTGCGCACACCACTCAGTCTCGAGTACTTGATAGCGCGGTGACCACCGTCCACTATGTAGCTTGTAAGTAACTTGCAAGACCAAGATAGGGGTCATTCATACCGTTGAAAAGCGCATTTGAGGCTGCCCAGGTGCCGATACCGAGAATGATCAGAGTGCCGGCCAGACCCATACCGCCGCGGCCACCCCCGCCGGGGAAGCCGCCAAAGTTACCCTTGCGCTTCTGCAGCATGAGCTGCACGCGCTCCCAGGCCTCCCGTTGATTCTGAGACATGATGTGAGCGTGATGATGGATCGAAAAGATGGTTGGATGAAGACGGGACGTCAAGAGAAGGTGAGATGTTGGGCGGTGAGGATAAAGTCCGGCAGAATGTCGAATGTCTCTTTGCGCTTCACTCGACTTTCGTCCTTGCAACGCCATCATTCCTCATCGCAGCTATGGCGCCCGACCGTACGGGAAAGAGTGTGTTTCTGGGGAACATCCCCTACAGTATGTCCCCTTTTGTTACATATTTCATTGGTCTCGCTCGCGCAATACTGACCACCCGCAGATCTCACGGAGGAGCAAGTCAAAGACATTCTCAGCACGGCTGGCACCGTCACCAAGTTCCGGCTGATGATGAACCCCGAGACCGGCAAACCCAAAGGCTATGGATTCGCGGATTTTGCGGATGCTGACGCGGCAGCTTCAGCGGTGCGCAACCTAAACGACTACGAGATCATGGGCCGTAAAATCCGCGTCGATTGGCCTCACAACAACGAAAAAGATTCTGTGCCGACGGACTATTCTCAGGAATCACAGCCTGTGGCTCAAGACCCGACACCTCAGCTTCAGCAGATCCCGGGATCTGCGCCGCTGCCTCCTCTCCCTCCGGGCGTTGAAGTGCCTCCTCATCTCGACTGCCCCAACGCCATCTCTCACACCCTCGCCTCTCTTCCTCCCA
The DNA here is from genome assembly GCF_028974065.1 of Penicillium cinerascens. NCBI lineage: Eukaryota > Fungi > Ascomycota > Eurotiomycetes > Eurotiales > Aspergillaceae > Penicillium > Penicillium cinerascens. The sequence continues at coordinate 2,576,342 of NW_026695290.1, read as the reverse complement.
ACCAGCTCCTCGACGTACTTACACAAATGAAATCTCTCGCCGTGGCCGACCCCGCCCGCGCGACTGAGCTCCTGCGTCAAGCTCCCCAGCTCGCGTACGCGATTTTCCAAGCGCTTCTGCTCATGAACCTGGTGGAGTACCAGCTACTCGGATCCATCGTTGAACAAGCAGCCCAACCAGCACCAGTCCAGCAACCTGCGCAGCAATTCCAGCCCTACGGTGTACCTGGTCAAATCGGCACCCCGCCTGTCTCAGGAACGCCATTCGCCCCTCCCCCCGCTCAGCCTGCCGCACCACAAGGAGTACCCAATCAAGATGAGCTCCTCCAGCAAGTGTTGAGCATGCCCCAAGCAACTATCGATGCTTTGCCTCCAATGGAGCGCAGCCAGATCATGCTGCTCCGTCAGCAGCTTATGCAGGGCGGCATGCGGTAGTTATGATGTCTACCTCTTGCTGTGTCCTTGACCTTGCGGTCTAATCTTGCGTCCTGCTCCTCCAAGAACTTCATCTGGCACGGCATTGCAGCTCCCATTTTGTTTCATACTTTTTTATGGCGAAGGATGGCGCAACTGGAGTGATTTACTCGTTTTCATTTTGCATACCAGCTTTAAGGGTGGAATCCAGCTGTATTCTAGAACTAGGATAATCCATATTTTTTCCCCAATTTTTTTGTCGCACTCCCACCTAGGCACTTGTAGTTCCCACCTCAAGGGCTCTAATCATTTATCATATGTCGAACAAGGGAGGGGACCTTAGGTATCCATGACTTGACTTGACTCTTCGGGCCATGCCCGGGCCCAGCTGAAAAGATAACACAGCTAGAGACATCATCCAAAACGACCCCATTTTTCTGCGCTACGTTAGTGACAGCTACTGCCAGAGCAGACGAGCCTCGGTCAAGTCGAGGAGATGCACCGCACGTGGAGAGATGGTATCGGTAGAGCCGGTCTCCATGCTCTACAAAAGCCAAGGATTTGAAGCTACAGAAGATGATGACTCTCGCGCTTTAACTATATACTGGTTTCTGGTTTCCGTGACAATAGTATTGAGCAGGTACATCGATGGAGGAACGTATCTCGGATGGGGACATGATTGGAGGGGGTTCCATTATGTAGATTGAATAGGCGGCCCGGCCAGTAAATTCCCGTGTCTGTAATCGCCTACCAGGGTTTCTAAGCGCTGCCGCAATCCCCGATTGTTGCAAGCGCATTCGAGACACCCAGCCCAAATAGCCGAGTTTAGCCGCCGGCACGCGGCCCAGCCCTAACTTCATTTAACGACCTCTCAACTACATTTCGACTAGCTCGCCTGACAGCCCATAATTGTGATTAAAACATGTCTCAATGTATATTATTGCAGATTATCTATGGAGCAACTTAGTTGGCGGTGAATTATTTCATTTCCCGTCATGCTTGATTTCGTAAACTTGTCGGGCCATCTCTTGAGGTATGGTTGATGTCTTGCTTTTTAGCGTAGTCGCAATTACCACGGTAGCTTGAAGTCTCAGGTGAGCCATGTGAGATGAGCATTGATCTTGGGTTTGAACTACGTGCCTGCATGTTGCCGCACACGGGACCAGACATGCCATGAACAAACAGAGGACTCTACTTTGAACCGCAGGATACACACCTAACCCAGCGGCAAGCAGAATCCATGATATATTTTATACCTTGCTATGGGGTTTATGGATGGTCAGTTTTTATGGGGGAGAGGGCGTTAGTTTTCCCGGGGGTAGCGGCATGCCGAACTACATCGGGATGCCGAAAGATCTATATGACACTGCGTATCAGGTAGTCGTCACAAGAAAAAGTATTCAGGGCTAATTTATGTGGAGTATGGCTGTCCAAGTGAGATGTTGCCCTAATACGTCTCGTTTGGGAAATTATGAGTCGCGCGCAACGTAGGGTCGTCCGTAAGCGCAAACATGCGGGCCACGATGCGCATAAAGGTCGTTTTGATTTCCCTTCTGCTTTTACCCTTCTCTATCTCTCCAGGAAAGTTTCCAGATTTCACGCATCTTCAAACTCTCCGGCTTTCTTCAGCTGGATACTACACTTGTTTCCCTCTGCCGCCGGCACATCCTCGTGCCCTGTTCGTGAAGAGATTCTGCTGCGCTCCGTCGTTTCGGGCATTCGTCCAGTAAGTGCGCATCCATCTGACCACTCGTCCGTCATGACGCTTACTTCATGTATCAAGTTGCTGACACGCTAATAGCCTCTCACCCCATTGCACATCAACCGTGCCTAGGCTACCAAGCAGGACTTTCGGGTTGAGTTTCACGGAGCCTTCCCTATTTCTTCATTCAGTGAGTTCTCACGTATTTGTCCCATATCATGCCTCTCTCTTTGCACGTATCCGGTGGCGCCTGTGGTCGTGTTGCTGACTTGACTTCGATAGCCCCTCTCGGCAATGGCTCCTCGCGCTCCGCGCAAGTCTCCTGAACAGAAGAAGAAGATGGCTGCTCAGCAGCAGGGTGTGGTTGGTGACGTCGCCGATGCTTCTACTCCCTCATCCAACCTCAAGATCCCCGAGTACGCGCGGTCTCAGGTGGGGGATAAGTCGTATCTGGACCAGAGCCTCCCGCCAATGCATAAGCTGGAAGATATTTTCCAAGATTTGGCCTCGAATGCGTTGCGCCTCGGATTGCAAAACGTTCTTGATATTTTGGGAGATCGGCCGCTGAAAGTGGCGACCGTGTGTTCGGGCACAGAAAGCCCGCTGTTGGCACTTGAGATGATCGAAAAGGGTGTGTAACTTTTCTTGTCCAACGTGCGAGGTAAAATGTTGTTAACCTGTTACCCCGTTGCAGTTTTACCTTCAGAACGGCGATTTCGTATCTCACATCTGTTCAGCTGTGAGATTGTTCCATTCAAGCAAGCGTATATTGAACGGAACTTCGGGCCCAAAATCATCTTCCGAGATCTGACAGAGCTCGGAGGAACTGAAGCGTAAGTGTTCAATATTATCCTCACAAGTGATAATTGCTGAAAATGATATTATAGCCGAACGGCCTATGGTTCGTTGGCGGATGTGCCCAGCGAACTAGACATCTTGATCGCCGGCACTGCGTGTGTCGATTTTTCCCCGCTCAATACTCAGCAGAAGGGCCTTGACGATGGCGGTGAGTCAGGCAAGACTTTCTTGGCCCTTATCGAGTACGCGACGAAGAATCGACCACGGATCGTCATCATGGAGAACGTCCGAGGAGCCCCCTGGAAGAGATTTGCGGATCACTGGACCGGGATCGGGTACGATGCTTTCCACAGCATCGTTGACTCGAAACATTATTATGTCCCGCAGACCCGCATCCGAGGCTATATGGTATGTGTCGACAATGAACGGCGGCTGGAAGATGCTGGCAAAGAGTCCTTCGGCGCTGACTGGGACAACCTGGTCAAGTCAATGAAGCGACAGGCTAGCTCTCCGGCCGGCATGTTCCTCCTGAATGAAGACGACCATCGACTGGAGCAGATATCCAGGGATTCTGGTCGCGCGGAGTCCAACCGCGAAGTCGATTGGAGTCGTTACCAGGAACGGCACAAGAGATACCGTATAGACATGGAATTGGGTGACCGACGACCTATCAGCAGGTCCCTACCAGGGGGGACGGTTTCCATGCCGCCAGATTTCTACTGGCCACCATTTTTCAAAGCGCAGGTCGAGCGGGTCTGGGAAACCCTCGACCTCAAGTTCCTTGTCAACCTGCTCAAGGGGGCTGACATGAACTTCAAGGAGTATGTGAACCTGATCTGAGATATAAATGACCGATAGTTGACGATTAAATAGGCGCTGGGTGGATGTTTCTCAGGGTGTTGACCGGGGCAACGAGAGTGGAAAGAACTTCGGCGTGGCGGGATGCCTAACTCCAAACGGCGTGCCGTTCATGTCAACTCGTGGGGGACCGATGTCCGGACTCGAAGCGCTTGCCCTCCAGGGCTTGCCAATCGACCGGATGATCCTCGCGAAGGAGAAACCGAAGGAACTTCAAGACCTCGCCGGCAATGCTATGACTTCCACGGTGGTCTGTGCTATAATTCTGGCGGCACTTATAACGTTCAAGGAGGTGTTGAAGGACGGCGCAGAATCCAGGGCGCAAGCCGTTGTTCAGCCGAAAGTTGAGTTTGCATTGAAGGATGGTGACAAGCTCCTACCCATCCCCAAGATTGCGGAGAGCGGGCCCTGGGGTCTCGACGCTCTTCTTGCCGTTGCTGCCCGCACTGTGGCCTACTGCCAGTGCGAAAAGCAGTCTGGAAGCAAAAACGACCTTGTCCAATGCACTCAATGCGGACATACGGCTTGCATGGCCTGTGCTGGAAGCCCAACACACTCTTATAAAGAACTGAAACTCAAGGTTCGTCGTACTAACCCATCAGATTTCAAGAAGCTTCTCAAGGGAATCTTGCCCATGCGTCTTGTGCTCGAAGATCTTCCCGTTAAAGCCTTCCAGGAGTACCGCAGCTTGTTCCCTGGTGACACGACAGCTCCACCATCGCGCGAGTTCGAGAAATATCTCGGGGCCGTTAGCGCTGCACTACGTGACGAGGTCCGATTTTTCGACATTCGTCGTAGCGAGCAATGGACCGTGATGTACGAAGGTGACAACTCTTCCCTTCGCCTTTCAATCACCGAGAAGGAGATCCGATGGTTTGTGTACGGCAAACCTCCATCATCATCAGCAGCACGGTGCTTGCTGAGAGAGATTATGAAGAAACCAATCGCAAGGATGACGGTGACCCAGGGTTCTTTGCTCAAGGGTGAATGGGAAGTGTGCGCACCGATCAGCACCGGATTCTGCTTGTCAATTTCGGGCTTTGGAGAGCAGGTCAGATCGTACGAGGCCGAGTGTGGCTTGGTACGAGAAGACTTTGTCAACTCCAAGGTCTGGACCCAGATTCGTGTCTCTGCTGAGGATAAAGACGTTGTGAGCCTGGACGTCGATGTGCGCGGCGAATATCAGTTCCTTCCCGACTGTGGTACGGCCTTGGGCTCCCTGTATACAAAGGAGGCCACCACATTATCACCCAGCGTGTACCTGTTTCTCGACCCCAGCAAAAATGGTGCTGTTTGTCTTGACTCATGCGTCTTTTCACTCGAGCATGGTCGTATTCCTGGCTATGCTCCACGCATGACGATTGCCGAATTATCACCTAGCTGGCGAGCAGTACACGTCCAGAGCACTCCGGCGTCAATCACCGCATTCGTTCGGGCCTGGCGAACGGTCGCAAATGCATATTTGAAGCAAATTGTGAACACCGAGGTGGTGGAGCGCTTGCGCGTAGCCCACCCGAATACCTCAGTTGATGAGACATCTTGCTCTCAGTCATTTATCACTTTGGCTTCATTGACTGCTCAAGCGACCATGCTTAATCTCCCAGAGAGATCCTCTCCCTGGCAAGCACTGAGCTCTGATATATCGATAGCTCTGAAGGACCTGTCATGGGCCATTCAGGGAGTTGCAGCTGTAGCTGGCTCCCTAGACTGGATGCAAATCGATTGGAACAAGCTTATGCCCAGTAGTCAAGCTGCCATCTGTGGCCACTGCGTCCCCATGCCTCCAGGCACTATCTGGTGCCTTGGGCGGGATGGCAAGAGTGTTGTTCCTCTCGAAGACCCCAAAGGCGCAGCTGAGTTTGAGCGCGCCATTAAGACAAAACCGCCGGCGTTTATGGTGTTCAGCCATGTTGACACTATCGGAATTGGGGAACTGAGATTTGCGCTGAATGTCCAGTCCATGGCCCACCAGGCCTTCGGGAATCTTATAGATCCCAAATGTCCCGAAATCAGCAAGAACACCCGCTTCCGCTGGCGCCTTCTTTCCAATGTTACGGAATTGGTCAGGACAAGGTGCCAGAGGATGGATATTGCCGGCAACAATGAAGAACTTTGCTCTGCTCAGCCCGTTATGCGGCTCTCATTGCGCCGGGACCAGCTACGGTCCCTGACCTGGATGGTCGCGCAGGAGTCAGATGACATCAAACCGTTCTTTGAGGAAGAAACGGAGGAGGCAACTTTACCATTAATGTCATGGCGAGCAGAAGTAAGAGTCTCCATGCCTAAAACTATCCGTGGGGGCATACTTGCCGATGATGTGGGATATGGGAAAACCGCCATCATCCTCGGTCTCATCGCAACACAGCGCCAAAATGACATGGAGATTCCCGACAAACCTTCCCAGAGTGCAGGATTTATCGCGACTAGTGCAACCCTCATTGTCGTGCCTGAGCATCTCTTTAACCAGTGGAAGGCCGAAATCCCCAAGTTCCTTGGACGGCGTTGTAGTGTGCTCTCGATGTACAACATCAGCGACCTGGCCCAGGCCACGGTTGGGGAATTCATGGAGGCCAACATTGTTCTGGTAACGTGGGATTTACTCAATAATCTCACCTATTACCAGCGGATGAGGTCGTTCACTGGCAGCCCTGCAGTCCCCGAGCGTGGCGGAGAACGGATTTTCGACAACTGGTTTATGAAGGCCGAGCGTTCCTTGCGAGAACTCGTGCCGACGCTCCAACAAGAGGTTCCTGAAGGCGGTCCCGAGATCTTCTCCCAAGAAGCACTGGCTCGTTATAAGCAAGTGCTAGAAGACCAGGCTGAATCAACCTATTGCCCCTCAAAACGGCTGCGCGGAAAAGCCTTCGCACTTGCTCAGCAGAAATCGGAAGAGGATGCCGACACCAGTAGATCACAGACGGAAGTATCTCTGCCAGATCACCCTCGGCCCTCTGAAGGGTTCCGTTCAGCAAGCGGCTCGCGTCACGCCAGTGTGTTTGAGCGTATGGGTAGTACGCTCACACGGGCAACGAGTACGGCAACTCGGGAACAGAGCCAGCGTGTCGAAGTCCAAGATTCCTGGCCGGATGAGATGGATATCGAGGATGATGGAAAATATATGGGTGACGACGTCGAGCCCGCTGCACGAAGTAAGACCTTTGGTGAGAAAGGCGGCACTACCGCGGGCCAAAAGCGAAAGCGTACTGATTTTGAAGGCAAGCCCAATGTCAAGGGTCCTCTGACCGACGAAGAAAAATTGAAGCGTGAAGCTGCAGCCATCAAGAAGCGCTTCAATATTCAACCCGACATGTGGATGATGAAAGGCCTTCCGATCCACGCTTTCAGCTTCGCTCGGCTCGTCGTCGACGAATATACGTACACCAAGGAGGATAAACAATGCTCACTTGTCTCTCTGCGTGCGTGGTCAAAGTGGGTGCTCTCCGGCACACCCGCGACGGGTGAGTTCGCCGATGTCAAGAGCATCGCGCGATATTTGGGTATCTACCTAGGCATCGACGATGACGGCAACCACCCGACGGAGAATGCCCGGCTAAACCAAGCCCGCAAGTGCCTATCGGGTCTCGAATCCTTGCAACTGTTCCAGGTGCCTCGTAGCCAGGCGTGGTATGAGCACCGACGGGACCATGCTCAGGGCTTCCTCGATGTATTCGCACGAAAAAATCCAGCCCTGATCAGCCACATCAAGGTGACAAACCACCCAATTCTGTGCAAGCAGTTCCCTGCGGATTGGAAAATTTATTATGCTCTGCATTGTCACCTGAAAAAGGAACATGGCCAATTGCGCATAATGCGGAACACCCAGAATGACCTGCAGGTCGAGAGAATGAATGAGTTCCTTTACGAGAAGGGTCACAACCCTTCTCATTCTTCCTTGTTGAAATGTGCAACGGTGTCTGACCTTCGCGGCTTTGCTTGGAGTGTGGAAAAGTGTCGGTCCAAGCTTCAGAAACAGCAGAACGCCCTCGATAAGTGCTGGAAAAATTTGGAATTCCTGACCAAGCAAACGGTCCTTGCAAAAAGCCAATGGGCTGTCCGCTCGTCAGTCTGGGCTGATTTCTTGACGAATGTTTTCGCTTCCCGGTTTGGTGATCATGAAGCAATGATCGAGGCCCGCCGCCGGATGACGAATATTTCGGCGTTGTATGAGACCTGGGTCGGGGTTGAATCCAAGGAGATATCAGATGTCATCAATCAAGTCACCGAGCGGTTCAAAAAGAAAACCGAAACCAAGGCTTCCCGGGCTGCTGCTGAAAAAGCCACCGCTGAACAAGCCGCCGTTGAAGAAGCCACCAATTTATCCGCCACAGATATCGATGACGGGGATACAGCATCTTCAAATAGCCTTGGAAGTGATTCCAAGGGTGGCAACGCGCATAATGGCAATAGGAAGAAGAAAAAGAAGACACCGCCCTTGAAGAAAGCAAAGATGTCCCTTGTATCTGCTGATAAAGAATTGATGATAACCCGGGGCGCCAGAGAGCAGGGTGTCGCCAAGAAACTTCATATTGACACCGTTGCAGCCTTGCGCACAGTTTGCGAGACCTTTCAACGAGTTCGATTCTTCAAGGCCATGATAACCCTTCAAACCGCCGCGGAGCAACGCTGCGATTCCTGCAACAACATTTTCGCGTCAATGTCCGATGTTGTCGTACTCAGATCTTGCGGGCACATCCTCTGCGAAAACTGCATCGAGGCTTGTGACTCGGCAGAACAGATCTCCACCGTGGCTTCAAAGGCAGAAGAGCAAACCGACATTGAGGGTTCTGATGCAAAAGAACGAACTGTTACGAAGGCGGAGCGAACATGTCCATTAGAGAAATGCAATGGCTCAACCCAGCCAGGGAAGCGCATCCATGGCCGCACTCTCAACGATACGGATGATACTAGCCGCAAATTGACCAGAATGATACGCATAATCAAGGGTACTCCACCTGACGACCAAGTTCTGCTTTTTATCCAATGGGAGGACCTGATTGACAAAGCGAAACGTGCTTTGTTATCCGCAGATATCGATTTCATATGGGCGAAAACTGCGACTGATGTGAAGCTATTCACCCCACCGGGCCCTTTGGATGGCCCCAAAAAGTGGGGCTGGAAGAAGAAAGAGGATAAGGAGAAAACAGAGGGCCAGGGACAAAAGCCGCGGCCTAAAGTCCTCATACTTCAACTTGGACAGGTCGTGTCCTCTGGATTGTCAGTCAACTCTTCATATAGTATCTTTGCCATGACAATTTACTGACCGTCTGAACGTTCACAGGAATCTTCAATGCGCCAACCATGTGATTTTTCTGTCACCATACAATGCCGCAGACTGGTACGAGTATCAGGCATCAATGACCCAGGCAATCGGCCGGGCCGTTCGTTATGGGCAGGAGAAGCATGTGCACATTTACCACCTGCTTTCCATGAACACCGCAGATGTGACTGTCTTCCAGGCTCGCAATCAGGGATCCGTTGTCTGGCGTGGCTCCAAAGCCTTCATCGTGGACAAAAAGTATCTGGATCAACGTCCAGATTCTATTTTGCTGCTGAGAGGGCCCGATCTTAACTTTGGGATGGGTGACGGTCTTGATACTGCCGAGTCGAATTCAAAGATGAAAGACCGCGAAGAAGATGAAGCGATAATCAACGAGGTGGTTGATGATTTGCTTGAGGAAGTTGTCACCGAAGCAGCCGAGGCCGCGGTAGGGTACACGGATGAGGACATCGTGGACAGCAGTCCTCCTGATTGGGAGTATGAAATTGACCAGGGTGATGTGATGGATTCGTATGAATAGTGAATACCAGGAGCTCGAATCTGTTGAGCTATAATGTTAATGAATCAATGTGCATCTTATCAGTTCTTATCCCGTACCTTCATGTGCACCATGACCTCGGGAGCCTTCGTTTAACGAAGCTGCACAATGGGTAGGGTAGCCTTATGATGGCCTCGGCCGATTTCCTGGGCCATTGACGACTGATACTCGTACCAGTCCGCGGCATAGGATGGCGTTAAAAAAGATCTGTGGTTAGCTCATTGCAAGTAGATTTGGTCAGCGGAATTTTGTTCCTAGTGAATGAGTTTCAGCATTCAGACGCGGGTCATAGGCCAGTCACTTCGTGGGAGATCAAATACAGAACTCAGCACCAGAGCACTGAAGCCGTAGCATTTGCCAAAGCATTGAAGTCAATCTATATTGTTCAGAACCAGAGCCAAGGGTTGCGATCCTCAGAAGGATCTCCATATCAGCTCTGGTCATCTCCATATCCTCATATCGTCATGTTTTGGCGTCTTCAAGAAGTACCAGGTATGCTTGGAGAAACTCTAATTGATCCAGAGGGACACCAAGAAAGCCCCCATGAGGTATCATAATGCTTGTCAGTATGCATGGTGGGGAAAGGGGATGGGAAAATGGGGGCGATGGCGTGAAATGCCACGTCGTGGAGCGCATGCGCGCCAGCTCGGAGCACGGCCCTAATGCGTGTTCTGTAATAAACACGGAAATGTCATTTCTCCACGCACCTAGCCCTATCTTCTTTTTCCATACCTCCCCTACCCTGCCTTGAACATGGTTTTTATGTGAATTAAATGTCTGACCTTTTAATTGAGGGCTTATGATTATGAGGGTTGATTGGCTTTTCATGGCCCTGTATAAGGAACCGCTTATAGGTTTTGTGCATTGAGGCCAATGCGTCTTGAAGCAATCGCGACCCTCTAGAAGCTCAATGGTACAGTTATTACGTGTACTCTGGTACACTGGTTGACGATTTCGTTGCATTTGGCCGACTGATACCCCATCCGACAAGAGTATTACCATCATTCAGCGTTCTTATCCGTACCTACGTGAGAGTTCAGACCTGCTTCTGACGAAATCTAGCTTCTACAGAAGCCTTCCATGTGCCACTTAGACTTGGATATTATCAATGATTGTCTCATGAGTAACGGATACAAGGGCTCATCGCGCTACTGGTAAGTCTCTTCTCGGTGAACAACGTTACCTGTTAAGAGCTGTGAGTGTTCCATCCCTCTTTTAGTTTTGTGCTCTTTGAGTCTTCAGGTCGTTTGTTGTGTTGTGTCTCGGCTTTACAAGCATAGACCTGGCTTCGTGGCTGTCTGCATCCAGGACCCTTGAGAAAATCAATGATTGATTACGCTAAGCACTAGGCTGATGAGAGGCTGAAAGGTTGTTTGCAGTCTAGTCTTTACCATTCGAGGACGAATTCAACACTTAAGGAGTCGAAGCCAAGTCGGAGGCGTAGCCGAGGATGGGATCAAAAACGAATACAGAACCAAAGAAGACGGAATTAAACAGATCGAGGAACCTTGCAAAAAAAAAGAACCGAAGAAATTTGATATTGATACCGATACTAACTCGGCCTGATGTGCTTGATGCTCCGTTGACAAAGCTAGGAGCCACGTACTGTACATGGTAGACAAGAAAATAAAGACACCCTAATTGATCATCATGGGGGGTGCCAAGCATCTCTATTTTTTCTTGACTGCCCCTGTTCCCTCCAAGAACCGGATGGAATTCACCATTTCTGAAAAGAACACATGCGAGTCATTGACACCCCTCTATTGTTGGGCCTTCTCATCCAGAGCACCGTCCTTGCGCATCATGATCTCGGGGTTCCACACGGGGACGTCCTTAAGGTTGGTCAGGCCAGCGCTGTTCTCGCAAGTGTCACGGCCGCTCAGCGGACCGGGGGCGGGAACCTTGGTGGTGGCACCGGAGCCAGTTGCGCTGGCAGAGTCCTTCAAAGCAGTGAGAAGGGTCTTGATGGACTCGGGGGTCAAGTCCTCGTAGTAGTCGTCGTTGATCTGGACCATGGGGGCGTTGACGCAGGCACCCAGGCACTCGACCTCGATATAAGTGAAAAGGCCGTCCTCGGTGGTGTGGCCGGGGGTGATTCCGAGGTGCTCGTTGATGGCCTTGACGATGGAGTCGGAGCCGCAGCCGCCGAGCTGGCAGGGGGTCTAAATAAATATAGGTGGTCAGAGAACGTTGCTGGATGATTCTCGAAGCAGGTGACTTACTGTAGTGCAAATCTGAAGAAAGTATTTGCCGACCGGCTCGCGGTTGTACATGGTGTAGAAGGTCGCGACTTCGTAAACACGCATCGGGGGCATCTCGAGCATGCGGGCAACCTCGTTCATGACGCTTATGCTAGTGTAGCCGTGCTGGCGCTGGCCAAGGTCGAGCAGGGGCATGACGGCGGCCTTTTTGTACTGGGGAGGGTAGCGCTTGAGGATCTCATCGGCGAGGGTGAGGTTCTGCTCGGTGAACTTGAACGGGAGGGTCGGGTTGTTGGAAGGCTTATTGCGGTGCTATTGGAGCCATACTAGTCAGTCAATTGGCCTTGTTTCCGCCATCTGGTCGCATTGTCGAGGCCATCGGTTGACGGGGGTTCAAAGGATGCATACCACGTTGAGCGAGTCGCTGAGCCGTTGAGGGGCGGCGGAGAAGGGTCTGTATTGGGAGATGGGCAATTGGCGCAGCACTCGGCTGGCCCGCGTAACGGAAGAGAGCTTCGACGCCATGGCTGGAGGAGGATATCGCAGACGGTGTGAAGTTGGAGAGGAGAATGACGGATCGAGTTGGCGAGGCGTTTTGCGGGTGGTCGGCCAATCAGAGGCGACAGATTACTCCCGCCTTACAAAACATTCTTCTCCATGCATCGCAACTTCATCAAATGCCATTCGACCGTCGTTATGGAATAAGCTACTGGCTACTGCAGCTCTCGAATATGATCAGCTCATAACTCAGAATGACCGCGCCGCCATGAATATCCCGCTGAACTCCCATTATCATCCAGCCGATGCCCTGTCCATTAATCAACCAGCTACACATTCTCCATTCGATAAACCTCGTACGCAACCTCCTCATACGGATGCGCCCGTATCAACTCATCCACTGCCTGCAGCATAATATCGCGCCCGAGGCACATAACCTCGACTCTGAGCTCCTCGCACCGCTCGACCTCCCCGACAGCGCCGATCGCGGGATTTGCGCCCTCGTTAGGAAGAAACTGGCCAATTCCAGGGGTCTGGAAGCAGCACTTGGTGTATTTTCCACCAGGGAAGGAGCCTGCACCCACTGCAAAGATGGCTTCTTTGCAGGACTCGGCGTTCTCGGTCGGGACAAAGAAGACAAGCTTGTAGCGGTCGGGTGCATTAGATGCCGTAGACATGGTTTGATAGTTGGGTATATATGTGATGGACTGCTTTGGATGAAGACGATGTGGCCTCTGGGTTGGATGGAGTGCGCAGCTGTAGGTCCTTACGGCTTCCCAGGATGAGGGGCGGAGGTTGTAACAGGCTACTCGGCCGACGGTCCGTTGCTGGGGTGTAGTCGACCTTGCAGCTACCCAGGCACTAGAAATGATCGATCGTGGCATCCGGTTCGCGGGTCGACGTGACTTTTGGGGTTTCAACGTTGCAAGGGTCTCCAAAGTCGTCTATTAAGTTACTCAGTAAAGTCGGCGCGCGTTAACATCATTGGTGCCGGATTCCTCAGGTATCAAATGACACCTGAGCATCCGCAAACCGAGCAAAGTAGACCGGGAACAGTGGACAGCACCTTCCCTATATCCATTGTGTCGAAAGTTGAGAAAGATATATACACAAAATGTTGAATCACAGGGTATCAGACATACACCAAGCACCACCACACTCCAGATCACCTATTTATACAGCCACGGGCATGTACTTCTTCACATGAGTCTCAATGTGGTCCAACAACTCCGCCTTGCGCTCATTCGGAATCCAGCTCTCCTGCACACTGTTCTCCGCAATGATACGCCACTCCAACACCGATAGCTTGTGCGCATCCTGGACAGCGCAGTAGTTGTCGAGAATGTATCCACCAAAGTAGGCGGGGTCATCACTGTTGATAGAGAACTTGATGCCAGCCTCCAGGAACCGGCGAATCGGGACCTCTTCCACCTTCTTGACGCAGCGTAACCGCACATTCGATAGCGGGCAGACAGTCAGGAGAATACCCTCTTTCGCAATGCGCTTCATCAATTCCGGGTCCTCAATAAGTCGGATGCCGTGATCAATACGCTGAGCACCCAGCTCAAGCGCAACACTAATATGAGAGGGGTCACCTTCCTCACCGGCGTGCGCAGTGAGCGGGATACCCTTCGTCTTAGCATCAGTGTACTGGGCGCGGTACATATCCTTGGGCGGGCCGACCTCGGTAGAGGACCAGCCGAGACCATGGACGACACCGGCCTCGAAGTGGCCGCTGGCGAGGAACCTCTCGTAGACCTTCTGCGCCGAGTCAACGGGCAGATGGCGAACGAAGCAAAGAATAAGCCGGGTGCTTATACCCAATTCGCGCTCGGCGCGCTTGCAGCCCTCCGAGAATCCAGCGACGATGGTCTCGTAGGGAATGCCGCGGTCTTGGTGAACTTGGGGATCGAAGAAGACCTCGGCGTGGTGGACGCCGTCAGCGTGCGCCTTTTGGAAATACCACCACGCCAGATCGGCGAAGTCGGCTTGATTACACAGGACATCCATTCCCTGGAAGTAGAAGGAGAGGAAGTCATCCAGCGAGGTAAAGTGTTCGTAGCGGGCCGACAGGGCAGCGATGGAAGCATACGCCGGGTTTGTCGCGGCGGGAAGTTCAATTCCATTACGCTGAGCGAGCTCGAAGATGAGCTCGGGGCTCATGCAGCCTTCGAGATGGACATGATGTTCGCACTTGGGCAGGCCGTGGAGGAAGTCGTGCAGATCGGATTGACACATGGTGGAATCGGGAGTGGGGAGTATGTGCAAAGCTTGCGGTAGAGAAGGCGACGAGACTACATATACAGGGAGGCAAAATGGGGCTGTCCCACCGGGGTCCAAATCTATGGCATCTCCGTGCCCGAGGTTGAGGGTAGCTTTTCCTGATTGAGCGGGGCAGTGGCTCTGATTTCCCCGTCTTATCGCGCACGTTGTGAAAAATTGGCTGGTCAGGAACGTCGATAAAGTTTATCCGTGGATCGGAGGTCTCCGAACAATGGAACCAGCCTACGCTACCACCAGAGTAAACTAAAGATTAAATGGAAAGTCCAGCAGATTTAGTGATGCGTGCTTATTTTGAATTCTCTGTGAACCCTGGACGCTCGCGCGAATCATCATGAATTATTGACAGCCTTCAAACTCTATTCGCAACTCCCCCGCATTGCCAAATGAAGCAAGGAAATACGTAATATCATTTCAAATCTACGCCTTCATTTCCGCGCCGGCAGCCTTCCGTAGCCGGTTCATGACTGCCGCAGCCAAGTCGCCGTCCTTGTCCGATATCCCCTCCACGTAGATCACATCAACATCGCACTCATCGATCGCGCGCAGCGCGGCAAATAGCCCATGTGCAATTGAGACAGTATCGGAGCCAAGGTGGTAGTCGTAGGCTAGCTTGGTGCGCCTGTTGGGGCTACCAGTCTCCTGCACGGGCAGAGGGAAGCTGAACAGGTTTTCGATGGCGGCGTCGACGGGCTGGAGACTCTTTGCGAGGACGCTATCCGGGGCAAGATCCAGTCCCTGCTTCCAATGCCGGGTACGCACTATGCCGATGTTGTGCGCGTGAATGGCAGTGTCGTGCAGGTCTCTCTGGACATGACGAGCCACCCCTGCCGGGCTGGACCCCGCTTCGAAGAGCACGACACGGGCTTTCGGGGAGTAGTGTCGGTACTTCATGCCCGGGGCACGCGGGATCTCCTTCACATCGAAGGTTCCGTCGTTGTAGGCTAATGTGACGTTTTCCCAGCCGGCGCACTGTCGCAACTCTTCAATGCCGATGCCGCCGGGGCGCAAAATGGCTGGTGTGCCGCACAGTCCGTCTACGACGGTGCTCTCGACGCCGACGCCGGATGGGCCGCCGTCAAGGACTAATCCAATGCGTCCGTGCAAATCATGATAAACATGCTGCGCCGTTGTAGGAGAGGGCTTGGTCGATGCATTAGCCGACGGCGCGGCGAGTGGACGATTCGTTGCGTGGATGAGCAAACGAGCTAAAGGAAAAGACGGCATGCGTGCGCCAAAGGTCGTTAGGTTCGAGGTGACCTCGGGAGCCAGCTGGGATCCAGAAGGGTTGGGAAGAATGATGGTCAGAGGGCCGGGCCAGAAACGATCGATAAGCGGCTTGTAAATCGCAGGGATAGAGGCACGCGCTGTCTTGGTTGCGCTAGGGCTTGAAGGGTTTTCGGGGTTCAAAAGACGATCCAGCATCTCCAGAGAATCAACGTGAACGATCAACGGGTTGTCAGAGGGCCGCTGCTTTGTTCGATAGATGCCCTGAACGGCGACGCTGCGAGTAGCGTCGGCACCGAGTCCATACACCGTCTCCGTGGGGAAAGCGACAGGGACATCACTAGAGCGAAGGATCTGGGCAGCTTCTTCGATAGCCTTAGATTCAGGCGTTTGGTCCTTGCGCTCGTCCGCCCACCACTCAGCCAGAGACCGGTCTCCCGGTCCCTGGTTGAGTCGCTGGACGGAGACAACCCGTGTATCGCTGCCGGTCATCGTGGTGAATACTCTAGCAAGTCTGCCCTGACTGCGGCCCGCAAATACGCGGGGGAACTGCAATTTGATATGAGAAGGCCAGATCAATGACGCAGTCGCCCGCACGCACACGCACACGCTATCGAGGATCAGGGACAGGAGGGGGCGAAGTCAATGGAGGGGCCCGAGTCACTACCGGTTGGGTCGCTGATTGCTTCTTTTTGGCAGATGTATGTCCGTTAAGATTTTTAGGGCATGCGGTCGACGATCATTTCATGAGATCCTATCCGATGCAGCCTGGGCGTCTTATCGGAGACGAAAAAAACGTGGGATCGCCCACTCCGCCCATGACGTCGGATGACTCAGCAGGTTGGGCACGAACATCTGCGGCATGAGATCAGAGGGAAGATATCTAGATGGATGACCCTGGTATAGAAGATGGGAAAGGTTTGGAGAGAGCCTTGGAATAAGACTTCGGTCTGATACTGCGGGGTTGCGCCTCGTCACACGTTGCCGATGTTACCGGGGGATCCTCAGCCCTGCCACGCGTGCGCCAGGAGGGGGTTGGGTCTGCCTGACGATATTTCTAGTGGCGCTTGTCGAGTATACATGTATCATTCGAATCTATGCAAGGCGTACCTACGTGCTCTTATGAATAATTGAGCGTTTTGCGGACTTATTGTAGCACTGGAGGAAAATGTTGGCGATATATACGGCGAAGAATGGAAGAGGTATATACTTGAGCTTGGCACCACTTATTGAAACTCAAAAATTAAAATCGTAAAAATAGAATCGAGAAA
The DNA here is from genome assembly GCF_028974065.1 of Penicillium cinerascens. Lineage (NCBI taxonomy): Eukaryota > Fungi > Ascomycota > Eurotiomycetes > Eurotiales > Aspergillaceae > Penicillium > Penicillium cinerascens. The sequence goes on along the minus strand of NW_026695290.1, from coordinate 2,559,278 downwards.
TCTCTATTTCTTCTATCTTATGTTATACAAGCCGATCATTTCTTCTTACTACCCTTTCCACCTCGTCCACCACCGCCACCTTTACCGCCGCCCTTGCCCTTGCCCTTATCACCGCCACCGGCACCTCCACCAGCACTACCTGGAGTCATGATGCGCACCTTACCCACAGGCATAGTGTTGATAATCTCAGTATCCTTCCAGCCCTTGATGAGCTCACCTTCCCGTGCGCGCAGTTTCTCTGCGTCTGCACGAGGGATACCAGCATCCTCAGCATGATCCTTCTTGACCTTGCCGGTAGTAGTTTCATGGACCCAGCGGCCGATGATCTCCTTCACGGCCTTGCCCTTCTTGACTGCACCAGGTTGTAGCTTAACCTTGTACTTGTACCGACCAAGAGCACCCCACGGCGCGCAGACAGCCATAGCGCCGAGGATCTCGTCATTCGGCGTCGGAGTACCGACCAGCGCAGGGATCCAACTCAGGTCAGCGGCCTCGGCGGCAGCGGTTTCGGGATCGTAATCGTCGGTGCCATGCTCGGTGAACTGGGCCTGACGTTTCTGCTCAGCTGCTGCGGCACGCTCATGCTGTGCGCGGCGCCGCTGCCTGTTTGCCTCGATCTCGCGGTCCTGTTGAGCTTTGGCTTCAGCAGCCTGAGCAGCCTTGGCTTTGCCCTTGTTGTTACCAATGAGTCGAAGGGCGAGTTCACGGTCCTCGTCATCCTGTTGAGCGTACTTCGCGGCGGCACGCTTCTCCTTCGCTTTCTTGCCCCGGGTCGGGGCGATGCGAGGAGCAGCTGGCTCCGACGGGCGGTTGAGGGGCTTGCCTTGACGCAAAGTGCGTCGCTCTCGTGCTGAGAGTTTCTGTTCTTCTTGCGGAGTGGCAGCATCTTGACTAGTGGTAGGTTCTCCATCATCCACAGCTCCGTCCTCTTCTACCACATCCTCAAGCAGGGGATCCTCCTCCTTCGTGTCTTCTTCTTCCTCCGACTCCGACTTAGAAACATGAGGCGAGGCCTCTTCACGTTCTGGCAGCTCGGACTCGTCTCTTTGAAGGGGGTTCCTGGCAGGAGTCTTATCCTCATCTTCATCTTCCTCCTCTTCTCCGGATTCATTGTCTTGTTGAACCTCTTCCGCGGTCTCTGCTGCACTTTCAGGAGCTAGATCTGTAGCCTCCTGTTCAGTAGGGGGCTGATCCACAGGCTCCGTGGCAGAAGTCTCCGCAGATACATCGGGGATCTCAAAGTGCTGTTTGTGGTTCTTGACGCTCTCCTGGCTAATCTGGAAGAGGACAGCGAATCCAAGGACAAGTTGCGATGGCGCCAAGAAGTTCTTCTCACCCTTGATCTGGAAATCTCCAGTAGGAAGAATTCCGCCACCGACTTCGGCGATCTTGGACACCTGGTTCGGATGCACCCAATATGCGGACATGACCGCCTTGGAGTCCCAAGCAGTTGAAGTCGCGACGCAGAGATTACCTGCTTGGGAAAGAGTGCTTGGCGGAATGGGGGCATCTGCTGATCGGTTCTTGACGACGATGGGCAAAGCTCCCTTCAGATCGGCGTGGATGAAGACATCGCCCTTGTTAAGGTACCGCCGGTAGAGCAATTCACCCTGCATGGCATCGCGAGCACTAGAGAATGAAGTTAGATAAGCTAACTACGAGGCCAAAGTGAAATACATACCCAAGAACAAGGTAGCCCTCGGAAGAGATGAAAAAGATGAATTTTTCGAACCAGAACGGCTCGCGAGCCTGGCGTAGAACTTGTTTCTCCTGCTTCAGACCCTTCTTGAGGTCTGCCGTGACCTTCTTCTCGTGGCTCTTAAGCGCCTTTTCGGAAGACTGGACTGTCCTCTGCTGCTTGTCCGAAGCGGTCTTCTTCTGCTCATAATATTGAGTCGCATTAGCCCAAGGCGTAAGACTGAGATCGATATCGATCGAGAGCATCCGGGAATTAGCATCGGCACATTGCTGGCGCTCCCGCTCTTCGTTTTCAGAGTCGGAGTCAGATTCGTCGCTGGAGTCCGTCTCTTCCTCGTCGTCCTCTTCATCACCAGCTTCTCCGAGAAGAAGGGTAACGGTGTTTTCATGTAGCTTAAGAGGGAGCTTAATGATTTGGGCGACGGGGTTTCCACGGCCCTGCTCCATCTCAATAAGGCGATCAATCTCGCCCCAGTCCATTCCCTGAGCGACAAGACCGTTCACGGCATCCATGGCTTCCTGAACACGATACACGTTGTCCTGGATGGCTCCGGCTTTTTGAATATGGAGCTCTTGTGCATCTTTAAGTGCATCAATTCGCTTCCTATGCTCCTCTCGCACAGCGTCCAATTTGCGCTTAGCTGTCTCCTCGCGCTCAGTAAGTCTTGACTCAAGGCGCTGGGACTCCAAAGACGAGAAATACTCGTCGACTGTCGCATTGAAGCGCTCAAACTCCAGAATCGTAATTCCGGGTTTGCCTTCAAATTGACGAGGCCTGAACGGATGGAAGTCTTCATACAGAAGGCCGGGGGTTTTGGAAGCACCCTCGCCCTCAGCGGGAGCTCGCGTGTCTGCCTTTGCAACGATATAGCCTGGGTGACTATCGCTGGTATTGAAACTGTTCGAAACTCGCTGAGCCTCCTCCAGCGTCCCAATTACCTGCTGCAGCGCAGAATCACTGCCCAAAACCTGGTCCAACGGCGTTGCCGGATCAAGCTCTTTAACTGCAAAGGCATGATCCAGCAAAAGCGGAGGATACTCAGGAAATCCCTGCGACAGAGCCTTCCGCAAAACGTCGGTGTTCTTCTTCTTGGATTTCTTAGGCGCATTGCCCTCCTGGGAAAACAATGCTTGCGCCTTTTCCAAAGTCTCCTTCACGCGGTCCACGGTGATCTCAGGAACGCCGTTGTAATTCTGCTTATTCGTCACATTGTACTTCAGCCCAAGCTTGGCCTCCTCGCCCTCGTTGACCGAAACCTGTCGGAATAGCGCAATGATGGTGTACTCGCGATCGGTGAGGATGATGTTGCCGCCGGCGAAGAACTCGAGGAACAAGTGGTAGGCACCATCGCTGAATGAAATGTCGATGATACGGTCCGTACCAATTTGCTGTATGCCCGTGATGCGACGCGACTTTATGAACTTGCGCAGGCGTGTCACGAAAGGCGAAGGGGCAGTCGCGGCCGAGCGGGAGTATTGGGTGACGTGAGCGCGGAAGCCGGAGTCGACGATGAGTTGTCGGCGGTGGTCTGGCTTGGAAAGCTTGAATAAGAAGATTCGCTAGAAGTGGCAGTTAGAAGGAGCTAATCTTTTCTGTATAGTGGGAATTGAACGTACCGATGACAAGTCGTAGATGTTAGACACCCGGAGGTTGACCAGCTCCGCGGCCAGCTCCTGGGTGATGACCTGAGGCCGGTGAGTGTCTTATTTTCTTCTGAGCGATTTTCTGGGTATTACCTTGACGTCTAGCGACGAGAATCTCTGCTTCATCGTGGGCAGAGAAGTTGTAGGAGAAAGGAATTTTCGAGCGTGACGTATGCGGGGCAGGAACCGAGTCGGGCTCTCGTTCAGGAATCCGCTTACCCACCGCCGGTGTAAACTAACTAGACTACCTTGGGGTATAGAATGCGCTACAGGCCAAATATACTCAAGTCTTGTTATCGACATTCGTCTTTTTCATTGCAGTCATCAGCGTTTCAGCTATGGGAATATTAGCACGAGACACACGTCCCGAGACAGTACGGGCAAGGCGCTTTTTGCAGGATGCAGAAAGAGAAGCACGCATATATCTATGTCCTCAATCCCTGTAATAGCGAGGTCGGACCAAACAAAAGAAAAGAAAACCATATCACGCCAGGACCAGCCAGGAAGAACGAAACGTAAAAGACAGCAGATGGAATACTCCAAACGAAGGCAAGAATCACAATGCAGGCCTCCAATCCCCTACAAGACAACGCAATTCGTTCTTTACATCTGCCGCAAGCCCTCGGCCAGACGGCGCTTGCCAAACTCCCATGCATTCATCAGGCCCTGCTCGGAGAGGTCGATGTTCTTCATATTGGGCGCATCGGCGGCGGGGGCATGGCTGACCCGAGAGGCGATCATGACCGGGTCCGTTTCGAGGATGATCCCGTCGTCGATGATCTCGTCGATGGTGAGGGAGACAAGGTCGTAGTTCTCGACGATGGTTCGCTTGTCGGTGGCGCCCCTGTTGAACATGCTTGTTAGCTCAAAATTCCAAACTCCCACAGACCTAAGATATCAGACATACTTGAACAAGATTCCCATAGCATCCCGCATCGATAGGACCACGTTGTACAGCAAGACCTCGTTCTCCTCAGCGCTTCCCACCACGTATAGCATGACATCGCTCTCCATCTTGAACACCACGATGCGGTTGTCGTACAGAATCACATCGCTGGTCGACTTATTGGTCTTATCGAGCAGACCCTTCTCGAATGACCGCTGCTCCTTGACGGTAGGGTAGGGGTTGGCGCCGGGGTAATTGGTTGAGTTGGGTGCAGTGCCGGCGGGGGGATGCGGTGCCGAGTAGTATTTGGCGAAGATGCGAGATCCGTCGTCGGCTGACATGATGAGGACCGCATTCACGGAGAAGAGGGACAGAGGGCCAGGCATGATGAAGTTGTTTTTTCAGTTTGTTGGAGCAATTGGCGGAAGAAACCCGATTGTTGATGCGCGCAGGAGACAGTCTGGCCGCTGGCGGAGTCGCACTAATGTTGTTCCGCTGCCTACAGAATGCGCACCAAAGTTATCTTAAGAACCGATTCTCAGCAAAGATTATTCTCCGATCATTCAAAGATTCTATCTTGATGAATGATTTGTTTCTATCGTAATTGATTCATGGAATAAAGCTAGCATGGTGGAAAGGGATGGGTATAAGGTTATCTACATGTTAACTGGGAAGTCATGGCTGTCGACCAACACACTGGTTTGAAGGGGAGATTCAGAGAAGAGAAGGGGGAAAAAAAATTTCAAGAAAAGATACGTAACCATGAGAGTGTAAATAAAATAAACAAAGAAATTCACATAGTGCAATGGACCAAGTCAATAACCTCGCTCAATTCCGAGCCATACATTCCATGACATGACCGCGTTATGTGCATCACAAAAGGGGTATGATTAAAAGGTAAATTCGAAATTACATCAAATCATCCAACCTGGGCGCCAGACACAGCTAGGACTGTGGCGGCGGCGGTTGCTGTTGCTCATCCGAGGTAGGGCGGTTGAACCACCCCGGGATCCAGCTCGCGCGGTTCGCTTTCTTCCGCGCAGCCTCTTCCTCTTCGAGCTTAGCAGCATCACTCACCAGGCGCAGAGGACGTAGCTTGCTCTGTGTCATCACGGCTCCTGTGTAGTTGTTCATGCCGCTGCTCGATCGAGGTGGGCTGGAGGTTGCTCCTATAGAGGCAGTGTCACCGGGCACATCACTCGTAACACTGGGCGAGCTGCTCCGTCCAGTACGGTCGGGTTGACTGGACATAGAAGGTGCGCGACTCGTGCCAGAAAAGTAGCTAGCTGCCCCCGAGAACATACTCTGGCGGGATCCGGGGCCCATGGCGGTTGGGCTGATGGGTCCGCCGCTGTTGCGCCCGCGGTACATTTGAGTGACAACAGAAGCGGCTGCTGGATCCACCTGTTCAGAGCGTGCACGGCGATGAGTGGCTCTCACTGACTGGGCCCGATTGAACGGAATGCTGGGTGCAGTCTCCGGGTTCTCGTTGGCAGAGGGCTGGGGAACTGCGGGCGGTGGCATCATGCTGGCCGGGCGGGATCTGGGGATAGAGCGAGTTTGTGGGCCTGCGACCACCGACTTGGCCCGTTGCAGGAGTGATTGAGTTGGCGCATCATCCTTCTCTGGAGGAGTGGGAGGTAGGTCTTTCTCACTACCGCCCTTGGACCCAGTCCTGCCTTCATCATCATTGCGATCCAAAACATGTTCGAACCCGTCATGCTGGAGAACACGGCTAATGATGCGCTCGATGTAGAGAGTCAAGGCCTTGTTTTGATCTTTGAGAGCCTTGAGCTCTCCTCCCTCAGGCTTGCGATTCGCATCGGTCTCGGGTCCTTCATCTACAGACTCGAGCTCGTCCGCCAGAGAACCGAGCCCACTTCTAGAGTCTTTCTCAGGGTGAGCATGCTGCATGAAGTCACCTTTAGTGAAGTCACCAGTGAGGGTCTTCTCGCTGAGAAGAAGTTGGTAGCTTTCGTTGTCTTCCATGAGGCGAGCATTCGCAACACGGGCGTCCAATAGCTCCTTCTCCAAATCGCGCTGTCGACCGCCACCTTTGTTCTCCATTTCGACAAGCTTAATTTGCGACTCGGCCAATTCGAGGCGCAAAGACTCGATGAGCTTATCTTTCTGAAGGAGGAGGTTGGAGTTGTTGCGAGAAGGGCTGCGCTCGATTTGCGATGACGGAGCGAATTGGCCCTCGACGTCCGGCGATGCTCGGTTACGGAAACTGGCTGTGAATGGTGTTAGCTTTGATATTTTGGAGGAATCCAAAGAGAAAGAACATACAAGATCGGGAAATTTGGCGCTCACCCTCAGCGTTGACGGGCATGCTCTTCTGCGCCACGGACTCCTTCAACCGTTGGATAGTCGCCTGCAACTCCTCCTCCCGGCTGGTCTGCTGCTCTTTCTCTTGCAGCATCGCATTTCGCTCCGACTCGTGATTCTGCTCAAGATCCCGGAGCTGGCGAGATTGGTCTCGGACTTCGCCACTCAGTATTTCGATTCGAGTGTCTCGCTCATGTGCTTGGTCTTCCAACTTGCTCTGTTCGCTAACGGCTTCGTCTAGGCGCATTTGGAGGACACCAAGTTGTTTCTGATATTGTTCTGAGGCGGTCTCGGCTTTCTGCAGCTGCTCCCGCAGCTCCTCGATTAGAGCAGCATTCTGCGCCTTCGCTTCCTCTTCGGAGGGGTCGTTATTGATTCGAGGTACGTTCGACATGCTGAGATTGGACCGGCCGCGAGTTCTTGCAGCGGCGCGCGCGGAGACTGGTGTGGAACCTCTTAGGGAGGGGGAGCGATTGAGACCGTTTGTCGCGGTGCTGGGCGAGCGTGCATGCCCTCGTGTGGTGGACCCGTTGGTCGAAGGCGGATCTGCGGCCGATGATTTGCTGGAACTGACGGGCGTTCCAGGTTTGCGAGGCGTTGCTGACATCTTGCAGGGTCCCTAGGCCCGTGGGACACTCGGCAAGGTATAAGGAGAAATTGGTTCTTGCAGTCTCTAGAAATAGACTGCGACAAAGAGGAGTAGTCGGGGTTGAAACGTGGTGGTAATGAGGAAGCGGTCAAAAAGCGAGTGGACCGCCCCCGGTGGAGAGCCCGTGTATGGTTTTGGGGACCAAAAATGTAATGAGGGCTGTCAGAGATCGAGTGCATGCCACATGGTTGGAACCCGAAGAATCATCGAAGACGGGACATCGTCTGCCGAGTGCAGCGTGGAATGGAAGAGAGGAATGGAAAAAGGTTGCTGATTGCAATCCGGAGTCGAAACCCTTATTTGGGTGAGGAATGCGGGATCTCCCTTGCTGGTATTTTTAGATACCGCAGTAACGGCTATTGGAGGCTGGGTTACGAGGTAAGGAACCACAAGAAAGGGCCATATATAGGACAAAGTAAGAAGAAAGAAGGGAAAGGCCCGCTGAGACTCGTATCTCCTTTTAGATCGAGGACAACAGCGCGTGTTTCATTCAACGGGGCGAAATAAAGGGTGACTGGTGCCTGAGGCCGCAAAGCCGGAGTTTCAGGAGCGAGGTCATGTGATACTGAATGACATAAGCACGGAAAGACCCACGGAACGGAAGAACACGATTTTCCGCCCGCACAATCACGGTTTCGCTTCATCTCGACCTCTGCATCCAATCTTTATCCAAGCAGGCCGGAGCGCATCCTATATCTATCCACTCCTCAAAACCTATCCGAAGTCAAGAACTTCCAAGCGCAGAGATGGCCCCCACCAAGAAGTCCAAGAAGGGTTCCGACAACGTGAGTGCTGCCCCGAAACCATTGAACAAAAATTTGTCCCGAGCGGTCAACTAACATGGTCGTCCAGATCAACTCCAGGCTCGCCCTGGTGATGAAGTCCGGTAAGGTCACCCTGGGTGCTAAGTCTACCATGAAGACTCTGCGCTCCGGCAAGGCCAAGCTGGTTATCATCGCTGCCAACACTCCCCCTCTCCGCAAGTCTGAGCTCGAGTACTACGCCATGCTCGCCAAGACCCCCGTCCACCACTTCTCGGGCAACAACGTGAGTCATCTTGGATATGGAATTATACAAGGGGGGACAATGGCTAACGAAGATTACAGATCGAGCTTGGTACCGCCTGCGGTAAGCTCTTCCGCTGCGCCACCATGGCCATCCTCGATGCCGGTGACTCGGACATCCTCAACGACACCCAGTAAATGGGTTCCGTGAAGGGGAGATGGTGATGCAGATGTCAGGTTGGAGGAATGTACAGTGATCTCTTTATGAAGGAGTCACGGTGCATATGAAATAGTGACGAACTACGAACTCCGCAAAAAAAGCCAGCGTCTACACTACCAAACCGCTTTCCTATGATATCAGTAATGAGTAATACGGTAGAATTTGTAATCTCGTATTCTCAGAGTCATAAATCCCAAGTCTCCGAGTATTGTAATTGTATCGACAACCCCGATTGGGCCAAAGTGGGGCTCGGCAGACACGCTGATTCGGGGACATATTAGGGTTAGGGCTACATACCACTTTGCTGCTTGGAAATCAAAGTATCCCGTGACTCGCCGCCCTTTTCTTTTCTTTCCTTCGACCTTTCGCCAACGACCGACATCCAACACCCAGTTCGCAGGAAGTGCCGTCCGCCCATTTCTAGCACTCACCATGGCCCGCCGTCCCGCCCGCTGCTACCGCTACTGCAAGAACAAGGTGCGTCGCCGACATTCGTCTCGTGGGATTTTTGTGTGCGGGAGCTCGGTTGTGGGGGAACGCATGAGGCACCACGGATCACAACCATCTACGATGCACTCGTAGATGGCCTGGTCGCTGAATGCGCATTTTTCCCGCTCGGATTCTTGCAACAGTTGTGCCTTTTTTGGTGGAAAATTTGAAATTCAAGGAAACATCCCAGACTGACACTTTTGCGCCTCACAGCCCTACCCCAAGTCCCGGTTCAACCGTGGTGTCCCCGACGCCAAGATCCGCATCTTCGACCTCGGTCGCAAGAAGGCCAACGTTGACGACTTCCCCACCTGTGTCCACCTCGTCTCCAACGAGTATGAGCAGCTGTCCTCCGAGGCCCTCGAGGCTGCCCGTATTTGTGCCAACAAGTACGTCAGCCCTGATATTCTGTCGCTCCCGACTCGCCCGTTCAGTATCTAACCCTTTCCCAATAGGTACCTCGTGAAGATCGCCGGTAAGGAAGGTTTCCACCTGCGCGTCCGTGTGCACCCCTTCCACGTCGTCCGTATCAACAAGATGTTGTCGTGCGCTGGTGCCGATCGTCTTCAGACCGGTATGCGTGGTGCCTTCGGTAAGCCCCAGGGTCTCGTTGCCCGTGTGAACATCGGCCAGGTTCTCCTGTCCGTCCGCACTCGTGACGTCCACCGCGCTACCGCCATCGAGGCTCTCCGCCGCTCCATGTACAAGTTCCCCGGCCGCCAAAAGATCATTGTCTCCAAGAACTGGGGTTTCACCCCCGTACGCCGCGAGGAGTACGTCCAGATGCGCCAGGAGGGCAAGCTCAAGCAGGACGGTGCCTACGTCCAGTTCCTGCGTGGCCACGGTCTCATCGCCGAGAACATGAAGCGCTTCCCCGACGCCTACGAGAACGCTTCTCAGGCTTAGACGGTTGTTGTGTGATTCAGAATACGAATGCAAGAACGAAAAAACTATTTCGATGTTCTCTTAACTGTCTTCCATAAAGCTTGATATCTCGCGTACAAATCGCAGTGGAGTTCTTCCATGGGTCTAACCTGTTTCCATGATCGTAGTGGTCTGAGTAGCAAATGTAGAGTGATGTCGATATGAGGTAGATGCAGTAGCGTATGTGGTAGTACAAGCTCGGACCCGCTGCATCTGCCATCAGCATCCACTTTACTTGATACAACGATGCTACTTTGGGAGAAAAGCTGTCGGTGAACCAGACCATCGACGCGCTTAGTCCTAATCCTCAGCAAGCCTGCGGAGAGAAGGATCGGTCAATCCATTTTAGTACCGAGTTTCGAGTTTCGGAGCACATGTGTCTTTCTTGAAATTTGCTTTACGCATAGCGAAATGAATTACATCTTCGTTATAAAAAAAGGCATTTGGCATCGTAGCTTCATCCTATCTCACAGAAACTGAACATGGTCCCCTCACTCATAATGCCCACAAACTTTCTGGTGCAATTTCGCCGCGGCTGTACAAGAACAGGTTAGCAACGACTACCTTACCAAGTCCCGCGAACTGTTGCCCTATGGAACTGGATCAGAAATAAAACTTACTATCGATGTCTTCCTTGATACAAGATTTCTGTAGACACTTCCCAACAGCATCCTTGAAAGCGATGCTGTGACAAGTGCACCGGGTGTCCACGTACGAGGCGCAACCCGCCACTCCAGCGCCTATAGACAGGCACATGATCTATTGAAAGCAAGTTTGATTATTATGACTTGCTCAAAACAACCGTGATTGCATATTGCATACCAGACACTCGCTAATGTCCTCGTCAGGGAAATCAGCAACTGCAAAGGACAGCAGGGCTGCCAGGGGGGCAAGGGTGGAAAGCTTCATATTGATAGACAGTAAAAGGTAGCTATGGTTTGCACAGGGTGAGGTGCTCTCAAAGGGATATTATATAATGGAGATCCTGTCCGAGCCTACATTCCTTGACGCGCCAACCAGGTGATCCGCGCCATGGAATCTCAGGAATGCAGCCCTAGGCAATCGGTTCGGATAGCGGGAAATAGCACCTGGGAGGGCAAGAAAACAGGTCTAATGGCTATGGATATTACTTCCAGCGTCTGCGCTCTCCTATTTTAGAAATCGGAGATATTTTGTGAACCGGATCTGCGGATTGGACCTTCTAGAACACCTCAGCTTGATACCTGGGTAGCCTTTGATTCATTACGATTTTCTGAAAAGACCCCTGTAACCTGTGTACTATCTGCAGTAAGTCTGCACATACCGATTAAATCCGAAATCAGATACAGGTTAGAAATGGTTCAAGCATTCTGTGGCCCGTTTGAAGACTTAGCAACATGTTCTACAAGCGCGTAACTATGCCGCGACCAATCCAGACAAGGTCTTGTTTAACTAGTGGTAGTACAATCACGTATGCTGGCTTGATAATACTATGGTTCCTTTTTTGAATCGGTTCAGGTCATTTAGCATGAAAATGTGATATATGCGAATAACTCTTTTGCTCAGCTGCTCGGTAGACCACTCAATCATCATCCAAACTCGCTAAGAAGCTCGCCGAAGGAGCAAAGAATGTGACACCAGTCAATGGCTTGGAAAAGTCAAGAATGCGATCATGCAAGCCAGGCGGGTCTCCAACAAACATCCGCTCCAGCATCTTCTCAATAACCCACAGGCGGCGCGTGTATCCGATAAAGTAGGTGCCAAACTCGCCCGAGCCGGGAGATCCGAAAGGCATATTATCGCGCAGGATATCATGCTCGTTTCCTTGGTCATCCTCAATCGTGTTAAGCGTCTTATGCGAGCGCTGCCCAGACTCAGCATCGTCGAGTTCGACGTTATCCAGTTTCGTCCGGCCAATGATCTTCTCCTGCTGCTCCGTAGAAAGAGATCTCCATCCCGGCAGATCATGCGTGTATTTCTGAACAACTACGTAGCTACCGCCCTGGGCAGAAGTATCCTCTTCCGCGACAAGCACGGAAGAAGGAACTGCGGGACCGACGGGGTTGGCCGTGCCATCGACGAAACCAAGAAGATCGCGCACGTCGAAGTAGCGGAACCCGACTGTTTCATCGACGAGGGAGACTGCATCACCAAGCTGATCCATCAACTGGCGCTCGAATTCGAAGCAGATATCCCGGCGTTCGGCGCGGATGTGGAAGAGTAGATCTCCCGCGGTAGAAACGGCCGTGTGCTTGTCGCCTTTCACCTCGCGGAAGGGATGGAGCTCTGATGGGCGTGGGAGACCTGTTAAATCGTCCCATATCTCGCTGCCGATGCCTACCGTGCAGGCGAATTGGGAGCTGAGATCTCGGATTGAGACATTTTTGGCTAAGCTATCGAGACCTGCGAGGGTTGAGCGGACTGTTTTAATCGAATCGGGCTTTTTGGTGACCGTCACGACGAGGAATGTTGCACATTTAGTTAGAGGTGCATCGACGCGTTGAGCCTCGATCGGTACACGCTGACTGCTCATGTTGGCTCTAGGCAATTGGAGATGTCTCTGGCAAGGGATGCGGGATAATAATGGCCGACCCCGCTCCTGAGTTGAGTATGATTGCCGGGCACTTCTGTTGAATGTGGACAGTGATATTTGGCTGCTAGCAGTAATTCGAACGGTAGGATAGATCCGAGCTCGAATTGAGGTACCGAGGGTGGCCACGGGCGGTCCAACTCTGCTCATGGTTATGCCACGTCGAGGAGAGTGACTCTGGAGCTTAAGAGAGAAGCACAAGAGGAACAATGCTCACTTTAAGAAGACCATGATTGGTCAACATTCCTGACATGCGGTGAAAGCTTATCTGCGAATGAAGAGAGTCGATGATGCACTCGCAGATGAGGTCAGACCCGCATGCGGGATCTGCGGCCCCGCAGATTCGGTCTTTGGTCCTTCCCTTTTCAGTAATACTATTTGTTTGTCTAGTTCCGAGGTAAATAGACCGTTCAGATACACCTTACCAAGGTGGCAGGCGCTTGAACTTATGACCGTAACCAGTGCTTTCCTTCAAAATTTGCATGACTCTCGAAGGGTTAGGCCTATTTACAGCGCCAATCTGCCGTTGCACATAACCACCATCCACACTCAACGCGGTTCCGGTCACAAATGAACTTCGACCTCCACACAGATACAACACACCGTCGGCAATCTCTTCCGGCCTCCCCATCCTCTCCATAGGCACCGCAGTATCCACACGCTCCATCATCGCCTTCAAGATCTCCGGCGACTTGGTGGTGAGCGGCGTCTCCGTATATCCCGGGCAGATCGCATTAATGCGTAGCCCATTCTTCGCATAGTCCTCCGATGCAGTGCGCGTCAGACCGATAACCGCATGCTTGGTAGTTGTGTACGCCGTCGACAAGAGGATTCCAACCAAGCCCTGAATAGAAGAGAAGTTGACGATCGACCCTCGCTGAGGTGGCCTGCCATCGATAACGGAGCGAATAGGCTTTTGCTTCAACATAATCTTGGGCAGAGAAGGCGAGGACAGGAATCCCATACAACTGATAAGAAATCGACTCTGGTATTGCGCGCCAGTTTCATCTGTGAGAAGCCAAGTTCGGGTACTGTCCTGCCAGCGGGCAGACTTGATACGTGTTTGGAACTGGATATTTTTGGCCAGATCGTGCTTTTCGAAGATGTATTCGATATACCGGAGGATGTCCGATTGCGTCGCAAACGAATCCTTCCAATGCCATTCGTTCACTAACTCCTTGTCAAAGGAGAAGGCATAGGACAGGGACTCGGAGTCGACTCGAGCACCGGGATAACGGTTCCAGTACCAGGTGCCACCGACGCTTTCAGCGGCTTCGATGACTCGGATGCGCCAGGTTGGGGAGCGCTGGCGCAGGTGGTATAGACTGCATATGCCGGATAGACCGGCGCCAATGATGATGGCATCGTAGTTCTCGACTTGAATTGAGCCCATGGCGATTTGTTCAAGGGTAAACGATATGTTGGATCGGACCTGGATGTCTAGTCCAGGTCTTTATAGACCACGACCATAGATCGAACTTGCCACGCATCGTGCGCATGATAATTGGAAGTAGCAAATAGACAAGAAAGGATCGGCGAAACTTGCTTCATGTTTCGTGTATTTTTTTGTTATCTCGGTCCTTCCCCGCGCTGCTTCACGTGACGGCTAGGCTTTCCCAAAAGATCGAACGCATTTGAGATAGGAAGGACTTGTCCGAACATGGCATTTCCTTTGCAATGAGAATATAGGTTCATTTTGCCTGGGTATTTTGGGGGTTAGGATAGGCGGGATAGGAAGGTAAGTCAACAAGGACGACGTCCCTGCCTTCTGAATCTTCAAGTATACTCTTCTTTAATTTAGTATACCTTCTAGTTGACCCAAAATCATGGGAACAAAATGGACTCATTTAACTCCAATATAGAGAAGAGCCTCTGTAGTCACACGGCACAATATTTACTCAAGCGGAGATCGAACCTACCAGCCACGCCTTCACCTACAAGCCGGTACTGGTGGAAACTTTTATTCAGATTTTAGCCGTGCATCAATATCTCGATGGGACGGGAACGAAGCAACAGTACTTCATCTACCATTTGTTTCATAAAGTAAACATCATATACACTCAATTAGAATGGGAACAAGAATGGGTCGACCCCGGATTGACCATCGGTGAGATATTCCTGTGTCCACGGGGCGATTCCACCGTCCAACAAATCCATGACTGCCAGATCTGCCGGGTCCCACGAGCCACCAAAGCCCGAAGCTGCAATCGGCATCAGACCACTCATTGCAATGAAAGAATCTTCTCTGGCATTGTTTGGAGCAAGATAGCCATGATTCATTTCAGGAAGCTCATTTGGAGCCTGGAAAGACGTGCTGAGATGTTGCTGGTCTTGGTGATGGTTTTGTGGAGTGGCCGCAACCGCCAGGGCTCTAGCACGTTCTGTCGCGGGAGAAGTCGGATTATTTGTTGAGGGAGAATTAGACGCGGATATTTGGTCCTTTTCATGAAGTGCGGTGCGGGCCATGCGGTAAATCGCAAGCGGGTTGAGCACATTTTCGGGGGATTCTTGAACCGGGGATCCTGGGGCAGAGGCCATTTCTCCACTGTCGTGAGACGCCCTCACGTTAACTGCTGTGCCATAGGGTATCTGAGGTTGAATACCTGCGGCTGCCATAACCTTAATGACGGAGAGGTAACAATGTTCGGCTGTAGCAACCAGTGATCTCATCTGAAGGAGGGCTTCAAGGTTTCTTTGCACCAAAGCAACTGTCGCGTCTACTTCATTCTGACTTAGGCTATTTTTTGATTGCCGATTCAACTTCAAAAAGTAGAGCATGACCTTCGTGCTATCATGGGCGATGATGCATAGCCAGGTATCTGCCAGAACCTTTATTCCATGTCTCAATGCCTCTGAAATGATGCTTGATACCTCGCTAGCATTTTCAAAGCATGCTCTGCGACAATTATCAAGAAACTCTTGCTGATCTGGCGGGAAGTCGATGTTTCTCTGGATGCGAAACAAGACTGGCATTCCGATACGGTAAAGGTCGACTAGTGTCTGGTGATACGTGCACCAGAGCAGTGTCAAAGCACCAAGCTGAGATGATTCTTTGCGAGCATAAATCGAACCGGGGTTCCATAGTAAACTTTGGGGAAGAGAATGTTTCCAATGATCAAATTCCATAGCCAACTGAAGAAATTCGGAATCTGGCTGCCAGGGCGGTTTTGAATTGTCGAGCTGCTTGACGTAACTACTTCAGTGTTAGTCAAGTGCTCAAAATGTTGAAAATGTGGAAAAGGCACGAACCGAAGGACTTTCTTCCTGCTACTCACAAGACGGATGAAGTAGGCTTCTATTCCCATGTTTTGAGCAGGAAATGGCGGGATATCGTCTCTTGACACGAACCCCAAAACCTTTCCTTCATCCAAGGTCTCTGTAATGCAGGGAATACCCAAGGAGAAGTTGTGGCCGTAGCAGGGAAGCTGAATCTTGAGATCCTTATCTTCCAGCAGTGTAAGCTGATTGACACCACTACCAACCCAGCTGTCCATTACATAACAACTCCACATTGACCTTCGTCTGGCTTCGTTGTCGAGTGGGGATGATTCTGCTTTGGTACAAAGTACATCGGCAGAGTTCTCCAGGTTCAATTGCAATGCTTGGGACATTCTTGCGGTCATGCCGCTCAACATGAACGCACTAGCATAACTTCCAATTCGAAGGTCATGATCATAGAGCAGAATTGCGGTCTTAGGACAGTGTTAATTTCGGATGTCATCCAGTACTTTGGGTCAAAGACATGTCGTACCATCAACTTTTCCATAGACAGATCATCCAGGTCCACAAATATGCGCGCTTTCGCCGTTTTGGCCCACTGATTCCCAGCCGACAGAATGGCATCGCAAGATAACTGGGAGGTATAGTTGAGAGCAAGAAACCTGTGCAGTCATCAATATAGTCCTTCAATAGCAAGCCATACCAACGTACTTTGCTCCAAATGCACAAATAACGTGAAGAAGTGATTCACTGTTGCGACATGTCTCCGCGTCTTCGTCCAGTCGCTGCATGAAAGACGGTTTATGCACGAAGCCAAAACATCGTAGAGGGTGTATATGGGCAAAATATTCCTCAATCAGTGTCCAAAGTCTTTCTCCTCTCGGTAGCTCTGGAGCATAAAGCCATGATACCGAGCTAGCGGCGCTTCCAAAGTGTGGAGACAATACCGATTGAGGGTATTGTTCCGAATATCTTCCGACTGAGATGCCGAGCCCAGCATCAGTCGAAGTACTAGTGCGCCGCGGAGGCTTTCTTCTATCCGATCTCGGTTCCGGAGTGTAAGCACATTTTACACCTCTTCTAGAGCAGCGTGAACAAGTCGGCCCTCCCGAGCATCTTGCCTTTGCAGCACGGCACGGCTGACAGGATTTGGATACTCGCTGGCGTAGAGTACCTGCCTGAGTGAATTCCGTGTCTCGGTCACTCGATCTATGAGCCTTCGGCCGAGTAGCTGATTCCTGTCCTGGAGGGCCTGGACAATCTAGTTTGAGACGCTGGCAATGCAAACACATCGGCCATGTTTCATCGCACTTCACTTTCCTCGCTCGGCACAGAGTACAGCCTAGATTTCGCAAGTCAGTTTGATAATGCAGAAAGCACGAGCCATGCATGTCAATCTAACCTGATCGAGATCTCCGCGGCCCAGATGCAGTCCCCTGTATAGCAGCAGGCTGACTGCCGTCTCCACTCAACGACATGATGCCGGGTGTCGGAAGAGTGTCAAGGTGGAAGAGCGCGGCTCTCGCGTGGCGGCACTCGGCAATTGCGGTGATCCGTAGCAAAACCCGCCTTTTCTCGCCGCCACGTGCTCACTAGACTTCTCAGCTCCTCTTTAAGGCATTCGAATCACTCAAGTTAGTGCAGTGCTGTGGGCCGTGCTCCAGATGGCACCATTATGCCCCTCGTTGACGAATGGCAATCTCAGATATGACTGCACGGCTCTCGGTAATTATCGGGTGTCGCCTATACGAACTCCACGATAGGTTGTAATTTAACCAGGTCGGGCGAGTGGAGTTACATAAAAATCCGGGGCCCCAGACCTTCAAGCTCAAAATGAGGCAGCTTGCAGCTGGTTTTTTGTGTCCAAGTCCAGATCCTCGTCGCCATGGGGAAGCTTCCTGGCCTCAGCAATGTATACCTGATCAGCGGTTTAACGACCGTCGGTGGCTTGATTCAAGGCTTCGATGTGTCGAGCATGTCCGCAATCATTGGCACGGATCAGTACAAAACATATTTCAACAAGCCTGATCCAGTTCTCCAAGGTGGTATTACTGCGAGTATGGCGGGAGGTTCCCTTCTCGGGTCGCTTTTCTCATCTTGGACCAGTGATCGGTTTGGTCGTCGCGATTCGCTTTTCATAGCATGCATCATTTGGCTAGTCGGGTCGACATTGATGTGTGCCGTGCAGGATGTCGCGATGCTGATTGTTTCGCGAATTGTGAATGGATTCGCTGTCGGGATGTTGACCAGTCAAGGGTATGGAAATCACGCCAAGCCTTATGTGCTTTGCTAACTATATTCTGTCTATCAGGCCAATTTTGATCGCGGAAATCAGCTTGCCTCACCAACGCGGTCGCCTCCTTTCTCTACAGCAATGGATGATTACCTGGGGTGTATGTGAACTCATTCCTGCCGAACCCATATATGTGACTGACGCCTAGGAAGATCCTGATCATGTACTTCATCAGCTACGGTGCTTCGTTTATGGGCAACAACGGTGTCTTCCGTCTTCCCTGGGGAATCCAGATGATTCCTGCGATTATTCTCATGACGTGTTTACCGATGATGCCCCGTTCGCCCCGCTGGCTCGCTTCGAAGGACAGATGGGAAGAGGCCACTGAAGTTCTTTCGCGGCTTCACGCCAAAGGAAACACTCGATCCCATTGTGGTCGCTCAAACACAGGAGATTCGCGGCAAGATTGAGTAAGTGGGGAAATAATCAACTGTCTGTGAACTATACACCCGAGCATGTATTGACAAATTGGTGTGAAGGCAAGAACGGCAGTACCACAGCGTGTCGTGGCTCGAGCTTTTCAACTCTCGCAATATTATCCGTGTCCACTGTGCTATCTTCACACACATTTGGTCTCAGATGAGCGGAACCAATGCCATGATGTATTACATTGTCTACATTTTCGAGGTATGTGTTTGAAGTTTCGAAATCCTGACATAGACTAATTCTTTTCAGATGGCTGGCTTGAGTGGTAACAATACGCTCATCTCTGCTTCCATTCAGTACATCATCAACGTGGTTATGACTCTCCCTGCACTGATCTTCATCGACCGCCTTCCTCGGCGCAAGCTCTTTATTTTCGGGGCACTTGGGATGGGTGTTTTCCAATTTACCCAAGCAGGTCTCATGGCTACCTACGGACATGCCGTTCCAGGTGGCCTTAATGGCTCTCCCACCGTGACATGGAAGGTGACCAACCCGAAGGCCTCCAGGGCACTTATTGCATGCTCGTATCTGTTTATCGCAACCTACGCACCGACATGGGGACCGCTTGGCTGGTAAGTATCTCCAAATTTGGCCAGTATTCATCTAATGGTAATTGACTGTTATCACTAAAGGGCTTATCCGCCCGAGATTATTCCGTTGTACATCCGGAGTAAAGCGGTGTCTCTTGCAACTTTCTTCAATTGGGCGTGCAACTTCGCCCTGACGTTCTTCACCCCCCCTGGATTCCAGAACATTCAGTGGAAAGTAAGATCACTCTTTCTATTCTTCATTACAAAGATTTTAACCCTCGGCAGATTTACTGTGTCTTCGGAACCCTCTGTATAGTTGCCGCGATTCACGTCTTCTTCCTTTTCCAGGAAACCGTTGGTAAGACTTTGGAGGAAGTTGACGAAATATTCGAGACCCAAAGCGTTTGGGCCTTCAAAGTCAGACAGGAGCCCAGTCGGTTGGCTGCCGATATCGAGCAGGCGAAGGAGGACATCGGCGTGGGCAAGGTCGGCGTGAGCCACGTTGAAGCAAAGTAATCTCCCACTATGAAAATTTGTCTGTGATGGGAAGATATCTATCCCACTTAGCCAAGTCACTAAGGCGAAGATAATTTGTGCTCAGTCTTGATCACGGACCCAGAGCAACATAAGTAAGGCCTCGCTTAGAGTTGTATTTTGAAGGAAGCAAAGTCTGAAATTTATCCATTGTGTATATCAATCATTTTGTAAAATTGAATCTTTCTCGATCTAGGACAAATACAGTTTGTACCAAAATATCATATCCAAAATTTGTACTCGGAATAATCGTGCCAATTTCGCAAAAGTGGTACTCTTCATAGTCTTGCCAGCGTCGACCTCGGTCTTGTTGCCCATGACCTCCCTTCAACCTGTTATTGAGTTCTCTTCGTTTGTCTTTTCTCCCTTCAGTTGCTGGCGAAAAGCCACGGTATAATCATCTGGGTCCCACGCTAGAACCCTGGTATTCATCTCGTTCAGCTTCCGAGCTACCAACCGTTCCATCTCATCCCTTTCATTCTCATCCAACAGATTGAGTCTCTCTTTCCACGCTTCCTCGGGATTTTCGATGGGCCCAAAAAAGCGTGGGTCAATCTTTTGCCAGTATATTGCATCAAAGGCAAAGCTGTGCAACGTTGCATACATGATCCAGAAATCCCCGCTCTCCCAGCTCTCATGCATAAGACCGGAGAGTCGCTGGTCTTGTCCCAACCGACCTTGATGAATTGCTGTGTCTTCACAATCCTTCATCACCTTGAGGAATGTCTTCAGACGATTATCGAACACACTTGTCCAGTCTTCAAGGCCCTTTGACCAGAGCTCAGGCTTCTCAATAAGCAACCACCAAGGTGGCGCATAGGAAAATTCAGCGGGAACTGCGTATGTGAATTCCCAATCTACCACGCCGGCAATCTGCATATTCTCATTGAGGAGCACATTGGCCGGCCGTAAATCATCACACCAAATTTTGAAAGGCCCTTGCTCGAAACATGGGTTTGTGAGTCTCTTGCCCTTGGCGAGCTTACGAAAAAGCTGCCGCGCCACAAATTTTCGCCGACAGTCATCTGCGGACTGCACTGAATCGTTTCTTTGGTGGATCAAATGCTCAATGTTGAGATCCGCGAGGGCTTCGATATACGAAGAAGATGTGTTGAATGTAGTATATAGATCGGGAAGTTTTGACCGCGGCAAGCCTCCCAGGCGCACAAGTTCATTCATGTTCATTGACAAAGGTCGGCGTGCTACTTTCCAAGTCAAGTCATCGATCTGGCTGAGAGATCCTATGCGAGGCAAAGAGGGTGTAGAGAGCTGAAGCAGAATATCCGCCAGCTGCCTATACAACAATTCAAGTCTGCGTTCATCGATGTTCGGATCCAAAATTCCACGTTCCTCTGTCAGACATCCCGGTGTGTTGAGAGCATTGTACATTTTGGTTTCATGTTCGACATAATCCATTATAATAAATGGGCTGAGTTCGAGGGGGCTCTCTTTCTTTGTACCCGATTGCAGAACAAAAGGGATAGGTATCGATGTCTGGTCCGTGAGAAACCGCATTACGGCAACCTCATTCACGACTTTCTCCTCGGGGAAAAGAACTGCGCCAGGCTGTGACAGCCGGATCACGGTGGAACCATTTCGGTACTTCAACCGCAAGGAGATGTTATAAGAGCCCTTCCTGAGTATGGCAAACTCGGTAGCAATGCCTCTGTTGTGATTGAGCATGAAATCTGCGATCGGTCTCAAAATGTCAAGTTCAAGGAATTGAACGAGCCACATGTCTGATGTCTCCTCGGCTTGTTCCCAAGCCATGTCGTCAGGGCACATTTGAGATTGCATTCTTGCCTCGTATTCTTGGTGAATGATGCACAAAAAGTTTGAGAGAGAGAATTCCAATATTCTTTCTGTCCAGGCTTCAGTTATTTAAGAGAGGAGGGGCCAGAATAAACCGGGGGTGTGTGGGCCCCTTTGGAGGTGTCAGAACTGAGATTGTGTGACTAGTATGGTACTGAAAAGTGCCTTTGGCATTTTTAGTCCAGCGGTCAGATCTTCGACAGGAAGACACCATCACATAACTTACCTTTCTATAAGACTAGCGATTAGAAATACTAGCCTCTTTTATAAGGCTTAGCACTATATTATGCTATAATCTATATAGCTACGTTAGACCCGTATTAACTTTATTTACGCAAGGTTTATTACTCTAGTATCTATACGTTAAATACTATATATATTATGGGCTTTCCTTCTATCAAATAATGTTCATACTACACCTGACGACTTTTGTAAAAACCTTGATTCCCTTTTGCTTCACGAGTGTGTCCTGGCGAGCACTAAGGATTCCCAGATCATCCCCGCATGGACTAGCTGGCATCCGGCTATAGAAATGAAGAAACCCACCTTTCCCCACCAGCAACCTTGGAATGTTGTATGTCCTACCCACTATTCCACTTCTTGACAAATGCTAATATTATCAAATCCATTGACAATATTTCGCAAACAACCATTTTGACTCCGCAATCCATTCTAGAAAAGCGACACCCGAAGCGAGATCCGCATATTTGCCCCGCTCACACTAACCGAGATCCGTGACAGCTCGCAGATAAGAAGTATAGGGAGGGTATTTGCAAGCGGGGAATTTTGTTCGAAGGTATTTGGGATCACCATCACCTCGAAGCAAATCTTACCATGGCGAAGAAAAACATTCTGTTGATGGTCGCCGATGATCTCGGCAAGCAACTGGGCTGTTATGGAAATACCAAGATTCAAACACCCAATCTGGACCAGCTCGCTTCTGAAGGCACCAAGTTTGACCAGGCCTTCACAAGTACCGCATCCTGCAGTGCCAGTCGCTCGGTCATCTATACGGGTCTTCATACCCACCAAAACGGACAGTACGGTCTGCACAATGGTCACCATCATTTCACCACCTATGACCATGTCGAGACGGTACCGGCGCTGTTCTCGAAGCAGGGCTACTACACTGGGTTGATTGGAAAGGTGCACGTTGGCCCTTCTCAAATATATCCATGGGACATGCGCGCCGAGAGCGACAGCCGTGATGTTGCCTCCGTTGCAGACCAGGCCTCCGCTTTCTTTGATAGCTCCAAAACCAAGGACCAGCCCTTCTTCTTAACCATCGGATTCATCGATCCCCACCGAGACCTTACTCGCTCTGGATTTGGAAATGCCGAGAAATACGACCCGCGCGTGCAGAACATCGAATACAAGCCAGAGGACGTCCAGGTCGAGCCCTTCGTCAACGACCTCCCGGGCGTGCGGTTCGAATTCTCCGAATACTACCAGTCTATTTCTCGACTCGACCAGGGCGTTGGAATGGTCCTGGATGGACTGAAGAAGAGCGGACTGAGCGACGACACCCTGGTGATCTTCATGAGTGACAACGGACCTCCCTTCATCAACTCCAAGACCACCCTCTACGACGCCGGCGTCTGCCTCCCACTACTCATTAAATGTCCAGGCACCGACTCCGGCGTGGTGAACCCCAACATGGTCTCCTACATCGACATCTTACCCACCCTCCTCGATTGGGCCAAGCACCCTAGCCCCAACCATCCCGCGCGCATCGGCCGCTCTCTACTCCCAATCCTCTCCGAATCATCGCAGTTAGACGCATGGAGCCGCGTGTTCGGCTCACACACGTTCCACGAAATCACCAACTACTGGCCAACCCGCTTCATGCGCAACCGCCGCTTCAAGTACCACCGCAACATCGCCTGGAGGCTCGACTTCCCCTTCGCGGCTGACATCTACGGCTCCCTAACCTGGGAGGATATCCGGAACTCCGACGCTAGTCCCAAGATGATCGGCTCCCGCCCTCTGAAGGACTACTTCTTCCGCCCTGCCGAGGAGTTGTATGATATCCAGGCGGATCCTAATGAGGTCAAGAACCTGGCCAAGGATCCTGAGTACCAGCAGGTTCTGGATGAGATGAGAGCTGCTACTGAAGTGTGGCAGCGTCGGACTGAGGATCCGTGGCTGTACCGTGATGGTGTTTCTATGCTCTTGGTGAGACATCATCTTTCGGCTGGATTGGAGGTTCCCGATCGTTTCGATTTTGATGAGAATGTTCCCGAGAGTAAGGACCAGCCGAAGTTTGATAGTAAGCTTGCTTGGGGTGCAGCGGTTGGGAACTAATTTCCTTGGGTAGCTATTTTGGGTGTATATCTAGGTGCCTTGGATGGAGTTGGTGTATACTGTACTAGGTTTCGAAAGCGAAGACTTAGCTAAAGAGTATATCTTCAACGGCTCCATCTTCAGAACAGGGCTTTGGTTCTACCTTTTGCAGTACTGTCCGGGTTGTCTTTGGAGGTTGAGGAGGATGGATTGTTAATTAAGCTCGTCAGAGCCAGTTGAAAATAGATTCTCCGCGGAATCGCATCAGCCACTTCGTATTCAAACAGCCTTATTTTGACAAATAAGGATTTTCACCTAACGCTGTTCCTAGATGATAGAGGCTGAAAGCCAATACGTGCCAGAAACGATCCAGTAAATATTCCATAGATGGTTCCATAGATGGATGCGTATATGCAGTAGATGAGAGTAGACATATATAAAAACCCGAAAATATCCAAAACGCCAGCCAACTTCAGAAAAATCAAAAGGCCAACCCCAACCCCATCATCGCCATCAAGATGTAGTTTCTCTCCATTGTATATACGACCAAGCAAAAACTCCAAAATGGCATTTCTCCAGACAAACATATAATAGATCAAACCCCGCCCCAAGCGCCGAGCCCAGCTCCGACACCAACACCAATCACACTGCTACTCTCCACACTCCCACCAATATCCCAGTAGTTCCGACTAGATCCCGTCAGCGTCCGACGACTCGAGATAGCCGACAACTTGCTCTGACTCGCGCAGCTGGAGCTGGGTCGTCGGAGGTGGGACCGTGATAGAGGCGAGGAGACACCAACAGGACCCGAAACATGGGATACGCGACGAGATTGTGTTTGGGAACGAGAGTGTGCTCGAGCGACGAGGGGATGGTGTTGACGGATGATAGCGGCACGACGTGAGGGATCTTGAGTGTGACGGGGTGAAGGGTTGGAGGTGAGTCGATCGTTCGACATGTACCCGCGGCGGCTGAAGCGCGTGCGCAGGTAGCGGAAGACCATCATGACGTCTAGGCCGCGTTCCCAATACTCTTGTTCTTGTTGGGCGCGAGTAGACTCGGGGCCAGGTACGTCGTCTTCCTCGATGCCCCATTGCGCCTCGTGGTCGCGGTTGGGGTCACGGAGTGTGGGCATGAAGTGTGGAGATGGCATGGAATCTGTTGTGTCCGCCGATGTTTGAGGTGTAGACTCTTGGGATTCTTGCAGGGTTTTACTTTCTGCTAGGCGGTTGAGCGACATGCCGGCATATTCACTCGAGATGTCCTTGGTCATTTGGTAATATGTGGAGAATGCACCGGGATGCTCGCAGATCTGATGTACCAGAATACCCAATTCGTGGGCAATTCGCTGAAGTACACGGGACTGCCATATCGGTGGCTCCGTATGCTCCGGCTCCGGTTCGTGCGCCAGCACAGTTTCCATGCTGAGCTCTTCGGAATTATCTTCAGGAAGTTGCCCGTCCGGCGGCAGAGACTCGCCAAAGATAACGCACAACAAGGAATCGTCGATGCCGATCAAATCGCGAATGACCTTTCGCGTTATGCGTCTCCAGAATGTTTCCTCAGTCTCCGCACCTCCTTCCGGTGAAGCCTCTTTCTCCAGAGAAAGATCTGCGACACTAGCCGGTGAGGTATAATCAATAGATCGGGGAATGGTTGATTGACTTGCACGGCTGGACCTCCGACGAGTCTCACGTTCGATTTCCTGCATCAACGCGACACTTTGGTCCATGCGCCATTGTTCTATCCGCTGCCACCGGTCCCTTTCGACGTTCGCCTCTCCCTCATCAACTGTATCCAGGTGTCTTTGGACACTAGAATGCCGGCGATGCTGGGAGTAGCCATACGGACGCCGTTGAGGATTATATTGCTCATGTTGCCAGAGCTGGTCCTGAACCTGCTGACTGGAAGCTTGGAAGCTTCCTAGTCCGTCATGAGCCGGTAACATCGCCGGTGGCCCGTGGTCCGCACTTGCGGGGGAGAGCGACGGAGCACGGAAAGCATGCAAGCCATCATCCAGACTATCTAGCTCGGTACCATCCTCGTCAAGCTGGTCATCCAGGGCTTCCTCGTCTTCCACTTCGCCGTCCGGACCAGCGGCGGAGCGAGTAGCAGTGCCGAAGGAGCCAAAATCGCTCAGTCGTGAGGCTCCCGCAGTGCGATCTGTCGAGGTCGTGTGAGTGTGGGCGGTGGGGGAAAACAGGACCCATTGTGCGGTGTCATCTTCGCGCTGCTCGGTGGGAGAAGGAGGGATATCGATCGAGGGAGGTATTTGGGGGGCCGAGTACGAAGTTTTGGGGCGGGGAGCCTGTGCTGGTACACGCAAGGCCATGACGATCGAATGCGGCGGAGAGAGATAAGCGGATGGAGAGAGAAGGTAAATCTTCCCCGCGAGAAGAGACCGCTGATGCGGCCAGGTGTGAAAGATCAGTCGGGGAGGACTCGAGGAGTGTTTCAAGACAGTGGGGGTATCAGGGGAGGGTTAAAAGAGTCAGGAAGCTGTTGGGGTTGATGATGCGTTGATAACAGGAACAGGTGATAAGAACGGGTGGAGTCCCGGATGATGCAACTGGCGGTATCGGACCACTCGGTCGTGTAAACGGCCCTAGAACATGGGAATGAGGGCTCGGAGAAATTATACAAGCAGAGGAATAGAGGACAAACACCTTGAGATAAGTAGTCCTGGAAAACAGAACAAAGATAGGAACAGCGAAGTCCCGTCATCTGCGACAGGCCCAAATGTGACTGCTCGCGTGTGATTGCCCAACATCCCTGGCGGCCCCTGTTTCTCCCCTGTTTTCCTTATTTTACATACAGCCAAAACAGGTCTGACGTGGAGGCTTGTGGCAAAAGCGATCAACAGATTACCCGCTTATTCCTAGCGGATGGCGGACGTAAGGATGCGGTGATCACCCCATTCGGCCAAACTGTTTACAATACACCCTCCACAGTAGTCTACGGTGCTGGGACCGGGGTACCATGTACAGTGAAATGTGTTTGTAATAAGCTCGTATAATCAGGGGTATATACCATGCTCGACAAAGAGATAGCCCGAGTGTTCTAACCAGCCAAGGCCTCACCGACCCAGTCCATCTGCACCGCACTAACCCCGCGCGCATAGCTGCGATTTGTAAAAACGAACTCGTTGTACATGATCGCCTCCACCTTCTTGCCATAGAGTACACTCGATGGATGAATAGCGACGATTTGGTTCCCAACCACCGTGCGATAGCTCCCATCTGGTACCAGGCGGGCGGTATTGTTCCCGAATCCACACAGGAAGCTCTGCAGGATGAGAACCGGTGCGGGATCAGACGTATGATCTCTGCCGTCATCTCTCGGAAGGAGTTTGGCTTGACGGCACTGACTTCGGAGTTGTTTGCGGACGTCCTAAGAGTTAGGGGTTAGATCGGAATCAATATCCACGGAGCGACAACAAAACATACCATTACTGACTGCATGGCCCGATGCGATACCAAGTGTCGCTCAGCCCATGCCTTTCGGTCGGCGTTCTCGGATGCGTAAGCCCGTACCGTTGCTAACATCGTCAGATGATCGCCTTCACGCCGAAACAGATCCCGGCGGGCCGTCTCGGCAGCTTCCTTCTTCTCCTCGGAGGTCGTATTGAGGAATATATTCTCGACGCTGAGGCAGGAGATGATGTCGATCACGTCGATCAAACAATCAGCGCCATTTTCCGCAGCTGCTAATAGTACTCGTCCTAGTGTTGGCGTGAGAGGAAGCTTGGCGATTTGCAGGCCGACGTCGCTAATCTTCCCGGAGTCTTGCAAGGCGTCGATGTTGAGAAGCTGAAGCAGGGCTTTCTCCAGCGCCTCCCGCGGTGGGCGCGTCAAGAATGGGAATCTGACGATATCGTCCACACCACGCGCTTTCATATTCAGAAGTGCCTGGCTCAAATCGCATCGGAGGATCTCGGGAGTATTCGTTTCATCCAAGGTCAGGTAATCCTTTTCAGTGTATAGACGGAAGCACTGTCCTGCTGCCTCACGACCGGCTCGACCCTTCCTTTGAATGGCAGCAGACTTGGAGATGGGCTTGACAAGCAGCGAGTCTAGGCCAAGGCGTGTACGGAATTGCTTGACCTTTGCCTTGCCGCAATCCACCACGTATCGGACGCCAGACACGGTCACGGATGTTTCAGCAATGTTAGTCGCTAAAATTACTTTTCGGGTGCGTGGTGGTGCAGGTTGGAAGACGCGCTGTTGGGCTGCTTGAGGCAAAGCCGCGAACAGAGGCAGGACCAATATCCGAGGCAGAGAGGGATCCATCCCAGTGGCGTATTCATTAACCAGCTGCTCCAGGGCTTCCACGGTCTCCTGACCAGTCAGGAAAACCAGGATATCACCGGGCATTGGCTCTTTGTAGTGAATCTGGAAGATGACCTTCAGAGCTGCGTCCACAAAGTCGTGCACAGGTGCAGGCGAGTAGATGGTTTTGACGGGAAACTGTCGGCCCTTGATATGGCAGGCCGTGATCTCTTTGACAGTCTCTTTTTTCTCGCCAGAATTTCCATTAGAAAGATGCTTCTGTTCTTCCTCCTGGATCTTGAATCCCTCCTGGAAAAAACCCATTAGACTTTCCATATCCGCCGTGGCACTCATAACCACCACTTTGAGAGGCACACCACCACGACCCTCCTTCTTCCCTGAAACCAAGTTGCGCAGGAACCCAACAGTTAGATCAACATTGATACCACGCTCATGCACTTCATCAACCACGACAGCGCTGTACTTGGTCAACCAAGGATCGTGCAGCATTTCTTGCAACAACATTCCCTCCGTCAAGAACTTGACTCGGGTGCTCGGCGACACAGACGTATCAAATCGAACCGAGTAGCCAACCTTACTAGCGGGCGAAGAAGATCCAAGCGGTGTACCCATTTCCTCAGCTACACGGCGAGCCAGCGTAATGGCAGCGACTCGACGCGGTTGCGTAATGGCGATACATCCTCCCACCGAGGCAGATCTTGTTGAGCCATCTTCCTTGGGTATTTGGGCGGGTGTCGGTCGGCACCAGAATTCATTCACCAGAAACTGCGGGATCTGCGTACTCTTTCCGCTACCAGTTTCACCGACCAGGAGCATCACATCTTGCTCGCGGAGCTTCTGGCGGATTTCATCGGCGTGTCCAAAAATAGGAAGCTTCTTCCGGAGCTCGTAAAGGGCATTTGCTTTTTCTCGTAGGGGTGCGAAGTTTGTCTTGGTGTCGGAGAAGGACTTCGGCTTGAAGTTGTTCTTGTGTTTTGCGACTTGGGTCTTGTTGGGCGGAGGTTGGGGAGTATCATCGGGCTTCGTGTCCGGCTTTGGTTCTTGTGTTACTGGCTCGACGACTGGAGAAGGCTTTGGGGCCTGGATTGGTTCGCCATTGCGCGGCTGGGAGTTGTCGGCGGGCTCGTCGCGCTTCCGCTTCTTGCTGCGCCTCTTCTTCCAGGCGCCGTCCTCGGCAGGAACTGCATCTGATATAGGTTTCGGTGCCTGCTTTGAGGACTCTCCGTCCGAGTCACCAAAGTGTGTGTGCACCTTCTCGGGCATTGTGAATGGCGTTAATGGGAAGATCGCGAAGTTTAACTTCGCCGCGATCTCCCAAAAATTTTCGCTTATCGCCTTATCGCCTTATCGATAAGAGCAGCCCTGGTGCCAGTATACACTGGCGGTAAACCAACCACTCAAAATATTACAGGGCTGTTTCATGTCTTCATCAAGTATGATTGAGTAGTAGCATTTATCAAAAGACTTAAGTCTGTATCTTGTTTTGAATTAAGAATGCTACCGCCGACCCTTCACCTAGGACGCTATCCAAACCACTATAGATCTTCCTTCAATTCCATAGACGACAACAAGAATCAACTACAAACATCCTAAGCACATGCGAATCGCCGGCATTCACATCGGGAATCAGGCAAGTAGTGAATCACCATAAGTGTGATCCCCAATTTTGAGCACAATCCAATGGGTACTTTTGCACCCGTATCCCTGCCTTCCGTCCCGCTTGCGAAGTTGTGGGGTTTGTACCACCTCACGAGCGAAGCGGACACGACCTCTTTCATGCCCCCCGAGACTGTACAGATTGGGAGGTGGCTGAATGTCAACTATCTAGCTCGTGGTTGTCTCCTCTATGACAATCCCCGCAATGCCGCATTGGCTGCCAGAACCCTCAAGTATGCGGTTGGTAGGACTGGAAAGATACCGTTCATAGTTTTACTCGAAATTCGGCGGTCAGTGATAGTGACTGGCCTCTCGCGGCAGGAGACTGTATGTCTAAATCCGCCGTTATCGAGTTGAAGGGAAATATCGCCCTGGTCGATATTCACTGCAATGCAATAGCAACTAGATATGGAGGCCCTCCCTTTTGTTCGGTCCTGGAAACGGTGCTTACGCAGGTTCGTACCGCTCAGACACTCAAAGATCCACGTAGATGGAGGATTTACTCTTCACTAGGGCGGTAAAAAGGAAATGAGAGCGAGCAGGATGCGAGACAAAAGTCCCGAAGTTGCAGTCTAGACCGCCAGCAAAAATTGCGTCGGTGCTCAGACAGTGTCTTCTGCCGAGCTGGAAGATCAGGGAAAATCCCCAGGGGACGAGCGGAGGGTCTGAGTCCCAGTTTACAAACTCCTGCGGTGGAATCGAGTCATGTCAAATGTAACTCAAATTCTAAAATCTGTCACGAGTAAACAATTAACCGGCTTTAAAACTCTTTATCCAGTCTATCAAACCCCAGATTATCCAAAGTTTGGGCTGTCAAATGCGCAACGGACGTATCCAACTTGATCAGGCCAATCAACACCGACGGGGCACTAGATCACGGTCCGAGTACGAAAAGGCAAAAATCAAGACTCAGCTGCCGAGGACGATCACAGAACGTTCTTCGCATTAACGTAGTCCTGACAGAACCTCCACTGCGCCGTTGCATCATCGCCTCGAAATTGATCCCGATCCCGTGGGGTTCTCCGGCGCATCGATCGATCGCGCTCCGATTAATTGTGACCTGGCAACTGGAATTCGCGTTCACGTCTTCTCTTACCACGGCAACTCTGGTTCGCACGGATTTTGCACCAAAAAGTCGAACTGTGGATATAGACGATCAATTGATGCATCATCCCTATGCCAATTTGGCGTATACCAGGTAGAGCTATTAAAGAAAGATGACACTCCTGTATAATTTGTAGTCTGCTGCGGAATAATTTCCTCATTGTGAAGACCATGTCTCGCACAGATTTGAATGAGGGCTTTGCCAATCCGGACACAGAATCAGTGCGATCGTTCGCGACGACCCAACCGGACGACTATCACGACTGGATTTCTGAATCGGGCCGAACATCGCGGTAAGTGGACGGATCGGGAACCAGTTCAGATCGAGAGTTCGCGCTGATCGGATCTGCCTAGAACTGACCAAGTCCTCGATGATTTCCCTCACCCACCCAGCCGGGCTAACAACCTCGATGCGATCGAGGAGGAAGGGGGTTATCCCACTCCCCGGGCCTCCGTGAAAAACATGCGTCGCAATGTCACCACCAACGAGCTGCCTCTGCTCCAGGAGATGAACCCGTACGAGAATGCGGAGGAATTTCACCCTATGAATGAGAATGAACAGGGCGTGTCTTATGACTTGATCGCGCCGTTCGATGGTGTCGAGGCGCCTTTGCATAAGCTGGAGCGCCTCTCAGATGTGATGTTTGGAACGGAGCATATGTTACATATCCTCACCACCCCGCGATACCTAGCTCGGTTTCGCGAATATCTCTACGAAGAGAGACCTCGTTCGATTTCTACGCTTACATACTATCTTAACGCTGCCAAAGCATTGAAAGCACTTCAATATGCCAATGCACTAGTGCGCTTGTCAACCGATGTTCCGCCGCCTGCAGTCCAGGTCCTCCAAGCAGGAAATAACCCTGTCGGAATCACCACTAATAAGGTACTGGAGCAAAGGGTGGAAGATGGTCTTAGGGCGTTGACAGCGGAGGAGCTGCCCGCATTCATTACATCAAGGTGCATCACGATTACGAGCAAGATTGTTGAAGAACGTGTCCGTGGCACTCTGCCTTTCAAATTTCGCGACACGTCAAATGCGTTGGCCGAAGTCTTTTGTTTAACCGATCCGTCTCGACCGGATAACCCGATCATCTTTGCATCTGAAGGTATGTCTCGTGAACCTGATCCGTCTTCGCATAGGGCTCACTGCAGTAGAATTCCATCGCACAACACAGTATGGTATGGATTACGTGCTGGGACGTAACTGTCGTTTCCTTCAAGGCCCCAAGACAAACCAGAACAGTGTACGTCGAATCCGCGAAGCCATCAAGGAATGTCGTCACCATTCCGAACTGTTCCTCAACTAGTATGTCTCGTCCACCGCCATGCCGTGAAGTGATACCAACATGCACAGTCGCCGTGACGGCTCCCCCTTCATGAACCTTCTTCAATGTTCACCCCTATGTGACAGCCAAGGCCGGGTTAAGTACTTTATCGGGGCACAAATTGATGTATCTGGACTGGCACTCGATGGCGCCCAGATGGAATCACTGATCGAGCTCCAATCTCGATACCGAGACCCCGATGAAGAAAGCATTGCTGAAATGCCCGAACACAAGCATAAGGAAGAGTTCCAAGAACTCTGCGAATTGTTTAGCCCTCGCGAGCTGGCATCCGTTTCAGAGAACGGAGGTGATCTGTTCCAACCAATGACCGCTAGAAGCAGCACTCGCAATGGCCACCGAACCTGGCTCCAGCGCGGAAGGTCCGTGGACAGCGAAGCCGAAGCTATTCGACTACGAGATCTCAAGTCGCCCATGTTACGAGGAGCTCTGGCCGGCGTCTATGAGAACGTATGTCTCCCCTCTTTCCTTTTCAATTACCAAACACTAACATGGAAAAGTACCTCCTCGTTCGCCCCTACCCATCTCTCAAAATTCTTTTCACATCTCCATCCCTTCAAATCCCGGGCATGTTGCAATCGTCATTCCTTTCCCGAATTGGCAGCTCCACCTCCGTCCGAGAAGAATTCCTCCAAGCAATGATGGACGGCCGCGGCGTAACAGCACGCATAAAATGGGTAACGCGATTCAACACCGAAGGCCGCAACCGCTATGTCCACTGCACACCACTGTACGCCAGTAACGGACAAGTCGGTGTGTGGATGGTAGTAATTGTGGATGACGATGAAGAACAGGTGATCAATTGGAGGAACTAATCGAACTATCTGTACTATCGCCAGAACACTGTATATAACCATTCCTTCTTATATCCCCCGTGTATTCCTTACATCTCGCCGGAATAGAACACATCCATCACGAGTCTGATCAGAAATATCCCATGTAATGCACTCAACTTCCATAAATCCGAATAAAAGTCTTATATTCCCCATGCTCCAACTCGGCACCAGTCACCGGGTCCGCACTACCGGGGCCAAGCAACCTAACCAGCCAGTACGGTTTGCCACCACTACCCGCAGAGCCATCCTGGAGCTGGACAGCCCAGCTAGTCACATTGTGAGCGCCGAGAAAGATACCATCCTGCTTGACACCATCAAGGTAGTGGTAATACGCCTGAATGGGCAAACTATACTGTCCCAAACCCCACATGAGCTGCGCAGAATAGGGCATATCGGTGATATTGACAGATTTCCACTCATAACCACTCACGCCCGATGGGACGTACGACTCGAACGAGTCAGTTGCGTCGTTGCAGCGGAGAGGACTCTTGGCGAGATCATTTTCAGAGACAATTGCGATCTGTGTTTCGTTAGATGTTAACTTGTCTTAGATATGTGGATGGGAGATAGTACATATCCGCGCTGCACACTGGTGTCCCCTTGCTGGAGAAGGTATACGGCCTCGCTGCCGAATCCTTCAATGCTGCAGGCCTTGTCCGGTGCTGTTGTGTTCACGCACTGGTTCATCTCGACGATCCAAGGTCCTGCGATGCCGGACGAAGAATCGTATGACGGGAGACTGGTGCATCCCCCAGGGACTTCGACTGGGGTCACGGTGCATGCCTGAACAGCAGCTAGCAGGGAAATCCCAGCGAGAAGGAGAGCCATTATGAATTCAGAGGTGTTAATTTGATGAAATGAGATTGAATTGAATCTCTGAGATGCTGTTTATGGAGACCTTCATGAGGGAGAACAGGGTATTTATATCCATCCCAAGACCCTAAACATCAAATCTCAGTTTTTTGTACAGCGAGTGTCTTTTTAGGCTACCGTAGGCACCCGGGTGATATTTTCATAGTTCAAGATGGTACAAGGAATCAAATTCGTTCATGTGAAGGCTCCGTGCACGCTTAGCGCCCAGGCAGCCTAAATGGCGGGCCCACGAGCCTCTCAGTTCGGGCTTCTGTCCCACATACCGCTCTACCCGGGTGTCGCCTAGAATATAGTCATTATTCTTGGGCTCGGTGCTCCATTCAACACTTGGAAATAACACATGCACAGCCCACAGGTGGTAGAGGTTTAGTACCCTGCGCGTTATTCCATATCCCATGCTCAGGTGTAAGCAAATACGGAAGCTTTAAATCTATGTAAATACGTAGGTGAGCTTTGGATTTGAACAAAAAGGGTCTTATATTTGACTTAATCACAGTCGTCTCTATGTATTTATGTTTAGATAGGGACATCAAAATCATCAATCATCTTTTTATGCAAGGCCCCATCCCCGCACACGGCGGAAGACGTAAGCACGGTCATTTCGGAGACCGAACTCGCCCCAGTCATCAGTAAGCTTGTTATAGCTCCAGAAGCCGCGCCAGACAAGCTTGGTGTTCTTCGAAGGGTTCATATGCGACTTGGATGAAGATGGAGACCGCAGGGACAGGTGCATTGTGTACACATATTTGGGATCCACGCCCTCCGTCTCTATTATGAGATCGCGAGGATCGGTGGAGGGCTCGCCTGGGGTTGGTGTTGGTTCGGGCTGGTCTTCGGACTCAGGAAGAGGGTCGGGTGAGGTTAGATGCCAGCGTCCGCGGGAGCCGTACTTCAATGCGGCTTGGGCAACTGGCGGGACCGGGTCCGC
The DNA here is from genome assembly GCF_028974065.1 of Penicillium cinerascens. Lineage (NCBI taxonomy): Eukaryota > Fungi > Ascomycota > Eurotiomycetes > Eurotiales > Aspergillaceae > Penicillium > Penicillium cinerascens. The sequence continues at coordinate 2,524,738 of NW_026695290.1, read as the reverse complement.
TGCCCCGGATAACGACTTGCCTATATCGGAGACTTGACGCTGGTGGCCCTTGTGTGAAGTGGCTCGGGCGGCCATAATGTTTTCTTTGCTGATGTATGGTACTACGTCGACGGGCTCAGTCGTAGTCAATAATGACACCACGGACCCGTCTGGGTAGAACCGTAGATAGCGGTAGTAAGTGACAATATGAATGGGACTGTTCCACGACACGGTCTGGAAGGTGGACGCGGCACCGGCTCGCGTATAGTTGACAGTGCTGATATAGATCCCAGTGAAACGGATCCGTGGGTATGACTGGAATACTTCGCTCCATGAAGACAAGGGTTTAGGGATTTCCAGAGGCACATCTGTTGGGAATGGAGTGTATCGATCGCCGAGTGTGTATATGGGACGTCCATGGAGATCACAGGCAAAAGTGTAGTGCATGCCCTTGAATCCAAATTCTGGTGACTGGCAGATTCGCCTCCATAGTTGCTGCTCATGCGCAAAATGGTACGCGAACCGCTTGCATACCAGTGCCATCCGACCAAAAGCTGCCGGGTCTCGCAGTGCCACATAGTGTAAGATCTCCACTATCACCTCGGACGGAACTTTGGAGATTGGGCACGGCGGAGGAGGAGTGTTCTCAACGACCGGATCCGCCGGCGGGATGGGCAGATGGGCAAACGACGCAATCAATTCGGATATGGGAAGTATCTCTGCTTCAACGGGTGCTGGAACAGTCGCGGACGTGGTAGACGGTTGGTCGGGAATCGGTTGCGCGGGCTTCTTCCATACATGGGCGTAGTGCTTGTTTCGGAATTTCTTATCAACGGCATCATCAAGCTATTCGGCGTTAATACATACGCCTGCCATCAAATGAAATCATACACTTACCCGATAAGCTTTACGATAGTGCTGAAGACTGTCACCCAGTTTGCCAGCGGCCTCTTTCTCGACCGCCCGTTCAAAGTGCTCCAACGCAGTGTTGGGCTCTGTCACATCGCGACGAGTAAACTCATCCTCGTCTGCTTCCTTCTCTGGCTGTACGCTCAGCTCCCCGACCCGTTGGGCCAGCTCCTCGGGGTCGAAGGAGGCAGGCGGGGGCCCCTCCTCCTCAAGGTCCTTGCGGTCTGCAGCGGCATGGTGAGTCGGTGGTAGTCGCGTTAGTGGCGGGGCAGCGGCAGCTTGAGGGGCAGCCTGGGTAGACCTGGGCTTCGATCGACGAGCCACCTCCTCGCGCCATTCCCGGCGGAATGATTCAAGCTCGGCGTTGTCTTGCATGGCGGGGACCCGATGTCCGGTGTCGGAGATGCGATCAAATCTGATAAGCCCTGCTTCAAGGTCCACCGAGAAGCACGGATTAGTGAAATAAAAGCCCGGCAAGTTACCCAAGATCAACAGTCGCCATTGGAGAGTTGTTTTCAAGAAAAGTGGTTGATGGAGGTTGCTTATCTCCGCCGGACGCCGTTGCCGCCACCCGAACCCCGAACTTCCAGGAAATCTTCCCTGCCGGTGACGAACCGTTCCGTCACTCCTCAACCTCAGCGTCGCTAGCCCGGCTTCGCGCTTAATTTATCTCACGGTCGGTGGCTGCCGACTGAATGACGATCGGGCTGGATCTCTCTGCAGCTTCGAACCATCCGGGCGCTCCTGGTAGCGCATTCGGGACCGAGATCGACTCCTCCGAAGCGTCATGGACGTCACATTTTGACGACACCAAAACAGTGGCAACCATGACAGCCACGACAGGAACGGGTTCTAACCCATCTCCCACGCCTCCTCCACAAATAGACGATATTTCCGTCGGGCAACGAATGATATCTGCGACGTTTGGAAACATTTTGACGGGACTCCTCGGTGAGCTTCGAATATCGATCGCTGGACGAAAAATATGTCGCTAACTCTTTGCAGTCACCCCTTTAGATGTCGTTCGAGTTCGTTTGCAATCTCAATCCCAAGTCGTCAACCTCTCGCCGTATACCTCGCACACCACTCAGACTCTGAAAAACCTTCCTCCGAACATTGGGATTACAGCTTGCTGCCGTGAAGTGTTTTGGGTCGGAGACAATGCGCAGATGTGTATGTTGGGTCCAAATGCCGCCGCTATTGGACCACAGGCACACCCAGGGATCGACTGTGCGGTTGAAGAATCGCAACGGCGGACGTTCACATCGACATTTGACGGATTAAGGAAGATTGCGAGGAATGAAGGATTCACGACATTATGGCGTGGCCTGAGCCCAACTCTCATGATGGGCATTCCCGCCAACATTATTTACTTTGCCGGCTACGACTGGTTGCGCACAGATGACCGGAGTCCGATCAAACAGGGAGTGTCGGATATGTATGCGCCGGTCGTGGCAGGCTCGATAGCACGGACAGCTGCCGCATCGGCGACAAGTCCGGTCGAGATGTTCAGGACGCGTCTCCAGGCGACTCCGGGAACGGGCGCTGGTCACTTCAAGGCGACCTTGGAGGGGCTTTATCAGATGACGCAGGCGAGGGGGTACACCTCCCTCTGGCGAGGATTGTCGCTCACGATGTGGCGTGATGTACCCTTTTCGGGACTTTACTGGTGGGGCTACGAAGAGGTGAAGAAGGGTCTTGTATCAGCGCGGCAGCATGCGCCGCATCTTTCCGGCTCTGATCTGGAGACAACCTCCTCCGCCACGGCGTTCCTTGATAGCTTCATCTCCGGTGCAACCTCGGGCGCAGTTGCAGCTTTGGTGACAACACCGTTCGATGTGGGCAAAACTCGTCAGCAAGTCTTCCGGCATATGGACGATCAAGTCCCAAGTTCGACACCGCGTCCCGCTCATCCTCCCAAAGCCGTCGTTCCCGAACAGCTGTCTCTCCCGAGATTTCTGCTTCATATTTTCCGCGAAGAAGGTATAAATGGTCTCTTCCGTGGCTGGGCCGCGCGCTGCCTAAAGGTTGCGCCCGCCTGTGCCATCATGATTTCAACCTATGAACTCGGAAAGCGTATGGCGCGGGATGTGAACGAACGACGACACCTAGAGAACTCTTGATCTATTTCCTCCTCTCTCTCTGTACTTTTACAATGCATGCGATCGACCCTCGACCGCCCTATCCCAACTCTCTTTGTCTTGTCTCTTTTCTGGCGTTGATGTTAACGATGATACCGCACCTGGCGAATCATAGAGTGTGCATTTATTCTGAGGGCATTCTGGAGTGGTTTTATGGGACGAAAACACACCATCCGCTGTACATATGAAGTTTGTGGACTGTCTGGAAAATACAAAGCATACATCACATAATTGTACCAGGAAAGCCGAGGTAGAGGGTCCGCTCAGAAATACTCCGGTGCCCGGGTGCAGTGGATGCCCGCTTGTTCTGGAGTCCTAGCGATCCCTGCGAAAAGCATCACCGTAGAGCCACTCGTATTCATCACCCGCGTGCATTGACTCATGATCGGCAGACACTGCCGACTCGGGGCGAACCAGAGTCGCCCGGGCGCAGGCAGGTGGCAGATGATCGCAGGAGGCTGAAATTCCCCTTAAAGATGGCCCCCATCCTGCACATAATTCACCCCCGATTCCGTGGTTTTGCTTCTAAATGTGCGACTCGAGTACGTAGGAAAGATGCCACCGCCAACGGTGACTGCACCGCGCTCGGCGGGCTTCGAGCATATAATGGCCGCCAAAGACACGAACGTGGAGTACGTGGGTCTTCCCCGCAAGTCGCTGACAACCAACAGCTAACCTCAAAATTCGTTAGCATCGTCGGAGTCCCACCTATCGGTGCACATCATCAAAAGACATGGACGGAGCAGGGATCAAGGTCACCCTGGCTAGAAACGGAACTACTCAAGCGCATGCCCAGGGCACGCGTGCTGCTATATAACCATGGACCGCTGCATGAGCACAATAAGATTGAAGATTTTGGTCAGCGACTACTGAACCATCTACTGCACGAGAGACAATCGCAGAGCATTCGACGGCCTCTATTCTTCATCTGCCATAGTACTGGAGGCCTGGTGGCCAAAGCATGTCTCGCTTTAGCCTCACGGGCCGAGCCGAACCAGCAGGTCGTCCTGACCAGTTGTTACGGCATCGCCTTTTTTGCGACTCCTCACCAGGGCTCCAGTTATCTGTCCGCGGAGGAGTATACCTCGAGTATACGCCATTTGCTGCATTTAGAGCAGGAGATATCACCCGCGCTCAGAAAACAGTTCCGACCCCGGCAGGAGCGACTATGGCATTTGTCCAACCAGTTCAAGGCCCTTTCGGCAGATATGAAGGTTTGGTCCTTTCTAGAGACTGTAGACTCGAATCTACATGTTTTGGACTTGGAAACACGGAATATCGTGGAATTCCATGCGCCCATAACTTCCATTCGGTCCGGACTACTCGGCATCGAACATGAGATCGAATTCCCTATGGCTACTGACCATGCTGGCACAGCTTGCTTTCAAGGCCAATATTCAACCCTGGACAAGTTCCTCGCGGAATTAAGCCAATCTGTGACCGAGGCAGTGAAGCTGTCCAAGCATATGGACACTCCCGTCAACGTGGAATCGGAAGTCATGGTACAAGTCAACGGATTCTTTGAAGATACTGCATTGGGTGTCAGCGATGAGTCCCCATTAAAGTTGTGGTCTGCTTGTGTTTCTTTGGAAACCTATCTTGCGAAAGGCCCTTTGGCTTGTCTTCGGGAACGATTGGGCCGTACTCAGCCCGTTGGACTGGACGATTCTTCTTTGAGTAGTTTCGACAGCCCTCGACACTCCTTCCCACACGTCATCCCAGGCCCGGAAGAGCTTGTGACCGAAGAAGATCATGATCTGAATAATACTGATCATGAGGACGAAGTCCGACCCTCAAGGCCGATCCTGCAACGTATTCAAAGCCTCGTGGAGCCAGCGCAGCAATCGCCGACCGTTCACATCACTGTACAACATGACGAATATTTCGAGCCTCAAAGTGAAAGTCCTCCACCACCTGTTGAGCGTTTTCGAAGGAATTCTATTGCCCAGACTTTAGGACTAAGCACGTTGAGGTCCCACCGACGAAGTACCTCTGATGGGAGCTCCCACACAAGTGGTTCGCGCCCGTCGTAAGAGACCCTAATTTGATATCCCTGAATTCTACCCTGACCATGACGTATAGGAGCTCCGGGTCTCCACAGCGACAGTCACGGTTCCTGACCATCCCATCGACCACTCACGACCGTATAAACGAAGCTACGGAAACGCGGGATATCCCTCGCTCGGTACCTCGCTTTGACCGGCCAGAGCCTGACACTGAAAAACTACTTTGGATCCATGTTCCATATACCCACACCGGATGGGTGTCGCAAGTCATTCGACGCGCATGTCACGACCGCCATGAACCAAATTTGTATGGACAAGTAGCCCCTAGAATATTTCTCCTCAAAACTAACGCTGTTATCCAGTCTACGGAAATTTATCAACGACGAAAATTGGTATCTGAACCTGAACAGAGCACGACATCTGGAGCCACATGCACGCTTTGTCAAGCCGATGTGTATCCATTCTCGGCAGATGGGTTCTCCACAACCCCCCAAGCCTGGCACTTCTGAGGATCCCCAGTTGGCTCTCTATGTAAGCCCTCGTATCTTCCAGGTCTGAAATCTAACTAATCATTCATTAGACCCCCTATGTAAGTTCGACGAGTAAACACTACGTTTGCCTCTACTAATCTGATCCAGCTCCATTGGGACACCTACCGAAACCTGGTCGAACGGCGGAAGGTGGTCGAGGACAGACTTCGACAAGGCCGATCACGACCAGTCCCAAGCAGGATTTCAGAATCCAGCCTAGAAGCACAGTTAATATGGCAGTACTTGGGATGCGAACCACCAATTCACTTCCGTCGTACCCTAGACCAATACGGGTACCCCAACCTACGTTCGACCGTCGCTCGCGATGACGACCAGATGTTATGGAAGCGTACACGCAAAGCTGTCGATCTTGACGATCAGCTTCGGAGCTATATGGAAGCTACCGATGGCGAGCCCAGTGATCCAGAACGCACCGTATTCATGGATGGGAATGTGCTCATGGTTGACCAGCTCTGGCTCTGGATTGTCGATCAGAAGACCGTTGTGACATTCTTTCCAAATCAAGAGGCTACAACCTCTGAAGGGAAACTGTTCGAACAGACGAATCTGCACAGCACTATTTATAATGAGTTGAACGGCGATCTGGCGCGTCGATTTGAGACGGCGGGGGACCTTGCTGCGCTTATTATGCTGCATGCTGTGACTGTTCTTCTTGACAAGACTTTACATCACGACCTCCAAGTCTTGCGAATCTTTGAAGAGTCTATAAGCATTCTGGTAAGCCCACGTCAACTAATCCACTAGAGTCTTAGTAACTGACTATTTAGACCGAATCTGTCACCAAATCATTCAAACGTTTCCGCAACCGCGGCTTCAGCAACGGCCCGGCGGACTACAATCTCACAACCGAGGGAAGACCAATGACAGCCACCCAGCGCAACGAACGAGACCAGAAAATGGCACGAAGAAATCGTGACGACTTGTCTGTTCTTCTTGAACTCCGAGATATCGAAGACGAACTCGCCACCATTCTGAAGCTTCTCGACCAGCAAGACGGAGTAATTAAGAGTATGATAAAATACTTCGAAATCAAAGGCTGTGGGAGAGTCTTTCTCGATGCAGCTCAGTTGCGAATCGACGAGTATCGCATCCAAATCAATGAAATGAAAGAGAACAGTCACCTCACCCAAAAAGCAGTGGAGACCCTGCTTGATCTCAAGCAAAAACAGGCAAATGTCGACGAAGCTAAGATTGCGCGCTGGCAAGCTGAAGCAACCCAGAACCAGTCGCGATCGGTGATGGTATTCACCATATTCACAGTAATGTACATGGTCCCATTTTCGAAATTTCAAGCATCATTTTAATCATATCAGCTTTCTACCCCTATCATTTTTCACCTCCCTGTTCGGCATGAACGCCAGAGAATGGAGCGGTGTACAAGAAAACCCCACGCTAGTCGAGATGATAGAGATAGCCGGTAAGGAACAAGCATCGTGTCCTACATCTACGTTTTTCAATACTAACATGCGTTTAGCACCGGCATCGTTCGCCATAATCTTCCTCTCCCTGCTCCTAGCATTCAGCGAAAATCTCCGCCAAGCAGCAACCACATACAACAAAATCGGCTTCGGGCTACTCAAAGACTTCATTCTCTTACCAATCGAAAGGCTCCTCCACTTGGATACGCTGGCGAACCAATTCCCGTCAACGGTCGTATCGGACGATTCAGCGATGCGCATAAGATTCAACCATTATCTTGGGTATGAGACCCATAGCAAGCAGCATTATGAAGACTTCTGGCAGAGAAGGGAGCATGAGATGAGTCCACTTGCAGAGCTTGAGCGTAAGGCAAGGAAGAAGTCGAGGGCTCGGGGAAATCGTGAATCGCTTGAGGAGAAGGTAAGGAGGGGCACACGTAGATTTGATGTTTGATTTGGACACCGAGGACCTGTGGATTTCCATCCCGGTTGGCTTTACCTGTCTTGAGCCAGCGCCCCCATACGCTGTCAGGTTCTTGCATTATGTGTAGGACGGTTGTATTATCTAGAAGTTCTGAGGATCACGACCCAATAATATAGATATAGGTGCTCTAACACTGCCACAAGTCCTGACTACACGCTACTCTTTTTGAAGTTGATAGTATCCCTCATTCGTAGTCTGGCTCTCTGGATGGCAACCAATTAATAGTGGTTTTATGCCTCGCTCTTACTCTAGATCTTAAAGGTAGTAAACAACTTAACACATTGCATTAACGATGTAGCCTTCTGCCAAGCAGACCACATTTCGAATCAAAGACGCAGAAATGCACCTCATATGGATAGGGTGCAATGATAATGAAAGATAGGTAATCAGGGACAGGCAAATGCTGGGTTGTTTCAACCAATTAATTGCACACGCCGAGCCGGATGCCCGGTGAAAACGACTTCATTTGGCAGAACAATTGACGAAAGGCACGATAATTTACATAATTCACTTTTAATAACAGCAAGTTGAACCGATACCAGTAAGCAGCGGTTCTTGAATAGCCAGTTTTTAGACTTAGATACTTCACATTAGGACTCCAACGTGCTGTGTAATTTATTGTGTTATTTGTAATTGGCACAAGAGGCCTTCAACTGTGGTATCGTGTTCAGTAAGAAATAGAGCTGGATAATTAACAAGACAGAAATGATGAGACAACAGCCATGGACGCCCAGGGTGGCAGAGAACATGTGAGACCAGGAACGCAGACGAAATATGAGTGATCTCCGACGCCTCAAAAGCAGCCCATGGAAACCAAGATTTTTGAGTTAATGATATCATAAGAGCAGTAAAAACACCGAGTCCACCTTGCATAAGAAAGTAACGAATTCTTTGTCTGGAGTGAGTATGAATCGTCATGAGAAAACATAGAAATCAGTCTACACTTAGGATCTCTATTCCAATGCTTGTCCAGCGCATGGAAACTTCAAGGCGTGGCGGATTGTAGAGACCACTTCTGAATCGTCTGCATCATTCTGTTCGGGTCCAGTGGTTTAGGAAGATAGTCATCCATGCCAGCAGAAAGACATTTTTCGCGGTCCCCGAGCATCGCATGAGCGGTGAGAGCCACTATGGGAGTTCGCGGTAACCCGTTGATCTTTTCGTAGTTTCTGATCTTGGCAGTTGCCTCAAAGCCACCCATTACGGGCATCTGAACGTCCATGAGGATGACGTCGTATCGGTTTCTTTTCACCTCGTTCACGGACTGCAGCCCGTTCTCTACCACGGTGACGTTATGGTTAAACTTTTCAAGCATGCGAACAGCTACCTTCTGGTTGACGCCGTTGTCTTCTGCCAACAGAATGGCTAGTGATCGGGTATACCCTGATGGCGCGTGATTGGAGCGGTTACCCAGGGCGGGCAGAAGGCCGTTCCACAAGTCGACCGGGCGGCATGGGGTTGCGATATAGGACATGAGACCGACCTCGCCGGCCGATTTGATTGTGAGGTACACTATGGGCGCCATGAGTACCATTGGGATGGTACTAAAATCACCATAAGCCCGCAGCTTCTCGGCAGTCTCCATTGAAGAGACCAGAATTGCGGCAATGGCGTAGCTCCATTCAGTCTGGCATGGGCCGGAAGCAAGCTGTTCACTGGTCACGACCAGAGGTTCTAGTCCTAGTTCAACCAACATCTGAGCGGCCGGGAATCCTGCTATATGGCCTTCATCGATTATCAGAATTCGACGACCGCGCTGAGGGGACAGTTGCTCCGCGAATCCTAGGGGAGCTTCGGCAAGTTTCACCCGACAGGTAAAAGCGAATGTGCTGCCATGGCCAGGCTGCGATGACACCCAGATGTCACCGCCCATGAGAGCCACGAGGCGTTTTGAAATGGCAAGACCCAATCCAGTTCCGCCAAACCGGCGCGTCATTGACCCATCTGCTTGCTGGAATTTGTCAAAAATGAGACTTTGCTTGCTCTCCTCGATTCCAATACCCGGATCTGACACCGAAAACTCAAACATTGCTTCATCTGGCTCGCACTGAACGTTTCTAGCGCGCTTGATGGCCACCTGGATTTCGCCATTCTCGGTGAATTTGATCGCATTTCCCACTAGATTCAGCATCACTTGCCGTAAGCGATAGGCATCACCGACTAGGTAATCAGGTACTTTTCCGTCGACCGTATAGACCAGATTCAAGGCCTTCTCGTTGGTTTCCACGGCCAGGGCTTTCAAAACACTAAATACCGTCACCCCGAGACTGAATGGCGTCTTTTCTATCTTCAAGTGGTTTGCCTCGATCTTGGAAATGTCGAGAATGTCGTCGATGATGGTAAGAAGACTGATTGCAAGGTTATGGACCATGTTCAGTGTCTCTCGCACGTGCGGAGGGAGGTCGTCAGTATCGAGAGACAAACTCGAAAGACCGATAATTCCATTCATCGGCGTTCGAATTTCATGACTGATTAATTATCTTCATTAGCCTATGCTTGACTCAAAGTATTCAGGGTGACTCCTTACCTCATGTTGGCAAGAAACTCGGACTTGCTACGGTTGGCCAGCTCCGCAGCTTCGCGCGCGGCGGTATTGCGCTGGATGCTATCTCGCAGGCCCCAGATCATTTTATTGATCTTTTGTTTCAAGTCATCCATCTCACCTGATGCCGACACGGTAATCAATTTGCTAAAGTCGCCGCTCATTGCTGCCTCTGTGATCTCTCCAAAGGCTCGAACCTGGGACGTCAGGTTCTCGGCCATGGTGTTGACATCTTCACTGATTGAACGCCAGATGCCGAGAGACCCGTCAACGTTTGCCTGCCCACCGAGTACACCTCGGACACCCACATCCCTTGCCACGCTTTTCAACTGACTGGCAAAGTGTCCAAGGCCATCGACCATGCTGTTTATCGTTTCTTTCAGAGTCAAGATCTCGCCTTGTGCATGAACCTCAATCTTAGTGCTGAGGTCACCCTGTGCAATTGCTTGGGTCACGTTGGATATCTGCCGGACCTGCATCGTCAGGTTCTGCGCCATGGTGTTGACATTGTCCGTCAGATCACGCCAACGACCCTCGACGTTTTCCACCTGTGCTTGTCCACCCAACGTGCCGTCGGTTCCGACTTCCCGGGCCACTCGGCTAACCTCGAAAGCGAATTGATTGAGTCGGTCGACCATGGCGTTGATCGTAAGCTTCAGATCCAGGATCTCGCCCTTAACGTCGGCGGTCACTTTCATCGTGAGGTCGCCTCGTGCAACAGCAGTCGTCACTTGCGCTATCTCGCGGACTTGCTGGGTAAGATTGGATGCCATGCGATTGACATTGTCGGTTAGGTTCTTCCAAGTGCCCTCCACGCCATGGACGACGGCTTGGCCACCCAGTGTGCCGTCCGATCCAACCTCCCGGGCCACCCGGCTGACCTCGAAAGCGAATTCCCGTAGCTGATCGACCATCGAGTTGATGATATTCTTCAGCAGGAGGATCTCGCCCTTGCAGTCCGCCTGTACTTTACGCGTCAAGTCGCCTTTGGCTACTGCAGTAGTGACAGTGGTGATGTCACGGACTTGGGTCGTGAGGTTATTGGCCATAGCGTTGACGTTGACCGTCAGCTCGTGCCAGATGCCCTGGATGCCTTCAATCTTCGCCTGGCCTCCGAGAACGCCCTCAGTGCCGACTTCGCGAGCGACTTTCGAGACCTCCTGACTAAACACCTGCAGCTGGTCCATCATGGTGTTGATGGTCTGCTTAAAGGTCGCAATGTCAGGCGACATCTCCAGGGGATGCATACGGGCGCGTTGCGAAAGGTCTCCATGAGCCACTTGCGTGATGATCTCTCCGATCTCACGCAGCTCCTTCTGAAATGCTTCATTGATGTGGGTGTGTTTGCGGAGCTCTTTGCGGAGATGGCTACACTCATGTTCGATCTCCGCGATGGAGGTGTGCTGTTCGCGGCGATAGATGAGTTCCTCGACGATGTGAGAAATGAACACTCGTGGTACTGAAACTTCCGAGCTCTGCTGATGCTGGAGGGCTACATGGGCCTGGTGGAGATCTGCGTCGCTGACCAAGGCCAACCGGCCCGGGTCCACCAGCGCGGTCATGGTTGACAATAGCTTGGCCGACCGAAATAAATCTCTCCGCGTGCTCACACTGAGGAAGTCAGCAATGAAGATAGCAGAGAAGGAGGCCTGAGCTCACCGTGTAGGCAGTTATCCCCTGGGGGAGTACAGGTGCAGCAGCACAGGAAGTTGCCGAAGGCGCTCGTATACATTACCGACTCCCCACAACGTTAAAATCCCCGCAGTCAGATCAGACCCTTTCTCTCAGAGAGTGAAGGTGTGCACTAGTGAAGGGAGGGGAAAACCTGGGGTCACAGGAGAGGAAAGCCGGGCAGCGCAGAGGAGAAACGAGTGGCAAGTCTAGACCGCCAATGGAGCCTGCACGGCCCAAAAAACGACCGGATACCCGACGAGACAGCCAATGGCCGAGGCACGCGGGTCTTCGACCTGAGGGTTCCGGTTTTCTTCTCGTGTTTCAGGTTAAAAAGTGCAAAGTTACAAGGTTACAGGTAGAATTAGGCAGAGTTACGTAGAGTTTAAAGTCCCAGCGTCTTATCTAGGTGCAGATCGGTGCGGGTCGATCTCGGTCCCGCATATACTGCTTGTCGATCGACCCCGACCCCGCAGATTATCCCCCGTCCAATAGTACACCACTATTACGTAGCTACAATGGAAGAGATTGCATTCGATCAATGCATTATCAAAGAACCACAAGGTAGATGGAGAGGAAAATATGATACAGGTTTGCGCCGGAACCTTTTTCGAGCCCCAGGAGAGTGGAGAGTCAAAAAACACGGAAGAATACAGGTATAGGAAGCAACAACAAAACATTACAAAAAATCCAGGGCCGCGTTTAGGAACGGACGATGCAAAAGATGCGCGAGAAAATCATCACGGAGGATCAGGACGCGTGAGAGTGAGAGACGTGGGAGGCGTTTAGAACATGCCGCCGCCCATGCCACCCATACCGCCCATACCACCCATGCCGCCGGGGGGACCGGCAGGGCCCTTCTCCTCGGGGGCCTCGACGATAGCAACCTCGGTGGTACCGAGCAGGGAGGCGACACCGCTGGCGTCAACCAGGGCAGTGCGGACAACCTTGAGGGGGTCAACGATACCGCTGGCGATCATGTCGACGTACTCGCTCTTGGCGCTGTCGTAGCCGCGGTTGAAGTCCTTGGCGTACTCGTCGGTGAGCTTGCCGACGATGACGCTGCCCTCCAAACCAGCGTTCTCGACGATGGTGCGAGCGGGGCGGGTAATGGCGCTCTTGATGATGCTGACACCGAGCTGCTGGTCGAAGTTGGCGGGCTTAACGTTGTCCAGGCCGTTGGCGGAGGCCTTCAGCAGAGCGGTACCACCACCGGGCAGGATACCCTGCTCGACGGCAGCGCGGGTGGCGTTCAGAGCGTCGACAACACGGTCCTTCTTCTCGCCGACCTCAACCTCGGAGGAACCGCCGACCTTGATGACGGCAACACCGCCGGAGAGCTTCGCAAGACGCTCCTGAAGCTTCTCCTTCTCGTACTCGGAGGTGGTGGGATCAGCCATGACGCCGCGGATCTGCTCGCAGCGCTGGGCGATCATGTCCTTGGTGCCCTCACCGTTGAGGATGATGGTGTCCTCCTTGGTGATGGTGATGGAGCCAGTGGAGCCGAGCATCTCGGGGGTGAGCTTCTCGAGCTTGATATCGAGCTCGTCGGTGAAGACGGTGCCGTTGGTGAGAACAGCCAGGTCACCCAGGATGCTCTTGCGGTTGTCACCGAAACCGGGGGCCTTGACGGCGGCGACCTGGAGCTGACCACGCAGCTTGTTCAAGATGCAGACAGCGAGAGCCTCACCCTCAATGTCCTCGGCGATGATGACCAGGGGGCGGCGGAGGGTGGTGGAGGCCTCAAGGGCGGGGATGATGTCCTGGACGGCGGAGATCTTCTTCTCGGACAGAAGGATCAAAGGCTTCTCAAACTCGACCTTCTGGGACTTGGGGTCGGTGATGAAGTAGGGGGAGGTGTAGCCACGGTCGAAGCGCATACCCTCGGTGACTTCGAGCTCGTCCTCCAGGGTCTTGCCCTCCTTGACGGTGATGACACCCTCCTTGCCGACGCGTTCCATAGCGGTGGAGATGAGCTTGCCGACGTGGGTGTCGCCGTTGGCGGAGATGGTAGCAACCTGGGCGATCTCCTCGCCGGTAGTGATGGGGCGCTTGTTCTGCTCCAGGTACTCAACAACGGCATCAACGGCAGCTTGGATACCGCGGCGCAGATCCATAGGGTTGCAGCCGGCGGCAACGTTCTTCACGGTCTCGGAGAAGATGGCACGGGCCAGAACGGTAGCGGTGGTGGTACCATCACCGGCAAGCTCGTTGGTCTTGGAAGCGACATCCTGGAGGAGCCGGGCACCGAGGTTCTCGAACTTGTCCTGCAGCTGAATAGCCTTGGCGACAGTGACACCGTCTATCGATAGTTAGTCAATCGCTGTCCTGCCGAACAATCGCCAAACAGTACCTACCCTTGGTGATCTTGGGGGAGCCGTAGGGGGAGTCGATCAGAACGTTGCGACCCTTGGGGCCGAGAGTAGAGGTCACGGCCTTGGCGAGAGTGTCAACACCCTTGAGGAGGCTGGCACGAGCCTCAACGCCGAACTTGAGCTCCTGTTTGCGACCAGTCGGGTTAGCATGGAGAACTCCGGAATCGACGGAAGACGCAGTCGACGGGCATCGGGCGCATCATGCCACGGTCAATGGCATGGGATTGGTATCACGCACCTTGTGAGCGAAACGCTGCTGCTGGAGGTTCAAGCCGGTGGAGCGGGAGAAAGGGGCACGCTTCGCGGCGGCCGAGAGGACGTTAGTCCGGGAAGACAGAGCGCGCTGCATGACTGTGAAAACAAGGAAAACGGAAACGGAATTAAAGAATTAAAAAGGAGAAAGACAACCCGGGGATGGAAAATGGGTTGGGGGAGGAAGATGGCAAGTAGAGGAAGTTGGAGATGAAGCCAAAGTCTCGAAAATTTTCCAGGCGCTTCTCCATCCCCAGAGCTTGGCGGCAGAAGCAGCTAGAAGCTCACGTGACATCCCGAGGGCATCGGGCGGCCGGCTATTCACGACAACCGTTTAGGTACGGGGATCATTCACAATGATAGATTATTCTGAAAAAAAAAAAACAGATCCTTTCCCAGTACAGAAGAAACAAATATATAATATCAAACAAATTATAGTATTATTTGCTATATCGCAAGGATGAAACGTTTCAATTATTAGAAGAACCACCCACGGCACGTCCACAGAGACCATTAGATACCGAACCTCCAGCGTATCCTGTGGAAGTGTCGACGGTTCCAATAATTGAAGTTGGAGAGCAGGTGGCGCTATCGAGAATATAACATGTTCCGCTTGCCCAGTAGATGGAAATTCCACAGTTGCTATCTTGTATACAAGAGACACAGCAGTCGTACGCCGAGTTGCCATTACCTGACCTGATAGAGCCTTGGGCGCTCGAAACGGATTCAATGTATTGACCCTCGAAGCTGCCATAGTCCGATGTAAGAGGGCTAGGGGCAACATTGTTGGTCGCGCAGGCGTCGTAGAACGTGGTGGAGGTCGAGACTGTCACAGTATATGTGCTAGTAGTCGTAGTTGTCACAGCGGGCGCCGTCACAGTACTGGAAATCGTAGAAGTCACTGACTCGGTAACGGTCGTGGAAACATCAGCGGGGACAATGGTCGAGGTGGAAGTGATGGTACTGGTAGTATGTTCAGTGGTCATTTGGGGACGCAGCGTCTTTGTGATCGGCTTGCCAACGACAAGGTCGATGATAATGACTTCAATGACAATTTCATGCGTGCATCTGAGGGAATGGGTGTACTTGAAGTCGGCGATATCAAACTTCTGCGAACGATCCTCGAGTAACGAGAGATCGCGCTTAAGCGTTGTGGGTGTTGCGAAAGTATCGACCAACGGGGTGAACCCGTCTGGCGTCGGGATGGTCGAGGTAGATGTCAGAGTTGTGGTAGTGTCAGTAGAAATGGTACTAGTGACAGGATCCAAAGTAGTGGTTGTTGTTTCGGTGTCGATCTCGGTCGAGGTGATCGAGACAACATCGGTACTGGCCGCAGCAGTAACAGAGACGATAGAGGTCACATAGTCGGTCTCGGTCACGGTAACCACAGGAGGGGTTACTGTGGTAGTGGGATGAGTGGTTGAGAAAATAATAACCGGCAGAGGATTGAACCATGTGTTCCGCACAGTTGAGGTCGGAACGTGTCCATGGTAGACCTGGCGACCAAAGCTCGTTTGGTATGAAACTTTGGTCGATGTATGGTGCTGAGTCTCGCGATTGGGCTGATTCACCTTCTTCGGTGCAGCATCTGCTAGACCTAGCAAAGCAACAAAGAATGGAATGACAGTAACAAGCATGATGGCTGCTTTATGTTTGTGGAATGGGTGATGAACATCCTTTGAGCAATCCCCCGCCAGATTTATATACCATGATCAGGAAACCAAAAGGCACAAAAGCCGATCGCTTGGTATTGCCATGAACTACCCGTGAAAACAGGTTCGCGGCGTCTCCGGGAAAGCAGAGGGTTAAGCTTGGTGGCGAAAATTGTGGGGAGATCTAGAGCTGGTTAGTGTACCTGAGTGGCGGTCCTAGCGCCAATAGTCCATATAGGATTTGATGCAAAAGTGCCGACCGCGAGAAGGTCCCGGCCCAGTTTTGGCCGACCGGCACACACTTAGGAGAGTCGAAGCGAAAGCAAGACTCTGATTTGACCTATTGGGTTTTCTTGTTTGCCCCGAAAATGCGCCTGGCGGCCGCGTAAGCCCTTAATTAGACGGGCACCGGAAGTTAAGACCGGACTGACAAGCCCCGTCAGCTTAATTCGCAGTTCGAAAGAACGGAGTGGACTTCGCAAGAATCTGCTGACGCCCAGAGCGGATTTGAGCCGAGTCTCGTTTATTTGCCCCGGATAAAACATCTACCTGACGCACCTGTCGTTGAATCTGTCTCTAATAAGCGAGGGTAAATCCTGCTCGGCGAAAATAAACAAATCTCAAGGAGGCAAAAGCTAAACAAAGCTAAATCGACCAGGATGCGTTATGCAGTGAAGCGTAATGGCTCCCCTCCCAGTAATGAATTCTCATTCAACATTCACCTAGACTGAATTAAGTTTCTACTTCCAATCTTCAGGTGTCAAGATTTGGTTCGTATATTGGATGCATATTGGATGCAAATATTACACAGGGCGGAAGAAGATTAATACAAATTCCTCTAGAGAGTTCTTCGAATCCTGTTCTAATACTTTCAATTCCGAAATAAATTGCTTTAGAGCGAAAACGATACATACTTTCTCCTTGTTTTGAAGCTCACAGGTTCAATTTCAGGATCTATAACTTGTTTAGATTCCTTTCTTTTTCTTTTCCTTAACGAGACTTCACTCGTTACAATTCTGTTTTTTAATCCATGTCGTTCTATCAAATTATGTTAACTCTAACTGTCTTATAGGACTCTAGGTCTATCTGTCTTATGTTTTCGGGCAGGCTGCAGAACCGGTGCATATAGATGGATATCTGCGTTTTCAACGGGTCACATTCCTGGTATCGACGGTACATCGAGCCCGATCAAAGTGGCATTTCTCAACACTGGAGGGAGTATGACTGGAAGCATGTTCCCTAGCGGTGCAGCACAAGGCATTCTTCATGTTCGATCCCAGATGTTGGGAGAGTTCCATGTACGAGTGAGCCTTGTGGATGCCGCGAAGCCATTCGTCTTAGTCAATTCTCGTTCTTTGAAGATGAAAGGCCGGGCTTCTTTGGAGGACTCAAGCCATCCGGGTTTCACCTCCAGGGCAGAAGATATCGGAAGAGAGGGTGCAGTACGCTTTGAACTATCTCAGGACGTGGAGGACGCAGCGCGAGTCAGGGGAACTCCAAAAATGGCCTTCTTGTCTCCAGGCGATGAAGGGCGGGACGAGGATCTGCAAATCCTGTCATTCACCATGGGCAAGCTGCATACTAGTTTCCAGCTAACAGGGGCAGTATGCATAAGCACGGCCATGTCAATCCATGGCACAGTTGCCTGGGAGCTGTCTGGTAGAGGAATGGCGGGTAGAATGCCAAAACACGGAATGGAAATTGGAGGACAAGACACCGCGGCTCCTTTGCTGGTCAAGATTAGAGACCCGGTGAGCGTCATTCACACCAGAACAGTGTTGGGAATAAAAAGAGATGGTTTTGTATATGTTAGCAAAGTCGCGGTTTTCAGGACGGCGCGTCGGCTCTTTGAAGGCAATGTATTTTACAGAGCTCAGAGATGGACAGAGTAGATTGATATTGACATTAGCTTCAAAGAGCTGTTTTTCTCTCACAATAGCTGGTATATTATTCCCTTGGCCAGTAAACATGATCAATTTGTTCATGCCTGCTTTGTGATTTATGTTGATTGAGGCTTCATATGCTACCATGGTACTAGGCTACTCTGAGGGCGGAGGGTAGGTATCTCTCTTAACAAGATCGATATTCTTGGCATATTTTAGTTTTTCTCGGCAGAAATAAGCAAGAAATAAGGGCGATGTCTCTCGTCCATCCACTCGGGATGCTCAGCCACATCCTCTAGCGAGGGAGCCCAATCTTTGAAACCCGTCAAAGTGAAGCCGCTCTCCAAGAGAAGATTCACGTATGTTTCCACAGTTCGATGGTATTTCTTGATACCGTCAACTCCAAGCCAGCTAGTCTTCCGCCACCCTTCATCACTGTAGCAATTCAAGGGCCATATCGTCCGTTCCTGGTCACCATCTTCAAGAGTTTTCCAGCTTGGTCCTGGGCGAATAGGCGCCGAATAAATAGGGTGCTCGACCGAGAATACCAATTTTCCACCTTTTTCAAGAGAAGAATGGATTTCTCGATAGAGCCTTGCCAAATCCTCAACGTAATGGAATGTCAGAGAACTATAGACAAGGTTAAATGACCCTCTTCCTCGGTTGTCGCTGAAGGAAATTGACTCGATGTCTCCTGTTTCAAAAACGATTTCCGTAATAGAGCTCGAGTTGAGATGAGATTGACTGTCTTTGATATCGGTTTCGAATTGCTTTGCTCGACAAATCATGTTTTGGGAAATATCCACTGCTTGGACGTAGGCAGCGCCGTTGTCCCGGGCCCATCGCGCGAACCATCCATACCCGCAGCCTAGATCAAGAACACGATGTCCTTCGAGGGCCCGAACTGAGTTGCTCAAAGGCAATTTGCCGCCGAGAACCATGTGTCGAAGCTCAGGCCATTCTGGCGCCGCTGACAGACCGTGTTGCGAACGAGGAAGGGTTCCGTAAGCGGAAAAAAAGGCAGAGTCATCGTAGATATTTTGAGCTTGTGAGGCCATAGTAGCAGAATAAAATTTTCTCGGATTCGTGACTCGCGGGGAGCTGGAGGGAGGGACTTGTAAAATTAAATTTCAAGTGAGTGTCGGTATTAGCCGACATGTAGTTTCCGTATTGGGTCCCCGATAAGTGACCACCGAGACAGGAGACCCGACACCCAATTGACTTCTTGTGGCCCACAAGTCCCAGAAGAGTGGGTCAGACATGCCGGACAGTGTCTTTTTAACGGCGAAAGTACCTTGGCAGTTTTGTCCCCAAACCAGCGTCAAAAGTTAGGAGAAAAAGGGATTCATCACGAGACGTTTGGCGTGCGATGAAAGCTTACAAGTCAAACACACATATTTAACTTTTGAATAATCACTTTGTATTTCATTATTTATGCGCTATGCGCTATGCGCATGCACGATTGGCATCAGCTTCCTAGTGTCATCGTCGGTCGAGTCACCTGGTAAGCGTCGTCCGAAACATGCAGATATGCAAGAGAAAAATGTCCATGGGATTAGAAGAAATCGAAGGAAGACCTGGACCTGCCTATTTCAAATTCAAATTGCAAAATGGAAAGACACACGAGCGAGGCTGAAATTAACGATACAACAGGTCGTGGGCCAGTTGAGGGCAGTCATTGTAACATGACCCCACGAAGAGTTGCCTCATTGCATCTACATCACTGCTGTCCAGAAGGAATTGAAGGGAGATCTGAAAATTTCACAGATCAGAATCTCAAAGTTGAGAAGACGCACGAGTGACGTTGAAGTAACGGAACAAGAAGGTCGTGGGCCAGCTGAGGGCAGTCACTGGAAAATGACCCCACGACGAGTCGCCTAATTGCATTCACATCACTGCTCACCGCCGTCTTCATTGAGGTATTGATAGATGTCCTCCGAAAGCGTGCCTTTCATTTCTAATAACCCCTCAGGGTCTTCCAGAAACTCGTCCATGAAGTCATCGGACATTTCCATGTCCGAGGACCGCTCAACGTATTGGCTCGGGCTGTGAAGTCCCATCGAGCCCATGAATATCTTGGGGTCAATATACTGCCGGCGAGTTTCCTCTAGCTGAGATGCCCGAGACTGGGATTCCCGCGGCCGACGTGTCTGGAATTCTGATCTCGGCGCCTCGAAGTCGAACGGGCTATTCCGGTGCCCTCTGTTCTGGATCGATCTGCTCGGGACCGGGCTGCTATGAAGCGGGGTGCTCGGCATCTGAGTATTCACATCCACGAACGGGCTTTTATCGAGAAGAAGATTGCGGAGAGTCTGCTGCCGACTCCGCACAAGCGTATCACGATGAGCCGTACCTTCAGATCCAGTGTGACGAGGAGAGAGCTGCTGCTGCTGCTGCCAGCCTTGTATGTATGCCTCATTAGGAGACATGTTTTCAGAGCCTCCTAGATGAGGGGAGGGCGGCTGCGCCCAATTCTGGGTGTAAATCTCGAGGCGAGTCATGCCCTCGGGGCTGAGACGGGTTTCGGACTTGACGGTAGGGTAAGAGAGAATGCGTGTGCCTGGCTGGCCGGGGTGCTGAGCCGGGTGTGACATGCCCATTTGAGCTGGCCGCTGCCAGGCAGGTGGAGGAGGAGGATATTTCGGATTCGCAGAATCACCAAGGGCATAGGAAATGATAGACTGGGCATCTTCCTGCACGGCCTCTTCCATTTTGGCATCCTGAAGTTTGAGTCCAAGAAGAAAGGACTTCTTGACCTGAAATCGAACGATGCACGTCCTCTTCTGGATGTAATCTTTCTTGCCGCTATAGCGAGCCTTCCGAAGAGAAACGAATGAATCAGAGTCAGAACCATCGGAAGCGGACCTACGGGAGTAAGCATCTTGCTCATGTCCAAAACTGAGGAAATCGGCACCAGCGCACTGGACGTCACTGTCAGCAAAGCCTTCACCCTTCCCAATTTTGCGAGCAGTATTGATCCCATTTTTATCATGGGAAAATCTGGTCTGCTTCGCCCTCTTGGGAGCCCTCAGAGTGCCATATTCCGCATCATCAGTATCACTCTGAGAAACGAACAAATCCGAATCGTCATCATCTGCGGCCTTGCGCTTTTTGTTGGTTTTATTGTTTGTAGACCGACGCAGGGGAGGTGGAACAGCCTTCTTCTCGGTAATGCGACGGAGGCGTAGCTTGGTCAGGTGCTGTACGATGGCCCCCTCGGTGAACTTTTCGCCCATCATGGTAGCGACCCTCTCCCAAGGAATCTTGACTCCAGCCTTGTTGCACGCAGCCTGCACAGTCAACAAGAGCTGAACATCGAGATCAGCTGTTAATTGCAATTAGCATTGGCCAGCATGGGATCGCGATCGGGAACAGAGGAATGTGATACAATCCAAGACGAAATACGACTGGGTGCATCTCAGATCTCTACCCCAGTACTGGATTGATTTTGACCTTACCATCCCATCGGACAAGCTTCCGGCCTTTGGAACTCGATCCCTTTCTCCCTTTAGGCTTGAATTGTCCAGTCATGTTGGCATCGATACTGCGCCTGCCATCCATTGTGACGGGTAGGCACGGTACTAGGTGTTGCTCTGGTAAAATGGTCAGTAAAATGTTCCTCGACATTGCCCTGGTATTAGTTCTGGCAGCGATAGTCCGCAGACTCGGGGCCAGGCCGTGGAATGGTTCTGGACATGAATCCATCCTTGGCTTACAAGATATAGCATGGAGGAAGCTTTAGTTGTCAGTCTCGGGCTTGGAAATAACACGGGTAAAGAAAAAAGTGAGGGAAAGGAAGTCTTGCACTTGGGACGACAACACCGCGAGGTCGCGACGACACTGTCTGCACCGCTTCCGTCAGAGAGGATTTTGATCAAGCCGGAGTATAAAGTTCTTGAGAAGAGAAGAGCGGGCCTGTCCAAGCACGACTATGCGGGCTTTGGTGCAGATGTTACAGAATCGTCGCCCCAAACGCACGCCTGTTCTCTTCCGGAAGCCCCAGACACAGAAGAAGTGATGGAAACAAAAAGACACCTGCCACAGATGGAATCAGTGGTACTCACAATGATAATTATTGGCCCACAGGCACAGAAGACGGAAATTGCAAAAGCCAGAGGATGGGAAAGAGGAAGGGTTGGAAATGGAAGTGGAAGATGGAACTCAAGAAGGCCGGTACATCCCACCAAGGCTCTAACCCAAGCAAAAATGGACATGCGACTGACCCGATTGATTTCGACTTCGACTGCCTTGACAGTTTCAAAAGGAAGCCTTGGAGATGGCCTAATGCAGGTGACCCTACGACGGAGGAAATAGAAGGCCGTTAGCCTTCCCCATACCAAATTAGTTTCACATGGACAGTGCCCTATAGGATTGTCTGATACCAGAAATAAGATTCTCAAGCCATCTAGTGAATACTTTTTCGTGACAATTCACTGGATGCCCCTATCATTTTGCAGCGACTCCGAGTAGTACGCGAGCTGCGTCTGCCCGGGTAAAATAAGGTTGCATAAATGCACCCCTGTCCATTGTGAGCTACAGTACGCCACAATATTAAGATCATAGGATTGATAGGATTGATATGATCAAACCAGGCCCCGATCCCATTAACTTCTAGAGTTGCGCTGCCTGCCAGTGCCCGCACGCGTTCTGCGATTCCATTCCTAGCTAAGACTAGAAATATCAGGAAGTTCGTGAAGCTGGGGATGAGACAGGACGCTTCCATCTGACCTTGATTGCGTGATTTGTAATGATGCAAAAATATTTCCGACAAGGTGGGCTGTCGAAATTTGGTGGGCAAGTGCAAGGACGATTAACCTCCCAAGCTCTGTCAGGTGACAGGAGGGCGATCAAGTCACCTGACCAAATCAAATCTTCATCACGTGACTCAACATCCCGACTCTCCGGCTCGAATGCTTCCAAACTCACCCGAGCCGTTTTCACCCCCTTCAATCGAACCACCTCTACCCACCACCTTTCACAATGACTGCCGCCTGGAAAGCCGCCGGTTTGACGTACGTTGTCACCGCTCATTTAACTCGATAATTGCTCACCCCGAACTAGCTACAACCGCTACTTGGCCATTGCCGCCCGTGCCGTGCGCCGGTCTCTCAAGGAGACTCCCCGCCTGAACGCCGAGCGCCGCGGTCAGATGGACCTCCGTTTCGCCAAGTGGACTGTGAGTGAAAGAGCTTGAACACCAAGATTGGGCCGATGGAGACTGATGAAACATTGTGATCATAGGACGGCAAGCAGGGTGACGTTCAGTCGCTCGCCAAGGCCAACACCGAAGCCATTGCTGCCCAGGCCGAGAAATAGACGAAAAGCGCCATACCCCGAGCGATGCAGTCAACATGAACGAATCATGTTGGGAGATGTGACGGACCCGGGCGTGGAACGGACACGAGCGAGGATTTGGACCTCCCGGGGAAGCATTGAACTTTTTGTACATGTGTAGCAATACAGGTCTGTCTGGAACGGACAGACCTCAGAAATCGCACTCGTCTTTCGTATTACAAACAAGCTGTGAATATCGCGAATGTCCGTAATGAAGTAGAAGTTCGGTGGCAGCCACACGTCAGAGGGCCCGTTGTGCTAGCCCAGCCCGCAAGTGCTTTTTCCGCCCTGTCCCCGGCCCACCCCTCGATCCCCGTCACTCCTCAACCTCGACCGAGTTGCTTCGATTCGACGTATTTTGTTCCATGAGAAGACCCGGCAGCAGATTGCAGAGCCTCAAATCTCTGTGCGATGCTGCCGAATAACGAGGTTCGCGTGCCCCCTCCGCGGGCTGCACAGTCCGCCCCGCGCAACATCACCGCCGAGTTCACGGCGGCCGCTTCGAGTAAGCTTCGCCATTCTCAACTATTGATTCCGATCTAACCGTTCTTTCCCGCTGGTAGAATTACGCACCGGTCAGCTTGTCAAGGATGAATACTTCACGCTGTTCGAGAGCGTGGGTGCATTGGAGGTACGACCATGTCACACCGGGATGCGAATCATGCGGAAGCTGACGATGGTGTGAATTATGGTAGATTATGGACTCCAAGATGGACAGTGGCTACATTGCCCCGGGCGAGAACCATGCGCAGGCGCTGGAGGACGATTACGATGTGCGACGAGACTTGACACCCGAGCAGGTGCTGGGCTTGATGGATCAGCTGCTTTGCCATGAGGCGCGTGCTTAATGCCCCTGTGATAGGAACGTTTGCTGATAGGCCTACAGATGGCATGGCATATGGGCCACCCTCTCTCACAAACCCTCTTTACCTCGATATACATCGACAAATTGTTGTGGCCGGTGCCAAGGACCATCGAGGACGCCCGGTTTGATCGCGCGCCAAGTGACAACCCCCTCATCAGCATTGTTCTCCGGGCGTATTGTCTTGGGTTAATCAAGGCTTGTGACTATGTTCATGCTCGGATTGTGACCGAGTACTTTTACGAGGTATGTTGGATCTGCGTGGTGGTTGGACCCTACTAACGGCATTTGTTGCGCAGGAGGAGGACTTTGTCGGTCAATTATACAACCGCAATCTGCTATCTCTATTCGAATCATCTCACTTCTACCGCCTGCTGGACCAGGCGATCGCTTGGGTGGATGCTGAAACGGAGATGGATCAAGGCCTGCGAGACGGCATTCGGTGCAGGCTATTGTTTCGCCGCGAGTTTTTGTCCGCCTTGGACCAGGATCTTGAGGTCCTCGATACCAGATCAACAGACAATTTCTCATCGTGCTTGTCCCACCTGGCTGCTCTGACCGAGTCCGTGTCTCTTGGAAAGGAAGTGCCAGAGGCATTCAGTATGAAGATTCAGCGGAAGCTTGCCAGCACCGTGCCGCCTCGACCGATTGTCAATATCAGCTCCAAGGATGCACTCGCTCATATGAAACGACTCTGCCAAGACGCCATCGATATGCAGCAGATCCTGGACTACACGGGTCCGAGTAACTTCAAGGTAGGTTGATTGAAATTCCACCGTGTGCAGTCTTACTAATTTTGAATTCAGACTGCCATCTGGACCCTGTTGTCCCGAAAGCCTCAGCCCTCGGTCTATATTCGATGTTTGCTTCAGGCGCTGATAGTGAGCGATATGACCATCTTGGGAGCGGTATCCGTCAAGCAATTTCTTTACGACGACCTTGCGGAGCTTGTATTGCCCGCGAACTTGTTGCTTGCCGCGAACACAGACGATGTGGAGTTGCCGACGGACCCTCGGTTCCAAATTGCCCAGCAGATGGATGCTTTCGTGAGACGATTCGCCCAGCCATTTGTCGACACGGTGCGATCGGCTTGCTTGAACCGATGCCGCGTCCGTAGAATTCTCTGTCACGCCGTTGTTGAGTGGGACAACCTGCAAATGGAGGTACGACAGACACAACCATCATAATAAAGATGACAAGCTGACCTGTGCAGGCTGAGGATATCGATCTCCAAATTCAACCCCTGAGCAGAGAGCCAGGACTGCAGGTCCAGGGCGAAGAACCTACCTTTTCTTTCCCGCTGAGTAGTTGGGCCTATCACCAGAAACTCACCCAACTTCGGCAGATCCTCCAGATGGGGTTCGAGCTTTCGATCTACTCCCCCGAAGAACTCCCAGGCATGTACTGGTATCTGTCTCACATCTGCTCCGCACACCTTGGCCATGTGGATCGAATCCGAACGTTCATCGTGGCGGCTCGAAAGCGAGATCTCGTGATGACCAACAACCGCGAGAGCAATGCCACCGAAAAATCGGTCGCCTTCCACAAATCATTCCGCATTCTGGAGCGACTGACCACTCACCTCATTGCGGTCGATGCCTTTGCGATCGCCCTACACTCATTGTACGTGTTGCTGGCCCGGCACAAGGTGCTGCCGTCTGCCTCGGGTCCGGAGGCATACTCTACGGATAAGCTTCGTTATGAACTCCGAATGAAACCATTCATCCCGATCTCTCTGCCCGAGCTTGTTCCTTACGAGGAGTACCAGCGCGAAGCTACCTTGGAAGGAGACACCGATGCGACCATCCTCGATCGCGCCTCGAAGGCGATCACGGAGGCACGCAAAGCTTGGGAAGCGACGCTGACCCACGGTGCTTTTATTGAGGGCCCTTCCACAGTTAACGGAAGCGCGCCAAATGCCATTGAGGAGGATTGGAAGCGCGACATCAAAGACACGATGCGTGCATGCATCGGGGCAAGCATTGCTATTGAGACGGTGAAAAGGGTGATCGCGGGGGACTCGTCGGCAGAGAAGCTGCAGGTGACGATCCCGGAGATCGGCTCGAAGACGCACTGGCATGACTGGTGGATCGTGCCACAGGTTTCCGAGAAGAAAAAGGACTCGTGACGGGTTTTATGCATCAGGACTAGGTATATCCAGAATCTAGTATCTAGTATCCTCCTCCCTAGGTGGACAATTGCATGGAGTTTCTCCTCTCCCCAGTCAGGTATTCCAAGGATCCCCTTATGTGCCGAGACTAGAGGTGAAGAAACCGCAATATCTTAAACGGAGTCTATGATTAGTGCACGAGAGTGGAGAAAGTCCGTTGACAGGATCAGGCCAGGGTCTCCGCACACACAACAGCGACCGCTTCTGGCGCGTGAACCAGGGAACGCCGGTGTCGGATGAGATCATCCATTTTCGAACCTTACGGAGCTTCCGTTGACCGTTGAAAACCAAACCTTACAGGATCCCACGACGTGATCGGCGCATTGATTCCAAGCCGGCACCGAGATCTCAGATCGTTCCCCAGACTCGAGTTCACGGACCGCTGATAAACTCATACGCCACGCAGCTCGCTTAGAACTCGACCTACCGTCCTAATCGACTTGACTCCGTTGTCAACGGTCTCCTGCAGCGCCGATCTTCCTATGCCTCAGTTCCTCTCCGACCCATTCCCAGCTTTCGCGGGGTGAAGCGCTGAAAAAAATGCCCACGTATCCCGTTCGCCGCCGACCGCGCGAGTGCAAGACCTGTCTGCCCTGTCGCGCCAGCAAAGTTCGCTGCGACCGCAACGTCCCCTGCACCAATTGCGTTAAGCGCAACTTCACCTGTTCTTACGGTCGCCCGCCGTCCTCGAAACATCCTATATCCTCAGCCTCGATAACCGCTTCCTCCACGCCGCAATCTTCTTTTGTCTCCACGGCGATCCCCCCGGCCTACTACCCGCCCCCGCGCGATACCGATGACGCTGCCAACGGGCCGTCTACGGCCAGCCCCAACTCAGATTTACCCGAGGTCATCGACATCTCGCAGAGCGAGTGGGATGATATCAATAACAAGATGGTCGCTATGGAGCAGATCCTCGGCAGTCTCCATTCGCTCTTTAACTCGCATTCTTCCCGCAAACGATATGACCAGGCCGCGGATCGGAAAGATTCCACACGGTCAGAAGGTGTCTATGGCTCGAATATGTTGAAAACCGGTGCCGTCCATCTAGGGTCACGGTCAGCTCTGGTGGACATCTTAAATCAATCCAAGGGATCGGAGGACACAGCGCAGGCGCTGCCCCAGGAGGATCTGCTTGCTGAACTCGCTCTCGGTAACGAGTCGGCCGCGTACCCGTTCGTTGATCTTTGGTCCTCTGATCCCTACACGTTTAATATTGCCGGAGTGTGTTCAGTGCTCCCGGAGGATGGACAATGCCAACAGTAAGCACGGATTATTTGAAACGAGGCGGTGTATGCTGATGACGGCTTAGGTTTCTGGGATTCTATAAAGAAATAGGCGCCGTGTTGTATCCGGTATTACCGGATCTCGACCAGCTTGAGCGAAAGGCGAACCGTTTACTGGAGGGGAGGCGACGGGCTGGAGGTGTCTATAAACCAGATATTAACGGATTAGTCAAGCCGTTCGGCATAGATTTGCCTTTTTTCAGTCTGTACTTTGCGGTGCTTGCCTCGGGGTGCCAGTTGTCGGATATTCCAGAAAAAGACCGCGAATTGACGTCGTGGATATACGGTATGTCGTCTGCGGCAGATTCAAAACATCATGCTGACTCCTCGCCCAGTCTCTTGTGCATACCAGTGTTTGCGGATGTTGAACTATGTCTCGCAACCCACCGTCGAGGTCATCCAGATCCTTCTCATCATTAGCAATGTCCTTTCATATAACATGAATGCCGGTGCATCATATACCTTGCTTGGTAAGTTTGGGGAAGCTCTGCCACCGAAACCCCTGTTAACCCACACCGCAGGTATGACGGAGCGAATGTGTCTCGTTCTCGGACTCCATGTTGAATCCACCGGACTTTCACTTGCAGAACAGGCTATTAGAAGGCGCGTCTGGTGGGCGATGGCCTTTCAGAACAGCCATTTCTCGCTCGCCTATGATCGACCATCTATCACAATGGTCAGCCAACCCGAAATACCCTTTGAACCCAAGTCCATGCCGGGCCATCGGACCTACTTTGAGACTCTGTGCCGCGTCGTGTCTCTCTCCTTGGAAGTACTGCGCTCGCGTATGGACCCAAGCTCGCCACAACCACGATTCCACGACATTCGGGAGTACAAGCAGCGCGTACATCGCATGCTCGCAGAAGCCACACCCCATCTGCGCCACCGCGAGCGATGCCGAACGCTAGCCGAGCACATTGAGAGAACTGAACTGCGCTTGCACTCCTCTTACCTCCTTTCAGTGCTGGGCCGTGTATCATTAGACCCACTCTCGCATTTGGATGACACGCGTCGAGCCCTGATCCGTGAAGACTGTATCAATAGCTTGGGCGACACGATTGACGCATTTGTCGAACTGCACGAAATCAACTCCCACTGCTCTCGGTCATGGATCAGTTTACAGAGATCCATCGCATCGGCCTTCCTGTTAATTGCCAATGACGACGGCGCGCAAAAGTGGGAGCTCATCGACCGACTGGAGCGGGTCCTGGCCGCCCACGTCTATGAAGATGGAGACGTCAGACACAACAACCGCACCGACTCCGCGAAGCACCTGTCCTCGTCGCTCCGTGCGCTGCGGGAGATCCGCGAGGCATTCCGTGCGCACAGAGCCGGGCAGGCTGTATCCTCACCACTTAACCTGCCGTCCCCGCCGTCAGTTGACAGTCCCGAGGTATCGGTGACCATGGCGACTGCTGATAGCTCGATGCTGCCATTCGATGATTGGAGTATGCGGAATATCTTAGGCCGGGTCTCGGATGTCATGCTGTTCCCAAGTATGAGCGAACGCCCAGTCCCCGGAATGTGAGAATGATCCCATCTTGTCGCAAAGCGCCGGAGTTGCTTTGGGTGGAGAGAAGTCGAGATTCTACTCTCTGTATATAGGACTCTCCATGGTACTGGCCAGGCAGTGCGGTCTATACACCATAATACACACTCTGTAACATATTAGCCCGTTTTCGACCTGATTTTTTCCAAGTCGTATGGAAGTTCGTATGCAAGTTTCTGACCCTGGAGCATGTAACTTATTTCATCACACTGCAAATGAGATATTTATCTCTTCACGCCTCGAAAACCGAAGTCGTGGAGTCGCCCAGATTCAAGTTTCAAGTAAATCATCTCCCCGGAGGGAACAGCAGCGTACATATATAGCCCATCGCTAAAACTAGCAGCGAAAAAAAAGACTACCCGGGGGGATCCGCCAGCGAAATTTCATTCGCATAGGTCAGCTTGTGTTTGCTGTCCCGTGTACGGTGGGACTCGGCCGGCCGAGAAATCACCGCGGGCCGTGTCGATCTTGGTTATCTATCGACCGTGCTCATGGTTCCCCACCTTGCGATCTAACCCCAACTTTTGCTTTCTTTTTTCGTCTTTCCGTGGGAGCGAGACATGCTTTGATTGGTGCTTAGAGACAGCTCTTGACCGAATAGGGTGCCGTTGTCCATAAACGCGTGATGATGATCCTTGCAGGTTTGGTTCTGATGTCAGATGGAGATTCGATTTGAAAGAAACTAGTTGTACATGGTATCGGGGGTCTAAGAGCCATGAAATCATCATTTGATCCTGTCTATTGGAAGGATCGGTGCAAGCGTTCCAATCTCCCAGATATTGCTTATTGCAACATCCTTGTCGAGGTGACGACACCTAGGCAGCGCCCCCAGTGTGTCGGCCCCAGTTCTTGTAATTTCTGTTGCCAGCTCCGCGGCCCTGGCTGTGCTGAGAGCCACTGCCACGGGAGTTGTTACCGCTATTCTTCCCATGTTGATCTGAGACACGTCAGTACGCGATGAGATAAAACGACCGTCAGCATGGACACTAACTCTGGCAATTTCCAGCCCAGATCTGAGGGGCGACGTTTGCCAGGCGAGCCGGCTCGTACGCAGCAGCCTCATGGGCAAGACCGCACTCGGCTTCGTGCCAAATGGGACCGGACAGGGAGCGGGTGTCGGAGGGGAGCTCGGAGCCCAGGAGTTCGCCGTTGCAGAAGTACAACTGGTGGCCGGCCCACAGAGGCGCGATCTCGCCTGACTGGAACATACGCAGGACGGTCCCGAGGTTGGCGCGCTGGTGGTCGTAGTCGGGATTTGCGAGGAAGTCTTTGAGGCGTTTTTCGCGGATCCAAAGCATTACTGGAGGGAGTTCGCTTGGAGGGTCCATTGTTGCTGTGTGTAGAGTTAGTACGACGTCTGATGCGTTGTCAAGGCTTGTTGACATACCTTGATGAATTTGTGAGTCGAGATGAAGTGGCAATATTGCGATATGTTGATGATAGAGGAGGGAAGGATGGAAAGTGAATGATGGAAAGTGAAGATTGTAATCAAGAAGGCCCTTCTCGATGAAGCTGCCTGCCCCGTCATGGCAGCTGGTTCCTTCTATCGCTCACTTCGCGGAATAGAACATATGACACCCGTCACGAACTATAGGCATCGAGGATGTGCTTCACCGCTAAATTGCAAGGCTGCAGAGCCGCATAGCTGCTTCTGCTAGTCTCTTTCGCAATACTCGCGCTGGTCCTCAACCAATACTGCATCCCCTCTGTATCCCTCAAACATCCATTTTCATCTTTTGGTCCATTCCTGTGGTCCTCATATACTCGAACGCGAGACCCATCGAAGATGGAAATCGCTGCAAATGACCTACCCTGTTCGGCTTGCAGCTGGACCAAAAACAGTCAAGATCATTGTTCATACAAAAGCAATGTGAAGCTTTTCTACGGTGCCGGCGACCGTGGGGCATGGTCATTAGGGACCAAGTTCATCCTCAAAGAACGAGGAACAAACCCACCAATCTACGAAGGATTCAACACGCGCTTCGTTAGAGAAAACACCACCATCCCTACCCCCGCAGTGGTACAAGAATGGACAGAAGATAACAATCGCCACTTCCTGATTGCGGAGCGAGTTCCAGGCCTCACTCTGGAAGAGCATTGGCCAAACATGACCGAGGCCGACAGAGAGCAACTGGCGAAGGAGACCGCGGAATACCTGGCACAACTCCGCCAACTCCATTCACCCAAGATGCAGAGCATACATGGCCAGCCACTACATGTCGCTTTCCTCTTCTCAGGAGGCAGCAACACCCCGCACGGACCTTTATCCTCGGCCGAAGAACTGTGGACCGAAATGTCTGGGCAATTGAAGGAGATCCCCTCGAAGGTTTGCGCGCTCATTAGACAGCGAATGCCATCGCCGGAGCCGTGGACATTCACCCATGGAGATCTGGCCTTTTGCAACATCATGGTCGACCCAAAGACAAACAAGCTCTCTGGGATCATTGACTGGGAGGCATCTGGGTACTACCCGGTATGGTGGGAGTTTAGCTGCGCTGGGATAGGACTTAGCGAGGCGGATTCGCAGTGGAAAAAGTTGCTGCGCAAGTATATGGTGGATTATACCCCGGGGTATGAATTTTGGAAGGATGTCAAGGCCTGCACTTCAGGTTGGGGTTGGGACAAGGAGAGACAGAAGATACTATGGCAAGAATGTGGACTTGAGATGCCCAACGAGTAGATTTGGATAAGGAATCGTGCTGTGGTCATCAGTTGCAGAGACCTTTATATGCGTCGCCGGAAGTCTGTTTGCTTGATTATCATTTTGAAACAGATAAAACCCATCGAGCTCCCCAAGAACTTTTAGGTATTTGTTTGAGTAAACTTAGACGGACATAGAACTCGGACACCATCGGAGATAGATCTGGGCCGATCCAACTAGATTGTGGCTATCGAATGCGTTATATACTAGGCAGCCATGGTTGCCAGTATACGCAGGGTTGTATTTTTATCAGTTTCAATACATTTCTTGGGTGCCAAGTCAACATCGACTGGATGCCATCTGGAATTTGTATAGTGTATTTATTTGGGCTCAAATCAATACCGTTCAGTGACGTCTATATCCAACACTCAAATCTCGCCACGGTTGCAAGGGAAAGCTTAGAGAAAACGAAAGGATAATTCAAAAACGGATACTGGAAGAACAGAATCTCAAGGAGTGGCGGAGCTTGACGCAGGCTCCGAATCATGGTTTGTAGACTTCGGCCACCATACCATCGCATAAAGAGTCACCCCCGGACCATTCGGCTGAAGTGCAGCATCTGCAGCAACCTTGCCCCTCCCGAGAGTAATTTTTTCGACTTCTTGGAAACCTATCGAGAGGTAAAGATACCGCGAACTTTCAGTTGTGGCCTCGAGCCAAATCGGGAGGTTCTCCGACTGCGCCTTTTCCTGGTGATAGCGCATGATCGTCTTGGCGAGTCCTGTTTGATGATCAGCGATGATCAGCAAGCTGGGCGACTTGTTTGGTTGACTTGGCAGTCCTCACCTTTTCCGCGATGCTCGTACTCGGTCCCGATACTAAAGACGTAGTAGTAGCGCTTCTGGCCTCCGAGGCCCTTCCTCTTAGCCTTGTCGGTCATGCCCGAGAATTCGGTCAACAGCCGCTGTGGAATGTGAGCGCTGGTTCGGTCGTCTTTGCATGGAGACACATACCTTCAGACCCGAAAATCCGATTTTCCACAGAACGCAGATGAAGCCAGAGTAGACGAGAGTCCAGACGTTGTCAATGTACCTCCCAGGCGGGATGACGATCGAAGCGGCCTTCCACCCATCGGCCTCGGTGATGAGCGCATTGTTCATCAGTGCCGACTTGGCAAGTTTGGACCAGTAGCTTGGAAGGTATTCCAATCGCTGCTTTCGGGTCATATTCAGGAGCATGTACGCGATGATGGGGTCACTGTCGAATACGCGGCCGTTCAAGCGCGCGACGGGGTCCAGCTTGTCTTATCGCTGTCAGGAACTGTTCCTGGGTTGGGTTCGGGGATGCTCACCGTATGTGCCATGCGTGAGAGGAACCGGCGCCTGCGCCATGGTTGTCGGGGATAGGCTTGGGCTCAGGTGGGTCGGTCCATAAGAATAAAGTGGGAAACTCAGCCCTTAAGATCCTTGTCGACATGAGGAACGGCGGCAAGGAAAGTTGGGGTGTCCACGCGTCGACGTAATCACCCCTTACATAAGCTCTGTGCTGTTCGAGTACCTGGGAAATAAATAATTTGAATATTTTCACACTTCATTCATCGTCGCGACCGAGTGGAGATGATCGGAGAAGTTTATTGGGTCGGTGGGGTAAGCTGCCATGGTATCTCCATCGATAGATACATATATCACTACACTAGGCGCCGACGTTCTCTCACCAGGCACAGGCAAAAAACTCCAAAAGCTTAATTATCCAAGTAGGCAGCGTAGTAACAAAAAATGAGAAACGTTCGAAATATTTATCCAAAGAATATAATGCCTGGGAGCTTGGAGCTGCTTCGACCATTTTACATGCCCATTCTCAGACCTCAGATGTGCATAATTGTGTCGGAGCCCATATGTGCAGGATGGGATATACAGCGACCGGGAAGGGAGCAGAAATGGACAGCTGGATTACCGGCATGCTTCCTGAGAGGAAATTCAGGGCCTTCCATACGGAAGTTGAAGTGGAATTAAATTCATCGCAATACATTGAAATGATTTACCATGATTCATGATGCTATATACTTATAATGCAGAACTTCCATGTACTCATTTATATTTATCATCATGCAGCCAATATTAGCCGTCATTTGAGACATGCACTTTACAACTTCACCTGGCTGCGATCCTGAGGCCCAGCGCAGCAAGACGGCTCAGGGTGCAGAGTAGACTTGTTAAACGACTGATCCGACTGCGGCACATCCAGCGCCGGGTTCTTAGTAAAGAACCCATCCGGCTTAAGCATGACACTAACACGCTCCATCGGCATAACGGGGAAGTCCTCGATACGCGGGTTGTGGGTAAGACCGAAAGCTATACAAACCGTCAGCGAAATTGAAAAAAACAGAAAAACACTGGGAACACTTACTATGCCAGAGAACAACGTCCTCGTCCTCAACTGCGTCATTTCTCGCAGCCCACTTCTCCACCCCTTGCGATTCCTTGCTTTGGTTCGTGAATTCGCCTGCGGCGAAGAGCTCGTCGTCTCGGTACTTGGTCACCCAAATTGGGCGGGTTGCAAACTGTGCGCGCTTCAGGCCGTAGGACTTTGGGTGGGCTAGGAGCATTTGGCTGGGCGAGGTCATCAACTTGTACGCGATCGGGTGGTGCGTGATCGGGTTGATGATGTGGTCGTTGCGGATCTTGAACACGCGGTGCTTCTCCACGCTGGTCGATTCACTGCCACTAGTCTTGATGACCTTCTGATCGGTGGTGTATCCGACCAGGTAGGGGTTATTGTCATCCTCGGGCATGGGCACACTGTCTTCGTAATAGACAGTGTTCTTGTATCCGTCCAGCGCGGGATCAATACGCAATGAGAACAAATGCTGGTGGAATGGCGCCATCACGCCTGGGCCGACGTTTGTACCCCACGGTACGGTCTGACCGTTTTCATTGTCGAAGGGCACGGTGGAAAGGATACCGGTGGCGCGAACCTCGAGCTCGATGTTTGCTGCTTGGTCGAGGATGAATGCGAAGATGTATTCGTAGTTGGCGACGGTGCAGATCATCTGGACCACGAGCTGGCGGTTGCGGACGACAGTCGCGGCGCCGGTGCGGTAGTTTGTGTGCTTGTGTTGCAGGCCGTTGTCCTGCTCGTGCATGCAAATGACGTTCTTGAGCTGGATGGGCTCGCCCTTGGCATCGGTACGATAACCGTCGAAATATTTAATGTGCCCGAGGCAGTCGCAGCCCAGGGCCAGTTGGTTTGCTGTGATGCCGAATCCAACGTCACCGACGTCGAAAGCCTGCTTGCGATGGTAGGGGGCACGGGGATCTAGTAGAATTAGTATCCGACGCTACAGCAGGGGTAATCCGGGGCAAGCTGGGAACATACCTCCGTAAGGAACAGTCATCTCAGAGAATGACAGACGGTAAAAAGTGCTACGACCGTCATAGGTAATATTGTGCAACACTAAGCCCTCACGGTTGTTGAAGCCGACACGGAAACGCCACTTCTGCCATGAAACGGCGTTTCCGATAACATTAAACGAAGCACCCTCAGGCTGCTGCACAATATAAGGCTTCACATCAGTGCGCAGCGGCTCGTCCAGCAACTCGTGCGCGTATTGAATAGCAGGCACCTGCTTCCACGGCTGCGTGTCTGTGCTCTGGGTGCCTGCACCTTCGGGGAGGTAATCCATGCGCACCAGCTTGCGGGTGATGCCATCGAAGACAGGGGAGAATTTGCAGGGAAGAGAGTACTGGTTGTTTTGAGGATGGTCGACGGCCACAATGTACATATAGCACTGGAACAAGCGTCGGGATTCCTTAGCGTCGTCGGTGCCGTAGATCCACGGGTCCAAGCAGACGGTCATGCCTTGGGGCAACTTCAGTTTCTCAATCTCTGCTTTGACGGCCGGATGGTCGAGGTACATCTGCTCTATCTCCATCATCTCATCCACATCCAAGGGGCCTTGAACATCCTTGGGGAGTTCCTTGGCCGACACGACGGACTTGGAGTCAGCGTTCAACAAGGCCTTGAAGAAGGACCCGTTGTCCATGCGGTGGAACAGCGTCATCAACAGACGAGCGGGCTTGGGAGGGCGTGGCTCTCCACGGCGTTCAGCCTCAAGGTAAGGGACGACCTCATGCTTGGTGGGTTCCTGAAGATCGATGCGCTTATACCGCAACTTGACACCCGGGAAGGCGGACTCGAGGATCCGCACTGCCAGCTGGATTTCCCCAGGGGTGATGGGGTCAAATGGATGTAGGCTAGCCATTGTGTAGGAATCAATATGATACCGGATAGACGAAGCGGACAAGTCGAGGATTTATAAGTGTTCCCCACCCCCGGCGGTACCTGATCCCTTTCAAGTAAAACTTTCGACCAAGCAGGGATTCCGCCATGGTTGGCCAACCTTAATGACCTGGGCGCATCTTTGCCTCGAAGCAGTTTAGCGTCATGGAAAAATTGATAACGGCAGATGCGAGCTGCTCATTGATTGGTGGCGGTGGGTCAAACTGATTGGAGAGAGAGGCTGCTTACAGATAGAGCTATCTGAACTGTGAGGAACGATATGCACATGGTATGGTGGGCGTGATCCTGATAGCCTGGAAATCGATGGTGGACAGAGTGCGGAGATTACCGCATCGTGAATAATCATCGACTTGGCAGAGTTGGGTGGCGCATCGCCTTGCACAACATAGGGGTCCGAGCATAGGAGATAGAACTTCCATGTTTGCCTAGCAAGGCATTAAGTGCAATAAATCCTTCCTGTGCACTCTATGTGTAGTTTATGCTGATAGAATGGCCCCTCGCAAGGGACATTCCAGCCCTGGATTGCCAGGGCCCGCGCCTCGATTCCAGGTCTTTCTCTCAACTCCGCATTCATTTTAAGTACGATGAATGAGAAGATGTTTCTAGATACAATTGACATGTATTCATGTCCTCTTCTTTGGTGCTTTGCCGCGGTGGCCAAAGGGGTGATATGGCCAAGGAAGGGTGGAATTCGGGGCTGCTACGGTCCATAACAGATTCCCCTTTCAAGATCCAAACGAAGTAGCATTCCAGATCTGAAATGAGCCAGAATCGTCGCGTCTCCGTATAAATCCCCGTCGTGCCCGCTGGCGCGCGGCGTCTTCGGATCCATCGACGACGACGACGACGACGACAACAACAGCAACAACATGAAACCGACAACCGCGACCCTGTTCCTGTAAACACGGGTGCTTTCATTCATTAAAAGATTCTTACAGAATCTCACGATCGTTTCATCTGTTTTCATTCCATCTTTTGAAACAGTCCAACTCGCAAACTCTATCATTGACACTCGCACACGTTCATTTTGCATTCGTTCATCATGCTGTGGAACACATCTCTACTTCTCCTCTTGGCAAGCGCCGACTACGCGATGGGATCCCATGGCCGACACCATGCGCACCGCCATCGCGCGCGTAACTACATCAAGCCTGTTGTTGACATGATGGAGCCACGGAATTTAGCCGGGGCAGATGCACCCTTGCCCATAAAGGTGCATACCAAGGTCCAAACTATCATCAAGACCGTGTTTGAAAAGTGTGTGCCGACAAACACTGGCTTGACCACGAAGGTTCTGGACAGCTTTGTTCCTGAGCCAACCCAATCAAAGCCACCGAAGCCAGAGCCAGTGATGCCAGCGCCTACACACTCTCAAAACACAAACACTGGCTTGACCACGAAGATTCTGGACAGCTTTACTCCTGAGCCAACCCAATCAAAGCCACCGAAGCCAGAGCCGGTGATTCCAGAGCCGATGATGCCAGAGCCTACACACTCTCATAACACAAACACTGGCTTGACCACGAAGATTCTGGACAGCTTTACTCCTGAGCCAACCCAATCAAAGCCACCGAAGCCAGAGCCAGTGATGCCAGCGCCTACACACTCTCAAAACACAAAAGCTCCTCCCACTCATTCTGAAATCAAGGAGCCTCAACCCACGGCTTCTGACGAAATTACCACCATTCATATTCGCAAGACAAAAACCGTAACGACTACTGTCACTGCCACCGCGCCGGCCGTCAAAGTTAGTCCCGATGTCACTGCCACATCCTCAACCGGCACATCAGTCGAAGGACAACCGATTCCAGATGCCACGAAGACAGACAACGCACCCAACATTATCCCGACCCTCGAAAATCTGCCAGGTCAGCTGCCAGGAGATCTGATGCAGATTCTTCCCGGAGAAGCAACCGTGGTCCCAGTACCTCAGCTCCCCAACCTAGGCCAAGTCCTCTATCCCGGCGGCCAAGCAGTCCCCTCAAACCTAGACTGGACTGCCGTCCCCAAAGGACACTTCTCTGCCAAAGGGTTTGGCGGCCAGAGCTCATCGTCCGGAAGCGAAATCCACTATAAGGGGAATGTTGGCAAACCCTGGGGCAGCAACATCATCTCCGTCAGCCCCGCTGAGGCCCACCGCTACAAGTACGTAGCCAAATTTACCGGCTCAAACACCAAGCCCTGGACGGTGACAATCTGGAACAAAGTCGGCCCCGACGACAAAATCGATGGCTGGTACGGACACTCCGCACTGACATTTGTTCTCAAACCCGGCGAGACTCACTACGTTGCCTTCGACGAGGACTCTGAGGGAGCATGGGGTGCAGCGCCGGGCACGAAGGGCCTCCCAAAAGATAGCTGGGGCGGGTATACATCTACCTGGGGCGAATTCAGTTTCGGGGATGGTGAAAATAGCGGCTGGTCTGGGTGGGATGTCTCGGCTATTCAGGCTCAGCTCGCACATCACTATGTCCAGGGTATGCGCATCTGTATGGCTGATGGGAGGGGATGTTCTAGTATTACGCCCCAGGCTAAGAAGGTCGTTGATGCTTACACCGAGTCTAAGCGCCATCACGACGGGATTGGCGGGGCTGCGTCGCCTGGGCCTGTGAGGTTGGTGGTCGATATTGACTACCAAGGGTAATGGTTAACGGATAGGTGGGATGCATACTCGGAGTTTACGGTGCCTGTTCTTTTTTGGGGAGGACTGCTTGCAGCACAGATCTCCAATTCAAGGTAACTTTTTTATTTTATACACGAATCTCTTTCTTCGAATGTTCTATAAATGTTGACTTGGTTGGGCCTAGCAACAGACAGGCGCGCATTGCCCTTTTCGTGCTGCTCCCAGATTGATGCATTAATGTTAACTTCAACCAAACACCAATAGAAAATTACACGAATGAATTTTACTGCAGCCCGTGTTCTGAACATTGTCTTGAGTGCTTACGAGGTTGAATCCCGCTGGATTTAATTTATCTTATTCAGGGTCCCGTAAGATTAAGGATGCGTGGAGACGCCAACCAAGTAGATTCAATTTAAAGACATCGCTCAAGATGGCATGTTCACTCCAGATACTGCCCCTTGCTTTCTTCATGAATAACATCAAACATCGGCTTCGCACTGAACCATCCAGCAAGCGGAGTTCCAACCGTTTTGTAGGTGAAAGCCGCGTCGGCCTCGTCAATTTTCACCGTCTCTCCACCGCGACCGCTTGCCGCCGCATCTGCTAGCAGCTGTGCATAGCAGGACTTTTCCAAGCTGACAAACCAGAAGACGGCCTCTTCGACAGTCCCTCCGACGGTAAGAAGACCGTGGTTCTGCAAAAGCGCCGCTTTCTTGTTACCCAGCGCCTCGGCGATATGCTTACCTTCCTCCTCGGCCAGCACGACGCCGTTGAATTGTTTGTAAACGACGTGATCCTGAACGCCCGTTAATGATGACCTTGACAACGAAGAGGGAATGGTACTCACATTGTGAAACGCGCAGGAATCCTGCGTAATAATATCAAGCGGCCGTCCCAACGAACAAAATGCACGCCCATGCAGACTGTGACTATGCGCAGCGCAAATCACGTCAGGCCTAGCGTCATGAATCGCAGAGTGGATCATGAACGCCGCGGCATTGAGCATACGGTTCGGACCACCGTCAATGACCTTGCCGTGGTGATCGACCTGGATCAGGTCCGACTTCGTTATCAGAGAGAATGCACGACCGAACGGGTTTACCCAGAAGGTCTTGGGATCAACGGGGTCTCGGAGAGTGATGTGGCCGGCGACACCTGCAGACTTGAGTGTTCGTTCTCGTGAGTGTGGGGGTTCATAGGGTTCGCCATACCTTCATCATAGCCGTATTTGCCGAATATGCGGAACGCGGCGGCGAGGCGGCCCTTGAGATACTCGCGTTCTTCGAGTTTTGTCTCGAAATTTGGCATCGTGGGCATCTGGATTTTGACTTTGGCTGATTCCGCACC
Organism: Penicillium cinerascens; assembly: GCF_028974065.1. Taxonomy (NCBI): domain Eukaryota; kingdom Fungi; phylum Ascomycota; class Eurotiomycetes; order Eurotiales; family Aspergillaceae; genus Penicillium; species Penicillium cinerascens. The sequence continues at coordinate 2,484,764 of NW_026695290.1, read as the reverse complement.
GGCCGCCTGCGTCGACTGCGGGCCCTTTGCCGGCATGGGTGTGGGGATGGTCTCGGTAGCGGTTGAGGAGGCCATTATGGGTTGGTACTTTGGGATACTGACTTGATAGATGGACTGCGAGGTTGTATTTCAATGATCTCAGATAAGTAATGAAGCGGGGTTGCTAATGTTCCATCCGTGATAGGATTATCCGGATGTTGGCCAGCCGAGGTTGCGTTGCCTTCTCCGCTTCTCCACACTGTGGCCAAAGTTTGGAGCGGATGCCCGGCGTAATACACCGAGGATCGTAACACAAGAACTAGTTTTGTTCACAATTCATGTCATTTAACTATTGTAGATGCAAAGTATCCCGAAACGTACACCCTCTGTGCAGACGCAGAATAAGAAAAGAAATACAAAGAATTATCGATCCCATGTTGTGACACCTTGAGGATCATGTTAACCAAATCAGAACATGAGAAACTCCTTATAAACGTCTATAAGGGAAGACCGGACCAATGACCTAAGTTGGTCTCTGCCATCAGAGCATCGAAGAGCCTGCTGTCGGCAGCATCCACGTTGTGACGAAGGGTCGTAGATTTATGAGGTGCGCCGACCAGCGGCTTCAGATCCGCTTCGCAGAGAATACCGGCTTCAGGAAGATGGCCGGTCTGGAAGTAGTTGCGAATGGATTTGGCAGTGCATACCGACGGTGCGGCAACGGTGGTGTGCTGGATTTGATTGACATCAGTCCCAATACAATGCTGTGCATGAAGCATCAACGGAGTGAGCTCACCCCTTCGGAGTCCTGTTGGAGCAATCCGGAACCAGGAAATTGCTGCGACATATGCTGTGCACTATGAGGCTTGGAGTTAGTGCGATTCCGTCATATAGCCGATTGAAGAGCAGTGGTGCCTACCTGTTCAGAGGTGTCACTGGATCGAGGGTATTCGATACAAACAACATCGGATGGGCAGTAACGCCACCCCAGGGGCCTTAGGCATAAGATTAGCATCATCGTGGTAGTTGGCTCACATAGTAACATACCTGTGAACTTATATTTAGCCTTGGCTTTCCAACCAATACAGGACAGCTGAATCTGGGCCCAGTAATCCCCGAGCGCCGCACTGTCGGTCTTGAGTCTATTCCACGTGTCCTGAAACTCCTCTATACCCAACTGGGCCATGTATTCAGCATCAGTGCAGAGAATAGCGGCGCTCGCGTAGAGACTATTATCCTGTCCGCGCGAGCATTCGGCCGACCACGGACCGGCGATACTGCATTCACTGGATGGACAAGCCGCAAAATGACCGCGGTGCTTGAAATCTGCCATCGTCACAGGATTCCCCTTCGCCAGCTCGCCCATATGGTATGCCAGAACATGGAACGCAAGCAAAGGTTGATAAACCGCCACGCGGAGAATCGCTTTCATATCTGTCCACGTCACGACCTCGGGTCCTCGAGTGGTCGATGCCATCACCGGAATTGACATGTTCAAAACCTGATCCTCAAGTGTCCAGTAAGCATCCAGAATGGCTTCCGGCCCTCCTTCGGCAAAGAAAGGACAGTCATTGGGCCCAACGGCGGCACAGTATTGACCGAATCGGCGGAAGATTTCATCGGCATCCACTACCGGATTTTCACCTCTGCCTCCATAGTACTTGTCCATGTTGACAACGCCATCAAGAACAACCCGTTGGACCCGATCGGGAAAGAGGGCTGCGAAGGTTGTGCCGAGAACAGTGCCATATGACCTGCCCCAGTACAAGAGCGGCTCTTGATTGACGAACCATTGCGTACGTCTCAAGATCGCACGCGATTCATCGGGGCCATGACTCTGATCGTAGGCAACCTGTGCCTTGAGGCCCTCTTTCTCACGCCATTCGCCGTGGCGCTCAATGATTGTGATCATGTCTCGTGCGACCAAGGGAGTGCTAACATACTCCATCATGGAATCATTTCCGTGGTACAAGTTTGTCATCTCCCAGACCGAACATCCGGAGTTCAGTGCCTGGGTGCGCTGCCAGTTTCTGAGCAGAGCATCCGGGCCGCTTCCAAGCATGCCTTCCGCCGCGACCTGCAACTCCCAGTTTCGCTGCGAAACATGATCTGGAAAGCAGGTCACTGCCGGCGTCGTGGAGCCAACACCGCGAGGATCGAATCCAATAATGTCAAAATACTTATCGGTGTTTTCAGGTGCAGGGAAAATAGGATCAGTCTCTGCATCCACAATTGTCTGCAAGTTGCGACCAGACAGAAAGGCCTGCAAAGTTCCAGGGCCACCAGGGCCACCTGACAATGTGGGTTAGGATCTATTTTCTGCGGCCACAAATCGACATACCTGGGTTGATCAGGACGGCGCCTCCGTAGCGGGGGTCTCCAACGGGCACTTTCGCTGGTAATCGAACAACAGCTAAAGTGAATTTTCGACTCTCGCTATCGGTGCGGTTGTAGTCCATCGGCACCTCCAGCCGAGCACATTGGAACCCATCACCGCAGTCGTGGTACTGCAGCGACTCCGATGAGGGAGTGTCCTCCCAGTTGAACACTGACGCCTCCACGACCACCGGATGGCTAAGAGGAGGCCTAAGAGCCACGAACCAAAAATAAGTCACCGCAACGAGAGCAGCAACCACCCATCGTCGTGCGATACTTGCGATACTTCGCCGTGGCGGGGATGTCTGACGGCTCGGGAGCGGGCGTCGGTCGATCGACTTCCAGTCCATGGTTCACGCGTCCCAGCGATCCACAAGGAACCCTTACAAAAACACCCAACTGAAGACGCTACAATAGGTGCAGTGTAGGAGTAAACATCAAAGATCAAATCCGCCCGAAGGGAATCAGATAAGGGAACACGGGAAGACGGCGCTGAACCATGGCTGATCGAAGGGACCAGCGAGTGGGGAACACCTGGGATCTCTGGTCTATCGTGGGCCGCCAATGTGGCGGTGTTGATCGCTCACGATACGACCAGCTGGACGATCTCATTGGGACGAGCTGGCCTTGAGTTTGGTGGGGCGTGCAGGGAAAAGAAAGCATAGACTCCGCTGATAAATCGGTGCTTTCTGATGGGTTGGCTTCGGCGCAGGGTCTGCAGGTGTGCATTTCTGTTTCTGGCTCGGGTCCGTGCTACTCGTTAGTAAAAGCATGGACACTTCGGCTGAATTCTATATATGAAGCGATAGTATACTGGAATCCCTTATGCTCCGTATTCTCTGGTGATGATTCTTTCGTCGTGCAGTCTTGCAGACCTTATGGCTAGCGATGGATCTACCGGAGCCGTCGATGACGGTGCTTTGATGACGAGTCTAAAGGCGAGCAGAAACACACCCTTTTGCTTTTTCTGAGTCTGTTACCGAAGTCTCTATTTCTAAGACAGGAACCTCATGATCTTAGCTTACCACACGCTCACTGACGCTTTGATCAGCGCTTTTGACCCTGACCTACGGATTTAGAGCTCGTCAGCTTCAATTTTCTGTCATTTTTACATCAGGGTTCACCTTCTCAAGCACACGCAAGGAAGATATCGAGATTCACCACCCTAGCTTTGGAGGAGGCGCCTGGCTGGAAGATTTCATAGAATGTTACGAATTCTGTTACGAGGATTTCGTGCTTAAAAAACAACAGCCGCTTCACGATGAGGGGTTCATCCGCGTGGGTGATATCATAGACCATCTTTACTGGCAGGTTGATGCGATCTCGACAGAGAGACGCAGAACTGAGATCAATACCCACGACTCATTCTTGACCGATCTCGCTGAGGGACAACCGATTCATCGTCGACGCTTATCGAAGAAAAGGAGCACGCTGCAGATGAAGTCTCTGGAGAATGGCGAGCAAGATCAGGGAGTGGATTCGCAGGGGGTGACGATGATCACCGCCATGATTGCGAAGCTTTGAGGGTATTTTGTCCACTGATGAGGGAAGGGAGTAAGTTCGGAAAGGCAGGACGGGTCTCTGAATGAAAGATGATTTTCAAAATCTCTGCAAATGTGCACTCTAGCCACTCTGCGGTCTTTCGTTGCGGTTGCTTGGTATTTTGAAGAAAGAGTTTTCAAACAGACCATGGAGTTCCGTATGTCCCACCATGCTGCTGTCCCGCGGATCTAGATATTTGGTTCTGGAGATACTGCCGACATCCGGCGTGTGGCCTGCTGGGCCTGGCTGGGTGGTCGCAACGGTCGTGGGCTGCTTCGAGTCGCGTTGCTTGTTGTTCCCCCTGCAACACTCGAGTCACTGCGGTCGCTGTATATGGAATGGAAGCGGTCGTTATCACGGCCACAAGGCAAGTCGGGGCCTGGAAAGTCGCAATTTCAAGTCGTTCCTGAGCTTTCAGAGGTACTCCGTCTGCAGGTCCATACAAGCCTCCATTTTCTCAAGTCTTCACTTTTTGCGTTTGAGGAAGGAGGGCTGCTCATGTTGCTGCTCGTCTTGCTGTTCATTTTGACTGTCGTACTCTTGGTCGTGCGTGGACGGATCGTCTGTTTTCCAGCTCACTGGACATTTTGGCATTTGATGACAGGCATGGTCTGTGGGATCGGAGGGTTTCGGTGGCCGAGCGCCAAGGAGGAATGTCAAAAATTTCAGCAACGAGAATTCAAGGATATGGGTTGAGGCTGTAGATGACAGCTCCAAATTTTTGATCTGCTGAGCTGTTTCTGCCGGCAAATTAGGAAAACCACACCTCGGATTCAGGCCGGTCAGGAACGGGAAGGCGGTGAATGGTGGGAAATGTTTACGATTGCCCAAATTCTACTTTCTACAAAACAGACACATTCTTGGTCGCGATCATTCATTGATGGTTTCGATTAAATCCATGATAGTTCGTCGTCGTTGATATCAATAAAAACGTGAGTATCCCGTAGCTGCCTGACGGCTTCCGGGCTGCTCTCAATCGTCAAGCGATCTACCAGCGGCCGGACTGCTCCATCTGGCGCTCAGCACGGCGCTGGGCGTGGTGCTTGACCTTCTCGCGGTCGACGAAGTCCAGACCCTTGGTCTCGACCTCACGGTCAACGAAGGCACCGATGAGGCCGGCGACGACCTCCTTGGCCCGGGCGTGGTTCTCGATCTGGCCTACAGTCAGAGTCTACGTTAGTGGGTGATTCAAGTTATTTAGAGAGATGATGATGGACGTACCGTTGCGGGCCTCGTGATCCTCGTAGGCCTTCATGGCCTCGAAGGCAGCGGCACCGCCGATCAGCTCGTGGGAGAACTTAGCCTCGTGCAGATGCTGGGGGGTGTTCTGGAAATCCTGGTAGTGCATAGCCTCCTGGGAATCGTCTGTGAAGAGCTGGAGTCAGCTAGGTGAGTTTTCATAGTAAAGAGTGGTGTCACTAACCGTCGAACCAACCCATTGTGAAGTATGTGTATTTGAAGTGGTAAGAATAGAGGTGTGATGTAGAGAGAGATGATGGAAGAAAAGGAAGAAGAGTGAGGTGAGGGTACTTATAGCCCCTCCGCCGCATCAGCTGGGCCCCTCCAGACAAACCCCTGGTTGAGCGAGAGATCCCCATCGGATACGTACGGGTTAGCGCATCCTTAGCTAGCTTGGCTGTGTAATTCGATCTCGATCCAGAATGGCGCGGTAACAAATCGTGACTCGCTAACTCGATTCGGAAGCGGATCGTGGCAATGATTGGACCAGCTGGTCAAGCTTCCCTGTCCACCCTTGGCAAAGCCAATAGGCAATTCAGGCAAATCGCCCAATTCGGGAAAACCTCGCAAATCTCCCAAATCCGAGGTCGGATAATCGCCGGCCGCACCAGTGTTCCCGCACCCCGCGCGAACCATAATTAACAACGTGCAACGGCAAGCAATTGGGTTTGAAGAACCCTAGTGGCCGAGATACTAGGGCGCTTTCAGCTGGCATGACGCTAGAAACGAGGGGCATTGGATGAGGTGACGCCACACTCGTGCGGGGGGAGGTGTGGCATTGGCGAGGCTGTGTTTCATGTGGCGCCAATTAACACGAATTAGTCTGCCTAAATGAGCATCTATGAATAGTACAGACATGAAATGTTTCAGGTCCCCAGCTGGTTACGACCCTGCAATTTGGTCACGGCTTACGAGTGTGGCTGTGCTGTCCTCGTCATGATCCATGGATGCTACGGCGGTGGCTTCGCCACAAACGCGGCTTGGTTCCGCATTGGACTGCAAGGCCGATCGTGCATTGCATGTGCGTGGTGCTACAATTTAAGCGATCCGATGTCTTCATGCAGAGTGTCAAATTCAATTCTAGATTGAGGAACGTGAAACAATGGGTAATTGATTTTTGGTCCTGAAATGAATGGACTCATGGCTCCCACGAGAGAAGCCCGAATAAGAGCTCACCGCAACTTTTTGCTAGTGTACATTTTGGCTAGATCTTAATATTAGTGTCTTGATATAGCTTAAGATCAGCACACATCTCTCTGCACTGTGGTGCAGACTCACCGCAACTTCCAAAAAAACCATCTCGCATTGAAGAATCGGCGATCCCCGAAAGCTATCCCACGCGGGCTACGAGGGACCAGCACTAAACCACAATGGATGCGGATTCAGTAGCATGGGTGATACAACTATCCCTCTGTCGAAGCATTACTCATTAATCCAATATGGTGTAAGTTGGGGGGGGGGGGGGGGGGGGTAAATACCACTTTTGTGCTTGGTCTTTTTCCAGAAACCGTGGTGTCTCCACCCAAGCACCGCTGCCCTCAAGGACCCGTACCTAGGTGTTTCTCCAGGGACTGCTTACGCCCCGTGGAATACTTAAGTCAGAATACTCGACTATTCATCTCGGCCGCAACAGCCCAGCCCGCAGGATATATCGGCGAGTTCAGACTCTTTTTGTCGGCTTTTTGGCCAGGGTAAGGTAGAAGAGCTCATATAGTTGACGTCGTCACATTCAGTGTCGTGCATATTGACAGGTGATCAGAATGCGCATATACTTCCTTGTTGATCACAAACGTAATCATCATTTCTTCCAACGTAGTCGAGAATCGGTTGATTCTCCATTCCCTGCTTGTGTCAAAAGCAAAAAAAGGCACGTAAGCGAGAGTGGCATCTGTGTTGGTAAAGAAGCATTGCCAAAGTGTAGCTGATTGAGGCATAAGATACATCAATATGCACCAATATGCTCAGGACAGTTCAACATACTCTGAGAGTTTTCCAACGGCCAACTCTAATTAATAGACGTATTGCTGAAAAGATATCAGATGGCCAGTTAGTTTTGTTCTGCAAATGCGCACGATTTCTGCAAAGCTCGGTATCCCAGGTCTACGCCGAATTTAAATTGTGGTTTCAACAAAGTAGGATTGGGTCGTAGAGGCTGCAATTCAAGTGGGAACTTTGTACGAGATCTTACCGTCTTAAGCCAATTTCCACCCCATTTTTCCCGCCCCCACAGCAGGGGCCCCCTGGGAGGGGTTCATTTCATGTTCGAGTCGTGGCGCTTGTGCTATTAAGCATACATTAGCTCGTCGTGCCCGGCATGGTGGGTTAGTTTCGCACTGCGGTTTGGGCAGTACCTCTAACAACCACTCTCTCACGACCTTAGCTATCCCGAACCCCGAAGTCGCCAACGACACCCGTTATGAATGGTTTCCCAACCTCTAAGTCGATCAAAGAAGGGGCTAAGTGCTTTTCAGGGTGGAAACATTGAAGGATTTGCAGTCCTAACGACACACGACGAGTGGCTACAACTTGTTGGTCTCAAAGCCAAGTTGAAGGAAGCCATTAACTAGGTTACGTTAGCCTTGGAAGCCTTACACTCCTAATATGCGATGCTTCGTTTGTTTTCGTTTCTAATACGTCCCGTATAGATATTTTGACTTATGTATTAATAGCATAGCTTGAGCCCGCTAACGTTATAGCTACCTCTGATACGCTAAGCGATTTAACTAAACAGACACTTTATCTATAGCTCATCTAGGGCTCTAATAGTATTCAGCATATTATAGAAGATAATCTTAGATATCTATCTCTCACCTATCTCTCACCTATTCCTCACCTATCTTTCACCTATCTCTCACTTAAATATTTACTATGCTTTCTCTTCCTACAAACCTAAATAAACTTTGTTATTAGGTCTATCCTCACTTCATGATGATGTCTATATGGTTGTAAGCTTCTTGGGTGACCTATTGGTGACTTGTAAGGTCAGCTCACGTAGGTGTGACCGGCCGTGAAGGAGTTTGAGGTTGTTTGTCTTCAGCATGATCCCAGCTCTCGCGAATTTGAAATTCATCTTCATAACTAGCAGCGCCCATTCTCTTGGGTCTTCTTCGACCGTCCCGACCAACGCCGAGGGAATAGTGGCTGGCAGCCCCACTTCAGCACGGTGTGGGGTGGGCGGGATACTATTATAGTTAGTAAACGATTCTGTTATAGTTAGAAGGAATAGGAACATTACAAACTCTGAGGGTCATGGGTTTGCCAGCCCCGCCTCCCGCTACTTGCCCGCCGTCGTCCGTTTCTTCCGTCGCGATGTGGGTGTCTTTCGTCAGTGCCCTCTTCACATTCCTCAATAATGTGGCCAAGACACCTTTTCTCCTCGCCGTAAAATGGGTGACGGCAAACGGTTATAGGTGTAAAGTATGGTGGAAGCGTGACCTGGACTCTATAAACCCTGCAATGATGAAGGAAAAGGCTGAAATGTGTTGAGACGGCCGATATTGAGTGCAGCGGAACTCCAGCAGCATGTCAGAATATCTATTTACTGGAGACTGCAGTTGCTTGGCTCAGGAAAGAAGAAACCTTGCATCCATCGTTTCCACAGCATCACGACAATTGCTTTTCCTCGAAGCAGGATAGTATTTTCTGGGTCAAGGTATTGAAGAAGAGCACAAATCAAGCGGCAAGTCTCGTTCAGTCGATGTCTTTTCAAAAATTCGATATAAATCTCGTCAGAGTTTAATTTTGAGTGAGAGAAAGAAGCAGCGCAGTCGCCTAAGGGAATCACCTACGAGTTGTGCTCAGGGAAGACCTGTTTTCATGCTTTCAACACGGCAAATAAGATAATCGAAACAATTTATGCACGCGAAGGATCTGGGATGGCACAATAAATCAATGTCTTGGTATATCAGTGAAATCCACTCAAGATCGCCCTGGAGGCTTATCAAGATCACAAGGAATTTTGTTTTTGTTCGGAGTCTCGTCAGCGCCTCCTATCTGGGACTTCTCATGTGACGACTGAGCAAACGTCTGAGACTGCCCTTCACTGGAACAAGTCGGAAGCGGAACCTGGCCTGCAGAAACTGCATCCGAAATCACGGGTGAAGTCCGTTGTTTAGTAAGGCGTTCCTCCGCATGGCTTTCATGTAAAGTCGACACAACAGCATCCGTTCTGTCTCTATCCATTAGTGTCCCTAGGGATGCCTAGCCGAGTATCGGGGCTTTCTCGGAGCCTAGATGCCCCGGCGGCGTAGCCTAGATAGCTTCTAAATCCAAATCTAGGCCCTTGTTGGTGAGTCGATATGAATGCCACTCCCTACGCCTAGCTAAATCTCTGGCGTAGAGATGATTTCGGTGAGGGCTTTAGAAGGTATAGAAAGTATGCATAGATGTCTACTGCTAAACCGGTGAGAGGGGCAACTATATTCGGAGATCTCCCACATTTTGCTGCGGGGCACATACTGGCTATAGCTTGCCACGAGTGGTTTTCTAGAGCAACAAAGCGTTCTCTTCTACATGACTTCTTGAATCAAATAGGGACAGTATCCGATTATGGTCATCTTCGGTTCCGAGTTGCAGCGGGCGCCTATAACCTAGATCGACAAGGCTCTCGCGCAGTTTGAGCCTGCAGACTGGTGTCCCAGACTAGGAGAAAGGGGTGTCTTATCTCGAGCACCTTAGTCGGAGCTAAAGGAAATAGTGCCGGACGAGGCAGGGCAGGGCAGATTGCAGTCGCGGGATCGCAGAGGAGTCGACAGGTCACAAACGGGGAATAGGGGGTGGCGCAGCTCAGGCGCTTGGTAATCCGGATCAATAGCAAAAATGCCTCACCTACAAAGGCCAGGGGAGAAGAGGACGGCGAAAGAAAAAGGAAAATAATCTGGGCTATTAGGTAGGGACGGGGAACCGGAGGCTATATAGAGCCACGCGCGGGGACGCACAGGAACCGGCGGCGCTAAACCGAAAGGGCCAAAACTAAGCCTAAATGTACGGTCCTCCACCGTATCGGTCCGATATGGTGTAGTGGCTAACATCGCCGTCTCTCACACGGCAGCCGGGGGTTCGATTCCCCCTATCGGAGTCAATAGATCGTTTGTCTTTTATTTTTGAATATCCTAAACATCGGTTAGGGAAGGAGGGGCCCCAGGGAGAGAGATATACGTTGGTCACGAACAACGTGTGAATCGTATCCGTCAATATTTCCTTACGCAGCAATCCCCCTGTGACCATCATTTAGTATAGAGCGTCCCGGATACTAGGAATGGATGGGCAATGATGGACACGAGAAGGCCATTGATATATTAGCTATTATGTGCAAGTTGGAAGCCCAAAACCAGGGACCTATATCGAAATTATACTTTGCCAGGAGACCCAATCAAACACAGAAACTTGCGGTTGGGTGTCGAGTCCAACACGTTCTTGACCAAGTTCCACACATTGAGGTCATAGGCCTCACCGATATGGCCAACGGGGTCGAGAGGACAAGTTTCCTGGATGTAACGGTTGGTAACACCATCCTGATGAACAAAGGCAGTCGAAGGCGGGGTGACCAGCTCGTCAAACTTGGACGCGATGATAGTAACCGTGTTACCCGGTTGGACAATAGGGGTTCCGTCATTGAGTCGCGCGATAGCAGCGCCACCGGGACCAAGATCGTCACAGGCACCACAGCCAAAGGTATCAAGCACGTCAGCGACGGCCTTACGGCTCGCGTTACCGAACAGGTAGGCCAGATCGTAGAGGCCGGCGAAAGTGGTCCCGTGCGTGGGCGGCGCAATAGAGGCGATCTTGTCGATGAGGTCGGACACACCCTCGAACTTGGGCACATAGAGAGACTGGAAGGCGCCCTCGGAGTGGCCGACAAGGTCGACCTTGCTCTTGCCGGTCTTTTGCACGACTTCCTTGATGTAGGCCGCGATCTGGGGCGCGGAGTCTGCGATGTGCTTGAGGCCGCCAACGAATGGGAAACCCTCGTAGGCTCCGTATGTCAGGGAGTAGGTGCAATAACCCTGGTTCTGCAGCCAGTACTGCAAGAAGTTCAGATCTTCATAGTAAGTGGCGCCCAGGCCGTGCAGGAGCACGACCGGGTTCGAGTCACTTGTGCAGGAGAAATCATTGATTTCAAAGCCTGCGTGCACCACAGACGCGCCCAATAGGGCTGTCGCGAATAATGAACGGAGAGAAAGCATGGTTCCAAGGTTGAAGCTGGATAGCTCCGGGAAATGGGGCGCGGTGGGATTTATGAGCAAGCCTAAGCGGGTCGCCGGCCTCGATCTCCTATTCTCATCCCCTCATTTCCCTGATCAGCCTCGGTTCCTGAGACTATTGATTGTTGACGGAGAATACGACGCTGTGAATGGCGGAATGGGCGGGTCCGACCGCCGATCGGGCTTAGCTTTCATGCCGAACAAGTGGGGTGAGTTGTGTCCTTCTCCAATGACAGTCAAGGAGAGGGATGGTTCCTGTCAGAGTTCGGTGATCTATCACCTCCACATACGTGTGGCGTTCAGGAAGCTGTAAATTCAGTTTGCGGGGGATGAGACATGCATCAGCGCAACTGTGACATTGAAATGCTTTTGAATAATTCGCTGCTAGGGATATCGCTCGTACAGTCATTTAATGCTAGTCGTGCCGAAAAATGGGTAGCCGGAAAAAAGTCAAGACAGATCACGGATCATTCGTTGTTCATCGGGGAATTCTCACGAACCGAGAGCTCCGGCATGGCACTACCCCAAAGACCAAGGGCATGCCGTTTCTCGACAAGCTGAAGTACCTCGACCAGGAACGCTCGCTCCGGGCCGCCATCTGGAAATGCTTCCCAAGCTACACGTGTTGGGAAGGCCAGGCGGTTGATCATGTTGCCTGGAGCGGTAAGAATATACCATTCCAAGGACCGACAGATACCGCATCCCAAATCGTACTGCTCCATAGGGGTGACCCGGTCTACCGGGCGCTTATCAACGGAGGAGAGAATAAGTCGGAATGCGTAGTAGAGGCACATGGTTTGTGCAAGCAGAAGGTTAGGATAGGAGAGTTTTGTGGGAATGAAGGTGGCACCGGTGCGTAGGTCCCGCCGTTGGAAGATGGGGAAACCTTGGTCTTCGGTCTGCTCCTCTTCTCTAGGAGCTCCGTCCGGATAGGACTCGACCCAATCAATGACCCATTGATGGAATTTGCCCGTGAGCTCGGTGATGCCGTTCCACAGGGTCGCCTGCTTCACGGCCATTTCCTGTGCGCCCATCACCGAGACCTTGTGCTTTTCTAGGAATGAGTCAGACTGGGCCAGTAGGCCAGGAATATCTGCGGCAAGGTCGAGAAGGTGATGCAAGATATCTTTGGTGGTTGTGCCGGCCGACCATGGAATAGTCTTCCACTCCTCTCGGGCAAAGAATGATGGCTTCCTAGCTGCGATTGCTCCACCAATCTGACTCGTTAGTACCAATTGTTTGAAGAAGGAAGAGCTATCAAAAACATACCCAGTACGGCCGTAGCTCCGTGAACATGAGATGCTCGACTCCGTACATATGGTTCTCCGGTCCACGGTGCTCAATAAGGCGCACTGCGCCCCGAACATGAGCCGAGACACCACTTTGTGTCGTGCGCTCCACACTCTCAAATGCAAGCAGAAGAACCACCGTTACCAGCGTTGATTCGGCCTTGCAGCGTTCGGGGTCATTCAGAGCATCCTGCAAGCTACGTAGCACACGAGGATACAACCGGAAGCCCGACGCCTCGATCTGCTTACTCTGAATGGATCTACCAAAAAAGGCAACGGAGACTGCTTCATACGCGTCTGAAATCAAAGGCGAGAACATTCGAATCCCCGCTGCCGCCCGCAGTGCACCCGCACGGCCAGATTTAATGTCAACCTCCGGAGCGAATGCATCAACAAACCGCTCAACGAAGGCATCGATCACAGGCCGCTGCATGCTCATTACGGTAATTGTGCCGGATGACGATGTGGACTCCGACCCGCTGTCCAACAATTCATCATCGTCGTCATCGAGTTCAACTGGATCGTTGAAATTGACTTCGGTCTCCGCGTTAGAAATGCGCTTGCGGACCGGAAGAGTGGATACGGAAGAGCCACGCGACTGTCTGCCATAATTTTCATATGCTGCAGGTAGATCCAAGTAAGACAATGCACAACACGTTCACAAACATCGTCTCCTTACCTTCATGACCCTCCCACGGCCCTACAACCGTCAGGTCGTTTTTCAGGACCCCATGTACTGCTCGGATGTCCCGAACGAGCGAGTCGACCACGCGAGGCGGGGCCGAGCGAATAGACTCAAATAAACTCTCGAGCTGGTCCAGCCGCTGGAGATCTTGGGTCCGAGATCCTGCAGTAAAAATCCGTTAGCGGACATTCCAAGGCTCCGGGGGTCCGACAGGACCCAGTCTGTACATACCATCCTGCCTCTCATCTATACGCGCCCTCAGATCGCGAATCTCGGCCCTCAATTTCCGAATTTCCTCCGCCTGGCTAATAGGCTGGGCGTCCTCATCGGGAATCCTCTCGTAGAAGCATTTCGAGGGATACCCATGGGCGCAGCAGGCGTGGCAAGGCTTGACTCGGTCGCACTGGACGGATCGCCATTAGCTCCGTTGGATGCCTCAAATCAGTGGGACGTAATGAATGGGACTGGGAACGGGAAGAACGGTTCCTCCCGGAGGGATCTGAGCACCGTACCTTGACTTTCCGGAGCCGGCAGACCTTACAAGAGCGTGACTGGCGGCTAGGCGGCTTCCTAGCTCGCAAGTCTGTAGCAGGTGGTCGCGTATCACCGCCCATCGGGTCGTGCTGTGGATGGGAGGGGGTGTGGAAAGGAGGGGAGAAAATACCATGGACCAACGGCGCTGCGGGATTTAGGGGAGCCAGATTTCCCGCGCGGGCGTCCGAGATCTCCTGCTCGGAGTCCGGTCTAGAGCGATGGACCCCTCACTTAGGGCGCAGGTTTGGGCGCTTGGAGCTTCCACTTTTGGGGTCTCTGATAGGCTCTGGATCGGCGGATCCAGCTCCGCTCGTTGCGACCGGACCTGCCATACGGCATGGCTATTGGCCTACGGCATCCTAGTAATTGAAGCTCGTCTGTCTGTCGCTCGAAATGGTAATGAGGGGCAGACGAGACGGTTGAGACCTGAATCGGCCATGGAGAGGTGGTAAGATGGAGAATGGAACGTTTGTTGGAGTGGAGTCGCCAATTGGACCGAGATACAACGTTTTCGCAGTCAGCACGAATCCCAAACTAGTCAAACAATATCACAATAAAAGCTGCATGCAATTGGCATTTGGTACTTAATTGAGGACACAACTATACTTGCGCCTGCAGATACCGGGAGAGATATTCCGGATCTGAACTTCCCCTTACATCCAGGCAGCGTCCATACCTCGACTTTCAATATGGCATCCAGGCGTTGAGATGCGCTTGGAGTGCAATTTTCAAGGAAATCCAACTACAACAATTATTGTAAAAGATAAAGACTTTCCGGGGATCACCGGGGCGTTGTTTGCCCGGAGACATGCAGTTGGCGATTGTTGAGGAACTCCGTCTGGAGTACAGACCACTTTAGAGGGCGGATTCTCAAGCCAGCCCGTGAACTCGCAGCTTCTCTCTAGGACAGCGACTAGACAACTCAACTAACGGCGGCCAATGCTGAAGAATTCGGGGTTGGTAGTGAAGCACTTGGTCTGTTGACATATCGTGTGGGGATGGAGCTAGTGACGATGAGGAAATCTTCCTATCTCTTCCAAAGTCGAAATTCGTATAAAGAGAAATGTATGATATAGCCACGAATCAGGTCATACTGAGCTTGTCAAGCCACCCCTCACGGAGACCAAGTTCACAACACAGGCCTCAGACTATAACATCAATTGTGCCCATCGTGGAATGACGGTCAAAAACAAATCAGAAAATTCTATTCTACCAAAGGCTTTTCTTTTTATGAAGTCGATACTGCTCAGTCACGGCACTTGGCGGGAAAATGGCTATTGAATCTCCTCAAATGCCCGCACAGTGAACGGCTTTCCTTGGATAAGCACCTTCTCCCCGGGAACCCTCCAAGATCCCTTGCCCTCGCCATCAAACCCGGTCTTCATTGAGGGCACATCACTCCCAGCAGGCCCCACAACATACTTCTCCTCCCACGCTCCGCTCCATTCCTCCCTTCTCACACTAACCTCAGCCCCAGTCCTCTTCACGGACCAGGCCCCAGCCTCATCCTTCTGTCTGGAGTGAGTCTGAGTCTGCTGGAACGCCAAATATGTTCCCCAAATCCGACCCAAGAACGTCTTGGTCACGGTAACCTCGCCCTCATTCTCACTCAGGTCACCGTGCTCCGACTCGAGAATCCACGACATGCCCTCCTTCGCGCCCTCGGGGCCTTCCCTAAACGGCAACTCGCGCCAGACCTCCTCAAACGTAGTCATGGGCGCACCGGGAAGTTCGGGATGAGGCATCTCGCCTCTCTCAAGCTCGTCGCCATTGGGAAGGGGGCTGAAGTTGCCCACGTCGACAATCCCAATCTCATCGAGGGAGTCTAGCTCGCGGGTGAAAAGCACCTTGACTATGAAACGTTAGTATCTAATCCATCCAATTCCAGGGGATTGTAGGGAAAGGGCCACGGACGCGGTGTTTGGTTTGGGTTCTCCTCGATTCTGGTACCGGCCATTGCCCAGTCAATTGCGCCGGATTTCTTGTCCATGCGCAGGTCCAGGAACCATTCTCCCACGGAAATCACGATTGTATCGGTCGTTTCCTCTGGAGCTTCGGGGACCCATCGGAGTGAAATGCGGGTTGTGAAGCTGCTGGATGAGCCCAGCGCGGTACCGGTGGTGGCCATGGTTAACGTGGGACTGCTTGGATGGCTCTTTGGAGAAGATGGTATGATCGAATTGCACAGATGGGAGGTATTGAAGATCCTTATTCTCGGTACAAGATTTGGTGATCGGCGATGTCGGCGAATCAAGAAATAGGCTCAACGGAGAAGCTGCAAGACACGGATCGTGGCTCCTTCGCGATTCTTTTTGTGGGAACCTTAATCGGTCCTTATCGGTCTCTAGTTTCCCCAATTTGCCCCGCACATCTGCCGGAAAATCCGGTTTGGATCAAGTCTCGCTTCAAGGATTAGATTGTCTATACTTTTATAGCTTTCATTGCGTCACAAGTAATAATTATCTCGAGTGTCATAAAAAGTCCCTTACCATGGATCGGGAATTCATGGGACGCGTGTGTTCCAAGTCTACTCGGGGAGCAAAAAGCGGCGGGTGGGAAGTACTAAAACGGAAGCCAAGAAGTGGCCGGAAAATCCGGTAGGTAATAAAACATATCAATAATCAAATTAATTGAATTAATCGTGTACTCATCATAGCATAACTATCGTACAATATCTAATTAAATACGCTGAGAGCCAAGGGTCGCAGAGTTATCAAGATCAGAGTCCACTCGAGGATCCACCTTGTTACCGACGCTGCTGTCGTGAGGACCAGCAGTGCTCTTGTGGTGGGTGGAACCGGGGTGGTTGTAGCTGCTACCAGCGGCACCGCTAGTCTCCTGGGCCTGCTCGAAGGTCTTGGTGGTAGTGTTATCACTGCCACCGGAAATCGGCATCACGCCTGCGTTGCCAACGCTGGAGTGGGTGTTTTGCTTGCTCAGATCACTATTGACACGGGGGTCGGCCTTGTTGGCCAGGTTGCTCGTGTGAGGTCCGGCAGTGGAAGAGGCAGGGCCGGTGGCATAAGAGTCCGTCGAAGGGTTCGAAACACCGCCGGTGCTGGCGTGGTGGCTGTCAATGCGGGGATCGGCGGTGTTCGCGACATTGCTGTCGTAGGGGGCATAGTTGGAGGATCGGTGGGAGTCATGTTGAGCAGCAGCGACACCAGCTCCAGCCATACCAGCGCTGGCGGCGACAGGCGCACCCGAGTGATGAGTAGTGGAGGTATGGTGGGCAGGAGTAGTCGAGGTGTGGTGGGCAGATCGGTCGCTGTCAATGCGAGGATCAGCAGCGTTGGCTACGTTGCTGTTGTGAGGACCGTAGTTGGAAGAGCGGCTAGAGTCGTTGATGTCCTGGTGAGGACCTGCCATGCCTGCACCGGCGATGCCAGGACCGCCCATGGCAGTACCGGCCATACCTGCACCAGCGCCGGTAGCGAGAGGTGCAGACGAGTTGTGGGTAGAGGTGTTGTGACCAGTGCCTGATGCGAGAGTGGAGGTAGGGCCAGTAGAGGTAGTGTTGTAGGCAGCGTGGCTGCTACGATCGCTGTCAACACGAGGGTCGGCAGTGTTCGCGATGTTGCTGCCGTGAGGGCCGTAGTTGGAGGAGCGGCTAGAATCGTAGGCATTATGGCTAGCACCAGTCGTACCAGCACCAGCCATACCAGTGCCAGCCGTACCAGCACCGGTTGTACCAGCACCGGTCATACCAGTAGCAGAGTGAGGCTGAGCAGTAGAATGGCCAGTGGAAGACGTGTTGTGGGCAGAGCGGTCGCTATCCACGCGGGGATCAGCAGCGTTGGCTACATTGCTGGAGTGAGGACCGTAGTCGTAGGCATTGGAGTTGTGGGAAGTGCCGGTCTGGTGGTGCTCGTTGTCATTGGACTTGTCACCGTGATGGGCGACGGCGTCCTTGACCTTGTTGATGATGCCAGACATTGTAATGGAGTGTGATGGAGATGTGTGGATAGATTTAAAGGGTCGAAGCTGAAGAGATGAAGAGAGCTCAAGAGGGTTCGAAGATTTGTAGATTGAAATGTTTTGTTATTGAAAGACTGATAATTCAGCAATTGGCCAGGCTTTTATAATGCTGAGCAGGACAGTAACGCTATCTACATCGTGACCTCGTGAGACATTGAACAAAGAAATGACGTTAGCCATAGTAGAAGTGTAGATCGATGGTAACAAGATAATCATCATGTCGATCTTTTTTAATTTCTTGACAGCATGTCAGTGGTTCCGGAGAACGACCCGTGTTTCAAATTGTGGGGATGGAGCTAACTTTGGCAGGGAAACGGCTTCCGATGACATCGCGGCACGCCAAAACCGGATTCGGGACAGCGCCACTGCGTGTAGATCAACATCAGCCTTATGCAAGGAATTGGATCGAAGATAGAACAGTCCAGAAAGTTGAACATGTGTGGCTAGAGCTATTGTGAAACTGACTAGGATGATTCTCGGCTGATGTCCTCTTTGCGTCATCCCGGTAGTCACCTACAGTAGAACAAGACAACAGCCACACAACTCGAAAGTACTGCCAATGTCGATCTTCATTTATCACTCCCATGGAACCAGGAGCTACCAGGCAATGATACTCTTACTATATTTGGATGATACGGATGACGACGCAAACCAATCGTCGATGCTGTAACCATCAGGCCATCTGAGCCAGTGTAGGCAACATTGGGTCATAACTCGCTTCGCCCTGAACCTCGTATGACCGGTAAGCAGTCATATTCAGCACGCCACTGAGGTACGTACCGTCACTCGCTTCAACCCTGAGTTCTAACAGCACACCTTTCATACACCGCTCGTCGGACCATGTTGCGTCACTGTTTCAATGGACAAGTGGCGCCATTCAATCCCCTCTTCTACAAAGTAGATATTTTCAAAACAATAAATCAATAATTGGTGATCAATACTTCTTTGACAGCAAATTGGTACGTACTGTCTTTTATGGCCATTGCGTCATTTCTATAAACTTGGGAGGATTCTTGTCCCAGACCTTCTTGGCCTCGGTCCAGAACAGTTCAAGGCTGAGCTACCGGAAATCACCATTGACGGTTCGTACCTGAGTTCGTACCTGAGCTCGTGCCTTAATGTAATGAGCTCTTTAATATAATTTAATCAACTCAGTAACCTAATCACCAAACTCAGGGTGTCATCGGAGCTGATGACGGTTGGGAGAGTACGGCCCCACCGTGTGGAGATCCGGCGAATCTAGCTGCAAACGCGCAAGTCCTCAGCCACAGGTGGCGGTTTTTAGATTGCCCGTGTTCCAGAAGGGTTCCAGAAAACCGGTACGGATACTATAGGATATGGGATTGAATCTAAATACTGATGGGGGCTATGTCGATGGGTTTACTCCCATCCGACCGCAAAGACGCCGGGCACGAATTTCAAGCGGAAAAGAACGCCCAGATACCGATATACGGATCTCCGACCGGGGGAACTTGTTACCGGCACGCAATCTGAAAAGAGGAAGTCTCGATTAGGTCCTAAAGAACTAGAACATCAAGTTGAAGAGGAAAGAAAAGAGAGAAAAGGCAGGGCAAGAGGGCTCTTTTGACCTTTCTTGCTACAAACGGCACTTCTCCGGAAGCTTCCTGTCCAAAGATCATTCTAGAAAATAAACGGACAAAGAAGCATATGAACAGACAATCCTCCTCCAACTGGCTTACAGCCCCAAGACTATACCATGTGATTAGGTCACAGAGCGAACGTTTCCCCCTACGTGGCTAATCTTCTCCTTAGGGGTAGTATTTAATGTAGCGTCCGGGAGTGTTCAGCCCTTTGCTGCGGGGGATTTCTAAAAGCCCCATTCCCTCTTGTGTTGTTTGTCCTCGTTCGCACAAGGTTGAATTAACGCTACCTTGCCACGATTTCTGGAGAATGCTCAAGCATGTGCGACCATGAAAAAGGGGGTTTAAGGCATTATTTTGGGTTTCATTGAAGTCTTGAGAATGTGAAACCGCCGCAGGAAATATCACCCAAGAAACAGTCAAGGGGGTTGGAATGTGAGACGTTTCTTTTGGTGCGGTGACTACACCATCCCATATCCAAGGGCGGACCATCTCGAACGCAACTGCTAATCTTGGAAGCCGTATGATATGGGAGTCTGGGCCGAAAATCTTTCAACATTCCCATTGTGTCTATTGAGTAACTCACTATCGGGGCCGGCAAGAATACCCGAGCCGGTCGGCATCCCCCACGGGAGATTGTTCTGGCTAAATGTGTTACCGATAAATGACCGAGATATAAGGTTCCAGTCATGGACAGTGGGCCATATAAAAGTCAAGACAAGGAGTAAGACCGACTTGCATGGTCGAGTCTTCACGCGGAGATGGTGCGAGACTAAAAAAGAGGCCTTGTTATTGGCGTATCTTGGGTTCAAGTATCAGGAAGGTGCGGCCGGGCTGTGGATCGTGGCGGTTGCTATTCGGTCCGAGACCGGGGCAAGTCCGGGGTAGCGGAGCTTTGGGCACAAAAAAGCAGGTTAGAAGGTCCAGCGCCTAGCCCTTTTTGACTGTAACCCTCTCCGCTATTCAAATGTGGCAGCGCATCCTGCCATCAACGAGTCTGAGGAATGGGGTCGACTGCCGAGCAAGGGGCGGTGAACACAAAGGGCGACATTAAGGGAGTGCCACTACTCGGGGACTGGTGTCCTGTGGTGCATTCCAAGCCTGGCGCAGAAAAGGCTCGGGGCGCCAGAGTAAAAAGGAGCCACGCGTGGGGGACAAAGTCAAAGTTCCAGGTCAAACTCAGAGTTCTACGGCAGATCGATTAGCCACGCGGACTTAGTCCGACTCAGAAAGATGATCGCGCGGACTACTCAATACGGTGGCCTGTGAGATTCCCGGGGAAATAGATTTGGCTGCCGAAGAGGGGATTCCCAGAAGGGCCCCTTTCACCCCGGATTTAGTGGTCGAGGCCCACGCCTGCTGGAACCGTGCCGCCCCCACGATGGAGGTCGTCCAGGTCGACGCTACCTATCACCGTCCCGAATGGCGACTCATGACTCCGTCAAGCCTCGTATCTCTCCATATTCTGCACTGGTCTTTGTATCTTACTGGTGAGCATCACCCGAGCATCCCCCACGCTCTACCCCAAAGCCGATCGGAGTAAATACGATCGCCGGAAGCATCTGGGGGATAACCCCATGTCGGTCCTAGTCGCCATGTAGAACTTATAAAATGGCCTGCCCAATCCGTTGTGCTCCTCTCTTGGCGCCATAGAACATAAACGCGTTGACCCCGCCCTATCCTGTCCCTTCTGCGGACTTCAGATTCCACACACTTTGTCTCAACCTACTCATTGCTGTGATTTTGTCCCTACCTGCGCTATGGCGGACGACAAGTATGCCATCGCGGACACGGACATGATGGGGGAGAAGGCGGATATGTCGCACGAGGAGGTCGTGCAACTTACAGAGCTGACAGAGGAGGAGAAAATGGTTGAGAAGAAGTTGCGCCGTCGCATTGATACATTGATTATGCCTCTGGTGGTGCTCGTTTACTTGCTGAACTATATCGATCGGTGAGTTCAAAGTTTACTTGGTTCATCGAACCCGAGACTGATTTGTTCGCTCGACAGCAACAACTACGCCGCGGCTAAACTCCAAGGTCTCACGGAAGATCTCAATTTGACCGACACCGAGTATCAAACTGGTCTTTCGGTTCTCTTCGTGGCATATATCCTCATGCAAGTCCCGAGTAATCTGATGTTGAATTACATCGGACGCCCATCGCTCTACCTGGGTTTCTTCGTGACCATCTGGGGCTTGGTCTCTGCTGTAACCTCTCAGGCAAAGTCCGTCAGTGGTATTGTGGCTTGTCGGTTTTTCCTCGGTTTCGTCGGTAGGTGACCATTGGACACGTGGTGCCCGAGCAAATTCACTAATTCGCAATTTCAGAGGCCCCTTTCTTCGCCGGCGTCCTCTTCTACCTCTCGAAATGGTACACCAAGAAGGAATTGGCCTTCCGTATGAGTATTTTCTACTCCGGTTCCCTGGTCAGCGGTGCGTTCGGAAACCTCATTGCAGCCGGCATTCTGCATGGATTGGCGGGAAAGCGCGGCATGGGTGCCTGGCAGTGGCTTTATATCATTGAGGGCAGCATCACTGTCTTCGTTGGGATTGTTATCTGCTTTGTGCTGCCCGACTTCCCAGAGACATGGAAGCTCCTGTCCCCGGAGATGCGAAAGGTTGCCGAGCGGCGCCTTGCCATTGATGCCGCGGAAGCCGATGTGGATGATAAGGGCGGTATGAGCCAGATCCAGGGCTTGAAGCTTGCGATGACCGATATTAAAACCTACATTCTCGCCCTTGGATATATGTGTATCACGGGTGCCGCCGGGTTCCAGAACTTCTTCCCAACCCTCACGAAGACGCTCGGCTACGACGACACCATTTCCCTACTACTGTGCGCCCCGCCGTATGTTTTCATGGTCATCTACAGTCTGACTCATTCGTGGGTCTCGGATAGACTGGAAGTTCGATTCTGGTTCTTCGCCTATCCGGTCGTCCTTACTATCATCGGTTTCGTTATCTTCATGACGACGGATGGCTTCGGTCCGCGCTATTTCTCCCTGTTCTTGATGGTCTTCGTCTTCGCCCAGAACGGTACCCTCTATTCCTGGATCGCCAACGCGCTGCCTCGTCCACCCGCCAAGCGTGCTGCCGCCTATGCTTTTATCAACTCGTTCGGTAACTCGGCCAGTATTTGGACTCCCTATACTTATCTTCAAAGCGAGGAGCCCAAGTACTACACCGCCCTGGGTGTCTGCAGTGGTCTACAGATCCTCGGTCTGCTTTGCGGTGTCTTCATGTACTTCAACCTGCGCATGCTCAACAAGAGGCAGGAGCGCCTGGAGAACGAGGATGTTCAGCTGTCAGAGAAGGAGCTTCGGCGATTGCAGCTTACGGCAGACACCGAGGGCATCGACATTGCCGCTGCACGGCGGTTGCAGAAGGGATTCCGCTTTGTACTGTAGGGTGATCGACCTTGCAGTCCTGAGACTTTTGCTACAATATGAACTTATGGCCATACGTGTCAGCTCATTTCCCGATATATTGCCGCGTAGATCCATGAACAATAAATGTTGCAGGACGAAGGCCAACGTCTGAAGTCTAGAACGCAGCACAAAGACGAAAATAGAGCTGGCTATCTTCAAAGCTGAGTCAAACCTCATGCAGAGTATCGCAGATGTTTCCCGCCGGTGTGGGGAACTCATGATCCTTCAAGTGGCGAGCCCATGGCCAGACCCGAGCGGGGCCAATGCAACCGGGGAAGAAGCACCCACCCACATCACGGCTGCCTTCAATCATAAAATGAGCCTTCCCACGCGACCACTTTCACCTTTGTAAACGTCGACCCCTGTTCGGAATCCCGGAACACACGATTGATTTGCACCAGTGCCAGTGTCCACAACGTGCATTCACTGAAGACACTGACCGCCTGCCTCTCTCCACAACTACCCCACACTCGAGGTTCCACCATGTACGCTCTCTCACGACCTGTCGCAAGAGCTACCCTGAGCCCAGTTTTCATACGATCGATCTCCGTTTCACACTCCATCATGGGAGCAGGTGATACCGGCTCGCCTAAGCCGCGGGGCTTCCTGGCGGAGTAAGTCCATCCCATCGATAAGTGACGTCACTACACTAACCTGGGCGTTAGGAAGGATCAATTTACGAGGCGCGAGGCGGCCCAGGAAGCCTTGTACATTCGGGCACAGGAGATGGAGAAGTACACATGCTTCCAGGTATCATTTTGTCATAGTGCTAATGCTTCGACAGACTCAAGATCCTCCGGGCAAAGCTGAAGCAGTCACAAAATCATATGGAGGAGCTCGATAAGTACCTGTAAGCACATGACCAATTCCCCACTCGCTGTAGCGGAAACAATGCTCTTGTATTATGGATACTGACAGCTTTAACAGGGAGGAATACTCGAAGAGCCAGGGAGGCGAGCAAAACTGATCCCACCTACTCTACCTCTTGTTTGCGGCGATGTGGGTCCTCAACGACCCCTAGGCTGGGATGGTTAACCAGGCATGCGACATAGGTTATGAACTTTCCAATGCCTTTTGTGTATAATTTGCCGGTCTTTATTCATGTATGCGATACCACATTTTGAAAACAATGCCAATTTGAAGCTTTGCACCCGAGCACGTGCCCTTTTTTTTTGACGACGACCCTCGACATTAGATCTTAGCCTGCCATCGCCATCGGTAGCTCAAACAGGCCCACCGCGCCATGAGGAACATCCCCAACGCGACGACCAAAACGCTACCTAGATATGCCACCATGGCCTGCTTACCAACTTTCTCGAGCATCTCACCCCCAACCGGGATACAAATGAGGGTTCTACAACATGCATTAGAACAGGTCCACTCAACCCATATAAAAGAAATGGAATAACTTACGCAAAGCTCACAATGGAATAGCAAATCCCAAACCGTCCACCGACCTCACTGGCCTTGGATATCTGCCCGATGCAGGCCGGCGCTAGACTCAAAAAGGAGCCCGACGCCAGTCCAAATACCGAGCTGTACATGTATAACCCCGGCAACGTGTTTCCGAACGGTAACCAGATTGCGAATATTGCGATTACCCCGAGACATATAAGGCCTGTTTGTGTGTTGATTCGTCCGTATTTGTCGGCGATGCCTCCGGCTACGAGTCGGCCGAGGGTGGAGAATCTGTTGCCGTCAGTATTGATGCCACGAGTCTGCGAAATTAAAGACGTCTCATACACATTCAAAGTTGACAGGAGAATGACACTAGTGGAAGTACTATATCCTTGCATGACCACGTATGTCGGGTATAAACCCAGACCAGCGAAAACTTCCAGCTCCAGACCTACCAAGTGAGTCAGCCGCCTAATTCACCAATTTACAAAACGTCAAGCAGACTCACTGAATGTCCCCAACGTCAACCAAGTAAATCTCGTATCCTTAAAGGCATTCAGATTGATAGTCGACCTGCTCCTCCCCTTGGGCAGCCTCGACCTAACCAGCGCAATCCCCAACCCACACATAACCGCGACCATAAGAGCCAGCAACCGGATAGCCCACTGGTATCCGAAGCTCGTAAACGCCGCCCTCAAAACAAGCGGGAAAGTCACACCACCAAGCCCTCCCCCGGCCATCGCAGTCCCCATCGCCATCCCAACCTTCCGATCAAACCAATGCGGCACAGCAGCCAGCGCAGCCGTACTTAGCAGCGCAGCACCCGTCCCAGTGAGAACACCAAGCGTTAAAACGAAATGCCAATAGAGCTTACACTCCGCCAGAAGAAGCAGTCCGGCGACATAACACACAGTACCGGCGATAAGAATCCCCGTCGGACCGTACCGGTCAAACATAGGACCGATCTGAAGGCTTAGAACTAGCCCGAAGAAAGTGAATAGACCCGGAATCCACCCGACGGCACTGGTGGAGTAATTTGACAATTGGTGGGTTGCGAAATAGCTTTGGAGAACGCCCGTGGAATTCATCATTCCGTAGGTGGCCATTAACACGAAGAAACATCCTGCGACGACGAGCCAGGAGCGAGTTCCGCCGTCTGGGAATGTGTCGTCGATGCCGGGTTCGCGGATATGGGTGGTGTGTGTGGTTATGGCGGAGAGCTGGGCTGGGGGTTCGATTATTTCGAAGACTGGGCGTGGTCTTTCATCGTGGTGATGGAGACTTGCTCGGGAGGTGTGGGCGCTGCTTAGGCCGGACACGTCTGGGTAATCTGGAACGGTGCATGGCTGTCCTGATAATAAGGTGCTGGACTTTCCCTCGGTGGCCATGTTGTTCTGGTTGATAGACAATACATCCTCGTTCATGGTGGAAACGTAGGTTGGAGTTATCTCCTCAGCGGCTTCGATGCCGATGTCCCGGGTTTCGGTGACTCATTGATAAAGATGTGTTATACGGGCGTATTGCGATTGGTAGGAAATATCTTGGGCTGCGGACCGGGGGGTTCGAGGAACAGATGCAGTCGTGGAGTGGGGATTTGGGATTTGCTTCCCAGGTTGGATATCATTCGCGAGGGTTGTGCTAGCGTCGGGAGGGCCATCCGATCCTTTCAAAGCTGACGGAGGAGTAGACTTGGTTTCATGTCTGCTCAATTCAAGGCTCTGGCTGTCAATATTAACATTGAGCTAGCCGATGGTGACAATTGGAACTTAAATCAAGGGTGAGCTCCGGAGTACATAAGTGTTGCAACTATATCAGGGTGGAGAAGTTGCCCTCAACTGCCCCGCACTCAAATGGACACTAGTACGTTTGGAGACCGCGTCGATCTAAGAGATACAAGATCAGTGCGCCATCGAATCTTAAAATCTCAAAGTCATTCCGTGAGGACAGACTCCATTGGTATTTGATTGTTTGTAGTGAGGTCATGTGGGAATGGCATGGCCGCCTTGAATATCCTCGACCATTTCAGAGCGCTTCACTTTGATGAACGCCCACTGGAAAGACAAGTCATAATCGTTGCATGAAGGTCATAGCAATTGAGGTCCAAAACCTTCGCCAGTCATTAAATAATGGATATTCTTGATGTTATACCTAGCACCGGAGTGAGTACCCGAGGTCATGTCAGTGGCCATCGCAATCAAATAATTCCCAATGGAATTATTTTGTCATGTACATAAGAGAGAAATTTTATCTTCTAATTTATGTATTCCTTAATGCTTTCTGACAAGATCTCACAAGTGGGTGGTCATGGTGCATTGTGCATCCCCGCGGTGGTATGATCGGGTGGCGAAACCCCGAAGCAAGATCCCGACTTTTCCCTTTCAACCAGCAACAGTGGTGTGACACTTCCATAGTGGAATTACCTCACCACAAATCAACCCTAAAAATTTTCTGAGCTGTCAGGTGCCCGTAAATCTAGTATATTATCGGTCTTGCCATGTTGACCTATGAAGAACGTATAACCACCATCCGAATCCCAGAGTGAATCACTTCCTCCACCATGCAGTGCAGCAGCAGAATTATCATGAGAAACATCACTCCAACGTTACCTCATCGAGGCCGCAGCCGCTTTCGCGTCGTGAATACTACCCCAATCAAACCTCAACCATCATACAACCCGTCCCCAGACTCCGACGAACTCGCATTTCGCCTTTGCGAACTCTCCTTACAAAAAATGCAAAAGGAGGCGCGATCCCATGAGCCTAATTTGAGACATGTGGTTGCATGCAACTCCATGCAACGTCATGCGCACAAAGACCTACTACATCGACTCGACCTTCTACAAAGAGCCGGTATACAACCGTTGCCGCTTCTTCCCGGGGCGGACGATATGTCGGATGCCGAAATTTGGGATATGAGGACACTTGAGCTAGCTGTTTCTGAGTTGGAAAGAAGTAGTAGGAAAGGGGAAAGGGCACGATCTAAGTGTTTTCAGCAGATCAAGGAGATGTAAAGTGAGATACCCTTGATGTCTCTTGAAACCCTATTTTAGATGAGGACATGACTTTGATTTGCGTTTTGAAATTATTCTCTTGCAATACCACCAGCACTGGAAACTTTGGCTAGAAAAGCCTAACAGAGTGTCCTCACCCATTCTGAAGCTTCCCGTATTTACTTTTTGCATCAAATTACTCTACGATCACCGTCACTCCAGTGTTACCTTTCACTAGACCCGTTTTAAAACCCCCCTTGCAACTTTCGACGCAGTCTGGCCTGCCCCCGGGGCCGCTGACTCAGCGGCAATGTGCAGAGCCCGACAGCTCGTCGGCTTTTGTCCCTCGCAGTCTTGGCAACGCGAGTGCCGATGCCGATGCAGTTCTTATGATCGTTTGGCGGCCTCCGGAAGGGTGCATTGAGAAGGTATGCCGGGTTTCTAGAAGAGTGGTCTGCTCGTATCAAGTGCATGCATTTGGGAGAACACATCAATCGATAAAACATCACATTTTGCGTGGTGATGTGTCAGCGGAAGGAAGTTCGCTTATCCTCCGTTTTCCTCGGAGGCTCCACAGCTGTTGGTTCGCCGAGACTTTGGTCCGGTACGTCGGTCATCATGCACGTCGGACAAGTCATTAACCTGAATAGGGGGCTCCAAAACGAAAATGATCCGTTCCGCCATGTGGATGAAACCCGATCAACTCGGAGGTTCCCTTGTCATGGCTAACTCCGATTGGGCCCGCACACTCGGGGTGATCCTGCTGTACTATCATAGTATGTTGGAGGCCCCACTGGGTCCATTCGAGTATTATTAGCCCAGTATAAAACATCCGGGCTCCCGCGGATGGATGGTCGCTGACAAGCTATCTCCAACTCATTCCAACATGGAGGATCCGACCCAGCCCTCATCGTCCCGAAGAGGGTCGATCGATATTAAATATGAGTCTGAGAGTGCGGCGACGATCATGGGTGATGAGACCCCTCGCAAGGACAGCAGCCCTGGTTCCAGTCAACACAATGACTGGAGCTTGCTTTCTCGGATTCAACAACAACACGAACGAGACTTGGCCTCCGGGTTCAAGCGACAGGAATTGGGCGTCACTTGGCAAAACCTCAATGTCGATGTCATCAGCTCGGAAGCTGCCGTTAATGAGAATGTTTTGTCTCAATTCAATATTCCCAAGCACATCAAGGAATCTCGGAACAAGCCCCCGCTGCGAACTATCCTGAAAAACAGCCATGGCTGCGTCAAGCCGGGTGAGATGCTCTTAGTCCTGGGTCGTCCAGGCTCGGGTTGCACAACCCTGCTCAAGATGCTCGCAAACCGCCGCGGTGGCTTCAAGGCAGTGGAGGGAGATGTGCGGTTCGGCTCGCTAACCTCGGATGAGGCCACCAAGTACCGCGGCCAGATCGTCATGAACACAGAGGAGGAACTATTTTTCCCAACCCTGACCGTTGGCCAGACCATGGACTTTGCAACTCGCCTCAAGGTTCCCTTCAAGCTTCCGAACGGCGTTGAGTCCGCCGAGGCTTATCGTGAAGATAACAAGAAGTTCCTGCTCGAGTCCATGGGTATCTCACACACCGAGGACACCAAGGTCGGCAACGAATATGTCCGTGGTGTCTCCGGTGGTGAGCGCAAGCGTGTCTCCATCGTCGAATGTCTCGCCACTCGAGGATCCGTCTTCTGCTGGGACAACTCCACTCGTGGTCTGGATGCCAGCACTGCTCTGGAATGGACCAAGGCTGTTCGTGCCATGACCGATACTCTGGGTCTCTCGACAATCGTCACTCTGTACCAAGCCGGTAATGGAATTTACGAGCTCTTCGACAAGGTGCTTGTTCTCGACGAGGGCGAGCAGATCTACTACGGTCCCCGGGCCCAGGCTCGGCCGTTCATGGAAGAGGCTGGATTTGTCTGCCGTGAAGGATCCAACGTTGCTGACTTCCTCACTGGTATCACTGTGCCCACGGAACGCCGCATTCGCGACGGCTATGAAAACCGCTTCCCCCGTAACAAGGAAGCCCTGCGCGAGGCATATGAAAAGTCTCCCATCTATGAGCAGATGACTGTTGAATACGACTACCCGAACACCGAGGATGCACGCGACCGAACCCAGGACTTCAAGGACGGTGTCGCCTTTGAGACATCCAACCAACTCCCGAAGAACAGCCCTCTGACTGTAAGCTTTACCGAGCAGGTCAAGGCTTGTGTGTCTCGTCAGTACCAGATTATCTGGGGAGACAAGGCTACTTTCATCATCAAGCAAGTTGCGACACTGATGCAGGCCTTGATTGCGGGATCCCTGTTCTACAGTGCTCCTGACAACTCTTCTGGTCTTTTTGTCAAATCTGGTGCTCTATTCTTCTCGTTGCTGTACAACAGCTTGCTCGCCATGTCTGAAGTTACAGACTCGTTCCACGGTCGTCCTGTCTTGATCAAGCACAAGGGCTTTGCTTACTTCCATCCTGCGGCTTTCTGCATTGCTCAAATCGCTGCCGATATCCCCGTGCTGCTGTTCCAAATCAGCATGTTCTCGCTCGTGGTTTACTTTATGGTTGGCCTGTCAATGTCGGCTGGCGCGTTCTTCACGTACTGGATCATGGTGTTTGCGACAACGATGGTAAGATTGAGCTTCCGTCCTAGATTTATAGAAACTAGCTAATTTTCCACAGTGTATGACTGCTCTCTTCCGAGCCATTGGTGCTCTCTTCTCCACATTCGACGGAGCTTCGAAGGTGTCTGGATTCCTTATCTCCGCGCTGATTATGTATACCGGTTACATGATTCATAAGCCGCAGATGCACCCTTGGCTGGGCTGGATTTTCTGGATCGACCCATTGGCCTACGGATTCGAGGCCCTTCTGTCCAACGAATTCCACGGCAAGACTATCCCTTGTGTTGGCAACAATCTCATTCCTCAAGGTCCTGGCTACACGGATTCCGCCCACCAGTCCTGCGCTGGTGTTGGCGGAGCCATTCAGGGCAACACCTATGTCACCGGTGACCAGTACCTCCACTCACTCTCTTACAGCCACTCCCACTTGTGGCGAAACTTCGGTATCAATTGGGCATGGTGGGTGCTGTTTGTCGTTGTCACCATCATCGCTACTTCCAGATGGCAGTCCCCTGGCGACAGCGGAAGCTGTCTCGTTATCCCTCGTGAGCGCCTCGAGCAGCACCGCCAAGTTGTCAAGTCCGATGAGGAGTCTCAAGTCCAGGAAAAGTCCAAGAAGCCGTCCGATTCCGGCACCGTTAGCGAAGACGATATTAACAAGCAGCTCGTTCGCAACACGTCGGTCTTTACCTGGAAGGACTTGCAATACACTGTGAAGACGCCTACTGGGGACCGGGTTCTCCTTGATAACGTTTATGGATGGGTGAAGCCCGGTATGCTGGGTGCACTGATGGGCTCCTCCGGTGCGGGCAAGACTACTCTGCTCGATGTTCTGGCGCAACGGAAGACTGATGGTACTATCCGTGGTTCCATCCTGGTTGACGGTCGCGAGCTTCCCGTTTCATTCCAGCGTTCTGCTGGATATTGTGAGCAGCTCGATGTTCTTGAGCCGTTTGCGACCGTCCGCGAATCTTTGGAATTCTCGGCTCTGCTCCGCCAGGCTCGGGATACTCCACGCGAGGAGAAGCTGAAATACGTCGACACTATCATCGATCTTCTGGAGCTGCACGATATAGCAGATACTTTGATCGGTTACGTCGGTGCTGGTTTGAGCGTTGAGCAGCGCAAGCGTGTCACCATCGGTGTCGAGCTTGTGTCCAAGCCCAGCATTCTGATTTTCTTGGACGAGCCCACCTCTGGTCTCGATGGACAGTCTGCTTACAACACCGTTCGATTCTTGCGAAAGCTCGCCGATGTTGGTCAGGCCGTCTTAGTTACCATTCACCAGCCCTCTGCTCAATTGTTTGCCGAATTTGACACTCTGCTCTTGCTCACCAAGGGTGGAAAGACCGTCTACTTCGGTGATATCGGTGACAACGGTCAGACCGTCAAGAATTACTTCGACCGCTATGGCGCTCCTTGCCCCAGCAACACCAACCCTGCTGAACACATGATTGACGTGGTCTCCGGACACCTTAGCCAGGGCAAGGACTGGAACCAGGTCTGGCTCGAGTCGCCTGAGAACTCTAAGGCACTCAAGGAACTTGACGGAATCATTAGCACCGCTGCATCCAACCCGCCTGGTACTTTCGATGACGGTCGCGAGTTTGCCACCTCTATCTGGGAACAAACCAAGCTTGTGACTCTTCGCATGAGCACTGCTCTCTTCCGTAACACCGACTACGTCAACAACAAGTTCGCTCTGCACATTGGATCTGCCCTGTTCAATGGTTTCTCTTTCTGGATGATTGGAAACAGCATCGGCAGCATGCAACTGCGCCTCTTCACAATTTTCAACTTCATTTTCGTTGCTCCTGGTGTCATTAACCAGCTGCAGCCCCTGTTCTTGGAACGCCGAGCCATCTACGAGCAGCGTGAGAAGAAGTCCAAGATGTACTCGTGGTGGGCCTTCGTGACTGCTCTCGTCGTGTCCGAGATCCCATACCTCTGCATCTGCGCCGTGTTGTACTTCGTGTGCTGGTACTGGACCATCGGCGGGGTCACCGCTGCCGATAAATCAGGCCCAACCTTCTTCATGATGCTGCTTTATGAGTTTGTCTACACTGGTATCGGTCAATTCGTTGCCGCCTATGCCCCCAACGCGACATTCGCCGCTCTGGTCAACCCCCTGATCATCGGTACCCTGGTCTCATTCTGTGGTGTCCTTGTTCCCTACGCCCAGATCCAAGAGTTCTGGAGATACTGGATCTACTGGATGAATCCATTCAACTACCTTATGGGTGGTCTTCTTGTCTTCAATATCTGGGACACCGACATCAAGTGCAAGGAGAGCGAGTTTGCCATCTTCAACCCTCCCAATGGAACCTCTTGCGGTGACTACCTGAGCACTTTCATGGACACCATCGGTGTTCGCATGAACCTGGTCAATCCCCTCGCGACCGAGTCTTGCAAGGTCTGCGAATACACTTATGGGAGCGACTACCTCTACACCCTCAATCTGAAAAAGTACTACTACGGCTGGCGCGATATTGGTATTGTTGCAATTTTCGCTCTCAGCTCGTATGCTTTGGTTTACTTGTTGATGAAACTGCGGACAAAAGCCTCGAAGAAGGCCGAGTGATTGGATGAAGATAAATGGATAGACCTTTAGATAGGCGTTTTGGGGATTTTTGCTTTTTACATGCGTACATATACATTTCAGTTTAGATTGGCTATGGCCACAAAATATAACGAATAATCATCACTCAACGGAGCTCCCAACCATGTTCAATCCACACTGCCTTTAGTCTCACTGCTCATTATTCTCCGCACTGACCAGTCGTGACCGGTCAGAAATCTGCCCTGCCAGGTGAAGCACTGAGACACTAGCCAGAATCTCAAGAATAGACACGGTGCTTTCCAAGGTTTTCGATATCCAATTTCGCAGCTCAACAGCCACATGCGAGTCGGCCCCGAACTCGGAAAGCGGAGTCAGTGGATCGATCCTGTCCACAGAGATATCAAGTTGTGCGGCAATCTTCCCACAAACCGCATCAAAGACAATTGGAATAGCCTCTTCCTTCGTTTTGCACGCCCGTAACATATCCCTCAATGCCCCAATGGCATCCTCCGAGTCGCCACTCTCAAAGCCCTGGAATCGGCGCCTAAAATGTGCAAAAAGCGGCGCGTCGAAATTACCCAGGGAATCACCATCTTTCCATTCCCCCAACCCCGTCACGATTTGTGACATGCCACCTGTAGGAGGCTGCGAGATAGCAAATTCAACAAGCGACAACAAAGTCGCCGTATCAGTCCCCTTAAACCCTTGATTCTGCATCCTGGTAGCAAGTTCCTTATTCGCAGCCAGATATCCCACATCGGTGACCGTGCCGAGATCCAATGAGACTCCCGGAAGGCCCATCGCGTTCCGGTATGCTGCGAAGGCGTCCATGAATGCGGAGCCTGCGGCGTAGGCGGATTGAGTTGCGTTTCCTATGATGCCGCTGATGGATGAGAGCATGAGGAAGAAATCTACATCTGTTGGTAAGTGTCTATGTAGGTTCCAAGTTCCGTTGTATCGGGGTCGCAGGACGGTATTGTAGTCTTCGGTGGTCATTTTTTCGATGTGGACGTCCTGGGGCCGTTAGAACATTATGTTTTCTGGAATGGCTTGCACGGGTCTCGGGTACCTTTAACACCATGGCTCCGTGTATCAATCCGCGAATAGGGGGTTGGGTCTCGGA
The DNA here is from genome assembly GCF_028974065.1 of Penicillium cinerascens. Lineage (NCBI taxonomy): Eukaryota > Fungi > Ascomycota > Eurotiomycetes > Eurotiales > Aspergillaceae > Penicillium > Penicillium cinerascens. Next base: position 2,451,218 of record NW_026695290.1, on the reverse strand, counting down.
TACAGCGACGAACATTTGGGCAACTTCGGCTTCGTTGGTGATATCGCAAGCGTGCACCGTGACCGTGATGTGTTTGGTTTGAAGATTTCTTACTGTTGTTTTTGCTGCCTCTCCTGACAGCCCACTTCGGTTAACGAGTATCAGATGTTTTGCACCATGATCTGACATCCACAGAGCAATTGCACGCCCGATCCCCCCAAGGCCACCAACAAGAATGTATGATGCGTCTCCTCGGAACAAGTCGCTTTTGTCCTTTGGAAGCAGTATCTGTGGAGGTATGTTTAGACTCGTTCTAAGTTAGTTGTACACCATAGACTTACTTTGACCAGATCATCATTACCTTCTGTTGTAACCACAACATGTTTCTCAGAAGGTATTGCATTGAAAGCCTCCTCTATTGCTCCCACTTTCTGCACCATGAACGACGATGGCCCGCAGATTCTCCCCTCATGTAAAAACCGAACTATTTTTCCAAATACGTGACGTGTGATATCCGATCTTTCTTTTTGAAATTGATATATATTGAACGTCGAGAACATGACGTTTCTTACCGGACAGAACAAATTGTGTTCATCTTCCTTTTGGATATCGCGGGTCCGAAGTTGGATCAAACGTCCAAAAGAAGCAACGCATTTCCAGACCCCTTGTAAGCTAGAGGATTCGGTTGCAGAGAATGTAATGGCAACGTTTGCCTTCTGACCATTAGTGATCTCCAAAATCCTCCTAGGAATGTTTCCCTCATCAATAAGCACACGATGGGGGGGGATTCGGAAGCGATTTGACAATATCTCTTTTTGGATCTTGCTTTCTACCGTTGCTATAATTGCAGCGCTTCGCATGCAGCATAATTCAATTATTGCCTGACCATACCAGCAGGCAGCATCTTGTATTAAGACGGTGTCGTGTGGTCGGATTCGGGCCAGGTAGTGAACGACATAGTATGCTGTTGTATAGACGACGGGCAATGCCGCTGCAAGTTCGTAGGACGTGTTGTCGTTTATCTTTTGGAAGGCGGATGCCTCGCTCTGATAAAAAGTCCTTGCTGTTCCCACCCCCAAGCAGGCAACCCGATCTCCCATCGAGAAGCCTTCAACGTCTTGTCCCAGTGCGCAGATTTTTCCACTACACTCTAGTCCCAGGGTACTGCCAGTGTTTATCAGTTTCGATTCATGGAAGATGTCAAATTCGTTCAGTCCAAAGGCCCGCACTTCGATCCCGATATGCCCGGCGGGAATCTCGGCCATTTCGCAATCCTTTGTGAAATACGGTTGTGGTTGATTCCCATCTGCGCTGGATAGCCTAGCTGGACAGACTTTCTGTCGGAATGATTGCTCGGAATATTTCTCTTCTCGCTCGGCTTGCTTGATATCCGACTTGAATTCTTCTCGTTCAATCACTCGGGGAATCAAAACAACACCATCCCTCTCCACGTACTCTGTATCCTCAGCAGTGCTTCCTCTTTGGATGAAATGTGCTTCAATCACTCCGAGTATAACCTCGGCAGCACGACAATCTGGAAGAGGATTCAATGAATCCAAATCCAGCGTGATAATGGGTCCAGCGCCTGATTCTGAGCGAGCCGTTCTAGAAAATCCAGAGGCAAGCCCTGCTTCTGGACAGCTAGAGTCAACAGTTCCACCACGAGTGACCCAGAGGACTCCGGCGCTGTGAAGAAATATATCTTTCACTTTTTCCAATGTGTCAAACTGCATGCTCCCGAATATTTGTGTTTGCATGTCACTTAATACCACGCAGATCTCGTCTTTGGCTTGGACGTTCGCAATATTCGTCAGAGTGAGTTTGCATCCAAGCTTTTCGAGATTGCCTTGCAGAGACTCGACGACAGGCTCATCATGACCCTTCTCAGAAATAATCGTAAATCGTTTCTTCCTGGATTCCATATCCCTCCGCGGGCGTGAGACAGTAAATCTGTCGCTGCTAGTTGCAGGACCAGATTCTCCAAGATTGTATGTCGTAAACTCTGCGTCTTGGAGCGCCTGACCTAACTCGTTCCTTTCCATGTTGTCCTTGAAGGGAGAATGGAGGATCTCTGCCGGCCACAAGTACAGTGTACTAATCATCAACGCATCCAGAATGCTTCCCTCTGGGTTGAAATAATCCATAATCAAAAGATAGCTCGATGGCTTTAACATTGACCGAAGATTAGCTAGGACACGTTGAATGGAACGCACTGAGTGAAAGCCATGTGGGGCAATTATCACATCGTAGAGCTGGCTCTCGAGTCCTTGTTCAGAGATATCGCGCTCAATATCGAGCTTCGTGAAGCTTGTTAGTTCCGACCAAGGCGCTAGGCTCGACTTGATTTTGTCAAGCTCTGAATTGTCTTTGTATGTGATCGTGTATTTAATGCAGCGTGGTGTCCGATTTTGACTTTCTAATCCTGCCACGAGGCGCTGTGAGAACATTCTACATGGCTGGCCCGTTCCCTCGCTGATCTCAAGAACTGAGATATCTGGCTTTTTATTACCAATTAAGTCGAGATATCGGGACGCACAATTGTATGTATGGTCGGTGGAGAGGACCTCCCAGTGCGCATTCCATAGTTCGGCTCTGCTTTCTTGATTATCTTTTTCGTCGTCTTCGAATATTGAAGATATATGCGCTCTGATGGCGCGGAGTAGTCTGGCCATGGACTGGGGAGTTTGTCTTTCTTTGATTTCGTCTATCTTTGCGGTGTTCACTATTCCTTGGTGAGCATCGCCTCTCTGAAGGAGCTCTGCGAGACTGGATCTATACTTGTTTACAACAATATCGCTTCTGTTCCGATCATGTTGATTGGATCTCGTGAGGATGTCATTCACGAGAGAAGACGTGTAGTCCTCACATTCCTCTCGCAGTGGGGATCGCTTCACCGATTCCGCATTTCCATGCCGTTCCAAAATCTGACCAGCAAAGGCGTAGCCGAGCAAGAAAGCAGGATCGGGCTGCCACTCAATGCCATAGACAAGCGGAACATATTTTGACCGTTTGAAATCATTCGGCCCAATGTCAAGTCGTTTACATCGGAGCCCGTTCACGAATATCTTAGGCTTCGAGCTGCATAATTGATTATTGCTGTCCGCCGCGACAATGGATGCCAAGACCGAATCATCTGGACTTGTTTGAACATGTGTACACGTGCTTATTACTTCACCAACACATGAGACTATGCAGGTTGCCACTCGCATACTCTCAATGGAAACAGGTATCAGGGGCCCTCTCTCAAGAGACGCACCATCTGCCAGCGTGGCAAAAATCGCATGGAACATACTATCCAAGGTGCATGGGTGGATCAGTAGTGGATGGTTGAACTGCATCGGCATTGCAGCTGCAATATTGGGAAGTGTGATTTCTGCAAAACATGCACCATTCTCCGTTGTATGCGCCACGGCCAAATTGGCAAAACAAGGACCATAGTCCAGGCCAACATGTCGTAGCCTTTCATAAAGTTGACCCACATCGATTATTGAAATGCTCGCCGACGCACTCGCAGGGAGCATCGCGGAACCAACAAGGTCGGTGGGGTTCGCTTCATCAGTATCGTCGTGCTTTATCTCCACCCCGACAACCCCGGTACAGTGCTCGGTCCATCGGTTATCATTCGACACCGAGTATACATGAAATCTGTACCTCCGCTCCAATCGATCGGGCTTTTCTTCACTAAGAGGGCGCAACGATGTCATGATCTCAATGCCAATGGTTTCAGGGATAATCAATGCCGATCGTATTGAAATATCCCGCAAAGCAAACGCCGCAACTTCACCGATATCTGTGGCCAATTGCATAGCCGCTTCGATGGCAATGCATATGTATCCTGCAGCAGGGAAAACGATATCAGATTGAACTTTATGGTCCATGAGCCACGGTATCTCCGAGGCGCGTAAGTAGTTTCGCCAACGTGGTTCGAATGGGCAGGCCATGTTATCCGGTGCTCCGAGGAGATCTGTTCGTGGAAACTCTCGGTTCCTGAACATTTTACTTAGGCGGGGCTCGACCCAGTATGATCTAGTATGGTTCCATGAATATTGGGGTAGATCCACTAGAAGTCGTGGGATTCGTTTCTCACTCGTTGCTTGACGATTGATTGATTCAAAGCGTAATGAGTAGTTCAGGGATGCCATTTTTGCCATGGCGTTGAGTGCGACCGATACGGCATCTTGTTTTCGCACCAGGACGCTCGCATACTCAATATCGGCTGCTTTTAGCTTCACATCTGCCTGAATTATTTGCTTCACCGGAGCAGATAGAGCCGAATGCGGGCCAATTTCGAGGATAAGATCAACGATGGGTTTCTGAGCAGCGCCCAGTCTTTTTACCCGCCTGCCGGCAGAGATTCCGATTCCGGTATGCCGAGTGTTAGTTTCAAAACAAAGTTTCTTCACCGACTCGGCGAACTTGACCTGGCCAAGTAAATTCGACACCCAGTATGGAGGCCCAAGCGCATCCGGTTGAATCTCCGTACCAGTGACAGAAGAGAAAAAGGAAATTTGATTGTCGGGGTTCTGAGGCTTCCTCGGTGCAATGTGATTTATTGAATGCAAGTACTCATTGGCGACAAGCTCCATGTGATGAGAATGATAAGCAACATCCACATTTAAGCGACGGCTAAAAGCTGGATTGTCCTTGAGGGCCTCGGTCAATTCATCGATCGCATCTGTATCCCCGGAAACAGTCACACTGGAGGGACTGTTGATGCAGGCAACTACGGCTTTTCCAGACTCTAACCTTGTCAAGTAGGGCTGAATTTCCTCGGGGGACATTCCGATTGCCATCATGCCACCGTGTACTTGGGCTGTCAGTAATTGGCAGGCAGCCATGCCGCGGTAGAACGCTATACTCATCGCGTCTTCCATGCTCAAGGCGCCACTTGCATATGCTGCGGCAATTTCGCCACTGGAGTGGCCTGCAACTGAAGCTGGATACACACTCCATGACGCCAGAAGGTCAACAAGGGCGATTTGTAAAGCTGAACATATGGTCTGGCTGAGCAAAGGATGTCTCAGGTGTGAATCTTCTGAAGTCGTGATCATTTCATCTAGAATTTCTTAGCTTCATCGTTCCATCAGATTTACCTTATGTAGAATCACATACCGTAGACCCTGAATGAAGCTCGAACCGTCCCCAGAAAGGTGTCAATTTTCGATATTGACTCCCGGAATACCGGATAGGCCTGAAGTAGCTCCCTTCCCATGCCAGCCCACTGTGCTCCTTGGCCTGTGAATACGAATGCCAAAGTCGGGATTCGAACAGAGCTTCTTATTTTGATGGTACCAGATAGTGAATCAATCAAGTTAGGGACTGAAGTCCCGATGACCCCGGTTTTCCACATAAATTGAGATCGGCGTTCGTTGAGTGTGAAGGCGAGATCATCCAAGAAGTCATCACCCATAAATGTCTGCTTGGTCGAAAGATAATTGTGAAGTCTTCTGATCTGCTCGTGGCATGCCCATTCGTCAAATCCAGATACCATGAACATTCTGTGCTTTTGTGATGGCCGCCTGGGCTGTGGTACGTCGACGTGCACATTTTGAAACAGATTTGATGGCCCCAGGAACCATCGCTCGAGACCACGACTTGCAAGATACCCGAAAGCATCCTCCATGATGACATGAGCATTGCTTCCTCCGTATCCGAAGCTGTTGACAGATACCCGATGGGGCCCGGGTGCTTCCCATGGTTCTGGGGTTAATTGGACCTAATGATGTCAGGGCATGTAAATATAGAAAACCCGGAAAGGGACAGACTTTGAGATTCCATTTCTCCAACGGTATCCGTGGATTTGGTGTCTTGAAATTACGACTTGGTAGAATCATACGATTCTCCAACATGAGGACTGCCTTGATGACACCCGCCACCCCACTCGCACCTTCGAGGTGTCCAACGTTTGTTTTGATGGAACCAATTCTAATCGCTTGCCCAGGGCCTCGGTCGGATCCAAACACTCGAGAAATCACGCCCGTTTCTATTGGATCGCCTGCCTGTGTGCCGGTACCATGGGCCTCAACAACTTCGGTTTCCTTCGGGTCTAGACCCACCCGTCGATACACATCGCGGATCAAAGTTTCCTGTGCGGTACCGCTCGGCAGTGTGATTCCCGTCGTTCGGCCATCCTGATTTGATCCAGTTCCTCGGATGACAGCGCGTATTGTGTTTTGGTCACGGAGGGCATCGGCTAGTGGCTTGAGTATGAGGCAATCGACAGCCTCACCTCGGGCATAGCCATTTGCTTGCTCGTCAAAGGTGTAACAACGTCCATCCGAGGAAAGAAACCTGGCATGAGCAAATCAGCCTGAAGTCAATCGGGATTGTTGTGGGGTACTGACCTCATCATGCTCATCGTCGACATGAATTCGTGACTGAGAATCAGATTGAAACCAGCTGCGACTGCCATGGACGCGTCACCGGTTTGAAGGCTCTGGCATGCTAGGTGTAGCGCGACAAGACTACCGGAGCATGCAGTGTCTACTGTGACACTGGGACCTTTCAGGTCGTAGAAGTAAGAAATACGATTGGCAACCATGGCCCGAGACTGCCCGGCGTTTGTACACTGGTACATTGGTACGCACTCCGGGTCACGAAGAAGAATGTCGGTGTAGTCTGCACTGAAGGATCCGACAAAACACGAAGTTTTGCTTCCCATGAATTGCGACAGGGGAATTCCGGCTTTTTACAGTCAGTGAGTGAGTGGTGGTTTTGATTGAGAAGAATACCATTTTCCAGCCCCTCGTAAGTTATTTCAAGCAAGAGCCTCTGTTGAGGATCCATGGCCTAGAATGCGCTATTAGAGATGTGATGGAATTGCGTTTCTGATGATACGTACAGCAGCCTCGTCGCTGGTCATGTTGAAAAATGGCGCATCAAACAGAGATACATCCTCTTCCAGGAAGTGTCCTCCTTCCACATTAATCTGCATAGCCGCCATGAGTATCCCGGTTCATCGCCTTCTTTACTCGGAGACTTACCATCCCATGGCGGGCATGATCTGGATGATAGAATGCTTTGTTATTCCAGCGTTTCTTCGGGATAGGTTTCCACCCCTCTCGCTGCTCAATTATCATTTTCCATAGATTTTCAACGTTCGTTGCATCGCCCGGTCCTCGGAAGCCCATTCCCACAACTGCTATTGGCATACTCGCGTCTGCAGCAAGGATCGACAAATCATCACCAAGATCGTCCGGATCTTGGGTTGCAATGCATTCTGAGAATGATTCCGAGCTGCTCGCTTCGATGGTTATTGGGATGTCTTGCATGTTCCAAACGCTAGCACTCAAGCCAGCTTGATCAGTTAGTGTTCAGTTGGACTGATTAGTGAAGAATGGAAAGATTTGCTAGAATAACAGGTTTAAGGAAGTACAATAGCCCATGAACGGCTCATCGGACGCTGCTTACTTCTCTCGGTTCATTTTCTGAATAAAGTATAATTCCTCACATCCAGGCATGGCAAAGAAAAAGGCCGGTTGAGACCTGAGATAAGGTAGTACAAGACTCAGCAAAGCATTGCCTAGAAGAAGACAAACAGTATACTCCCGGGCTCCTTCCTTAACGAGTTATCGCGTGACTTTGAATCAAATTTGGCCCATGTCATGCCTACGCCCAGTATGATCACATTCCCGACATCTTAATTGACAAATTTCGAATGGCAGTGGCCATGATGGCAACATTCATTCGATCGGTGGGAATACCATGACCCTTTCCATGCACCACGAAGGTTGACCCCTGTGGGTCACAAATTCGATGAAGGGCAAGTGAGCATTCAAACAAAGGATCTTTAGCCCCCGCAACATTTACACAGGGAATTTTGATGTACCCCTCGAGCCCTTCATCTATGACGGGATATTCGCCCGGGTGCATACGGAAGGGTGGCAAAGAGTTGACAAAGATAGCACACCGAAAAAGAGGCGGCTCGTGCGGCGAAATTTTGGCGTGGTGAATGAGAAACCCGGCGGCCAAGGTTCCTCCATGTGAGAATCCCAGGACCCCGTCGAAGGGACCGTGGAGGGAAATCGTCTCGTACAGTAGGTCGTATGCCTCGATAATTTCAGAGTCGTTGTCGTCTTCGGCAGAAAACGTTCTTGGAAACCTATAGTAGCTGTAATACGGACCGTTGTAGTAGCCTGCAATGCCCGGCCCGGCGTCGGAGTCGACCTCGCCTTCGAGAAAGTGGAATGTCACTGTATTATCCCGTTGCAGATCCCCGATAAGCCCGCCTGTTCGCCATTAGAATGGGTCTTGTTTTGTGCTGTGCAGATTTCTGTACTTAATTGGGACCGCAGGATCTACTATCTGTTAGTCTGATATATCATATCTTTCACAGATACTGACCCTTTCGCTCGTTCCCCAGCCATGGAGACACAAAAGCCGCAATGGCATCTCGTGGAGTTTGGAAATGAAAAGCCACCGGCGATATCCTGGGTTCCAATTCTTAGGTCTCTGTGTCAAGCTCCCGTACTTTTAAGCTCGGTGGCCACGCCTGTCCGCTCATTTTATATCTACCTACTTCGACCCTTTCAACCCGCTCCTAGGTAAGCCGGACACTTAGTGTACCGAGGTGTCCAGTTCCAAAAAAAGTCACCGTGCATGGTAAATGATCCTGTTCTTTTCATAGGATTTGAGAAGGGGTTGCACATATGTGCGGGAACCTGGGACCTTGGCACGCTTACTACTTGGTAGGTATATGTTGCGCATCGTAAAACCCCTACGAAGGCGATTACTTTGGCTGGTCTCTGGGAAATTTTTTTTTTTTTTTTTGCTGGAAAATTGCAATAGATACAAAGCAGTTGATGGTTTCAGAATGAATCTGGAACAAGAATGAGAAATAAAAATAAAGATTTCAATTGAGAATTTAAAAAGAAGCTTAGATTTTAGATGCGCTTCGGCTACTTTCCAGGTACTCAATCAGACGGGCGCATGATCTCTACAATTGCTCTAATAAGGCTAGTAATAAGATCTTTGTCAAATTGACTTCTCACTAGAATCACTACCGATCTCAGTAGTAGAAAGCTGGCAACATCTCTGAGCGAAGTGTCTCACCTGAACTCCAGCACCGATCTGGACGAGCGATGACGTAGCTCACGCGAACTTAGACCAGATCGCGATCGCCGGGGACCAGGAGAATAAATTCACACCTGCATTTAAGATCGCAATCCTCTTCGCAAATAAGGAATCAGCTCCGTTCACGTTCACACAAGACTTCAAGATGCCGTGGTCTTTCGCTCTTCCGCAGGCTGTTTTCGCCTCACCGCTGCTTGCGGTCGGGACTCCTATCGTGGGAGGAACTGCCGTCGCGCTCCTCACCAACCGTACGTAACCCAGCGTTATTTGATGGACCTATAATATGAGAGAAAGAGCTGACTCGAAGTCGGTCTGCAGGGAACTCGACTCGGGACACCTATCGCCAACTGCGGCAACCCCCTTTTAGCCCACCCGGTTGGCTCTTCGGGCCGGCATGGACCGTCCTGTACGGACTGATGGGATATGCTTCTCATCACGCAACGACGGTCGCGCACGAGTCCCTCTCGTTGGCTGTGCGCGATGCTAACGCGACCGCCCAGACCCTGTACACCACCCAGCTGGCGCTAAATTTCATGTGGATGCCATTGTTCTTCGGGGTGGGGAGGCCAGCCGCGGCCCTTGGTGATATGGCATTATTAATCGGGAACGTGAGCCTGTTGCTGGCCAACTGGTGGTCGGCGGATCGTACGGCCTTCTGGCTGATGACTCCCTATTATGCGTGGTTGGGATATGCCTGCTATCTCAATGCCGGCACCGGGTATCTGAATGGCTGGACTCTCTCAGGAAAGAAGCGCTCGGAGTAGGAAATTGAATTTCACGATGGTGGATCGGTAGCTGGTGTGGATCAAAGTGGTGGCTATCGGTCGTTCCAGGATTTGAGATGAGAATTGCCCAGGCGTTAGGAGAATAATGTATCAGCGCCCCACTTCCTGCAGGTGGCGCACCGGGATGTCACCTCTCGGAGGTTGGTAATGTATTTCGAGCCCTCGTGTGGCTTATGGTGGGGCTTTGTTTCTGTCTATAATGGCAGCAACAGGTTCATGGTCCCTTTGTTCTTTGTCCTTTGTCCTTTGTCCTTTGTCCCCACTCTTCCCTTTTCCCCCTTCAGGCATCAAAGTATGGGCGTTGATCCCATCACTGTGGATCATTATGCTGTCAATGCTCCCTACCAACGCTCCTATTTCCCCTTGCGAAAGGGGACCACAGGGAGCTCAGGAGGTGGCTTGCACGGACTCCACGAAACCCACGGAAGCATGGCAGATAAGGGCACACATTCAAGATAACCGCACAGTAGGGCAATCTAAAGGGTGTCAGGTGGACGGTTAGATTATTTTTTTAGCTCGGGGTTTGGCGAGACCCTCGAGCACTAAGAACCGGTGAACTACGGTACGAACGACCGCCCGGCGCCACTGTCAAGTTGGATCGCCACCGTGACCCACCGACCCGGGATGATGTACAAAGTGGTACGTAGTCCAGTCTAGAACACTCGACACGTTGTGATTATCCCCCTATAGCAGAGCACGAACCCGTGGCTTGGAGGGGAGGGATTGCGAAAGGCGTTGGCGCGTCCCCTGCCGGTTACTGAATTGGGGCACGGTGGCTTGAAGAGGCACAAGGAACCGGAAAATAAAATTCTAAGCCAGCCAGAAAAAAAGCTCAGCCAGTTACACACGGACCTTGTGTCATGCAGATGGAGGCGCCTTCTCTTATCGATGATTTCATGTGGATCATATGGCGATCGCATGTCTAGACTCCCGGATTCGGCGAAAAAGCTAGCTTTGCTGGATCCGTGGTCCTTTTTCTCCCCGTTCGGCTGGCCCGAGTTCACTTGGCTAAAAAGCTGTTTGTTTTTCTATGGCATTTTGCCTCTCGATTCTCTCTTTCTTTTTTCTGCGCAGCATTGTTGACTTCATTACCTGACACTTGTTGCGTTTTGTACTCACCTGCCGAGACGAGCATTCCACGTTTGGAGTCTCGGACTCTCGCACTCAATGGCAGACTCAATTCCCAATCCACACCCCAGCCCGACCGAAGAATTCGATGAACTCCCTCTTCCTACTATTATAACACCCCCGGCAAACCCTAGCAGCAGGCAGAGCCTCGAACGTGAATCCACAGCAGATTCGCGCCAATACGAGGCGGGGCTACACCAGCCCGCGACCGAGCCGCCAGTCGAGCATCAAATTCGATCGCCTCGTGTTCGCTTCGAGTCGATCAGGCGTTCAATAAGCAACAGATACCATCCTGATCATGCGAATCGCCGCGACATTTCTGATCAGTCTGACGCATCGTCACGCCCTCTGCTGCCGCCCACGGAGCTAAGCGAAATCCCGTTATCCGGCTCCGGAACCATCACCCCGCCGGCCCCCGCATACTCCCGCAGCGGCCTCGCAACTAGCGGCACGCCCGAAGAATGGCCTGCTGGTGCCGGTGCCGACTCCGAAAAGAATGGACACCAGGGTTTTATGGAGCGGACCACCTCCGCCCGCAATCGATTTCTTGCTGCTGGTCAGCTCCTCCGACAGAAGACTCACCGGCTAGGCGAGCGGCTCGGTCGGCCTGAAGATGAAGGAGAGCCTCTCAATGCGTCGGTTCTCCCTGATGACGTTGAAGGAGGGATCCCCATGGAGGAGCTCCAAGCACGGCGAGCTCGCCGCGACGCAGACCGATTGCAAGCGATCGAAACCGGCGAGACCCTCGTCGAACCTCCGGTCAGTGCCGAGGCTCATCGTCTGGTGCGCAGCATGACCCAGGTCCAGGAGAAGCTGAAGCGCAAGCCTCAAAGTGCTTACCAGCGATCTGGAACTACCACACCGGAGGGAGCCATCCGAGACTTCGCTACCCGCCGTCGATCCAGCGGGTTTGCTGGAGGCAGTGGCATTTTGTCCCAGCTGCTGAAGTTGCATGCGGCCCAGACTTCGAGCTCTCGTCCCGAGAGTGTTATCACCGATGACTCGGACAGCGACACTCAAGTCTCGTCCGGTGCGACAACTCCAAAAAAGGGTTCATTGTCTCCTTCCCTGCCCACTTCTGGAGCCGTCACCCCTCGCAAGGAAAAGCTCAAGTGGTACAAGAAATCTGCCCACCTCTCCACCTCATCGCTGGTCGATGCTTCCATGAACCTGAGCGGTGCCAGTCTCCCAGCCGCGGCCGAAGCTGTCCAGGGGGGCAAGAGACGCAGGAAGAACAAGCGCAAGACTCGTCTGGAGGACGAGATCCGTGTCACTGTTCACATTGCCGAGATTCTCGCTCGCCAACGTTACATTATGCAGCTGTGTCGTGCACTGATGCGCTATGGTGCTCCCACTCACCGTCTGGAGGAGTACATGCAGATGACTGCTCGCGTCCTCGAGGTGTCGGGTCAGTTCCTGTACCTCCCAGGCTGTATGATCATGTCTTTCGACGACCCAACAACTCGCACCGCCGAAGTGAAACTCGTCCGCATGGTGCAAGGCGTTGACCTCGGGCGGCTTGCCGACACCCACAACGTTTACAAGAATGTCGTGCACGACCTGATCGGTGTCGAAGAGGCAACTCACGAGCTCGACGAGATCATGTCTCGCAAGCCGCGCTTCAACAAGTGGATCATCGTCCTTATGTACGGCTTCGCTAGTGCTTCTGTCGGCCCTTTTGCTTTCGAAGCCCGGCCGATCGACATGCCAGTTATATTCTTCCTCGGTTGCTTGGTTGGTTTCATGCAGCATGTCTTAGCGCCACGCTCCGTCCTCTACTCGAACGTCTTCGAAGTCACGGCCGCCGTTCTGACCTCCTTCCTCGCTCGCGCCCTCGGCAGTATTCGTATGAACGGTGAGCCAATCTTCTGCTTCTCGGCTCTAGCACAATCGTCAATCGCTCTTATTCTCCCGGGGTTCATGGTGCTCTGTAGCAGTCTGGAACTGCAATCGCACCAAATAATTGCGGGTTCCATTCGAATGGTATACGCAATTATCTACTCTCTTTTCCTCGGCTACGGCATCACTGTCGGTACCACCGTTTACGGCCTTATGGATGGCAATGCAACCAATGCTTCCTCATGTTCCAACCTGCAGGTCTGGGGATCAGTATACACTCGCGAATTTCCCTTCGTTGCTGTCTACGCTGTTTTCCTCGCGATCGTCAATCACGGCAAATGGAAACAGATGCCGGTCATGGTCGTCATCGCCGTCTGCGGCTACATCACCAACTACTTCAGCCAATTGAAGCTGGGCTCCCAGTCCGAAGTCGCCAACACCGTGGGCGCCTTCACCATCGGTGTCCTGGGCAACCTATACAGTCGTCTATGGCACGGTCATGCCGCCACTGCTATCCTCCCGGGTATCTTTGTACTCGTTCCCTCCGGTCTTGCCTCCAGTGGGTCCTTAATATCCGGGCTGCAATACGCCAATGAGGTCCGACACAACCTCGAGACCTCCGGCAACAGCAGTTCCACTAGCGAGCTTTCCGAAACATCGGTCGCTAGTCTCGGTTTCGGCATGATCCAGGTCGCCATCGGCATTACGGTCGGCCTGTTCATCGCCGCCCTCGTCGTCTACCCTTACGGCAAGAAGCGGACTGGTCTGTTCAGCTTTTAAACGACAGATCTCTTTTTCCTCATGTTTGAACATACATTCCTTCTACATTTGTTGTTCATTTTCTTTTGCCATCTATGGGCATCTCATTTAGCGTTCTTGTGTGCATATTTTAAACGGCGATTTTCCGGGTATTTCGGGGTATTTATGAGCGATTCTGAGATAACGTTTACAGCTGCTCTCCAACGATCGGGGCATTTGAACCTTCGAGTTCCTCCCCATCCAGCATACATAGAGGATGAATCATAGAATCATACAACAATAGAACATTGTCAATGTCCGGGTTCCTGACAACATTTAATCTTGGCCGAAATTGGTATTTGAACGCTTACGTCTGACAGATACTGTGGCGCCGCCACAGTATCTGACTCCCTAACACATCGCCCTTTTAACCGTCCATACCGTCTACCCTACCGGGGCGTTGAGAATATTCCAAAAAGCCACCCTAGGGGTGTTACGTAGGATTCTTGGATCTGTAATGACAATCCTCTTTCTAAGAAGATTTTCCGAACCTTGTTTCGGAGCCCAATTGTTACTTTATGAAGTATTAGTCGACGATTGCCAATTTTGGACCGGCAGAAAAGCGGCAGAAACAAGGGGCTCGGATGCTTTAGCGGCGCCATGGTGGATGCAGGAATACGAGCTCGAGGCAGTTGCTTGTGTCTGTCATAACAGAAATTTGAGCGTTCTCGGGTAATGCTCTTGATTTGGATACCCAATAAGGTAATGATCATCTGTATGGCTTGCTGTTCCGGTCCGAAGCGATGGAGGAGCTGGAAGTCTGCGGCTGACACCATGTTCTGCTTAATGTCTCACCTTTAATACCTTGGGAAAGGTCTGAAATACTCTCAGTCCTTGAGTCGCACCAAATGGCAGCTACAAACGAATCCGACATCGCGACAAATGGGTCCAACGGGGAATACAAGGTCATCCCCCTAGAACCCGTAGACCAATGGACACCGATCGACAAGATCCGCACATTCGTCTTCCTAGTCGTCCATGAGATCCTCGACGGAGAAGCAATGCGTGCCGCGCTAGATCGACTCATCAGAAACCACCTACCAATTCTCGGAGCTCGCCTCGATGTTTCCAAAAATAAGGATCTGGCGTATCGCCTACCGAAAACCTTTCCACTCGACTATCGTCTGTTTCAGTGGTCAACTCGCACTGTTGAATCTTCGCTCGCGAAGGCCCAGTTGCTGCCCGACGTGTCACAGGGAGATTGTGATATCTTGCACGGGCCATGCTCTATCCCAGAACTGGAAGGAGTATGGACACCCTCCACATGGCCTACAGAGTGGAAATTTGAGGGTCCCGATATGCCGTTTCTTCTCGTGCATGTCACTAAATTTGCGGACGCCACTGTTGTTGCGCTGAATATACCACATTCGGTCACCGATCAGATGGGCGTTGGGAGTCTGATCACTGCTTGGATGCAGGTTGTCAAGGGTGAGACACCGGCTGAGTTTCTTCAGCTGGAGCCTGGCGCTTTGGATGGTCTGAAGAACCCTTCGGAGGAACTGTTGCGGAAGAAAAATGATTTCCGCGTAATGCGTAAATCGGAGAGATTCAAGGCATTACTGAACCACGTGCCAGAGCTCATCCTCTACCCAAAGGAGGTTCGGTGATTATTGATTTTGCCTGTCAAGCTAGTTGAAAGCCTGCGCGACCGTCATTCACAGACTCTGAAAGCAAAGTACGGAGAAGAGACCCCACCATTGACAAGCGGCGATATCATAACTGCAATTTTGGTGAAATTAGCTTTTCTTGGACGGAAAAGTTCCAGAATTGTGGCCATCTCCTCGGCTGTGAATTGCCGTGGAAGACACCCTGCACTTCCTGCCGACAAGCCGTACCTTCACAACGCGGGAATCTACTCTGTTTTTCACATGCCTAATCCGGATCAAGTACCCCTCGCAGAGCTGGCGTACAAGCACCGTCTTGCGGTGATCGAAGCACTGCGGTTGGAGAATATTGAGAGGAGCTTGGCAGCCAGGAAGGAGATTTTTAAACCGAGGCAGTCGCACCATATCGTTGAGGCGGATCAATTGAGCTATTCATGTACCAATTGGTGTGGTGCGTGGCGCAATATCGACTTCGCTCCAGCCGTGGTATCGAAGGAGGATGCTGATGGATGTGTTACGGCTGCTCCTCTTGTTCTGGGACACTCGCTACAGCGCAGTTTTCCAACGAGATACAATGCACAGATTATGTGCAAGGCAAATGGTGGGTTCTGGTGTGATTTCACCACTTCCACCAAGAGATATCCTTTGGTGGAGAAACTTCTCAAGGCAGATCCTCAGCTGGTCAATTTTTGAGGCTTTATGAGAACTAGCAGAAGCATTAAGCTAGAACACGTCTGCCTTTCCCTGAATATCATATCTGCCTAATTTCTATGTACATTTGGAGCATCCAAGATAGAATGCCAGATCATTATCGAATTCTGAGATGGAGAACTGTTCATGACGGTGTGAGAGCGGTATTCACTTTCATACACGGGACGTTGTCCAATTTTATTAGCCGTAGACATTGCCAGTGCCGGGGGTTTTAGTGACCAATCCGCTTCCCTCGGCTGATCGCTTGCCGCAAGGGAACTAGGATTTCCACCTATACTTTGACCTATGAATTGAGCCTCACTAGGTACACCCCGATCCTCAATATCCTGTGGCGATATTTCTCCTGTTTCAACACCAGGCGCAAATAAGAAAAACTCTCGAAGCCGCCAGATCAATGCACCCCGCTTCTCTCCGTACGCAAGGAAATGCTCAATACTTTCCCAAAGAACGGATGAGCATACGTATCATAGGTGAATCAGCGTCTCAAGAACTGAATGTCATATGTGCACGCATTTAAAATAAACCGAGTATAACTGAACATGATGGCAATTCCAGCCGGGGAAACATTTTCCATCTCAGGGGAGTCTTTGAATATTCGATAATAAACCCCGCCTCAACCGGAGAGACTCCGCGCCCGCGAGCGGAGAAAACCGCACTGGGGTTCAGGGCGGGAAATGCCGCCTGATAAGCACACCTGTACACCCCGCTGATCCTGACTGGGAAAGATCCTCCTATAATTGAACCCCCGCTCTGATCACTCGGTCACTGCGCTGGCGTTAGAGGAGACGAAAGGCACGCTTAGCCGAATTGACTCCCAAAGCAGCTTAGGTGAGAACCTAGGTCGCGTTGAACCAAATGATAACTGACCGAGAATTGGCAATAGTTTCTTTCTGGCAGCCTTAAATATCGGGTCAACGTCGCATCTTTCACTTACTCGGCAATTTATTTTCGAATCCATGCCCACATCAAAATGAAGCCGTCACTTCCATATGACTTCTCCACCCTCTCCATTTGGCATCGCACAACACGATCATTCCCATACCTCCATTCGAATCATCTCGCCGATGTCCCAGCTTCTGCCAAATACCTGATTATCGGTTCTGGTATTTCAGGTGTCTTGACTGCCTGGAATCTCGTTGAGAGCGGGATCAAGGGCGATGATATCTTGATCATTGAGGCTCGAGAAGCTGTTTCGGGCGCCAGTGCAAGGAATGCCGGTCACATTCGACCCGGTAAGAGACCGCCTTCTCACTAAATCCAGAATTGTGTAATTTTTAACACTCTTCTAGATGCTTTCCGTGGTTTCCCCGGCTACACTGCGTTTCATGGACCAGAACAGGCTCGGAAGATCCTGGAGAACGAGAGAGGGGTGTTGGACGATATTAAAGAATTTGTGCATGTCCACAATATCGACTGTGATTTCAATCTGACAACGACCTTTGAGGTTTGCTTTTCCGAAAAATTTGTCACTGAAGCAGCCGACGCCCTAGAAGCATATAAGCGCGCCGGCGGGGATGTGACCCAGGTAAAATTCTACAAAGGCGATGAAGCGAAAGCGAGAACCCGAGTTGCAGGCACGTTATGCGCCTACGAGTGGACTGCTGCATCCAATCATCCAGGCAAATTGGTTCAATGGATTTTGAACGACGCCATCAGCAAAGGTGTCAAACTATGGACCCATTGCCCAGTGACGAAAGTGGTCAAGCACCGGAGCACTGGAGATCAGTTCCGATGGGACGTCCACACTCCCCGTGGAATTGTCGCAACTGAGACCGTCATCCATTGCACAAATGCATACGCAGCCTACCTGGTACCGGAATTAAGCCATTTCATCACACCAAATCGCGCCCAGTCTCACGCGTTCATCCCGCGGCATTCTCTTTCTGGAGAAAACACGTTGAAAAGCACAATGGCTCTCAGATACGACGTTGGAAGTTTCTTCTCTGTGAACCCATTGCGCAATGGTACCATCATATTCGGTGGGACGGGGATCAGGAGTCTTTCTGAGAATCCTGAAGGACCATCTGGGTTCATGAATACCTTTGATGATACCACATATAGTGAGCTGATTGCAGAGAATGCGAAAAGGGAGTTTAATGACCTATCTCGGGAGCCACAAGCCGTTCCCCTACGACACGGTGAAGGTTTAGATCATGTCTGGACCGGAATTATTGGAATGACCCCCGACAGTGTACCTTTGGTCGGTCCCATCGAGGGTCTCGAGGGTCAGTGGATATGTGCTGCCTTCAACGGTCACGGTAAGCCTTGAATAAAATTGAACTTCACCATCTGAGGGCTGACATCTTAATCTTTCTTACAGGGATGGCGGGTATCTTCAGGTGCGCGCCCGGCTTGGTCAAGCTCATCTTTGGCAAACCCTGGCACGATACCGGTCTTCCCGAATGCTTCCAGATTAGTAAAGAGAGAATCGAGAGGTTCAAGGAGCCTACCGAGAGTTCTCTTTAAGGCACCGGCTTACATCGGCAGATTGGCGGCCTGAGCGCAGTCGGCAAGGCCGAGCCCATGTAGTACACGGATCGAACGCCGAAGCTTAAAACTGCCCCGATGATCACGGATAATGACTCATGCTTTTCTGTTTATATTTAGCTGTTCATTTTCCGTTTTCTTTATTCTCAACCTTTTCGGGGTGCCTTGAATACTAGTAACCGCGAAAATAAAGATATGTTCCAGAGAGAATCCAAGCCGATATCCGTCAACCGTCGGAACCTGTCGATCGCAATCACCACACATCGGGGATAGCGCACAAAATTAAAAATTACAGCTAAAGGAAGTCTGTCACTCATACTCTTTAAAGGTCATTATACAACCATGCGGACCGTCATTTCCACCGACTATGTGGTCACAGACCGAGGGGGCGTCATTGAAAACCGACATGGCGTACATGCCGCCGTCGTTGATTCAAGCGGCCGTCTCTTACACACCGTCGGTGATCCCTCACGACTCACACTCGCCCGGTCTGCAGCCAAGCCCGCTCAAGCACTCGCGATTGTTGAAACGGGCGCACTGGAGAAATTCGATCTCGACAATGCAGACCTCGCCTTGATCTGTGCATCTCACAGCAGCGAAGAGCGACACATTTCTCGGGCGCGAAACATCCTCGCTAAAATCGGCGCTCATGAAGAAGAACTCCAGTGTGGTGGACATGTTCCGCTCTCAAAAGATGTGGGCCGCGCTTGGATCAAAGCAGACTTCAACCCGACTGCGATCTGCAGTAACTGTTCTGGCAAGCATGCGGGCATGATTGCTGGAACCAAGGCTCTCGGCGCAGATGTGCAGACTTATCATTTGCCCACGCACCCCATGCAAGTTCGAGTGAGAGAAACTGTTGATCAGGTCTGCGGTCTCGATGAGGGCAATTCGAAATGGGGACTTGATGGGTGCAACCTTCCTGCGCCTGCCTTTCCACTGCATTCTCTGAGTCGCATGTATGCTACTTTTGCTGCCGGGGCAAGCGAAGATGCATCGAGTGGCTCCACAGACTCGAGGGTACGGGCACTTGGTCGAGTCTTTCATGCCATGTCACGTAATTCAGAGTTCGTCGCCGGTGACCAGCGGTTCTGCACAATCCTTATGACGGCATTTGAAGGAATGCTCATAGGCAAACTTGGTGCCGATGGCTGTTACGGGATCGGAGTCCGAGCATCGGCACAGACCAAAAGGCTAGGATCAAATGGTGCGCTAGGCATTGCTGTGAAAATTGAGGATGGAAATATCGACATTCTGTACTCCGCGGTTGCTGAGATCTTGGAGCAGCTCGAAATCGGCGAGCCTCGAATGAGACAGGCTCTTGCTCAGTTCCGCACCCGCGAGATCAAGAATACTGTGGGTGTCGTTACAGGGCATGTCTCACCCCAGTTCATGATCCGGCCTTATCAAAGGTAATCGCTTCGAGATATTTATGGTTTGCAAGTTAAGCCGAGAACGGCACTGTTGCCCGTATCTCACTTTAGAAAGAGAGACTCGGAGACTTGAACTTCAGAACACCATCATCAGTCCATTCGTGATGGGCACTTTTTTGCGTCTTGACTGTAGATCAGCGTCTAATTTAATGATTTTAAAGGTGTAAATGACACAAACTGTCTCAAATCGCTCAGCAAGTGGGGGTTGACAGCCGCGGTCGGCTGCAGTTGCTGGGGGGCTGAATTGATGCAAAGCCTCAATAGAACACTCAGCCAGCCCCCAGAGTGGCCGCCCTCCAATGTGCTAGAACTGCTGCCTTCATAATTACGCTCAAAGCTCGTCTGAGTATGATCATAGTCATAAAAGCTGCGAGTATAGTATCCATGTCGGCATTCACAATCGAAGAGTCTCTTTGCAACATCAAAATCTGACCGAACTACAATTACTCAAACGCTGTGTCTCCGTTGAGCGTCGTTTAGGACCAGAGTCACACTATTTTACGGATATTGACTCTAACGACCGTCCAATGGCGCATGCTGTTCATGATGAGAGTCTCCACGGGGAGCTGAAAGCGTTGGTTGGGACTGGAATGTCATTCCGTGCTGCATTGTAGGCTGCCATTGTCTGCCCGGCACGGCATTTTGGCTTGGATAGTGGTGACGCCTGCGCGAGGAAATTGGATGATGCTGTGCTTCTGGGATCCATATACTTGAAGACGACAAAACGAGCAGAATAAACCTCGGAAGGATTGTCTTGCTTGAAATGTTTCTATGTACGATGGCAGCTGGCAATGGGTTTGTATCATTTGTTGCTCAATTGGAGTGATATTCATGCATTCGAAAAATAATAAAATTAAAGGATACATCATTAAAGCGTGGATGAACAGGTAACTCAACCATCACTAGGTTTAGAACAGGACTCAGAGTCGATTATCCCCGAAATCAAGCTCATCGTCTCACGCAGCGCGGTGGGAGCTGATCAAGCCGGACAGGGGTTTCGCATCAGATGTCCTTGTCACTGCACTGCCAAGCAAGGTGTTATCCTTCTGGGAGCTGGTCTGCCTATCAAGGCTACTCGCAACAGCGCTCTCGGGTGGCTCTCTCTTGACAAGACAGGATGACGTGCGAAGAACTGGGATCCCGTTCTCCCTGATCACATGGCCAACGACCTTATTATCATGCACCAGATCATGCAACGTCAACGTCTTGCCATTGTATCCGATGTTTAAATCCTTCTTGGCCATGGTTGGAGAGAATCGGCTAAGTCGGCAGTCGGGATGATAGACACATTCAATAATAAAATCATTGATGCGCCCATTCGCAAGCAACAGGCCTATGATAACCTTTCCGGTGCCGTGGGCTCTAGACCTTTTTCCTGCTGGGTTGACCCACTCAAAAGGAGTGTCAACATGGTCATATTCGTGGTAATCGATGAATGATGTTCTGTCAGCGCAAATGTGTTGAGAAATGCTCGTGTCAACAATCCATCTGCCAGGGCTCAGTAAAAACGAATACGGGGCACCAAGGTCGATACCGTGCGGCATCACAGATTTGGACGGCTCCTCTGTGACTGAGGCACTTGTGGTACTGACAATGTGACCGGTCAGAAAAGATGCAGCCAGGGCATTGGGTCCATCTTTTGAATTCTGATCTCCCTTCTCCACCTTCGAGCTATCTTCCCTTGTCTCCTTTCCAGTATTTGAGAATGGCTCATAGACCCAAAGATTCAGAGTCGGCTTCCAGTCTCGGGGCCGGCGAACATGGTTGATGTACCAGCAATTTGACGTTTTGTGGCGCAAAACTTCGCAATAAGTACATTCACCGGTTCCAGTCTTCTGTGTTGGCAAATTGCGCCAGGCTTTTGCATATTCATAAGCGTCAACATCTGGGGGCGGCGCTTTTCTTCCTCGATCAGCTGGACGCACTTTCCGCTGAGAAGCTGGCTCAGGTTGCACCACCCGAGGCCGGACTAACCGAGGTTGATCTTTCTGATGATTCTTCGCAATAGCTTTGTTCTCAAGCTTTAATCTGATATCAAAACAGGTTTTTCGAAAATCCGGAAGGGTGAAATCACGCCGTAGATTTCCACCGGTTGGAGATTTTTTCATCTCTCGGACTGCAAAAGCCACGATTTCTTTGTTCTCTTCCGTGTTCAATTTGCTCAGAAGTATACACATAGCCAGGTAGGGTGCGATGTCAACGTGGCTTTCCAAACGAGTGTATTGTGTTTCGAAAACCGCCACAAATTGCCTTGTGGTGGCATGGTCTGAGCGATTCATGGAAAGGAAAGTCGAAATTGTCTCGATGTCCGCGTACGGGCCGTAGTCCCGGAGCACACGTTTTGCGAGGTCCACGAATTCATCGGCAAGTTCGACACGCTTTCCCTGAGCTTTGATGTTCCGGAAGATGGTGTCTGACATATTTCCCGCTAGCCATTGTTGCACTTGTCTCGAATGTTTTAACCATCGTGGTGCATTGGGGTCGTCTCTTCTGGGCCTTGGGATACTGATGTCGATGAGTTTCTCGAGACCACGAGCCCCCAAGATCAGGAAGGCAGAGTTCAGCCACGCGTCAAAATCCCCTTTGTTTTCCAGAAACCTTGCCGTCTTATCCAGTACCATCCCAGTTGTCTCTGGGAGGTCGACAGCCTGGTCCACCGCTTCATTTTCTGGCAACTCGGTCCAGTCGCGGTTGTTGGTGTCTGGTTGGGCATTCGACATGGTGTCCACTTCTGCCTCTGGGCAGGCTGAAACGGGGCCCAGCCCAGGGCAACTGGTTGAGGTGAGTAGATTGACTCCCTTTGTAGCGAGTAAGAAAAAGGTTCCGGGTTAGCACCACGAACTGAAGATACCTATCTTGATCATGAACAAGAATCCGGAAAAGAACGGGTGAATAGAGAAAAATAAGTCGATGAGGGATTGTGAGTAATTTGATGAAACAGGTGGCGAAGGAGGTGGTGAACGAGGTGATGAATGCGCGTGGTTGAGAAAAGAAGGCAGGTTTGTCCTGATCATCTCTCACCCCTCGACTCTCAGTCCGACATCCGGCAGTCTTGAAGATTCAATTGTACACGTATTAATATTTTCTCTATCGCCAATATCATGCAGTCTATCATACAATGGTGTAAAGTCCAAAATCCTATTCCAACTTCCAACGCCGTTCATGCTGATTTTACTGACGCACCAGGACACCGCGATATCGCATCTTGCCGTCGCGAAGTGTCTGCATCGCTTCCTCAATGCCCTCACTATCCATGGAGAACTTCATAGTGGTTGGGACAATCTTCTTCTCAGCAGCAAATTGAACCAGGGTCCGAAGGCTGTGGCGAGAAGCGACGAGAGAACCCTGGATCCGAGCACCCTTCGTGTTCATGGTCAGCATCGGAACCGGCGAGGGCGCAAAGTCCACGGTCAATGGATAGATCGATCCGTGAATGTCCATCAGAGGGAACAGGCTGCAAGCACTTGTCAGCATAGGTTGATTCTGGACAAAAGGCAGCAGGGACTTACGAAGAATAGTCGACGTTGGCGCTGCCACAGAGAAGGAGATGCTTGACCGGCTTGAAGTCAGTCAACTTCTGGCCAGCCTTGAAAACGTGATATTCGGAGGCACCGAAGCTAAAAGCCTCCTCGCGCTTAGCCTCAGAGCTGGAGAAGACAACCACATGGCATCCCATGGCAGCCGCCAGCTTGATAGCCAGATGGCCGAGACCACCGACGCCCATAATGCCCACACGGTCTGTCGATCGGACACCGTATTCAGACAAAACGGTCCAGACGGTTCCACCGGCGCACATCAAAGGCGCAGCATCAGCAGACTCATATCCATCGGGGATAGGAACAACACAGCTGGCATCCCAGACGACACCCTCGCTGAAGGATCCCAAGTCGTGATCGTGGCTACCATATTCCTTCTTGTTCTCACAGTACTGATCCCATCCTATTCAATCCAAGTCAGCCTCATGTTGTTAATTTTCTGAAAAGCTGTTTAAAATACCTGTTAAGCACCTTTCACAGGTTCCACACACATAGTGGGTGTATCCAAACCCAACCCGCTCACCGACCTTCACATTGGTGACATCACGGCCGATCTGACGGATCACACCAACGCCCTCATGCCCCAGGACTTGTCCAGATTTCAGGAAGTGCTCATCTGTACCACAAAGACCGGAGTGAGTGGTCTCAATATAGACCTCGTTGTGTTCCAGAGTGCGGGTAGTCTTATCCGCAATGATCTTTCCATCCTTCGATCCCCGGAAAACTTCGAACGTGATGCTCATTGTGGTAGTATGCTTGGAAAAGATCAAACACCTGAGTTTGGTAGACTTTCTGATGGGAATAGAGCTACGAACAATTGAGAATTTACACTGCCTTTATACAACTTCCGGTCCCACGGCCATACTGCCTATCTCGGAAATCTGTCCTGGAGTTGTGCCGTGTCGTCATTGATGTGCCGGGGCTGATGCCCAGAACAGATTCATCAGGGACATTTTCTTGGCGGGTCGGGACGTCATTAAGGGTTTTCCAGCAAAATCTACACGGGTGGTTTGTGAATAATCTCCGTACCAGCCGGACCAAGGATTTTCTCCTGGCCCACTACGGCCCACCTTCCACCGCCTATCTGACCGCCTGTCTACTTAGACAACAACTGTAGGATCATCAATACATTCGTTATATCTATAGGCGCTGTTCAAATATATCCTGCATAGGGGTTGACGTACCAATATACCTACGACCATAAACCAAGGATTCCCTCTGGTTCCTGCATCCCAGTCGCGGACACCTACTAAAAGTACGCCCTATCTTAGCCATGACCAACGCTTAATTGTGCTAAAATACCGAGAGTATGGCTAGACCTATGCAGCTATCTCACGTCGCTTAGGGATGTTATGGGACAAGGCTCACCATACATGCGCAGTTAGCCAGCAAGCTACACTAAAGCATAAATCAGGTCGAAAGCCAAAGTTATCAGCTACGCCAATTATTTGGCTTCTATCCTATATTAATAGAGGATAGCGCGTCCTTTCACTAATCCCAGGAGACGCGTAGCAAACTAGACATTTATGATATTTTCCGTATATGATAGCCACCCTATTCTTCTAACCTTACTCTAATTAAAAATATATAGAACTGCATGAAAGACTGGATTGCGTCTCGATATAACTATAATGATATTAGGCTACAAATGCTACGCGTCATTATAAATAAAGCATAGGAAGCTGTGCCAGAATGGTATCTACAGATCCTAGTGGAGTCTATGCAAAAGCAGATGCATTGAGGTCATTGAGAGATATGGTTATTCTACAAAATACTAGTTAGAGATGTCAGATTATGTCAGATAAAACCGGCAGAATTAAGTGGCGAAATGGTGGGCCAGGATTTCTCCTTGGTCCGGCTGGTACGGCAACGATAGCCTCGAGCTACAAAATTTCCAGTGTATCCACAAACCAGAAGCCGAGGCATCGGGGCGGATTATTCATGGCGATCGGGCCACACCTGGGGCTGATCGTTGAATTGGGTTCCACCGGAATCAGGCTTTTCGCTGACTGCGGCGCAACTCATTTCTCCGAGACCTGGTTTCTCGGTGACTTCTGCGCATTGGTTCTTGGACGATAAACTCGGCCCGATCGCCGAGAAAATGCGTCGATCTCGGTTGCGTGTCTAGCCAAGCACTTCAACGTGAAATTCCATTACCATCGAGCGGTGCTGAATGAGGGGGAGATCGGTCTTCAATACGTTCCCACCAAGGAGCAGGACGTCAACGATCTCACCAAACCCTTGGGACCTATGTCCGTTGTAGTTCCTTGGGGATCGAAGCCTCGGAGACTCGGAGGTAGAATGCGTGAAAGCGCAGAGGCTCTTTCCACTTTATTTTCCCACGAGCTTCTGAGTGTTTTTACGATTTCAGTATCGCCTTGCCAGTAGATCGACCCTGAGAGTGAATTTTTTGATATGAGGCTGGTGCAGATCGGGAACGAAGCCGCACCAATAAAGAAAACGAGTTTGACGGCCTAACCAGCCGACCCCGTCCACCCACATCCAGGCACACGAAATCGACACCATTACGACGCGAATAGTGGAAATTTTTCGTAATTGTTAGATGAAACTTGCGATTGAATGCCGATACAGTACCAATATCGAAGAAAAGATGTTATTACATTTTAACCCACGGATGGATTCCAATCGAGGATGCAAATTTACAGTCAGCTTATAGCATGACCGATTCCAAAATATATATTTGCATTGCGCACCTGGGCCCTTCAAATGTTTGTAAAATATTCTGATACACTCATTCGAAGCAGATTAGACCTAAAGGCAAGGCTCTTATGATTCATAAGAGCACTATGAAGTTACTATGGACGTTAAAATAGAACGATAATGGAGATCATGGATATTTGGAATTGGGGAGTCCTCAATCATGTCATCATGGTTCATAAAGTTAAAAATGTACGTCTTATATATCGTCGGCCGGATGGTGTAGTTGGTTATCACGTATCGTTAACACCGATAAGGTCCTGGGATCGAGCCCCAGTCTGGTCAAATTTTTTTTCTCTATCTTCCTCAACATTGATTATGAATGACTTTTTGGAGCACAATTCAGACACGGGAGAATTCACTGTGATTCTACATGATGTAAATAGCTAGATTAGGGTTGATGCCCAAGGGTATAAACCATGTAGACTTCCCCGGCTACTCCTTCCCCTTTGTTAAGTACAACCTATTTAATTAGACTCGACAGGATACATCGTTATAATAACACTAGATGTAGTATAACACTAGCGATGTTTGAGAGTCCGCTCCTTAAAATATCCAGAACTTAGTAATAGGTGACGGATCCTGTCGACGACGTGGCTACTCGTTCGCTCACTAACGTTCGTAAATACCATATCGAGACTGCCGGTGAGATTTTACCTCTGCTAATGCAACATGAATGGTTGGTGGAAATCTTAATACCGGAGAACGACTGGCAATCAAGTGCCTATGTAAACCGCTGGTAGAGCAACCTGACGAACATAGCCTGGATTTGGTAGAGGAAATTGGGTCATTTGGACGGCTGGGCTGTTCGTCCGCGTAGTAATCTGCTGGTCTGCCTGCTATCCAGAGCATTGGCAGACGTGTCTTGTTTAGTTCCTTCGGGGCTCTTCCCAACTAGGTTCCGCAGCCACGATTTTTACCAATTATCGCACAGTCGATTCCGGCTATCTAAACAGGTTCACTTAGGTAGATAGTTAGGAAACAAAAGATATTATTTGATGAAAATAGAAGATTTAATTTACAATCCATCATCCTCTCACAGATTGTGGCAACGAAAAGAAAAAGTGAATAGTTATGAAGATGGCCGTGGATTTCGCAAAGTCTGGCTCTCCTTGAACGTCATCGGAAGGTGCTCGAATCTCAAGAATCAGCTGCGACGGCTCAATAAATGGAGAGGGCAGAAAGACACCAAAAGGGGTGGGACCAAGCGAGAAAACACAGAGAGCGAAAGCGAATAAAAGGGACTTATAAGACTGTTGAAGTATCAAGCGTCTCCGTCATTAGGAGGGAGATTCGTCCATCCCATTGGATATTCCAATTGGCTGCACCAATCTGATAGTGCAGCAATATGCGCAAGGAGATATTGACCAGACTTTGACCGTGGATCTTGCAGAGTGATAATCATCTTCCACTTTTCCATGAACTCCTGCCACAAAACAAAACCAAAGGTAAGATCTGGACCATCCATTGTGAGGGGTGATAACGCTGTTATTATCTAGCCAATAAAAATCATTAAAACATCTTTCCAACGGATTTCCTGGGCGTCTTCGACGTGTCTTTTTGTTCATTTTCAATTTCGTTTATGACGATACCTAATCCACCTGCGCTCGAAAATGGCTTGGTTGATTCAAATTGGCTGAGTTATGAAAGAAATAACATAGAGAATACAATTTAGACAACATCGCGGGTAGTCTCCCGATTGAGTTCTTGCACGACCACTTGGGCCCTTTCCAGGATTGCCTCTGTGCCCTCAAATCGAGATCTGAGGGCATCTACCACTGCGGGTGCCTCTTCCGCCTCTGAACGTTGACCTTCGGCTGCAATCACCACATTGAAATCTCTCGCCATACTCTCTACCTCCTCGGTCACTTTTCTCTGCAGATCATCAAAACACTCATTCAGGGCCCCTGTGTATTCTCTGCCAGCTACATTCGAAAACCTGGCAAAGAGCATCGAATGCGTCAGGTAGTCATTCATAATTTTCTTCCGGCGCTGGTCACTTCCTTTCCCTGTATAATTAATCAATAAGCTGATTTGAAATGCAAGCCGGAGTTGAAAGGTTGATTTGACTAACCCCCTTCTAGGTTCATCTGGGTATAAGTAGGTTGCATCAGCCCTGATATGTAAGAGCTGGCATGACCATAAGCCATATCTCGCTTGGTGTTTCTAATGAGCGAGTTAGCACACTGTTTCGATGATACATGCACTGAGATCTGTACTCTGAGATCTGCGTCATCTTCTGCAAAGAATTCAAAATATGTTCTTGGATGCATTTTCTTCTCAATTCCATGGTTCGGTGAAGATTTTCGAGGGCGCATGGTGCAAGATGAATATGCGCTATAAAAAGCCATGAAATGAGCATGCCACCGCAGCCCTTGGTAACGAAGCTTCTTTTCCCAAAAGGAGTGACTTACCACCAATTTCCCCACTCCATCTATCAAATATCGTGCGAGTATCTCTCGCCATGCTTCCTTCTTGTGTATGCAGCCAATTCCTTAAGGTCTCCCAATTGAGAATTAGCTGGTCTCTTGCTGGCTGGAGTAACTCGTCATTCCAACAGCGACCCTGAGGCACAGCATCAGTTGTGTGGTCGCCAAAGTTACGACAAAAGGCAGCATAGGTTTGCGAGGCCAGCTGTAAGCGATGTTAGAGCTGAATTGTACAGTCAGAAAACGGTTTAAGAAAACCTACTCCTAACCATCCCCGGCTAATCTCAATACTTGCGACCGTCCAGCGAGTTTGATTTTG